>NC_139024.1:93341653-94715510 GCF_964662115.1 Mustela nivalis | reverse complement strand
GGTATACAAATTTGGGTACGGACTTAGGTGTAAAAGACAGTATCTTCCTATGCAGAAGGGAGCAATTTAAAGCAAGATCTGATTTTAAAAGACCTGACGGGGGATAGAGAAGAATTTTAAATAGCATCTCAGGGATGTGACAGTAAAAGATGGGGAAACACATAGCCTGGTTTCTTCAACAAAAAGTAATGGAAGAAATAAAAAATATGAAAGGGGAACCTGTATGTAAGAGACATATTAACCAATTGCAATGTATGAACTTTATTTAGGTGCTTATTCAAAATAAACTTCTAAAATATTATGTTAATTTGGGAAATGTAATCACTAACTGGTTTAAGGAAATACTATTAACCAAATTTTAAAACAGCACAGAGTTGATGCAGCAGGTTTGAGGCCTCTATCTTTAGGGAAGCCTGCTTGCCAGCTTGGCCCTTGGATGGCAGCTGGCAGTTTGGATTTCTGCAGGGGTCCTGCTGTTCCCAGAACTGACAGGAGTTGGCACTTACTGTGCCTACCTGTTTGTGCAATCAGTGTGATTTATGCAGAACACCTGCTCTCCCTCTGGGTGTCTAGAAAATTGTTATGTGCTAGGCAAAGTATGCCTCCAATAAAAAAAATCCTATATGTGTTGTCACAAGTTACTGCTAGGGAAATTAAGCGTGTCCTATGTGACTCCATTGGGGAGGGTTCTGGGAAGCTTGTGCCTGGTTTTCTCTGGATTTTGCCAATGCACCTTTTTCCTCTGCTGATTTTGCTTTGTAGCCTGTCTCTGCTGAGTTCTGTGGGATCTTCTAGCCAATCAATGAGCTTGTGGGTGGTCCTGGAAACCTCTGTACAGGAGTGATATTAGTATAGTGTTTTTTGTTTTTTGTTTTTTTTTAAGAATCTTTATCTTTTAGAAATATATGTTAAGATATTTAAGAATAATAGCATAATGTCTGGGATATTTCCTTCAAAGTAGTTAGTAGATGGGGTATGGATGAAACAAGATTAGCCATATATGGATGGGATTTTCCTTCTTATAATCTCTCACTCAGCCTTTGTATGTCCTTGAAAATTGTAATAACTGAAAAAAATAAAATAAAATAAAAATAAAGTCCAATTGCTTTATGTGACTTATAGTACCTATTCTTCTTTAGCTTTAGTTTTGTTTTGCTCAAAAAGTCCTTCAACATATTCCTTAGAATAAAATTAACATTCATTGAGGTAGGTACTTTTCAAATATCATGTTTCATTTGTTTACAAAATATGTGTAAGGAAGATATTATAGGTTAATTTCCCCCCAAAAAAGAAATTGATCAAGGCTCAGAAAGATTAAGCAGAAAGGAAGGTAACTAGCAAATGTCAGAGCAGGGGCTCTCCCGTTAAGAAGAATGCAGGTTACACAAGCAAGTCTTCTGAAGATTGGATTCTTGAGTCAGAATTAGAAATTATTTCTTAGCTCTACAATTTTATCCTATGTGTTACTTCAACTTTGTTCAAAACGGTAATTAGACAGTACTTTGTAGGGTTGTGGAAATGATTCAAGAGGTAATGTATTTAAAATATTCAGTGCCCCACAAATAAGAGCTCTCTATAAAATCAGTCATTTATCCACTTCCCTAAAACATGCAAAAAACACTTTTTGGCTCAAAGAGAGGTTATTTTGAATTATTTGGAGAAGGAGCATACCAAGGAATGATTTTCCTGTGAAAATATAGGATTTTCGAGTTCATTTATCACTATGGACAAAGACACAGATTTGATTTTGCAAGAAATTAGGAGCAGTCAAGCACAGCAGAAAAATAAATACACACACACAGACATATCTAGATTCTGTGGCCTTACTCCAAGGTACCTAAATATCCCTTAATAACAGTCAGTGTTTCAGGTACTCCTCTTTGTACTTCTGTGCAGGAAGTCCTGCCCCACATGCAGAAACTTGGTCTACGTACAGAGAACTGGTGTCCGGCAGAAGTGGATGAGGGGAAAATTGAACAGCCTTGAAGGAAGTTAACTTTACACCTAACTGCTTTGAGTTGGCAACAGCTTTGGAAACATCAGGTAACTCACTCTGCAGCCCTGTATATGGAAAGACATAATGAAAAACGGTATTTTATCTGAAAACACAGGAAGGAAATTTGTTGCAGTATTTTGTACTATGCTGCCAGTTTGCCACCTTGTATTATCCTAACCCCTGAAGAGCTATATATGAATTATTGCAGCTACTCCTGGCCTGATTCTCAAACATTGTATGGGATTTCCAGATCCCCATCGTGTTGTTTCTCACAATCATGATCTTCCATGAACACTTCTGATGGGAATATCCATTAAGAATATGGAATTGCTTGGGGGGACTTGCCTGACTTCTGACTTCTTAGACAAATCCTAAACTCCTTAAGGTAAGAGAAATTGTACAGCTCTCAAAGTCTACAATCTACCATTCAGCTAGAAGCATAAGAGAACTCACATTTAGTTGGCATGGCATTCTGACTTAAAGAGTCTTCTAGCCTCTTGCCTAGATTCCCATTGCAGAAATATCAAGGTATAAATTTAGTGTTGGTGAGATTTATCCTAAACTTGACTCACTTGGATCCTACTCATTTATCACAGCTATACGATGTTATCTATAAATCTTCATTCAGTACTCGTATGTAAAACACTGTGCAGGGCACTGCACCAGCATGAGACCCAAGAATGGTACAGTCTCTGATAGAGCTCATCACATGGCATGTGAGCTTCTGTTTACTTAGAACTGACTTGCTCTGCTTCTCCAAAATCCTATCAGCTCTATACTTTCTAGGGTTTCCTGATTAATTGAATCCTCTGGAAATTGACTTTCCCACTTCCATCCATGTCTAAAGGCTTGTTTCCTCCTTCCAGTAAGTCATTTCCTATGGAAGAATACATGAATACACGAATAGGAGATCATGTTGAATAGAGTCTGAAATCTGAACATTGGCTACTTTCTTAGGGAGTTAAGTCTATGAAAAACCAAGTCATTTCTTCAAGTTAACACTATTAGAAATTACAGAAGTTGTGGCTAGAATCCCACATTATAAACCTGAATTATATCGAAGTAATTCAAGAGACTCTGAAAAAAAAAAATAGTTCAAGCTAATGAAAGGTATGGATGGTAGTTGAAACAAAATTTATTTTTCTTAGATTGAAGTACTTCTTTCTAAAAGTCAGACTAATATTTCTTTTAAAAAACTTTTTAAAAAGATTTTATTTATTTGAGAGAGAGAGAAAGAGACAGAGAGGGAGAGCACAAGCATGCAGAGTGGCAGATGGAGAGGGAGAAGCAGACTCCCCGCTGAGCAGGGAGTCTGATGTGGGGTTTAATCCCAGGACTTAGAGATCATGACCTGAGCTGAAGGCAAACACTTAACTAATAAGCCACCCAGGTGCCCCTTGAAAAACTTTTAAGATCATAAGATGTAATAGAAAAAACTGCATAAAACAAATGCATCACTGGGGCAACTGGGCGGCTCATTCAGTTACGCATCTACCTTCAGCTCAAGTCAAGATGTCAGGGTCTTGGGATCAAGCCCTGCATCAGGCTTTCCGCCTATTGGGAGGAAAGGCTCCTAGGGGAGCCTGCTTCTCCCTCTCCCTCTGCTGCTCTGCCTACTTGTGCGCTCTCTCTGTGTGTCAAATAAATAAATACAATCTTTAAAAAAACACAAATGTGTAACTTCATTATTACATATTTTAGCTACTACTAAAGCCATAAAATAGAAATTCACTAACCATCTTCTATTTACCATTCTCCTAAACACAATTCTCTCACTCTCCACTAAAAATAGCCACTATTATCATTTTTAATGACAACCACATCCCTGTTTTAAGTTTTATGATGCAAGGGTGAGCCTTAAACACCATAGTTAGATTTTGTTCACTTTTTGTCTGGTGGATCTTTTAATCTGCAGCTTTTCTTTACATGCCTATCCCTCCTTCATATCCTTTAAAAATTCTTTCCATTTATCTGTTAAAGAATCCAGTTTGCTGGGTAGAATCTCTGTAGTTTGGATTTTGTGGATGATCTCTCCGTGGATTTTAGACCACGTCCTTCTGTCCCTGACACCGATTACCATTTTAACGAATGATTTTCTCCTTGCTCACATCACGAATCTTCACTAAAATTGTCCTACCTTTGTTCACCTCACCTCCTTAGAAAGGGAGGCATTGCTAATTGGATAAGACAGAACTCAGACCATTTATTGGACCACAGTTCATGGGACCACAGTACCAGCAAGCCAGATTCTGGAACTTTTAGGTTAGTGCTCACGTCAAAATGCTCTCTCACATCCATGCGACCAGTAATGAACAAAAGAGCCTGGCCCATCTGGATGGCTGTATACTTTTTCATTCCCTGTCCTCTCATGGCCAATACAAAGAGTTTAGCTCTTCCTGTGGGTGAATCCCAATTTATTCTTGTTTATGAACAGCTCTTAGATTAAAAATGACAAAGACATTACCATGTAGAACGTACCATTGCTCTGAACACCCAGCTTTGAAGTAGCTCCATTGTCTAAATTTTCAAAAGATTTTATTTATTTAACAGAGAGAGAACATAAGCAGGGGAAGTAACAGAGGGAGAGGGAGAAGCAGACTTCCCATTGAGCAGGGAACCTCATATGGGACTTGATCATGACCTGAGTCAAAGGCAGCGGCTTAACTGACTGAGCCATCCAGGCATCCCTCTGATGCCTAATTTTTGTAGGCTTTCCAGGCAGCCCCACCAGTAATTCTGTGGCACAAGATGAAAGACCGGCCCTTTCTATGGTAGTAGTTGGCTTTTCGAGTCATTCATGATTTGGGGATGTTATGGGAAGAGCCCTCAGGTGCTTTGGTTAAAATGAATAAAGATACCGATGACTTCTTAAAAGCTATTCTGTATTCCAAGGAAATTATAGTTCTTACCAGCAAAGCCTATAGGTGAGAGGCCACATCAGAAGCCAAAGATAATGCCTACGCTGATTACATGCTAAATGAGGGGCTTTACCACTATTTTAGGTGCTATTAACTCGCATCTTTCCCCACCTAACTTCAGGGTGGATGATGTGTCAATGTAAATGATTAAGACTGACTCATGACTAACAGCTCCACCTGCTAGGGGAAAAAAAAGCACTGGCAATTACAAGGATGTTCTCATCCTAATGGTGGCATTAGGTGCTTTGAGGAGAGTGGGTCCTCTGGTACCACAGACTGTCCAATCATTGCTGTGATTTTCCATACCAAGGAAGAGATCTACTTATTTCCACACTCGAGTAATAAAGGCAAGAAAATTTTGCTAGCTTGGCTAAGTGAGTGGTAGAACCCTGTCTCACGTCTCACCAGCATAACTGGGGTAAATCTGTAAAATTCAGAGACAGTCCAGAACTTCCACTATAACACCTTTGTGAGCATTTCCAAAGAGATGTTATAAAACACCCCAAGTCTTTAGGTCATGAATATGCCTTAGTCATCATTTGAAAGTAGACAGGAGCTTTTTCCTTGTGAGAGGGCTTCAGCTGTTTGCTGCTGGAAAGAATGACCAGACTTTGTATTTCTGACCTGGGGGACCCTGCCTTCCTGGCAATGATGAAGGAACTCACTTTCAATGCAACAGTTAAAAACAAGAACTTCATTGACTGTATCATCTCCCCAGTCATCACGAGAAGTTGGAAAAGTAAGCCACTGAAGCTGAAATTGTCCATGCACAGTATTAGAAACTGTTAATGTAGGTTATTGGTCTTGGCCAAAGCTCTTCCATTAGCATTGATAACCATACAATTATCTCCTTGGATCTCAGATATACACTTATCTTACTAAATCATGCCAGGATATCCGACGCAGATCAGTTAATTATCTCTTTCCAGAATCAGCAGCTTCAGAAAGAAGGAAAGACTTACCTATTGGCTTATATTGAAGTTAGAGTCACTTTAAAAGATTGGAACAGGAAATGATTAAAGGAATAAAGAAAAATATGCTGTGAAATTACAGTAACAGTGGGGGGAAAATGTCACTTGAAAGCAGCCCAATTTAAATGGTGCCTACTTACCCCAATGGCCACGCGTCTTTAGGAGTAAAACAAGTGTTCTTAGGAAATTGTAGTATAAAAATTGTAACTATATAAAATGTATATCTATGAATTTGTGCACTTAAGTATATATATTATCATATATGTGAAACAGATATCATAATCTATTTGATGTATATGATAAAAATGTGAAAAAGAAGACTGCTTAGTGTCTGTGCTTGATCTCACCTTGTATTTGAAAAACTTGGTCCCAGTTGATAACATCATGTTCTTCCAACAGGTGTTGGTAAGCCCTGACATCCTTGTAGAACACAGCGTAGGCATTAGTATAATGGTCCAGGTTATCTCTCTCAGCCTGGGACATAAGAATAATTGTAAAAACATAAATATGTCCTCTAGGTAACTCAAATCCTAGATAAATTAAGTACATTGACAGCTTATGCTTAGATCATTCCCACTGCCAAAATCAGCCACCTATAAACAACAGCTAGATAGGAATGTGGCTAAAACACTCTGGTGAGGGAAGGAACAGATATTTTGGAAGTTTTGCTTGATTATTCTTCCGGTATTTGGAAAGTTTTAAGATCCTTATTCCATCTTTTTCTAGGATTTTATTTATTTATAAAAATGGAAAGGGGGCACCTGGGTGGCCCAGTCATTAAGCATCTGCCTTTGGTTCAGGTCATGATCCCAGAGTCCTGGGATCAAGCCCACATTGGGCTTCCTTGTCATCGGGAAGCCTGCTTTCTCCCTCTTCCACACCCCGCCCCCGGCCTGCTTGTTTCCCTCTCTCGCTGTGTCTCTCTCTGTCAAATATGTAAATAAAATCTTAAAAAAAAAAAAATGGAAAGGGTATAACTTAATGGAGCTACCAACAAGAATTAAATAGAACTATCAGAATTTTCCTAATGTGGTCAGGGCAACATATTTGATCACGTGAGCTCTTTGTCCTTGCAAAATGGGGCAGATGTCATCTTTTTCAGTCTCCCTATGCATTTAGGTTGGTCACAGGAAAACATCAAACCAGAGGAAAAACAAATATGCACAAATACGTATGCTTCATGGTTCTAGAGATTGTGAAACACTAAAGGAACACTTTTTTGAACACATTTAAGCTAGCTGTTTTCCATGTCTGCAACTCCAAAGCCAGTCAAATAAGAGGCTAATAGTGCGGGGCACCTGGGTGGCTCAGCGGTTAAACCTCTGCCTTAGGCTCAGCTCATGATATCAGGGTCCTGGGATCCTGATCTGTGTTGGGCTCCCTGCTCAGCACAGTGTCTGCTTCTCCCCCTGGCCCTCCCTCTTTGTGCTCTCTCTCAAATAAATAAAATCATTAAAAAAAATTAATGGTGAAATATGTACCTTATTAAGCTAATATATAAAGACTGTAATGGTTATAATATCCCCTTTACCCAATCTTTTCTTTGCAGTTGATGCCAACTCTTGGGTTTTCAGGGGGTGTTTTGTTTAGTTTTGTTTTGTTTCTCTGTCCTTTCCAATCTGTACCTCTTTCTGTCGCCGGGTGATAACAGCTTTGAAGTCTGGCCACGAATCCACCACCACCTCCTTCTGAAAGGGATTCCCACGATTCATGTTCATCACTGCTCCATAAACCTGAGCCAGAGAACCCAGAGAGACAAGCCAGTCACATTACTAACTCTTTCAGTTGCATATTACTGTTTTCACTTCTTGTATTATATAGTTGTGGCCATGAGAAGGGAAATTTTTTTATATGCACATATATACAACATGCACATGTACAAACTTTTCTCTTGTTATTTCATTATTGTACATGAAAACTGGTAAAAAATACAAAAACAAAAACAAAAACAAAAAAACTAGGAAAACCTATGAAATCTCTCCCTAAACTTAGGTTTTTCTGTACAACAATGAGAGATACCAAAACAACAGGCTGACTAGATGGCACATGGGTCAATAATAAATACTTACAGAAGGAATCAGAATCTGATGTATGGATTTAGGGCTCATAATATCTTTTACAATTCCACAGATAATTTTGATGTTCAGCTGCTTTTGAAGCTTATTATACTCTCCAAAAATAACCTGCTTAATGCAACTACTCCTTCAACCCTGAGTTACAATTAAACATCATTGATGGTAACTCCCCTCCCCCCAAAAAGCCCCCGTCCTTTCAGATTTGATAGAGGAAGGCTCTCTAAGCATTCCCTGAGGGTCATAACTATGTCTTATTCATTGCTATGTACATGGAGTCTGACATAGTGGATCAACTGGTTGTTGACTAAACAATACTATTAGAATTCTGACCTGTGCCCTTGCATATTTCTTTTCTCCACTTAGAATCAAAAATGCCATCCCTATAAAACAACCTTCATATGCCAGGGGTGCTTATAGAGAAGAAGTTGTGGTGGTAACAACGAGAGTGAGTTACAGGCTAGTGTTCTTAGCAGCACTTTCATCATAGAAACTGAAAACAATCAAAGTGTCCAATAGCAGTGGGAACAAATGAATAAATTGTGGCATATTCATACTATAAATTACAAAACAGAAACTTAATGGTGAAGGAAAGAAGGTAGATGCAAAAAGATATACTATGTGATTTGATTTACATTATATTCAGAAAAGACAAAACCACATTATGGCTTTAGAAGTCAGGATTCTGGTTACTTATGGAGAGCTAGGAAAGAGAATGTTTGGGGGGCTGGGAGAAACTGTGTCTGAAGTAAAGTTCTTTCTTGATTGGAATGCAACTTATATAACTATTTGCTCTATGAAAATTCATTGAGCAGCATAATTATGTTATGTGCACCTTCTAGTATGTGTTATTCTTCAGTGAAAACCAATTTAAATTATAGGGGCATTAGAACCCACATTTTTACCTTTTATCACATCATGATTCAAATCACACACCCCAATACCTAGAACATTATTCAACTCTCTTCTCTCTTTCCCAATCTGGGACCTCACTCAAATCTTCTTATAGAAAGTATCTTTCCTAATTTGGTCTGGCTAATACTAACATGTGACATGGATCACATGTGAAAATCCAAGAACTAAATTAACCTGGAAGGGTCATGCTTGCTTTGTTTAATTATTAAATTTTGGGGGTGCTAATGTTATATATACATAGTCATAAATTTATTAAAGTGTTCTTTCCCACAAAGAAACCATACATCTTTATTTAAAAATGGACCTTAAATATGATTGGAATGTTGAGAAAGTTAAAAGGAAAAAATTCTTTCTGATATTCAGATTGTGAAAGGAAAAAAATGGCTTGTTTATAAGAGTTTTGCAACCAACTGAAAGAGTTGGCATTGGTTGAAGACAATGAAACAAATTCTTTAACACCTATTTATTCAAAGGGTGCGTGTTGAGAGGAGAGGGGAAGTAGCTAGCGGAAGTAAGGATGCCGGGAGAATGAGCAGTTGGAATTTGTGAAGGAAATTTAGAGGGATGTTTAATCACTGAAATACTAAGGTGAGTTAGGAGGGGGGATGGGTGAAATAGGTGATGGGGACTAAGAAGGAGTTCACTTGTTGTAATGAGCACTGGGTCACGTATGGAAGCATTGAATCACTAAATAGTACACCTGTACAACTAATATTGTATAACTAATATTATACTATATGTTAACTAACTGCAATTTAAATAAAAACTTTAAAAAATCGGATTATAAAATATATAGCCATAGCCTCCAAAAAAATGGAGGAAGTGTGAAACAACAAGACAATTATTTCTTTATCATTTTGTTTCTCTAAAGGGCATAGTGTAACTGAAGAGGTATTTTGAAATTATGGTCAGAGAACCCAAGCCAGACGTTATATAACAATCCAATAACTGAAAAAAAAAAAAAAAAGAATAAGATTCAAAGGTGAAGAGACTCTGTGTATAGAAAATGAGAAATTGGGAGTGCCAAGCTAAGCAGCTTTTAAAGAGAAGATGATATGAGGAAGGGAATGATTTGTGCTTACGTGTTTGATTTCTTTAACTCTTACTTCAAGTGGTGTTATGAGAAGGATTAAAATAATAATAATAATAAAACCAAAAACCAACAATGAAAAACAACAGAAAATCACAACCATGCAGTTTGGAATCTGATAGCTTGGATTTAAATCTGAACTCTAGCACTTAGATAAAGGGAGGGGATTTTGTAATATCATCTGTAAAAGTATAATGCAATTACCTGCTTATTCAGTTTTTAATATTACAGAGGAATTAATAGGTTTTATAAAGTTCAAATGAGACAGCATAAAAGGTATGTTAAAGAAGGATACCTACTATTCTGAGCAACTCAACTAATCTGAATTCAGAGGTCCTTGAAAATAAGATTTGAACAGGTGAGGGTTAATAATTAACTATTTCATAAACTGCTAGTGATCAACCAACAACATTTTATTGAGTACTTATATGGGCAAAGCCCCATGCCAAGCACTATGGGAGGTATCAAAAAAATAATAAAACCAAAACAAACAAACAAACAAACAAAAAACAGAAAAAGAAAAAATTGAAATAGCCAGAAAAATTTTATGATTCCTCACCTGGGTGTCTGGTAGTTAAGTTGCTAGAAGAGAAGCAGTAGCTATGAAATCAAAGGAACCAGGATTCAACTGATTTTTTACTTGCTTTGGTCTTTTTTGGACGCTAACTTGTTCATTTCTAAAATGGGTTAATAGTCATCTTACAAAGTTGTTGGAAGGATAAAATAAATTGAAATTATTAGTATGCCAAAGTACTACCCACATACTATTTATAATGTAAGAGCCCATCATTCGTCTTGATGATTATGTGATCTTAGATGACCCTGTGAAGATCACCAAAACCTTTTTATTTCTCTTTGGCAAAAGAGTGGGTCAAACATTTATTCTCCAGAGTGTCCACATTCAAAAATGAGACATTTTGAGTCGGACTGTCCATTTGGTACTCTTTTAACCATATGCTCCCAAATTATCACTCAGATTTTCCCTACCACACATAGTTTAAGCATGATCCATAAGGCAAGATGACTAGGTTTAATCACCCCAGTACAGTGCTCTAGATAACTTCTGTTAAAGTTTAGTGTAAATAAGGATTATCGAGGGTGTGAGCCCAATACACAGTTCTCTGGTCTCTGTCTTTAGAAATTGTGATTCATTATATCTCTTCTGGGTTATTAGCAGCCATCACATTTGCAGTCAAATGCCCTTACCACTGAGTTATACCCCCTGCCACTTACATTTGAAAATCCATATTGTAGGGCTATCTCCTTGGTTGAGAATTGCTGCTGTCAAAGACAATTTCTTTGCACTTCGCATGTTTTTCTCCAAGTGCTTAAAATATTTTAAATCTCATATTTATTTGTAATTGTGATTGTCTTTTTCCACAGTAGCTCTGAGTTATCAACAGGCCCTCACAGGCTTTGAGAAGACTTCAACAGAGGCTTTATGACCAACAAAGCCATTGAAAAAAATAAATAAGGATGTTGAAATAGCCAGAAGAATTTTATGATTCTTGGACCTCAGCTCTATTGTGAACCTAGGTTATGTTCTTATGAGCAATGCTACTTAATCTATACTCTTCTGCCATTAAGAAAGGTTTAAAACTCGAGTTTACCTAGAAATAATCTAATCCAGAACTACCTAAATTTTCCTAGAGGTTATCGAGAGTGACTGTCAAAAAAATAATTGTCACAGCCATATCTATGCTGCTTGGGATCAGTCTCTAGCAGGAGACGAGTGGGAAACCATCTTATTAGGTTTAATAGGAAAGCCCTGACATCAGAAAAACTGGGAAAACAGCCACAAGTCTGACCTTATTCACAATAAATAAAATAAAGAAATAAAAGAGAGCGCTTAAGTATAGAATACCTTGAGTGATTCAGGGAAGTAACTCTTCAACATTTTTTCCAGGATCAGTAATTTGGTAGAACAGTTGAGCACCAGCATTTTCTCCAGAACTCTAGCAATTCCACACCTAACGAGAAAGCTGAAGGGATGTTAACGTTTAAATCTCCTGAGGAACATCCTTGAAGTCCTGTTCTCACTGGGTGCAATTCCGAATGTCATTGCTCCCTCTGATGAGGGAAGATGAGAGGCACTGGGGTGGGAAAAGCAGAGAGCACGTAGAAGTAGAGAATGTTAATGACCTAATCTGGGAAAGAGGTGAGTATCCATGCTGGGTTAAGTCTTTCTATGATACACACTCACTGTACGCTCAACTCTTCCTGTGAGACACAGAAACAGTTGTAATTTCACATCTGTTCGTGTTTTCCTTGAGTCTGTCTCAAGTCGACTGGGAGGTATAAGAAGGAAAGGGCCCGTGTCTGCTTTGTGCTCTATTGTATTCCAGGAAAAGGGCATTCTATGTGCTTGCTGAATGGTTAAGAGGAAGCTCAGAGTAAGAGTCTTAGGGTAAGCAGGGAAACTTCTTTTTACAATGTGGGGCAAAGGTGGAAGATGTGAGTGGGTCAGGCATCAGGTGCTTATGGGAAGCCACTTGCAGAGAAACACCTAGGTTGAAGATAAAGAATCAGATGTGAGCAAAGGCTGAGACTCTGTTTAGTTAGACAAAATTAAGGAACGAAAAAGGGACTTAATATAATGCATGCATTTCAGCCATTCAGAGGCAGTTATTTTTTTCTAGATTTGGGGACTTCCTATCCCCTGCTTTTTGTCCTTAAGAAAACTTTCACCCACCCCCCTCAACATTCCAATCAGGTCTCGACTGAATTAAACAAACTTTTTTCTCTATATTCGATGCACTAGAGTTTATCCACTTATTCTCAACAAACAGGCACTAGGATGGTGAAAATGCCTCAACTAGACATGAGAACCTGGTGTTTCTGAGACTGCAGTGAATTTTTTCCTGTACAGCACATTCCCCAGATAGAGGACGTTACTACTTGATTTCAGTATGTGGCAGCTCTGTGTGACTATAAGATACTCAAGTGTTTGATTATGATTTAAAATCCACCATGCAACTCCATCATATGGTTTACATGAGTCTGAACTTCGACAAAGCATATCTCCTGTGACCAAGTCCTGTGCCTGCAGGCTGCTGAGTGGGACACCTGAGGTGTTTGTAATTCTCTCCATGACTCTGAAAAGATACTAGGGGCAGCACCAGAAAATCAGCTTCCTGGAACGCTAGTACTCATAGTCTGGGCCGATAGGAGAAGCTTTGCAAAGATCGAGTTTCCAGGGTTCAGGTTGAGCAAAGGAAGGAGAGATGTAGGCATCATCTTTTCACACTTGTATCTGCTTGACATTTCACTCCCTCATGCTATCTTCAAATAAAATATTAACTTCTTAGCAGATCCTCATGTTAAATACATTCATTTATTCTAATTCAATATTTGAGAAAATAAGATAGAATTATTTCATAGAGAAACTGGTTATGTATCTCTTATTACATTTGATGCCTAGAGATGTTTTTATGTCTTGATACATAGCAAAGTAGCTAGCACAAATGGTAGGAATTCTAAGAACTTGATGGTGATTTGCTTTATTGCCTCGTTTGTTCCTCAAAGTTCCTGAAACCACTTATAAGTGTAGGTAAAATATATGATGAAAAATTAAGTTTGAATTAAAATTCAGGCAAGGGGAAAACAGAGGTGTAAACATAATATGGAGTCAAGAGTAAGTCCAGCAGACAAAGCATATGGACTATAGTTCTACATACAGAGTTGATCCTTTTTATTTATGGATTCCACATTTGTGAATTCACCTACTTGCTAAGATTCACCTAGAACCCTCCAAACCCACAGTGACAGTGTTTTTGCAGTCATTTGTGGACATATTTGAGTCTCCAAAGCCAATATTGTCAGTGGATGCTGCAGAAGCTGACCTCTCTTTCCAGCTCTTATACTCTAAACAAGCCCTTTATAACGATGTATTTGTGCCACATTCTTTTGTGGTGTTCGCTTTCTGCTGGTAATTTCACTGTTTAAAATGGTCCCAAGGGGCACCTGGGTGTCTCAGTCATTAAGCATATGCCTTCAGCTCGGGTCATGATCCCAGAGTCCTGAGATGGAGCCCTGCATCAGGCTCCCTGTTCTGCGAGAAGCCTGCTTTTCCCTCTCCCACTCCCCCTGCTTGTCTTCCCTCTCTCATTGTGTGTCTCTCTCTCTCTGTGTGTGTCAAACAAGCAAAGAAAATCTTTAAAAAAAAAAAAAAAGTTGTCCCAAGCATAGTACTTAAGTGCTGTCTAGTGTTCCTATGGCAAAAAGATTGTGATGGATCTTACTGAGAAGATACATACATGTGTTACACAAACTTTTTTCAATTATGGGTTATAATGCTCTTAACTGGGAGTTCAATGATAATAAAAAATCAACAAGTCTTAAATAATGTGTACAGAAGTACACATAAAACAGAGTTATGTGCTGGGATGCATGGGTGGCTTTGCAGGGTAAGTAGCTGCCTTTGGCTCAGCTCATGATCTCAGGGCCTGGGATCAAGACCCACATCGAGTTCCCTGCTCAGCGGGGAATCTGCTTCTCCCTCTGCATCCATCCCTCCCCTGCTTCTGTGTGTGCTCTCTCTTTCAACAAAATTAATAAAATCTTTAAAAGTAAATTTTTAAAAAAGAAAGGTTTTGTGTTGGTCTTCTGATAAAAACATTGTGTCCAGAGGCTTGCAGGAACCTAATCTTACGTTTTCCCTACAGATGGTGATCCCTGTGACCTCGCTGAACAAAACCACCACCAACAATGAGAAGCAGGGGATTTGCAGCAGGTGAGAGCACATTTTGTACTGTAAGCTTCCTGGCAGCCAACGTAAGAGAAACAAACATGATTAGTTACGCGATTCAGTTTGTCCATAAAATTATTCTCACACTCTTGGGGCACCCAGGTGGCTCTGAGGGTTGGGCGTCAGCTCTTGATTTTGGCTCAGGTCATGATCTCAGGGTCCTGGGATCCAGCCCCACGTCAAGCTCTGTGCTCCGGGGGGAATCTGTTTGAGGACTTCTCTCCCTCTCTCTCTGCCTCTGCCCCTGTTCATACTCTCTCGCTCACTCTCATTCTCTCTCTCTAAAATAAATAAATCTTTAAAAACATTATTCTTATGCTCTTTATCATAGCATTTGCTTGACTTTTCACTTGTATTATCTCTAAATGAAATTCTCTAACTTCTAAATAATCAAAACCCTCCTTGATCTGGCTTCAGTATACTTTTCTATTCACAAACTGTGCTGGGTGACAAATATTGGTGACATTAAAATCAGAGAGACATTTCTCTCATGGGTTCACAGAGGGAAGACACTATAATTAATGAACACCAGTGGACAATGTTATTTCAGTAAACAGTGATGAATTTCCTGAGGACCTTTCTCTTATGAAATACAAAGATAGTTTTAAGGTCACAGAGCAGAATGAAGAAATTCTCATGGATGCAGAAAATATATTTTACAGATTTTTGATTTATATTATAAAGTCATAATGACAACCATTAATTCTGAGAACTACAAGATCAGAGTATCATAATCTCACCAATAAATTATAAATTCCCCATAATTCACATGTGTTCTAGAATTGGAAGGTAAAGATTTGTAATTCCTCTGACTGAACTGTTACCAACAACAGACTCACTAACTGAAATCTTTGTCAAGGAATGTAATTAATTATAGTCATTCAAGTTTTAAGAGCCCAAGATTCTTTGGGGGCACTGAAGAGTTTATCAGCACACAACAAGCACTTAAAATATGTTATCAACATTAATCCATGAAAGCATAACACTGGCCTGAAAGACCTTTCTTATAAATAAATAAAATATAAGGCCTCTGCTTTTATAAGGTAACATAGCACTTAGATGACATCTGTGGGGAAGAGGACATCTTTTAGTGAGACAGGGAATTTTTTTAAAGCTCTTGTGATCTGGTGCTTGTAATTATTTTTTAGATGATAGGCTTTCCTTTCAGAGATGCCTCTCTTACCTGTTTCTCTAGTTGTGCCCCATCACTGCAAATGATTTTATATTTTGTAATGCTTATTTTCCCCAAATCAAAATTTGAAATAGAAAAACAAAAACAAAAAGCAAACATCTTTCCCCATAAACCTAATTATGATTTATCCTTCCTGTATAATGCTGAATTCATCTCTCCTCCCTATTTCTCCCATTTCTTCTTGCAATTTTAATTAATGATTTAAAATTTATTATTTTAATGAAGGAATGCTTACCTGGTGTTGAGAGTTCAGTTTCTATCAGGTCAGTGGTTCCTTCTTCATAAATGGTGAGTTTATTCTTCAAGCCTACTTCCCTATTTAGTCCTTAGTGGAAAGAGAAGGGAGAGAAAAACAAACAAGTGCCCACACCTGTTAATAGGGAGGAGATAATGGTGTCAGGTGAAAAGCCTCATGAATACAGCATGAGTATTTTCACCCCATCCCTTCCTTTCTCTCAGATTTAGACTTATGGTGTAAAAAGCAGTGAATACTAATCTTTATTTAAAGATGGACATTTTCTGGACCCCAAACCCACTATCTGCTAAGATCTCATGAAAAAATAAAAAGGAATGAGACTCAGGTGAATGGGGTACAATAGAAAATGACAAAGAGGTTCTGACCTCCAATATATTTTCACCTATTTTTTAAAAGATTTTATTTATTTACTTGAAAGAGAGGGCAAGACACAGGGAAAGTGCATGAGCAGGGGGCAGAGGCAGAGGCAGAGGCAAAGGGAGAAGCAGACTTCCCACTGTGCAGGGAGTTGGATTTGGGACTTGATCCCAGGACCCTGAGATCATCAACTCAACCAATGGCAGACGCATAACAGACTGAGTCACCTAGGTGCCCCTATATTTTCATCTATTTGGAAGAAATGGTTTTGCTACTCTAAACTTCCAAAGCTGACCAAGGGATAATCTCTAAAGCATATACTTGTGTAATTGAGAGTGTTTTTGATAATTTTAATTCTCTTGCCCTATACTTTTAAATGAAAAGAGTTTACTTGCTTTCCTCAAATGGCTTCAATTTCAAGTGACATGTGAACAGTTGTATGGGCATCTTGGCCCACAATGCAATACCTGAGCTTTGAGATAATTAACAGTATGAATATTTCAATGGCATTAGTATAGTCCTTCAATTTGAATGTGGTCACATGGGAGGATATGAGGATACTACTATTTATCATCTTTATGTTTCGTAAGTCAATATCAAATGATGGGGAAAGTCAGGGAATTCTTTTTTTTTTTTAATTTATTGTATTTATTTGTCAGAGAGACAGAAAGAGAGAGAGAGAACAAGCAGGGGGAGGGGCAAGCAGAGGGAGAAACAGGTTTCCCACTGAACAGGAAGCCCGATGAGGGACTCTATCCCAAGCCGCTGGGATCATGACCTTAGCCAAAAGCAGGCACTTAACCAACTGAGGCACTCAGGTATCTTTTTTCTTTTCTTTTTAAAGATTTATTCATTTATTTTGAGAGAGAGAGGGAGAGAGGGAGAGAGGGAGGGAAAGGGAAAGAGAATGAGGGAGAAGGGCAGAGGGAGAGGGAGTGGGAGAGAATCTCAAGCAGACACCCTGCTGATTGGAGATCCCCAACCTGAGCTTGAACTCATGACCCTGAGATTATGACCTGAGCTGAAATCGAGAGTCAGATGCTTCAAAAATGTGTCACCCAGGTATCCCTGGGGCATTCTGTATTTGAAGATGCTTGTTAAGTAACACAATGGGTAGCTGTGACTAGAGATTAAAGTAACTAGAGAAATTGTATTAGATGACAATTACTGGATATGAAAGGCAGACTGTCTTTTTTTATCTGTGTATATTGATAAATTTTTAAAAATGTATTTATTTGAGAGAGAGAGAGAGGGCGAGTGAGAGGAGGGGCAGTATAAGGAAAGAATCTTGAAGCAGACTCTCCGCTAGGCACCAAGCAGACGGCAGACACTGTCTGCATTTCATGAAATCGCATGTGTTCTAGAATTGGAAGGTAAAGATTTGTAATTCCTCTGGCTGAACTGTTACCAACAACAGACTCACTAAGTGAAATCTTTTTCAAGGAATGCAATTAATTATAGTCATTCTAGTTTTAAGAGCTGAAGATTCTTTGTGGCACTGAAAAGTTTATCAGCACATAACAAGCACTTAAAATATGTTATTAACATTAATCAATGAAAGCGTAACTCTGGCCTGAAAGACCGTTCTTATAAATAAATAAAATATAAGATCTCTGCTTTTATATGGTAGCGAAATACATTCAGTGGCAGCAACTCTTAAGAAACGCTAGTGGGAATACAAAAAAATGGCTTAGTTACTTTATACATGATAAAGTCCAAATGGGAAATCTGAACTTTTCTATACTCTTGCTTTCCTTCTTTCCTCTCCTCTCCTCAAAGCTGAGTGTTTGTTGACAATGAATGAAACATGAGAGGATTTAGAAGACTTGTGTTTGGAAATGAAGCCAACCTGAATGACTTACGTACTAAGTTAGACAGGCGCACCTAATTTAGTTTGGGTTGAGAATATCAGGAAATTCTATCCAACCAAATAAAGGAAGATATATCCCTTAATTTCAGGTTCCAGTTCAGGTGTCTAATATTTAAGCAAAAACCTGTTTGTTAAACATATGCCCAACTTAAAGTTGGGGAAAATGGAAGGGTTCCTAAAAAATGAGAATTTTAAACAACTGACAGTGTACGAAGCTCTGCTACATATCTGTACAGGATACCCATTTGTCTCCCAAATCACAATTTACCTTCCTTCTCTGACACTGTGTATTTATATTGTATGTCTTCCATCCCAAAATATGTGTGTTTTATACTTGAAAGCCTGTGACAAGTGTTGTGGAGAGGAGACGTACTGTTGTCATGACTTGTGCGTGTGAGAGCTTAGGTATGTAAAGATACTACAAAGGAGGACCGCCATCTGAATGACTGGGATCGCGTGCAGTTAAATTTTAACTGTATTTGGGTCTGTAATTAACTCTTAAATTCTTCACAAAGGGCACACCCAAATATAGCCTTTAAATCAAATATCATGTACGTTTTGGATTGCCTGCTATCTACCAGAAGATACCGTAGATCCATCAAAATCAGATCACATACCTTTAAAAGCTGTAAGAGGGTTATTTGACCAGTCTGTGCATGGTCAAAAATATCACTCAGCAAAAGTGGTGAGTTAGAATCCCAGCTAAGTAGTCACTGTTGAGAGGATGTTCCGAGAGAAACAGCAGACTTTGATCTAACTTCTCCCTCCCCAATGAAAGCCATAATAAACATCATGATTAATGATAAAAAATCAGTGAGTTGGGGCTCTATTCATCACTCTAAAAACAAGAAGTTCTAAGTTTTCAAGTGAGGGGTTTTATGGAGATTTTGTATTCTCTTTTAGTGGCTTTGCCTGGCATATAGCGGGTCCAAAGGACACAAACATATTTTCTTCAAATGCTGTACTACAGGTCTCCTTTCTTGAAGACTTTACCTCTAAAACCCACTAATGTTCTCCCCAACTATTATTTCCTAAGAGGATATTGTTTTTGACTCTTTTACTAAGCTCCTCAGGATTCCACATGAAAATGTGGTCTCCCTCACTGTGATGAGCATTACACTGAATTTGTTTAGCTAAAGCTGAGGTGTTGGCCATTTCTGCCTGGAGGGTATCAACAGAATTGTGGTACCTTCTACCCTAACTGACAAGATACTCTAGGCTAGAAAGAAAATAATTAGAAATTGCAGATATTTTATTTTACAAGAATAAAAGCAAATCAGAAAAAATACTCTAGTGACTAGAAAAGGTTTTTAATATATTTAAGTGGTGATTTATTCACATGTATATACTTACTATCATTTCAGAATTTCTTCTCCTTTAATGCCCATGTTCTTGGGCATGCCGCTTTGAAGAAAGAAGAGGCAGACCAGACGAAGAATGGTGGGCAGCAAAGCAGAGTTTATTGAGCGATAGTACAAAACTCCCAGAGAGGGAGGGGACCTTCAAGGGGACTCACCTTGGAGTTTCTAAGCCCAGTGGGTTTTAAGAGCTCTTTCCCAGAAATATGTTAAGCAACCAGGGTGTCCTCAGGTGTACTACATCAGGGCTTTGGTCATTATGTGCTGATGGTCTTTTGGGGCTGATGTGAGGATTTATGCCTTAAGTGCCTTAGTTTGTGATAGTGACAACTGTTTTGTAGTTAATTATTTCATTTTAGGACATTTTACAGAAGTTATTTCTTGAAAAGGCTGCAAAATAAAATGCTAGTGTAGTTTTGTCAAAGGTGCAAAATAGGATGTTAGCACTGTTTTGTTTTAGCTGCCCTGATTCCATGTTTTATTGCTGGGGACCCTGGCCCAGACTACCTAACTGTCCAACTAACTCCTAACATGCCTCCATCTGAAGAAGTGACCCTAACTGCCGTCAGGGAAAGGGAGCGATGACCCATCTAACTGTTTCTTGCTGGACCAGGGTGCTGTTGAAAAACAGCAGTCAGGGTTCCATTCCCAGAGGTCTAAGTGTTCTTGATAGGAGGTGGTAGGTTTTTATTTGCATGATTGGACCCTCCAGGTGTGGCTGGTACCACAGGAGGAAGCTGTCTGAGCCAGTGACTGCCATTGGTTGACAGGAGACCTTGAATATTATGGGGGTTGTGTATGGTAAGATCCTGTTCCAAAGTTAATTTGGTAGCATCTGGTGGCTGCCACCATTGCCTGGATTAGGACACCCAATGCCATTCCTTTTCTTTTTGTCACATATGTGTTGATAGCCCTCTCAGAAAGAAGACTTAAAGCTGTGGCACTGAGCAAGGCCCCTCTGAGGCTTTTAAAAGCTTTTTATGACTTGAGTTCACATTAATAGGTGGGAACCGGCTGTCTGAGTGTCCTTCAACAACTGATAAACAGCATGTGTTATTTCTCCATACCCTGGTATCCACAAGTGGCAGCATCCAGTTACGCCCCCACACCCCTTTACTTGTTTTAATATTAGGGGGATGGTAGGAAGTAATAGAAGATAGGTAATAAACCCTATCTTCTACCAGTCTCCTTGTCTCCTCTGTGAGGACCATGCCCACATACTTGACAAATGTCTTACATAATTGGACCTTGCACTGATAAACCTTATATCTTTTTCTATCCAGGAAGTGAGAAGTTTTGGGGTGCCAGTTTGAATGCTTTGCTCAAAGGAGACACATAAGGGGAGATTATCTACATACTATATAGTAGGATGCAGTTTTCCGCTGAAAAATCTGAGAGATCTTGGGACAGAGCTTGTCCAAATAAATGGGGACTATCTTGGAACCCCTGGGGTAAAACTGTCTATGTTAGTTGGGTGGTCGGATTAGCGGGCTCCTTGAATGCAAACAGGAAATGAGAATTTGAATGAAGTGTAATGCAATAGAAGGCATCTTTTAAGTCTACAGCTGTTTAAGGGGATTTGAGCCAGTAGGGCATGAAGGTTTATAAGCACAGTATGAACTGTATCCACAGCCTCATTAATAATGCCAATGTCTTATATTCATCTCCATTCCCCACTAGGTTTCTCTCTCACTCTTCCTTTCTATCTTTCTCTCTCTCTCTTTCTTTCTTTTTTTTTTAAAGATTTTATTTACTTAAGAGAGAGAGAGTGCGCATGTGCGCATGAGTTGGGGAGGGACAGAGGGAGAAGCAGACTTCCCACTGAGGGGGGACCCCGATGCAGGACTGCATCCCAGGACTCTGGGATCATGACCCAAACCTAAAGCAGACCCTCAACCAACTGAGCCACCCAGTGCCCCTCATTAGGTTTCTTTACCCCCAAAATTGGGGTGTTACATGGCTGTTGCATTGTTTTAAGAGCCCCTGCTGCTTTAGATTATTTATGATTTTTATTAGGCCATCCCTTGCTTCTGGTTTTAGAGGGTATTGTTTCCAACAGGGAAAGTTATGAGGTCTTTAAGGTGTATGTGGCCAGACACTGCAATTTAGACCAAGCCCACTTCTCCCTGAGTTGCCCAGACCTGAGGATAAATATCAGCCTCTACAGGAGGAGTCAAGATGGTGGAGGAATAGCAGGCTGAGATGACATCAGGTAGCAGAAGATCAGTTAGATAGTTATCAAACCATTCCGAACACCTACAAATCCAACAGGAGATCGAAGAGAAGAAGAGCAGCAATTCTAGAAACAGAAAATCAACCACTTTCTGAAAGGTAGGACATGCGCAGAAGTGAGGGGAAGGTAGACTGTGAGGGGAGGGCGGCTCCCAGGAAGCGACAAAGCACAAAATTGGAACTTTAAAATGTCTGCTCCACTTAGGACATCACTCTAGAGGCTAAGCAGGGGTGGAGCCCTCGTGGGGACATCATGGTCTCAGGTCCCGTGGGGTCACTGAAGGATCAGGGATGTCTGAGTGTAGCAGAGCTCACAGGTATTAGAGTGGGGAAGGTGGCTACAGAGACAGAGCCAAGGAGTGAGCTCTCAGCTCGGGAGTTACCTTATATTGTGATCCATGGCACCGTCAGTCCACTTGCTCTTTGAGCAGAGACTCCACAAGTGGCAGATCTGGGCAAATCCCCCTGGAAGAGCAGAGCAGCAGGAATCTGCTGGGTTTGGAGACTCCAAATGGTACTGTGTGCCAGAGACAGAAATGCTCAGTGGCAAGTCGGGTGAGCTCAGAACATGGCCAGAGACCAGGGAGACAGGAGTGTTTGAGGTCTTTTCTCCAAGGGTGCACCGAGGAGTGCGGCTCCGAGTTCTCTGCTTCTCTGGACTGGAAATTGGGAGGCCGCTGTTTTCATTCCCATCCTCCAGAGCTCTATGGAAAGCCTTCAGGGAAAAAAAGGTCCTGAGAACAAACCTGAGCTGATTACTTAGCCTGGCCCCTGGCAAGGGCAGAGCAATTAGCCTCGGGCAAACAGGCCACTCCCCCAGAAGATCAGCAAGAACATCCAGCCAAGACCAAGCTCACTGATCAAGAAAAGCAGAATTCCAAAGGGGGGGAAAGCAAAGCATGGAATTCATTGCTTTCTCCCTATGATTCTTTAGTCTTGCAAAGTTAATTAAATTAAAAAATTATTTTCTTACTCTAACTTTTTTAACTTTGAATCCTGTTTTAACATCTTTTAACTAGTTTATCTTACAACACATTTCTTTTAAAAAATCTTTTAAAATCTTCATTATTATAGTGATATTTTATTCTTCATTATATCTAACTTTATATTTTGTATACATACAGGATTTTTTCTTCTAAAAATTTTTGGGATACAACTTCTTCTAATAGACCAAAACATACCTCAAATCTAGCACAGGGCTTCATTCCAGTCTTCAGCCTGAGCAAATTCTCTCCATTTTCTTTTTCTTTCTTTTCCCAACCAACTTATCTTAACAACTCCCTTTTTATAATTCTTTTTACAATTTTTATCTTTAAAGTCATATTCCATCCCTTCATCGCGTTTACCCTTATTTTTGTATATCTATCTATCTACCTATATCTATCTATCTACATATTTTCTTTCTATAAAATTTTGGAGGTAGTTTCTTCTAAGAGACCAAAATACACCCCAAATCAAGTGGGTTGCTCTGTTCTATTCACCAGTCTAATATATGTATGTGTAAATATATATATATATATATAAAACAATACAATATAATATATATAATATATGTTTATATATATTTATATATATATTAATTAAAATTTTTTTAACTTCTTTTTACCCCCTTTCTTCTCCCACAATTTGGTATCTCTTCTGATTTGGTTAATGCACATTTTTCTAGGGTCTTTGCCACCCTTTTAGTATTTTACTCTCTTGTTCATATACTCTTATCTAGATTTTAAAAAAAAAAAAGGCTTAGAAACTCACCACAAAAAAAAAAAAGAACAAGAAGCAGTACCAAAGGCTAGGGACCTAATCAATATGAACATTGGTGATGTGTCGGATCTAGAGTTCAGAATGACTATTCTCAAGGTGCTAGCTGGGCTCGATAAAGGCACGGAAGATATTAGAGAAACCCTGTCTGGAGAAATAAAAGCTCTCTCTGGAGAAAGAAAAGAACTAAAATCTAACCAAGCTGAAATCATTAAAGCTATTTATGAGGTGCAATTAAAAATGGAGGCTCTTACTGCTAGGATAAATGAGGCAGAAGAAAGAATTAGTGATATAGAAGACCAAATGATGGAGAATAAAGAAGCTGAACAAAAGAGAGACAAACAACTACTGGACCACAAGGGGAGAATTCAAGAGATAAGTGACACCATAAGATGACACAACATTAGAATAATTGGTATTCCAGAAGAAGAAGAAAGAGAGAGGGGAGAAGAAGGTATATTGGAGAGAATTATTGTAGAGAATTTCCCTAATACGGCAAAGGGAACAAGCATCAAAATCCAGGAGGCACAGAGAACCCCCATCAAAATCACTAAGAATAGGTCCACACCCCATGATCTAATAGTAAAACTATTAGATCTTAGTCTTAGTGACAAAGAGCTGAAAGCAGCTCAGGACAAGAAGTCTAACATACAATGGTAAAAAATATTAGATTGGCAGCAGACTTATCCACAGAGACCTGGCAGGCCAGAAAGAACTGGCCTGATATACTCAGAGCACTAAATGAGAAAAACATGCAGCCAAGAATACTATATCCTGTTAGGCTATCACTGAAAATAGAAGGAGAGATTAAAAGCTTCCAGGACAAACAAAAACTAAAAGAATCTGTAAACACCAAACCAGCCCTACAGGACATATTGAAAGGGGTCCTCTAAACAAATAGAGAGCCTAAAAGTAGTAGACCAGAAAGGAACAGAGACAATATACACTAACAATCACCTCACAGGCAATATAATGACACTGAATTCATATCTCTCAATAGCTACCCTGAATGTAAATGGGCTAAATGCCCCAATCAAAAGACACAGGGTATCAGAATGGATTAAAAAAAAAAAAACCAAACCCCATCAATATGCTGTCTACAAGAAACTCATTTTAGACCCAAAGACATCTCCAAATTTAAAGTAAGGGAGTGGAATACAATTTACCATGCTAATGGACATCAAAAGAAAGCTGAGGTGACAATCTTTATATGAGATGAATTGGATTTTAAGCCAAAGACTATAATAAAAGTTGAGGGAGGACACTCTATCATACTCAAAGGGTCTGTGCAACAAGAAGATCTAACAATTTTAAATATCTATGCCCCTAACATGGGAGCAGTCAACTATATAAACCAATTAATAACAAAATCAAAGAAACACATTGACAATAATACAATAATAGTAGGGGACTTACCCCCTCCCCCACTGAAATGGACAGATCATCCAAGCAAAAGATCAACAAGGAAATAAAGGCCTTAAGTGACGCACTGGACCAGATGGACATCACAGATATATTCCAAACATTTCATCCCAAAGCAAAAAAATATATATTCTTCTCTAGTGCACATGGGACATTCACCGGGATAGATCACATCCGGGGTCACAAAACAGATCTCAACTGGTACCAAAAGATTGGGATAATTTCCTGCATATTTTTAGATCACAATGCTCGAAGCTAGAACTCAATCACAAGAGGAAATTTGGAAAGAACCCAAATACATGGAGGCTAAAGAGCATCCTTCTAAAGAATGAATGGGTCAGCCAGAAAATTAAAGAAGAATTGAAAAAAATCATGGAAACAAATGATAATGAAAATATAATGGTTCAAAGTCTGTGGGACACAACAAAGACAGTCCTGAGAGGAAAATATACAGCAATACAAGCCTTTCTTAAAAAACAAGGAAGGTCTCAAATACACAACCTAACCCTACACCTAAAGGAGCTGGAGAAAGAACAACAAAGAAAGCCTAAACCCAGCAGGAGAAGAGAAATCATAAAGATCAGAACAGAAATCAATGAAATAGAAACCAAAAAAAAAATTAAAAATAAAAAATAAAAGAATAAAAGAATAAATCAACAAAACTAGGAGGTGGTTCTTTGAAAGAATTAACAAGATTGATAAACCCCTGGCCAGACTTATCAAAAAGAAAAGAGAAAGGACCCAAATAAATAAAATCATGAATGAAAGAGGAGAGATCACAACCAACACCAAAGAAATACAAACAAGTATAAGAACATATTATGAGCAACTATACGCCAGCAAATTTTACAATCTGGAAGAAATGAATACATTCCTAGAGATAAATAAAGCACGACAACTGAACCAGGAAGAAACCTGAACAGACCCATAACCAGTAAGGAGATTGAAGCAATCATCAAAAATCTCCCAACAAATAAGAGCACCGGGCGAGATGACTTCCCAGGGGAATTCTACCAAGCATTTAAAGAAGAATTAATTCCTATTCTCCTGAAACTGTTCTAAAAAATAGAAATGGAAGGAAATCTTCCAAACTCATTTAATGAAGCCAGCATTACCTTGATTCCAAAACCAGATAAAGACACCAACAAAGAAGGGAATAACAGACCAATATTCTTAATAAAAACAGATGTGAAAATTTTCACCAAAGTACCTGCCAATAGGATCCAACGGTGTATTAAAAGGATTATTCACCACGACCAAGTGGGATTTATTCCAGGGTTGCAAGGTTGGTTCAACATCTGTAAATCAATCAATGTGATATAATACATTAATAAAAGAAAGAACAAGAACCATATGATAGTCTCAATAGACACTGAAAAAGCATTTGACAAAAGTACAGCATCCTTTCTTGATCAAAACTCTTCAAAGTGTAGGGATAGAGGGTACATACCTCAATATCATCAAAGTCATCTATGAAAAACACACAGCGAATATCATTCTCAATGGAGAAAAACGGAGAGCTTTTTCATTAAGGTCAGGAACATGGTAGGGATGTCCATTATCATCACTGCTTTTCAACATAGTACTAGAAGTCCTAGCCTCAGCAATCAGACAATGAAAAGAAATTAAAGGCATCCAAATCGGCAAAGAAGAAGTCAAAATATCATTCTTTGCAGATGATATAATACTTTATATGGGGAAACCCAAAAGACTCCACTCCAAATTTGCTAGAACTTGTACAGGAATTCAGTAAAGTGTCAAGATATAAAATAAATGCACAGAAATCAGTTGCATTTCTCTACACCAACAACAAGACAGAAGAAAGAGAGATTAAGGAGTCAATCCCATATACAATTGCACCCAAAACCATAAGGTACCTCGGAATAAACCTAACAAAAGAGGCAAAGAATCTATACTCATAAAACTCATGAAAGAAATTGAGGAGGACACAAAGAACATACTCATGGATTGGAAGAACAAATATCTATGCTACCTAAAGCAATCTACACCTTTAATGCAATCCTTATCAAAATACCATTCATTTTTTTCAAATGAAACAAATAATCCTAAAATTTATATGGAACCAGAAAAGACCTCGGATAGCCAGAGAAAGGTTGAAAAAGAAAGCCAAAGTTGGTGACATCACAATTCCAGACTTCAAGCTCTATTACAAAGTTGTCATCTTCAAGACAGTATGGTACTGGCACAAAAACAGACACACAGATCAATGGAACAGAATAGAAAGCCCAGAAATAGTCCGTCAGCTCTATGGTCAACTGATCTTTGACAAAGCAAGAAAGAATGTCCTACATTTGTCTCTTCAACAAACGGTATTGGGAAAATTGGACAGCCACCTGCAGAAAAATGAAACTGGACCATTTCCTTACACCACACACAAAAATACACTTAAAATGGATGAAGTACCAATGTGAGAAAGAAATTTATCAAAATCCTTGATGAAAACAAAAGCAGCAACCTCTTTGACCTCAGCCACAGCAATTTCTTCCTGGAAACATCAGCAAAGGCAAGGGAAGCAAGGGCAAAAATGAACTACTGGAACTTCATCAAGATCAAAATCTTTTGCACAGCAAAGGAATTAGCCAACAAAACCAAAAGACAACTGACAGAATGGGAGAAGATATTTGCAAGCAACATATTGATAAAGGGCCAGTTTCCAAAATCTATGAAGAACTTATCAAACTCAACACCCAAAGAACAAATAATCCAATCAAGAAATGGGCAGAAGACATGAACAGACATTTCTGCAAAGAAGACATCCAGATGGCTACAGACACATGAAAAATTGTTCAACATCCATTGGCATCAGGGAAATACAAATCAAAACCACAATGAGATACCACCTCACATCAGTCACAATAGCTAAAATTTAACAAGTCAGATGCTGGTGAGGATGCAGAGAAAGGGGAACCCTCCTACATTATTGGTGGGAATGGAAGCTGCTGCAACAATTCTGGAAAACAGCATTAAGGCTCCTTAAAATGTTGAAAATAGAGCTACCCTATGACCCAGCAATTGCACTATTGCACCCGAATGTTTGTAGTAGCAATGTCCACAACAGCCAAACTATGGAAAGAACCTAGATGTCCATCAACAGATAAATGGATAAAGAATATATATATATTCTTCATATATATATATATATATATTCTTCATATATATATATATATATATATATATTAATACTATGTAATTGTAATACTATGCAGCCATCAAAAGAAATGAAATCTTGCCATTTGCAGTGACATGGATGGAACTAGAGTGTATTATGCTGAGTGAAATAAGTCAATCAGAGAAAAACAATTATTATATGATCTTCCTGATAGAAGAATTTGATAGGCAATATGGGGGGCTTGGGCAGTAGGGAAGGAAAAAATGAAACAAGAGGGGATCAGGAGGGAGACAAGCCATAAGAGACTCTTAATCTCATAAATCAAACAGATTTGCTGGGAGATGGGGGTAGGGAGAGGATGTTTGGGTTATGGACATTGGGGAGGGTATGTGCTATGGAGAGTGCTGTGAAAGGTATAAACCTGGTGATTCACAGACCTGTACCCCTGGGGCTAATAATACATTACATGTTAATAAAAATTAATAAATGGCATCTATGTATTTCAGTACCTATATCTATATATCTATATCTATATATCAGCCTCTATTAAGGGTAAGCAATTGATAGCCTGTCCAGTGGGTATCAGTATGAGAGTTTCCAGACTGGACATAATATCTCTGTAGAGATACTATGTATGTGTGGGGCGCTCAGGCATTATTAAGAAGGTGAGTGAGAAAATTGGATTTCCCCAAATGCATCCCAACGGGCTAAAAAAAAATCTGGTTATGGGCTGTCCAGTGACACCCTTAACAACAATGCTGTTGTTAGACAGTTGGCCTGGAGTAAAAGTAGTATCAAGAAGGAAATTGACTGGCTTTCTATCTCCAGAACTACCTGAGGCTCTGGGTTTCCATTGGTAATCTATTGTTGGGGAGTCACCGTGAAGGACCCTGGGCCCCACCAGTCCCTGGTGGGAGTGCTGGTTGTCTGAGCCCTTGCAGATTGAGATCCCCAAGGGCATTCAGATTCCCAGTGTCCTCCTCTACATGTAGGACATGGGTTGCAGGGCTTTAATTTTTGCTTTTGAGAGCATTCTCACTTTCAGTGTCGTGGGCAGCCACTTCAGTGGCATTCAGTAGCAGAGTCTTGAGGGGCCAAGTTGGTAAACGTATATAAGGCTGGAACTAGGGTCTTGGACTTCTTTCTTAGTCACTTTTCTTGTTTCTTACTCTCCTTTTGGGCCTCGTTGTAAAAGATCTGGTTAGCAGCGCATAAGTGCCCTTTTAGGGTCCCCTCTTATCTAACAACCAACTTTTATTGAGTTATCTGGGGCTGACTGGTTCAGAGATTTGTCTTTGAGAATGATCTCTGCCTCGGGAGAACTGGGGGAGATAGCCGTATTTAATGAGAGCCTCTCTCAACCTAAGAAGGCTGTTGGGTTTTCCTCTTGAATTTGGGTGATGATAGGCAACTTGGCATAATTCAGAGGCTTAATTAACCTTTGATCTTCTTAATCCCTCAAGGATGCCAGCCTGGAAGTGAGCTTGGTACCAGTTTTTGAGGGGATCATTAGGTTCCAATTGGGATACTGGGGAGGGACAGCGTGGGCTCCATTTGGGAACTGGAAGCCACCAATGGTAATGCCCTGGTAATGAAGTTGCTGTTTGTCTCCCTATTTTTCACTGGTGGCCAGAAACCCACATTTCTCTGCCTTGGAGAGGGTTTGATTTAATGAGAGCTCTACATCCTTCCATGTTAATTCAAACATGTGAGATTTTGGAAGGCTTCAATATATTTGTCTGGGTTGTTGGAAAATTTTCCAAGGTTCCCCTTTGTCTCAAGTCTTGCAATGAAAAGAGCTCCTATACCCTAGCCATAGCAGCATCTCCTTCCCTTGGTCCTTCTCCAGGTACATGTTCTTGGAAGGTATAGAGCCCCCAAGCACCAGTACAGGTTCCAGATAGAGGGAACTGACCTAAGACCCCAATAACCACCTTGAGGCCATTTGCCTATGTACCCTCAGTGTGGGTGTGGTAGTCCTTTGTCCCCCTCTAGTGGCCGGCCGCAGGAGAGAGCAGCCAGGAAGCTGGAATCAATCCTATACTGCTGGCACAGGCCCTTATTTTCCTTTAAGGGCCAGAAACGTTGTACATAGGGTTGTTCTGTCCGTTTTCCCTCACGTTTGCAAAACAAGTCTAATTGTAAAATTGTATTATAATTGATACCTCCCACAAGTGACCATGTCCCCTCCTCCAATTTGTATTGTGGTCATGCCTTGGAACAAAACAAAGTAAGCTGCCTTTTCTTCAAGGTTTGCAGGTCAAAATGTTTCCAGATATTCAGGATGCATCTTAAAGGAGTACTGGTGTTGGGCAGGGAATTACAGTTGACCATCTACAGGAAGAGAGGAAAAGGCATCCCTTAAGTCAGTTCCTTATAATAGATCAGGAAGACCTTTCCTGACCTGATGGCCTGGCCCATTTATGTGACTGATGACCAAGGACCCTATCAATTCTGCGAGGGGCCGGGAGTAGTTGTGCTTACCCAGGCTTGACCCTACCTGTAGAGAGTGACCCTTGCCCTAATCTTTTTTTTCTTTTTTGTCCCCTCGTTTCCTATCCATGGGACTTGAGGGGTACCAGTCATGACCTATTAAGTCTCCCTGAGTAGTTGATGGAAATGCTAGACTTCTTTTGGCTCGTTGAAAGTTGGCATGATGGCATAACAGAATTGTCCTGTCTGGCATAGCCACAAGAAGAGGTTAGTAAAGGCCACCTTTTGGAGGGGTATGATGAGGGAACTTGGGGAGATGGAAGCTGCCTGGGTAGACATTAGTTTACCAGCCCTGTTTTGCCATTCCTTCCTATAGGTGATGAAGCCAATAGGGGGGGGGATGTCTATCTTAAAGTATAGATAGGGGAATTAACAATTTGTCAAGTGTAGTAAAATGGCCCCTGCCACCATGTGTGAGTACTCCTTCAGGCCTAGGCTTATGGGGGTTGGATTCTATCCATCATTTGTGCAGAAAGAGCACCCACATTTCTTCTCCATCTATGCACAGAGCAGATGATGCCAGTGATCTAATATAGGGATTAAAGCAGTGCGGGTGGGGGGTGCTTCCTGATGCACAGCATGGGCCTAGACCCTGAGGAAGCCTTGGTTGCCAGCCCTTCTGGTCAGTATAGTAATACACCCTTCCATCTGACCCGGGAGCCGGGGTAAGGAGTATGAGTCAGAGATGCCACCACAGGGCACATGGCAGAGGAGGAAGGCTGTTCCTCATCATGACAGGGAACTGTGTGTGTGATCCCTTGAAGGCCTCCTGAACCATTGGATGTCCGAGAAAAGAGCAGTAAAGGGTTTTTTCTCTCAATGCTTGGATAGGCATGTAAGGAGCCAGGTCCCTCAGAGAGCCTTTGGGTGTCCACCAAAGGATAATCTCGGTCGGGACTCCTCAATTACTGCTCAGTTTTCTCTAGGTCCCCCACATCCAGTGATCTGGCCTGAAATGAGTTCTGAGTCCTCACTTTACTGATATTCCCAACTTATGTTGGGGGATCAATCAGAAAGGAGCCCAGAGAGCCTGTCACCAGAGATTTGAGAATGGCAGGCATGCTAATCCACTCTTATGTGGCTGATGGGTGTCCACTGTTTTAACAAAATGGAGAGAGAGATGCTTTCTGCTATACACAGTTAGATGTCCTTTATGCTGGTGGAGATCCTGGATGAACTCCCAAGAAAATATTTCGGAATATCTTTTCCTTTAATGCCCAAGGTTCTTGGCCATGCCACTATGAAGAATGAAGAGGTAGACCAGACGAAGACTGGTAACCAGCAAAGCAGAGTTTATTGAGCGATAGTACAAAACTCCCAAAGAGGGAGGGGACCCAAGAGGGTTGCATTGGAGTTTCTAAGTCTAGGGGTTTTTATGAGCACTTTTGGAGAAATATTTTAAGCAACCACAGTAGCAACGCATCTGTCTACCTATTAGGTTAATGTTTATGTGATGATGGCCTTTTTGGGTAACATATGGGGACTTATGTCTTAACTGCCCCAGTTCGTGATAGTGACAGATGCTTTGTTTCATTTTAAAACATCTTGCAAAAGTCATTTCTACAAAGGCTGCAAAACAAAATGCTAGTGCAAAATAGGATGTTTGTACTGTTTTGTCTTAGCTGTCCTATTTCCATGTTTTCTTGTTGGGGACCCTGGTCCAGACCACCTAACTGTCCAACTAATTCCTAACATTATTATTACAATGAGAAAAGGTTTGCAGAAAGGGGTTTTTTGTTTGGTTTTTCTTTTAAGGGAATAAATGTGTTTAGGTTCCTTTTAAATGAAAGTATGCTTTGATGACAGTGGAAAATATTCATCATCTAGTCAATAATCCAACCAAAGAAATAAAATGTTCATGCTACTCCCAAAGGTAAAGACACCTAGGAAATCTTAATTATGTCACAAAAGGTCTAGAGGGTCATGTAAAAGAATAAAAGCATTTGGGGATTTCTCAAGCTCCAGATGACCAGACAGAAAATACAAGTTATGAACTAAATAATAATGATTGCAAACAATTGTGTTTTTATGTGCTAGGCACTCTACACACTTTCCATATATTGCATTATAGTATCACAGTTCCTCGGCACTAATCAATAAAAGAACTCCATTCAGCCTTTGTAAATCATTAGAGAGCAGCTCAGGAAAACCACTGGATAAACAGCAACAGAAATGTGAGTTGCTAGATTTGACAACAATTAAAAACAGTGTTTAGAACTACATTAGATGCTAATAGATATACAGAGGCTAATTTTAAGTGTATGGTGAAAATAAATCCCAAAGAAGCCTCAGCTTCAGAGGTATCATCATAGGCTAAGTTTTACAAACTCATAAACTTTAAATTAATACAGAACAGACTAAAAAACTCTTAAAGGGCATCCAGTCTCTTATAGGCTTCTTCAATGAAAGTTAACATATTTTTCATCTGGGATGAGTTATGGAGAATATCTACATCTCTCAGAAGAGCTTCATGGTTTGGAATTGATGTCAAAATTTCTTTCTGTGGGTATAATAGCACAATTAGTTTAAAATTTTTAAAAAACTGAGATATAATTGACATATAACACCATATTCCTATTCTTTCAAATTTGTATTATTCTGTTTTACCTCTGTCTATTCCCTTTCCTTTCACTCTAAATGGATTACAGATAGGACTATTTTAAGTTATTTTTGAGAAACTTGTAGAATTTCTACCACCATAAACATTTATACCATAATAGCTACCGGGAACCTGTGAAAACAGAGCCCAGTATATAGTCTGCTACAAATAACACAACATTATTTCATGAAGAGTTATAGGCCATTATTAGAAGCATAAACAAACTCAACTATTGGAATTTACTTCCAGAAATTTACCTTGCAGTTACAACCACACAAATATCTAAAGATACATATACAAGCAATACTGAGTATTATTTGTAACTGCAAAATCATTTATTTCCACCAGTAATTCACAAATTATAGTATGGTAAAATGCAATGTTATACAGTTATTGATAAGAATGAGAGATCCACATGAAAGATGCTCACAAAATAAGATGTTCAAACTATTCTGTCAAGTCAGAAAAATAATGTGCCTACAAACGTATCATAGATTTCATTTGTCTTTAGAAAAAGGAAAAGGATATTATAGTTTTATATATGCAATTCACAACTGATGATATAGCTGATATGGCAAATTAGCATTTACCTGAAGTGTGGGTGCTCTGAGACTCTTCTGAGAAAGTTCTGGAAGACAGAGTATCCCACTACCTATTTGAAACATCTGAAGTAGAAAAAGAAAGCTACAGATCATTTCAAAAGGCTGATTCCTCTCTTCTTACATTCAAAAGTTGTCTTACTGAGAGATAAGCATTAAAAAACTTATCCAGACTCAAGATATGCATCATTAAACAATTACCTGTTTTACTTTCTCCTCCTCTTCTTCCACTTCACTTGTCAGAACCTGAATTTTGTTCTTTAGGCTCTGAATATTCCCAGTTGTTGACTCTATGGTTTCGACTATTTTATCTATTTCTTCCTGAGTAAGAGATCAGAAAGTTAATGTTTTAAATTAAATACAGTATTAAATAAAACCCAAATAGGTATTAATATACATATTTCTTAAATACCAGATATACTGAAAAATTTTTAGAAGAAACTGGTAAATTATTTTCCTTTTGCAAAACAAACTTCCGAGAACCTAATTTACCAACATACTAATTCATTACATGGAGATTTAATTTCCATGGAAGGAGATACAACCCATGTACAAGAATATTTCCTGCATAATTTAGCAAAACTGCTACAGTCAGAGATCCTGGTAGACCTGTGTGAATACAGCAGAGCCCAAGGACAGATGGCCTAAAAATCTGCTGTGCTGTGCCTATCCATCTCTAAGCCTCAACACACCCCTGGCAACCACTCATCTTTTTATTCTCCGGTTCTGCGTTTTCTAACTCATCACATAGTGGCAGTCATACAGTATGGATGGAGGCTTTTCAGTTTTGCTTCTTTCACTTGTGATTTATAATATGCACTTAAGGTTCCTCCACGTCTCTTTAGGACCAATAGCTTATTTCTTTTTAGTGGTGAATAATATTCCATTGTCTGATATCCCACATTTATTTATCCATTCACCTAATGAAGGACATCTTGGTATTCCAATTTTTGGCAATTATGAATACAGCCGCCACAAATATCCATGTGCAATATTCAAACATCCATGTATAATATACCAACATTCATGACAATATACCAAGGCGTATAATGGCTGTATCATGTGTAAGAGGTTTCATTTTGTAAGAGACTGCCAAACTGTACTCTAAACTGGTTGTGTCATTTAGCATTTCCCACCAGCTATGAGAATTCCTATTGCTCCACATCCTCATCTGCCTTTGTTGTTGTCCACGTTCTAGATTTTGGCCATTCTAATTCTAGGAAGTGCATATAAAGTCTCCTTTCATGTATAGTTTTCCAGTCCATTTTTTGTTGTTGTTGTTGTTCTTTCCTATTGATTTGTACAGGAAACTAGATAGTTTGCTTTGCAGAATTTGTGGGTCAGGTTTAACCTGTTCCTCGGTCCTGAACTTTCTGTGATTTGGTTTTTGGATTTTAGAGAGTCCTGTCCAGTACCAATGTGTGTTACCACATGTATTAGTTTACTGTGCCTGCCCAAAAAACTGCCACGCACTTGGTGTCTGAAATCAGAAATTTATTCTCTCACAGCTCTGGAGAGCAGTTGTCCAAAGCAAGGTGTGGGCAGGATAGTGCTCCCCCTGAAATCTCTGAGGGAGAATCCTCTCTTGCCTCTTCCAGCCTCTCCCAGACTTCCTTGTAGCTGCTTGCTCCAATCTCTGCATTTTTCACACAGCCTTTTCTTCCATGTCTCCTCTTATTAAGGACACTTTTGTCTCTTTAAGGACTTGAGTCTTTGTATTTAGGACCTACCCAAGATAATCCAGGATGATCTCATCTTGAGATCTTTAATTATATCTGGGAAGACTCTCTTTCCAAATAAGGACACATTATAGGTTCCAGGGCTAGGACTTGGGCATATCATTTTTGGGGACACCATTCAACCCACTATAGAGGGAATGAATAACAACAATGAATAAAGAAAAGTTAATATAATAAGGACTAAAAATTTCCATTGTGGTTAAAAAAATATTTATATTGGTCCATTGCTTTGGTTATCTTCTTTTGGTAGCCCTACTATTCCTATGCCATATCTTCTATGCTGAGCTTTTACTTTGTCAGTTTTTCTCAACTTCAAAAAAAAATGTTTCTTTTTGATTCTTAAAATTTTCTCCTTTACTATTATTTAAGCATTTATTTGTTACATTTGCTTTAATTCTTCTAATGTAGAATCTGAAAAGCTTTTTCTTTACTTGTAATTTTTCCCTAAATTCTGTGGCTTCAGTTTTTAGTATGTCTAATGCCGATTTATGATTTTTTCCATACCCTCTATTGTTTTTCTGAATTTCTTTCAGTTTGCTTAAGAATTAGGTTAGTGTTCATCTGTTTTGTGAACACACGCTTTTAGCATGCTTTTGTTATCTGTGGATTGCTATTTTTGTCCTTATTTTTATATGTTCTTATGCTAACTCTGGTTGTGAAATCCTATGGCTCTGTTCTTTTTTTTTTTTTTTTTAAGATTTTATTTATTTGACAGACAGAGATGACAAGCAGGCAGAGACAGGCAGAGAGAGAGGAGGAGGCATTAAAAATGTCATTTGAGGGGCGCCTGGGTGGCTCAGTGGGTTAAGCCGCTGCCTTCGGCTCAGGTCATGATCTCAGGGTCCTGGGATCGAGTCCCGCATCGGGCTCTCTGCTCAGCAGGGAGCCTGCTTCCTCCTCTCTCTCTCTCTCTGCCTGCCTCTCAGTGTACTTGTAATTTCTCTCTGTCAAATAAATAAATAAAATCTTTAAAAAATAAAAATAAAAATAAAAACAATAAAAATGTCATTTGAGGAATATGTGAAGACTAAAGGTCAGTTTGAGTACAAATTATAATAATTCATATCATTATGTGGGAGCTATTGCAACATAATTTATAAAAATTCTTAGATGAAAATTGTTTATTTCAATTTCTAAAGATACTGATTATAGAATTCTTTGTTGAGGAGAGGGTCATGGGACATTGCTAAGGTGTTTGAATGTGAAGACTAGGAGTAAAGTGTGTATACTTTACTTGAAATCTGTCAATTGGTGGAAGAGGTTTTTATTAACAGAAAAATTACCTTGGGAGGAATGAGCTGCTTTCTGCCATAATTTTGCCTCTCTCACAAAAGAATATTTAAAATGTAAAAAAGAGTAAGAACATGATTACCAGGGGCTGGGAGTGGAGAAAATAAGGAGAGGTTAGTAAAAGGTATAAATTTTCAGCTATAAGATGAAGGAGGTGTGATGATCTAATGTGAAAAACAAGGTGATCATAACTGATAATACTGTACTGTATACTTAAAAATTTGATGAGAGAGAACTTAAGTGTTCTTAACACACACAAAATAAAAAATAAATAATGTGAGGTGAAGGATGTGTTAATTTACCAGATGAGGGAGTCCTTCACAATGTGTACATATATCAAATCACTACAATGTATACTTCAAATTATAATTTTAGCCCAATAAAGTTGAAATAAAAAAAAAACTAAGTCAATGATATCCAACTGTTTATTACATGGTGGAACTAGTATCAGTGCTGCAAATATCCTCTTGAAAAGTAGTAACAGGAAAAAAATTCAACATAACCTCACACTAAGAAGAAAGTGAGTTTCTATTTATAATATATGCAATTTATTAATTTATAATACACATAAGTTATAATATATATTATTAATTTATAATATATGTAAATTTGTTGCTCAGAGTCTAATGCATCCAATGTTATTCTCAATCATATGGAAAAACTGGAATAAATTGTGATTTTTGAATTATTAGAAATCCCTGGGGGATGCATTCCTTGCATAACTATCAATCCTGCATTTTCTAAATTGCTAACAAAGACCCAAGGGCCATCATCTACAAACTACTTTGAAATGGGATATATGGGATATAAGGGATATATGGTCTAATCAACTTTAGTCTTAATAAGTACTTGATAAGCCCTGTACGTTTGTTTCTCTTAACTGTTCAAGTATCCACTAACTAAAAGCCTGAAGTTCGTCATAATACCTCATGTTATCTCCCATTATCTTCTGCAAGATAATGATTGAGAATCAGAATTGGCAGTTGGACTAAGATGTGCATCATTAACTTTAAGCAGTTTGTCTAAGGTTCAGCTAAAAATAGGTCTCTTTTTCACATTTGTATAATGAGATCATATAGCACACACATCTTGAAGTTGTTTTGAGAATTAAGGGATATAACTACAAGTGCCTAGAGCAGTGCCTAGAACACAGAAAGCCCTAGTTACATGTTAGCCATACAATAATAACAATTAGTATAAAAGAAGAATTTAATGAAAACCCTGTTCTAAGATCTAGTATTTATTATTCAGAGACTATCATGATAGTTAAAAAAGTTCTTATTCTCTTCCTCTTTCTCCTAACTCTCTAATTATGGACTCCCTGTTCAAATTTCATACCTGCAATAATGCCAGACCTTCTTCATTAGCTCTGTGCCGTGCTCTTTCCATTTTCAGTAGATTTGATACGTTAGTTAAATCTTTCAGCTTTTTGGGAGGGACTTTAAGGGTTTCACATAGTTGTAGCAATCTTAGGAATAATAAAAAAAAATTACATTTACTTTTTTAAGTACTATTTTTATTTTGTTTTGTTGTGTTTTGAATTGTGTTTGCTGCTATCTTTTTTCTGTCCTCATATTCTCAAGGACTATCATATTCCTTTATTAACAGTAGCTAACATTAGCAGTGACTCACCCATTAAAAAGCCGTGACACATTATCTTTTAGCCTTTTGAGTTATTAAGATTTACTTCAAATCATGTAGCACTTAAGTTGTTTCATGAAAGGAGAAATTTCTGTTTTACACACTAATCAATTTTATTATATATATTTATATAATTTCATTTAAACATATTTTAAATTTATTTATTTATTTATTTGAGAGAGAGAGAGAGAGAAAACATGAGAGAGGTCAGCGGGAGAAGCAGACTCTGTGCTGAGCAGGGAGTCCAATGTGGGACTCGATCCGGGGACTCCAGGATCATGACCTGAACCAAAAGCAGTTGCTTAACCAACTGAGCCACCCAGGCACCCTCATTTAAATATATTTTAAAATAAAACATTCCTTGTATCTTCTGAATATATTTCCTAGACTAGTATATAGTATAGCACATAATTCTATCACTGATTGTGAATAGCTGGTTAAGAGATAAAACACTACTCTGTAAGTCATAATTATGACACTGAACTCTATATTTCAGTTGTCTTAGATAATACGACCAATGAAAAGAACTCTGTATTAGTTACTCTAACAATGATTTTAAAAGATAAGTGAGTCCTACAGAGTTTAAGGCAAATAAAATGTTAAGATTAAAGTGCTTTGTTTAGAAGTATAATCAACATGTCTATGACCCAGCAATTACACTACTGGATATTTACCCCAAAGATACAAATACAGTGATCCGAAGGGGTACCTGCACACCAATGTTTATAGCAGCAATGTCCACAATAGCCAAACTAGGGAAAAAGTCCAGATGTCCACTGACAGATGAATGGATAACACAATGGAATATCATGCAGTCATCAAAAAATTGAAATCTTGCCATTTGCAAAGACATGGATGGAACTAGAGGGCATTATGCTAAGCAAAGTAAGTCAATCAGAAAAAGACTATCATATGGTCTCACTGATATGCAGAATTTAGGAAACAAGGCAGAGGATAGCTGGCATAGAGAGGAGAAAATGAAACAAGATGAAACCAGAGAGGGAGGCAAATCATAAGAGACTTAATCTTAGGAAACAAACAGAGGGTTAGGAGGGGAGGGAGGTGGGGGGGATAGGGTGGCTGGGGGATGGGGAGGGTATGTGTTTTGGTGAGGGCTGTGTATTGTGTAAGACTGATGAATCACATTCCTGTACTCCTGAAAAAAATAATACATTATATGTAATTTTTTAAAAAAAGAAAACTGCATATTAGTCAAACTTAAAAAAAAAGGACAATCAACATGAATACTGTGCAGTATTAAAGTTAAGGAATCCTCTCTAAATATGTAAATAAAGGAAAGAATAGAAGAAAAAATAAAAAGAAAATTTAAAAAACCAAATTAAAAACAAAAAAGTTAACAAAATATAGCAAGGTTATAAAATCTTCCTTCAAACTGGGTAGGTTAGATTGCCAATGGAAACTAACCTATCACTACCCTCACTGGTAGCAGAAAGCAATACAGCTTTCCTAAAAGCTTGAATTCTTAGATTCCAGGAGGAAGAGATTAAGGAGGAAAATCTAAATTTGGTTGCTTCTTCTTAATAGCAACATTCTGGAGTTCTCAAAAACCCTATTATTTAAGATTTGCAGGTATAAATAGTGGAAAACAAAACTCATCTTTCTAGGATCTTACTCAAAATATTATTTTTTGTAAAGAAAAAAGAAAGAAGCAGGTAATATAAAGCTGCACCAATCAGAATTTTCATCAAACTGTTGGGACAAACCTCAGTTATCCAATCATTAGGAAGGGCATCACATTTAAGAATAAAAAGCTGTAGGGCACCTGGGTGGCTCAGTCTCTGAAGCGCCCAGCTCTGGATATCCGTTTAGGTCATAATCTCAGGGTCCTGGGATCAAGCCCCTACATATGACTCTGCACTCAGCATGGAGTCTGCTTGGGTTTCTCTCCCTCTGCCCATGTCCTCACTTACTCTTCACCTCTCTCCCCCTAAAATAAATCTTTACAAAGTAATAATAATAATAATAATAAAAATGTGTGTCTATAACCATTCCTAAGAGGCATAAGTTCTTGATTTCTAAACTAAAATAATGATCCATTTATGAACAATTTCTTCTACAAGTTTATCAAGTTAATTCTGTGAAAGGGTCACTCACTATTCTACATGTTGTAAACAGAGGTTATATTTGCAGAAATCTTAAAAAATCTTATTAAAATAAAAGTGTTACATGAATACATCAACTACACCTAATCATCATTCATAACATTTTTCTATTGGGCAGACTCATGATCAGACAAACAAAACAGGGCTGCTAGTCAAACTGAATGGGTTAGACACTACGGTTTTTAGAGAAACAGATTTTAAGAAAGTCTGCTCTATAGAAAAATGTTATGAAAGATGATTAGGTGTTGTTGACATAGTAGGGTGTATTCATGTTACACTTCTATTTTAATAAGATTTTTTAAGAATCCTGCAAATCTAATTGTACTAAAATATTCTCATTTACACACCAAATATGACTTATTTGTTCTCTATTAAAAGGCAATAAATAGCTACACTTTTATTATGTATTAGCTTATACACTGGGTTTTTAGTACACTCCTTCCCTTTTAATATTAGACTATCATTCCCATAAGCAGGTTGCAGGTCCGCTTCTAGCAGTCCTTCTTCAATCTCTTCAATCTCTATACAAACTCCCCTTCCCATCCACCCTTTCTGTTTTGTTACTGTTGAAATTATACTTAAAGTAAGGAGAATTTTTGCTCAGACTTCCCAAGAAGTCTACTAGCTCTAGTTTACTAGACTAGAAATTAGTCTAGACTAGACTAGAAACTAGTAAACTAGACTAGACTAGAAACTAGTCTACTATTTTCAGGCAAACCTGAAACTAAGATATTAAAAGAAAAAGTTGGGTGCCTGGGTGGCTCAGTCAGTTAAGCAGCTTTGCTTTTGGCTTGGGTCATGATCTCAGGGTCCTGGGATCCACTCAGTGGGGAGCTTGCTTATCCCTCTCCCACTGCCTCTTTCCCCACTCATTCTCTCTGTCTCTCTCTCTCCAGTAAATAAATAAAAATCTTAAAAAGAAAAGAGAAAAGAAGAAAAAGAAAAGAGAAGAAAAGGAAAGAGAAGAGAAGAGAAGAAAAAAGAAAAGAAAAGAAAAGAAAAGAAAAGAAAAGAAAAGAAAAGAAAAGAAAAAAAAGAAAAGAAAAGAAAAGAAAAAAAAAGAGGGAAAAGTTATGCAAATAGTAGTCACTGATATCTTTGGCAGCAGTGTGACTTTAAAAGCACTTGAAAAGAAACTTCCATTTGTGAATTGCCACAAGATGAAGATAAGTAATACCCTGGAAAATTACACTTGCTGCTTATGAAAATAAACTAATATAATATCTGAAGTGAAAAAATAGTAATGGAGTAAATCTCAGATAAGAATGGTAAACCATTAACTTCATATTGCTAAAAATGAAGATGGAGTTAAAGTTGACATAATATCTTTTCAAATCCCAATACAAAAAAATGAATTGTAGAAGTAGGTATTTGTGATTTTCAGACTCATTTTTTTAATAAATTCTCTTAACTTATTTCATAACTGCGTGCAGCAGCAGTTTAGAGTATATATTTCCAAGTCATTCACCTTCTTAAAACAACAACAAAAACAAAAACAAAAAACCCAACATGAAAGAAAAAATTTATATCCCACAAATGTCTGTTCTGGTAACATAGAACAGATCAGACTTTCACTAATTTTATTTTAAAAGTATATTTTTATATTTTATAAAAAAACTATTGCATAACATTACCTTTTCTTCAGATAGTTAAGATGATACTGAACTCGTTCATTTTCTCTAACATTATTACTCAAAATTGCTCTAGAAAAGAAAAAAAAATGAATGAATACTAGTTTGAAACACAGTGAATATAATGTGTTTACTTTTCCCCCTGCATTCTTTCAAGTGCCCCTCCTTGCTAGCCAAGCAGAATTAACCACTTTTTATTTTATATCAAATACACTTTCCTCCCCAAGTTTTATTCCTGATTTTACTGAGAAAGCCTCTAGGATTTTGTCATTATGTAGAATACTTGCTGTAGGCTCCAGATAGACAATCTTTGTCATGTTAAGGAAGCATCCTTACATTCTTGTTCTTTAAAGAGTTTTTTTGTTTTGTTTAGTTTTATTCTTAAATAAGGAATTAATATTGAATCCAGCAAATGGTTTAGAACAAATATTAAAATATCACATTATGTTTTCCTAGTTTAATCTGTTATGCTGTTTTGATAGCTTTCCTAAAGTAATCTTTGGGTTCCTAAACTAAATTTTATTTGTTTAGTGTTAATTATTCTTTAGATATACATTTGGATTCTATTTCTAGTTTAGTAATTCTACATCTATATTATTAGTGAAAGGAGTTTAATAGTTTTCAGGGTATGTATTTGTACATATAATCTATTTTTTTCAGGTTTTGATATCAGGATTATAATTTTATGTAATGAAAATAGCTTGCTACTATTTTATTTATTTTGTTTCACACATTTATTTATTGAAATACAATTTTAAGCAAAGGTACAATCAAAGTTCTTATTACATTCTATAATTATAATTAATTTAGATGAGTTCAGCTTCTTGATGGCAGAATCCTGTCTTACTTTCTTTGATCCCCACTATGGTAGCTTACATATTAAGTGTCAACTGGAACTCAACTTCTTAAAGTAGCCCTAGTGACAGAACAAGTTTAAAGTTTACAGGTAGCAGGTCATGCAACACAGACTTCACTTTTCTTTTACTGATGGAATCCTAAGCTTCTGAAATTAACAATGACTTCCTGCATAAGGCTAACAGCATCAAAAAGACATTATATTCTTCAGAAAAACATCTTATCACCATAAAATAAATGACATTTAAAAAGAAATGTTTCTAAGGAAATATGTTTCTATGGGAAACATATAAGTAGAGATCAAGGGGGAAATGGAAACCTTTCATACTTACATTATTACTGAATCCATCATAGTTTGCAAATGTTCTCTACTACTCTCTGAAAGAGGCTGCCAGGTTTTTCTCTTGTCGGATGTTATCCGAACCTGTTTTAGATCAGTATGCTCTGTTTGTCTTGTTACTGGTAAAAGAAGAGACTAGGTCAATCTTGAAGTTTTATGTTTCTACTTAAAAATTGATTCAAGTATAAATTTATTTTAAAAAGCTAATAGAAGTATGAGAACCAAAATATTATGAAACTGCACAAACTGCTGAATTTCCTTTTTATTGCATAGACATAATATGCCAGGTGTTGAGCATGATATGCTGTCTAATATTATGTTAACTAAAATACTACTAACTGATACTGCATATACAAACTCAAGGCAATTCTAAATGAAGAAGCAGGCTACAATTATTAGGATTCAATATAAAAGTCTGATTCCCAGAAATGACCTAAATTAAAGAGCTTCACTAAGAAGACTAGAAAGCTATTTCTACCAAATGCTGAATGGCAACTGGAACAAAATATTCAGTGTCTACTTGGTTATTGGTATTGTTCTACTTTTAAGGGATAAACAAAGGAGATACACTATTGGCTCATACTACGATTAGTTTTGGAGAGAAGGGAAACTAAATAATTATCATTACAGGTATTCAAAGCATTACAAAAGAAAAAGTACACTGTGAACTATGGAAGTATAGCTTCCTAGCTTGGTGTTGCTGAGGAGAGAGAGGGAATTCCTCAATAAAGTGATGCCTAAGGAAAGATGACCACTCCAAATTAATTTACTACAAACAAAAGTAGACAGTAGCCCCAAACTAATCTATGCAATAGTGGTAGGACAGAAGTATATCTGTTTTAAAGAGAAATCAGTAGGTGTGTCTATATATCATAGATCAGTAATAATTCAGATTGTGGGACACTTTGATTTTCTCTAGTTCTTATCAATTTAGAACCTTACTCAATATTTTGCTTGAGGCGGTTAAGTAAAATTGCAGCTGACCAAAATTACTGTCTAACCAGTATTACTTATTCTTGCAAAAATGAGAATATAGCTTTATTACTATCTTTTGATTTTTTAAAAAAAAATATTTATTTATTTATTTGAGACAAAGAGAACACATGTGGGGTGGGGTGGGGTGGGGAGGGACAGGGAGAAAGTCCCAAGCACACTCGTACACTCCTCACTGAGAGCAGAGTCCACATGGGGCTCTGATCTCATGACCCTGAGATCACAACCTGAGCCAAACTGAAGAGTCAGACACTCAACTGACTATGCCACCCAGGAGCCCCTACTATCTTTTGCTTTTGTACAGCTCATAAACAAGAAGCTGAGAATTTTTTCATGAATATAGACAGCTTGAGACAGACAAATTAAATAAGATATGGAAAATAAATACCTTCAGTAAGCAGATGCTTTGGATTTTTATTCTTTGCTGTGTTTCTAACCTAGAGAAAAGAACATGCACACATAATTAAACATCAGATAAAAAGATACTGCTTTTGCAATATATTTTTCATGTATGTTGAAGAGTATTCATATATCTTCTGGCTAGACAGAAAAAGTATATTGCCACTTTTACAAAGAAAGGGTGTGATTTCACAGACAGAGGATATACTAAAACAATTTCTGGACAATGGTAATAAAGCACAAGAGAATTCCAATAATTTTCTTTTTAAGATTTATTTTTATTTATTTTAGATAGAGTAAGAGAGCTCACAATTGGGGGTAGGAGCAGAGATAGAGAATCGTTCTAGCAGACTCCCTGCTGAGTGCAGAGCCCTACTCAGGTCTTGATCCCACTACCCAGGAAACCATGACCTGAGCCAAAATCAAGAGTGGAATGCTTAATTGAACGAGACATGTAGGTGCCCTGTGTCTAAGAATATGTTAAAGAAATCTTCAGTCATTTTGCCTATGAAATAGTGTTATATACTTTACCTGCAAAAAACACAGGCAGTGCCTAATATAGGATAAATCACAACAAAATTTTTTACATTTTAAATATTCTTTTGTGAGAGAGGCAAAATTATGGCAGAAAGCAGCTCATTCCTCCCAAGGTAATTTTTCTGTTAATAAAAACCTCTTCCACCAATTGACAGATTTCAAGTAAAGTATACACACTTTACTCCTAGTCTTCACATTCAAACACCTTAGCAATGTCCCATGACCCTCTCCTCAACAAAGAATTCTATAATCAGTATCTTTAGAAATTGAAATAAACAATTTTCATCTAAGAATTTTTATAAATTATGTTGCAATAGCTCCCACATAATGATATGAATTATTATAATTTGTACTCAAACTGACCTTTAGTCTTCACATATTCCTCAAATGACATTTTTATTGTTTTTATTTTTATTTTTATTTTTTAAAGATTTTATTTATTTATTTGACAGAGAGAAATTACAAGTACACTGAGAGGCAGGCAGAGAGAGAGAGAGAGAAGGAAGCAGGCTCCCTGCTGAGCAGAGAGCCCGATGCGGGACTCGATCCCAGGACCCTGAGATCATGACCTGAGCCGAAGGCAGCGGCTTAACCCACTGAGCCACCCAGGCGCCCCTCAAATGACATTTTTAATCAAAAAGTTCTGAAAGATAAACTCGGTATTTTCATTACCTTTTTCCCTGGTAACTCCACTTCCTCATCATTAATTTTTCTTTTTGGGTTTCTTTTTAACTGTTGAGACCTTTTCTTGGAAGAACTTGTTTTGCTAGACATCTTGATCTAAACAGAACAATTTTAATAGTGCTTCAAAAAATCTGTGAAGATAAAAAGGACACAAAAATAAGTTTAAGCTTGCCGAATATTTTGTTAAAAAGAACTATGTATAGAGACGCCTGGGTGGCTCAGCCAGTTAAGTGGCTGTCTTCAGCTCAGGTCGTGATCATTGGTTCCTGGTATCTAGTGCCACTTCAGGCCCTCCTTGCTCAGTGGGGAGCCTTCTTCTCTCTCTGCCTGCTATTTCCTCTGCTTGTGCTCCCTCTCTCTCTGATGAAAAAAAAGAAAAAAAGAAGAAAAAAAAGAACTACCTATAAATGTTCCAAATATTCTTTAAAAAAATCATAATGAAAGTTTTGGGGAAGCATTGTTTTTAGAACATTTAAACATATTTTAAAACAAGTATCATTGCTTATTATTAAAGTAAGTGTATCTAATTCAGTTTCATTCCTAGAAATTTCTTCTATTTTTATGGCTTTAAAAAAATCATGTGTAAGTTCTTTTGCATCTCTTACTTTATACTACCCCATACAATAACATTATTTCCATGTTTCGATAAAAAAAATGGAAATATAAAATATTGAATTGTTTTACTCTGGTCACATATAATATTAACTTGAAGATTAATACTCAGGTCTTTTTATTTTAAGCCTAATAGATTTCTCATTCGACTTATGCCAAAGATGAAAGGAGATAATCTTAAGGATCCACACTACGAATCTATGCTATGGATATTCAAGTGGAAAAGTCACTCATAAGATTTTAAGCTAAAACTCTGCCATTGCATTTTTAAAAAGCACAGAAAAATTATACTGATTATTCTGTCCTTCCACAAATTACAAAACAGGCACAGAAGTGTGAATGTTGTCAATGACAACATTTAAAATGACTCCTTTTCCATATCTAATAGTCCTTTATCACCAAATTCATTATTGTTAAAAGGAACAGAATAGTTTATTCTTGCATTAGACCTTAAGGAATAGAAAGCTTAGAAGTTAGGTACAGTATACATGGAGGGGTGTGTGTGTGTGTGTGTGCATGTGTGTGCATGCACACGTGTGCATATGTACAGGCATACCTCAGAGATATTGCAGGTTCTGTTCTAGATGACAACAATAAAGCGAATATTGCAATAAAGTGAGTCAAATGAAATTTTTGGTTTGATTTGCATGTAAAAGTTATGTTTACATTATACAGTAGTCTACTAAGTGTACAATAGTATTATGTCTAAAAAATATACATAAAGCTGAAAAATGCTAACTATCATCTGAGCTTTCAGAAAGTCAGTCACTGATCACAGATCACTATAACAAATATAATAATAATGGAAGATTCTAAAATCTTGCAAGAATTCCTGAAATGTAACAGACAGAAGTCAGCAAATGCTGTTGGAAACATGGAGTCAAAAGACTTGCTGATGTAGAATTGCCACAAACCTTCAATTTATAAGAATCAAAGTATCTGTTAAGTGTGATAAAATGAGGTATGCCTGTATACACACACATACATATATGTAGTATATACATTTTACACACACACACACACACACACACACACACACACGTTTTCTAGGCATATACAACTAGATACATACCAGTCACCATTCCTTTTCTAAAAGTTCAGAGATAATTAGATTAATAATTTATATATGCAGATTGAGAAACAATAAAGGAGATACTTTGGATAAATCTATTTCTTCAAATTTTGAAAGATAAAGTTTCAAGCTTTTTTTTTTAAGTAACATTAACAAAAATAGTGGTAAATAATTAATTGAAAGATCACCAACTATACTTGGGGACTACATGTAAGATCAGTTACAAAAAGCCCTGGTAAATTACACTTTACCTCGGTCTTGAACAATGTGGTACTTTACACCCAGCCTGTGTTATATTCCCAAAATGCCTAATTCTTTCAACGTGGCATCCATGCCCTTATTCTTCCCTGACTTAAAAACCAATCCACATAACAGCTCTTGAAGGGCTACCATACATATAGCTGTACAGGTTATTCAATGAAGAAGGTGAAGGAGCAAGTGAGGGCTGAAATTTAGTCCTAACTCCATTTGGTAGATTAAAAATGCTGCAAATTCCTTTTTATTCCTGTTATTGAGAGATGGAGACTATGTCCTTTTATCTTAAATCTTGGCAGACTCTGTAGCTGTTTGAGCAGTAGAATATGGTGAAAATGATTCTGGACCAGTTTACTGGCCTAAACATGAAGAGACCAGCAGCTGCAACACGCTCATGTTTGGAGTATTTGCTCTTGGACCCCACCTACCATGCTATGACGAAGGCCAATATGGAGAGGAACTGAAAGCCCCAGCAAGAGCTCCAGCTGAACTCCCAGCCAATAGCTAGTACCAACTTGCCAGCCTGGTACATATACCTGAGCCAGTCTGCGGCAGCTGACCTTGCATGGAAAAGACAAGAGTCAGCCCTACCAAACAACCACAGTTGTTTCTGATTCCAAATTCTGGAACAAAATAAATGACTTTTTTTTTAAATTAAAAAAATAATAAAAATCCTTTCCCAATACCTACCATACAGCATCCAACTCTTTACCATGCCATTTACAGTTCTTAACAATCTAGCTCTGCCTGGTGTTCCATACTTCTCTCCCACTACTCCTTATGAGACTCTCTCTCTAGCTAGATTTGATGATTCTCCAAACACACGTTGAGTAATGCATACAGTATGCCCTCTACCTGAACTGCTCTCCTTTCCTGTCTCTGCCCACCCTCTCAGAGCATGAGTGGCCCACTCTCCATGCCTCCTAACCACTCCACTCTACTCTAAAAGTCTGTGGGTGCTTCTGGTGTCTAACTCTCACCTGGCACTTATTTATAGTTTGGTTCTATTAATCAGTTTTTCTTGATACTCTTTATTCAATAACCTGTAATTTAGTGCTACTCTAAATATGACTCACAAACTACTATTGTCCTTTTAAACATAGAAACTGACAGTATTCATTTAGAAATTTTTATCGTAATTTGGCAACAATTTTATGTATGTTGCATCTTATTATAAAATAATTGGGTTTGTTTTTTTTCTTTTTAAATGTCATTTTCCCAGTAAATTTTTTTTTAAGATTGTATTTATTTATTTGAGAAAGAGATAGTGAGAGAGAGAATGAGAGGAGAGAATATCAGAGGGAGAAGCAGCATTCCAGTGGAGCTGGGAGCCCAATGCCGGACTCCATCCGGGACTCCAGGATCATGACCGCAGCCCAAGCAGTCGCTTAACCAACTGAGCCACCCAGGTGCCCCAACCCCCAGGAATTCATTAAAACAAAGCAAAACAAACAACTCACCACTTTTTTTTTTAATGTTTTACATTCACATCAAAATTAAGCAGCAAGTATATAGACTTCTCATCTATCCCCTGAACCCCCTCATTATCCCAGCTTTCTCCACTACCAACCTCCCACACCACAGTGGTACATAATTCATGAAGTTCCACTGACATAGCCTACCGCCCAAAGTCTATAACTTAAAATAAGGCTTCATTCTTGGTGTTATATACTCTATGGGTTTGATTAGCAATTATTTTTGGTTGAATTGTACAAAAGAATCAGTTGTGGCTGATTAAAAATTAAAAAAAAAAAGGTTGGTCCTTTACTACCGGCAATACAAAATGCAGCATTTTCATTCATACCTACTTGAGGCAATAAACCATAGCACAAAACTTTTCTAAAGCTTGATACTATCAACATTTTGGATGGGATAACTGTTTGTTGTGGGGGCTGTCCCATCAACTGTAAGGTGTTCTACAGCACTTCTGTTCTCTAGTTGCCAGTACCCTCCCTTCCCCAAGGTGTGACAACCCAAACATTATTAAATGTCTCCTGATCTTAAAGCACCTCAGATTGAGAACCACTGCCAAGAGCAAGTCAGGGCCAAGGATAAATGGCTTGATTCCAAATTCTGGCTCTGATGTACTACCTTAGGCAAGTAAATCTGTTCAATTTCCCCACTGGTAAAAAGGGTTAAAGTTAAAAGCACCAACATTAAAGGCTTTTGTGAAGCTAAAATTTTGTACAGAATACATAAAGTGCCTAGAACAACACTTAGAACAAGGTAAGAATTCAATAAATAGGAGTCAAAATTTTCTATCACTACCTGGCCAGTTGTAAAGGAACCAAAATAGAAATTTTAATGCAAATGTAAAAGGGATAGACATTTTGCCCTGCTTTAGATCCACGGGAAACCACAACCCGGTGACAGTGGGTAGAGACAGATATGAAAACAATTACTATATAAAGTTATATATCTTGTGACAGAAGTTATAAAAGATGAGTGAATGACTATCTCAAATTGATTTGTACGTGTGTGTGTGTGGGGGGGTAATGATATATGGTACTCGGGGGGGGGGGGGAGTAACACGGAATTACATTTTTAAATATTTAGCCAGAAGGACCAAGAATGAAGTATTTAAGAGAAAGTAGCAAGAGCCTGATGGCAGAACAGTTGAAAAGAAACTGTTCTGTTCGGGCACAGGGAAAATTCAACGAGACTTGAACGTGTATGAGACTTGAACGTGTATGGGAGTAACCGACAGAAACAAGACGGGAATGGTAGTTTGAAGCCAGACTATATACTACAGCAAAGAATTTACTCCGGAGTCTGTAGGGAAAAGGGAGGCATCCTAAATTCTCTTAATTTTCTTATCGGTTTACTGAAATAAATGGAAACCACGTCGCTCAACCGAGGCCTCAGTGTAAGCACAAGGAGCAAGCACCAAGTTTGGCAAAACACAAATAACGCGATGTTTACCTGCCTCGGGCTAGCGACGCTGCCGACCGCAATCACGTCAATGCCCGTGACACTAACCTCTAAGGCCGCACTTGGCCTCCCTACGGGCCGCCGGGGGAGATTAAGGAAAAAAGAACCGGGATGAGGATGATCTGGGGAAAGGAGGGAAGACCCCAGGAACCAGGTGCGGGACTTCACTGCCTCCTCGCGAAAATCAAATACTTCAATCCTTGGTCCCGAAGGGCAGATCTGGAAAATCATCTCACCCTTCTGAGAGACAAGCCGGGGAGTCGGCCACAACCGCGTTGGCCACAAAACCCATGCCGCAAGCTGGACACACCAGCAGTTTAAAAGCTTTCACTACTCACCGAAGACGCCTCTTCCATCCTCCAGGGAGCTACTGTCAGAGCAATTCCCGCCCAATGCTTTGAAAGCGAAGGAGACCAGAAGTGGGCGGGTAGAAACCGGAAGCAGCTGTGGGGAGAGGCGGGCATCTCGGTACAGCCCTAACGTCATCAGAAGCGCGCCCATGGGAGCGCGATGAGATTGGCTGCGGGGAGGGCGGTGTCGGCCTACGCCCCTTGACTCCTGCGCTGGTTTCTGCGCAAGCTCAGTGGGGAGCTGGGCTGTGTGGACCTCTGCCTCGCGGGGTTAGGGTCTTCGAAGTCCAGCCGCCTTCTCCCACAGCCGACGGCCAAGACAGGTCGGCCAGTGAGTAAGACTGTGCACCTCGGGATACGTCAGTCCTTCAGTTCGCTCCATTCTTCTGGCTCCTCTCTCCCCACTTACCCTGTCCTCTGAGCCTGTCCTTTTTCTCTTCCCAACTTCCTTATTTAGCTTCCCACCGTGACGGCACCCACCCCTCCTCTGCCTTCTCCTTGGGTTTAGATTCTCCACGGACCCCTCACTTTTAGCGAGGTGTATGGGAATTGGGAAGTACTGCTGGAAAGAAGACTCGCCTAAAGGCCATGTCGCCATCCTCCCTGGTCACCCCAACACCCCGAGGTTCCTCTAGGCAGAGTGGGCTGGCTTGCAAGATTACACAGGGGTGCTCTGGCTCCGCAGCCGCCTCCGCTCTAGGCTGCGGCTCTTGTTACTGTGAGGGTTTTTTTGGTAAGAGGTGGCAGGACTGAAGGTGACTTTCTGTATACAGGTAGAGGTGAAGAGTGAGAGGTGAAAATAGGAAAGACAGGTCTAAACTGACATAAAACTAAATTACTAACTTGTTCTGTTTTATCTTGAAAGAGCTCAAGATGATGTCATGTCCAACCCACACTGCCTGAACATTGGAGGTGGCTAACCTTCCCTGCAGTATTAATGTGAAACCACATTATTTGGAAAGTTATTTGATTCAGAACTGTAGATATTTTACCCATATTTGGGGGGACTGTGGGCGTGAGCTTCACCATTATTCTTTAACACATTCTAATCGTCGGTAACTGTATTTTTTTACATTTTGCTTCTTTGGATACTTGAAGCACTTTCATGGGTCTTCCGAGAAAATTCAGAAGTCCTGTTGCTACCAACAGTAGTTGTGTTCTTACCTAAAATGCTATTTTCGGCCTTTACCAATTTGCCATGTGATTTTCCGGAAGTCACCTAATAGAGGGTGCTTTCCTATCATTTGTCCAGATTTGGGGAACCAGTATTTTGTGGAGATGAGTGTAGTATGTCCTGTCTACGAATCTAACAAAACCACTGTAATGGTTCAATCATGTATTATTTTTTTCACCTACTTTTTAAGCTAGTACATGTAGTTTATGCTTGCAAGAAGATGGATGACAAGGACCCCATGGTTATGATAGAATAAAAATCACAGTAGCTTTAAAAGAGTAATGGCAATTGTCTTGTTGTATTTCTGTTTAGAGTTTGTTCTGTGTACTTTTTACCCAGTTGAACATACTGCATTTACGGTATTTTATCCTGATTCTTTTACCGAATACTTTTTTGAGCCTATCTCCTTTTTAAACTATGCAGAACATATTTTAAATTTGACTTAGGTATAATATATTTATAGAGAAGTGTACATATCACAATTGTACATTTTGATGAATTTCCACAAACTTAGTACATCTTTATAATTACCATTTGGATGAAGACTATCACCCCAAAGCACCTCTCACTCCCTTTCTGTACTAGCCACCATAAGTAACCACTCTTCTGACTTCTGCCATTAAAGATTAGTTTTGTCTATTTCCTAAATATATTTTAATAGCTACATGAAAATTCTATCACTTGTATAGACTATTCACTTACTCCTACATTGTTAGACATTGAAGATGTTTCTAAATTTTCTTTATTACAAGTAAAACTATAGGAAACATTTATTTTTACACAGTAACTTTCTCAGGAGTGTTGTTCCTCAGTGGAAGGGCATAATCCATTCTGACACTTTTTGTACATAATACCAATTTGCTTTCCAAAGTAGTAATGGCAGTTAATATTCCCATCAATGGTTTATGTCTTTTGTTTCATAATCCCCTAACAAATGTTGGGTATTCTTAAGTTTCTTTAAGTTTCATTAAATTGATAGGTAGGATATGGTAAGGAAGATACAATTTTAAGCTCACTTTACTTATAACTTTATACATTATATGGCATGATGAATATATTGATAGAATTTGCATCTCAAAATCTTTTAAAATCCTAGACTCTATATGTTGAGGCTGTATGACTCTGACATGTATTTAGTAATTCAGATGAAGAATGGAATTTTGTTTAAGTTTCTTTATTCCTTTATTTCTCTGGATCTTAATTTCTATATCTGTAAAATTATGAAATCAGACCTAGTCACTTAGTGTAACGCTGTGCTAGTGATCAGGAATATACACTTCTAATGTCAGATCAGTATATAAACTAGCAGAAAAAAAAATACATATTTATATAAAATTTATACATATATTTGTATAAATATAAAATGCATCTTAAATATATTTCATATAAACATAAAAGAACAATGTTCTAATGTATTGTAGTGTGGGAGATGACAGATGTGTAAACAGAGAAACAGTGCTGGGGTATAGATTACTGAAGAACCCATTTAGCCCTTTTTGTGAATTCAGGGAGAAGCTGTGAGTATATTATTTAAATTCAAGGACTCTTGAATGCTGACTCTTCTGCGTCTTAGTTTCCTCATCTGTAAAATGGGGATAATATTAGTACTGGTCTTGGTAGTGGTGTGAGGATTAAAATTGCTATTCTGTGTACAGTTCATACAGCAGTGCCGGGCACATGGACAACCCTGTGTATTGGAGATGATGCCTTAGCCACATTAGCCAAAGAAAAACATTCTAGGTAGATGAAAGAGCAAGTCACAGAACTTTGATATATGCAGGGAACTGTAGGTTATACAGTATTTCTAGAACAAAATGTATAGAGAACAAAAGCAGTTATGAGTCTGAAAGGTACACAGAGATCAGGTCCTAGAGGTCTTGAATGCCTGTTTGTCTTGTTCATCACTTTTTTCTCCAGCACCCAACACAATGCCTGTCATAAAACAGGTGTACAAATATTTTCAATGTAAAAATTAGGAGGCTGTATTTTATCCTGTACATACTGCAGAACCTTTAAAATGTGAAGTGTGAAGTGTGGTATGGTCATATTTGCATTGGTGTCAGTGTGTGGAATGGATTAGAGGGCCTAAGACTATCCAGTAAAACCAGCCAAGAAAGTATTGAGGAAGAAGACTAGAACAATGATAATGGTTGTGGGGAAGAGGGGCCAAAGTTCTAAAACATCAGGTATAGAAACCAGAAAAGGAGAAGGGATGAAATAATACTAAAATACCGCCTTTCTTCCCTTCTCAGCAGTAGTTCCATTTTGCCTTTCGTAAATATATGTATACTCTGCTTCTTTTTCTAGGCCAGTTCTTGTTCCTTTTGAGTGTTTTTCATGCTCCATCATGTTGAGGGCTAAGACTCGGCTTCTTTTACTTTCACCACATCACCTGAAGCAGCTCAAAGAGTCACCAGGATCCAGGGTTATGTGGTGGCGACTTCTGCATCAGCGACAACCCCTTCATCCAGAATGGGCTGCCCTGGCTAAAAAGCAGTTGAAAGGCAAAAACCCAGAAGACTTAACATGGCACACTCCAGAAGGGATCTCCATAAAGCCTTTATATTCTAGCAGGGATACCAAAGACTTTCCTGAAGAACTTCCAGGAGTGAAGCCATTCACACGTGGACCATATCCCACCATGTACACCTTTAGGCCCTGGACCATCCGCCAGTATGCTGGTTTTAGTACTGTGGAAGAAAGCAATAAGTTCTATAAAGACAATATTAAGGGTGAGATTTTAATGCAACACATAGTATTTTATAATCATTTCTTTTTAAGGGAGACTTTAATCTGTTTAAAGATAGTCACTTCATTAATTTTGTAGTCAAGACTGTACTTTGGAAAAAGATGAATCTTTTTCAACTTCTGTGGTCAAAAGGATGGGTGAGCCAGATTAAGTTGTTAAATTCTTAAATGCCAACAATTAACATGCAGGTTATGGGGACATCTGGGTGGCACAGTCAGTTGAGCATCCGAGTCTTGGTTTTGTCTCAGTTCATGATCTCAGGGTCTTGAGAGCAAACCCTGTGTCAGGTGGATTTTGCGCTCAGCACGGAGTCTACTTAAAAAAGACTCCGCCTCACTTAGTGTAACACTGTGCTGGGTATCAGGAATATATACCTCTAATGTCAGATCAGTGTATAAACTAGCAGCATCTCCCCTACTCAACTAAATAAATAAATAATAAATAGATCTTTTAAAAATGTATATTATGTAAAAGGAATTAGGTGAAATTGTATGATAAAAACAGACCTTGGTTTTTTCTTTAAGAAGCTTTTAATTAACATTGTTAATATAGGAATTGAAGGGGGAAATGGCTTAAAAGATGCCCAAATAAAGTAATAAATGATAATGTACAAATATATTTAGTGCAGTCTGGCATACTTGTCTCAGAAAATTATATTTAACTACTATTTCTTCTATCTGGTCTGTATTAAAATCATGTTGTTTGAATGCTAAATTTGAGGATTTACAAATTTATATTGCACATGGAGTATTGATCTTATATTTAGTCTAGACTATTTTAGTTTTTGGCATGGTGTTCCTAATTCTGTTTCCCAAAATATTTGAAGAGCCAAGACATCTTGTTATTACCATATTAAATACAAAAATGAAAATAAATAAGCATACCAAATTATGTTAAGTATTTGTAAACAGTCAAATCTTTTCAAGAATCTTAAAAAATATTTCTAACTGAATTTGTTAAGATAAGGGCAAAGTAGATGAAGGTAATTAAGAGGTACAAACCTTCAGTTATTCAAAAAAAATGCTAAGTTAAAAAAGTCCTCAGACCTGAGAAAAAGTGAGATGGTTTATATTTTCTGTTCTGTAACTAAATTTGTGCATTTTACCACATGGGAAATAGCTTAGGAAATGAAGTACCTTTCATTAATTTGTTTTGATGTGTATGAGTATAAAAATGTCTGTTAAAAAGTATACAATAATGAGATGAATCAACACTTTAGTAGTGTTAATGTAAATCAGTTTGCTTTGATGTCACACTCCTTAATCCTAATTGTTTTTCTTTATGTATTTAGCTGGTCAGCAGGGGTTATCAGTTGCCTTTGATCTGGCAACACATCGTGGATATGATTCAGACAACCCTCGAGTTCGTGGTGATGTTGGAATGGCTGGAGTTGCTATTGACACCGTGGAAGATACCAAAATTCTTTTTGATGGAATTCCTTTAGAAAAAATGTCAGTTTCCATGACCATGAATGGAGCAGTTATTCCAGTTCTTGCAACTTTTATAGTAACTGGAGAAGAACAAGGTGTACCTAAAGAGAAACTTACTGGTACCATTCAGAATGATATACTAAAGGAGTTTATGGTGAGAAATACTTACATTTTTCCTCCAGAACCATCCATGAGAATTATTGCTGACATCTTCCAATATACAGCACAGGTATTTTCTGCTTCTTATGGGTTTTGCTTTACTTCTTTCGATGTAGGAATTTTTGATAAAATATCATAACCTAATTTGAATTTGATATGTGAGTCTGAATCATAGTTTTAGTATAAACTTTAGTATGAAGGTTTTATATGTATGTGTGTTGTCAGTTTGTATTTTTTTCCTTTTAATGTACTCATTTTATACTCTTGTTGTTATCTATAGGAATCTGGGTATTAGACATTTACTGTATTTTCTTTATTAAAATTTTTATCTTCTGATAATTGTTAGAATGAAAGAGGACTCATAATTTACACTTTTTTATTTCTTTCCAGAATTCATACTCAGTTATGAAGTATGCATTGGTGCCAGAAAGTAGGGGATCAAAATATCAGCTTAGTAAGATATCACTTGTATCTGCCATCTATAGTGAGGTCCCTGGTATTTCACCCCTGAATTAGGTGGGAAAAGAAGGATCTTAAAGTGTTCCTATGTTAATAGCAATTCCTCCATGGGGATATCCCTCTGAGTAATTACTATGTATTTTCCCCCATCACTTACATTTTGCTTCTTGCTGGCAATGCTCTCCTTTTCTTAACTTACCTTGACGTTAGACTATATTATTTCACGGCAAAGGCTCAAGCTCTCCTTGTTGTTAGTATGCCAGCTTAGGGTTGAGGAAGTGGGTGGGCTGGATGTGTTTGTTTGGGGTGGCAGAAGGACCCAGCTCCTCTGATTTAAGGTAAATTTCCAGAAGGAAGAAACCCTAATCCCAGTTGTATTTCAGTGGACACCCATAGTATTGAGAGAAGATTGTAAGTACAGTCCTTGTACAGTGGCACTCTGCATTTATGGTTCAGATGTTACGGGAGGAGAGTGGAGAATTGAGTAACTAGTAGCAATTTATACAGTTTGTGCTGTTACGTACTTTGGCATTTCACCTTTTGAAAGCTCCTAATGTCATTTTTAAGCTCAAAATTGCCTTATATAATCCTTCACATAAGTTATAAAAGTGCTGGTTTCATATACTGATCTAATAATGTTATACTGACATACTTTGTGAACTGTCAACCTTTATATTTTTTTTAAATTTAATTGTATCAAAATACACATAACATAAAATCTACCATCTTCACTGTTTTGAAGTGTATAGGTCAGTGGCATTAAATACAGTCATACTGTTGTGTAGCCATCACCACCATCCATCTCCAGAATTAAACTGAAACTCTGTACCTGTTAAATAATAACTCCCCCACCTCCTCTCCCTTCAGCTCCTAGAAACTATCTTTTCCACTTCCTAGCTCTGTGAATTTGACTACTCTAGCTCTCTAATATTAAGTGGAATCATACAATATTTGTATTTTTGTGACTGGCTTATTTCATTTAGCATAGTGTCCTCAGGGTTTATCCATGTTATAGTATGTGTCAGAATTAACCTCCTTTTTAAGGCTGAATAATATTCCAATATTCCAGTATTTCTATTATTTTTAAAGACATTTTGCTGGACTCCTCTCTATAGAGAAGCACCTGTTTGTTTTATTGCTTCTTATTTATAAATTGCATCTACTCAAGTAGTCTCTCAGTTCCATGGATTTCAATCCCCTTATTGTTTTTGCTGTGGAACATTTTTTAGGTGCTTTTGGTTAATTATAAATAAAATATTCAAAATATAAATTATAGATCTATAACATATATTAGCAACAAGTAACACTTATTACATGCTGGCATAATGCTAAGTGGTTTAGGTGAATCATTTCATTAAATCCTACAAAACTCCATGAGGAAGGCATAATTATTACTTCTATTTTATACTTTAGGAAACCAAGAAATAACAAAGGTGAGAAACTTGCCTAAATGTGGTTAGCTACGTGACACAGCTAGACTTTGATCATTCTGACTCTAGAGCCCATGTTCTTTATACCATATGGATTTCGGTGAACTAGTTTTTATTATTTGATGTTTGGCCAGCTCTTGGGAAGGCTAATAATTTATAAAAATAAAAAAATAGTAATATGTGTGATATGTACCCTACCTAATAAAAAGTTTTAGGAGAATGGTGAAAATACCATCTTCTTTTTTTCATTCTTTTATTTTGTTTTTCTAAGTAATCCTGTACCCAATGTGGGGCTCAAACTCACAACCCCAAGATCAAGAGTCTTATGTGCCATCTACTGAGCCAGCCAGGTGCCCCCTGAAATACCATTCGCTTAGTGATTTTGGTAGAAAAAAACTGTCCAGGATAGGCTTAGCATTAAAAGTCATAAATTTATTTTTTATTTTAAGCAAAATAAGTCAGTCAGAGCAAGACAGTTATATGATCTTACTGGTATGTAGAATTTAAGAAACAAAGCAGAGGATCATAGGAGAAGAGAGGAAAACATAAAATGACGAAATCAGAGAGGGAGACAAACCGTGAGAGACTCTTAAGCATAGGAAACAAACTGAGGGTTGCTGGAGAGGAGAGGGTTAGGAGGCTGGTGTGACTGGGGGATGGACATTAAGGAAGGCTGGTGATGTAATGAGCACTGGGTATTATGTAAGACCGATGAATCACTGACCTCTACCTCTGAAACAAATACATTATATGTTAATTGAATTTAAATAAATTTTTTAAAATGTCACAGTAAATCAAATTGTTAAGCCATGTATTTTATCCTGCTTTGTTTCAATATATAGTACTTAGTACTAATCCTTAGAACTATAGTACTAAGGATTGAATCATTTTCTCCCCCCCCCCCCACCATGTACTTATTCATCTTCAGTGACTTCATTCAAGTAAGGAAATAAAACTTAAATTTATATATCTTCATCAGATTAGCCCAAAGTTAGGAGATCTTAGGACCTTGTGAGGAGTCATTGGTTTGGAATTAAAGATGTTTTACTCAGTTCTCAGACTAAAGGTTGCATTCCTAACCTCAGCTAACTAATTTCAGAATTTAAACTTTGACTCTAAGGAATGGTTAGTGCAGATTCTTTTTCACTAGAAAAATAAAACAGGTGAAGTGGGTTTTTTTTTTTTTTTGGGCGTTCAGATATTTATGTTTATTAGAAAATACAAAATTTTTATGCAGTCTGTGACATTTTACGTTTTTGTTGTTGTTGTTTTTATTTCTTTTCAGCATAACAGTATTTATTGTTTTTGTACCACACCCAGTGCTCCATGCGATACGTGCCCTCCTTAATACCCTCCACCTGGCTTCCCCAACCTCCCACCCCCTGGCTTCAAAACCCTCAGATTGTTTTTCAGAGTCCATAGTCTCTCATGGTTCACCTCCCCTTCCAATTTCCCTCAACTCCCTTCTCCTATCCATCTCCCTATGTCCTCCATGTTATTTGTTATGCTCCATAAATAAGTGAAACCATATGATACTTGACTCTCTCTGCTTGACTTATTTCGCTCAGCATAATCTCTTCCAGTCCTGTCCATGTTGCTACAAAAGTTGGGTATTCATCCTTTCTGATGGAGGCATAATACTCCATAGTGTATATGGACCATATCTTCCTTATCCATTCATCCGTTGAAGGGCATCTTGGTTCTTTCCACAGTTTGGTAACCGTGGCCATTGCTGCTATAAACATTGGGGTACAGATGGCCCTTCTTTTCACTACATCTGTATTTTTGGGGTAAATACCCAGTAGTGCAGTTGCAGAGTCATAGGGAAGCTCTATTTTTAATTTCTTGTGGAATCTCCACACTGTTCTCCAAAGAGGCTGCACCAACTTGCATTCTCACCAACAGTGAAGAGGGTTCCCCTTTCTCCACATCCTCTCCAACACATGTTGTTTCCTGTCTTGCTAATTTTGGCCATTCTAACTGTGGTTTTAATTTGAATTTCCCTGCAGGCTAGTGATGATGAACATTTTTTCATGTATCTGATAGCCATTTGTATGTCTTCATTGGAGAAGTGTCTGCTCATATCTTCTGCCCATTTTTTGATATGATTGTCTGTTTTGTGTGTTTTGAATTTGAGAAGTTCTTTATGGATCCTGGATATCAATGCTTTGTCTGTACTGTCATTGGCAAATATCTTCTCCCATTCCGTGGGTTGCCTCTTTGTTTTGTTAATATTTCTTTGCTGTGCAGAAGCTTTTGATCTTGAAGTCCCAAAAGTTCATTTTCGCTTTTAAAATGGGTGCAATTTTTATGATGGTTCATTGAATCACTACTTAAATTGAGGAGTGAATTAAATGTAACAAAGTAAGCATTAAATATTTTCAGTTAACATTAAAGACTACTTTGTATATCTAAGTTAAACATCATTTTAAAATAATGGTCTTTTAGAAAATGGGTTTAATAGAACTTTTTAAAATTTTTATTCACTGTTTTTTTTTAATATTTTATGTAGCACATGCCAAAATTTAATTCAATTTCAATTAGTGGATACCATATGCAGGAGGCAGGGGCTGATGCTATTCTGGAACTGGCCTATACTATAGCTGATGGGTTGGAATATTGTAGAACTGGACTCCAAGCTGGTCTGACAATTGATGAATTTGCACCAAGGTGAGTAAATTGACTCAGAGATTATCTTAATAATAAGACAATTTTTAGGACCAATTTATGAGTGTACAGTAAATTTAATGATAAAATAAATCTGTATTTATAAATGTCATACCTCGATCCTCTTAACGTTTTATTGGAGTAATAATGAGAGAATAAGCCATTACTGTTGATGATTAAAAATCAGAATTAAATTTTACTACTTCTTGGTAAGTTAGAGGAATCTTGTTTCCAGCTGTTCAGAAAACACAATTACCTGACATATTTTGACAATTAAAATTATAAACATCTTATTTCAGGCATATTAGCTTTTATTCTTTTAATTTTCCATTTTAAAAATTAAGTCACTAATTTCATTTTTTTTCTGTTGCACTTACATAATATAAATGTTTTGGAATGCACAGTGCTATTTAAAACATTTCTGTTTCAAAATAGCTTGTTAATGAAGTTGTATGAAGAATACAGAAAAGCTTGGGGTGCCTGGGTGGTATAGTCAGTTGAGCATCTAACTCTTAGTTTCAGCTCAGGTTATAATCTCGGGGTCCTAAGATCCAGCCCCGTGTGGGGCTCTGTGCTCAGTGTGGAATCAGCTTGAGATTCTCCCTTTCCCTCAACCCCTTCTACACGTGCTCTCTCCCTCTCTCAAATAAATAAGTCTTAAAAAAGAAGTATGGAAAAGCTTAACTGAAGTTTATGAAGTACTTAAATTTGGTGATCAAAAATTGGTCAGCTAAGCAATTAATTGCTAAGTTTTACTCTAGGCTGAGAACCAGTTTATATGTTGGAGGAAAAAAAAACCAAACTTATGAAAAACATGACTTCTGTCCTCAGATTGTTTATAGATTGGTGAATACTTCTTTATACCAGAGGCTGCTATATACATAATATGACAGCATTTCTCAGAGTGTGGTCCAAGGACTCTTCAGGGTCACTACCCTTCCTGGGGTCTTTCAGGTTAAATTGTTCTCATGATTGTATTAAGACTTTATCTGCCTTTTGCACCTCCATTCTTTCAAAAGTCTATAGTACTGTTTCCCAGATACTACATGATATGTGATGTTGTAGCAGATTAAATATAGAAGCAGATATAGATTCCACCTGTCTTCCCTGAAGCCACATATTAGTTTTGCAAAAATGTAAAATAGTAACTGTTTTATTATATATTTTTTTATTTTAGCAAAGTATAATTATTTTTCATAAAAATGTTACATATGTTAACATGTCATATGTTGGTTGTTTCTAAATGAATTAATATGTAAATATTGATAGATAATATCCAAATAAAGATTACTTGGGGTCTTTAGTAATTTTTAAGAATGAAAAAATATCCTGAGACAAATATTTGAGAACAACAATGTTAAGAGCGTCCAAGGGCATACCACAAATTTTTATTAGTCTTTTGTTTCTTTACTTTAAGGCTCACCGCTTCTTATATAAAGAAACACAGCTTTTGTGCCTCTAGGCACAGGCAAGTAAACTAAACTAAATGTGTAACTCAGCTGCAGGATATAAAATAAAAAGAATTAGTTTAAGGGCAGTTGGAGAAATATATGCCTATATAAAAAAAAAAACAGGAAAACTTTCTTGCCATCCAAAGAAAATTATTTGTTAGTGGTTTATTAACTAAAATTATTAGTTGGTGGTTTTATTCCCTTCATAGGTGACCCCTGACTTATGTACTGGGTATTCTTGAAGTATTTTATTTTTGGATAGTGATTCATTCTTTATTTGAGGGCACAAGAGGAACTTCTTTCCTAAGAACAAAACAAACAAACAAACAAACAAAAAAATGAAAAACCAATTGTAAAGTGAATAATTCCCACCTGAAGCAAATAATCAGAGCTCTTTCTTCTGTGTGCCTTAAACTGTACTTTTATCTGTTAGGTTTAAAGTTACTTAAGTGTATATGCTTTGATTTTAGTTTAAATTAAATTGTTTAAAATTAAAATCCAGTGTGTGATACAATTAGTTTTATTTTCCATTTTACATTGCCAAATATAATCAAGTAATGGACTCAACATTACTATTTTAGGTTGTCTTTCTTCTGGGGAATTGGGATGAACTTTTATATGGAAATAGCAAAAATGAGAGCTGGGAGAAAACTCTGGGCTCACTTAATAGAGAAAATGTTTCAGCCTAAAAATTCTAAATCCCTTCTTCTGAGAGCTCATTGTCAGACATCAGGATGGTCACTTACTGAGCAGGTATATATATAATTTAAAGTGTAGAGGTTTAGCAAATTCATATATTGTCTTACAAGCAACATAGCACAGTCAAGAAGTAGATTTAAGAACCCATCTATTCATGGTTGAATAATTATTCTGAAGCATAATGCACATTTATGTGTTTTAACACGTATTATAATAAATAAAACTGGCTCCCTCCAGTGGTTAACTATGGAAATCATATAAATTGGCTTACTATAGTGCTGTTTTACCTTTTTAAAAGTGAAAGAAAAAAAAAAGAATGTGATGATGAGGAGGAAGTAAAAACCCAAGTTTAGTTAATATTATCTTAAATTATTTTAAGAGTTAAAATTCTTAATATAAAATTGCCTGATTAAAATTTTGTGCATATATATATTATTTATTTTAGTTACATGTTTTAAGTGTGCATGCAAACAGACCCATTTAAGGACTCTAATCATTTGAGTAATTTAAAATCATTCTATTAAAAGATTGTGTGATAATCTTTTTCCATGTCTTTTTTTATGTATTATTTTGATACATTAAAAATAATTCATAACTTTAAAGTTAACATTGCTTTTATATACTTAAAAGTGAATAAAAACTAATATATCCACATTAAATATGACTTTAGGTACTTATAAGTGGAGAAATACAGTTTCAGGTTGGCAGAAATAGTTGTTGGCTTAACCTTCTCATTTTTATAGCTAAGGAAGCTAAAGTTCAGAAGATCCAATGATTTGCCCAAATCACAATCAGGAAGAGAATGAATTCCAGATTTTTTTATCTCATAGTACATTGTTCATCTTCTTCACTGATCACTTATTAATAAATCATTTGTTGAGTGCTTGTTAAATCTGGCTTGTTTACTAATTTGTCTAAATTTATTGGATATTCTGAAGCCTAATGTAGACATGGCAAAATAAGTGTGCAAGAGCCACTGCTTAACCATAGTAGCATCTTTTATCAACTGTTGCCGTGTTTTGACTTTTTGCTTTTCACTGAATGTTTTAGGATCCTTACAATAACATTATTCGTACTACAGTAGAAGCAATGGCAGCAGTGTTTGGAGGTACTCAGTCTTTGCACACAAATTCTTTTGATGAAGCCTTGGGTTTGCCAACTGTGAAAAGCGCTCGAATTGCCAGGAATACACAGATCATTATTCAAGAAGAATCTGGGATTCCCAAAGTGGCTGATCCTTGGGGAGGTTCCTATATGATGGAATCTCTCACAAATGATGTTTATGAGGCTGCCTTGAAGGTCAGTTTCTCTTCTTTAAAACTTGGGTTTTAAGATTCACAGATTTATTAAGATTTATAGATATTTTGATTTATAAATCAAATAATTTATAGATTTATATCAAGATTTATAAAATGAGAAGAAATTTAAGATTCAACTTTAATAGTATACAAATAGAAACATAATTTAAAAATATACTTGTATTTGTATTAAATATTTTTTTCAAAGAGTTAAAAAGACTGAGTGTTAAAAGGCTATTAATATAAAAAAGCAGTCCTTTATCTTCTACTTGCTTTTTTCCCACTTCCTTGAATACATCTTTTTTGTTTATCTCCATATTTTAGAATTAAACATGTATGCTAGGTCTATCCATCAATTTTAGGCATTATCTATTGCTTTGTAGTATGGTAGCTTAGTATTTTAGCTGATTCTTACCTCTGCTTTCTCTTGTCTGATACTACTACCAATAAAATTATATCTCAATAGTAGATATCTTTCTGAAGTCCTCCAGTACTCTCATTTGATTTCAGCTGATTTTTCTTTAGACGTGCTGACTGTTGTGGCCTTTTGACTTTCCTTTGCCATTATCCTGGGAATTCTTTTTATGTCTGCTATGTTGAATCTGCAGCTCGAATCCTTTGTCTACCTCTATTGATTTATCCCTTGTTGTCTTGAAGCATACCGCATAGGAACCTCCTCTAAAAGTGGTACGTGGGAGATGACTTATATGAAACTTTGGGTGTTCAAAAATGTCTTCATTCTACTCTGGTATTTGATGGATAGTCTGACTTTGAAATTATTTTCATTTGTGAGTGTGTAAACATTGATTTGCTTTTTATCCTTGCTTTTTATTCTAGCTTCCACTATTTCTGTTTAGAAATCTGATGCTATTTTCACTCTCAGGAACTTTCTAACAGTTGCAGGATCTCTTTATTTTTGAGTTGCTAGACTTTGGTGTGTTTATTTTTTCCTGCATTTCACGAGACCTTCGGTGGGCAATTTTTATCTCCCCCATTTTTCATGTTATCTTAGCCCTAAGAAATTGTCTTGTATTACTTTTTTGATAATTTCCCCCCTGCCAGTTTTCTGTGGTTTCTCTTTCTAGAACTCATAGTTGTTGGGTAAGGACTTCCTTAGGTACCCTGGTGTTCCTCTCTGCTCTATAACTTATCCATGAGATTCTGTTTTGTTTTCTAGGAGTCATCAACTTTAAATTTCTATTTACTTTAAAATTCATAGATCATATTTGTAATTTTCAAAAGCTCATTTTTGTTTTTGTGTTTTCTTCCTTGTATATTATACTACTTGTTTCATTAATACAGAATCTGATTATTTCTGAGGATATTAATTACTTTTTTGAAGTTTCCTTCTATATCCTATATTGTCTATTTTCTCTGTGTGCCTTTGTCTTTAGTGTTATTATTCAGAATGCAGGTTTTTATTTCAACAAGACATCTTACCCATGCCTCTTTCTGTACTTGGTGTTTGATATAGCCCATTGCATTTCTGCAGAAGTAAACTTTGGTCCATATTCTTCAAGCACTAAACTTTGGGTCTCTTGACTGAATGGGAGAGGGGTAGTTGCAAATTCTAAAGTAATCCCCCATCTTTTTAGCCTCCTATCTTACGTTTGGCCTCTTTTATATCCAACATGAATTCTTATTTCTTGACTTCTTCAGAAAAAAAAAAAAAATTAACTTTGTTCCTTTCTGCAAAGTCACATACCCTTCCACCATTCATTTTCCCACCATCTCATAAATACATATATATGTATATATGAGGCTGTAATTAAAAGTTTAGATCTTCCCTGGTATCAATAAGATGGAGTTACATCATTATTCTGCTGCTCAAATAAAAAATAAAACTGCATTTTGAAATATACTTTTTAAAGAATACTTATTTATGTGACCAAGAATCTATTTACTTATGTGACTAAAAATAAAGATGAGAGAATTGCTGTTATTTTTAGTTTTCTCCCAAGACTTGAGTGAGGTTTTCCAGAATCTACATCTTAGTTTTTCTGTTTTCTTTTCAAGTAGCTTTAAGTACATAATTTCTTTTTTTAATTGAGATATAACTGACATATAACATTGTGTTAGGTTAAGATACACAACATGATGATTTGATATATGTATGAATTGTGAAATGATTACCAGAATAAGTTTAGTTAGTATCCATGCCTATTACGAATTTTTTCTCCTTGTGATAAGACTTCTTAAGATCTGCTTTCTTGGGGCGCCTGGGTGGCTCAATGGGTTAAAGCCTCTGCCTTCAGTTCAGGTCATGATCCTGGGGTCCTAGGATCGAGCCCCACATCAGGCTGTCTGCTTGGCAGGGAGCCTGCTTCCCCCTCTCTCTCTGCCTGCCTCTCTGCCTACTTGTGATCTCTCTCTGTCAAATAAGTAAATAAAGTCTTAAAAAAAAAGATCTTTCTTAGCAACTTTTAAATACATAATAGTGTATTGTTAACTCTGTAGAATTTCTTTTTCTTTTCTTTTTTTTTTTTTTTTTTTTTTTTTTTTAGTTTTTATTTATTCATTTAAGAAAACTCTACACCCAACATGGGGCTTAAACTCACAAACCTGAGATCAAGAGGTGCCTGCTCTCCTCGACTGAGCCAGCCAGGCACCCCTAACTGTTGTAGGATTTCTAATTAATGCTCTTGAAGTCTACTTGATTCTTTTCTTACAAAGCATTAAACTTGCCACTAAAATAGCTTATTACTTTATTAATATTAGTATTTATGTGACATAACTAATTTGTATAGTTTATAAAAATATCTTTATATTCTTTTCCAGTTTTATTAATCTATTTTTCTTATTAGCTCATTGATGAAATTGAAGAGATGGGTGGAATGGCCAAAGCTGTAGCAGAAGGAATACCTAAACTTCGAATTGAAGAATGTGCTGCCCGAAGGCAAGCGAGAATAGATTCTGGTAAGATAAAATGAAAATGTTTATGTGTGAAATCCAATGTTTAAAAAGAAATATTAATTTCTATTTGAAGAAAACACATGTGAGTTATAAAACAAAGATAATGGAAAAATGAAACTTGGGTAGAATGTTTCTCATCTGAGACTCATCTGAGTCTGTCTTTCTATCCATCCATCCATCTCTCTCCCTGTTTTATTTTTGCATGCGTGGGTGCACACAGGTAAGCATATGTAGAGTATGTGTGGAGGTATGCCCATTGTGTATATAGACGTGTGTAGGTGGGTATCTACAGCATTTTAAAGATGGTATTATTATTGGTCATTGTGCTTTGCATTGTAGTATTTATTTACTCATTCAGTCAGTCAACACTTTTAGTATTTAGCATTTGAGGCACTGTGCTTACACCTGTGAATAGGTCAAATATGCTCTCTCCACCCTCAGAGCTTACATTTCTAGTAAGAGAGAAAAAGAACAGGTAAACAAATAAACAAGATAATTATAAATTGTGGTGAGTTCTACAAAGGAAATATGAGGACGGGGTGGGTGGCAGGATGTCTTTAGATACAGTAATAATCTGATAGTTTGAGGCTAAATATATTTTTTACTGTGTTAAGGAAATATCTTTTTAATTCTGGTTTATTACTTACAAATTTTAAAAGTACTTTTTGTTAAAAGTGATTGGCTGTAAAAGAATTCAAGAAAACTTTGAAATGCTATTGAATGTTAATCCTCTTCCTTAAAAATCTTGATGTAGCTGCTATTATTATTTTAATTTTGTAATGTTAAAAGAGGGTTTATCAGAAGCTCTGGGGGAAGCATATAATGTAGGAGCATAATAAAAGTCCTTCCTTACAGAGATTCTGTTACTTATCTGTTCTTTCCCCTTTCACCCCCGTTTTATTGGGATTTGCTTTACTGATGTATATTGAAGTTTCATTAAGATTTAAGAATACTGACTCTTCTGGGTGGCTCAATCAGTGAAGTGACTGTCTTTGGCTCAGGTTATGATCCCAGGGTCCTGGGATTGAGCCCCACATAGGGCTCCCTGCTCAGCAGGAGAGTCTGCTTTCCCCTTTCCCTCTGCTCATTCTCTTCTCTCACTCACTCTCTCTTTTAAATAAATGAATAAAATTTTAAAAAGATTTAAGAATACTACTTAAAAATATTAAGCTTATAAGAAAAGTATGTGATGATCAGAGCATTACTATTAGGCAATTATTTATGAATAGAATCTATATGTTATTTTCCTCTGGAAAATTAATAGGTTCTGAAATAATTGTTGGAGTAAATAAGTACCAATTGGAAAAAGAAGAATCTGTGGAAGTTCTGGCGATTGATAATACTTCAGTGCGTAACAAACAGATTGAAAAACTCAAGAAGGTAATAATAGCTATCATTTTTTGAGTGCTTTCTGTCTTCTGGGCACTGTGTAAGCACTTACATTGTCTTGCTTAATCCTTGTAACAACCACATGAGGTGTGTATTATATCCCAACATTTTGAAGTTAAGGAAATTAAAGATAAGGGAGATTAAGAAACTTACTAGGAGTAAATAATTGAACAGCCAAGACTCAAATCTGTCTGTTGACACCAAACATTCATGTTTTAAATCATGACAACTGCATCTGTGAAACTTACATATTGTTATTAAAAATCACTCTAATAATAATACCTGCCATTATTTACAGATTAAAACAAAGGCTTAAATGATTATGATACTCACTCACTGTTAAAAACAAAATTAAGTTCCGAGTATCTGAACCCAGGACTTTTCACTGTAATTTGTTTCCACCAGACCATGGTTTCTGATACTACTATGAAAGTATCATTTTTTTTCTGTTTTTTTTTTTTTTTAACTCAAATATATTTTAATGGTGCTTTAGTAAGATACAGTTTATAAATGAAACATTTATTTTGATTGAAACTAGAGTATTAATTTTATTTCTGATTTCTTGCCAAGATGAATCAAAGTATATGAAATGCTAAGATGAAACATATTCTTATAGTCGTAATATATATTTCTATTGTGAGAAGCTACTGTGGTCTCTTAATCTTTGGCTTTTATAATTACTGTTATTTCTAAGGTAAGGAATTTGACATTATTTAGCGATCTTTAATGGTTTTCATTGGTTTACTTTCCCTGTGGTAGTTTAAGATCTGACTTTTTTTTTCCCTCAGTTTAGATGTTCTTTAGGAGTCTAAGAGTTTGTTTGGTTAGACTGAATGCACAACCATCACCTTTCTTTTCTTTTTTTAATGGCAGATGTTTAATGAAATTATTTCCATTTCACCCTTAATGAGGAGATAAGGACTCCTCTCTCATTTTTTGTCATGCTTTTTACAATGTCCTTTTTAGGGTGTAGCATGTTATTTTCAGTCATCACAAAAATCTCAACCTTTATTATATTTGGAAAACTCCTTTTGTCCTCTCTTATACTTTAGGCTTTTATTAACTCTGCACCTCACTGCTTGAGAGTTCATTTTGCCATAAATGATGTTAAACTTTATTTCAGGCAAGAGAGAAATTCAATAGTGATAATGGAGTTGGGTTTTTTCCTTGCCCTTAGTATAAGATTTCTGGTCCACTTCTGCTTATACATATTATATAATTTTAGTAGCATCTTGAGCAGTATCATATTTTAGACTCTTTTATAAATGGTGTAATCTTGTAAGAAATTGGATTTTAGATAACTTTGTTTAGGCAGGTTGTTGGTAGAGTAAGGTAGAGCAAGACCTGAGAGGAAAAGTTTTTTACCATGCTTTTCATTGTCTTTTTGTCTCCTGCAGTATTTCTCACTGTCTCTTGTCTTTTTTTTCTCTCTTTTTGGATTATTTTAATTTTTATTTTTTAAGCCCAACTTGGGACTTAAACTCACAACCCAGAGATTAAGATCTGAGCTGAGATCAAGAGTCCGATGCTTAACTGACTGAGCCACCTAGGCGTTCCTCTTTGGGTTATTTTTAAGTAAAGAAAAACCATATACATACATATTATTACCAATATATTTGTTAATTAACAAAGGAAAACAACATATAACTGAAGTATTCTCTAAGTTGTAATCTATTATTATCATTTTTTCTTCCTTGTGACTCTTACTCTGTAGTGTGTCTTTGAAATTATGCATGTAAAACATCTACTTGTTTTTGATGTCTTGTTACATAAGTAGAGCCTAAGTAGAGTCACCACTATTATTTTTTATTGCCCTACTTGTTTCTGATTTATCAGGATTATGCAGAATTCAGTATTATTTTAGGAAATCCTTAAATGTTTATTGAATGAGTGAATGAATGCATTGAATGAGTATCAGTCCTAGGATACATACTATTCTCTCCTTTTTTTTCCTTTTGTTTTTGCGTTTAGGATTATGGAACAATTTCTGTGTGATGTAGTATCAGTGTCTGATTTCCTGATCTCTCTTTTATTCTCTATTCATGAACATTGTCCCTTTTCTTGACCTTTTTATTAAGGTCAAATCCAGCAGGGATCAAGATTTGGCTGAACGGTGCCTTGCTGCACTGACTGAATGTGCTGCCAGTGGAGATGGGAATATTCTGGCTCTTGCAGTGGAAGCAACTCGTGCAAGGTGAGGGTGTTTAAGTTTGGAGATTGCCAAATACCAGAAGTTGACCTGCTACTCAAAGTGTGCTTAAATGAAAGGTTGATCGTATAAATCATGTGAGCCTAAATGAGTATATTGGAAACTCGAAGCTAGTTTTTATTTTTCTTAAATATCAGCGTACTTACAATATTCATGTCTTTTTTTAAGCATGTAAACATTAAGAGGCTTAACTCTCCTTAAAATTTAAAAATGAAACATTAACTTTTAAAATATATCAAGTATGAAGTCATCTTGTTTTGAGAAAGTCCATCTTACAAGGGAAAATACCCTCAGGTCACTAGTAACTACCTAATGTAGATCTAAGTATTTCTGCAAATATATGAACAAAACAGCAAAAGTGATTGATTTTTGTCAAATTCTGTTACTAGCAAAATAAGGTAGTGAGAACTGTTCAGGTACATGTGCTCATTTCCCATCTCCAGAGAAAAGCTGGAGGTCTGTTATTTTAGCAGCTATATGGTAATGAATTATAAATGACCTACATATGTTCTTCACCTAGGGCATCATGAAACCTTTCTGAGCAGGAAACATGCTTAAGCTCTCCCCTTTCCCTCTCTAGGTGAAAGGTGGCATGCTGAGAGCCCTAGGAACCCATGCTCCACAGTGTGGTGCAGGACATAGTGCAGCCAGGCAGCCGGCTAGCCAAACAGTGGGGTTCCCGAAGACATTTTATTCATGTACAGTATTTGGATATCACCAGGGTTTGAGCAGATAGAGTGCTATTCGTGATACTCTAAGTGCCACTGTCCTGTAGGCATGTGGAGCTCTTAAAGATGTATTAAAAATCATTGAATAGGTCCTATATTAGAGTTCATTAATGTATCCATGCAGCTGGCTGAAATTTCTGTTTACACTGGTTATTACATCTTTCTAACAAGGTTTGGGAAAGGGTCAGAAGAATTATAGTTGAGAAAAGATGAGCCAGCCTTTCAAGATTTGCAGTAAGAAATTACAGAAAAACTCTCTGAAGCCCTTCAGAGGAAAAACTCATTAAGCCTCCTTCACCACTCCCACTAGGGTGGGTGGAGAGTATGTTAAAACTTTATTAGCATATTATTATTATATTATATTATTTTATATTTATTATTTTATATTGTATATATTTAAATATATTGTATGTATTTATATGTTTATTTTTATATATTTATGTACTTATATATTATATATTTAAATATATTTTATATTTATTTATTATTAATATTTATATTATTATTACATTATATATTATATTAGTGTATTAATAAAGTATATTAATACTTTAATTTCCCTATGGCTTGGGACATTTTAAGCTATTGTAATGAACCCATGTCACTTATTTGTAGATTGAGAAGTTTAATGTACTTTCAAATATAGGGAAACATTTTTATTTTTGACAGTAAACAAACCTACTCTTTGTTCAGAGGTTGACAAGGCTTCTCTGTCTTCCAAAGCTATTCACTGTGTAGTTAACTTTGAATAGACAGTCAAAAATAAAGGGCAATCAGTGCTTTGTCTCATAGGACATGCAGAAAAGCAAATAAGCCACAGAAAATTTTCTCCCAATACATAATGTCACTAAGTGAATTATTTTTGCTTTTTTTATTTATTGCTTAATACAATAACCTTTTCTTTTTAATATGTTGTTTTAAGTGCTTAAGGGGTAGAATAAATAGTATGTGGGTTGGATTTGTTTATTTGTTTTACAGTTTTTATTTCTTATAAGAAATAAAAAAAAAAAACTTCCCTGCTTACAGTCCTCTAATGGTCTTTCATGCCTTTTAAATTAAAACCTAATCTTACCATGGCCTCCAAGATTGTGTAAGATACGAATCTGGCATATTTCCTTGGCCTCACCTTATTCTACTTCCTTCATTAGGCTGTGTCCCCAGTGTCCTTGTTCTAGTTTTAGAACAAAGAGCATGTTTTTCTAACTCTCAGAACCTCTGCATTTAGTACTTTCTTTTTCAAACGGTTTTCCCCCTTATGCTCCCTTGAGTTTCTCCTTCTCATCATTTAGGTCTTAGTTCTAAAGTTAAATATTCATGTCTTCAGTATCTTTAGCTTTCCCAGAGATCCCATTTCACCTGTTCCAGTGTGTTCATAGTGCTTATTATCACATGAAATTCTTATTCATTCATTTGTGTGCATGTGTATTGTTTGTGTCCCCTGACTAGATGATGAGCTCTGTAAGAGCAGTATCTCCCCCTCCAAGTCTTATTTATCATCATATGTCTAGCACTTACCATGCTTTTCCCATATTAGGCACTCAGTAATTGTTGAATGAATTAGTAAACAATGGATGGAATATGCTAAAAAACTTACTTTCTATCAAAATGTATCAGCAGGAGGGGGCCTCTGGGCAGTTAAGCATCTGACTCTTGATTTCAATTCAGGCCATGATATCAGGGTTGTGAGATTAGACTCTGCATTGGGCTCCACACTGGATGTGGAGCCTGCTTAAGATTCTCTCTCTCCCGGGGCACCTGGGTGGCTCAGTGGGTTAAAGCCTCTGCCTTTGGCTCAGGTCATGATCCCAGGGTCCTGGGATCGAGCCCCACATCGGGCTCTCTATTCAGTGGGGAGCCTGCTTCCTCCTCTCTCTGCCTGCCTCTCTGCCTCCTTGTGATCTTGTGATTTCTGTGTGTCAAATAAATAAATAAATCTTTAAAAAAAAAAAAAAAGATTCTCTCTCTCCCCCTGCCCTAGGCCTTGCTTGCTTGCTCGCTCGCTCTCTCTCAAAGAAAAAAGAAAGAAAAAAGTATCAGTGGGAATCTTGCTCCCTCTGCCTATTTGTATTGTTAGGTGATAAATTATTCATGCTTATCTACTTATAGTTTTTTAAGTCATTCCGTTATTTTTTAGTTAACAAATGTTAAAAAGAGTATTGTGTATAAAGGCATCCTGAATCATTTTTCATTAGTATTCTGAGGAAAGATGCTTTCATCAATGCAGTAAAAAAATACTCCAAGTAAAATAAGTCGGTCAGAGAAAGATGAATACTGTAAGATTTTTGGTAGCATATATTTTACTTAGGTAATAATGTATGTCTAATTATATTGAATATTTAAGTAAATATTTTTTTTTCAGGTTTTTTTTTTAAATTTTTTTATTTTTTATAAACATATATTTTTATCCCCAGGGGTACAGGTCTGTGAATCACCAGGTTTACACACTTCACAGCACTCACCAAAGCACATACCCTCCCCAATGTCCATAATCCCAACCCCTTCTCCCAAACCCCCTCCCCCCAATAGCCAAACTATGGAAAGAACCTAGATGTCCATCAACAGATGAATGGATCAAGAAGATGTGGTATATATACACAATGGAATACTATGCAGCCGTCAAAAGAAATGAAATCTTGCCATTTGCGACAACATGGATGGAACTAGAGCGTATCATGCTTAGTGAAATAAGTCAAGCAGAGAAAGACAACTATCATATGATCTCCCTGATATGAGGAAGTGGGGATGCAACATGGGGGCTTAAGTAAATATTTTTATCTCAAATGATGATGTTAATAAAACCTCTATTTTATTATTTTAATATTTTAGATGTACAGTTGGAGAAATCACAGATGCTATGAAAAAGGTGTTTGGTGAACATAAAGCTAATGATCGTATGGTGAGTGGAGCCTATCGCCAGGAATTTGGAGAAAGTAAAGAGATATCATATGCTGTCAAGAGGTAATATGTGAGATTTCTTTCACCAGAATGTCTTTTCTGTTAACATAATCCTTATGAATCAAATTTGGACCTATTTTTGTCACATACCATTTGGAAAATATTTGAACTGACTTTCCTATTAGTCTGTAGTTTTACTAATATAATATTTTAAATTTTCATCATAGTTCCCATTAGGAGTTTCTCGTTTAAATCAAATGTTTTTTTTAACTAGCATTGATACTGCTTCATATCCCCTGGTGGTTATATTTCAGTCTCCTTATTATAGTATACTTTCATATTTTCCTAAGTTTATTCAAACTGTTTAATTGTTTAAATTATTATAAAATAATTTCCTATTTGAAAATAAGTATTTGGTTGCCATCTATGCATAAATTAAAATCAAACTCTCTGAACTGACAGTAAATAGTACTGTCAAACATGATTAGGAAATATAAATTAATAGAAATTGGTCATAGTTTCAAGGTGTAAATGTAGCTTCCTAATTTTTTTCTCAACCTTTGTAATTTCCCTCTTTTTGTATTACTAGTTATGAGATAAATATCAAAACATCTAAGGTGAAAGTCATCAAAATGAAACTTTTTTTCTTTTAATAAAAACAAATGTAGTACTTTTTCATATGGGGTATGAATTTATTGATTTAAGCAGACAGATATTTTGACTATATGTCATTTGAAAGTACCACATTGCAGTCAACTTGGAGAAGTTCACACTTGTGATGAGTAGGTGAGATACAGACAGTTCAAAGCAACCAGTGATTCACATTTGTATAAAAATCTCTGAAAGCTACCTTTTAGGTTATATTTAAATATTTATGCATATTATACTCTGGAGACTGGCTTACGAAGGTGAAAAGTTGTCGTTTCCTCATCTTGCTTCACTGTGATGTTCTCAGGTGTTACGGGCTTATTGGTTGTGCCATCTTGCAGATTTTCCTCTAAGGGAAATGTGTTAAGCATACCCAAGCTTTAATGGAATTCTCAATTTAAAATAGAGATCTTCACAAAATATGAGTAAACAGATTCAAAAAAAATTTTTAAATAAACTTGAAGGATTTGCTGTGAATAAATTATAGTTCTTATATCTTATCTTTGGACAATTAACAATATATAAATTTATTTTATTATTACTTTTAATAACTGCTGTATTTTGAAATGTTCTTAGGGTAAATAAATTCAAGGATCGTGAAGGTCGCAGACCTCGTCTTCTTGTGGCTAAAATGGGACAAGATGGACATGACAGAGGAGCAAAAGTTATCGCTACAGGATTTGCTGATCTTGGTTTTGATGTGGACATAGGTCCTCTTTTTCAGGTACTGAAAATTGCTGGGAGAATTTCAAAAGAATGTCATAAATCACTTATATTTAGAAAAAATAATGATAAGATGATAGACCATGATGATGTTTTTTAAGTTGTTAAAGAAGAAAATGAGTTCAGCAGATTCCCAGATTTATTTTTGAATGCATATAATCCAGTTAATTATGACAGAAATAGGAAAGTAATGTAATTTATGTTAATGTACTTGTATCTCAGACTTGACTTTGTAAAAATTAGTAACTAAAATTGTTAGGTGTCTGAGACTGAAGGTTACTTTGAAAAATCTTATTCTTTTGAGATTTGACTAATAATTTGAGGGAAACATAACCCACAATGGATTGGTGGGAAGTGTTTTGAAAGAGAAATCAAGCATTAGAGTGAGAGGGTCAGTTCATAATTAGATTTTCTCTTCTTATTACTCTCTAGTAGTATTTTACTTAATCACAGAATATTTAGTCCAGCAGAGTAATAATTTGTTGGAAGTAAATGAAACTGAAATTCTCTATAGAGTGGTATAATAATCATTCCCTACAAAATATCTTTGGTTGAGTACATTGTAATAAGTTTCATATTAAAAGCTTTATCTACTATATACTTCTTGATCATCTACCAAATGCTATGTTTTCAGTTGAGTAAGATATAATTTTTGTCTTCAGGGAGGTTGCAGACTCCTAACAGAAAGATTTACTTACCAGTAATCACAGCAGAATAATAATGTAATTAAGGTTTGAACAAGGAACTTGTCCAAATATTCTAGGAACTTATGGTTGAGCTGTGCCTTCTGGAAGCCTGGAAAGCAAGGCAGGGAAGGGCATGCTAAGAAAGGTTGGCTTGGGCAGAGGGACAGAGGTACAGTGGTACAGAGTCATGAAGACATGATGCCTTCAAGTGACTGTAAGAAGTTCAGTGCAATTAGAATACAGAGCATGGGATGGTATGTAGATTATGATGAATAGCTTTATATGTGCCATTCTAAGAAGTTAGAACATATCCCAAAGGTGTTTAGGCAGAGTGACAATCAAATGTATACTTTAGAAAGCTCACTTTCCAGGAAAATCACTTTCTGAAGTGGATTGAGAGGAGCCGTGACTAAATGCAAGGAGCCCAGTTAAGATATTCAGTAAATCGGAGTGAGAAGCAAGGCAGGCCTTAACCAAGGCAGTATCAGGGTCTTAGTGGAAGTTAGCTAGGATTGTGAAGAAAATTTAAAGAAGGGGCTATTTACAGATAAGGAGGCAGGCAGGAGAGAACCAGCTTATGGAACATTCAGATAAAGATGACCATATAGGTTGGATATGCATGTCTGGAGCATAGAAGAGAGGTCTCCATTATAAATAAGATTTTGAGACTTACAATGTGTAAATGGTACTTAAAACCATGAAAACTGGTGTAACTTCCCATCAGAAATGTATATCACAAGATGAGAACTTGAACACCAAAAGGGAAAAGGGGAGGACGTAGCAGAGGAGGGAAAGGGAATGGGGTGTGGAGTGAGATAAAAACTGAGGAAGAAGGAGAGTTTCAGGGAAAAGGAAGTACTGTTGCTCCACACTGTGGATGGGTCAACTAAGGTGAAGCCTGAAGAGTATTCATTGCGTTTTTACCAGCAAAGAGGTAAGCCTTTCTGAAGAGGCCCATACTCTGTAGAATCTGTAAGATCTTCCCTTTTTGAATTTATTTATTTATTTATTTATGTTAGCAAACATAAAAAAAAAAAAATCATTAGTTTTTGATGTAGTGTTCAATGATGAATTTTTAAATATTACTATAGAAAGTCTAGAAGAAGTTTTCACTATGAAGCACTAGCCTGAACTTCTGGAGATAACATCTTTGAACTGTGTTGGTAGGTAAATTCATAAATACATTTAAGCTAGGTTTTGTTAAGAACCTCAAATATATTTTAGATTAAATAAATACATATATTTAGATTGCTTTCATCCTTTGAGTTGAATACTTTCCCATTCTAGTTTTTTACTTACATTCTACTATGCTTTTACTTTAGATTTTTGTTTGTTTGTTTTCAAGAGCGGGAGAAAGAGAAAGGAGGGAGGGACAGGTGGAGAGAGAGCCAAGCAGATGTCCTGCTAAGCGGGGAGCCTGATGCGGGCCTTGATCCCAGGACCCTGAGATCATGATCTGAGCTGAAATCAAGAGTCCAACATTTAACTGACTGGGCCTCTCAGGTGCCCCTTTGTTTGTTTTAAATAATGACCAAATATAATACATTCCTGATATTTAGTAATTAGCTTTCAGGAAATATTTTTTTTATAAAATGAAAGTAATTAAAAACAATTGGTGTCATTCTTTGGCACTTAAAAGAATTTTTCAATGAACTGCAAGTTTATTTCTCCTTTACATGCCGTCTATAAAAATATAGTATACCTTTTAATATCACCAACTTTGTTAACATAATACTTTGTCATTAAAAAAAAAAAAAAAACACTTACCTGTAGATGAAGGTACTTTCCTTCAGTTCTGTGTCTTGATTTAGGAAAAATTAGATTTGAAGTTTTAGAATGCTCAGTATTTGATAACATAAAATACAATTTTTTGTGTGTAAACATAAAGCATGGAATTGAATTGTTTAAATGGAATTTTAATCTAATGAATTTTGGTAACAAGGATGATATGAATGACCAGTCAGGCATAAGTCAATTAAATTTGTCAATGCATCAATACCAAGAATATGCACATTTTCTTAAATGTTTTAATCTCATCAGTTATATTTTTCACAGACTGATTTTTTTTTAGCAGTATGCTGTGTGATTTACTTAGAGATCTTCTTGAACTTGGCTTCATTCCCAAGATGCGTAGGATCTTTTGTTTTCACACTGAAATGAGCCCTAAAGTATTGCCGAACTAGGAAATTTTCAGATAATAGTTTTTTTGAGCTTATAATTGTTCAGCAGTTTCTGAGATAACTTTATCCTCCCCAAATTTCTCAATTTGCATTATATTTACAATGAGAAGCTTGTAGATATCCTTTATATGAAGTTATTTAAATACATGACAATTATCAAAGCAAATGTCACTCATTGCAGAAAATGAATATGATCTTGGGTAACTCAATTCATAATTGAATACTTGAAAATATCCTTTATAATTCTGTATAGCATACTGGTTAAATCCAGTTAATAATGAAGAACAGCCTTCTTGGTACCATCCCTTCTCTTGTTTATGTATTTGCCAGGGTTTTGTAGCTAGCCCCTTAACTGGTTTCTAGAGTCTCATGTTATTTTGATTCATATGTTGCTGTCAATTCAATGTCTTCATGGGAGACTGAGGTCCTGAGCTTCCTAGTGTACTGTCTTACTAACATCGCTCTTTCCCACCCATTTTATTTTAAAACCTAAAATTCACTTTTCACATTGAATTTTATGTTTAGTCTTTTAATTCGTCATAGATACTATGATATGTTGTCTTGTACTGCTCAACCACTCAATAAATGTTGATAAGACAACAGATGTATTTTACAAAAACTGTAATGTGAAGAGATAATATATTTTGCCTAAGGATAATTCCTTATCCTAAAGGTTTTTTGGGGGAGCTATATTTGGTGTAACTTAAATCTAATCGATAAATTCTAGGGCTAGAAGCAAAGACAGTAATGGTGTCTTTTTTATCAAGGATGAGTTGAGATTTATGATTTGAGAATGATGAAATAATGAAGTTTTACTCACTTCAAGATTTTTAATGAGAAAAACCATGGAATGCCAGTTAAGTAGATAACAGTTTTAAAATACTCTTTGGAATATATAATGATTTGTTTCTTCACTTTCTGATTGCTTAGACTCCCCGTGAAGTGGCCCAGCAGGCTGTGGATGCAGATGTGCACGCTGTGGGTGTGAGCACACTTGCTGCTGGTCATAAAACCCTAGTTCCTGAGCTCATCAAAGAGCTCAACTCCCTGGGACGGCCAGATATTCTTGTCATGTGTGGAGGGGTGATACCACCACAGGTATTGTTCATTTCCTGTATTTTTCTAGTACTATGATGGGAATCCTGAGTAATGTTAGTTTATATGTAGTTCCCACTTACTGTATACATTTACTAAAGAAAAAATTTGGTTTAGATGTTGATCTAAATTATTTCCTGGTGATTTTACTAAGTAAATCTTACTTAAAAAGTGGGCAGTGTTGTTTTCTATTCAAGCTATATTGTAATTCACTTTGTGTGATTTAACAATTTACAAAGCTTCTGTGAGGGAATTACCTCCTTGCAAACTAATAACCTAGATAGAGATCTACTTTATTCATAGTCAGTAAAGAATGATGGAAAAGGAACAGGATAAAAGTAATAAAATCTCACAGCTAGACTAGAGAAGAATGGTGAACATGTTGCATCTATTAACCCCTAGACACAGACAGTGTCCACTGTTTGTCATGGTAGTGAAGTGAGTCCTTTGATAACCAGTCAGCATCACTTGTTTTTGTTGTTTCAGAGTAACTACCTTGTTCAGTTCTTGTTTCCATCCGTGGATGTTGTCTTAACTCAGAGTTGTATCAGTTACATGGTCTTGTAAAACCTCTTTTTCATTAAAGCTAATTTTATTGGGGCATAGTTTTCTTAGAGCCAAAAATATCCTAAATCAGAAATAAATGGAATCAGCTTGTTCTGGAAATTCAATAATTTGAATTTCCCCTGATTGGGGAACAGTTGGATTCTTGAACAAAAATATGGATCATCTTAGAAAAGGAGAAATAAATGCTAGGTAACAATCAGTGATGTCAGTTAATTTATTAATGGGGTGGGAGGATACCTTCCACGTATTATCTTACCTATCAGTTAAAATAATTAGTTAAAATATAAATTTGGTTTGCTTCCAATCCAGTTTTTTTTTAATTAACATATAATGTATATTTGCCCCAGGGGTACAGGTCTTTGAATCGTCAGGCTTACACACTTAACAGCACTCACCATAGCACATACCCTCCCTAATGTCCATAAGCCAACCACCCTCTCCAATCCAGTTTTTAATTATATCAAGTTTTCTTTTTTTATTGAGAATGGGAAAAAAATAGAAGTGTATATGAGATTGTTCTAAGTAAATAATTGATAGATGCTACAAATATATATATATATATGCTACATATATATATATATATATATATATATATATATATATATGAAATTGTGAGGTTGATAATCATGCAGATCTAGCAAGCAAACTATATATTATTTATTCTTTCTAACAACACAGTACTTAAGGTGTTATAGTCAACACAAAACTGCTTTTGTTAACATACTTGCCTATTATTTTTGCAAATACAGTTTACTATATGGGAATATAAAGGGTGTTTATTCTTTATTGTCTGTCTTGGAAACTTTTATCTGTATTGCAGTTTTAGAGTCTGTAATATATAAGCTCTTAGATGTGATGTTAAATTTAAGAGCCAAAATAATTAGGCTTCACAAAATATCAGAATTGAAATATGAGTTGAGAAAAAACACAGGCCTGTTATCTAAGTAAGCTCACATTTTTAAGAAATATATTTCACAAAAGTTGTATTAACCCTCTGGATATTTGAATTACTCAAAACATCCTTGATGTCTTCCATACCTTTTTCCCTATGAGTTTAAAGACTAAAGATTATTTTCTGTAATGACACACATGTGTATTAATATGAGTATCCTTTATAATTGTTGCAGTCAACACTTAATGCATACACACAGCATAATATATAAACTTGAAGCACTGTGTTGTAACCTGAAACCATGTAACCTTGTGTCAACTATATTCAAATTAAAAAATTTAACACAACACCCCTCCCCTCAAAGTATCACCATTCACCAACCACAGACAAAACATCTTAGAGGTCATAAATAGCCTAGTAAACTCAAGCCTATAATGTGATACTAAATTTAACACAAATAGTCACAAGTAGTGAAAATTTAGGCAAGAGAAAATTACATCGTTTTGGTCTTAGAAGTTCTTGGTCAGTGGGTCATACTGCTTTGTACTACATGTCACACACTGGGGTAATTTGGAAAATGTGTGATAGATGGGTTATTATTAGCAGTCCTGGGGAAGCAAGAATTTTTCAGCTCCAAATGCAAATGGTATACCAGTTGAGAAAGCTGGGGGCATTGGCGACAAAGAAGAAAGGACAGCTTTCATTGTCCTGGTGTCATTTCCTTGAAATTAAAAATATTGTCTCTTCTATTAATTAAACAAATTCTTTCAACAGGATTATGAATTTCTGTTTGAAGTTGGAGTTTCCAATGTATTTGGTCCTGGGACTCGAATTCCAAAGGCTGCCGTTCAAGTGCTTGATGATATTGAGAAGTGTTTAGAAAAGAAGCAGCAATCTATGTAATATCCTGTTTTTGTGTTAGCTTTTTTCTAAAATAGTCTTTCAATGATGATCAGAGAGTAAAACCATGTCTTCAGTTTAATTCAACACTTGATTTGTGCTGTCTTGAAAGCTTTACATTAAAATACCTGATTTATAAAAATTTTGTGATGTTCTAATTGTGTATATACAGTTTCACTTTAAAAATTAAAAAAAAATATATATATATACCCTTAAAAGCTCTACATGTTTAATACTTCATCAGAAACTCTAGACTGGGCGCCTGGGTGGCTCAGTGGTTAAGCCGCTGCCTTCGGCTCAGGTCATGATCTCAGGGTCCTGGGATCGAGTCCCGCATCGGGCTCTCTGCTCAGCAGGGAGCCTGCTTCCTCCTCTCTCTCTCTCTCTCTGCCTGCCTCTCTGCCTACTTGTGATTTCTCTCTGTCAAATAAATAAAATCTTTAAAAAAAAAAAAAAAAAAGAAACTCTAGACAAAGGTATGATTTTAAAAAGTCATGGTATTTATTTGAAGTATTTCTTATAAAACTATTTCTTTCTATTTTAAAAATTAAATCTTACCTAAAAAAAATCTAACTAGTCCCATTCTTCAAGTTAGTATTATATTGACTTGAACACCAAAAACAAAATCCATAAAAGAACAAAATAATTACACCTATCTTGGAAAAAATAAGGAAGAGTATTTACGTAGAGAAATATATTATGGTTGTAATCTTCAACCAAATTCTACTACAATCACTTCAATTAAGAATATTAAATCAGATAAGGATGAAATGGTAGAATATTTCTTTAAATCTGACTTTACCTTCTTCCTGGGCATGAACATATGCCTTTGTTATTTCTGGGCTTATCCCAAGACCCAGGAGACTGAATGTTTATGAATAGTCCCTAAAATGAAAGTGTGTAGGTTAATAATATAGCTTTCTCCAGAATAATGATGTAAGCTGGGAGTGTAGAAGGGCTATGATGTCTGGAAAAGCTAGTGGTATAACTCAATCCAACTCTGAAAGTCTGAGAATCAAAAGAGCCTGTAGTGTAAATCGGAGGGGTGGATTCCTCTCTCCTCTGCCTTTCACTTCCCTGAGACCCTCAACAGATAGGGTGATGCTCACATCACTAGAGCGGGCAATTTACTAAATCCACTGATTCAAATGCTAATCTCATCCAGAAACACCAGAACATACACACACCAAAATAATATGTAATCAAGACATCCCATGGCCAGTCAAGTGGACTACCTATTATAGGTACCTATTACTTAAAATTATCATAGAGCCCTTGTACGTTGCTGGGAGAAATGTACAATGCTGCTACCATTGGGGAAAATGATACGATTCCTAAAAAAAACTGAATAGTTACCAAATGGCCCAATAATTCCACTCCTAGGTATATATCCAAAAGAGCTGAAAGTGGGATCTCACATAGATATTTGTGCACCCATGTTCATAGCAGCTTTATTCACAATAGTCAAGAGATAGAAGCAACCCAAGTTTCCTTTGATAGATGAATGGATAGGTGAAATGTGGTTTATACTTAGAATATTAATCAGCCTTTAAAAAGAAGGAAATTCTGATACATGCAACAACATAGGTAAAACTTGAAGACAATATGCTAAGTGAAATCAGCCAGTCACAAAATATTTCATTTATATGAGATTCCTAGCATAGTCAAATTCAAAGAGACAGAAAAGTAGAATGGTGGTTGCCATGGTCTGAGGAGAGGGAATGGGAAATTAAGGAACTGAATGGTTATAGAATTTCAGTTGGGGAGGATGAAAAGTTCTGGAGATGGATGGTAGTAATAGTTGTACAGCAGTATGAATGAACTTTGAGCCACAGAACTGCACACTTAAAAATGGTAAGTAAGGTAAATTTTATGTTACATGATTTTCACCACAGTAGACAGTCTTGACATGTACCATTTATTTTATAAATGTTAATAATGTTGTTATTGTATTACTGTTGTTGAAAAAGAATGAGTGTTAAGGCAGGAAACTGGGAAGGCAGGCAGGAGCCAGATTATGTTTAGAGGCAAGTTAAGGAATTTGGACTTCATCCTAAAGATAAAGACAGAATCATAAAGGGTTTTCACTATGGAAATAATCTGAAAAGATTTGTGTTTAGCACAACAGCTGTGTGGAAGATGCCTTTTAATGGGGCAAGAGTCTGAGAGAAGACCATTCGAATAATGTATTAGAGATATTCTCAGTATCTAAGCTTATCTGCTCAGGTACTGCTCAAAAATGACAAACATGGAGAGGTAAGATCTTATTTTGGGTAGATTGAATTGTCAGAATCTGTCTTTTATCTTAAAAAAAAAAAAAAAAAAAACCTCACTCCTGATCCTTGGGTATTCACTGTGTAGAATCTGCTATATCTCTTCACCTATTTTGGTTATTCTTTTGTGGGCTGTTTTTGATGTGCAATGATTTTGAGACTGGTTATACCGGCATAATCTCAAAATGAGGAAAGGAAAATCATGGGATTTGTTTTCCAGTGATCCTTCTGTCAGCACTAGAGTTTTTCTGGCTTTAGAAGCACACTAGTATGATGTCTGTAGGGTACTATGAAGACATCAAAATCCTTTCCCTGCAACTTAATGAAAATGTCAGTGTTATATTAATATGATCATAGTATAGGAAGTTAAGGAGAGCTTTGAAGAGACATTCTTTCTGAACAAAAGCTGTTCAGTAGTAGAAGAGTTAAAGCAACAAAAGAAACAGGGATGATTTCTTCCTCTGATTTCCACTTCAGGGAGTGAGGATTCATACAATGGAGGCGAGAGCTGAGGAGGTAGTTAAATAGCTCTAGCTTATCTACCCACAGACAAGGTTATGCCATGGGTCCCTGCCACCCTCCACTAGCATCTTTAAATTCCTATCCACGTCATACTATTCAAAAACTTTTCCTTTACAAAAAAAAAAAAAAAAAAAAGATCTAATAAAACTATTTATGTTAAGGCACTGCTAATGTAGAAGATGTTTTTTTACAGATATTTTTATTTTAAATGAGGGGGAAAAAAATCAAAGTGATGAATATGTAAATATGCTTATTACTCTCTGGAAGACATAGTAAAAATGATGCTGATGATGGTAACAGCTAATGTTATTTCTACCCATAGGCAAATCCTGACTCCAATTCCAAAGAATTATGAACCATCCTTTAGGCCATTAGACAAAATTTGTGACTAACATGATGAAAAGTTCTCAGCATTCAAAAAAGTTTTCAGAGAAAAATCATTTTGGTTTTCCTGAATAAACATAATACTATTGTTTTGTTTCCCTGATCTTCCTTTTATTTTTTTCTGCTGTACCTGTAGGTGTCTCCCTAAGTTCAGGATTATTCTATTTCCTTGAAAAAACATTTAAAAAGATGCCCATCTTAGAGACCCATAGGTTTCATAAACACTGTTCAGAAAAGCACATCTCTTTAATAGTCTGCCCAGATGTACCTAATGTCATCCTTTGTGATTGTGATTTGTAATCAGTACAACTACATGCTGATAATTGTCCATGAACTGTACTGCATTTGTGCTAAGATGATTCATTCATTAGCAGTGAAGCTAGAATGTGACTTTGGATATGAGATTATTATTCTATTTAGTAAATTTGTCTGTTAATTCACATTAACTCATTTTAAGTTACTAATTCTTCATGGCCTATTTCCTCCCTCTGCATTCAAACCTCTTGTTATACTGAACTCCTCTTACCACTTAACATGAGATCAGGGCATGATATTAAGAGTATTTTACACACAACACAAAACACAAATTTCCCTAAATCCCCTTAAAAAAGAGCCATGCAGAATTCAATAACTTCTTTCAGGGTTATTCTTTTAATATCCTTTTGGTTCTGAGGTCATGGGGAAAATATAAGATAAATGTTATGAATTTATGTAATTTTGTACTTTTATTGGGTGGTTACCATTTGTTAGATTCTAAACATATGAGATTTCCTTGTGTTTTAGCAATGCTGCATAGGGATAGTAAGCATTACATACGTCTATAGCAAAAAGACAGTTTTGCTGTTTAATTCTTTCTGTGAATGAATAGAGCTTGCTTGGGGTGGAGGTTGATGTAAAAGAACAGAGTGGGGCTCAGTGGGTTTAAGCCTCTGCCTTCAGCTCAGGTCATGATCCCAGGGTCCAGGGATTAACCCCCAAATCAGGCTCAGCAGGGAGCCTGTTTCCTCCTCTCTCTGCCTGCCTCTCTGCCTACTTGTGATCTCTGTCTGTCAAGTAAATAAATAAAATCTTTAAAAAAAAAAAAAAGAAGAAGAAGAAGAATAGAGTAACACTGATGACATTCTCAGGCTTTCTGGACTGTTTTTACTTGGCTTCAAAGAGTCTATCTTTTTGTCTCCTTTAGTTTTGTCATTTTATTAGACCATATGGTCATCCGAGCAATTTAGTGACAATTTTCTGTCAGAATAAATGGTTATCTAGACAGTAAGTTTAAAAGGACACTAGACAGATGATCCTCTTTGCCTCTACCATGTTCTTCCGTTTAAGGCATCCAAGGCCTCTAAAGATATATATATTTTTTAATTACAGGTTCATCTGGTAAAAGCCTAATATTAAATTAAACATTTAAATTTGATTCTAAAAACACTGAGAGACCATTGCTATTTGTGCGTAGCTTGGGCTCACTACCGAACTCCAGGGGGAGCCATTTACTGTGTAGTCTCAGGTTGTCAGTCCTACAAGGACTGCAAAGATTCTGCTGCGATTTTCTGTCTCCGAAAAGGGATGATGATAGAGCCCACATCAAATGTTTGTCTTAAGGATTTAATGAGATAATGCATGAAACCTGCTTTGAACTCTGCAGCAGACAAAGACCAATAAATGCTTTCTATAGTAATTATTATTGTTACATTTTATGCTAGCCTCACGTCTAGCCCTTGGAAATAAAACTAATATATGCATTTTACATGCTTCTTATTCTGAAGGGGCTGTTAGCCAGTTTGCAGCAGATGAGCTCCTAAGGAGACTGTGACTATGTGTTGTAAAGGAGGTCTCCACGTAGTGCTGTGACAACACAAAAGGAGTCGCCAATGTTCTCCTGTGGGGGAAATGAAAGCTTCAAAGAGGAGACAACACCAGGAGCCTAAAACAATAAGAGAGGTTAAGTGGGCAGAAGTGTGAGTATGTAAAAGAGGTGGGTGGAAACAGATCTTATTCAGGGAAATTAGGACAATGTGCTTAAAGCATTTAATTCATGATAAGGTTGAAAATAGGATATGGATTTTATCATTTATTAACATCTTACCGTGAAATCTTTCTAAAAAATTGATTTCCTCCAGGTAGCTCACTGATTTAGTAGAAGATGAATTTGTATATTATTGAAGCAGCCACACAATTATATATTTCTTTTTTTTCTTCTTATCTGAGCTATATGATTTTTTTCTCACATCCTTTTCTATAACTAAGGCCTTTGTGATAGATAATACCTTTTTCAAATGCCAATGAGATAGGAGGCCAGGAGACATTTTGCATTTCCCTTTTTGCTTAGGATTGGCCAAGGCAGTGGGGATTAGGGAGATATTTCTTGTTTTGGAATCCTTAATGATTTCTCACTAAAAATGCAGTTTAGGTCACAATAGACCCCTTAGTTTCAATTCATTCATGGATTAAATGAATTCAATTCATCCAGGATCATTGTAGTAAATATGTGTCACAAAGGAATCTGGCATCACCAGTGAATCATTCCATAGCTTGGGGGAGAAAGCAAAACTTTCAGATATGTGATGTTATATATAAGTATGTTGGCAGCATCATTTAAATATAATGCTTCAGAGAGATGGTGTCTGCAACAGGCCAAAAAGTGAAGACAAGCTGTGTTCCGTGCCTTTTTAGGTGAGAGGAGTTAATCACTCCTTATTTTGGCTTGCCCAAACAGAAAGACAGCTCTTCCCACCCCACCCCACCCCTAAAAAACCCCAGGCTTTTTGACTACAATATTTATTTTGATTATGAGGCAAAGAACCTGGAATAGAAAGGCTTTTTTTGGTCTTGGGATTTCAAGTATCATTTTTGCCCTCCAAAATGCTTATTATAGAAGACATTTGAGATAATTTTAGACTTACATTTGCTAAGAACTCAGCTAAGAGTTCTTTAAAGTGTACTTTACGAATTTGTGAGTATGAATCACTCCTCACTTGCGTAACAATTTTTCAGTGAGGTATTTTTCCCGAGGTTGTGGCTAATTCGGATTACCATGATTTATTTGATAAAAGATGGCATTTTACACATTCAAAACTTCTGACTGTGTTCAAAGTTGCTATCCATAACTACTATGATTCCAAAGATGTTGCCCCAAAATATACTTTCCTGCATGCTTGTACTAGAAATTCCTTTAACAGTAGACTGTTTCTTTAATTCCAGTTAGGTCTGAGAGTAAACTGCAAATAACTGTGGGAGAAGTAGTGACAATCCATGTCAGGATTGACACACATGCATTTTGATCTGGAAGAGAATATAAAGGAGCTAAAGGCATAAAAAAAGGTATTTGTTTGAGTAATAGATGGGGAGAGGCGCAGAGAAAAAGGGCAGATTGAGGCATATTCTTGCAATGGATTTTCCGCACAACAGGAAATTGGCAGCTGAGGTATAATTTTAGTCACCTGTGCATACCTTATGCTCTCATCTATCCTACCACCCACCCTTATTCCTAATGTAAATATGGCTTTATGGAGGTCAAGTTTAGTTGAAGAACCAGGAGAGTCCAACACGTGTATGATAGAACACTTTCTGAAGAGACATCAACAGGAACTCTGCACTCCATATGGAACCAAGAGTGGAAAGAAGATGTGTACTAAAGAATGCTGAAGGTATCCTTTCTCTATATGGATACACTTCCTCTGTCAAGTTCTTTATTTTCATTAAATAATTTGAGTATTTTTAACAGGTGCATGTGTGTATATTTGTGTGTGCATATGTGTGCGCACACAGGGCTAAAAGAGAACATGTTCACTTCTTGGGCCTATTGAAGATCCACTAGACAGTAGTGAAGATGTGCAGGTGTTGCGGGAATAACCTAATTGTGAGCATTGATGGGTATAATGCATTCTAAGATTCTGATTTCAATATGAATATACATTTTCCTTTTTTCTTTTTGTTCCATCGATCAAGCTTCCTCTGTAGGCTTTGATGGTTGTGTTCTCAGGGTATAGTAGCTCAGCCTAAGCTTAGTGAGTTATATGGAGATGTGGAACAATCACGGACTTGGGCATTAGACTGACCTAGGTTCCAGTTCAGCCTCTTCCACCTGCAGGATTCTGGCCAAGATATCCTATCTACTTATCCTAATGAACCTCAGTTTTCTTAATACCTTAATACTCTTCTTGAGTGTTTTTTATATGAATGTGTGTCACAGACAGAGTAAACACTGAAGATTATTAATTTTATTTTCCTTAGAGAGAAAAGAAATGTATGGGCTATCCAATAAGGCAATGGACAAATTTTTCACTCAGGATTGGAAGGAAAAAATATCAGATTTTGTATTTTACCTTAACTACTACAGATCATTAGAGGACACCAGTACACAAGGTATGATATTTAGTCTGTTTCCAAGGTGTGGATTTGTGATATACAGAGATCTATAGCAGCACATCCAAAGAAAGTTCTGTTAATGGATTTGATTTGAGTCACCTTGTCAGTTTAGAAACAATATCATAAATATAAATGACAAAGTCCCAAGGAAAGGCAACAGACATGCCACTTTGCTAGCTTTCACAAAATCTAATTTTCCATGCAATCTCTAGTGCATTAAAAAAATGAAATGTAACATCAGTGTTGAAGGCTACCTCCAGATGGTCTTTTATTAGCTACTGAGGAGGCTGCTTCTATTCTCCATCAACTGTGCACATTGCAGCAACAATTTTCATCTTTATATGCAATAAACTGTCATTGTTGCATGAGACACTAAATGACACATGGAGGACTGGTCCCTGAAACATATTTTGAAATGCCATGTGCATGGCATAGTTCATATGAGCACAAATCTGAACTTGCTTTATTTACACGAAGGTCAGATAGTGTTGATTTGCAATCTCAGGAGCTTCCCGGATGAAATATGAAATTGGCCTCTTTATTTGGAGGGCAGGGAGAGACTGAAGAAGAGGCAGACCACCTCTGATTGGTAGGTGGTAGTTTTAATAAGGAAAGGAACTTCCTTATGAGGCTTGTTTTGGGTGACTGCAAGATGAGTTGATCTCCACACCTGCCTGCCGGAGTCTTAAAAAGTTTATATAGAGGTCTGAACTCGGTTCAGTCACAAATTTAGTCCAGATGGCTTCAACAACATCTTAATCTCAAGGCTATGTCTTTGAAATGGCTCCAGCTGTGGGAAAGGCAGGCAAACATCCACTCTGAGAACTGGGGAGGGGGGAGTAGCCTCAGATTGTTCAGGTCCAGCTCTCAAGTCAATTGGCAGTCATGTCCTCTCTATGACCTCACCCAAAGGACAATGTCAGTGCATGCCTTGTGTGTGGTTTTTTTTTTTTTTTTAATATTTTTGCTTTTGACCTCTCTTATGAGAGTTCCATTAAATGGGATGTATCTCATAAGAATTTTAAATGGGAAGAAAGAATTTACTGAGACTTTATTTAACTAAGCACATTCCAAATGTTTAAAACTAGAAGTTCCTTTGTAACAGCAGGTCAAATTAATTTTATTAAGAATACTGAGAATAAGGGGAACTCACAGTTTTACTTTACATTAGCTTACAAGAAATCTTCCTGTACTTTCCATGAACTTCTCTGCCATTTCCCAGTGCCTTTCTATGTTTCTAGTTGCAAGAGTTCAATAACAATCTGCTTAGCGCAAATTCAACCAGAGTTTCCTAGTGGCACAGATTTAAGGGGGTGGGGGAGGTAGGAAGATAAAGAAGAGTTAGGGCTTAATGCATATATTTCAGGTAAATTTTTAGATAGAAACTAAGTCCTGACAGTGTTGGTTTACAGGGTTATTAAGGATGTGAGAGTCGGATTATGGTAAGCTCTTGATCTAAATAGGAGGAATTAAAGATGATCGAGAACAATGTACCTAATGAAATGGACATCAAGAACTCTTCTGACTAGGTCATTCAGTCCTCCAAGGGGCCTACATGAGGCACGGAATGTAGCTTTCTCAACTCATACTCTTTGGGCATTAAGAATATGGCGTAGTGACCAGTATTTCTGCTGACTGGTTGGTGTTCACATCAAATGATCTGGTAACCAAAAATAGTTCTGTCATAAGAGAATACACTCTCATTAGCAATGAACATCTCGCATGGAAGGAGAAGACAACTGGATAAAAGGCTGTGATATCCTGTAGAGATGAAGCCCTCAATCAGAAGGAGGAGATGTGGAGGACAGCGGGAGGAGGAACTGGAGCAGAGGTGGAACAAATGGCACTTCTTCTCCTGCTGGCCACTGTACATTTAATTTGAAATTAAGTTCCAGGATTGGAATTGTTGGTTTAATGGTTTTCAGCATTACTAATCATTCTTCTACTAAGTAATAGAAGCCTCCTCTTAGTACTTTAAATTTGAAAGGAAAAGCTGTAATGGTATGCCAGCATGGTCGTTCATCTTGGTCATAGGAGAGGGGGTAAGATGGTCTTGCCTCAGGTGAGCCATGGCCAGGGCATCTTCTTGGAGCTTCCTTTCAGATGGCTTTATCTGTGTCCATCTCTCCTGAGATGGGTAGGGTCTTTACTGCCCAGACCTTGGAAGTAAAAGACTCTTCACTTACAGAGTCCTGAAAAACCAGAAAACCAGTGCAAGCCAAATATGATTATTCTTTAATACTACCTTGAGTTAGAAACAAATAGGAATTGTTTTGGAAACACATTTTGGTCTGATATTTGCCTTTTGAATTTCTGCAAATTTTATTCTCTGCCTTATGGAAAGAATCAGTAAAACAACAAGACTGGCAAAAACAAGGGAGTTTGACATTCCCGACATCTGATCCAGAATTTCTCCAAAACATCAAGACAATTTACTCATGATATTTTGAGCTTGTGCTAGAGATTTTATTTCATAAGGAGACCCAAATTCTAAAGTCAGCGATATTATTCAGAGAGTAAATGCAAGTGTGGAGGGACTCAGTATCTAAGTGGATTGACAGGATTGTGTAGGGCAGAATTCACTGTAGTCCAGCAGAGTCCAACACCTCAGCATCAGCTCCCAGGGACTTCACTGTCAGGTATAGTTAAATGCCCCACTCTTGTTTTGCTGTTTTGTATATTTTGGCTCTTTTGTATATTTTGTTCCATAGAATTGCTTCCCTCAGCCAGAGGGCTTGACTCTATGTCTGGGTCACTTAATTTCAAGAACATTAATTAATGTTTATGGTGGAACACGCAAGATGCCATTCCCGGACATCTCTCACTCATCAGTTTCTACCTGTTCAGTCAACTGTTCTCTTAGGCTCCTTTTTTCTATTCTTCCACATGCTCTAGTTCCTATTGTCATTTCCATGCTAGTGAGTGTTGCCTCTACCTATAATACATGTTCTCCTGATCTGTACTATTTCTTCAATATTACACAAAGATGCTGCTTCCTCTCTAAAACATGCCTGCATTCTTCCATCTTTCCCCATGTACTCATAGAATACTGAGCTGGAATATTGAGTTTCTTATGCTCTTGGAGCATTTACTAATTGATATTGTAGCAGATTCTGCTCTTACAGTATAGGGATTAAGTCTAATTCACACTGATTTTCTCCATAGTCTAATAAAATTTGCACAGAGAGTAGATGCCCAGTAAATACTGTGGAATTAGACTTCTTGGCTCATCTTGCATTTGTGGTCCAAGTATTAGAACTTACCCATTTATTGGGTACTAATTTTCCTTGTTTGCTAATTTCCTCTTCTCCCAGACCATGAGCTAACCTTTGCTAGTGATATGACTATGTAGCACCTGGTTTTCCCTGGCTCAGTCTCTAGTTTTAACGTCTCCAGTGCTGTTCTAATTGATGTCCATGATTTCTAAGTTTGTATACTACTACATTTACAAAGTTGAAGGACGCTTAATTTGTGTTATATGAGTAGTCTTTTTCTAAACTGAGATTCACTTTCTTCATTAAAAATATGGAAAGAGTAATTTAATTTACTTTGCTAGGTAATGTGAGGATAAGTGAGTTAATTTATTTGAAAGTGCTTTCTGAATGGTCAATCAGCATACAAAATGATGTTTAGTAGCAGTCAATTGGAAGCTCTTTGAGAGTAAAATTATTTTGTATGGCTGTATGGTGGATTGTGTTGACTGCTCATCCAGCAGCTTTCTACACCCTGCAAGCTCCTTTGTGTTTCCCTGCCAGCAGAATCCTCATCCTGCTGTAGAAGTTGCAAATGCTTACATACTCTGTCTGCTACACCTCTGGCAGCTAAGACTTGGGCAGTAGACAAAATTTCAGCCAATGAGATCTGAATGGAAATCAGCTCTGTGATTTCTGGGAAATGTTTAACTCCCTGATTTAAAAAAAAAAAAAAAAAAAAAAAAAAGGAAAGAAAGAAAGAGAGAAAAGAAAACCCCATTTTCTGCTTTTGCCTTGCTGTGGTTGCTGGGAGCTATGAAGGCTATCTTGCCATGGCAAGGAGAATAGCCAGAAATGAGAGGCAGTAATCTAAAGGTGGCAGAGTGGAAAGTAGCCAGGAATATGGGTGTCTGGTTCCATTGTTGAGCAACTACACAGAGCTTACATCCTACACTGCCTTACCTCTAGGACTTCTGCTATGGAGTAGAATAATTTTTATTCTTATCAGTTAAACCAGTTTTAAAACTGCATATTCTCTTCCTTACTTCCCATGCATTCCAATATGCACTTCTGTTGTATCCTTCACACTGTTAAGACCAAGTTTAGGTTCTTAAATCCTCCCTGTTTAATTATAACTATGTTTATCTCCATTGCATATTTTTGTGAAATAAGCTGTTCTAAGGACTGACCATAAACAAGCCCAGAAACACTCAAAATTGTGTATATGCTTTCTAAGGAAACTTCCCTTAGAAAAATCCAAGAAAAAAATCCAAGAAAAATCCAATTCTGTATCACCTAAAATAATCCATCTAAAATTGTTTATCAGGCTACAACCATAATACAAATGGCATCAGATGCATTTTACCAGTTGGATAACCTTCATTGTTAGAGCTTTGCTGTCTAATTCTATCCTAGCCAGCGATTTACTCTCAGCATGAAGAGGAAATATTGCTTGAATGACTGACAAATGCCCTTATCAAGTGATTTTACTTGTCTGGCAAAAGAGCTGGCTGGTCATTAGTGGCCACAACTGTTTTATGACCCGTGAAATTGCTTAGTACTGGAGTGATGGTCCATAAGAACTGACCAAAGCAAAGGTTCTGTTTTTAACTACAGCTGGAGACCTCGGGAGCCTCTGTTCAGATATTAGGACAGAGCCCCTTCTGCTGAAAGTTCCCTGAAGTGATTGAGGCAATTTCAGTGCCCCAAGAGCCCAGGCTTCCTTCTCTCATAATTGGCATGGCTGCCAAATTCAGTTGTTTTATTGTCTAACATGGAGACTTACAATTATTGAATCGAGTGTTATTGTTCATCTAGGCGGATGGAGGACACAGGTATAAGCAGAAAGGTGTGAAACCAGGGAACACAGATGACAGTGAGAAAAGACTCAGTGACTTTAGTCTAAAAGTGTCCACAACAGGGCAATCTTCAGTGCCAAGGGCTGGACGGTGAAAGAATTCTTGGGAGAACTTGAGAGAACTCCTACCGTTGAAAACTTGGATTTGGATATGGAAATAGTGACATCAGAGGGATTTTAGGGGTAGCATCTCAGGCACCTCTGGTCTTACCAGCTCATCTGTGACAGTGAAGAGAACAGGTTGACTATTGCCTTGATGTTGTGTGCCAAGGTTGCAGTAACATAAGTAGCCAGGAGAGGTCAGCATTCAGGAAGCCATGGGAGGACTCAGCCTGGGACAGCCCCAAGCAATGGGGAAGTGGCAGGTATCTTTGAAGCCGGAAGCATATGTGTAGTTTTCTCTCATGGATCTGAGCATGAGATAATTTTTTTGTAGGTACAGCTAGGATTGCTATAGGCCTAGTCTTTTCCTTCATAGTCCAAGACTAGTTATACTTGTTTTCTTTATAATCAACTATTTCCTGCTACTTCTATTTCTCCTCAAAATTTATACTCTTCCTTTCTCATCTTTCTGATATTAATGACTAGTCCTTTACAGAGTATTTATGTATGTCTCCTGGCAAACATATACGCACACATATAAGACAAACACAGAGCACGTACCTGTTTGTACACAAAACAATTAGATTTGTTTCTGACAGTGCTTATTCTAAAATTTCCAATTAATATCACCTTACTTTGTCTTGCCATTAAATACTTTTGGAAAACGTAACTGTTAATGACTGTTCCCTATTCTATTTATAGAATATAAGTGATTCATGTAACTACTCTGTCATTGAGCTTTTCTATTGTTTAGTGTAAGGTCTGCCTGACCTCCGTGGTGTCCTCCTTAGGGAGAGGCAAGCTAATATATTAGCTCATTTAGAGGACACAAGATCCAGGAAGAAACCTCGTTTAGTAGAAACTGCCTGGGATCTATGCTTAACAGATTTGGGATTTCCATCTGTACTCTACCTTCTCTTAGACAACTGTATAGCCTATTTTACCTAGTTTTCTCACATGTAAAGACAGGGTTAATAATATATATAGCTTATATGGTTATTATCATCAAGTTATAATATTATAAGCTTATTATAGAAACGAGCTAAACCTTGGGAAAGCAATAGCAGTTAGAAAGTGGTAAAAAATATATTCTAAGAATTACAAGGACTTTTCCTTTCCTAAGCAAAATCCTTAGGACGGGACTAAAACCAAGCAGCAATAATACACTGGTCAGGGTTCTGGTCACAAAAAAAATAGAAACCAGCTCTAGTTAAATAGAATTTATTGAGAGGACAGTACATAAATCTCTGAATTTAGGGGAGGGCTGATGAAATAGACTCAGAAAATGCACCTAAATTTAGAGCCATGTCACAACCAACATTTTATTCTGCAAATAGGAGCAATCTCTCCCTCCATTGCCACATTACATTGGTCTCCAGGACATCAGTCCCTATTGTCACCAGCATCCTCAGCCTTGGGCCCTCAGTGCTTACCTGACTCTCAACTTCATCTCAGCTGCTCTGAGTAAACACAAATTCTTTCTGTAATTGCTTTTAACAATGTTTCTGTAGTTTTTAGAGTGTATGTTCTGTATTTCTGTCAAACGTGCTCTGAAGTATTTTATTTTTATGATGCTGTCTTAAATGAGTTGTTTCGTTAATTTAATTTTCAGATTGTTTATTGCTAGTATATAGAAACTCACTTGGTTTTTATATATTGATCTTGTTTGAACCTTGCAAAATTGCTGGATGCATTTATTAGTTCGTTTGTATTTTTAGTTGATTTCTTAGGAGTTTCTATATGCAAGATGATGTTCTCTGGAAATGGGGGTAGTTTTATTGGTTCCTTTCCAATCTGGTTCCTTCCCTGCCGCCTTTTTCTTTCCTAACTATCCTGGCTAGAACCCCCAATACAATGTTAAATAAAATGGCAAGACATATTCATCTTGTTCCTGTTCTCAGGGGAGAAGTGTTAAGTCTTTCACCATTAAGTATGATAATAGCTTAGTTTTTCCGTAGATGACATTTGGCAGCTTGAGGAAGTTTCCTGCTGTTCCTGATTTCTTGTTTTTGTTTGTTTGTTTTAAATAACAAAAAGGTACTGGATTTTGTGAAATGTTTAGTTTGTTTTTGTTTCTCTTGTTTTGTTTTTTCTTCCTCTGACTGTTAAGATGATCATGTGGTTTTTGCCCTTTGTTCATTCTGGTGTACTACATTGATTTTCATGTGTCAAAACTATTTGGTTATGGGTTACAATTCCTTTTGTATATTGTGTATTCTATTGGGTAGGATTTTATTGAGGTCCCAATTTTCTCTGAAATATTTTGTATTACTCTTTCAAGGTTCAGAGGCTCAAGTTCTCATTTGGAATGTCTGTTGGCTGATGCTCTGCCTGACACTCAGGCCACAGCTGCCGGAGTGCTGGGAAAGACAAGGGTTTGTTGTTGTTGTTTGTTTGTTTTTTCAGGGAGTAAGAGCTAGAACTCCACCTCTACTTTGAGATTCCCCTCAAATAGGAAAAGCTTTTTCCATACTAGCCATCCAAAAAAAAGAGACAAATGTTCATTATAACATTCTCTCTAAACATCCACAATCCACATGTTGGAAGTTATTATTTTGTGTTATAAATTAATATTTATATTTATGAGCATACAGGATAAAATGCCGTGAAAGGGGCCGGATTTTGGATTGAGAATGTAAACTGTTTTGCATTATCACTTTGATGTGCAGCCTCTTCAGTGCCTTCGGGCTAACAGGTGTAGCACAGGGAGAGGTTTACTCCCTTCATTACAGAAGCCAACCGTAGCCTGGGCGTGCTTTTTGGTGGAATAAATATACTTCAAGTGCTGAAGAGCCTCTCTTTCTATTTTTCTTCCTAAAGCTATTGCTTGCTGCTGGGTGAGGATGGTAACAAGCTCTCTCAGGAAAGTCAGAGGTCCTCTTTTGATCCCACTCAGTCCCGTGCTTCTGTACAATTCTTCTTCCATACATCATCCTTCCACTCTCAGCACCCATAGCCAAGGGCACTGGCAGAGCAGGTGTGAGACCTTCATGAGCTCTGACATGGGATTTGGAAGAGGAGGCAGAGAGAGGAAAGTGCCAAACCTGGGCCCCTCTAGCACAGTGAGAAATCACCGAAGTGCTCAGTGCATGTTAATGAGCTGATTATGTACAGTCCATGATTTAACACAGGACTGCCTTCCCATAGCACTAAGGAGAGAGCAAGACATTACATACTGTGTTGAGTAGAACTCACCTTTGAGTTGACTCACTACCAGATCTCTGAGAAGAGACCCATTAACCTTCAGTTTACATCTACTGAGGGCAAGCCATCGCTGATAATTGTACACATGTATCTCTTGACAACAGGCTGATGTTGCTTACCAACTAGCTTGTGTCCCAGTGTGCTATTCAGAGTAAATTCAATGAGTCATTCTCTGATTATAGAAGAAGGCAAGCTAAATGTACTCTTACATTTTAAATTAAATCCTGCATTTTTTCCTTGGAAATTAATTTCAAACAATCAGGTACATGTTTCTTTGATATAGGAAATGCTTCTGAATCTTGCTGGAGGGACATCAGATGAGGATTTTGTCACCAAGATGGAATAGGGGACAGGGTCATGACTCAAGCAGGAAGTTGCTAGTGACAGCTGAGAGATGATGATCAGGAGACTTAGGCTTTGGGGACAGATGGTGGATGGATACGCATTATCACATTCTGAAGTGAAGAATAGGGAAGGGGGAGGTTGTGAAAAACCCTTTTATGGTCATTTTCAGTTTTTGCAAACTTGGCAGAGCCAAGTTCATATTCAGGCTAATAGGAGGTGCCTATCCATGGTTTGGGATTTGAAAAAAGAAAAAAATGGCCTCTGAACTCTGTAAAACCCTATTAGCTCTTTATTAATGACTCTAATACATCATTAAGAGCCATTTTTGTGGGTTTCAGGCATAGCTCTTCAGTAACGCTCTTTTAAAGTTAAAATATTCTTGGGAAAAGAAACATGTGAAACCATAGTCAGCTTTTCTCCACTTAACTTGAAACATTCCCCCCCCCCCATTTATTTAAGTCATCATTATTGGCATCTATCACATACTATTTTCTTGGTAGTGTGTCTATGTGAGATAGAGGATATATAGACAAATTCTAGAGCCTTTCCTCTTTAGAGCTTAAACTCTGGTTAAGAAAATAACACACTTGCATAAATCACTTTAATATAAGGCACATAGTGATTATACCTTGAACAAAATGAAGATAGATTTCAAAAAGGAGAAAAATTGACTTTAGTCTTACAACCATTAATTAATTTAAAAACTTTATTCAATAAATATTTATTGAGCCATATTATGTGCTAGGCACTGTGGTAGGCACATATGGGAAAAAAATTAGGCAGAGTCCCTCTCTTCAAGGAGTTTGCAGTCCAGATGGGGGACAGAGACTAAATATGTAAGTTCATCATTGCATACGTAACTACACTTTGTGTGTTAGCTCCAGATAAAGAAAACAATCTGCTCTATATAGGAATAATAAGGTGGGCTCATTTAGCCTGGTATGTTGGGAAAGGCCTCTGTCGAAGTGACATGTAAGAGACAATCCAATATTGAGGAGGAGTTAGCTGGACAAAGACCAGAAGAAGAGCAGAGGGAACAACAACAACAAAAAAATAGGGCAACAAAAACGCCCTTGACACATTCTCCCAGTATAGTATAGAAGTTGGAAAGATTAGGGCAAGATGAAGTAGGAGACAAGCACTCCTAGGGAAGCATGTACTGATGGAGTGAGAAGTATAACTGGAATATTCTGGAAAGTGATTAAAACAAACAAACAAACAAAAACAAAAACAAAAGAAGAACTTTCCCCTCATGACAGTGAGGTAAAATCACTGACTAAGAATGAGCTTAAAGATGGAAATTATGTTCTTATGAGGATATCATGAGGGCTTCATTAATGAACGTGGGTAAAATGACTACTAAATGTCTTGGTGTATAGTATCTCCTCAATAAAAGCTTTCTTTCTTTCTCCTTTCTCTTTTACCTTATTTCCTTGCTATCATTTTTCTTTCTGGTTAAAAGGAGGCATAGCTGGATGGCTTAGTGGGCGTCTGGTGTTGTTGGGCAACTAGTCAGAGAGGTATACCAAAATGGGCATAGGAGTCCCTGAATGCAAGATGATCATCCCACTGTGATCGTGAAAGAAAATATGTGCAGGGGTTAAAAATGTGGTCTTTGAAGTGTGCAGCTTCACTCTGGTTCCTCTGAGCCATGGGATTATGATTGACTAAGACTCATATGTAAATTGAGGGAGGAGTCAAGATGGTGGAGAAGTAGCAAGCTGAGACTGCTTCAGCTAGCCAGAGATCAGCTAGATAGCTTATCTAAAGATTGCAAACACCTGAAAATCCATCGGCAGATCGAAGAGAAGAAGAACAGCAATTCTGGAAACAGAAAAACAACCACTTTCTGAAAGGTAGGAACGGCGGAGAAGTGAATCCAAAGCGACGGGAAGATAGACCCCGGGGGGAGGGGCCGGCTCCCGGCAAGCAGCGGAGCAACCGCGCACAAAATCAGGACTTTTGAAAGTTTGTTCCGCTGAGGGACATCGCTCCAGAGGCTAAACCGGGGCGAAGCCCACGCGGGGTCAGCGTGGCCTCAGGTCCCGCAGGGTCACAGAAGGATCGGGGGTGTCTGAGTGTCGCAGAGCTTGCGGGTATTGGAACGGGAAAGCCGGCTGCAGAGACAGAGCCGACAGTAAGCTCACAGCTCGGTGTTACCTTGAACCGGTCGCAGGCTCGGTGAGCTCGGAGCGCGGCCGGAGGTCAGGCAGACAGGAGTGACTGGGCGCTGTTCTCTGAGGGCGCACTGAGGAGTGGGGCCCTGGGCTCTCGGCTCCTCCAGGCCGGAGACCAGGAGGCCGCCATTTGTATTCCCGTCCTCCGCAACTCTACGGAAAACGCTCAGGGAACAAAAGCTCCTTAAAGCAAACCCGAGCGGATTACTCACCCCGGCCCCGGGTAAGGGCGGTGTAATTCCACCTGGGGCAAAGACACTTGAGAATCACTACAACAGGCCCCTCCCCCAGAAGATCAACAAGAAATCCAGCCGAGACCAAGTTCACCTACCAAGGAGTGCGGTTTCAATACCAAGGAGAGCAGCAGAATTCCAGAGGAGGAGAAAGCCAAGCACGGAACTCATGGCTTTTTTCCTGTGATTTTTTTTAGTCTTGCAGTTAATTTAATTTTTTCTTTTTCATTTTTTGTTTTGTTTTGTTTGTTTGTTTGTTTGTTTTTTCTTCTCGCCTTCGGGTAAAATTTTTTTTTTAACTGTTACCTTTTTCTTTTTTAACGATTTTTTACTAGTTTATCTAATATATATATATATTTTTTCTTTTTTACATTTTTCTCAGGTGTTTTCTTTTTTTTTTTTAATTTTTTTCTTTTCTTTTTTTTTTCTTTTCTTTGTTCTTTTTTTTTCCTTTCTTCCTTTTGAACCTCTTTTTTATCCCCTTTCTCCCCACTCACGATTTTGGATCTCTTCTAATTTGGTTAAAGCATATTTTCCTGGGGTTGTTGCCACCCTTTTAGTATTTTACTTGCCTCTTCATTTACTCTTATCTGGCCAAAATGACAAAACGGAAAAATTCAACACAAAAAAAAGAACAAGAGGCAGTACCGAAGCCTAGGGACCTAATCAATACAGACATTGGTAATATGTCAGATCTAGAGTTCAGAATGACAATTCTCAAGGTTCTAGCCAGGCTCGAAAAAGGCATGAAAGATATTAGAGAAACCCTCTCGAGAGATATAAAAGCCCTTTCTGGAGAAATAAAAGAACTAAAATCTAACCAAGTTGAAAACAAAAAAGCTATTAATGAGGTGCAATCAAAAATGGAGGCTCTAACTGCTAGGATAAATGAGGCAGAAGAAAGAATTAGTGATATAGAAGACCAAATGACAGAGAATAAAGAAGCTGAGCAAAAGAGGGACAAAGAGCTACTGGACCATGAGGGGAGAATTCGAGAGATAAGTGACACCATAAGACGAAACAACATTAGAATAATTGGGATTCCAGAAGAAGAAGAAAGAGAGAGGGGAGCAGAAGGTATACTGGAGAGAATTATTGGGGAGAATTTCCCCAATATGGCAAAGGGAACGAAAATCAAAATTCAGGAGGTTCAGAGAACGCCCCTCAAAATCAATAAGAATAGGCCCACACCCCGTCACCTAATAGTAAAATTTACAAGTCTCAGTGACAAAGAGAAAATCCTGAAAGCAGCCCGGGAAAAGAAGTCTGTAACATACAATGGTAAAAATATTAGATTGGCAGCTGACTTATCCACAGAGACCTGGCAGGACAGAAAGAGCTGGCATGATATTTTTAGAGCACTAAACGAGAAAAACATGCAGCCAAGAATACTATATCCAGCTAGGCTATCATTGAAAATAGAAGGAGAGATTAAAAGCTTCCAGGACAAACAACAACTGAAAGAATTTGCAAATACCAAACCAGCTCTACAGGAAATCTTGAAAGGGGTCCTCTAAGCAAAGAGAGAGCCTACAAGTGGTAGATCAGAAAGGAACAGAGACCATATACAGTAACAGTCACCTTACAGGCAATACAATGGCACTAAATTCATATCTCTCAATAGTTACCCTGAATGTGAATGGGCTAAATGCCCCTGTCAAAAGACACAGGGTATCAGAATGGATAAAAAAACAAAACCCATCTATATGTTGCCTCTAAGAAACTCATTTTAAGCCCGAAGACACCTCCAGATTTAAAGTGAGGGGGTGGAAAAGAATTTACCATGCTAATGCACATCAGAAGAAAGCAGGAGTGGCAATCCTTATATCAGATCAATTAGATTTTAAGCCAAAAACTATAATAAGAGATGAGGAAGGACACTATATCATACTCAAAGGGTCTGTCCAACAAGAAGATTTAACAATTTTAAATATCTATGCCCCCAACGTGGGAGCAGCCAACTATATAAACCAATTAATAACAAAATCAAAGGAACACATCAACAATAATACAATAATAGTAGGGGACTTTAACACTCCCCTCCCTGAAATGGACAGGTCATCCAAGCAAAAGATCAGCAAGGAAATAAAGGCCTTAAACGACACTCTGGACCAGATGGACATCACAGATATATTCAGAACATTTCATCCCAAAGCAACAGAATACACATTCTTCTCTAGTGCACATGGAACATTCTCCAGAATAGATCACATCCTCGGTCCTAAATCAGGACTCAACCAGTATCAAAAGATTGGGATCATTCCCTGCATATTTTCAGACCACAATGCTCTAAAGCTAGAATTCAACCACAAAAGGAAGTTTGGAAAGAACCCAAATACATGGAGACTAAACAGTATCCTTCTAAAGAATGAATGGGTCAACCGGGAAATTAAAGAAGAATTGAAAAAAATCATGGAAACAAATGATAATGAAAATACAACAGTTCAAAATCTGTGGGACACAACAAAGGCAGTCCTGAGAGGAAAATATATAGCGGTACAAGCCTTTCTCAAGAAACAAGAAAAGTCTCAGGTACACAACCTAACCCTACACCTAAAGGAGCTGGAGAAAGAACAAGAAAGAAACCCTAAGCCCAGCAGGAGAAGAGAAATCATAAAGATCAGAGCAGAAATCAATGAAATAGAAACCAAAAAAACAATAGAACAAATCAACGAAACTAGGAGCTGGTTCTTTGAAAGATTTAATAAAATTGATAAACCCCTGGCCCGACTTATCAAAAAGAAAAGAGAAAGGACCCAAATAAATAAAATAATGAATGAAAGAGGAGAGATCACAACTAACACCAAAGAAATACAAACTATTATAAGAACATACTATGAGCAACTCTACGCCAATAAATTTGACAATCTGGAAGAAATGGATGCATTCCTAGATACATATAAACTACCACAACTGAACCAGGAAGAAATAGAAAGCCTGAACAGACCCATAACCAGTAAGGAGATTGAAACAGTCATTAAAAATCTCCAAACAAACAAAAGCCCAGGGCCATTTGGCTTCCCGGGGGAATTCTACCAAACATTTAAAGAAGAACTAATTCCTATTCTCCTGAAACTGTTCCAAAAAATAGAAATGGAAGGAAAACTTCCAAACTCATTTTATGAGGCCAGCATCACCTTGATCCCAAAACCAGACAAGGATCCCACCAAAAAAAAGAGCTATAGACCGATATCCTTGATGAACACAGATGCGAAAATACTCAACAAAATACTAGCCAATAGGATTCAACAGTACATTAAAAAGATTATTCACCACGACCAAGTGGGATTTATTCCAGGGCTGCAAGGTTGGTTCAACATCCACAAATCAGTCAATGTGATACAACACATCAATAAAAGAAAGAACAAGAACCATATGATACTCTCAATAGATGCTGAAAAAGCATTTGACAAAGTACAGCATCCCTTCCTGATCAAAACTCTTCAAAGTGTAGGGATAGAGTGCACATACCTCAATATCATCAAAGCCATCTATGAAAAACCCACCGCAAATATCATTCTCAATGGAGAAAAACTGAAAGCTTTTCCACTAAGGTCAGGAACATGGAGGGATGTCCATTATCACCACTGCTATTCAACATAGTACTAGAGGTCCTAGCCTCAGCAATCAGACAACAAAAGGAAATTAAAGGCATCCAAATTGGCAAAGAAGAAGTCAAATTATCACTCTTTGCAGATGATATGATACTATATGTGGAAAACCCAAAAGACTCCACTCCAAAACTGCTAGAACTTATACAGGAATTCAGTAAAGTGTCAGGATATAAAATCAATTCACAGAAATCAGTTGTATTTCTCTACACCAACAGCAAGACAGAAGAAAGAGATATTAAGGAGTCTATCCCATTTACAATTGCATCCAAAACCATAAGATACCTAGGAATAAACCTAACCAAAGAGACACAGAATCTATACTCAGAAATCTATAAAGTACTCATGAAAGAAATTGAGGAAGACACAAAGAAATGGAAAAATGTTCCATGCTCCTGGATTGGAAGAATAAATATTGTGAAAATGTCTATGCTACCTAAAGCAATCTACACATTTAATGCAATTCCTATCAAAGTACCATCCATCTTTTTCAAAGAAATGGAACAAATAATGCTAAAATTTATATGGAACCAGAAAAGACCTCGAATAGCCAAAGGGATATTGAAAAAGAAAGCCAACGTTGGTGGCATCACAATTCCGGACTTCAAGCTCTATTACAAAGCTGTCATCATCAAGACAGCATGGTACTGGCACAAAAACAGACACATAGATCAATGGAACAAAATAGAGAGCCCAGAAATAGACCCTCAAATCTATGGTCAACTCATTTTCGACAAAGCAGGAAAGAATGTCCAATGGAAAAAAGACAGCCTCTTCAATAAATGGTGCTGGGAAAATTGGACAGCCACATGCAGAAAAATGAAATTGGACCATTTCCTTACACCACACACAAAAATAGACTCAAAATGGATGAAGGACCTCAATGTGCGAAAGGAATCCATCAAAATCCTTGAGGAGAACACAGGCAGCAACCTCTTCGACCTCTGCTGCAGCAACATCTTCCTAGGAACAATGCAAAAGGCAAGGGAAGCAAGGGAAAAAATGAACTATTGGGATTTCATCAAGATCAAAAGCTTTTGCACAGCAAGGGAAACAGTTAACAAAATCAAAAGACAACTGACAGAATGGGAGAAGATATTTGCAAACGACATATCAGATAAAGGACTAGTGTCCAGAATCTATAAAGAAGTTAGCAAACTCAACACCCAAAGAACAATTAATCCAATCAAGAAATGGGCAGAGGACATGAACAGACATTCCTGCAAAGAAGACATCCAGATGGCCAACAGACACATGAAAAAGTGCTCCATATCACTCGGCATCAGGGAAATACAAATCAAAACCACAATGAGATATCACCTCACACCAGTCAGAATGGCTAAAATAAACAAGTCAGGAAATGACAGATGCTGGCAAGGATGTGGAGAAAGGGGAACCCTCCTACATTGTTGGTGGGAATGCAAGCTGGTGCAGCCACTCTGGAAAACAGCATGGAGGTTCCTCAAAATGTTGAAAATAGAACTGCCCTATGACCCAGCAATTGCACTATTGGGTATTTACCCTAAAGATACAAACGTAGTGATCCAAAGGGGCACATGCACCCGAATGTTTATAGCAGCAATGTCCACAATAGCCAAACTATGGAAAGAACCTAGATGTCCATTAACAGATGAATGGGTCAAGAAGATGTGGTATATATACACAATGGAATACTATGCAGCCATCAAAAGAAATGAAATCTTGCCATTTGCGACAACATGGATGGAACTAGAGCGAATCATGCTTAGCGAAATAAGTCAAGCAGAGAAAGACAACTATCATATGATCTCCCTGATATGAGGTAGTGGTGATGCAACATGGAGGCTTAAGTGGTTAGGAGAAGAATAAAAGAAACAAGATGGGATTGGGAGGGAGACAAACCATAAGTGACTCTTAATCTCACAAAACAAACTGAGGGTTGCTGGGGGGAGAGGGTTTGGGAGAAGAGGGTGGGATTATGGACATTGGGGAGGGTATGTGCTTTGGTGAGTGCTGTGAAGTGTGTAAACCTGGTGATTCACAGACCTGTACCCCTGGGGATAAAAATATATGTTTATAAAAAATAATAAATTAAAAAAAAAAGGCACAAAATAGGTTTGCCTTAATTAAATGAAGAGGAGGTGGGAGGCAAGAAAAGCCAGCTACGCTCAGAGAAACTCAGATAAAGCAGTATACTTTGAAATGTAAGATTTCTTTAAATGAGGAGATATAAAAGGTGGTAGGAGACATGGTTATCTGAATGCATTGAAACTTAAACTGAAAAAAATAACATTAAGACAAGGTTTTTGAAAATGGAGTTATAGTAGTAACAAGGCCTTAGCACCTTGCAATTCTAAATCTCAGAGGACTGCAGACCACCTTTTTAAGCTGAAAAACATAAAAATAAAAAATCCAGGGGCGCTGGGTGGCTCAATGGGCTAAAGCCTCTGCCTTCGGCTTAGGTCATGATCTCAAGGTCCTGGGATGGAGCCCTGCATCAGGCTCTCTGCTCAGCAGTGAGCCTGCTTCCCTTTCTATCTCTCTGCCTGCCTCTCTGCCTACTTGTGATCTCTGTCTGTCAAATAAATATATAAAAATCTTTTTTAAAAATCCATAAAAAAAAGACTCATATGTAAATTAAATGAGTGTCTACCTCTGTACAGTTGCTATGAGTATAAATATAACAAGGTCATGTTTGTCAAATATCCAGTACCATACCCAGCAGTGATATAGTCCCTGTTTAGAGCTTTGTTTGAAATCGAACCTCCTTAATTGATGCCCTGCATCTTGTGTGTGAACTGTGCATGCCATTTCTTCATGGATCCTTCTCCATGAGCATCAGGAAACTCACATCTTGCTCTTATGGCTTCTAAGGTGCAAAAGCCCCAGGAATTAAATTTAGGGGAAGAAAGCCAAAGGAGAAGGAATAAATAGGTATGAAAAGAAGGTGACTTCAGAATTGCTTAGCATTCCTGTTTCAAAATCACAGGTGTTTTATTTAAATACACCTTTTATATAAATTTTTATTTCAAAAGTTATGGATTTATAGAAAAGTTGAGATGATACTATAAAGGTTTCCAATATATTCTTTATTATCAATACCTTACATTATTATGATCTATTCATTACAGTACATTAACTATAATTGATAATGATTAGCTAAAGTCCATATTTTATTCATATTTCATTGCTTTTACTAAGTGCCTTTTTACAAAATTTTCTGGGATACCATCTACAAAACCACATTATATTCTTGGTCATGTCTCCTTAGGTTTCTCTAGACTGTGAAACTTCCCAGCCTTTCCTTAGTTTTGATGAGCTTGTCACTTTTGAGGGCTACTGTTTGGACATTTTGAAGAATGTCCCTCAATGTCTGATATTTTTATCATGATTAAACTGGGGTTATATGTTTTTGGGAGGAATGCTACAGAAACAGAGTATCATTTTCATTGTGTTTTATCAAGGGTACCCACTATCAACATGATTTATCACTGTTGTTGAGAACAGCAAGTACCCATTTGAGGGGATTGCAAGGGGACCAACTATCATTGAATGACTAACCAGGTCTGTTGTATTTACTACTTATTTTCTTTATTGTCTATTTAATGTTCACAAGCACCTTAAGAATTTTGTTTTAATCATCATTATTTTGTAGTTGGGGAAACTGATATTGAGAGAAGTTGAAAAACTTTCCCACACCAGCATTTAAATATAGACTTAGTATTCAGAAGTCTCAGGTGAGTGATGCTGAAGTCTACTTTCTTTCTATGGTACCAATTTGTCTTCCTTGTGATTGGGCACAACCTCCAACACAGGCTGGGCTTGAGATTTACCTGAAGAGAATTAAAGGAGCGGTGTGATATGCCAATTAATAAAGTGAATAGGAAACATGTGGCTTCTCTGATACTGGCTTCAGAAGTGTATTTTACCTGGAGGCATTTGTTGGTAATTTAAAGGTACACTTCATACTAATTTAGTCTCCAGTGAGATCTCCTTTATGAATTGCAGTTGGTGAATTCTAATGAAATGTGAAAAGGCATAGGTGAACAGATATGTTTAGATACCATGTGCTGTCCCCATAAAGAGATGAACTTCCTTAGATGTGATCTAGAATTTTGATGAGCAGTTGATGAAATATTCAGAGGAAAATAATTTGCTCGTGCCAATTCGTTCCTTGGGGTGAGGGATTTTTACAGTGCTAGGAGACAGAGTGAGAGGATTGACTGTGAGTCACTATTTAAATGTTCTCGGTACAGTGACCTGTCTCCCTGCTGGTATTCATTTAATCAGTGAGGCAGTCATGTCCAGGGAACACATGTTAAATGAGTTTCTGAACCTTATTTTTTTCTAGGCCAGATACACATGGCTTTAACAAATTTTAAGGTGTTGGTTACAAAATGGAAAGCTGATATCTCATCACTACTAGTTACAAACTTTACATAAGCATTTAGTAGAGATAGTCTAGAATAGTGTTGATATCAGGGATATAGGAATATATAGAGATTAGGATATTGGGATATAGGAATTTTACCCACCTCAGAATGAATCAGGAAGAACAAGTGAGACAAGATGCACATCTAAATTTTTGAATTAGAATTATAGAAAAGAATGATACGTGGGCTGAAGCTAGAGTTCCACTAGAAGATGTACTGCCTCAGCACAGTTGATGTGTGTTATTATGCCTAAAGACACTTGGAATTCCGTGGGAGGCACTGTGTGGTCTGCCAGTTATTTCCCCCTTACTTTTTGGTAATGATAACTCAGCTTTCTTTTGGAGAACAACTTCTGCCCAGAATGCTGGTCTTCAAACTTGTGTTTTCAAGAATAGATCAATTGGTCTGAACAAATCAAGATAGCCCTCTCCATAGTCATACCAACTGGTTATGGCTGAGCAAGTGATTTAAAATGATCCAATAAGAAAGCTAAAAGTAGGGGTGCCTGGGTGGTTCAGTGGGTTAAAGCCTCTGCCTTCAGCTCAGGTCATGATCTCAGGGTCCTGGGATTGAGCCCCACATCGGGCTCTCTGCTCAGTGGGGAGCCTACTTCCTCTTCTCTATCTCTCTGCCTGCCTCTCTGCCTACTTGTGATCTCTCTCTCTGGTGTGTCAAATAAATAAATAAAATCTTAAAAAAAAAAAAAAAAGAAAGAAAGCTAAAGGGATCCAATTAGAGTAAATCTCAGGAATTTTATTTGAAATGATGAGAGTAAGATTCTTCTGGTATTGAGAGAAAATTAAAGTACTACAGCCCCAAGGGAAAGAGCCTGGAGTTGTTGGGGGCCATAAGATAGAATCCTAGAAAGGAGCGAAGTCTGAGGAAGAGAACATGTGGTAGATTCTGGAGATGTCTTTTGAATCCTAGATGAAGCAGGCGGTACCTGAAGTCAGATGTCAGACATGAGCAAATTAATCTTTTTTGTTTACTTAACGCTGTCAAACCTATCTTTTTGTTTATTTGTTTGTTATTTACACCTGAAAGATTTGTAAATTTCCCTTTCAAATGGCACTGGCCTCCAATTCAGCCATAACATAAACATAAATTATGGGGAAAATGAGAAGAAAAAAATCATCATAAAAGTCACCATGAGGGACTGGCCTGACGTGTGTGTCCATGCTGCTGTCGTGATTGGAGAGACTGTACTAAAACATTCTAACCCTTATGAATGTTTCGTGCACCATCTGCCTCTCCCCCACAGGGGAAGAAAAACGGAGCAGCAAAACCTGTTCCTTGCGTTCTGTTGTGAAGTTCCCTCTGGTGGGGACTCAAAGACTGAGAGAGACTGAGGCAAGAGAAGAAACCAAAGAGGTGGACAAGGTCAATAGTCAGAGGTTGTTGCTGTGAAGGAGGCTAGGTCCTGAGAAGAAACACAAGCAATCTGTGCAGCAGTCGCAGAGGGACCACAGCCCTGGTTCTGTGAGGAAAGAACCATGAGGGAATGTTAGAAGTTATCATTAGCTACAGTCAAAGCAGTTGGGGCATAAGTGTGTTCCAGGCTACACATGGAACCATCCCTGAGGTGACTGAAACTATTTTGAAAGTGAAGTCCCTAGAAAGGGAGAGAATATATATTTGTCAGCAGGGTGGGTATGGGTATATATCAGTGACAGCCTGGGATAGTGTATTTGGGGGGATAATCACTCAGGTTTACCAGACATGCTCTGTAGTTGATCATTTTCCTACTTCGATGCATTCAGTCTCCAGAGAAGGAAGACAGTGCATTCTCGGTATTGAAAATGTCAGTTTCAATCAATGACAGGAATGCTCTTTTGGAGACTTTAAATTTGTAAATCTATCAAGGGGTTAGATATTTATTTGAGCCTGCTGTGTGGCACTAGCCTGCAAGTCAGGAACTTGGGTTTTATATTTGTCTCTGCCTTTAATTAGCTGGTCCTTCAGACTTTTTGGGTCCTTCTTGGCCACTAATTAGTTACAGATAGTTGAAAAAATTTTTAAAACTCCTTGGTTTATTTTTCTGCAAAATGTGATAAATATATATCAGAGCTGCTGTGAGGATTAAATGTAGTGGCATATGTAAATTCTTTAGGACAGTGTCTAGAACATAGAAATAAAGATCTCAAATGAGTCTATACATCTTCCCAAAGTTGTGGTTTTGGGGTGGGGAAAAAGATATGTGAAATTACTTATTATTAAACTTCTTAGGAATAAGGAATCCAAAGTCTAATAATCTTCACTCTCCCTAAAAAATGACCATTTCCACTGCAACGTCCTGAGAGAACCTAAATCAGAGACACTTATAAGTGGATTTCTGGCCCATGGAAACTGTCTGGAACTGGAAGGAAGCACTGCAGGTCTCCGTCAGAAAATGTCATAGCAAGTGAATCCATCCCAGACAGTCCTGGAGCCCAAGCAGCAGTATCAACTGAGGCCAGCAAGATGAAGAAACTGAAGGCATCATACTTGCCAGTATATCCTTCTGATTTCTCAGGCCAAAGATTTGAATCCTCCTTGACACTCCTTTTGTTGTCACACCTCTTATCCAACACACCCTGGACTGTTGTCTACACTTGTAACATGCCCCAGGACTTCTAACCCCTCTCCTGTGCAATAGTTCTGTTCCACTGCACTGGTAGGACTTGCCTGAATTATTGAATAGTATCTAATTGTCCTCCACTTTTATCCTTGCCCCTGTGTAATCTATTCTCAATGCACAGCCAAAGTATCCTTTTAAAATGTAATTCAGATCAGGTCACATGTCTGCTTAGAATCTTCCAATGGCTTCTCATCTTCCTCAAGCCAATGTTCTTTCCATGACCTACAAAGCTCTAGATGATGTGGCTCTTTATTAACTCTCTGACCTGATCACTTACAAGACCCCTATCTCTTAATCTGGATGGATGATCCCAATGTCATTCAAATTAAAGTAGAGTTGGTGTCTTCCTAAGAAGGATGTAACAGTTAGTACTCACAGCAGTGGGCTCCAGACAGAACAATGACAATGTGGGACATCTGTGGAAAGAATGTTTGAAAATAAAAATAGATGGGATTGGGAGGGAGACAAACCATAAGTGACTCTTAATCTCACAAAACAAACTGAGGGTTACTGGGGGGAGGGGGGTTGGGAGAAGGGGGTGGGATTATGGACATTGGGGAGGGTATGTGCTTTGGTGAGTGCTGTGAAGTGTGTAAACCTGGTGATTCACAGACCTGTACCCCTGGGGATAAAAATATATGTTTATAAAAAATAAAAAAATTAAAAAAATAATGGCCTATTTCATCATGTATGATTTAGATCCATTTATCTTCTGCGCATCATTTATGGTAAATTTGGTGCTATCCTTATCTTTAACAGAGTGAAGGTGTGAGATATTTAGAAGGGTAAGGATGATTCTAGGGATAGGGTCATTTTTTTTTTTTTTCATTAAAGCTAGGGGCTGAGAGCTGCATTATATATGGATCAACTGGTTTGAGAAACTTCAAGTTTTAATAATACTACTACCCTCTCAACCCTGGTATTAATTGCACATCACTCATCAAAGTTTTCTGACAATGAGAAAGATATTCAGATCTAAACACAAAGTCAGTGAGATACAGACAAGTAGCGAAATCCTCAATTAACAAAAGATATTAGAAAGAGTGCTCCTTGTACAAGACTCACCAAATGAAGTGCTTTTTCATCTCAAGCAATTAAAAAAAATTACAACTTGAGAGTAACAGTCAGTTTCAAGAAAATCAATGCCAATTAAACAAGAACAGGCTGTTCTTCCGAGGGTGTTACCCTTGAGGAGGGAAAACATGACTTTACCCTTTGTCACAGACTTATGGACAGCATGTCAAGCCATAGTAGGGGATATGACTGCCCAGCTGTTTTGAGCCCGTGTAAAGAACCAGTGATAATGAGCATGTACTTGTATAGAATTTTGTAAGTATATTTCCCACGAGAAGGTGCATATTCAGACCCTTCCCATGAAGGAATGGTTGTGGTAGTGGTGAGGGAATGATCTTCTGGATACTCTTTAAACTGTTAACAGAATTTTCTTGCGACAGTCTAATGTTTTGTTCTATAAAAACTTAACAATACAAACTAAAGTTGTCTTGATATCAGATTAGTCCTTTTACTTATGTCACCTCTTTACCAAGAAATCGAGCCTTAAATTCTTGTTTCCCTACTGACGATATAAACATGAGGTTCCTTTGCCCTATTCCTGAGGATTTGCTCCTTCAACTCTTCTACCTTTTAAGACACATCTTCTCAATCTCCCCTGGGGCATTACCTTCGTAGACACCTCTGTTCCATATCTTCATTTTTTTCTTAACTTGGACACCATGCACACCCTTGCTAAGGGGTCCTTTTTCTTCTCTTCTCACTTCTCTAAATCTGCTTCACTCTTTGAAACCAGGGCCTCCTCACCCCCATCTGCTTCATAACCCATGGCTCTCTGCTTCTGCCCTTCTTGCTCAACAGACCTGCTTTTCTTGGAGGCCTTACTGATCTTCTGATTAGAATTCAATGGACATTCCTGATAATTGTCTTTCTTGGGTAGCCCTGCTTCATTTGCTATTGTTTATCTCTTTTGACTTTTCAAAATGGTATTCTACTTTTTTAACAGTCATGACATAGTCTGTAGTTTCTCTCAGTACTTCTCTTTCTCTTCTTGCCTTTTTTGCATTAAACTTTTTTTTTCTATTTCCCAAAGTATCTCGCTCAACCCACAGCTCTTAGTCTACCCATGCATTGTCTATGTGACCACCAAAGGAATCCATTTAAAATCTGGGTTTGATCATACCACTTGATTACTTTAAATCCTTCAATACCTCCCCAAGGATAAATTCCTTCATGTACAATATTCTCATCTGTGCTTTGTCTATCCCTGCCCAATTCCATAGCCCTATATTATTCTCTGCTTTGTAATTTACAACCTGTTAATTTTGAGCTACTCCTATTCCACTGTATTTTCTCACTGTTTTGCTTCTGTTCATACACCCCCTTTTGCCTGGTTTGTCCTTCACTTCTGTACTTCCTTCTATCTCACCCATTTGCCTGATTAACACTTACACAGCTTGGTCTGAGCTCAAGTGTATATTCAGAAAGCTGACCCATTACCCCAGTGGCCAGGTTAGGAGTCCCACCCTAGTGCATATTTAACATGGGTGCACGTCTCCATCAGTAAACCCACCACAAAAACTTTAAAATTGTCCATTTATTGGGCCTGTATTCATTATAGATGGTAAGTTCTTTGTGAACAGAAGCTATTTATTCTTCTATCCTGAACCCAGCAGAGTGCCTAGAACAACAGTTTAGTTAATCCCCTTATTACTCTCTCCCAAAAAGACTTCTCAGGAGAAAAGCACCTTTCTTTGTTTCATTCTGGCAGAACTTTTCGAATTTAGTAACTGAAATTCTGCCAGACTTATTTATTTTGTGCTACCTGTAGGGATTAAAGGCTTTGAGGACCTAGATAAGAAAAAAGAAATTAGGTTAAAAAAAATAAAATAGGTGAAAAGATAGACTATTTCTATGGATTCATATTGTGAGACAACAAGGAATTTGTTTTACTCTGGAATGCCAAAACTTAGTAACAGTCAGGACATAAAGATATTTCTATTTGTTAAATACTATAGGTAGTACTTCTATTATTTGTGCCCCAAAGACTCATGATGTAGGAAAGAAGATCATGTTTTATTCTTTGGATGAAATAGTTTTCTTTAGCCATGAGCCTGAGAAACAGTCAAAAGAATGAACAACCTGGATTCTCTCATTTTTCATCCCAACCTTCATACTTTACACCTTAGGACTTATCTCAAAGTCAGGGCAAACTTAGGCCTGTGTACTTAGATAATGGGTAATGCTAAATTATAGTATCTGTTAGGGCTCTCTAGTTGATACCCACATTCTTGAGTAGCTGATAAATGGTTTCAGCAAACTTATTCTACATGTAAGTTCCAGAGAGGACATCAGTTACTTCACCCACAGTTTTGGATGACCTGAGCTTGTCTTACTTTCTTAGACTACCCCAGCACTCCCCTCTGGGTATATCTTCTTTAATTAAAGATATCAAAGACATTAAGCATAAAGCCCCAGAAATAATTCTGATGGTATAATTTTTAACTATTAAAAAGCTCCACAAAACCTGTGGGACTAAATTGACATCCATAATTTTTGGGGAAATGGGATTTAAGGATAAGGGAAGATGATTTCCCTTCCTCACTTTGATTAATAGTAGACATATCAGGTGGGAAATTGAAGTGTCCAAAACACAGGTACTATATAAATGATGTTTGCCCCTAAACCTTGTCTCAAAAAATATCAAAATAATTTTCTTCTCAAGAATCTAAACTTGTTATTAATTTTCTCTGTAAATTTTTTTTTGAATAGACTCTGGAAAAGAACATTTCTTCCCTGTTTCTGTGTGAATTCGTTTAGAACATTAGTTAAGTGGGGTCAGTTAATAAGACTTTTTTTTAGAACTGTAGATTAAAGTGAGGCACCTGGGTGGCACAGTCAGCTGAGCACCTGACTCTTGGTTTCAACTCAGTGTGGATCTCAGGACTGTGATCTCAAGAGCAGGAGATTGAGCCCCTGAGTCAGGCTACATGCTCAGCACAGTGTCTGCTTAAGACTCTCTGTCCCTCTCTCTCTGTCCCTCCCCAAACGAAAACAAACCAAACAAACAAACAAACAAACGTTTTTTTTTTTAAACATTTTTTTTTTTCTCACCATGTTCTGTTTTAAGTGCTACAGTACTAAAAATGGTAGAACCTTGGAGAATGAAGAACAACCTTGTCCTATATATTTCTTTTTTTGGCAAGGGTCCACCAACAAAGCAGATGTTAAAAATGACATTTAGAGTTCTGGGAACAAAACTTGATGTTGTTCCCACAATATGCCACCACCAAATCCTGGCAAGAATTACCTTTGTAAAGAGAACACTGAATTCCCCGTGGAATGCTTTGAGAAAGAAAACAGAAACACTTATAAAGTAGGGGATGAAATATCCAAAAATGTAGCATTTTGGCTAAAAAAAAAAAGGGTGTTTAAAAACTGTGGCTCTGGAAAGGAAATCATAGTCCATTATTGAAAGACAAAATCAGGTCACAAAATGCAGTATTTAATGTGTGCCCCTTTATTTACAGAAGTGTAATATATGGATATAGATAGATCTATATAAATATAATACACAGAAGAAAAATATCTGAAAGTAAATACCACAAGGTGTCAACAGTGCTAAGAGTAGAATATAATTTCCTTTTCTCTCTTTTTGGTTACTTTAATTTCTAAAATTTGTGATATATAACAATTGTTAGAATTTTTTAAATTTTTTGAAGTTTTGTTTAAATAATTATGGATAGTCTGTTGAACCGTTACTTGTTCATCAGGGCTTTACTGTGCAGAGCCCTAGTAACAAACATACCAATCAATATCTGTCTCTCTCCTTCAGTAAACTCTGAGAAACTTGAGGTCAGGGACAGGGTCTGTTATACCTCTGGATATCCAATTACAAAAAAGAAAAAATGAAAGAGGTATAATTAACATGTAGGTACTTATCAAACTTGATTATTATAACTGCTCTGTAATCATTATGTTCTCCGATTTTCAGATGAGAAACTAAAGCTTAGAGATACTAAGTAACACAACGAATGTCCTTCAGTTAAGTCATACTATGGCCAAGATTCAGGTGCACATCTGTCTGATCCCAAACTAAGGTTAGTGTTACAGTTTGATGCCCAGTAAATGAAAGACAGGAAGGAAGAGGGACAAGCCATAAAGACATAGGAAAAGTTTAAAATTATAATGTAAAGCAAATGAATAGAATATAAAATAAAATTCATAAGAAGCAATCCTTTAAAAATTTGCATTGAAAATATACACATCATAAGCAAGAAGGGTCTCCCTCACTTACATGCATGTGGCAGCTAAAATACTAGCACTTGACACAGTAATAGCAGAGTTGCTGTCATGAGGGGAGATGACATCCGGGCCTTTCCAACTTGGTTCTCCTAGAATATATTATTAGGGCCATCTCTTGGTTTTTAGTGAAGCCCCCAGGTGATTTTTAGGGACATATTGTTTCTTTCCCTTGACAACCTCTTTCGTTTGGCAGCAGTGCATTCCAGTGTTACATGAATGAAACAACGTCAGAAGAAATTCAGCAGCAGTGAAAGATCTAATGAATCACAAAAGAGGGGGCCCTGTGCTGCAGTTTGTTAACCAAAAATTATGGATATCAATTTAGTCCCACAGGTTTTGTGGAGCTTTTTAATACTTAAAAATTATACCATCAGAATTATTTCTGGGGCCTTATGCTTAACGTCTTTGATATCTTTAATTAAAGAAGACATACCCAGAGGGGAGTGCTGGGGTAGTCTAAGAAAGTAAGACAAGCTCAGGTCATCCAAAACTGTGGGTGAAGTAACTGATGTCCTCTCTGGAACTTACATGCAGAATAAGTTTGCTGAAACCATTTATCAGCAACTCAAGAATGTGGGTATCAACTAGAGAGCCCTAACAGATACTATAATTTAGCATTACCCATTATCTAAGTACACAGGCCTAAGTTTGCCCAGACAGTAGTATGCCCAAGTTTTCTCCTTCCTCCCTCCCTTCCTTCCTTCCTTCCTTCCTTCCTTCCTTCCTTCCTTCCTTCCCTCTTTCCTTCTCTCCCTCCTTCCTGTATCTCTCTTTCCTTCCTTCTCTTTCTTACTGCTATAACTTTAGTTTCTAAATTTTTACTTTCCCAATTATTCTACAGAGTGCTTCAAGTAATTGACAGGCTGTTGTTTCAAGTTGTCCTTCCCTCCTTAAGTGACCTTATCAGTACAACACCTTTCTTTTTATTGTCAAATGCAACTGTTCTTTCTCTTTCTCTAGTGGGGAGAGATGGAAGAGGAGCTTCCTATCTATTTCCATAACTTCTCCTTTGGTATTCTTTTTGACTTTCCATTATCTTATTGGTGAAAGGTTTTTCTAGGCCTATCTGTGTTTAGATTAGGAGCTTTGTTGAAAGCCAGGATCTGATCTTTGATTACTTTTCCTTTCTCTGACTGCTTTACACAGAAGGGGTTCAATATATTTTGATTGATAATACTGACTGACAGACCAACGTTTTCAATGTCAAAGAGAATATTCTATTGTATAGTATGTAATTCAAAAGGTCTTTGAAGACAAAAATAGCAAACAAGCGAAGTCGCGGAAGTCTCTCTGATTCCCATACAGAAGTCACAGCCACATTAGATATTCTCAACTGTCAGAGAAACATCTGGGATTCTGTGCAATGCTTTTCTTTCTTACCACTAACTGTAGAACAAATTTGGACTATTTCTGTCATAAACGAAGGTAACAAATAGACAAGATCAAATATGCAAGGTCTTCCCATTCTCCCTCCCCTGAAATCCAGGTATTTTATTTACAGGCAAAGGCATATTACTGTCTGTCAAAAGAAGAATAGAAACAAAAAACAGAAGATTAAGGGTGTTGATAAATAAACTTCAGAATCTTTTTCCAATTTGGGCTACATATTCAGAATCTATGAACTACATGCAAGTTATTGTAAGGGCCTATTTAGCCAGAGCGACTCCATCTTGGTTAAATAGCCATTTTGTTGTTTGTGCAGTAAACTTAAATTGACCCTGCCCCCCAGAGAAACTTACTTAGAAGCAAGTCCAGGAAACCAGTAAAATGTAGTCGGCTAGTTCCTGATAACAGAGCACAGGATACAAGGATGAGTCAGGCCAGATGGAAACATCTAATCAGTACGAAGTACTATTTGTAACAGTAAGAAGGTCTTGCACAAACCAAAATGACTCCATCTTGGGAAGGACGACCATCTTATTATTCACACTGCATATGTTAGCTAACTAAGCCTTCCCGGAAAGTACTGTTTGTAACAGTTCCTAGTACGGGGTAATCTTGAATAACAAGTTACCAGACCAGATGGAACTAGCCAATCAGCAAGAGATACACAAACCCGGTGGGTTGAGATACCAAGATATGGGTTGCAGTTTTACCCAATAAAAGGTAGCTTGTAAGATTTGGAGGGGTCACTCTCTTTAGAGGCGGCCCTGACTGGTCAGTTGATTGTTGAGCCTGTAAGCTGGGGGTGGTCGCTCTCTTCGGAGATGGCCCTGGCTGGTCAGTCTGACTTCTAATGCTTGGCATAGAATAAAGATTTACATAACTTTTACTGTGTCTCAGTCCCATTCCTTTGATAATGGACCCCAACGTTATGTGCATTGAGACTTATTCCAAAAACCAAATCATGGTTCTGCAGTATTTCCCTTCCTCTATCTCTTTGGCTTAAGGTACTTCTTAAAAATCAGGAAAAGAGTGTCAAAAGCCCCAGATTTCATTCATCAGTCCAAATGAAATGTTTTACTTTGTGTGTTAGTTAGCTGGGACTACCATAACAAAGGATCACAGACTGGGTGACTTGAGCAGTAGAAATTAACTTTCTTGCAGTCATGGAGATTAGAAGTCTAAAATGAAGGTGTCACCAAGATTGGTTTATTCTGAGGCCTTTATCTCTTTGCCTTATAGATGGCTGCCTCTCCCTGAGTGTTCACATGGTCTTCCCTCTGTATATGTTCTAATATTTTTTATAAACCATATTGGATTACAGCTTACACTAATCTCATTTCAACTTAATTACCTCTTTAAAGACCTTATCTCCAAATACAATCACATTCTGAGGTACTAGGTATTAGGACTTAAACATACTAATTTTGGGAGTACCCACTTTAGCCTGTAACACCATATGTGATGATACATATACATAATAACAGAAGGTCTCTGGACTTTGGTCATAATCATTATTTGTAGGATTTATTTCAAAAAGTAAATAAATAATCTTCTTATTCCTCATAAAAGTACCTTTGGATAAAACAAACATTTCAAAATCCTGAATGAATTTTGAATAATCAAAAGTCTTTTTTCTCATCTATTGAAGCAAAGTTAGTATTCCTGTTTTTTGTTCTGTTAGTATGATGAGTTACATGGGTTGATTTTCCAATGTTAAAACAATATTTTCTTAGGGTTAATTTTTTTTTATCATTATTTAAATATTGCTAGAATTTGCTGTTAATATTTCTGTTATAAGGTATGTTGTTCATTTTCTTATAATATTCATTTCACGTTTTGGGATCAGGATTATTCTGGCTCTACAAAATAAATTTGGAAGTATTTTATCTCTTCTCTTTATGTTAAGCCCTTGTTCAGGATAAAATTATTTTTTCCACCCTAAATGTTTGATAGAATTCACTGGTGAAGTATCTGGGCTGGGTATTTTGTATTCTTACATATTCAACTTATCTAACTGATATAGGACTGTTGGCATTTTTTTTTTTTTTTTGCTTTCTTCCTATAAAATTTTAGTTAGTTTAGGTCTTTCAATGTATAAACATTAGTGGTTGTTGGTTAAATTTGGATTATTGTTTTTAATAACAATTCTGTAATTTTTAACTGCTATTGTCTAAATATAGTAGCGTTTCCTCTTTCCTTTGTAACATTGATAGATTGCTGTCTTTTTTCTTACATATTAAGCCAGAGGGGCTATAAATTTTATCTTTTCAAAAACCAAACTTAGTTCAATTAATTTTATTCTCTATTATTTGTCTGTTGTCTTTCATTCATTTGTATTTATTATTATTTTCTTTCTTCAACTTAGTTTGTGCTTATCTTGCTTTTATTCTACTCATAAAGTAAAAGGCTATATAGCTGGTTTCAAATTACATTTCTTTTCTAATACTAGTTTTCTAAATTTCTCTCTAAGCTCTGCTTTAGCTGCATCCCACAAAGTTTGATATGTTGTGCTTTCATTATCATTTATTTTGAATTTTTTAAAAATTTCCATTGTGATTTTTGGAACCATTTATGGTGATTTAGCATTGTATTGCCTAATATTCTTATTATTAATATCAAATTTACATTTAGATTAGAAAATTTTATGTAATTAATTCTTTGAAATTTACTAATTTTTTTCTAAAAAGCCTAATTTATAGTCATTCTGGTGAATGTTTCATCAGCTTTTGAGAAGATTGTGCACTCTATCATTATTAGATGTAGAGTTCTATGACTTTCAACTAGAATAATTTGGTCAATTTGTTTTTTAATATTCCATATTTAGTAATTACACATTCTATAAATACCTAAGGCTAGGATATTAAAATTACTAACTGCAATTGTGTATTTTTTGTTTTTCTCTTTAGTTTTATAACTGTCACTTACTGTTTTAAAACCTGTGCTATTAGGTGCATACCTGATTTAGGTTTGTTATGTGTTGCTGATGAATTGATCTTTTAATGCTATAAAATATTCCTCTTTATATTTGATAATATTCTTTCTCTTCAAAGTGTACATAGTTTGATATTATAGCCACTATAACATTTTTTATGTTTAATATTTATATAATTTTTTCTCTATTTTTTAAGTTTTTTATTGTTTTGCTTTTATCTCTGTCCTCACACTTTAAGCACATATATTTTAAACAGAACTTGGGGGCTGCCTGGGTGGCTCAGTTGGTTGATCATGTAACTTCAGTTCAGGTCATGTTCCAGGGTCCTGGGTTCAAGCCCCACATCAGGGTCTCTGCTCAGTGGAGAGCCTGCTTCTCTCTCTGCCCGCTGCTCCCCTGGCTTGTGCTCTCTCTTTGTCTGCCAAATAAGAAAACAAAATCTTTTAAAGTAAAAAAAAAAAAAAAAAAAAAGGAAAACAAAACAAAACAAAAACACAGAATTTGGTTTGGTTTTGCTTTTTATCCAGTCTTATAGTATCTTTCTTTTATTTAGAATATTTAGATATTATAATTTTAAAATTACTTATGTGATTAGTTTTTAAATTTAACATTTTGCTATTTGTCTTCATTTCGTCACATTTGTTATTCTCCTTTTCCTTTTTTACTCTCTTATTCTGGATTATTGTTAAATTTGTACTCCTTTTTTTTCTATACTGGCTTTTTAATGTAATTCCTCATTTGTTTCCTGTTTTACAATGTTGCTAGGGATTAAAATATGTATATTAGTTTATTACAGTTTATGTTACATTCTCACTAACAATGAATGAGAATTCCTGTTGTTCCAGGGGAAGCAATTACATTAATCTTCTGACAATGTTGTGGCTAGCCCTGATTAATTTTCCTTTTAGTGTGTTTTCAGTATTGAGCTATGGTGTATTTTATTTTTCTATTAGATAAACCTTTACCTTTCTATAACTTCAAATTCGTTATTCCTTCATCATCCTTGTTACCTTTTTCGTTGTTGTTGTTTAGATTTTATTTATTTATTTGAAAGAGAACGCTCACAGGGAAAGAGTGAGCACAAAAGAGAGAGAGAGAGAGAGAGGAGAGACAGACAGAGAGACAGATGGAGAGGAGAGAGTGCATAGGCACAAGCACAAGCTAGCTGGGAAGGGGGGGAGGGACAGAGAGAGAGAGAGAGAAGCAGGCTCCCCCACTGAGCAGGGAGCCAGATGCTGGGCTGCATCCCAGGACCTTAAGATCAGGACATGAGCCAAGGGCAGATGCTTAATGGAACAAGTCATCCAGGTGCCCCCTTAGATACTTGCACTTGGGTTTTGATTTACCACACACCTTGTGAACTGGCTAATCCAATACCTTGGTAGATTATGATCTAATATAAAAAATAGTATTTGTTTCTTTTATGTACTAAAGATCGTTAGAAAGTTGAACAGGAAAATTCCAATTTATTTTTAAATTCCAGTGTATTTCTTAATTGATGAAAATAATTTCTAAGTAAGTATATCTGGGTTACAAACCCTTTTGATTGACTTTAAAGTCTTTAAGAGTGTCAATTCTATAACCCTAGGGGTCTGGCACAATCCTGTGCACTTTGTAATACATCAAAAAAAGTATTGGTAATGAAAGGATTATGACCAGGAAAAATATTACCAGCATTGCAATCTTGTGCTATATCATCACACACGTTAGTAAATGAGAAGGTTGGATTTGAGATATTAAAGTCAGATATTAAGAATTGATATCACGGTCTTAGCTAGAGTTGACATCATGGTTCAAGTAGAAGAATACTGGACAAGAATTAAGTATAGCAATCACAAACATAATTCAAGAAGAGAGTTGGGGCTAAAGCTAAAGGCAAGGCAGTCAGATTCACATTTCTCTAGCCTTTAACATTAATCCCAGCCAAATATAAATCTATCCTTGATCATCTTTGGCACTGAATATCAATATCAATTTTGCTTCATTGCACTAAGTTGTAGTATCTTATATTTCAACAATAGTCTCTCCTTGTTTCAAATGCATCAATTATCAAGTTTTTCAGGGTTTGGAAGTAGAGATAATATCTCATTCTTGCTAGCCTCTCAAGATTTATACAATGCTTAAACATAGAAATCCCTCATCACATGATTATTTTATGTGATTGAATTATCAAACTAGAATAAGTGGTGAAAAGTTATGACAAAATCCAGAAGTGAAAGTGTTTCACAAATTATGAAGAGCTTTGCAAGTATGAGATATCATCATTATCTGTTTGGCAACCTATAAAGGAAAAATTACTATTAACAAATAATTTTCCTACAAAGTAAGAGAAAATACATATTTGTCACTTACTGTCTTTTCAACAAATTACACAGAACAGCAAAATTTTTCACAAAAATAATTTTGTGAAAATGTCTTTTGGGGCACATCTTCTTTAACAAGGAAAATTATTCAACACTCCAGATGTATGGGTGAGTTCCACTTGGGAATGGATGTGAAGAGAGGAGGGATTCTGCCTCAAAAGAATCAAGTGACCTTACCTGAAAGTCATGCATTGACCTGCCCTGAGTGGCACGAGATGTAGTTATTATAAAATGGCACCAGATTTTCTGAAATTAAACAGAAACATTGCTAAGAATTTAACTATTATCTAATGATGACCATCTTAAAACCTCAAATATATGCAAGACTAGGAAAACAGCAATAAAAAGCCAGTTTGAAAATAGATAAATAAAATCTTGAAATAAACAGCAGTAAAAAGGATGAGATTGGGAAAATAAAATCGAAGATGTGCTAAGTAAAACACCTTTTGGATTGTGTAGAGCTATTAGTGGAAAAACCCAGTAAGATAATAATGTGAGTAAGGCTCATAAGAGTTGGAATGCATGGCTTTAAAAGCTGAGGAAAAGAGAGGCCTTTATTTTCTTCTTAGGTAGCTGATTATGAACTAAAGAAGAAATACTGCATTGAATCCGCAACTGCCTGAATGATTTTTTCTGAAAGAACTTAAAGTTTAAAAAATGAGTATTAATAAATAAATTGAATGATTGAATTAAGGCCAAGTCCTTATACACAGAAATAACTCTAAATATCTGCAAGGATTAGTTTATCAAGGCTGGTGAATTTGCAAACTTGTTGAAATTGTTAAGCTATCTTTTTTATCTTTTTTTTTTCAAAAATCTGATTTTCCTCTCATCCATTTTATATGATTTTTAAAAAATCAGACTTTTAAAAAAAATCCAAGATTTCAGATGATAGCAGTTAAATAATAAATTCATTCAACATTTATTCATTTGATAAATATTTTTTGAGTGTCTGTCACAAGCCTGACATTGTTCCTAGTTTTATATATATAATTGTGAGCAAAATAGATATGCTCCCTGACCTCATGGAGCTCCCAAGTTAGTTGAAGAGATGAATAAAAAACACATTATTACCCAAATGAACATACAATTATAAACATGATAAGAACTGTAGAGGAATATGACTGGGTTTGCTAGAGAATCTTTTATGAGAGGATGATATGTAAGTGAGATCTGAAGAATTAATAGACAATAACTTGATGAGGAGGCAGGGATGGGGGAGTAATTCTGTAAGTGTTTCAGGTAAAGGGAACAAATAATACGAGCTGAGAAGATAAGATATTGGTGGTTAATGAATAATATTGTATTCCTTCAAGGATTTTTTGTGTGTGTGAACAGAGAATTTCTCCATTCTCATGGGCTTTATCATTATGATAATAGAAGTGGTCTATGAACTTTTTCTAATTATCGATGATTAATACTACCTGGAGTTATATACATTTATATTTGCTTAAATTGCTCTCTCATCTTCCTAATGGCAATTACTAAATTTTTATGAATTTATAAATAAGTTTTATACATGTGCATATGTGCTTTTTACTTTTTTTTTTTTGTACAATGGGCTTATACTATAGCCATTCAACTGCAACTTGCTTTTTTTACTTAACATTGTGCCTTGAGAGCTCTCCTTGCCAGTTCATCTAGTGTGCAGCATTTATTGAATATACGCATAAAACTCATGTGCAATATGTGATCTATAGATATAAATATATAATGACTATATCATAACCTCTATATTCTCCTATAAATGCATATCTATATTGTTTCCAAGATTTTGCTACTTTGAATAATGCATCCAAACACATTATTGTACATAAAAGTTATACCTATTTGAGTGTTTCTTTAGAAAAATATTCCTTAGATTTAGAATTTTAAGTTTAAGGTAGACATTTTTAAAATTTGAGAGCTATTATAACCAAACTGCGTTCCTCTCCAAAAAGGCTTTTCTTTTCTTTTTCTTTTAGGTAGCTGTTTTTCTGCATATTTGCCAAAACTAGATCTCATTACTCTTTAAAACTTTGGCAGACAATTCTTGAAAACTGAAGTATCATCTTCTACACAAAGTCTGTTGCTTTTAGAGTGAAGTAGGGAGTATTCTTATTTGCATCAGGATGTAAAACGATACCACAGGGTAGGTAATGTGTCGAAGTGGAGAGGGCCTGGCTAGCCTGAAAGCATCAAATTCAATTCAAAACACTGTGACAGCCAGGTAAAATTCAGGTTTGAGGTGGAATCCACTAGCTTGAATTTGCTAATATAATGGGTCTCCAGTGGAAACATATTTGGCCCCAGTGTTCTTGCCTTCCAAATCATTCTAAATGGTTATCTATTCAACAGCCCATATACAAAAAATGGTCTCTGAATAGGCTTTTAGACCCACACATCTGTAGTCTCCTCATTTAGGATGGAGATGGTGGAATTTCACTCCCTGACACATTAAGATATGTGAATTTTTTCATGCTCTTTAGGACCAGCTAGTCTTCATGTATCATAGTCAGTCAATATAACAGAAGAAACATAGGACATATTTAAAATAATTTCTTGTGATTTTATTAAGTTTCATGCACAATAATGAGGAAAACATTTCAATAATACTATGTGCTCTGTGCAGATCCAGTATATTAGCTAAAAGCAGGAATTAATTACCCCTACGGTAAAACTCTATGAAACTGGTAAGTTTTAAAAAAATAATTCTAATCCTTTTTGTCTCACAGAAACATAATTTAATAAAGACAGTGTTTTTCGTTTCGAACTGATTGAAGTCATAACATTGAAAAGTAGAACAGGTTTTGTAGATTAATCAGAAAGAAATGTTTTCAATACACAAATGTTTTCTCAGCCTGGAAGATTTTTTCTCTTTTCCCAAACCCAATCTAAACTATATAGTTGACATATGTTGACATATCTGAAGGCCATGAATATGAAGAAGAACAGCTGGGCAAGTTACTAATCTCAGTGAACATTTTTCTGGCTTGTACCCTAGTGCTTTTCATGTCAATGAGCCTTGAAATTTTCCTTAGCTAGAGGAATCAAGGATAAAATTTAATTTTCTCCAACTCAGCATATATCTACTTTAATGAGGTCTCCAGGCCTCTCTTAGACTTCAGACACTCCAGGTTTGCCTAGATAACTGCATGCTAACGAGAATTCTTTAAAAATGTCTTTTATGATTGAAATGCATTTCGGCCCCAGGTGAAGTGAAGTCAACAAAATGGAATGTAAAGGCGACATGGTAGGGGCAGCATGCATTTCAGAGTTAGTAGGTCTCTGTTTCAAATATATGTCAGTCATTTATTTGTGACTGCTGGGCAACTAATTAAAATGGTTTGTTGTGTGCATTTGATGATATCAAGTGTGTAGGGCTCCCACTAGTGGGCCAGCAAATAAGTTTCAGTAAATGTTATGAGTGCTCTGTGGATATCCCCTGTTGAGTGATTGCTTTGTCTCTGCAGCTGCCCCTCCCTCCTTTTCTGTTTCCTATGTAGCTTTTCAAAAGTATGGACTTCTTAGAGAGAAATGGTCTTCTGTCAAAGATCCACGAAGACTGCGTTCAAAGTAACCTCATCCCCGTGCTTGCCATCCAGCGTTGCCTCATTTGACTAACCTCCTTCCATTCTTCATCTTGTTTGATACCAATCATCCTTATCATCATCTCCTGCAAGTTTGGAGTAACTCCAACCTTTCTCTCTCTCCTTTCTGTTTCCTTCAACCAATTACAAAGCAGCTCTTGGATTGGTACATAGTTGAGTGATTATGTCTGTATTGAACTGGAAGGTATCTGTTTGACAGATCCATGCAATTCAACATGCACAGCAGTATTCCACTGTAAAATGGAAATAATGTAATGAGACTGGATGTGAGCAAATCCAGAAGGTGGAGAAGTAAACATCGATGATTCAGACTCATACTGTACTAGCTCCTACTGCTCCCTTGTTTTTCCCTCTACCTTCAGCTGTGGAAAAGTAAGATCTAGCTTTCACAGTTTCTGCATTAATCTGTTAGCAGGATTGGCCCTGAAAGTAGTATAAGAAATCTTTCAAATGGGTAACACTTTACCCATGTACTTTGCTCATTTGCTCCAACTAGGAAGACAGTTTGAGGTACAAATCTATAGTGATTCAAGGGTAGAGAGTTACAGGTATATCAAATGGTTAAAAGCATGAAAATTGACACTGGAGATGTTTGGGTGATGGATATATAGTACAAGCACAGAATGTGATGGGATTATGTTTCATATGAATGTTTCTCAAAAGTCTTCAACTGATAAGAAGGGTTTGGGGGTATGCTGTCCAGACCCTCCTTCAGGCCAAGACATTCATTCCTCTAACTACTTGGAGTGGTGGATGTGGATAGATCGTGGCTGCTTCCTTTTCTCAGATTTACCTGCATTGATGGGAGTGGACTGATGCAAGAATAGTTACTCTCTCCAGGACAGACCACATCCGATTACTGGTAGATGTAGTAGTAAAGCCTGATCCTTCACCCCAATTTAGGAAAACTTTGAAGATTCCCAAATATATGTCTTTCTGTAGAATTTGATGGGGACTCCATTGAAACTGTAGTTTCTTTCTTCAGAATTCCCAAAGTAAATGTGCCACAGATATAAAGATTTCAATATTTCTGGGGCACCCCAGTGGCTCAGTGAGTTAAAGCCTCTGCATTCAGCGCAGGTCATGATCCTAGGGTCCTGGGATTGAGCCCCATGTCCGGCTCTCTGCTCAGCGGGGAGCCTGCATCCACCTCTCTCTCTGCCTGCTCTCTGCCTACTTGTGATCTCTGTAAAATAAATAAATAAAATCTTTGGGGCGCCTGGGTGGCTCAGTGGGCTAAGCCGCTGCCTTCGGCTCAGGTCATGATCTCAGGGTCCTGGGATCGAGTCCCACATCAGGCTCTCTGCTCAGCAGGGAGCCTGCTTCTCTCTCTCTCTCTCTCTGCCAGCCTCTCTACCTACCTGTGATCTCTCTCTGTCAAATAAATAAATAAATAATCTTTAAAAAAAAAAGATTTCAATATTTTTCCCAAAAGGTTTATTATTTTGTTTGCATTAATTATTTTATGTCAAGTTAGCAAATAACACACACATTTGGCCATTTGACTGATGATGGATGGGTCTTATAATTTGGGTAAGGCTGATCTGGTGGTTCAAAAGAAATATCTACTTGTAAAGGATTAGCTTTTTGTTTATAAATTGCAACATAGTTTGTAAGCATCAATTTTGCAAAGTTGGCAAAATAAATGAGGAAAGTTTTAAATAAGCTTAAAAGAGGTTGTTGCAAATGCAGTAAGAATTGTTGATCTCAATCAGCTGAGAAATAGGGATCATAACAGATTCATCTGACAATTTGGAAAGTAGTGCTACTTGTCCTTTCACTGTCATTGCCTATGATCAACATTCCCAGGAGTTCTGAGAAGCACCTGTATTATTACAGTTAGCATAGACTCTCAGAGCTGCTGAGATCCAAATGGTTGTAATGTATGGATGGAGAGAGAGTATTGTAATTAGCTGAAGAAGTATTTTATGAAAAATGTTGGAAGAAATACAAGTCATGACCACTTAAGAGGCTTCATCATTTCTTCAACGCTATAGCAAATTGACCTGGAGCATCTGCTGGGAGGCATTTTCAGTTTAAATTAACTTATCCTAATTTATTTATTGCATAATAGATTCTGTAACATTCTCCAGAAAAATCAGTGGAATGCCATCGTAGAAGCTCATGGTTTTCTTATGGATAGCATTTCATTCCACCAATCTGACTTGAAATCCAGGATAAATGCTCACATGGATAGCTGTCCTCATTCAAGTTGTTATAATTCATATAGTAATTACACTAAGGGTGGTTCTCAATTAGTGATTGCATTTGGCAATAACAGAAATCTGCCTACAGTGCTTTAGCCAAAAAAGAATTTATTTTTTGTATAATATAAAAATTATTGAAACAAGTGGTCCAGTCCTCTTGAAAACACCCATGTCTCAATCTTCGTATAGCCTTATGCCCCATCATTCTTGGTGTGTGGTTCTCAATACTTAGGCTTTCAGGATGGCTGCTTCAGATGCAGACCATATGCCAGGCAGAAAGATAGAAGGAACAAGAAAGAGTAGGGGTATTGTTTATGTCGGTAATACAAAGCATTTCCAGAAACTCCTGGCAGAATATGGCTTATCTCTCATTGACCAGAAATGTGTCACATAGCTATCACTGCTGCAAAGGAGGCTGAAAAATGCTGATTTTGGTTAGCAAATTGCCAGTATCTACAAAGTCTGAGAATGAAGGGGAAAAATGGATATTAGATAGGCAAATAGTAATTCTATTTTTTATTTTTGATGATGCAACAGGGAGGCAAATAGTAATTCTAAAAAAATGGGTTTCCATTGCTATTTTACCTTTCTTCCCCAAATTATGGCCACCATTGTTAGGTTTTTTTTTTTTTTTTTTTTTTTTTTTTTTTTTTTTTACCTGCATCATTGCCTACTTAAACACTAAAGAGTTAGTGATATATTTCTCTAGAGTAATTCTTTGCATATAAAATAAAATTAGAGTGTGCATAAAAATATCTCTGGGTACTCATTTTTATGATAGGAGCCATTTTCAATGGAGAGTTTGCCAAATTATCTCCCTAATAGTACTGTCAAATATATAATAATATTTCACTACTAAGGAAATTACTATATTAAGCATGATCCCTGATTAACTAGCTTTGAAAGGTCACCTTTTGATCAATGCCATGTAAATGATTTTTTTCTTGGACCAGAGAAATCATTGTTATCATATGTGATTATATGCCTGTTTTTTAAAATAATTGAAATGTATTTTTTCTTGCATCTGATAATACTCACGTTGGTTTGGGCAATTTTAACTCTCCCGTAGTTAAGTTACAAAAGTAGTATCTCTGGTTTCACTGGCAATAGAATGACTTTTTTTTTTTTTTAAATGGCTAATTCCTTGCTGAATTTCCTAAAGAGGAAAGCTACAAAGGACAAACTTCCCAGATCGCTAAATTTCATTAAAAAGAGTCCTCAGCGAAGGAGACAACTTGAAAAAAAGTTCAGTATTTATTCAGTGTCATCATCTTCTATTGTCAGAAGGAAATGTAAAAAAAAAAAAAAAAATCAAATGGATATTCATGACATTTTCAAATCCAAAGATGAGACTGTCATTGATTTCTTATTTACCAAAGGAATAAAAATCTAGGGGCAATATACTGTAGCAACTAAAACAATGTAATTTTAAAATTAGTTTATTGTTATTAATCAAGTAGAATATTTTTGGACGTGTCCTGATGGACATTTTAGCAGAAGATTATAATGTTGATTTTTTTTTTTAAAGAAAGTTACTAGGATTGTTATTTTGCTGTTGTTGTTAAATAAAGTGGTATTTAAAAGTAGGAATGGTAGATGTACGAAAATGCAGCAGGAGGTAAAGAAAAAAAAGATAAAGGGAAAAAAAGACATCTTAGGTGAAATTTGATTTACTTTGTCCTTAATAAGCAATTTAAATTCACACAGCTTTTTATTTTTTCACAGTCATTTCTTGACATTGACTAGCAGTATATTTAACTGAGGAGAAAGACTGATATTTGGGGGCAGACACTGGAAACATTTTTAAAAAGGAATAACTTAGAAAATCCTCAGGCATTTAGAATTAACACAGTGAGTTAAGTAAAATGAACCACTTAGTTACTCTCTCCCTGAACAGCTATTTAATGCATAAAGTGGTCCAATAGATCTTAGCTGAGAGCAACAAAAAACTTGTCAACTAAGACTTTTTGCTAGAGGTAAAGTCTTCATTGTCAAATGAAAGTAAGTAATTGAAAGAGCTTTTGAGATAATTAACACAGAGACACACACACACACACACACACATAGTAGCAAATGCTGGACAAATTCCTAGCCTCCTATGACTGAGTAGGAGATGTAGGAAGTCCAACAGTAAGTCCCTCAGTCTCCTTGGGTGTGATTAATCAGTTTACACTTTCTTCCAGAGTTTCTCTAAGATAATCAAGGCCAAGCTGCCAAGAGTAGTAACTAGTTCCTTAGTACATATTCTATGGACTCCCTTCCCTTCCTGGTTTCATTTTCCCTCTCCTATGCTGGTGCTTCTGAAGATCACACGGCAAATAAACTACTTGCCCAGTAATTCCTATTGCAGGGTCTACTTGGGGGACAACTTCTTCTAATCCCATTTAATCTCGATTACTTGACTTTTTGTTTTGTTTTGTTTTTTAAGATTTTATTTATTTATTTGACAGAGAGAGATCACAAGTGGGCAGAGAGGTAGGCAGAGAGTGAGGGGTTGGGAAGCAGGCTTCCTGCTGAGATCATGACCTGAGCAGAAAGGCAGAGGCTTAGCCCACAGAGCCACCCAGTCGCCCCTCGATTACTTGAATTTTATAGAAAAAAACCCGCTGTTTTTAAACTTCTTTTTGACTGTCATGATTTTACTTTTACTGACATTCAATTAAATTAATTCTTCATTTTGGTTTTAGAGTCCCAACTTTTATGTGCAGTATTTGTTTATATATGTTCATTTCTTATTCAGTGAAAAAAAAATTGAGAGCTTAGGTAAATGCTTATGAAGAATAAAATGAACAATCTTCAGTATTTTTTCTCTTATTTCTCTTTACCATTTTGTCTAATCTAATAATTTTACTAGCAATATCTATGAAAAAAATAAAATGTCACTATGAAATAAATTGATGTGATTATATTCATTTAAGACATATAAGCAGTTCCATTTAATGGTTTAACACCCATTTTTATGCCATGTAAACCAAGTATTCAGAATAAGAACTTTCCCAGAATGGGACATTGCATAATGTTTGTTCATTGTTTTTCTTATGCTTTTATTTCCTAAGTGAATACTCCCAAATTCTTTTTTGGGGTTCCTATCATACTGTAGTTTCATATTTTCTTCTGCCTGCTAGTTTCCCAGTGATCCCCACACAAGAGTCTCTTCCTAGAAGATGCTTTATTCATCCAGTAAATGATTGTAGGAGTTGCTTCCTGATCTTGCATCAGAGCAGGACTGTGAAATCTTGAAGCAGATGGGATAGAGGCAGCCTAATTGTGGCAGAATAGACGTCTACTCATCAGCTGGTTCTGCATTATTCTCCTGGAAGTCATTTCTAAAAGTGTACCACAGACAACACTTCCAATCTTCACAATCATTTTGTAAACACCCAATTCCCTATATTATACTCCATGCTGTTTAGAATACCCAGAGTGCTTTCTGTTACAGTGAGCGGATACAGGGTCTGGTAGTAGAGAACATTAGAAGTGACAGATCTTGGGTGCCTGGATGGCAGACTTGATTGGGCAGCTGACTCTTGGTTTCAGCTCATGTTGTGGTTTCAGGGTTATGAGATCGAGCCCTGCATTAGACTGCATGTTCAGCATAGAGATTTTCTCTCCCTGTCCCTCTGCTTCTCCCACTCTGGCTCTCCCTCTCAAATAAATAAATAAATAGATAGATAAATAGATAAATAATAAAGCTTTTAGAAAAATAAGCAACAGACCTTAAATAATAGAAGTAGAAATTTGTTCTTTGACTCAGTTGGATTTGAAGGTGGGCATATGACATACTAATTCATGACATCAATCATTAAAATATTAAAGACAAAGTAGTGATTGCCTCAGTATATTATGATAAACATAAAAATATACAAGGACTATGGAGTAAGATAATTCCTGAAAACTCTGCTACAGGAAAAAAAAAAAACCAACAATAGAATTAGGGCTTTCAATTCACTTAAGGCAGTATCAAAGAACAAGAGATTTTCTCTGACAACACTGAAAAATCTCTTAATTCATAGCCACGTTGTTTAGGTAGGTAATTCTCAGGTATGGAATCTGATTTTGTCATTTCCTAAATTTAAACATAGATTAGTCTTACAGTCTCAACATATCTCTTGTGGAACTTAAAATTTATTGGGAGGGTAGGACAATGAGATATGGAAATAGGTATTTTGGAAGATTCCAGTACACCTGAGTAGTTCAGACTCCAAAGTTTCACGGAACTTTCCATGTCAGTAGAAGCTATTCTTCATCTGTTTGAGCACCTGGTGTACATCGCTTGACGACCTTCTATTAAACTCACCTGAGCTTGTTATCTGGCAGGCAGATGCCCTTGTCATTTCTAGTCCTCGTCAATTCCTTACTGCCTTCTCCTGTAAAGAGAATCAGGAATGCCTGTTTTTGCAAACTGGCCCCCATACTGAGGGCAAGGAGAGACAGAAGAAAGAAGCAGGCCACTCCAGATTGGTAGATGGCAGATTTAATAAACAAGGAACTTAACGTACAATGCTATCTTTGCAGCTGCAAGATAAGTAAGCCTCCACACCTGTCTGCAAGATTCTTAAAATTTACAGAGGTCTTAATAGGGCTGAGTCATGTATAACATCCAGATGATCTCAATACTACATTGCTTTCTCAAGGTTGTATCCTTGAAAATGGCTCCAGCTGTGGGAACATTGGGCTGAACATATATTCTAAGAAAAAAGAAGAGGTTGAGGAGCCTCCAGTTTCCTGGATTCAGCTTGAGGTTCAGTGGGCAGTCATATCCTCTTAATGACCTCCAACAATCCCTATAGTGAACAAGGTCAGCTGTAAATTCAAACCCCTGAAGAAAAATTTACTAAGAAAAGATTTGTAAAACTTCTAAAATCTGGTGGATTTGTGTTGTAAAAAAATGCCGAGAATGGTAGAGCAGGGAGAGGGAAACATGGTTTTAAATAATGCTGGGTTTATTAATCTGAGGGTCTTAAAAGAGACTCTGCCCTAGTTTGAGCAGTTGGGAGAAGCTTGGTTTGTTAGCTAAAACTAGATTAAAGGGAAGCCTAGATTTAATGAAGTCTGGGTTTCCAGAAATTGCTAACATAATGTAGAGGAAGGAATCCAAATGTTTAGGAGGAGAAAGCTCAGCAGACTTTTCCTTTATGAAAACATCAAGAACTACATTGATTAGGAGGACACCACCTTCCCTGAAGAATTCTGTAGTTGTTGTCTTGGACCTGGAAAGAGGGAAAAGGTAAGAGATGCTGCCAGTAAAATGAGTTACCTGATTTAAAGAACCCTTAACTTATACTGATTAGGTGGATGTGGTTATACAGATAAGGCATAATTTGATGAATCAGAATGACTTGAATTTCACTGACTTATGGAGGTAGTAATTGATCATGCAGTATCAAGGACAGAAAAAGAGGGATAATCTACAAAGTTCCTATCTTGGTCTATTTAAAGTAAAGTACTCTAAGCTGACTTAAGTCATCAAAATTGAATTAGGTACTCTCCTCAAACTAAAATGAGAGCCAGTTCATAGAGCCTCATCTATCTAATGGGAAACACTTGAGGAGGGCCCATTACATATACATTTTCAAATCTTCCTTTTGTCTTCTCACAAACCGGCAGCCATTTACTTGTATCGGACTGGATAAAGTGATACACCCAGACCTTTACATATTTCTAACATTTTTTGCCAAAGTAACAGATTCAGAATTCTACTAAGTACTGTTGGTCAGAGCGGACAAATTAAGGTATTCAGGCAAATGGAGTTTTGGAACAAATCCATGTCTTAGTGGGCCTAGTGTCTGGGAAAATTTTCTGTGGTTATTTTATAAGTTTCTGAGTTAATATTAGGAATGAATATCTTCAGCAACTGACAGTCTTCTCATTGAGTAACTAGTGAAGGCTCTTTAAATTTTTTTTTTAATTTAAATTGAATTTAGCTAACATACAGTGTATTACTAGTTTCAGAGGTAAAATTCAGTGATTCATCAGTTGCATATAACACCCAGAGCTCATTACATCAAGTGTCCTCCTTAATTCACACCACCCAATTACCGCATCACCCCTCCAGCAACCTTCACTTTGTTTTCTGTAGTTGAGTCTCTTATGATTTGCCTCCCTCTCTGTTTTCCTTCTATTTTATTTTTCCTTCCCTTCCTCTTTGTTCCTGTTTTGTTTCTTAAATTCCACATATGAGTGAAATCATATGATAATTGTCTTTCTCTGACTGGCTTATTTTGCTGAACATAATACCCTCTAGTTCCATCCACATCATTGCAAATGACAAGATTTTTATTATTTTTGATGGCTGAGTAATATTCCATTATGTATATATACCACATCTTCTTTATTAATTTTTGATGGACATATGAGCTCTTTCCATATTTGAACTATTGTGGACATTACTATTATAAACAATGAGGTGTGTGTGCCCCTTTGAATCAGTATATTTGTATTTTTTTGATAAATATTTAGAAGAGCAATTGCTGGGTCATAGGGTAGTTCTATTTTTAACTTTTTGAGGAACCTCCATACTGTTTTCCAGAGTAGCTACACCAGTTTGCATTTACACCAACAGTGTGGAAGTGTTCCCCTTTCTCTACATCCTTTGCCAACATCTGTTGTATCCTGAGTTGTTAATTTTAACTATTCTAACTGATGTGAGGTAATATCTCATTGTGATTTTGATTTGTATTTCCTTGATGCTGAGTGATGTTGAGCATTTTTTCATGTGTCTATTTATCATTTATATGTCGTCTTTGGAGAAATGTCTGCTCATGTCTTCTGTCCATTTCTTGACTGGAGTTTTTGGTTTTTGGGTTTTGAATTTGGTAAGCTCTATAGATTTTGGATACTAGCCCCTTATCTGATAAGACATTTGCAAATATCTTCTTCCATTCTGTAGGTTGCCTTTTAGTTTTGCTGACTCTTTCCTTTCTGTGAAAAGTTCTTTTTTTTTTTTTTGAAAGAATGAAACTTTTATTATTTTCAGAGTTCTAAGGTATTTTAACATAAAAACAGGATACTATAAAAACGCATTTAGAAAAACAAAGAGAAGTTATACAAATATTCTATATTTTCTTATAATATCTTTATAATTTACTTCTTACATTTGTATCTCAAATTCTATGGAACTCTTCTGTATGATATGTTGGATATCTGAATATGTTTCCTTGAAAATTGACAGATGGCAACCCCAATACCAATTTATTGAATAATCCATACACACAGACCTTTGTTCACATTGATTTTTCTTTTCCTTTTCTTTTTTTCATTTCTTTGTGGGGGGTACAATACAGGATCTATCAATACAGAGTTAAGGAACTGGATGAAGTCTCATATAGCAAGGAAGGCCATGTGGGAGTTCTAGAAATTTCCCACTATTACCTAAATAATAAAACAAAATCAACATCTGATCCCTGTGGGAATTAGAATAGTAACACCAACAAAGTCTTAAAAGATATATACAAGGATGAGGATCTTTTTATAAACCTGTTTAAATTGACAACTTGACCTTTACAGAAGACAGATACTGTAGGAGAGTGGATTATAATAATCTTAATCAAGAGATGAATGCAATTGCATATGCTAGTCCAGATATTGTATATTTGGTGAGGCAAATAAATATTTCCAGTGGTAACTATGAGATTTAATCTGGTGGAAACTTTTAAGAATTTTTTTTATTGGAGGTAATAAGTACTTTGTATTCATCTTATTGGCATAGAAGTGTGCCTCCATCTTACCTCAATGTTACAGCAACTTCCCAGTTTTCTGCTATATTACTAATTATGTTGGTGGTATTATGTTGATAGTTCCCTGATGAGGAAGATACAGCAAGATTAATGGATTGAATAAATATGTAAAAGGAAATGTGAATAAATTCCTCTTAGGCTATGTTGGGTATGGTTCATTTTATAATTTGGACTATAAGTTGTCAATTTTTTTCTATTAAGGACCAGATAGCAAAATACTTTAGGCTTTGCAGGCCAAGAGACCAAATCAAGGATATTAGATACATACTTATACAATAAGAAAATAAATTTTCATAACATCTCAATTGATGAAATGACATTTATTTTATAACTGGAAGTTTGTATCTCTTAATCCCCTTCACCTATTTTGCACATCCCCCTACCCTTCTCCCTTCTGGCAGCTACCAGTTTGTTCTCTGTATTTATTCATGAGTCTTTTTCTGTTTTTGTTTATTTGCTTTATTTTTTAGATCCACATATAAGTGAAATCATATACCATTTGTCTTTCTCTGACTTAATTCACTTAGCATAATATATTCTAGGTCCACTCATGTTGCAAAAATCAAGATCTCATTCTTTTTTATGACTGAGCTATATTCCTTTGTCTATGTATATGATATCTTCTTTATCCATTCATTAATCTATGAGCAGGTTGCTTCCATATCTTGGCTATTGTAAATGATGCTGTAATAAGCATAGGGGAGCATATATCTTTTTGAATTAGTGTTTTAATTTTCTTTGGGGGGAATACAGGAATTACTGGATCATATAGTATTTCTATTTTTACATTTTTGAGAAATCTCTATACAGTTTTCCACAGTGGTCACACCAGTTTCCATTCCCACCAACAGTCCACAAGTGTGCCCTTTTTTTCACATCCTTCCCAGCACTTATTTCTTCTCTTTTTGATTCTAGCCATTCTGACAGGAATAAGGTGATAGTTTATTGTGATTTTGATTTGCTCAACTATACTGTGACCTCATAAAATAAATTAGCTGCAATTTTGTGTGGAAATGGATATCTCACTTTTTGTTTTAAATTTTGACTGCATGGGAAGTATATAAAATAATAGGATTCCATAAACCTTATGTGATTCCATAATCCTTATCTGTCATTATAATGATTTTATCATAGTGTAAGTTTTACATATGAATATTGTTTGCCTTGTAATTTAGGTTGAATTCATGAAGAAAAAGATATAATCTATAAAAAAGCTAATTTCCACATCCATTCAGTGTTCAATAATAATGGTTGAGGCTACATCTCATTTAGAAAAAAATTTCATCTTGGCCTGAATTTTTTTAAAAAAATTACAGTAAAAGTTAAGGCTATCAAATTCTATATGATATTCAGCTCTTATGTCTGACAAAAATTTATAGAACTGATTACTGTTAAGTTGACAAAAGTGAGTAAAGTTTACCATTGATCTATTGGTTCAGTAACATGACTAATCCAAATGTGTTCTGCAAAGTACTTGCTGATGAATAATACCATGAATAACCATTGATTTTTAAACACGTTCCTTTTTTCAAGCTTTGTAAATTTGTTTAACTAAACATGTTTTTTGCTTCAGACATGTTTTTTACTACCATCAATTGCAACACATCTTAGCAGATTCCATTTAAGTTTGTCCCAAATTAGTGTTTTCTCAACTTCTTTTAAAATCTTCTCCTTGGCAGTCTTTCCACTCAGTTTATTCACAGAAACTGATTTTTTTCAGACACTTTAAACTCAACATTGACATCTTAAACAACTGAGTAGTATTGGCAACATGTCTCCTTTTTAAGGAAATTGACTATTAGATTCTTCTCACAATGTCTTCCACTCTTTGAACAAGTGTTCCTACAGAAAGGCCAATAGTCACAAATGAGTTTATTTTCTCTTGACACATTTCTTCTGCTGTTGCAATCAATAATTTATAAGTACTTAGTTTGATAATGTCAATATATATTGTAATCTTTTAGCACAGCTACAGTCATTGCATAATAAATATAGTTAGTGGTGACTGAAAACACTGCACACTTGATCTGTGTCTTAGAAGTACAAAGCCTACTTTTCTTTTTTTTTTATTTTTACCTGATAAATATGCAGTGGTAGTAAGAAAAAATGAAGTCCCAACATGGTGATACATATGTTATATAAAGAGCTGTCAAGTAATAACTATGTTATTGTGATTTTTTGCACTAAGCTGCAGTGAAAAGTACATGAGTACCACATATGGTCTCTGTTGCATGCACTTAGCCCCACTGTTAAAGTACAAAGGCAGCCATAGATAAAGCATAAATAATGAACACAGGAGTGTTTCAATAAAACTTTGTGGACATTGAAGTTTGGATTTGCATAATTTTTATTTTGTGATTTTTGACAAGGATACACAACTGTACCCTAAATCCATGGAGGTACTCAGGTTAAATAATGAAAACCTAGAGCATGATCATCAGTTGGTTTAAAAGAATCATAATATGTGCCACTATATCTTAAATAATATTGAATATAACTCAAGTAATATATTAAAAGCTAAACTGAGGCTCTGAAATGTTAAGTTACTCATACAAGCCCTGCAGTTAATGATAATAGAGGCTAGAAACCTTGATTTCAAATTTTCTGTATTAATCATTTCCCTAGGTACAACATGAACTTTATATATACAGTTAACAAATACACATTTTTATTTGCTTTAAAGTATTTTTTACTTTTTTAGCTAAAATACATCATCAGCATAAAAGTGTTCAAAATACAATGTACACATTATATAGTAATAATAATAATAAGGCAAACACCAACATACCTATTAAGTTTAAAAACAAGTGATGATATCCACAGACTTGAATTTTTAAACTTAAATATATAATGCTGTAACATTTTTATATTTTTCTGCGATATTTGCTGTAATAACTTGTTCTTTTTAAACAAATCCCCTTTCTCAGGTTAAGGAAGTTCCCTTATTTCTTATTTCCTGAAAGATTATCTGGTACTTCTCTTTCAAACTTCTGGTCTAGACCTAGGGGTTTACTTATCCTGCTCTGTTGTCACCCCTGGTCACTGTGCCTGTGTCTGAGCCCCAGTATTGAGCAGAAAAGGGAGAGAAAGGAGAGACAGGGAGAGAAGCCAGAGAAAGGAGCAAAGCAAGGAAGCTTACCTGCTCTATTATCTTAAGACGATCATTCCTTCTAATGGAGAGAAAGGTTCCCATTCTTCACATCTCAGGTACCTACAGGCCCTGGCAATTGCCAATGGCACTCTTGTTTGGACCAGTGCAGTGAGATTGGCTGGGGGCTGGGATATGAGTGAACACAGAGTGGGAGAATTCCCCCTCCTGCACTTTCTCTGAGTATTAGGAGTCTCTCGTTCCTCTCAAGACCTAGCTTGAGGGTTCCTTGAACTCCCTCTGTTGCTCTTGTGCACCTGCACTTTGGTGTGTTGGGCTGCTTTTCATCCAGATTGGGTGATACCTTAGGACAAAAAGGAGAAACTCACCATCAGTTTGGTGGGATTTCACATTTTCGTCTTCTTTTCCAATCAACCTGTTAATTATTTATTCTTTGACTCCATGCATTCTGCCCAAAGTTTATAGCTGCATTCACTGTGAAAGACAGGGTACAGAGTACCTACTTCTCCTTATCTAGAGTTGGAACCTGCAGGATAAACTCATTTTTCCAGCTCCCCCCAGAGTGGAGGTCTAGACGGGCAAGTATGTTTACCTTCTTCTTCCATGGACCAGTATTTAGCTAGCCGACTTTGTGCAAGTATTGTTCTTCCTTTCAGGGATCTTTCATGTATATTAAGATAGTCACCATGATCTTTTTTCTTTAGATTTTATCTCTTGCACCCTATACTTAAGCTTAGAGAAAATGACTGTTTCAGTGTTCTTGCTGGTTTAAAACCTTGGCAGCATCCTCGGTGTAAACTGAAACTGATCCTCATATGTGGAAAGCAGAAGACTAAAGAAAGAGGCAGACCCTCCAGATTGGTAGGTGGCAGTTTTAATAAGCAAGGAAGTTTATGAGCCTTGTCTTGAATGGCAGCAAGATGAGTAGACCTCAGCACCTCTCTACTAGAATCTTAAAAGTTTACACAGAGGCTTTAACTGGGTTCAGACACATACATCAGCCAGATGGTCTCAACACCACTTTACTTGCCAAGGCTTTGTCCTTAAGGCAGCTTCTTTTTTTTTTTTTTTTTTTTTTTTTTAAATGAGGAAAGATGGAGGGAGCGGTCACAGACCAGAGGAGACGAAGGGTATGTGACCGGTAAGGGCATGTGGGATGCAGCATCCAGTCCTGGAGTAGAAAAAGGACATCGGTGAAAGATGGGTGAAATCCAGGTGAAGTCCTGTAGCCTCAGTTATTGCTGGTTCCTCTGTCAGTTTTTTTTTTTTTTTTTTTTTTTAAGATTTTATTTATCAGAGAGAGAGATGGGGAGAGAGCGAGCACAGGCAGACAGAATGGCAGGCAGAGGCAGAGGGAGAAGCAGGCTCCCTGCTGAGCAAGGAGCCCGATGTGGGACTCGATCCCAGGACGCTGGGATCATGACCTGAGCCGAAGACAGCTGCTTAACCAACTGAGCCACCCAGGCGTCCCCTTAAGGCAGCTTCTAAGAGTGGGAAGACTAGGAGAATGTACATTTCAAGTACAGAGAAAGGGATGAGGAACTTCTGACTGCCCAGGATCCAACTCATAGGTCAATAAGTAGTAACATCTTCTTGATGAACTCCCCCAACTCTCCAACCCTCATGACTAGCTCTTACAATCTCCCACATCCCCTTCTTCCACAATGTGTGCTGAGCAGTCAGCAGGGGGTTTCACTAACATGGAAGTAGCTCCTTTGGTTGCTTTCTGGTTGCCTTGGGGCCATAGGCTCATACAAGAGAAAACAGAGATTAAGAAAATGATTCCCAAAATCATGATAATTATTTTTCCATCAAGAGCCTCATGATTCAAGCCACTGATTTACTCAGTCTTCTAGGGATTCAGGTCACTCAAGGCATTCACCAGTATCCCCAAGTGATCTAATAAAGATAATCATTAGCAGGCTCATCAGGTATGAACATACAACATTCTGTTTGGATAATGGCGTAAGTGCCTTTTTGAGAGGCAGTAATAATGTTTAAGACCATGTTATTTACAACATTACTTTTCTCATTAGAGGTATTACAGTGTTCATTAAGGGCAGGCTATGTTGGCTGCTGTTTAAGGCTGGCTGTGCGAATTTAATGAAGGTTTCTTTGTGTGCTATGATGTCCTTCAGGCCAGTAGAGATGACAAAAATGGTGGCCAAATGATCATATCAGTGGAAAACAGAACATGCCCACCATGTCTTGGGGAAAGAGAGGTTGGCAGTTATAGATACTTGACCTAGTTGTGCATATTGGCTGGAAGAGTCAGCCCCATCAGACATGAGAAGATGAACTGGAGATGACTGGAGATGGGCTATGCCACACTAGGACCTCTACCTTCTCCCCTCTTTCAGTGGTGTGTGTTCCATTGCAGGCATAGGCATAGTGTGTTTCATCAGGTCCAGCTTGCAGCTGAGCAATGAGATCGAAGATCCCTCTCACCTAAGGGTGTGAAGTAACTCTCACATTCCAGTGGAACATTCCATTGAAAATTCCAGTATATAATTCCTTTCTCAGGCCTGATAGTTCTCAATGTTCCCAGCAACAAAGCATATTGATCCTCAGTGAGAGAGAGGGGGCAAGGTACATTTATAGTATTAGGTGCCTTGGCAGGGGTCCCTGGTCTGACATAAGGGATAACAGGCTCCACTGGCTGATCATGCAAATGTATTAAAAACATGAGAAGGACTTTAATCCACTTGGCTAAGGGGGTTTTAGCTGTTCATAAATAAATCTGCTGCTTTAATATTCCATTTTTCCTATCTACCAACCTTGCTCCTGCAGGATATGGATGAGATGGAAACTCCGTTCAAAGACATTTTCTGTTGCCCAGTCTTGCAGACAGAGCATAGCCTTTGAAGTGTGACCTTGCTCACGGTCTAGTTGATGAGGGTACATGGCACTCAGCTTCTTTAATTCAATAATGACAGCCTGGCGTGCACAGTGACAGAATAAAGCTTGGGTTAGGCCAAAAATGGTAGCCATGTAAAGCAAGGCACTGAGATCTCTCACTTGGAGACAGGAGGCCAATATACTCAATTTGATGATCTCTAACTGGCTGGAAACTCCAGTGGATAGTCCCAGACTCCTTTGGCAATTGCCTTGGGTGTTGCTTAGAACACACAAGACCTGTCACTACATTAACCAAGTAACTGTATTTCAAGGGCAATCCAGCATCTTTGGCAATTTGTCTTCCCACCTGGGCTAAAAACAGTGGTTGTTTTTTCTATGCTCCTACCCTACTGTATTTATTGAAGGGTCAGTTGCTAGATTTTATACCCAAGAAAATGTATCAACTTCCTAACTGCCAGGGGTATTAATATTTTATGAATTCAGGATGTGGAAAATAATTGAATGCCTCAGGTTCTTTTTTTTTTTCCCCCCTTCAGGTTCTTTTAGGCAGCCCCAAAAATCTTTGACCCCACATATCCTGACCTCCACAAGGGCTCATTCATGTTCATCTACCTCTCAGCCTCCCATTGTCCAAGCTGTAGGGTTAAGCTCTTTATAATGGCCCAATTGTCAGTGTAAGTTTAACCAGCCAAAGCACTCTGAGTTCATCCCACTGGCTGCTATGGTTATTCCTTCCTAAAAGTCTCTACCTGGAGCAGTGCTGTGCACATGGCTAGGAGCTATTGCTTTAATGGAACACATTGGGGCATTTTATCCCCTTCTAGAGCTGGGACAAAAATCCTTGTTGTACTTTCTTTGTTGTCTTTGTCATAGTGCCTGTCCCATACTTTGCAGAGTTAAAGGCACATCTAACTCAAATGTTAGCCCTGCTTGGAAGATGCTCAGAATTTGAATTTTATTCACTAGTATTTTTGCCTTCCCAAGATGACTTGCTGCTCTGATTCCCAGTACCACACTTGCCCTTACTTTACTAGGAGACAGAAGGGACAGCAGCACTATGCCAATAGGGAATAAAAGTCTCCCAACTCCCATATCCCTACAAAGGCTTGCACCTCCTTTACATTCTTAGATATTAGACAACCTTGTCTCTTATCAGTCACAGCTTCTGAAACATTATGTGTCTTACTCAACTGAAGGGCTCCCAAAACCTTTTGGTGATGCCTGGGCCTTGAATTTTCTGTGAATTCAGCACCTATCCTCTTCCCATGAAAAATTTCCAGCAAAACCTCCAGAATTTCCTGCAGCAGACAAAGTCACATGTTAACAGTATATTATCAATGTAATGGGTCTGTTTTACTGATGTGGAGAAGAACAGAAATGGAACTTGGGCAACCATCCCACATCATGGTGGGGCTCTGCAGGTAACCTTGGGGAAGCATTTGGGAGTTACACTGTTGACCCTTTCATGTGAAAGAAAATTGCTCTTATGACTCAGTAGTCAAGAGTAAAATGAAAAAAAAAAAAAAGATTTTTTTTTTTTTCTGAGTCCAGCACAGTATGCTACAACCCTAGAATTGTGGCTAAGCTGTCTAAGATGGTGGCAGAGTTGGGCACAGCCGCATAAATGAGTCTTGTTCAGTTTTTGGTAGTCCATCATTATTTGCCATGAGCCATCTGGCTTTTTTTTTTTTTTTTTTTCCCCTGTTCATACTAGGCTGTTGGAAGACATTATGATCAGGAAGTACAATACCTACTTGATGCAGTTCTTAGATAGTTTTTTCTATCTCCTCATGACTCCAGGCAGTTTGTGTTGCTTAACAGTTACTGCTTTGGAAGGGGTTGTAGGCTCACCAATTCCCAGTTTCCCCTCCACACTCTTTGACTATGCTAACCCAGAGGTGGAATTCACTGATAGAGGTTTGCAGAGTTCGCCTTGTTGGATATAAATGCCCCAATATGTTCTCTGGTGTTGGAGAAATACAAACTTCATATTCTTGGAAGCAGAATGCCCAATTTGCAATGTTAAAAGGACCTTCCTGACCATAACTGCTTGCTCACCCATTATCATCAATGGTGCTGAGGGGGCCAGGAAACCTCTGAGGATTATCATTCTTAGAGTATATTCAGGTCCAGTATCCATCAGAGAGCTTGTTTAGTTTTAAAGGACCAGTGAATAATGATGTTTCAATGAGACCTCTGATCACTTCCAATGGCCTTTACCTGGAGGCAGTATTGGATTGTGTCTGTACCTGGGGTGTGGGAGATACCCACCACAAACAGGACTGTATCCCTGAGGCCTCTACTGAAGAAAGTGGAGTGTCAGGAATGGTAGGATCAGATGGAGGGGGTCTAAACTGTTGTTTAGGTTTTAAGGCTTTCCAGAGGTTGACCATCAGAACCTTGGGTTGTCAATCTATTTGGTTAGGTGGGGTTCCCACAGCAATGACATCAAATTACATTTGCTTCCAGGTTACATTTATTGGACACTTTATAGCCCATTGGGATAGCATTTTTGCTCTCTGAGTTCCTCCCTCTCAGGTCTGGGATTTGTCAGTTACTCCCATATAATCAATGGCTTATCCAACACTTATGAATGTCTTGTCCCACCATTGGGCTTAGCATGGATCTCAGCATTCCATACCAAGAGTGAGGGCACACTGAAGTATCTTGGCTATCGTTTCTGCAGTGAATGTGGCCTGATCAGGAAATTTACTGATAGGGGCATAGATTCCTTGTCTAATTTCCAATTCCCTAAGAGTTTCTTGTACCTCTTGTATAGATTTTTTAGGGTTCCACATGTTCACAAAGTTCTCCCTCATTGGGCCAAGCTTCCCTGAAAGCTAGAATATTTCAATGTATAAGGGAATGAATACTTGAGCCAATTCCCCCATCCTTGAGCACCATGAGGTTGCTGTTCTGCCTCTTGCCCGATCAGAGAAATGGCATGACTGCCTTTATCCTGTAGCTGCATTAATCATGCCTGGATATGGAGTACCTGGGGTGGCTCAGTGGGTTAAGCCTCTGCCTTTGGCTCAGGTCATGATCTCAAGGTCCTGGGATCTTGCTCTCTGCTCATCAGGGAGCCTGCTTCCCCTTTTCTCTTTGCCTGCTGCTCTGCCTACTTGTGATCTCTCTTTCTCTCTGTCAAATAAAATCTTTAAACAAAAAAAAATCATGCCTGGATATTTTTGTTGGCCTTTCCTTAGAATGTGGCAACTATACCAATAAGCTCAGTGGGAGTATATTCTCTCATCTGAACTGGGGGCAGCCTTCCTGGCTGGGGTTGCTGCTGTTGGGCTTTGTTTTTTGCTTTTTTTTTTTTTTTCCTAGATTTTTTTTTTTTTAATTTGAGTACTGTTTGTATACAATGTTACTTTAATTCAGGTGTGCAACTTAGGGGTTTGACAAGTTTTTATGTTTGATACAAGTGACCATAATCATCTGTCCTCTTACCTCACTATTACAATATCATTGACTATATTCCTTACACTGTGCCTTTTATTTCTGTGGCTTACTTATTCCATAACTAGAAACCTGTGTATTCCTCTTGTCTTCACCCATTTTGTCCAACTCACCAGCCCCCTCCCATCTGGCAATCAGTTTGTTCTCTATGCTTATAGGTCTGATTCTACTCTTTGTTTATTTAATCACTTTGTTTTTAGATTCCTGTTGTGAGTAGAATCACATAATACTTGTCTTTCTCAGCCTGACTTGTTTCACTTAGCATAATACCTTCTAGATCTATCTATGTTGTCTCAATAGCACCGTCTTATTCTTTTCTATCATTGCATAATATTGCATAATGTATATATATTTTCTTTATTGATTTGTCTATTGATGGACAGCGAGGTTAATTCCATGTCTTGGTTATTATAAATAATGCTGCAATAAACAACATAGGGATGAATATATATTTTTGAATTAGTGTTTTTATTTTCTTTGGGTAAATAGTAGTGAAATTATTGGATCATATAGTATTAATATTTTTAATTTTTTGAGGAACTTCCATACTGTTTCCATGGTGACTGTACCAATTTACATTCTCACCAGCGGTGCACAAGCATTTCTTTTTCTCCATATCCTCCCCAAAACTTGTTCTTTCTTGTGTTTTATTTTAGGATAGTCTAGCTGCTACAAGGTCATAGCTCATTGTGACTTTAATTTGTATTTCTCTGATGAGTGATTTTTAGCATCTTTTCATGTGTCTGTGGCCATCCATATGTCTTCTTTGGAGAAATGTCTGTTCATCTCTTTAATCCATTTTAAATTGGATTATTTGTGGGGATTTTGGTTTAGTTTAGTTTTGGTTTTAGTGTTGAGTTATATAAGTTCTTTATATATTTTGGATACTAACCCTTTATTGGAAATGTCATTTGCAAATATATTCTCACATTCAGTGGGTTATCTTTTTGTTTTGTTGATGGTTTCCTTTGCTGTACAAAGCGTTTTATTTTGATGTAGTCCCAATAGTTTATTTTTGCTTTTCTTTCCCTTGTCTAAGGAGATATATCTAGAAAAATGTTACTATATCAGTTACAATATCAGAAAAACTACTGCCTATAATCTCTTTCAGGATTTTTATGGTTTCAGTGCTCTCATAGTTAGGTCTTTAATTCAGTTTATTTTTGTGTGTGGTATTAGAAAGTAGTCCACTTTCATTTTGCTGTCCAGTTTTCCCAACATTGTTTATTGAAGACACTGTCATAATCCTGTTGTATATTCTTGCCTCCTTTGCCATAGATTAATTAACTATATAATTGTGAGTTCATTTCTGGGGTCTCTATTTCTTCTATTCATTTGTGTATCTATTTTTGTGTACCCAACAGTACTATAGTTTGTATCATATCTTGAAATGTGGGCTAGTGATACCTCTGGCTTTGTTCTTCTTTCTCAGGATTTCTTTGGCCATTCAGGATGTATTGTAGTTCCATACAAATTTTAGTGTTATTTGTTCTAGTTTTGTAAAAAATGCTGTTGGTTAGTTAGTCACCATACAGGGCATCATTAGTTCTTGATGTAGTGTTCAATGATTCATTATTTGCATATAACACCCAGTATTCATTGCAACACTAACATAAACATAATTGAAAAATGCTGTTGGCCTTTTGATAGGGATTAGATTGAATTTGTAGATTGCTTTGAATAGTATGTCTATTTTTTTTTAAAGATTTTATTTATTTATTTGACAGACAGAGATCACAAGCAGGCAGAGAGGCAAGCAGAGAGAGAGAGAGAGAGAGAGGAGGAAGCAGGCTCCCTGCCAAGCAGAGAGCCCGATGTGGGACTCGATCCCAGGACCCTGAGATCATGACCTGAGCCGAAGGCAGAGGCTTAACCCTCTGAGCCACCCAGCTACCCCTGAATAGTATGTCTATTTTGCCAGTATTAATTCTTCTAATTTATGAGCATGGATTTTATTTCCATTAGTTTGTTTCATCTTCAATCTCTTTCATCAGTGTTTTATAGTTTTCAGAGTATAAGTCTTTCTCCTCTTTGGTCTGGTTTATTTCTAGGTATTTTATTCTTTTTTGTGTAATTATACATTTTTTAAAAGTGTTTTTCTTTTGGCTACTTTGTTATTAGTGTATAAAAAGGCTACCAATTTCTGGGGATTAATTTTGTATCCTGCCACTTTATTGAATTGGTATATTACTTCCAGTAGTTTTGGGGGGGTGTCTTTAGGATTTTCTATATATAGTATCATGTCATCTGCAAATAGTGATAGTTTAACTTCTTCTTTACCAATATGGATGTCTTTTTTTTTTTTTTTTTTCTGATTGCTGAGGCTAAGACTTCAATACTATTCTGAATGAAAGTAGCAAGAATGGACATTTTGTCTCATTCCCAATCTTAGAGGGAAATCTCAGTTTTTCACCAGTGAGTATGATGTTAGCTATGGGATTTTCATTTATGGCCTTAATTATGTTAAGTTGTTTCCTTTAACCACACTTTCTTAGAATTCTTTACCATAAATGGATGTTTAATCTTGCCAAATGCTTTTTTCTGAATCGATTGAGATGATAATAGAATTTTTATTCTTTTTCTGTTGGTATGATGTATGATCTTGACTGATTTGTAAATTTGAACTATCCTTGCATTCGTGGAATAAATCCCACATGATCATTGTGAATAATCTTTTAATGTACTTTTGTATGTGATTTGCTAACATTTTTTTGAGAATTTTTTCATCTATACTCATTACAGATGTTGGCATGGAGTGTGTGTGTGTGTGTGTGTGTGTGTGTGTTTTCTTTTGGTATCATGGTAATGCTGGACTCATAGAAGGTATTTGGAAGCTTTTCTTTCTCTGCTTTTCTTTCTATGAAAAGAAAAGCTTTCTATCAAAAGCTTTCTTTTGACGCTTTTCTTTCTATGCTTTGGAATAGTTTGAAGCGAATAGGTATTAACTCTAAGTATCTGGTGGGATTCCCCTGTGAATGCATATGGTCCTGGATTTTTGGCAGTTTTTTTGATTACTGATTCAATTTTGTTACTTCTATTAGTTTATTCAGATTTTCTATTTCTTCCTGGTTCAGTTTTGAAAGATTGTATGTTTCTAGGAAATTATCTATTTCTTCTAGGTTGTCCAGTTTGTTGGCTTATAATTACTAAATTTTTCAAGTATTCTCATATAATCCTTTGTATCTCTGGTGTCAGCTGTTACTTCTTTCTTATTTCTGGTTTTATTTATTTGGGTCCTTTCTCTTTCTTTCTTGTTGAGTCTGGGTAAGGGTTTGTCAATTTTTTTTTTAATTGTTTAAAAATAAAGTCATTTCATTGATTCTCTCTCTCTTTCCTCTCTGCTTTTGTTTTTGTTTTGGTTTGGTTTGGTTTTTTACTTTCTATGTCATTTATTTCTCTGTTTCATCATTATTTCCTTTCTTCTATTTTCCTTGGGCTTTCTTTGTTCTCCTTTTGCTAGTTCCTTTAGGTGTAACTTTAGATTGCTTATTTGAATTTTTCTTGTTGAGGTAGCCCTCTTCAAACTACTTTTGCTGTGCCCCAAAGATTTTGGACTGTTCTGTTTTCACTTTCACTTGTCTTCTTGTATTTATTTATTTCATCTTTGTTTGCTTTGTTGACCCATTGGTTGTTTAGTACCATATTATTTAGTCTCCATGTGTTTGTGTTTTTCCCAGTTTTTTTCCCCTTGTGCTTTATTTCTAGTTTCATATTGTTACGATTAGAAAATCTATATTACATGAATTTAATCTTCTTAAATTTTTTTTTTTAGGCTTCTTTATGGCCTACTCTGTGATCTATTCTGGAGAATATTCTATATGCACTTAAAAAGAAAGTATATTTTTTTGTTATTGAGTGGAATGTTCTGTGTTTATCTGTTATGTCCTTCTGGTCTAATATGTAAAAGACATGTTTCCTTATTGATTTTTCTCTCTGGATGATCTATCCATTGATGTAAGTGGGGTATTAAAGTCCCCTACTATTATTTTATTACTATCAGTTTTTCTCTTTAATAGATGTCTGTTAATATTTGTTTTATGATGTAGGTGTTCTGGTGTTGGGTGCATAGATATTTATAATTGTTATATCCTCTTGTTGGATGATCCCTTCCCATTATGTCATGTCCTTTGTCTCTTGCTACAGTCTTTGTTTTGAAGTCTATTTTGTCTGTTATAAGTACTGTTCCTTAAACCTTTTTCCTCTTCCATTTGCATGGTGAGTGTTTTTCCATCCTTTCATTTTGCATCTGTATGTGTCTTTAGGTCTGAGTTGAGTCTCCGTAGGCAGCATATATACGGGTCTTGTTTTTCTATCCTTTCTGCCACCCTGTGTCTTGATTGGAGCATGTATGCCATTTACATTGAAAGCAATTACTTTTAAGTAGGTACTGTCATTTTAAAATTTGTTTTCTTGTTGTTTTTGTAGTTCCTCTTTGTTTCTTTTCTTTCTCCCTTTCTTTGTGGTTGATGAACTTCTAGTGTGATGTTTGACCTTTTCTTTTTCGTGCATATACTGTAAGTTTTAGTTATCAAGACATTTACGTATAACATTCTAAAGTAAATATCACTCCATATTAATTTGATGGTCATTTAAATTCAAACACATTCTAGAAAAAAAGAATTAAAAAATGAAAATAAAGAAGTTTTTTTTTCCTCTTTCACTTCCCTTTTGACTCTTTTCACATTTTGTGATTATGTTTTCATATTTTGGATCTTTTTATATCAAATTTTCTTGGTTTTAATTATGGCCATTTCTTTTCCCTTTAAAGAAGTCTCTAACATTTGTTATGTGGCTGGTTTAGTGGTGATGAACTATTTTATCTTTTGTTTGTCTTGGAAACCATTTATCTCACCTTCCAATCTGAATGATGACATTGCTAACTAGTGTATTCTTGGTTATAGGCTTTTTGTTTTTGTTTTTGTTTCTGTTTGCCTTTCAGCACCTTGAATATGTCATGCCACTCTCTTCTGGTTGGTGAAGTTTCTGCTGAAAAATCAGCTGATAACCTTATAGGTTATAGGTTTTCCTTTGCAGGTGACTTTTTGTTTCTCTCAGCTGATAACCTTATAGGTTATAGGTTTTCCTTTGCAAGTGACTTTTTGTTTCTCTCTTACTATTTGTAAGATTCTCTTTTTATCTTTAACCACTGATACTGTAATTATTATCATGATGTGGACCTCTTTGAGTTCATCTTGTTTGGAACTCTGTTTCTTGGACATGAGTGTCATTTCCTCTCCTAGGTTAGGGAAGTTTTCAGTAATTATTTCTTCAAAGAACTTTTCTATACCTTTCTCTCTCTTCTTCTGGGACCTCTATAATATGAATGCCTGTTTGCTTGATGTTTTCAAAAAGCCTTTTTTAATCTAGCCTCATTTTTTTTCCTTTTTTCCCAATTTTAATTTAAATTTTATTTAAATTTCAGCTAGTTAACATTCAGTGCAATATTATTTTAGGTATAAAATTTAGTGATTTGTCACTTACATATAACACTCAGTGCTCATCCAAGTGCCTTTACCTATTTGACTCATCTCTTCACCCATCTCCCCTCACTTTGTTCTCTGTAGTTAAGAGTCTTTTCTTGGTTTCCCACCCTTCCATCCCACAGTGCTCATTTTTCCCCCTTAAATTCCATGCATAAGTGAAATCATATGGTATTTATCTTTCTCTGACTGTGTACTTATTTTGCTTAGCATAAATCTCTCTAGCTCCATCCACCTCATGGCAAATGGCAAGGTTTTATTCTTTTTTTTATGTTTAAGTAATAGTCTATTGTGTATATATACCACATCTTCTTTACCCATTTATCAGTTGATGAACATTTGGACTCTTTCCATAATTTAGCTATTGTTGATAATATTATTATAAACATTAGGTTATATGTATCCCTTTATATCATCAGTTTTTTAACCCTTTGGGTAAATAATTAGTAGTGCAATTGCTGGTCATAGGGTAGTTCTATTTTTAACTTTTTTTGAGGAAATATTATACTATTTTCCAGAGTGGCTGCACCAGTTTGGATACCCACCAACTGTGTAAGAGCTTGCCTACCTTTCCCTCCATATCCTCACCAAAATCTGTTGTTTCCTGTGTTGTCAATTTTAAGCCATTCTGACAGGTGTGAGGTGAGATCTCATGATAATTTTTATTTCTATTTCCCTGATGATGAGTGATGTTAACTATCTTTTCATGTACCCATTGGCCATTTTTATGTCTTCTTTGGAAAAATATGTCTATTCATGTGTTCTGCCCATTTGTTAATTGCATTATGTATTTTTGGAGTGAAGGTATTTTTTTTAATATTTTATTTATTTATTTATTTGAGAGACTCAGAGAGAGAGAGCATGAGAGGGTCTGAAGGAGAAGCTGGGGAGCCCACTAGGGGGTTAGATTCTGGGACACCAGGATCATGACTTAAACTGAAGGCAGATGCTTAACTGACTGAGTCACCCAGGTGTCTTCAAGGTGTTGTTTTATATACTCATTTTTGTGTTGTTTTTTTTTTAATATGTTCATTTTTAAAAAGTATTTTCTCTTTCCATTGTTCATCTTGTATGCTTCCCATTACCATGTCTTCCAGATCACTGATACATTATTCTATGTCCTCTCATCTTCTATCGATTCCTGCTGTTTTTCTTATTTCATTATTGTGCTCATCAACTCTGATTGTTTCTTCTTAATATATTCTGTCTCTTTATTGAAGGTCTCACTGAGATCTCTCTGTGTTTGTGTTTATGGATTAGTCAGAATGGCTACTTCTCCTAAACTTGAAAGAGTAGTCTTTTTGTATTGTGTCTCCTATGCAGACTGTATATGCTTGGTGACTTTTGCTGGGTAGTTGGAGCTGTGGCTATAGATATATAGCTATATATGCTAGTTACTCTTTTAAACCATGCTTTTTTCAGAAAAAAGAAAATAATAATAATAATAATAAATAATAATAAAATTTAAAAAAACAAACAAAAGAAAATGAAAAAAGAAGGTAGAAGAACAAAACAAAAAATTAAAACAATGCAAGATAAACTAAAAAATTATATGTATATAATACATACATACATAAATAGGTAGATAACAAAACAAAAAACTTAAGTTTCTGTGGCTTATTTTCTGTGTTCCAGCACCATAGAGGCTCATGTGGGCTTGAGGGCATTGGGACTGCTGTCATTACAAGTTCACTGTAAGCCAGACCCTGTTCCAATTTGACCTTTTGAGGTAAAGAGGAAGAGAGCATCCTTGCAATTCTTCAGTCCTTTTAAACCCTGACTTTTTTCCTATCCCAATGTGACCCAGGCTGATGTGGGCTTATAGACCCTGGGCTTTCTGAGGTTGCAAATTCTGTGTGACAACCATGCATGCCAGTTATGGCATCTAGACCTGTCTGTTACAGTGTCCATAGACCCTGCTCCAGTCTAGGCTTTTAAGGTAGAGTGGGACTATAAACTGTCATTCTCCAGTTCCTCTTACCTAGAGAGTGTTCCTGCAGTTCTTCTGTCACTTGGCAGAATTCTAATGTTTTCTTTTATATGCTAGTTTTTCCTTTAAACTGACTTTTTTTTCCTGTACCTAAGGACAGGGGAATTTGTTCTTGGTCCTTCAGTAGTATCCCTGCCCATTGCCCTTTGCAGTACTGGGGTGGGCGGGGGTGTCCTTTTGTTACTGTGTCTTTAGCTCTCCTGTTGTTTCCTTGCTATTCTTTCTGTTTTTAGTTGTTCAACTGTTTTTCAGTCAGCTCTCAGTTCTTCCTCAGGAGGAATTGTTTTTGTTAATAGGTATAAGTTGGTGTGTTCCATAGAGGAAGATATCAGGGTCTTCTTAGGTCACCATCTTGGACCAGAACTGACTGTGCTGTGTTTCTGCTTTCCATTGTATTAGGGTTTGGATATCAGTGTGTTTTGTCCATTTCACTGTCAAACACCACAACATCCTCTTTACTCTCCTCACTTTTCCAGGGATTCTTTTTGCCACAGTGCAGTATGCACAGTTTCTCAAAGAAGCACACAACTGCAGCCATCATTTCTAAGGTGTCCCCTTACTCATGGAGTAGTCCACAAATACATAAAATATGGGCCACCCCTCCCCACGTAGAAGTTACTGGCCAACTCTGGGTTTTCCCCAAAGATGTTGGAGACCCCAAAATCCATTTCTTTCAGTTTCCAGGCCTGGTCACCAACTCTTAGTTTACAACCTCCTGGGGAGTTCCCTGGGTATAATTTGGAACCAGCCCTCATGAAGAAAGCTGGTACATACTGCAGAAAGAAGCAGACCATTCAGACTGGTAGGTAGCAGGTTTAATAAGCAAACTTACGTACAAGTTTTGTCTTGGGTGGCCATAAGATGAATAGATCTTGGTCTCTGCTCACCAAAATCTTAACAGTTTTTACAGAGGCCTTAATTCGGTTTATTCATGTATACTATCCACATGGTCTTAACACCACATCATTATTTCAAGCTTATGTTCTTGGGTGAGCTTCTGGGAACTGGGAAGGCAAACAGGATGCACATTCTAATGACAGAGGAAGAGATCCGAGGCTTCAAATTACCAGATTTCAGCTCATGTGTCGACTAATCATCACGTCCTCTTGATGACTAGCCCGCAACAATTCTGCATAGCTCACTGGATTCAGTTTTTCCTTACTGTTTCTCAATTGAGGATATTCCTTTTTTTTTTTTTTTTTAAGATTTTATTTATTTGAGAGAAAGAGTGACAGAGAGTGAGAGTGTGAGAGTGGGGAGGGTCAGAGGGAGAAGCAGACTTCCTGCTGAGCAAGGAGCCTGACACAGGACTTGATCCTGGGACTCCAGGATCATGACCTGAGCTAAACGCAGTTGCTTAACCAACTGAGCCACCCAGGTGCCAGGATACTCCTTATTTTAAAGTAAACTCAGCCATGTATTGAGAAAAGGTAGATTGTTTTTAATATGTTATATAGCATCATAAATATTCTCCATTTGGAGGATTTTTTTTTTAGTACTTATAGTGTAATTATAGTTGTTATAGAAGTTTTGATTAATTACAAAAATAAAACTGGTGGGTTTTGAGATGATGTGGATATTACTCTAGGGAGCTGCTCTGGAATGTTAACCTCCAGTTATAACTCCTTAATAAATTAAAGATTCATCAGCTTTTATCTCTATATCTAATATTTCTCTCTTTTTAATTATGTCTCGGGTATACTTTTCTGGGACATTTTGTAAACATTTAAGACAAAGCAAAGACAAACTGACTTGATTTCAGGTATTCACGTGTTACGTGGATGTACCCTCACTAGATTATAATTCATCCTCAGTGCTTGGATAATGCCTTTCTAGTTCTAAAAACTTAATTAATATAATGTAAATATCAGTGGTTATAACTAATATAAATTTCCTGAGATTTGTCACCTCTATCTCTAGATATATTTAAGAAGTAACAACTTTGATATAAATAGCTTTCTTATCCTGTAACCCATATCCTCATGTTCTCTCCTTGTATTGACTTTCAGAATCTTCTCTCTGCTCCTATAAAACAATAAATAAATAAATAAACTATTAGAACAAAGTGTTTGGTCTCCTAGGGATATTTACATTTTGCTATGATTAAAGCCTCAAGTTATAAGAGAAAATCACCACCTTTTCCAACTAAAATCCTTCGACAAATCAACCCCAAGTTTAAAACTCTGAAAGCCATTCTTTTTGTATTATGCCACACACATAGCCTTATTTATAAAGTGAATTTTTTTCTCCAAATCCTCCCCAATTTCTGAAATTTGATTATCATAGGTTTATAACTTATAACCTCATTATCATAGGTTTATAACTTATATAAATGGATTATCATAGGTTTATAACTTATATAAACTGATTATCATAGATTTATAACTTATATAAACTGATTATCATAGATTTATAACTTATATAAACCTATGATAATCAAATTTCAGAAATTGGGAGGATTTGGAGAAAAAATTCACTTTATAAATAAGGCTATGTGTGTGGCATAATACAAAAAGAATGGCTTTCAGAGTTTTAAACTTGGGGTTGATTTGTCGAAGGATTTTAGTTGGAAAAGGTGGTGATTTTCTCTTATGCCTGGAGGTTAGCAGTACATTTCAGTTCCCTAATAAAAGCCAGTGGTGCTCAGTGAGATTTACAGCAAGAGTATTTCAGGAATGGTGAAATACATAAAGACAGCATATTTTAGGACAACTCCATCATAGCTGTATGTCTCCCTATGGCAAAATTTCTTTCAAACTTAGGAGCCTGATAATTCTTCAGTAAGAGGATTCTACCAGACAGGGGATTAGGTATATCTAGAAGGCCCAAAGGGACGAGTGCTGAATAAGATGTAATTTAAGGGTTTTAAATTAGGTTTAACAAAGCCTATAGGGTAATTGAGTCCAGTATTCTCTGAACACTGCAAACCTTAATGTTTGTCGCTTTCTGTGTAGGGACTAGTCCCTCTTCAGTGCAGAAGTCATTACAACAGTAAATACAAGGCTAGAGAGAGAAATTGAACTTTACGGGTGTATTCCAGTCTGATAGGTAGTCTAGAGTTATCACAGTAACTCCTCTAGCTTATGTACTCCATGAGGAAGACTTGGAATCCTCGGTACGTTTGGCTTCCTAAGTAACATGTCTGATCCTGATGAATGCCAGCTTTCCTTATACCTACAGAGTGAACTCGTCGGAGTTGTTGAAAATAAAAGTCTACAACATCTCTGCTGTGTGAACTGGAGATACTTATCAAAGCAAAGAAATGATATGCACATGGAACAAAATAGGTGTCGTTAGGTCTAAAATAATGATCAAGCTGGGCATGTCACACATCTGTTGACCTAGTTTTGTTTGATCTCAGGATGCAGTTGCTTTAGGCTCAGATGGAATTTTGCTGTGCGTTTTAGAATGAGGTCTATGGGTTGCCATGAAACAAAGATTTCAGATCATGACTGTAGTGGCTCATTGGTTTGTTTGGCTTCCCTTAAGCTGTAGTAATAAACATGCAGTGAGCCAGTGAATGTTGAAAAAACCCTTATAGGGTTCCTTATTAGTCCAACCAGAGATTTAAACATCGTACAAAACGTATGAGCTTCATATGACTCAATTGTCCATTACATGTATTTTTTTCCCCAAACTAAGCAACCTTTACAAATTTCTCTCCCACAGAGACTTACTAAAACAAGTCATCTAGAGAATGGCTACCCACTTGTTATCTCTCTTAGTAGATATAGGGCATTTAGACTGTTTTCTACCATTACTGTTTCTGCACCCCACATAGCATTGAGTCTGGCTGTGTTCCAAACTTCTGGGGTCCAAATGATGCTCTGTTCATATGCTACTACTGGTACTTGACCAGAACTTCATAAGATGGTGTCTGGTGTCTCATTACTGCTAAGGTCTCATGTTTAAGAATTAAGACACGGTTATCACTTGGCATCTGCCCTTACCAAATGTTCTTATTTTCTTCCATCAGACCTACTGTCAAGCTAGAGTTTCACAAAGAAGTGATTATGGACCCAAATTTTATAGTAATTTTTGATGGAAGCTATGCATTCAAAATTTGATACTTAAAATGCTTCATTTTTCTTTCTCTTAAACCTGATCTCTAGCTAGAGGTTACAGGCACATACTCCCAAATTGCTCTTAATTGCTCTTCTTCCTATATTTAATGTAAAGAGGAAAGTTGAAGGAACACACACATAATGTGAATGGAAGTGTGTATGATAGACCTTAAGATGACCCTGCATTATCCTTGCTTTCTGGTGTGCATGCCCTTTTATAATCTGTGGGGCAAGAAGTGTGACTTGCTGCTGATCAACAAAATATGACAAAAGTCATGAGATGTTACCCCCTTGACTAAATTATGTTACATGACAAAGGTGAAGAGATTTTGCATATGTTACTAAGTCAGTGAATTAGAAATAATCAAGAGATGAAATCAGGGAAAGCCCTTAAGACTGAGAGTTGGACTTCTCTGAGCAACCAACTATTCTACTTGCCTTGAAAAAGCATTGAAGCCAAGATGTGAACTATTGTGGAGAGTGCCACATGGCAGGGAACTGATGATCGCCTCTAGAAGCAGAGAGCCTCTGCACTATAATTATAAGAAACTGAATTCTACCAACAACTTCATGTGCTTGGATAAGGACCCCTAGCCTCAAATGAGAATGACACCTTGATTGCAGCCAGTGAGATCCTCAGCAGAAGATACACCGTTAAGCCATCCCCAAACTCCTGACTCACAGAAACTCACAGAAACTCTAAGATAATAAATCTATGTTCTAATCTGCTTATTTTGTGGTAGTTTGTTATATGTTCTGGCAAACAAACAAGCAAGCAAACAAACAAAAAACTTCATACATAAGTAATATATGAAGGAATTTAGGATTTTATTTGGTTATAGATCTATACCTAAATCAGATGTGAGCACAGACTTACTGCTCACATAAAACATGCGAAGGACTCCTTTCTTAATGTTTGCACCAGTGACAGGAGATTTGTGACCAAGTAGGCTCAAATGATAAATCTGTTATTTATTGACTGAATGATTTGGTGCAAGTTCTTTAACTTTTCAAAATTTGTCCCTGTATTAGAAAATGGGGATAATAATAGTAATAATGACTTTGTAGTATTGTTTTGGGGTAAAGTAATATATGTAAAGTGCCTAACCCATAGTTGATGTACAAAAAAACTGCTGTCCACCAAACAGTTCCTTGCACTTGCAATGCTTCTCTCTCTTTTGTGTATATATTTAAATCTCACATATACTTTTAGACTCTGCTCGCATTATTTTGCGGTTACATTTTGCCTGTCCATGGACTAGACTGGAAGTTTCCGGAATATTGGAAGCTCTTTTTATAGTCTTAGCATATAACATAATCCTCAAGCAGATGCCCCTATAACATTCCAGCTTGATGGACCTTTCTAAAACTCAAATGTGTTTGTTTCTGTACCACTTATTTAGCAATTAAGAACTACCTTCACTATTTTCAAATGTCAATTCCACTCTTGATATTTGATTTTTCACATGCAGGTCTAGCTCGCAAACAGATTGTAAACTTCCTTGGGGTGAAAATCAAGTATATTATTTCTTTATATGCCATACATTGTCTATAACAACAAAAACACACATAGCATACGTTAAAAGATTGAGGGACTTGGTGGCAATATTAAGAGTAGAATATGGATCTTAACTAAATGTGTATGGGGTAAAATAATTGAAACTTTTACTTATAGTCTAAATACTTAGAAGTTTTGATATTTGCTATTATTAAGTAGGGTTATTATCACCTTTTTTTGTACATTGAAGTATGGTTTTACTTTAATGTCGTGAGTCAAACCATTTTATCGTATTACAGGTGTGAATTCTGGCTTGGGGATTGTAATGAAAAATTAGTGTTGGAGAACTTGTTGAATTTGCTTTTTAATTAGAATTCATCTTTATTTGTATTATATTGTAGATTAATTTTGAACTTAGTATTAAATAAATGAGAACAATCTTAAAATCAAGAAACTAACTTATCCATAAGAAATAGCTATTTCTTGAGGTGCCTGGATAGCTTAGTTGACTAAGCGTCTGACTCTTGGTTTCGACTGGGGTCATGATGTCCTGATTGTGTGATCGAGCCCCACACTGGACCCGTGTTGGGCCAGCATTGGCTTGCACACTCAGCACAGAGTCTTGGGATTCTCTCTCTCTCTCTGCTCCTCTCCCCACTTGGGCATGCTCTCTCTCACACACAGACGAATCAATAAATAAAATCTTTTAAAAAAGATAGCTATTTCTCAATATGAAATGAATGAAATATTAGTTTTATCTGTTAGCTAAGAAAAAATGAAAGACATTTTGGGAGGAAATTTTTAATTTATATTAAAGCTAAAATCAAGAACATATGTTAAGTTAAATACAGATAAGGAAAGGTTGTAGCTTAGTTTTCTAGATGAAGAGAAGTTACCAAAAATCTAGAAATTGAAGGTAAGATTTATCTTCATGATTCATCTCTAATTATTGTCCAATGTATTTTTATGTTTTCTGTTATAATATTTAGATTTCTTTACAGATATATTGCGTATTCATAAATTTTGTTAGAAAGCTATTAAGATTTATGGGGCACCTGGGTGGCTCAGTGGGTTAAGCCTCTGCCTTCAGCTCAGGTCATGATCTCAGGGTCCTGGGATTGAGCATCGCATCGGGCTCTCTGCTCAGCAGGGAGCCTGCTTCTCCTTCTCCCTCTGCCTGCCTCTCTGCCTACTTGTGATCTTTGTCTGTCAAATAAATAAATAAAATCTTAAAAAAAAAAGAAAGCTATTAAGATTTAATGAAGTTTTCTCTTTACTAATTTTATACAATAATTTCTTTTCCTAGCTATGGTGTTTGGGGGTGCCTGCTGGCTTAGTCAGTTGAGCAACTGACTCTTGCTTTTGGCTCAGATCATGATCTCAGGGTCATGAGATTGAGCCCACACTGGGGTCTGTTTGAGACTCTCATCTCTCCCTCTGCCCCTCCTCTGCTTGCACGCCCCCTTTTTCTCTCTCTAAAATAAATAAGTCTTGAAACAAACAAATGAACTATAAGAACTACATTTCTTTCTTCTCCTCCAATTTATGCACTCTATTTCTATGAAAATTTCAGTTTTTATTACATTTTATTCTATAGGCTAAATGTAACAAATTTGTTTTATCTCCATCATAAGTAGATTGAGGTGTAAGATATCCCATTTCAGTTTCATATCTTGCAGATTATCCAGTTGGTTAGTTTTTTTCTCAGAAGAGGTACCATGAGTAAAGGTACCTTTATTTATTTATTTTTTTAAAGATTTTATTTATTTGACAGACAGAGATCACAAGTAGGCAGAGAGAGGAGAAAACAGGCACCCTGCTGAGCAGAAAGCCTCATGCTAGGCTGGATCCCAGGACACTGGGATCATGACCTGAGCCAAAGGCAGAGATTGCAAAAGGGGGCCTCTAGGGTAGGCCATTCCATCTTGCTACATCTTAGTAATACCTTGTGACTTAACATTTTAGAGTTTTTAATTTCTCAGTTTTCCTTATATTTTCCTTTTTTCACTTTCACCATTCAAGTAGGTAAGATGTTCTAAACTTCCTTCTTTAAGTTCATCAGAAACTGCCAAACTATTTTTCAAAGTGGATATTCCATTGTTTATTCGCATCAACAATGTCTGAGAGTTTGTTTCCTTTCATTCTCACCAGAACTCTTTATTATCATTTTTAAAATTTTAGGCATTCTAATGTATGCATAGTGGTATCTCATTTTGATGTTAATTTTCGTTTCCTTCATAACTAATGATGTTGAACATCTTTTTATGTGTTTATTAACATTGATATAACTCCCTTTCTGAAGTGGCATTAGATATTACTCATTTAAAAAATGGACTATTTGTTTTCTCATGTTTTGAAAATTCTCTATGTATTCTGGATAAAAATGTTTTGTAAGGTAAGTGATTTGCACATATTTTTCTATGAATCTTGTCTTATCTTTGCTCTTAACAGTGTTTTTCACAGAACAAAAGGAGTTGTTTTTTTTTTTTAATTAAGTTTGCCTTACCAACTTTTTCTTTTATGGATTGTGATTTGTTGTATTTAAGGATACCTTGCATAACCCAAAGTCATAAGGATTTTTCAATATTTTTTCTAAAAGCTTTGTATTTCTATGTTTTATACTTAAGTCTATGATTTAAGTTAATTTTTGTACAAGTTTTTAGGTATAAATTGAGGTCATTTTTCTTCTTATTCTTAAGGATGTACGTTGTTTCTATACCACTGGTTGAAAAGATTATTCTTTCTCTGTTGAATTGTTTTTGTAACCTTGTCAATTTGACAGTAATTTGACCATATTCGTGTGGTCCATTTTAGACCCTCTGTTTGGTTCCATTCCTCTATGTCTGTCTTTCCGTGATACCACAACTGTCTCAATGGCTGAAGCTTTATAGTATGTATTGGAATTAGGTAATGTTAGTCTTCCAGCTGCATTCTTTTTCTAACGAATTCTTTTGGTATTGAAGTTCTTTTTCTTATCCAATATTTTAGAATCAGCTTGTAGATATCTACAAAGAATTCTAGCAGGATATTGATTGAGATTATATTGAATCTATAGATCAATGTGGCAATACTTGACATCATAATATTGAGATTTCCCTTCAATGAATATTATATGTCTTTACGTAGATCTACTTTGATTTTTCTCTTCAGTGTTCTGTAATTCTCAGCATAGAGAACTTTCACATGTATTGTTATATTTTTACCTATTTAAGATTTGAGTGATTTTTATTAGTAGCTCTTAGAGGATCATCTTTTAAGATCCCTTATAGTTCTTCACAACATGGGCCTCTACACTGGGCTCCTCATAATGTGACATCCTGCTTCCTCCAAAGCAAATGATCTAGGATATAGAAGAACCTAGATGGAAGCCATGATGTCTTTTGTAGCCTAATATCAGAAGGGATACATCATCAATTCTTCCATGTGCTATTGATCACACAGAACAACGATGTTACAATGTGGACAAGGATTATACAAGGATATGACTATGAAGAGGCAGGCATTATTTGGATCCATTTTGTAGGAGACTATCACATAGGTGTTGGATTAAGATTACTAGTTTTAAGTTTTCATTTATCAGTTATACATATATTTTTATGTATGTATGCCCTTAAAGAGGTCATTTTTATTTCTTCTCAGCTATGATATCTAGCTATGTACTTTCTAAAATATTTGCCTACCAATCTGTCCTTTCTTTGACCCTTTGCCCTTAGCCTAACAGCAATGTCATTATGGCAGAAATGGCAGCATCTGAATATGGGAAAAGGCTACCAAATGCTTAGAAACACAGCATTTGAAACCTAGAATGATTTATGAGAGAAGATTGCATACATTTCCAAAAACTAGTCATGAATTTTCAGTAAGGCCCTTGTCCTATAGCTGACTTTCAGCCTTGAATATTTCTCTTGTAAATTTTCCAGTTTTATAAATTTTATCCATTGACTCAAATGTTATTTATTGCACATGTTTGGCTGAATTCAGATTTCTTTTGAAACTAGCCCTCATATTTATCAAAGGACAGAACATACTACTTATAAGTGGCAATTAATAATTAGTGAAGTTAAAAACCATATTTTAAATTTTTATTGTATTTTATTTTCTTTTTGTGCATGCCTGAGTGCATTTTCTGGAAATTTTTGATATACAAATCTGCTCAGCCTATTATTTTTCCCAAGAAAGCAATTCTCAAAGCATGCCTCGTTCAACAAGGCCCATGAGATTTTGTTTAATGGACAAATGGAGGAGCCATTGAACTCCTAATTATAATCACGGAGTTACGTGCAAATTTGAGATAATAAACTTTGAGGTGTTTTTTATGGGTAATAATAAAAAATGGACAGAAATTACAGGATACTCCATGCCTTGTTGGTATGCTCTTGTTAATTGCATTTATCACTCTGAAGTCTTATTGTTATACATATACATAAGAATTAAATTCACTCAATTAATTTGCACATCTGTTAAGCATTGCATTTATTAAGCAAACCAATGCTAAGAAGACTCTCTGGTAGAGTTGAAATGGCTGTGCTTAGGAGATAACAACATTTCTCTAATTACAATTATTCCTGAAACTTTAAAGTGATGTGTACGGGAAACCCTCCCTTTTGGTAATATGGGAATGAAGATTAACTAGATTAACTAGTCTGGTTAAGAAGTAAAGTAATGAAAGTGCCACTTGACTTTTATTTATTGTCATTTCATGTTAATTTTTGGTGCTGAAATAACCAAGGAAATTTGAAATGTAAAACTAAGTTTGGTGCCATCAAGTGTAGTCAATATTGAAATGATGGAAATAAGAGAATCTGTGGAAAATAAACCCTGCATTCTTGATCTATCACTCTAGCAAATTTATATCCAATATTAGCATTATTTGTGCATATCTCTATTTTCTCCAGTAGATTTTGAACCCTCTGGACAAGGACTGATCTCTGTTTATGTTTTATCTGTTAATATTTATATTACAGAATATAAAATATAGACCATATTAAGTGACATAAAATAATGATGAATAATGGAAACTCTTTATGACCTTGGGTCAAAAGAAACAGAAATATTGTCTATATATAGTAAATAATTTTAAAATATATAGTATTATCATTAGAAGGTGGAGCATTGAATCCAACTAAAGGTTGTAAAAAATGTATTTCAGATCCAGGGATCTTCCATTCAGCCACAGGAGAGAAAAAGCTGTGGTCACAATTAGAACTATGTTTCTGTTTATAGGAGGAGCTGAATATGTTTTGAAAGTGGGTGGTACCAAGGCAGTGTCCTGCTAGCTTCTCCTAAGCTCCCAATAGAGTTGTCCTAGTAATATTAAACATGTCAAGCCCTTTACATTGGAAAGAAGTCATCTAGGCACTCCTGGTGTGCGTGAAGGATTGATAAAACTAAATATGTTGGGTAAGGTTTCAATACCTTTTTCTAAAATAGCCAAGATACTCTTGAATTTCACAGCCATGTAGGTAGATTGACATTTCATATGGTAAAACTAAGAATCCATTTCTGCTAACCATGCATTTTAAATATCTCGACTTAGTATATGATGTTGAGAATGACAAAGGGACAGTAGGAATTTCATAGATGTGAAATTCAATGTACAATTCCATTGTACATATATACCACATCTTCATCCATCTGTTGATAGATGTCTAGGCTCTCAAAACCACAATGACATACCACCTCTTACCAATTTTGCTTTTTATTCATTTTTTTCCCATCACTAAACTTGTATCCAGTGCATTTCCTGAGCCCATTTTATCTGAGCCTGTGAATTGATGTTGCTGGTTATGGATATATAATCTCTGTGATAATCAGTCTGGGAAGTTTCTACTGACATATCTTTAAGCTATATGATTCTTCCTTTGCTATGTCCAGTCTACTGATGAGTGCATCAAAGCATTTTTCATTTCTGTTAGTGATTTTGATTTGTAGCATTTCCTTTCTATTCTTTTATAAAGTTTCTCTCTGCTGATACTATCCAGCTGTTACTGGCTGCTGTTTATCTTTTCAATTAGAGACCTAACACATGAACCAGAGTGATAATAAAATCCCCATCTAATAATTCCAAAACGTGGTGTATCTGAGTTTAGTTCTGATGTTGGATTGTTTTTGTTTGTTTGTTTGTTTGTTTGTTTTTAGGCTGTGCCTTTTCTTGCCTTTTTGTATGCTTCCACCAAGTGTATTCCATTCCTGCCAGGGCATGGCCTCCAGGGGCTCCAGTTGCTAATCTGTGTGTTTACTGGTGTTTTTATTTCCTCAGGAGGTCTTTATCTTAGTGCCCTGAGACTGGAAAATTCTACTTCTGCTTTTTAGAATTTTTTCTTGTTTATTTGAGGCCATTTCTTTAAACCCTTGTTTTGCATAGCTGAGTAATTCAGCAAATTTCTTGAGAAGCCTGCCACATGTTAAGGTTTCTCAGCTCTACAGTTATGTCATTCTGGCTTTCCAAGGTCATCAAAACTTTGTTAGTTTTTATGTCTTTTAGAAGCAGTCCTATTCCCAAGCAAAGTCGGAATTTTCCGGCCCTACTCCATTTTCAGAACTGGCAAATGCTCATGGGGAAAAGGTGGTTGTCCATTTGATAACAGCTCCGAGGCTCCTCTTTTTTGTAAATTTAGGCCCTGTGTTCCTTACTACTTCTGCAGACATGGTGCCTTGCAACTGACTTTAAGTTATATCTGGAGTTTTTGGTTGCCCTTGGCAGTAGTATTGGTTTGCTATAAACTGCTTGATCCCACTTTGAAATAGAAGTTCTCCAAATCATATTATTTAAACTGACATCTTTATAAAAATTGTTCTCAATATGATCTCTTCTCAAGCAATAACACAGTGGATGTGGAAAAAATAATATATTGTATAATAAATTTCTTTAGGTAGAATAAAACAGATTCTAATTAAAATTGAAACATTTATCTTTCTAAACAAAAATTACATATGAATAAGAAATCATAGAGTTTACCTAAATTATCATTACCCATAGCTTTCTTATTTTATAAATAAGAGTTTTGTGGCCTACAATAATGCATTTTGTTCATCTGCTGACTTTTCTACTACTGATTAGGACAGATTTTGTGTTGAAAGTACTATCAGTTGTTGAGATAACAGGTAAAATATATGTCCTTGAGTGAAAACTTTAATTGTGGTATGGATATAAACAGTAAATAAGCAAGTCTAGAGCTACATATATATTAGTATATACTACAATATACCAATATATGCTAATATACTATACATTAACATGTATGAACTATATGTGAGCATATTAGAAGTAATAACTGATTGGAGAATTTGAGAGAGATCCACAGAATACTTTACCTGAGTCTTCATGACTAAAATTTATTTTGAAAAGGTAAGGTTTAAGGGCATTTCAAGTGAAGAGTGGCATGTGCAGAACCACAAACATGGATCAGCAAATGGTTTATAGTTTAGAGTGTGAGATGGGTTGTTGTGGTACGTCACAGTGGTATGAAGTAGAAAGTCAAGGCTCATATTAAGGGTCTTTCATACCTGGTACAGAAATGGTTGGAAGGTGGGTGCTATTAAAGGGTTTATGTAGATGAAGCTTGACCAGGGTGGCCAAACAAAGGTTAAGTGACATATATATAATTCCATAGGGAATGAAGTTAAAATCTTGATTGAAATCCAGTGTCCTAGTCCTTACAACAAGCTGATTGTTTATAACAATGAATATAATAATATATAATGATGAATAATATTTGTTATACATTTACTATAGGTTAGGTTCTGAAAGCTTTATTTTTTTCCCTAATCATCACCATGAAGCTATGGAGTAGAGAAGAACTCTGCCCAGAATGACTTGATGATTATAAGTAGAAAATGACATTTTGAAAGAGCTAGTGTGATTTGTTCTTTGACCCATCTCTTACAGATTTGGAAAGTGGAGTTTCTCTTTGGGAGCTGGAAGAGTGAATAAAAAGAATTGTACCTTTATCACTTCAAGAAGTGAGAGACCATTTTGTGAACTTATAACCAAGTCCATTATACTATCAGGACATTTCAGATAAAGTACATGGCAAGGGGGGAAAATGGCATATGGCAGAGTAAAGGCATCAAAGAAATAACATGAATATCTTGAGTAAGTTATTACATAGACCACAACCATGCCAATGTTAGTCCACATCATGTTGGAGCCATCACAGAGTAACAGGGCTTAGGGTGCAGGGACGCAGGGAGAGGATGTCAGCCTGTGTGGCAACAGAGGAATTTTTAGTTTCCAACCAGGAGACTAGTTGAGTCATCTTGATATTCTGCCAAGAGTAGGGGGGTTTGCAGCATGAAATGAAGATAATTTTGCTTCTATTAATTTCTCTAGTGCATCTCCAAAGTCTCAAAGTACTATTAATAAGATCCATACAGTTTGGGTTGTATTCTTTAAGGTTGCATAGGAATTAGAAAGATGAGGACAGTTGAGTTTGGTTAGATGAGAATATTACAAATTATACTCAGAAAACCAGAAGCAATATTAGTTAAATGCTATGAATATGACTTTCTTTAGTTGAGAGGCTATATTTCATTTAATATTAAAAGTTTCCTTTGGAATCTCAGGATAAGAAATCACTTAGAAGTAAAAATCTTTTTTACAGAGTCCATGATTAAATTTGAGAGTATAATAAAGCATTTTGTTACAAATAGTCTGGTATGCAAGATGATATCCTCTTTCATTTCTTCCATGGTTTTAACTGACTAATCATTTCAGCAAAGCCTTGAACTCTAAAGCACTAGAATTTGTTTGGATCATACACTGCATTATCGTAAAATGCCCAAGTAAATAAAAGCCATCCATTCTCTCTTCCTGGAATATTAAATTGATGGAAGAGTTTTGAGTTTTGGTAGAATGTTCATCCATTTGATGATACATTCTCAGATGTGCACATTTAAAAGCGAGCCTCATGCACTTATGCTATGGATACTGTCCAATAGTGTATAAAAAGTCTCTCTCCTTAGAGGGAAGGATGATATCTCTAGATGTTCCCAGTCTTTCTCCAGGCTTCTCCTTTTTACTGGACTAGAGGTCAGGGCACTGAACTAACCCACTTCTGATCTTTCAACATTTTCCTCTTGGAAGGTTATAATCAGTCAACCTGCCTGCACTTCCAAAAATGACTCAGATTATCCTCATTTCCCAAAGGAACAGAAACAAATCACTTTAGGTATTAAAGATTGCATATAATGGATTTACCAGGTTTCTATTGATAGGGCTGCTATCTAGTGAGCAAGACTTTGAGGTGTGTCTGTCCTCATTAGAACACTGAATGGCTAAAATAAATCAGTTTGGCAAAATTGTTCCTAACACATAACTTTATGGACATCCTGAATATTTGTTCCATTAATAGTCAAAAGGAGATAAGACAATGGGGAGAGTAAGATTAGAAAAAGAATGAAGGAAGAAGCAGAGGAAGATGAGAGGAAGTTCAAATAGGTTGATTTATGGGAGGCATGGATTTCAATCCATAGATGATAAGGGTCCTGACAGGAGACTAGAGATAAGTTATTTCTCAAAAAGAAATGACACTGAGGATTTCCTACTGAGGAAGAGAAATGAACAACATAAAAAGGAAAAAAAAATTGAAGGAGTTGCCTACAAGAAATAAAACCTCAAGAAAATAGCTTTGGTGTTCTCAATTGCTATTCGAAGATATACATCTTTTGGAGATAAAATGAGAGTACTGTAAACATCAGGAGACTATATTACTATTTTACTTTTAGTTAAACAGACTTCAAATAAAAGAGGTTAAGAAACACTATCCTATTGATACTGGTATGAAAAGTCAAAAGAATATAAATCATAGTTTGTGGCTGTGGAATGGATGGTAATTTCTGAATTATTTATGCTTCTCTGTGAGTGAAACCCCCGCCTTTCACCCATATTATCTTTGTATTTTTGAAGATTGGCTGCCGGTACATGATTGCTTTTCTTTTGTCTAATTAAGTTTGGAATCTATGGTCAATGGATCATTTGGGTCTCTAACAGAAAGAAGATGATACACTCAGTTACTTGAAAATAATTTAATACAAAGCTAGGTACAAAGGTGTGGTCAGAGTGATGGGAACTAGCAATGGTTCAAAAGACAGCCAGATACTACCAGTAGTGGGGCTGTTACAGTCTTTAGGAGGAAGCAGCTAGAGCTACAGCAGGGCCATGGCTAGAATGAAGCTGGGAGCACGATGGGATTTGGGTCACTAGATACTCCAACCCCTCTCCTTCCTTCCCCCGCTGTGATCTCCTTTCAGACACTCCTATTGATTAAATCCAACAGGAAGTCAGAGGTAAGAGAGGCTTCATAATGTAGTTGGGAGAGGTTTTAACCTCTGAAATAGAACATGTAGGAAGATGATTCATTTAGTATGTTAGATAATTAAGTTTGGGAAATAATTTACTTGATACATCTATAGAAATCCAGATGGATGTTTTTACTTGGAGCTGAAAAAAAAAAAAAAAAAAAGTTAAACCTAGGGAAATAGATTTAGAAACAATCAAGTATTTGCCCTTACATTCAAGCTCATACTTGGGGTTCTGACTAAAACTTCTTTTTTTTTTTTTCCTATCTCTCTATATATTGGGTGAGTCTATTCACTCCCATAGATTACATTTCCATTATTACACATTGCTATGTGGTCACTTTATGCATACTTAAAATAAATGTATATTCTATTATATTTGGACGTGATGCTTTATGCACTATAGTAACATATTCATGTCAATTACTTCAATGTTTTCCAACTTTTATAGTTCAATTCTTTGATATTATTGATCTTTAAATTGATCACTGTATCAATTACTGGTAGGTAATTTCAAAAATTCTCCAGTGGTTTGTAATTTGCCAATTTATTCTTACAGGTTCCTTTATTTCTATTTTTTTCTTCATGTTTTGAAGTTATGTTACAGGGGCACAGACCTTTAGATTTTTGTATTTTCCTGGTGAAGTAAACCTTTTCTTCATTGTGGAAAATTTCAATATGTCTAACATATATTTTTTAAGCCTTAAAGTTCTCTTTGATGTTAATATAGCTTTCTTTTAATCTGATTCATTTGATCGCATTTTCTATATTTTCAGTGTCAAATTTTTTTCCTTTATATTTTAGGTATGTTACTTATAATCTACATATTATTGGGTTTTTAGAAACTTGCTCTGGTTCTCTTTTTCTATCTCTACTGCAGAGTTTTAGTTTATTTATTCTTACAAGGTTACTGACCTACTTGGATTTCTTACAGCTCTTATATTTTCACTCTTTTAATGGTTTCTATGAATTTAATATACACCCTTAACTTCACAAAGCATAAAAATTAATCAGTGTATTTACCTTTATCCCAAACAATATAAGTGTAGGAAAACATAACCCCAATTACCGCAGTGCCAATACACATGGCTCTTATCTTTCATTTCAGTTCTACCTCTTTAGCATCTTTAGCTAGCCATTTTAGCAGACAGACTCTGGAGTGGCCCCTGATTCATTGTCTGCACCTCTGTATAATCCCTTCTTCTTGAGTGTGGGTGGGACCAGTGGCATGTATCTAGTCAATAGAATATAGCAAATATAATGTGGCGTCACTTCCATGATTACTTTATGTTCTATAAGACCTGTTTTCGCAGCGGGCTTGCTCTAGAGATTCTCCTTGCTGTCTCTCTCTCTCTCTTTTTTAAAATTTATTTTATTTTATTTTATTTTTTTCAGTGTTCCAAGATTCATTGTTTATGCACCACACCCAGTGTTCCATGCAATACATGCCCTCCTTAATACCCACCACCAGGCTCACCCAAACCCTACCTCCCTCCCTTCCAAAACCCTCAGTTTGTTTCTCAGAATCCACAGTCTCTCATGCTTCATCTTCCCCTCCGATTTCCCCCAACTCACTTCTCCTCTCCATATCCCAATGTCCTCTGTGTATTTCTTATGCTTCACAGGTTAAGTGAAACCATATGATAATTGACTCTCTCTGCTTGACTTATCTCACTCAGCATAATCTCCTCCAGTCCCATCCATGTTGATAAAAAAGTTGGGTATTCATTCTTTCTGATGGAGTCATAATCTTCCATTGAATATATGGACCATATCTTCTTTATCCATTCGTCTATGGAAGGGCATCTTGGTTCTTTCCACGGTTTGGCAACTGTGGTCATTACTGCTATGAACATTGGGGTACAAATGGCCCTTCTTTTCACTATCTTGTCTTGAGATAAATCTCTCTTTGCTGGGGAAGGCCAAGGCAGCAAGGAAATGTAGGAAGTCTCTAGGAGCTGCAAGCAAGAACTTTAAGACTTCAGTGCAAAGAAATGAAATCTTCCGGTCACTAGCATAAGCGTGGGAGCAGATCTAGTTGAGCCACAGTTCCAATGGAAGATCTGACTCATTCCTTAATTATATCCTTAAGAGATCCTGCATCTGAGAATACAGCTAAACTATTCCCAGGCTTCTTACACCTAGAAACTGTGATAATAAATGTATGTTGTTTGAAGATGGTGTTAGTGGCACTTTGTTACACAGCAGTAGAAAATGAATACAGACATTTGTATTGCTTTCATTTCACTTACCAGTATCTACTGATGTACCAGCAAAGTTGTTCTTCATTTTTCTTATGATGTTATTTTTATTTCCAGCATTATATTTTGATTCCTTCTTAAAGTTTTCATCTCTTTGCTTCCATTACCCATCTGTTCTTACACGCCATCCACTTTGTCTGTTGGGGTCATAATCCCATAAATCAGAGTTATTTTCTATTAGGGTTGATGGTTCCAAAACCGATGCCTCTGAGTTAGGTTCTGATGCTTGATTTGTCTCTTTATATTGTATTTTTGCCTTTTAGCTCATCTTAAAAGTTTTTTGTTGAAATCTGGACAGGGTATATCAGTTATAAGGAGTTGAAGTTAAGAGACCTTTAGTGTAAGGTTTTATGCTCATCTGGCTAGGTGTTAGGTTGTGCTTACTGTTTGCTGTAGATCCAGGTATCAGAGGCTAAAATCTCCTCCAGTGTTTCTTTTTACCTCTTCTGTTGTCTTTGGGTTTCCCCAGAGATTCTTTTAAAATGGGTCTGAGCCTTGCAGTGTTTTTAGCTGTATTTCTCTGTTGATTCTACAGGAGCCTGATTAATATGATGGTAAAGTGTGAGAGGGTAAGTGTTATATAATCCCATGATTGTGGTAGGCCTGAGCTTCTGGGCTGTGACCATCACAAGAGCTTCTTAGATTTTTTTTTTTCCCCTCCTAGCTGACACTAGAAGACTAGAGGGACATGGGGTTGGGTATTTCTCTTCCTCCAGGGCAGTTAGTTTGGCTCTTGTAAAATTCGAGTTCATCTAGGCTCTGGTCAAATAGCCTCATTTGAGAGCAGGTCTTTGTTCAGGCATGAAGACAGATTATTCTCTGATCTTCATTCTGAGAATGTGGTGGGACGCCAAGGGGTGAAACTCATAAAAGTGATGGGGCCCCTAAGGCTGGGATCTCTGAGTATTTATCTTTTAAGCTCATCTATACCCTCTCTCCAGCCTTAGTCAGTGACCCCTTAAGTGTTCCTATGGGTTGCTGGCTCTAGTGGCAGTTTCTGTTCCATTCTTTTCCTGGTAAACTGGGATCCCCGCTCTGCCTGTGTCTCTTCAGGCAGCAGCTGGCCGTGTGATCTTGATTCTCAGTGGATCTAAGCAGAGTGGTTGATTTTCAGTCCGTTCAGATTTTTGCTGGTCGTGAGACAGGAATGGCAATTTCTTATCTTTTTACAAATCGAACCAGAAATGGGAAGCTTCATTTTGGGGAGGGGGTGTTACTCAACATTCATTCTGGAAATTGAGAGTGTAGATTGCATGTGTCACTTTCCTCCAGTGCAGACTGTCATTGTCCTTCGGCTTGCCAAATCAGTTTTTGTCTCTCCATGAAGTTTCACTTCATCCTAGTTCTTGAAGAATAGTTTTTTTTTTTCTTTTTAAGATTTTGTTTATTCATTTGACAGAACAAGAGCGAGCACAGGTAGGGGGAATAGCAGGCAGAGGGAGAGGGAGAAGCAGCCTCTCCATTGAGTAGGAGGAGCCTAATGTGGGACTTGATCCTAGGACCCTGGGATCATGACCTCAGCCAATGGCAGATGCTTAACTGACTGAGCCACCCAGGCACCTCTTGAAGAATAGTTTTGCTGGATATAGAATTCTCTATCTGATTTAAAAAACTTATCCTACTTGAAATTTAACAGCTTCATAGATTTGTGCTCTCATCAATTGTCAGAAATTCTCAGCTATTATCTGGTCAGATCCTGCATCTCTGCATTTCTCTAGTATTACCTTCCAGTGCTCCCATTCCACAGATGTTAGAACATTTTTGTGCTATCTCCCAGTTTCATTGCCTCTCATATTTGCCCCTTCTCCCCTTTAATCTCTGTCTCTTATTTTTCATCATCTCTTTAGGTTTAACTTCCTATTCATTTTTTTTTAATTTTTAATTTTTAATTTTTTTTTTTTTTTTTTACTGTTCAAATTTTATTTGGTATTTTAGTTGGTACAACAACACTTAGTTGGTTGTATGGTCTTTTTACATTATATGGCAATGTACACTATATTCTGACAAACATGGTACACGAAGTAAGATCCTTTCAAACAGTTACGCACGATACATGCAATAATGAATTTATATGTTGGAGCCCAGGATGTGACTGACTGGAAAAGATGGACTAGGCATGTTGGGTGAAGGAACCTGAAGTCCTAGAACACACAGGAAATACTCATCTGGTTTGAAGAGCACCTGCTGCATATGCAATATTGGCAGTGGTGCCTCTGAGATGAACCCATTTAGGACTATAAAGGCAGGTATCATCCAGCATCAGGGTATAGCTGCAGGGTTTACTGAACCATTTGTATTTAGAAATTTAGGAAACTGATGTTTTTTCTTTATGCCATTTTGATATTATTTAAGTAACAGATCAGATAATAAGGACAATGTACACAACCTCCAACTAAAACCCTGTCGTAGTCTAGACAGGGAAGTGGTACATTAGAAAACTTTAAAACTGCAGCTCCTTTTGGATCCCCCAGAGTGTATCTGCACTCTTCTTCAAACGGGCCTCTTCCTCAGTAGTTAGAGTCACCTTCACAACATCTGAAATTCCATTCTGTCCCAAGATGCAAGGAACACTAAGGAAGACATCATCTTTAATTCCATAAAGACCCTTAATCATGGTGGAAATTGGATGCACCCGCCTAAGATTCTTCATTATACTTTCTGCCAAATCTGCCACAGACAGTCCAATGGCCCAGGAAGTGTAGCCTTTCAGTTTGATCACCTCATAGGCACTGTCAACCACCTGTTTGTGAACCTCTTTCCACTGTTCCTTATCTGCATCCGTGCCTAAGTCAGGGTGCAGATTCTTCAGAGACACACCAGCAATGTTTACTCCACTCCATACAGGCACACTGGAGTCTCCATGCTCCCCGAGGATCCACCCGTGACAGCTTAACGGGTGAACTCCCAACCTTTCCCCCATTAGGTAACGGAACCGGGCTGAATCCAGATTGCAACCACTTCCAATAACACGGTTTTTGGGAAAGCCACTTATCTTCCAAGCCACATAGGTCAAGATATCCACTGGATTGGAAACAACAAGCAACTTGCAGTTTGGGCTGTATTTCACAACATTAGGAATGATGAACTTAAAGATGTTCACGTTACGCTGGACCAAATTAAGACGGCTTTCTCCCTCTTGCTGACGTGCCCCAGCTGTGATAATAACCAACTTGGAGTTTGCGGTCACATTATAGTCTTTGCCAGAGACAATTTTTGGTGTTCTAAGGAAAAGGCTTCCATGCTGGAGATCCATCATCTCTCCCTTCAGTTTGTCTTCCATGACATCCACAAGAGCAAGTTCATCTGCCAAGTCCTTCATTAAGATACTGATGGCACAAGCCATGCCAACAGCACCAACCCCAACAACTATAATCTTATTTTGGGGGACATGTTCTTCCTTAAGAAGATTCTGTATCAGCTGGTCTTTGAGAGTTGCCATTTTGGACTTAGAACCAAAAGGAATCGGGAGTGCACGTCGGGAGGGCGAGCGTCAGCGGCGCGCGAGACTGAATCCGGACTTGGCGGCAGCGGCTCCAACCTAAATTTTTTATTTTTTATAAACATATATTTTTATCCCCAGGGGTACAGGTCTGTGAATCGCCAGGTTTACACACTTCACAGCACTCACCAAAGCACATACCCTCCCCAATGTCCATAATCCCACCCTCCTCCCAACCCCCCTGAGTCACTTATGGTTTGTCATTTTTTTTTTTTTTTGAAGATTTTATTTAGTTATTTGGCAGAAAAAGGTCACAAGTAGGCAGAGAGGCAGAAAGAGAGGAAGGGAAGCAGGCACCCCGCTGAACAGAGAGCCTGATGTGGGGCTCGATTCCAGGACCCTGGGATCATGACGTAAGCTGAAGACAGAGGCTTTTACCCAATGAGCCATCTAGGCACCCCTAAATTCCTATTCATTAATACCTTTGCATTTTCTCCCAATTGATATTTATCCATTGTGTTTTCAAATCCATTATTAAATTCTAATAGCTATATTTGTTTCTTTTCAAATATGTTTGGTCAATTTTTATTGTTACGTATTTCCCATTCATTTTTAGAGTTCTCCTTTTTGTTTTTGTAAATATATTTGCCACATTAATTTATGTACTTTGGTGCTTTAAGTATCTGAAATGTTGCAGATCCAATTCTGTTGTCTGTTACTTTCAAAAGCTCTTTTCCATGACATTATGCTTCCTTATATGTTTTATGATTTTTTTTTAAATTGTGGGTCCTTAGAATTTTTAGAATTAGAAATATAATTTTTTGAAGCTGTTTTTGAAGATGAATTCATTCAGAGGACATTTTTTTTTCTTTTTTTCTTTCTTTCTTTCTTTCTTTTTTTCTTTCTTTCTTTCTTTTTTCTTTTTTTGTATGTGCCTATAGGTACTTCCATTCAATATCCCTTCAAATAAACAAAAATTACGGCTTTTTGTGGGGGTAGGAGTGGAGGGCTTGAAGGATCAAAGAAGCACTACCATTCTGAACTACTTTATGATAAATTCTGACTGAGATTCATAGGCTTGCATGAGTATTATGAATAATTTTAGGCATAAGGCCTGAGGCTCACGGGAGAGCCTACCTCTTACTTTAAACATAATTTATATCATGTCCCCATATATATGTCAGGTTATTTGTAGTTTAACTTTATTTACTCTTCACTGAGGCTACCAACTTTATTTATGGATTTCCAGTTAAGTCTCACCATATTGGACACAGGCTTTATTTGTGGTTTCCCATATCATATGTGGCTACCAAAGGGAAACTTCATCTTGCTTGCTTTCTAACTCTCTGGATTCCGTAGTCATTATTTGCACTTTTAGTTGGTTTTATGAGGAAGGTATTCAAGGTATCTAAACTTCTGCTCAGAATATAGTTCTCTCAATTTTTTAATAGAGATTTTTGTAAAAGGAGCACCTTCTAAACTCACAGACATTTCTAAAATGAGGGGAAAAAATTAAAACAGACTTCTGCTTTCTTAAATTGTCAGTCTAATAGGATTAAGAAGACATTTTCTTTTTTTTTTTTTAAGATTTTATTTATTTATTTGACAGAGAGAGATCACAAGTAGATGGAGAGGCAGGCAGAGAGAGAGAGAGAGAGAGGGAAGCAGGCTCCCTGCTGAGCACAGAACCCAATGCGGGACTCGATCCCAGGACCCCGAGATCATGACCTGAGCCGAAGGCAGCAGCTTAACCCACTGAGCCACCCAGGCACCCCAAGAAGACATTTTCAATAAGAATATCAATAAGCATTCTTTACAAAGGATTCTTTTTTTTTTTTTTTTTTTTTTTTTATTTGACAGAGAGAAATCACAAGTAGATGGAGAGGCAGGCAGAGAGAGAGAGAAGGAAGCAGGCTCCCTGCTGAGCAGAGAGCCCGATGCGGGACTCGATCCCAGGACCCTGAGATCATGACCTGAGCCGAAGGCAGCGGCCCAACCCACTGAGCCACCCAGGCGCCCTTTACAAAGGATTCTTTTCTCCCTCTCTCTTTCTTTTCCTCATGGAAAAAAGTCAAGAGAAACAAAGAAAAAATCAGCAAAATCCTTTAGGAGGCTGCTGTGGCTATCCAGGCAGAGGTGTTAGTGGCGTGGAGCAAAATGGGTTTGGTCGCTGGGAAAAGCATTGCAAATAGGATATATTTTAGAAATAGAGTCAGCAAGATTTGCTGATGTATTCTGTTCATGAGGTGTGAAAAAGAAGAGATTCAGGGATGACTTCAAGATTGTATGAAAGAAGAAAAGAACATGTTTGGTATACAACAAAGCTGCAGGTAATCCTGTGGCCCTTCTACTAACCTCACTCTAAATCTCTTTTTCTTTTTTCTTTCTTTCTTTCTTTCTTTATTTATTTTTAAGACTTATTTTTAAGTAATCTTTATACCTGTCATGGGGCTCAAACTCACAATCCTGAGACCAAGAGTTGCACGTTCCCTGACAGCCAGCCAGGACCCCTGAAACTGGCTCTAAATCTTTTAACTGGAAAAGCAAATATATTTGTCTTTGTTTATAACCATAATACTTTTCAGAGATTTAGGGAAAATTTTCTTCAAAAGTTCTCTAAAACCAGCTAATTCTATTTAATTTTTCTACCAAAAATATTTGATTATTTTCAACATAGAAATTTGTTAGGGTAAAGGGCCTGCTTTCTGCTTCAAGTTCCCTTTCTCTGAACTTGGACTAAGTAGAAAGTTAAAGAAAATATCATGCTACATTTTCACATTGTAAGTCCAATAAAATTTCCACATCCAGGTTTCTTTGTTCTGTGATCTGCTTCCCTTAGCTCATGCCATTTGAAGTGCTATTTATTTTATTACCGATTTAAAACATATCATTGTAATGTTTTATAGTCTATTTTATAGTGAATCTACCTCCTCGTGCAAAATGTATTTTTCCACTTTTGATCAAGACATATAAAACTTTCTAAATACAGCTACATTTGTTTGAAAAAATTTTCTGAGCAATCATATCTGCATTGAGTTTGATGAAGTTGAAAAATAATATCTGAAAAAAAAGACAATATCTGACCTCAGAATGTGAGACATGATTTAATATAAAAATATAAATACAACAAAATACAAAAATTGGTACAGGGAAATTAATGAATTGTGATTAATAACAATGGTTGAATTTTATAAAAAGTATTTGGTATGTATGTATGTATTTATTTATTTATTTTTAAATATTTTATTTATTTATTTGAGAGAGAGAATAGAGGGAGAGAGAGCAAGAGCACAAGAGGGGAGAATGTCAGAGGGAGAAGCAGACTCTTCACTGAGCTGGGAGGCTGATGCGAGACTCGATCCTGGGACTCCAGGATCATGACTTGAGTCAAAGACAGTTGCTTAACCAACTGAGCCACCCAGGTGCCCCATTTGGTATGTATTTATCACTATTTCAATTTAATCCTCAAGATCCTCTGAGTAAATGCATTATTATATTTAACAAATAAAGGAATTCTAACATAAGGACGCAGAATTGTTAAGTTCAAGGTTTTGTTTTTTTAAAGATTTTCTTTATTTATTTGACAGAGAGAGAAAGAGAGAGAGACAGTGAGAGAGGGAACACAGCAGAGGGAGTGGGAGGAGAAGCAGGCTTCCTGCGGAGCAGGGAGCCCAATGTAGAATCAGATGTGGGGCTTGCTGTGGGGCTCAATCCCAGGACCATGGGATCATGACCTGAGCTGAAGGCAGATGCTTAAGGACTGAGCCACCCAGGAACCCCGAGTTTAAGGTTTTATAGATGAGAGTTTCTAGAGCCAGAATGTAAACCTGGGGACTTCTATTCCTGAGTCTATGTTTTCTACCACATTTCTGCCTCTGAAAAATAAAAAAATAAAAAAAATAGATACTATGATTTAAAAAAAAAAAAAAAAGTATGAGTCACAACAGACCCTGGAATATTTAGTCCTACCTCTGTGGTGAAGTTGGGGCTTGAGGCATCACTGTGAGATGAATAAGACTAAATGATAGCTTTCCTAAAATCTGAAGTCTTAGACACTTTCTGGCGAGAAAATGGTTTTAATGATATCTTAAGGTTTTAAATTCTATAATTTTGTGATTTTTCCCTTTGAAGTAGGAAGCAATTTTCCCTTTGCCATTCACATGCCAGAGACATAATGTAATCTTCTTTCTTACTGGAATATCTCATGCATCTGCATAACTACACTATGCTCTGACAATATTAAATATTCTCTTCTTGTAGCACACAAAATGCAGTCAAGTTTATTCTTCCAATTTCTAGCCAAATTGAAATAAAAGAGAGAAAGCATAGAGAGTTATACATTCTAGATGGTGATGGATAATTAATGGATCTCCCTGTTTTAATTATACAATGCACAAGAAAGACATCAATTGTATATTACAAATGTTTTATCTTAATTGTTCCTCAGAGGGCTTTAATAAAAATTGGAGTGTATCTTAAAACAACCAGTTTGCTCTCTTAATGTACTTTGTTGAGGATAATAAATTAATAGCACCTGGTATGCTAGGTTTTATGCAAACCCCTAAAATTGTAGCCTTTATTTTTTCCAATTTAATTTATTTTTGTACTGCAGTAATAAAATGGCGTGGTTAATGATTGTGCTTATAGGTTTATAATATATTTGATTCCATCCAATGTTAAATGAAAAACATTTCATCTTTCATCAAAATTATTACAATAACTTTGTTTCTATTTCCTGAAATTTTCTTGCCAGAATCTCCTCATGTGTACACAATATTTTAATCTAAATTTTATATACAATTGGAAGACAAAACATTGGGATGGGAAATAAAACTAAACTCTCATCAAGCTTACAAACTACCTCCATCTGTATTCATTTCTTATTAGGTGGGAGGAAGAATTCTTCTTTATAACTATGGCTAACTCCTCTTCCTCTGCTCTGAATCCCAAACATTAGCCAATCTTCAGTAAATTAAGTTGGATGTATGTTGAATGTATGAACACATTCTTTATTGCCCTTGAAAAAGGAAGCCAATTTGTGACTGTGCAACTTTGGCCAAGATCCCAAATACCAAGTACCAGAACCACACAACCGATATCAAAAATTCCCACATTCAAAGCAAGGTGTAAGACTACTTCAGCTTATTTACCAAAAAAATAAAAAATAAAAAAAGTGGATTAAGACCAAAGTTGGAAGCTTCTCTGGAGAATACAAAACAGTGTTTTAAAGAGATCAGAGCATTAGAGCAGCCCCGGAGCCATTTCCAAATAGCATTGTCCAAAAAGGTTGCCTTTGGAGGCAGTGAGGTCCTGATACAGAGTCTGCAGAAATGGGCCACCATGAATCAGGGCAGAAGTAGGCATTATAAATGTTCCCTTGGAGAGTAAACCAACAGTTTCAGATATTTGCAAGTGAAAGAGCATGAGCAATGGATGGAAGATGATTCTGAAAAGGTCTCACAGACTGACAGGAGAATTATACAGTAGTCTAAACCCAGTCTTTTTAGTTAACACCCCCAATAACCCATTGTTCTAGCAGCCATTCTCCATTATCAAATAATTTCTTTATATGTGGGAAATGGTTAACTACCATGATTGTAGTTGACTTAGTCTTTAAAAGTTGTATATATTTTCCTGATAAAGTGATTCAATTTTTTAAAGTTGTTTTTTGGGGCACCTGGGTGGCTCATTGGGTTAAAGCCTCTGCCTTTGGTTCAGGTCATGATCCTGGGGTCCTGGGATTGAGCACCGCATCGGGCTCTCTGCTCAGCAGGAGCCTGCTTCCTCCTCTCTGCCTATCTCTGTCTGTGAAATAAATAAATAAAATCTTTAAAATAAATAAATAAAGTGTTTTGTTTGTTTTTATAAAGATGTGTTTTTTTTCTATAGGAGTTCTGTAGGAATTGTATACTGAGTTAATGTAAATGAAAGTTAGTAGTTCTATAGACTCTGGTCCTGAGTTATCTTTAATATGTATGATATTTAAAAATATCTAATATTGGAGATTAAAAGTCTAAGCTTAAATGACATATTTAAGTCAATAGTATGAATTATTATTATCATTGGACTTCTCTCACTGAAACACAACATGCACGATGTAGCAACATGCCATTTGCTCAGTTTTTCCTCATTGTTCTGTGATTTAGATCCCTTCCAAATTCATGTTAGAATCCATACTAAAATTTGTTATCCATGATTCATCTATATGAAGAGTTAATTTAATGATATTATACTTGCTTTCCAATTTAATTTAGCTTTTCAAGAAAGTAAGAATTAAGTAGTTGCTTCTATAGTTACTAGGTCACCGCTTATTTCTGTGTCATTGTGATATCAAAATTGATAAAAATTGAGCATTTCAAGTGACTGTATTATACTCATAAAATCAAACATGGTGATTAAAATTCTGATTTTTAATAATTATATAAATATGATCTCAAAGATAAAATAAACAACATCAGAAGAGGAATGGTGAAATGCTTGCTTTCCCTTCTTTGACATATTGTCAGTTTATAATCCACTGTTATTATGCGTAGAATGCATTAAAAATACATTCACTCTTGAATATTCAGATTTTTGTTTTTAGAGATGACATTGGGTCTCAGAATAGCTCAGTAATTGTTACTGTAGATAAGCCAAAGAATATTATCACTTTTAATCTGACAGAATTTGCCATATAGCATTAGTCTCCTAAGGTTGAAAAACTTGAAGAGTTGCAATGTATGTAAAACAACAACAACAAAAAAAGATATGGAGAGAAATCATTGAAATTTTACTTAAAGGGCATGACGTTTAAAGGACCTATAAATTGCTCTATTTTATTTCATTGTGATGAAGAACTTTCCTATTTAACATTTGAGAATATTTACAGCTTGAGAGTTTGTGATGTTGCTCATGCATTGTCACATTTAAATCTCACAATACTCCTCGAGGTAGAAACTATTAACCATATGAACAAAGGAGGAAATTGTAGCTCAGAAGAAGTTAGATAACATGTACAATGTTGCACAACTGGAAATTGGCTAAGATGGAACAAGTTTAGATTTGTCTTCTATAGAACCTATGCTTTTCCCTACTATACTGAATGGAAGAACAAATAATATATGAAAACGACCAAACACAGTGCTTGGACCACCAATTTTCAATAAATTGGTTTCCTTCTTAGCTCATGTGCAGGTCTTAAGAATTTTCTATGTTCCTATTATTCAGCAGAAAATATTTGATATATTTTCAATATGACAGTGAATAGGAAACATATACTGACACTTAGATTCTCTATGATTTTCAACTCTTATCCATCCTTCTCTGGAAATAGGTCTCCCAAATTGACCTCATCTTACATATATAAATGGTAATGAAACATAATTTATCCTTTATCTCCCAGGAAAGTCCTCTCTAAGGAAGGCCATTTCTAATTCTGTTACAACAGTGGCTCTCAACCATGAGTGATTTTGCACACAGCCCTCCCTCAGAGGACATTTGGAAGTGTCTGAAGACATTTTTAATTGTTAAAACTGGACATGTATATGTGCTATTGATATCTGAGGGGTAGAGGACAAGAAAGTTGCTAAACCTATGAGGTACAGGATAACCCTCAACAACAAAGATTTATCCTGTCCAAAATGTCGATAGTGCTTCAGCTAAGAACCTGGTGTTAGAGAGATGAATGGAGAACAAATGGAGAGTAAGCAGTCTGGAAATGAACCACACAGTATGTTTTCTGTTCATCAAAGAAAAACCCTGATCATAAATATAATGTGTCTATTTCTCAGAATTTACACTTATTTAAAAAAATATATTTTAGGAGGGCTAATGTCAAAGATGTGTGGGGGAATGTGTATTTTTATACAGTATCCTTATTAAAATATAAATAGAAAACCAAAGTCATGAATAATTAGGGCAGGTCTATGCTCTTTGGAGTTAGGGCAGACAGGGAAACAAATGTTGCCCCTTCCCATGGCAATCTTCATACCAATTTTTATGAGCACATCTTATATTTTCATTTTCACATTATCCTTCTGAATGTTCAGAGGGAGATGGGAAAATTGAGACACAGGAACACAATTACATTCTGTAAAGCAGTTGTTGTTACACAGGGGCAGAAATATGACTTCCTGACCCCAGTGTGTTTTCCACCTTCTTACTCTGAGATATAGAGTTTGTATGTACATTGCATCTTATAAATCAAAGTTGACAGCTCTATAATTTTGAACATGAATAAAGAATGAAAAACAAGCACCCAGAAAGTAAGCACAATTTAGATCTCAGAAAAACCAAAACCAACAAATTATAACTTTATGTTGATGTATCACTGTTGGGACAATAACACCCCTCCTCCCATCACCCAACACATAAAACAATCTGAAAACAAAGTAAATGCCCATTAAATAGTGAATAGAATAAAACTAAGAGAAAGGGAGACAGTGTGTGTGTGTGTGTGTGTGTGTGTGTGTGTCTGTGCTGATATATTTGGAGAGTTTTAATGAGACCAGCATGCTCTATTCTCTGATGTGACCTCAAACCCTTTCCTTCATCCTATTTTCCAGAATGAGGAGCATGGGCAGGGTCACTTGATCTGCATAGATCACGTAAAGTTTTATCTGTAGCATCAATAATATATTGACGTACAATGATATAATTGTGAAGAAGCTTATGATGGGAAAAATGGACTTTCCTCCACTTAGTGTGATATCCCTTGCAATCTTCATTTATTGAATCAGACTCCTGTCATGGTGGCATTATTGAGAAGGTTTTCGTAGTGGATTGGCCTGGAAAAGAGGCCAAATAAATTAGCCTGATTTTTATCTAAGTTAATGCCTGCTGCTAATTTGGTCAAAAAGTGTCTATGAACCTCTTATGCAGTTTAGTATAGTTAGATTCCTACAGTGCAACTGGGGTGAATGAATAAGAAGAATCAAGAAGAATCTCTGCATATTTGGCTTCAAATAATGCATGTACAGTGAAAGCAGTTATTGAGAAAAAAAGACTAGTTGTTGGTGATGGAGGATAGGGGTTTTGTGGCCATGTTGTCAGAAATAGGAAGTTTTAGAAAGATTCTGACATATTATGAAGCATCTGTGCTAGAGAGAATAATTTGGGGGTTCATTGGTATGTAGGCAGCATTTAAAATAAGAGATAGGCTTTCTGAGATGTGTAATATATGGAGAGAAGAGAAAGAGACCTAGGACAGCTTGGGACACATCCCAAAATTAATATGTCAAGCAGAAGAGAAGGTGGCAAAAGAGGCAAAATAGGTAATATAAAAACCAGCAGAGATGGCTTTAAATCTGCCATGGGAAGAGTGTTTTTTTTTTTTTTTTCAGTTATATTTATTCAGTAGCTATTTTGAAAAATTGAGATGGCAGCTGGATGCTCTATGAAATGAATAATTTTTGAGCTTGTTTTTATTTTTTTTTTCTTTAAGGTGGAAATTAATAATGTATGCAGTGATTGAGAAGGATCCATTAGGACAGAAAAACTGGTATTGTAGGATATAAGGAAGAAAACTGAGAGAGGTTCCCGAGCAGAGGGATGGGATTTTAATGAGAGAGGATGTGTGAGACTGAAGGGAGCACACACTACACTCTGTGTGGTGTGGAGGTAGAGCTGTTGCCGAAGAAAAGAGATACAGATGAGTTGGTATGTGTGTGGTTACTACTCGTGGTGACTTTTTTCCCCCCTAATGAAAGAGACAAAGCCATTTGCTGGGGCAAGGGAGGGGGAAATGTGTGGTGGGACTTGTCAACAGAAGAGTTTGAAATGTTCATGTTGGGCAGTGGAAAACCAAGCATACTGGGAAAATGTGCAATGTTGCTAGAGAATGTGTGATCTTTAGTGATCTGTGGACATTGTTGAATGGAAGAACATTTCACTGGTGGTGAGGACATCCAGAATTCAGGGACCCTACTCTCATTCCTAAAAGAGATGAATAAATATGTGTCCGTGGCTGTACTAATTTCCTCACTTCCCCTTCTGCTCCCCATTGTCACTGAATCTGAGTTACACATTTTCTTTGTTTGCCTGTGCTTGGATCTTAAGCTGCCATACATTTTCTCTACATAGGATTTAGTGTAAGAAATCTGTTACATTGCTGGATGTGATTAAAGATCAAGGATGTATCAGACAGTATGGATGGACAGATGAAAAGACCCTAGAAGTGATACAATAAGCCCATCAAGAGAAACTATTTTTGTTATTTATTGAAAGAAAATCTGTGATAACAAAAATCAAAGTTCTTTGAAATAAGCATCACAAAAAAACAAAATGAAATAAAAAATATTACCAAAATTAAGCAAATAAACTCTGTATGTCAGGTTTTGATGTTCATTCTCTCTTTCTCTTTCTCTCTCTTTTACAGAGCTCTCTATGAAAGATTTGGAAGAGAATCATAACAAAATTCTAGGAGCTTTTAATTTTATCTTACATTATATATGAATGCTCTTTTTCCTTAAAGAACAAATGTGTATGGGAATCTCTAGGAGAAAGTCTTGGCAAAGTTCAGAACTCCCTTATTTGGAGATGTTGGATTTTCCCCATTTTCAATAATAGAGGCAAATGTGCCAATTACTCATTGCAGTTTTGTCTTCAAGATTTATAAAATAAAAAACTCTGCAAAAAAATTTCTCCAATTCTAACCAAGTATATCTGAGACATCACTGCTTCAACTAGTAACAATATAAGCTAGGGGTGCCTGGGTGACTCAGTCCGGTTCAACATCTGCCTTTGCCTCAGGTCATGATCTCCAGGTCTTGGTATGGAGCCCCACTTCAGGCTCCTTGCTTAGTGGGGAGTTCACTTCTGTCCCCCACTTCTCTTGCTTGTCTGCTCTCTCTCTCAAATAAATAAATGAACTCTTTAAAAAGATAAACTTATTTTGTTGTTGCTGCTTCTTTCTAAGTTGTTACTGTTTGTGTTGAGACTTCCTTCTACATTGCTTCTATGTTGCTTGTAAAAACACACAGTCAAAATAAGAAATTTGTCTGAGAAAGAGAATAACAATTAGGAAAAGAGACTCTACCACTAAACTCTACATCTGTATATGCATAATATATCCATATATAAAAATGTGTTTTCATATATAAATATATATCCAATAATTTTATAATATGTAAGTGTAAATCTCCGTTAAAATTTCTCTTCTAGCTCCTAGTGTTTCCAGAGGTGAAGTCCCTCTCTATCTCTTCTTAAAAGTTTTTTTTTTTTTTTTTTTTTTTTTTTTTTACAAAGATGCTCTTGGGAATATAGAGGACAGCAAACTTCTGTACAAAATACTTGTTTTTCCTGCTTTCCACATGGATGGCAACTCTACTGAAAATCTATTTTTATATCTGAGACTTCTCCACATATTTCTATGGACTCTGTTTTGCCCTAAAAATAGGGCACAAGTTCTCTTTTAGGAATAACAACAAAAATAAATTACAACAAATAAGTAAGGTGAATAGCTATATTATCTACTTTTCCTGGCTGGCAGCACTGAAATCCATGGTCCAATCTTCACCCATATGTTGGTGATCAGCAAGTCAAAATGTGCCAGGCTTTTGACTGAATGGCACCCTTAGGAAACTGTTTGGGACATTTCATAAGTCACTTGTTTGTGCTTTCCCAAGTTGGAAGTCAGAAGCACTTTCCTTGTTTCCTTAGCATCTGGGGCACAAGTATGTGTGATGCATGGTCTATCCCTCAAACGTAGTCATGTGAGACTTGGATTCAGAAGTGAGTGTGAAGAAGCAGATGCCTTGAAATCCATTCTTCTTGGACTGGCCTTAGAACCATTCAGTGGCAATCTGAATTATAGTGCCAATGTCTAGTGTCCAACATCAACAGTGTAGGTTGTGGTATCTTTGCTGACATTGGCAGCATTGGATCAGTTATGGCATAATTCAGGGGAAGATCCTGGCTGCATAGCTTTTTGCCTGATCATTTCATCTCCCTAGAGCACCCATATTACCTTAAAATTTGATGCTATCATTCCTTGGTGCTACTGATTTAAAAATGAATTCTATAGCAAATATCCATGGTGAAACCTGAGCTATCAACTGCAAGAACCTTAGCAGTGAATGCACAACTTATTCTCTTCTGGTTGTGTTTGCATAAAGATCTGTTAGTCTCCCCAGGAGAAAAAATGAAACAATAACAACAAAAAGTTTTGAGATTAACAATCTGCTTGGCAAAGACTAGATATTGACACTAAGGGGGTAAAATATGTTCTCTGTAGGCCCAAGAAATCAGAGATTCATGAAGAGATGACTCCTAAGTCATTTCATTTCTGTTTAACAATATTAATTAATTTTCCTCAGGGGAGGCTTCTCTGTCATTAGGTGATGATTTTTCATATCAGTTCTGAAGGAATTTGTCCAAAATTTTTCAACAAACTTAAAACGTTTATCAAATAAAATGCTACTAATACTAGAGGTTCTATGAAAATATAAGGTCTTTGTGTTTTGAAATTTAAAATAATTTCAGCACCACGGGGGAGAAACAGTGCTCTCAAAGAGCAAGCAGCACATGCATTTGTAAAATATGAAGACAAAAAGGAGTGATGTCAATGTAGCAAAATCCAAAGCCATTCTAAGGTTAGTTTGCATATTTAAAAATAGCACGAAAGTAACATCTAAAGCCATTATTAGGTGATGTGGTATAAGGTACTAGTTGCATCAGGGAAAAATCTTTAAATATACAAAAGAGATTTTATGATCCATGCTGCAATTGTGGTCAAGGATAGATGTCCCAGCAATCTGGCAGATATCAGATCCAAGAGCAGTTGTTGTCACCATTATCATTGTCATTCACATCCAATCAGGAAATAAATTGGAGCATCATGGTATCTCAAATCAAGTATAGGCTTTGGCACAAGACATATGTTAAAAGAAATAACATGCAAAATGCTTTGTGCAGTGTCTGTCACAGATTAGACATTTAATAAATGTGATTTTCTTATGTGTTAACAAATATAATTTTATGGTTTGAACATTCTATATGTTAAAAATGACTGAAACTGGTAGACCATGAAATAGCTCTGAAAACTAGAACAACCTGGGAGATTTAAGATAGGAAAGTGCAGCATCTTAGCTAACGAAATTTCTGAAAGAAAAAAATGAAGCTTATTTTATGATCTTGGTTTTTTACATGAAAATTTCTCTAGATTTAAACATGTTGGAATTTCACATATGTAAAATTTCAGACACAAAAAAATGAGCAAAGGGAAAAAAGAGAGAGAGAGAAGCGAACCAAGGAACAGACTATGGAGAACAAACTGAGGGTTACTAGAGGGGATGTGGGTGGGGAGGATGGGTGAAAAATGTGATGGGAATAAAGTACACTTGTCATGATGAACACTGAGTATTGTATGGAAGTGTTGAATCACTACATCAGACATTAATATTACACTATATGTTAACTAACCAAATTCAAATAAAAAAAATACTGCACATGCAAGTAAAAATTGGAAAATCTGAAAAAAGAAACCGTATTGGGAGTTTGAGCTGCTTTATTATGCCAGAATAGCTTAGTACCTCTAATTCTCCTAGAGATAATTTTATTTTTTATTCATTTATTTTTAAGATTTTATTTATTTTACAGAGAGATCACAAATAGGCAGAGAGGCAGGCAGAGAGAAAGGGGGAAGCAGGCTCCCCACTGAGCAGAGAGCCCAATGCGGGGCTCAACTGCAGGACCCTGAGATCATGACCTGAGGTTTTAACCCACTGAGCCACCCAGGCACCCCTCCTAGAGATAATTTTAAAACCCAACTCATTCTAGGCACCAGAGAGCAATAAGAAACACAGACTGTATAGGAGTTTACCCGTGAAAGAGAAATTGGAATGTGAAAGGTTTGTGACTTTGTGAACTTCTGTCTGAGAGTACTCCCTGATTCATACATAATTTGAGATTGAGAAAATCATAAATGTGTAAGCTTGAGGTGTGAAAGACAGAGTTAGGAGCTAGAGGAGTAAGAAGTTTGAGAAAAAACATTCTGAAAGAGAGAGGGTCAGAAGGAAGCTGAGTCCCCAAATCTGCCCAAATAATTAGCTGACTGTGAAATTATACACAGTTAAAATTTAAAAATTAAATTATTATGCAGAGACACCAAGGGACCCATGAAAAAGTAGCAACTGGAAGCTGAAAAATACGTCAGAAATATCAACTGCTGCCCCATTATAAGGAAAGATTTAGAGTTTGAGTTTATCACTACTCAGAGACTATACAATAGTCTTCTTTATGTCAGTTTTCATCCAAAAGTTATAGATATGAAAAGAGAAAAATATGACTCATACCTAAGAAGGAAGCAGTCAATAGATGCTAAGATAACTAAGATGTTACATGTATTAAATTAGGCATATAAATATGTTCAAAGCTTATAGGAAAATTCCCATAATGAATAAACAGCTGGGAAAATGTCAGTAAATAATTAAAAATAATAATAGTGAGTCAAATGGCAATTCTAGAGGTAGAAAGTACAATAACTTTTAATGGAAAATCCGCTGAATGGGTTTAAAATACAGCTCGAGCCAGAAGAGAGAATCTGTGAAATCAAGGATAGATCAACAGAAATTATCCAATCTGAAATACTAATAAAAAATAGAAAAAAAAAACAAATAGAGACAAAAGGTCCATAAGAGTTTAATAAGCAATCTAAAATATATATTTTTTAAAGTTCTTATTTAAATTCCAGTTAGTTAACATATAGTGGGACATTTGTTTCAGGTGTACAATATAGCGATAGTGACTCGGGGTTTCTGCACATCCCCAGCGCTCATTACAGCACTTGCCCTCCTTAATTCCCCCCACCTGTTTCACTCATTACCCCACTCACCTCCCCTCCGATAACCATCAGTTTGTTCCCTGTAGTTAAGAGTCCATTTCTTGGCTTGCTTTTCTCTCTCTTTTTCTCCCTATGCTCATTTGTTTTTATTTTTTTCCCTGGGGCGTACCAGAGACCACACATAGGGTTCATATTTACCACACACATTTCTAGCACAATTAGACATAGGGAAACATACAAAATAAACATCAGAACATCTTGTTCTTCAGCCTGGATCTGATACAAAGCCCTTTCATATTTAGAACCCCATTAGAAATTGTTACCCTTCTGAGTCACTTGATAAATGGTTGGAGCAGTAATGTTAAGTTTGAAATTTATTGTCATAGGTGTCATCTTAAAATGCTGACACTTGCTTTATGTAGTTTTTTTCAAAAGATTTTATTTATTTATTTGACAGAGAGAAGGGAAAGCAGGCTCCCTGCTGAGCAGAGAGTCCGATGTGGGGCTCAACCCCAGGACCCTGAGATCACGACCTAAGCCAAAGGCACAGGCTTAACCCACTGAGCCACCCAGGCATCCCTAATGTAGTTTTTGTAAATGATTCATCTATGCTTGAGAAGAATGAATATTTAATAATTATACAAGTTGAGCTTTTTTGTTCTATTCTTTCTATTCTTATTTTTATTGTCTTGCAAATATTTATGAGTGTATCAAAACTTTTACAAAGATGCTGGATCAGTTTACTGAATTATACTTTTGTAATTTCTTTCTTTCTTTCTTTTTAAAGATTTATTTATTCATTTATTTGACAGACCAAGATCACAAATAGGCAGAGAGGCAGGTAGAGACAGAGGAGGAAGCAGGCTCCCTGCCGAGCAGAGAGACCAATGTAGGGCTCGATCCCAGGACCCTGGGATCATGACCCGAGCTGAAGGCAGAGGCTTTAACCCACTGAGCCACGAAGGTGCCCCTCTTTCTTTCTATATCTTTAAGCTCTTATCAGTTAATCACAAGTTTAGATTTTTTAAAGTTTACAGTTCTTAAACTCTTTTGATGAATCAGGTCATTTCTGAATACAGGCTGACATCAAATATTACATAATATTTTTGATTAAAGTTTATTTTATCGGATATGAACATAGGATTCCAGTTTTCATTCATCAAAATGCTTACTCTTTTATTCTCAGACTTTCGGTATATTTATGTTTGTGGTGTGTCTCATAAGTGTATATGGCTGAATTAATTTTGAAACCCAGTGTGAGAATTTCTGGAGTGACATCAGCCATATGGCCAAATGAGACATTCATCACTTATGTCCCACACTAAACAATAACAATTTGGCATCCATTCATGTACAAAAGTGACTTTGTGGGAGCCATGGGATTCAGCACCATAAAACAAGGGGCCAGGAGAAGTCTCACCAAATAGTGCATCAAGTATTAGGCATACAGACCTCCATCCCAGCACTGAACTGTAGAGTGGCCTGCAAACCAGCTCTAGCCTCTCTTGCCCATGGTCCAGAAGCTCCTGGAGAATATTTCTTAGACAATCACCCATAGATGAGGGAGCTTTTGTGGAAATCCACAAAGTCCAGAAGCTCCTGGAGAATATTTCTTAGACAATCACCCATAGATGAGGGAGCTTTTGTGGAAATCCACAAAGTCTAGTGGGGAAACTTCCACATTGTTGGAGGAAAAAAAAAAAAAAAAGAGTGAGCTTGGATGTATTGGAGAAGATAGGAGGAATATTTGGTTTACCTGCATCACCTCTTCCACAAGACATCACAGCTCAGTGCCAAGGGTTGTTGGCCTGTGATTTCTCCTATGGAGGAAAGTAAGGTCATGTGAGTGGGTGCCTGCTTCCCTATCTGTGCATGGTGCTTCCAAAGAGTCCATATATTTTTTTTTTAAGATTTTATTTATTTATCAGAGAGAGAGAGGGGGAGAGCAAGCACAGGCAGACAGAATGGCAGGCAGAAGCAGAGGGAGAAGCAGGCTCCCTGCTGAGCAAGGATCCCGATGTGGGACACGATCCCAGGACGCTGGGATCATGACCTGAGCCGAAGGCAGCTGCTTAACCAACTGAGCCACCCAGGTGTCCCCAAAGAGTCCATTTTTAAACCCAGAATACTGAGTCACTAGTTTTATGACTGTGGGGGTGGAAAAAGTCTAGCAGAGCATCAGATAGGACTCTCAGGGGGCATTAGAGAGATGCAGATCCTACTAGTCATACTGCAGACTCTATCAAGAAGTCCACCCACGAGCTTTCAGGGATACAATTGATAATTGTGTTAAATATTAATAGACTGAGCATGCTAATTTAATTCAGAAATTATTAGAATGGGTAAAAATGAAAACAAAATCCAATTATTTGCTAACTAAAAGAAATGTTCTTTACATATAATGACAGAAAGGTTGAAAACAAATAGAAAAATATATAGAATGCAAAGAGTAAAAATACAAAGCTTTGCTTGCAAATGTCAGATGAAATACATTTCAAAATTAGGTGCATTATCAGAAAAAAAGAGGGATTCTTCATAATGATAAAAGAGTCAATTCAACAGGAAGACATCAAAACCAGAAAATTTTGTGTCCAATGACAAAGTTTTAGGATATATTTATATCTTCCTTTATTTCCATATTATTCAATATGAATTTTTATTTTTTTTTAAAACCACTAACTACAGTGTCTGGATTCTGTAAAACCCTTCCTAGAACTCTCCCAACTTTGTTGAAGGGGGCAACACACTACTCTGTCTGTGCCTTGACTACTGGATTGCCAGATTTCCTTCCTTCCTCCCTTTACAAAATTGGTATCTGTGCTCCAATGGTGTGTTTTCACCTTCCATGCCTTCCATTACTGTAGTTCTTTTCACCATGCTCTGGCAGTCTTTGGGGACAGACCCCTATATTAGATTATATTTCTTAGTTCCAACAACCAGCCCAAATCGCCACCCTTTCACTTTGTCTTATGCTTAGAACATAATAAGTCTAATGCTGGATTAGTCTTTGTTTCCAGTTATTTCATCTTCACTTAAATGTGTATTTATGGCCCTGCATACAAGACCCTTTTAATATGTGCCATGAAGATAAGCCCTTCTACCGGCTGAAATATAAAATAACTGCATCCAGGAATAAAATATCCATGGGTCACATACTGTTTGACTAATTTGCAAATAGTATAAATATGTAAATACTCATTACCCTGAATGAATGAGTCAGTCAATAAATTGATAATGTTTATTTTTTGCTACTATACACATGGTATGAAATATGGTATATTCATTACAATATTCAGTATAGAACATTTGGTTCCTAAGATTTACAATGTACTCAGGGAAAGAAAATAATTGATCATGGTAAAATTAGATAAAAATAAAGCAGATTAGTATTGTCCAAAATGACACTAAAGATTTTTTTTAAAGGAGCAATTAATGTGAATGGAGTTGTTAGGTTACTTTATAGAAAAATTATAAATGAAATGTAGGAGTGAGGATTGATCTTTAGCTATCATTATCCTTATGTATATGTATACTTGGAGTATAAAACCTATAACTTGACTATATTAGCTATAGAATGCTTTTTCTTTAGCATTTCTTTAGCATAAAATATTTCCTTTAGCCAAATTTTTCTTTGGATGCTCTTCTTCCTCAGTCAGGAGAAACTGTAATTGTCAAATTGACTTATTATAAAGGTAGCTATGTTATGCAAGGGAAAAGATACTTCATACTTGCATAGCTGTGGATAAAACATTCATTTTTCTGAGACTTAGCTTTCTTACCTATGTAATGACGCAATAATGCATTTTTTCTAAGCCATAAAGCACATTTTAAGTACAAGCTGTGATCTTCATTAGCTACCTGACTCAAATGTTTTCAGTGAATGCAGAGCCAAAAATAGTGAACTTTATTTCTAGGTCCCAAGTTATAGAACGGCCTTGAGATGTGAAGCCAAATATTAAATGAAGAAAGACATAAAGAATTTTTAACTTAATGCTTTTCAAATGAATATTGAATTTTGCCATTTCTTTTTATGTTTAAAAACACATTTTTGAGAGAATATTCCAGATTATTTCATACTATAAGGAATGCTGAATTAATTTATTTTGAATAATAACAAATGACATCTCAAGCTTATTGTGGTATTTAGAATGATATAATTATTGTAGATTTTATATAATTAACACAAAATCAATACAAAAGAAAGAAAAATGATATTTTCCTAATATATAGCTATGTTGAATTAGTAAAATTAATCAAATTAATTGATAATTGTATTTATGTTCTCCAGTATGTAAATAATACTAAATTGATGTTTCACACAACTAACCCATTAAAGGACTTGCAAGTTGATTTTTGTGTAGAAATTACCAAGATTGATAAGGGCAAGAGAGAAAATTTAATGGCAAAAAGTGGCATAGAACATGATTATCATTTTACAGTTAAACAATGTTATGCCATAAAATGGAAAAGTCCATTCCAGCTGGTTGTTAATACCCTAAAAATCCTTTTGTGCAATAACTGAAATGCAAAAGCCACTCATTGCCATTTTATTGGGTAGAGGAAGTCATAATGTAGGTTTTTATAGGAACATTCAGAGTTACTGCTGTTATCCATAACTCTTCTATCTTTTAAAAATGTAACAAACAAATGTAAATCGTTTTCAGTTGTGCTGATTTATGACCTAAGCTAGCAATTAGAACAGGGCAAGGCCTATTTGACAAGTCAGTCAAGCCCTCTTAGCTTGATGCTGTTGAATTAACAGCTTCCAAAAGTGCACCCCTGGGCTCTTAGAGTGTGCATCACCAAATCTTGAATGAAACCAATTTTGTAAACATAGAAATTATGGGCACTACCACACTTGAAACTGTCACTTTAGAAGTCTGTGCAGCAATTCTGAAACCTCTCTCATTGCTCAAGCATATTTTGTGACCAAGAATTATTGCAATTATTAAAGACTTACTTTAAATAACCTTGAGAGTAGAAAATTTCTTTGTGGGATGATCACAGTATTTAAAAGCACATGTAGGGCACCTGGGTGGGTCAATGGGTTAAGCCGCTGCCTTCGGCTCAGGTCATGATCTCAGGGTCCTGGGATCGAGTCCCGCATCAGGCTCTCTGCTCAGCAGGGAGCTTGCTACCCTCTCTCTCTCTCTCTGCCTGCCTCTCCGACTACTTGTGATTTCTCTCTGTCAAATAAATAAATAAAATCTTAAAAAAATAAATAAAAAAAATAAAAGCACATGTAATTAATTGTTTTGGAGCAAGGTGGCAGAATGAATATATGAATATATATGTATATGTTTCTATTTATCATCTTTCATTCATCCATCTATCATCCATCCATCCATCCATCCATCCATCCATCTATCCTAACTGGATAATAGTGAAAAAAATGGCCAATTTTTCAAACAAAGTAATTAATATTCTTATTGGCATCAGATCTATTTCTGTGGCAATTCCAGAAAAAGTATTTGAGAAGCATTTTTTTAAAAGTGTTATTACTGAAACAGTCTCCAAAGAAGATAGTTCTGTGAAATATAGAACACAATTTAATATGTAAATTATGATATGCTTATTAAAAGATCTTTCTCACTCTTTTATAACCATATTTTAATGAAAAAGAGCTTTAATTGGTGTAAAAGACTTGCTTTTTGTTTATTTTTAAATTTTAAATTTCATTTTGAAATAATTTTGGGCATACACAGAGAACTGAAAGAGAACTGAAAAGTTAAAGAAATAGAACTAAAAGTTCTTGCACAAAATGTAATAGTTTCTCTAACAGAAGGTCAGGGATCAAAATCAAAATGAACACTGATGTAATAACTTTTAACTAATCTATAGACTTTACTCAACTGCTAGTTGTCCAAATTGTCCAATTCAGGATCCCATAGTGCATGTAGTTGTCATCCTTTTTTTTTTTTTTTTTTTTTGTCTTTTATGTCCTATGGTTGAAGAGAGATGACCAATTATTTTGTAGAATGTCTCTCCCAATTTGGATTTGTCTTTTGCTTCTGGATGATTAAATTCAGATTATGCATTCTTTGTAAGAGCACCACAAAAATAATGCTGTTTTTCTCAGTACTTTGTAATAGGAGGCATGAAATTTTGATTCCTGCTTTTAAGGGTGATGCTAACTTTGACAACTTGGTTCAGGTAGTGTTTAAAAAGTTTCTCCATTGTAATGCTACTATTTTCTCTTTGTAATTAACAATTATTTTCTGGAAAGATACTGTCAAATTATGTAAATATCCTGTTTCTTATCATATTTTCCCTAGTAATTTTATTGTTCATTGATGAATCTTGCCTGCGGGGGTTTTTATTGTGATGTTTGCCAAATAGTAACTTTTATTTCCATCATTCCTTGTACATATATTAATTGGAATCTTACTATAAGGAAGAACTTCCCATTTCCCTCCTTTATTTATTCAATGGTGTATCTATGTTGGCATGGATTTATGGCTATTTTATTCTATGATTTATAGTTCATTATTATTTATCTTTTGGCTCAAATTATCCCAGATTTCGTTATTGGAAATTCCTTTAAATTTATTCCTTTCTTTACTTCCAATAATTTGTTTTAAGCATTTACATCCTCTCTGGCAACACGAAATGTTTCACTCTCATCTGATACTTTTCCTGAAATGAGCCAACTCCTCAGAGCCCTTTCATTTTTATTGCAAAATAGTGTTTAGAAACTAAAATACAGGCACTAGTTATGTCCATTGTTACTGTGGTGTTACTCTTCTAGGTCTTCTCAGTGGAAATACACAGACACCTAGAACAGTATCTATATTGATTCTATGTGCTTTTCTAGGTATTTGTTAAGAATTGTTAGTACATACTGATCCATCCAGTTATAGTCCAACACCTAATGGTTCAATCTAGCTTTTCTCCATTCATATTTGTAATTCCTTTCTCCTATAGTAAGAAACCCGCATCTCATTATTCATATTTATTTGTTCCATTCTAAAACCCCTAGTTTTTATAATTAGTGATTATACTCTGCGTCAAGTATGCTAAAAGTAGAATATTTGCATGTGACTCATTTTGTCATTAGCATGTCAGCATGCAGTCAAATAATGTTTTTCTGAGTTATTAGATTAGTTCTTTTATTCCCCACACAGTTTTGTGTGGTTTTGTTATGCATTTGTAATATAGTCAGGTTGCTCTATTACTGCTTTTACCTCATTTTGTGTTCCCAACTTTCTGGTTAATTTTAACAATTTAAAAATTATTTTTTGCAAGTGTATATCATGCTTTACTATGACACTAACTATGCCCAGAGGCAATCTCAGAGGCATCTTTCCTACCCCATTTTAATTGCACTGATTTTCTACCATATTACCATCGATAGCCTATAACTTAACTACTGATTTCTGATTTATCTTTACGCCTTTTATTTATTTTCTTATCTTTTTTCCTTCAACAGTCTTCTCTGTACTTGCCTATTTCTTCCTGGAGTTTCAGTTTTATCAGTTTGCCTATATCAAGATAAGATACCAGCTAGAGCAACCAATCAACTGTCAAAAACAAAGATTTAAGTTAACATTGCTTCAAGGACAACATCATTTTTAGCAAAAATGAAGAAACTTGTGCTTTTATAAAAACATCATGACAATAATTTGTTAAAATGAAAAAGTTATTATCTGCAACAGGATGAAAAATGAGCAGATGCAAATGATGAAAATTAGATAATTATGTCTACACGGAGATTGCACAGTGCTATGATATTTACCCTTCATTGCCTTTATTTTTTAAAAAAAATTTATGATTCTATATCTTTATTTTATATAAAAAATAAATATGTTTTTATTTTTTTATTAACATATAATGTATTATTTGTTTCAGGAGTAAAGATCTGTGAATCATCAGTCTTACACAATTCACAGCATTCACCATAGCACATCCCTCCCCAGTGTCCATCACCTAGCCACCCCATCCCTCCCACCCACCTCCATTCCAGCAACCCTCAGTTTGTTTCCTGAGATTTAGAGTCTCTTATAGTCTGTCTCCCTCTCTGGTTTTGTCTGTTTCATTTTTTTCTCTCTTCCCCCATGATCCTCCGCCTTATTTCTCAAAGTCCACATATCAGCAAGAACATATAATTGTCTTTCTCTGATTGCCTTATCTTGCTTAGCATAATACCCTCTAGTTCCATCCATGTCATCACAAATGGCAAGATTTCAGGGTTTTTTGATGGCTATATAATATTCCATCACATATATGTACCATGTCTTTTTTATACATTCATCTATTGATGGACATCTAGGTTCTTTTCATTGTTTGGCTATTGTGGACATTGCTGCTATAATCATTGGGGTTCACATGCCCCTTTGGATCACTACATTTTTATCTTTGAGGTAAATACCCATTATTGCAATTGCTGGGCCGTAGGGTTAACTCCCTCCCTCTCTCTCTCTCTCTCTCAGAGCCAATGCTTGAAATTGTCAACTAGATATTAATGTAGATCTGAAATCTTGAAAGGTTCTCAAAGCAAAATATTGCAAAGATAAGATTAAAATTCATTGTTATTATAGCAGCAATGTCTACAATAGCAACACTATGGAAAGAGCCCCCGCCAACACACACCTAAGGGAATATTACTCAGCCATCAAAAAAGAAATTTCGCCATTTTCTGTGATGTGGATGGAACTAGAAGGTATTATGTTAAGTGAGATAAGTCAATCAGAGAAAGACAGTTATCATATGATTTCACACATACATGGGATTTAAGAAACAACAGAGGACATAGGGGTGCCTGGGTGGCTCAATCAGTTAAGCAGCTACCTTCAATTCAGGTCATGATTTTAGGGTTCTGGTATAGGGCCCCATTTCAGGCTCCCTCCTCTGTAGGGAGCCTTCTTTTCCTTTTCTATCTGCCTGCCCCTCCCTCTTCTTGTCCTCTCTCTCTCTGCACCAAATAAATAAATAAATAAATAAATAACCTGAGGATCATAGAGAAAGAGAGGGAAAAATAAAACAAGATGAAATCAGAGAGGGAGACAAACTGTAAGAGACTCCTAATCATATGAAACAAACTGAGGGCTCCTGGGGGTGGGGGAGGATGGGGTAATTGGGTGATGGACACTGGGGAGGGCATGTGATGTAATGAGCACGGGGTCTTAATTAAGACTGATGAATCACTGACCTCTACCTCTGAAACTATTATACATTATAGGTTAATAAATTGAATTTAAATTTAAAAATAAATAAAAATAAATGTTTATGGGGAAAAATTTCCTTAAAAAATGGTCATTATTAATTTTTCACAATGCCATTTTTTTAAAAGATTTTATTTATTTACTTGACAGAGATCACAAGTAGGCAGAGAGGCAGGCAGAGAGATGGAAAACAGGCTCCCCGCTGAGCAGAGAGCCCGATGCCGGGCTCGATCCCAGGACCTTGAGATCATGACCTGAGTGGAAGGTAGAGACTTTAACCCACTGAGCCACCCAGGCACCCCTCACAATACCTTTTTTTTTTATTACACAATACCATTTTTAATAGACTCTTTTTTAGAGTGGTCAAAGAGGAAGATACAGAGATTTCCCATCTATCCTCTGCCCCTACCCATCAATAAACTCCCCTATTACCAAAATCACTAATCAAAATGGTGTGTGTTTGTTTAAATCAAGGATGAACATATATTGAAACATAATCACCCAAAGTCCACAGTTTACCTTAAGGTTTTTTCTTGGTGTTGTACATTCAATGCCTTTGAGAAAAATAAGTATAGTGACTTATACCCATCATTATAATATTATAGAGAGTATTTTCGCTGCCCTAAAAATCATCCTTGCTCTGCCTACTCATCTCTGCCCCCACCACCACCATATCCCTGGCAATCACTGATCTTTTACTGTCTTCACTGTTTTGGTCTTTCCAGAATTTCATATAATCAGGATTATACAAGATGTAATTTTTTCAGATTGACTTTTTCACGTAGTAATATGCATTTAAGTTTTCTCCATGTATTTTTATGGCTTGATAGCTCATTTCTTAGCATTGAGTAATATTCCATTATTGGATACCCCCTAGTTTATTTATCTGTTTGTTTACTGAAGGACATCTTGTTTTTTCCCAAGTTTTGCCAATTACAAATAAAGCTGCTATAAATAACCATGTTCTAGTTTTTGTATAGATGTATTTTCAGTTTCTTCGGGTAAATAACAAGAAACACAATGGGAAAATCATGTGGTAAGAGTATGTTTAGTTTTATAAGAAACTGTCAAAGTGTTTTCCAAAGCGGCTATAACATTTTATATTCCTGCCAGCAATAAATGAGAGTTCCTACTGCTCCACACTTTGACCAGCATTTGGTGTTGGCAGTGTTCCAGATTTGGGCCATAATAGGTGTGTAGTGGTATTTTATTATAGTTTTAATTTATATTTCATTGATGATATATGATGTGTGTCTTTTCAAATGCTTTTTCCTCTGTCTGTATATCTTCTTCAGTGAGATGTATGTTAAGATCTTTAGCTCCTCTTGTATGGAGGTTCCTCAAAAAGTTGAAAATAGAGCTACCCTATGACCCAGCAATCGCACTACTGGGTATTTACCCTAAAGATAGAAATATAGGGATCCAAAGGGTCACATGCACCCAAATGTTTATAGCAGCAATGTTTACAATAGCCAAACTATGGAAAGAACCTAGATGTCCATCAACAGATGAATGGATAAAAATGTAGTGTGTGTATATATATACATATACAATGGAATACTATGTAGCCATCCAAAAGCCTGAAATCTTGCCATTTGCAACAACATGGATGGAACTAGAGGGTATTGTGCTAAGCAAAATAAGTCAGTCAGAGAAAGACAATTATCATATGATCTCTCTGATATGAGGAATTTGAGAAGCAGGGCAGGAGGTCGTGGGGGGTAGGGAGGGAAAAAATGGAACAAGATGGGACCAGGAAGGAGACAAAACCGTAAGACACTTAATCTCATGAAACAAACTGAGGGTTGCTGGGGTGTGGAGGGTTATGGATAGGGTGGCTGGGTTATGCACATTGGGGAGAGTATGTGCTATGGTGGGTGCTGTGACATGTGTAAGCCTGATGATGTACAGACCTGTACCCCTGGGGCAAATAATACATTATATGTTAATTTAAAAAAAAAAAAAGACCTTTGGCTCCTCTTGCAATTGCGATGTATGTTTTCTTAAGTTGAGTTTCAGATTTGTTTATATATTTTGGATAACAAAACTATCAGATGTGTCTTTTGGAAAATTTTCTCCCAGTTTATGGCTTGTCTTCTAATTCTCTTGATACTGTCTTTTACAGAGCAGAAGTTTTTATTTAAATAAAATACAGCCTACCAAGTCTTTCTTTCATGGATAGATGTTTTATTTTAAAAGGCCAAGGTCATCTAGATTTTCTCTTATATTGTATTCTAGGATTTTTGTAGTTTTGCATTTTACATTTAGTTCTGTAATCCATTTTGAGTTCATTTTTATGAGGCATGTAAGGTCTATGCTTAGATTCATTTTTGGAATATGGATGTCCATTTGTTCCAGCACTATTTTTTGAAAAGATGATCTTTACTGCAATGTATTACCTTTGTTCCTTTGTCAAGATCAGTTGATTATATTTATGATGATCTATTTCTGGCTTTTATATTCTTTTCTATTGATCTAGTTATCTATTCTTTCACTAATATCATATTCTCTTGATAACTGTAGCTTTATATTAAGTTTTGAAGTCAGGTCATGTCAGGCCTCTGACTGTTCTTCCCCTTTAATATTGTATTCGGTATTTTGGGTCTTCTTATCCACCTTTAGAATCAGTTTTTCTATATCCATAACATACTTTGCTGGGACTTGGGATTTTATCAAATCTATAGATCAAGTTGGGAAGAACTAACATCTTGACAATATTGAATCTTCCTCATCCACATACATAGGATATCACTCCATTTATTTTGTTCTTTGATATCATTCACTGAGTTTTGTATTTTTCTCATATTGAACTTAAATATATTTTGTAAGATTTGTCATTAAGCATTTCATTTTTGGTATGCTAAGGTAAATGGAATTGTGTTTTTAATTTCAGATTCCTCTTGTTATTGGTCTTTAGAAAAGCAACATATTTTTGTGCAAAAATATGAAGGATACCCTTGTATCCTTCAAACTTGTTATAATGCTTATTAGTTCCATGAATTCTTTTGTCAATTCTTTGAGATTTTCTACATAGAAAATTATGTCATCTGTGAACAGAGATAATTTTGTCTTCTTTCCCAACCTGTTTACATTTTATTTTCTTCCTTGAAATATTGCATTAGAGAGGACTTCTAGTTTGATGTTGAAAAGGTGAAATAAGAGGGACATCCTTACATTGTACCTGATCTTAGTAGAAAAGCTTTGAATTTCTCACCATGAAGTATAATGTTAGCTATAGATTTTTCTGTAGATAGTCTTTATCAAGTTGAAAAAATTACCCTCTAGTTCTAGCTTACTGAGAGTTTCTTGTGAATGAACATTTTATTTTGTCGAATGTTTTTTCGGCATCTACTGATATGATCATGTGATTTTTTTCTTTTTTAGCTTGTTGACACATAGGATTCAGTTCTATTAGTTTTTGCCCTATGTAATTTGATGCTGTTTTGTTAGGCACATGAATATTAAGAATTGTTATGTCACCTTCCAGAATTTACTCATGGCTTATGTGAAGACCTCCTTTATCCATGGTAATTTCCTTAAAGTGTGCTCTGTCTGAAATTAATATATCTACTCCCACTTTATTTTGATTAGTGTTAATATGGTATATTTTCCTCCATCCATTTACTTTTAATCTATACTGTCTTTATATTTAAACTTGTGGTGTTTTCTGTTGCACTTTGACAATTTCTGTCTTTTACTTGCTACATTGACATTCAATGTGGTTATTCATATTGTTGGATTAATATGTCATATTTGTTACCGTTTTCTATTTGCTACCCTTGCTCTTTTGTCATGTTTTTGTCCTCCACTCTTTTTCTTCCTCTTGTAGTTTTAATTGAGCATATTACATGATTCCATTTTTTTTTCTTAGCATATCAGTTATGCTTTTTAAAAAACCTTTTTTAGCAGTTGTTCGTCACAATTCAAATTTATTTCTCATTTCCATAGAAGAGGCCAGGCTACTTAGAAGACCCAGTATTGAAATTTTTACAAAAAGGAAAAAAGAAATTCTATTATCATGGAGCTCTCTTTTAGTATACCACTTCCATGAAGAATCATTTTTGCTGATCTGAGATGATAAAGGTGGAAGAAAAAGAATTGATTTAACCTCAAAGAATAGGGAACTTTGTAAGTGTGGACTAAAAAGGAATTCAGTGAATTTTAAACAGTTTAAACAGTTTAAAAGTCAACTATCACTTGGCCTATGGCAGGTTAGAATTCGAGACATAATGCCTCCTTGTGAATAAATAATCCTATTCATGGGATAAATTAGGCACTAAAACTTCCATTTCAGAGCCCATAACTACTCTGAAATGAAAACATCTACTTCACTATATCACTTTTTCATAATTTTTTACATTAAGTTCCAAAGTTAGTGGATCATTGGTTACCTCCTAAATTAAAATAATTGCCATTGATAATGTAGATATATTCAAGATACGTAGTAAAGACAGAGCTCTATAAACTTAGAAAATTCTGAGAGCTGTAACTTCCTAAAGCAAACAAAAGAATTTTATTTCTCCAGCTCAAAGGAACAGTCCTGGTCAGACACATTGAATATATTCCACAAAACTACATATATGTGTGTGTATACATGTATAACATATATATCTCATATTTAAAGTGAAAAGATTACATGGTTGTATATACATTGTATAGATATTGGATATTATTGTATGATCTATTATCTTAGGGAATAGAAAACATCTGTGTGTCATTCACATTTTGCAGATTATATAAGTTCTAAACGAGAAGCTGAATGAATTATCTATATGTTCAGTGCTATTTTAGTCACTGCCTATAATCAGTTCCAATCACTTGAATTGAAATCATATTTCTGAAGTATCATTGCCAGTTTTTCAAGGATTTAATGAAAGTATTTAGCTGAGTACCAAGCTATCAAGATGCCAATATCTGATTTTGTTTCAATATTAAGTACACCTTCTTGCTGTTTGTTAACCCTAATTAACCCAAATATTGTTTGTTTTGTCTCTCTGCCTTTTAAAAAAATAATGAGATATCTTTCAGTGTTCCTTTTTAATTCTTTATTGACTTTTTAGCTATGCTTTTGTGTTTTCTTATAGTGGTTGAACTACAGATTACGATATATGTACTTAATTTATGACAAGCTAACTTAATGAGCATTATGTCATTTCATTAACAATGCAAAAATCTTAAAATCATATAATTCTGGGGCATCTGGGTGGCTCAGTGGGTTGGGTCTGTTGCCTTCGGTTCGGGTCATGGTCTCGGTCATGGTGTCCTGGGATTGAGCCCGCATCGGGCTCTCTGCTTGGCAGGGAGCCTGCTTCCCCCTTTCTCTCTCTGCCTGCCTCTCTGCCTGCTTGTGATCTCTCTCTGTCAAATAAGTAAATAAAATTTTTTTAAAAAATCATATAATTCCATGTATTGCCCCACAATCTTTATTCTGCTGTCATATAATTTACTTAAAACATATATTAGTATTACTTATAGTGCAGGTTTTCTGCTAATAAATTTTCTGTGCTTTTGTTTGTTTGAAAGTGGCTATTTTATAGTTACTTGTGAAATATATAATGGCTAAGAAATACAGGTTGCACTTTTTTCTTTCTACTCTCCAGAGCTGTCGATTGATTACCTTTTTTATGTCAATTATTTTTTATGAGAAATAGACATCTAAGTTTTTTCTCATAAATTTAATATGCCTGTTTGCTGGTTACCTTTAAGGTTTCCCAATTTTATTTTATTTTCAGTAGCTTAGCTGTGATATGCTTAACTATGATTATCTTTGTACTTACCCTGCTTGATTCCTGAACATGTGGTTGATGTCTTTCATGAATTTTGCAAATTTTCAGAAAAGTCAGTCATTTTCTCTTGTAGTGATTTCTTTCTCACTGAATTCTGATTATACATATACAATATTGATCCTTTGAAACAGATGTCTGATTCAGTGGTCCTTTATTCTTCTGTGGGGATTCTATTGTAAAGTCCACCCAATACATTCTTAATTTCAAATATTATATATTTCTCAATTCTACAATTTCCGTTTGGTTCTTTTTTAGAACTTCTATTTATTTTTATAAATACTTCAACTCCTCCTTCATTTTGTCTTTTTCTCTAAATCCTTTAACATATAAAGGATTTTAAAGTCCTTATCTGCTGCTTTGGACACTTGTGTCATTTATTTGTCTGTTTCCATTGATTGCTTTATTTCCTGACTATAAGGCACATATTTTTGCTTCAGGAATCTTGTATTTTTTAAGGTTTTATGTCAAATACTGTGCATAAGATATTATTAGAGATGGAAATGCATATTGCTTTTTCTGTGAGAAAGTACTATTTTAACCGTCAGACATTCCAGGGTAAGGGATGATCTCTTTGATCCGATTAGTGTTGACCTGTGTTGGGTTTGGGTTGCACCCTTACTTATTTTGGGTCACCTCTAATATTAAATGTCTTTTGGATTGGATTAGGACCTTTATCTTGGTATTGCTTTGGATCCTTAGCATTGTAAGACAAAAAAAATATTTTGCTCTTTTTCAGTCCAAGTTCTCATTTTCCCACATTCTTGATGTTCTTGACCTCTCAGAAAAAAAAAAAAAAAAAATCCTACGGGAGAAAATTATTCATGGAGGAGAAGTTTTGTGTTAAAGGCTTCTTCAACTTTAATTTATCATGTCAATCCACACACACAATTTTTTTTTAAGTTTTTATTTAAATTCCAGTTAGTTAACACAGAGTGTAATATTAGCTTCAGGTGTACAATATAGTGATTCAGCACTTCCATACAATACCTGGTGTGCATCACAGATGCACTCCTAATCTCAATCACCTATTTAATCCCATCCCTGCACCCTCTAATGTCTGGTAACCATCAGTTTGTTCTCTGTAGTTAAAAGTCTGTTTCTTAGTTTGCCTGTCTCTTTTTTCCCTTATGATCATTTTTTTTCTTAAAGTCCACATATGAGTGAAATCACATGATATTTGTCTTTCTCTGACACTTATTTCACTTAGCATAATACTATCTAGATCCACTATTTTTTAAAATCAGCTCATTTTTCTTTGTTACAGCAAAATCTTTTAACCTTCTTAAGTGCTAATATCCAGACAAGGATTTAACTCCAGAAACAAAAGTTCCATTCTTTTCTGTACATCATTCTCATCAATGACTTTAATAAGATTATGTTTGCAAAAATATTATGTTTCTGGTTCTTACAGTAAGAGCAATCCTATTTGGCAATTTTCTATATTCTAACTGGAAATGAAACACTGATTCTTTTAATCTGAATCTTGAATTGTTGCTTTTGTTGTATTACTTCTATAGTTAGGGAAGTGATAGTATCAGCAGTGAGGTCTTACTAACATTGAACTATGGCAGATAGTGTGCTATGAAACATTTAAAAAATATTGCTACAAAGGCAAGAGAGTGGCTTTAATTTTTTAAATCATCCTGAAGTCTAACCATGTTAAACATTAATAAATCAACTAGACCTTATTTAATGGTTTACATTATAAACTTCAGCTGTTGGAATTTTTGTTTGTACATAATAGCACTGTCGGCAAATAAATATCATTGCTGGTATTGATGGATAATTGGGGCACACTGAGAATATGAGGAATTGATAAACAAATTTCATTTTAGAGCCTTGGTAAAATGATGGCAGATGATTTAACATTTGTTAACAAATACTCATTGATTAGTGACTACTTCCAAGACACTATAGAAAGAATTGTAACTATAAAATACATTAAAATTTATATGCCTGTGTATATTTGGAAGCCAAATATAAACTAGGAACTCCTGGTACTGGAGATATAGATGGTATAAGATCCTAAAGGTGACCTTGTTCTTCTCTTTGTCCTTTGAAGCTTACCCCCTCGCTTTTTTCTGCAAGGAATGTAGAAGAAAATGTAAACGTCATCAAAAAATAGATCAAAACATTTCTGTTCTATTTGTGAAGTATTTATTTTTAAAAGATCATTTTTTATGGGTGTATCAAAAGGCAACTGAGAATATGTTATTGGAAATTTTTGACTCTTGCATTCAATCCTATGTTCTCTAACGGGAAAAAAAATGCAAGGAAGTTCTAACAAAGATCAATAGGGAAAAAAAAAGTAAGTGACTTGAGGACGTCGTTTGAAAAATAGAAAATTTTCATGGGCATTTATTTTAGGAGACTTTAAAGTCAATGCTTTCTGAATGCTGTAAGTGAAGAGCTCACTATTTTAGAAAATTGTGACCCTACTCATCAGATATGCAGATTGATGTGACTTTTAAAATTGAGCAATTAGTAACCTCAAAAAGGACATTAGAGTAATTCCTTCACAAAAAAGCACAAACTCTATTGCTTTAATGCGGCAATTATAATGTACTACTTTTCATTTCAGATGTCATTCTCTATTACAGACCTAATGATTGATAAAATGAGTATTTCAACAGACTTTCTTTTAAAACCAACTTACTATGTCCCAGATACTGCTTGAATTGCTAGAGATATAATAATACTGAGAAGAGTGACAAAATATTTCATCATCAAAATGAGACCCTTTTGAAAGTGACACTAAATAATTATACCTGAAAAATAAAAGTAAACTATGACTATAGTCACTTAAAAGTCACTTAAAAAAAAGGCTTAGTCTTTTTAAAGGTTGTTAACATGAAAGAAGAATTAAAGTAATGAATGTGTACAATACTATGTTAATAACTGCTAAATTAAAGACATGGGTGGGGTGTACAAGCAGAAAGCTGATTGTTATGTTCAGCCTATAAGTTGACCCTCTCTTCTAATAATCTTTGTCTCTGGGTTTATGCCCCTGTCGAGTCCCATTATCTCACTGAATTAGAGCTGGCCCTGTGTCACAAAGAGTACTTCTTAAATGTACTTATAGCATTCTGCTTGGTCCCTTAGAGTCCTTGTTCTTGGAGCCATGAAAAGCCATGGAGGGAGTTAAAGCACTCTAAATGGCAAGATAGAAAGAGCATGTGGAGAGGCCTCATGGAGAGGCCTTGAGACCACATGATGAAAGAGAATTCCAGGAAGCCCCACATTGTTCTGGCCTGCCCATTTCACTTGCACTTGAGGCAAGTCCTCTTCACTGAGTTCGCCCAAGCTGCAGATTTGGGAGATTAACAAAAAAAAAAAAAAAAAAAGTTTTGCTTCTGATTTAAGTAATTAAGTTTGGAACAATTTTTCTATAGCAATAGATAACTGGAACAGAATTTGGGATGCTGTCATAAAGTGCTAGAACACAAAACATAGGTGGCATTAGTTTAGGGATCAGTGACAGAAAAATCTGAAAGATCCACAAGATGTTAATTAGAGACATCTAGAAGGGCCTTGAAAAGGAGATTGGTGCAAATTTGAAGGACAGTGAGAAAACTGTTATTTTAGCCCAGAGAGAACTTATGTACTGGCAAAACAGTGAGACTCCTGTATGCAGTACCATAGGAAAAAGAAAATATGATCTGGTAATCTCTGGCTCTTGATGAAGATTTCTAGATAGAATGCTAAAATTGCCAACTCTCTGTAATGGAATATGAGGAAAGCCAGGTGGAATAAAGATAAAATATGTAGTTTTCAAAACAGAACTTAGGGTTGCCTGGGTAGCGCTGTTGGTTAAGCATGAGACACCTGATTTTCAGCTCAGCTATGGTCCCAGGGTGATGAGATGCAGCCCATTGTCAGACTCCAAGCTGTGTTCAGAGCCTGCATGGGATTCTCTCTCCCTCACTGTCTGCCCCTCTCTTACCCAACATGCTCTCTTCCTCTCTCAAATAAAAGAATAAATGAATAAACTAAACAGACCTTAGAGGAGATACAGAAGGGCCAGAACAGTTTTTCAAACACAAATGTTCTCAAAGAGAAATACCCTCAGGGCAAAGATCAAAATATAAGGTATACCTACAATAGCCTTTGCTAGGTCCTCAGAAAGATTTAAGTTTGAGCCTCCAGGTAAACAATAAGGCCACTTATTATATTTAGGGCATACCTTACTGTGATTCTGACAAATCTTAAGACATTTCCTCACAGCAGCCACACACCCAACTCAGATATAGAAGAACAGGTCCCAGAAAGGAACGTGGGTGTGATTTTTTTCTATTGGTGTGGGTTACAATTTGATACATAAGAAGCCTACAATGTTTTTTTAAAGAATAATATTATCTTGGACTTTGGGTTTTTTATTTTCTGGTTATTAATAACTGGACTAGCAATCTGAACAGGAATCCTTTCCTTCTACCTTCAATGACAAACAACTTGCCTCTCATAAGCCCAGGAGTTAGAACTTCTGGTTTCTGTGTTTTGATGAGCTCCCTTTTCTCGGTTGAACAGGTTTAGGGATTATTCGCCTGTGTTTTCAAAACCTGATTGGAGACGGATGTGAAGTCTAAACTTTAACCGTCAGAAGTTCTTCTCCTTTGGATCTATGTGTGGGGGAAGGAAGAGAAGTTGTTTGGTAATGGCCCAGAGGTGAGTGCCGATTGTCCCCAAGGCACAAATGGCTAGTGGGAAATGAGCAGTGGGATGAGTCTTCCCTGCCTTTTAGGCGTGGGAGGGTGTGACACTTAAAAGCAGACAGCTTCAGATAGAATAATAGTACACAAGATTAGAGAGCATGTTGTCTTTTTCTATTGCATTATTTTTTTTTATCAAGGATATCTCTGCTCTCAGATATAAATTCAACTGGCACTCAGAGAAAAAAAATCATCTAAACAGATCCGTTTTTCAAAATGAGGAGATCCACATTGAATAATTGGAATATAAGAGCAATCAAATAAAATCTGTCATAAGGAGGAGATGAACACAAATATAAAAAAAATAAGATCACATAAGAAGAGTCAAATATAACACAAAATAAGACAGTCTGGGCTTCAAAATCATGATTTTTAAAACATTTAGTAAATCGTAGGAGATAACCACTTGTGAAAAGTTTATGTGCAACACATAGCTCCTAGCAGAGCGTTGAAAGGTAAAGAGAAAGAAATCATAAATGAAAAGATAAAGTACATGGGAGATCACTATAGGAGAGTCAATATGAGTAAAACAGGTGATCCAGATTGAAAAGGAAAAAGAAGGGACAATAATTTAAACAATTAGAAGAGAAAAGTGTTCCCTAAACTGAAAAAAAATCTGAGTGTAAAATTTAATAGTTTCACCAATTTCCATTCTGGGTGATTAAAAAAAAAAATTATAGCCTGTTACATGAATTGGACATCTGGGCATGAATTCAAAGGATGAAGAGAAATTTATATATTTCAAAATTTAAAAACCAAGCTTTTGCAAGGAGAAATATATTTAATTGTGCTGGGCATGTCATTTACAATGCCAGAATCTAAAATAGCAGAATAAATCAGAAGTCTGCTAAGACAAAAGGACCCAGAAGTCTGTTACTCAGCCAAAGTATCATTCATCCTTTCTATGAGAAAGACATTAAAGCTATGCAAAGAATCTGAGACTATGATAATTCACATTTTCACATACAGAAAACATCTGTGAAATGACTATGTAAGTAAACGAATAAGTAGAGGTAGCAAAGTGGGGGAAGATAAAGAAAAAATAAATAATCTTGTGAAATGATTTTGGTGACATAAGTAATTTGCAGATAATAATAAACTCACCTGGAGTATGGAATATTAATGCCAGTTAAGAGCTATTTAAATAGTTGAGAAAATTTCTATTAGATACTAAATTGCCTCAGAAAGACCTGAGTATGTGGAGAATATGGGTGGGAAGGAAGAAAGTAAAGGTGTTCCAGAGCTCTTAGCTGGGAGTGGGGCAAAGGAAAAGAGAAGGTAGAATAAAATATTCTAAAGATCTAATATTATTGGGGGAAAAAAAGAAGACTGGGGAGAGTTCTGCACTGTTGAGAAAACAGTGCTTTGCAGTGCAGGAAACAGTAGGTATCCTGTTCTTGAAATATTAAAGCCATTAGTTTCCGATTAAAAAGTTATCAGTGAACTGGAAAATAACAAAAAAGGGAAGAATAAAATCATGTACCAGTATTTTTATAAACAATGTGAAAACAAAGCGTTGTTACTCTGGGTTCAAAAGAAAAGTGCCAATCTCAGGTTCAAACAAATGTACACAAGCACACACACACACACACATTTAATACAAAGTGGCATTTAATTTTAAATGTTAAAATTAGTGGGATGGGTAAAGGGATACCTAGTCCATATAAACAATAAAAAAACAGGAATGGTGATATAATCAGAAATGATAAAATTTATGTCTAAGGATATGAAACAAGATAAAAAATACTGTTTCACGATAAGATGCAAACTGAAAAAAAAAAATTAATAGTATTTATGTTATTAGCTGTGATTTTGTTCAACACATACATACTTATTGAAGTTAAAGCATTTTTTTCAGTTTTGTCTTTTATCATGTGTCTGAAAGCAGAAGATGGGTGTCTCATCTCACAGAGAGTGTAAATTCACTTTTCTTCCATCTTTCCCCCGCCCCTCATCCTTAATAGATTGGATGAAACCCACACTAACTGGAGAGGGCCACCTGCTCTACTTCATTCACTAATGAAAATGCTAATTTCTTCTAGAAACACCTTCACAGACACTACAGGAATAATGTTTTACCCACTATCTGGGCATCTCTTGGCCCAGTTAAATTGACATATAAAATCCAACTATCACAATCCTGTTTATTCAGTTCTAAGACTTTTGTAAAACATGCTTTTATTTTAATTACATATTTTTGGATGAAGGGGGAAAATCTTTATTAAATACATGCATTTCAAAAACATCAAAATGTGGAAAATATGCCTTAAAATGGAATAATACAGCAATCCCATAAGCCTTCACATAAAATGAATTAATACAATGACTTTGTGTATAATGCTGAAAGCTGGAGTTATAAAGATTCATTTGGAGATAGAATCTCCAATGTTGAGAGTAAAGATGAAAGTTTATAGAGTTGTTTCTGAAGTTTCTAACAGAAGCAACTCTGCGAATCACTTGAAGAGAAGGGATTTGAAGAGAAGGAAGTTCACTTGGGACCCTTTATTTTTTTTTAAGGTTTTTTTGTTTATTTGAGATAAAGAATGTACATGGAGGAAGGGCAGAGGGAGAGTGACAAAAAGAAAATCTCAAGCAGGCATTTTGCTATAGAGCCCTATCCTAGGTTGGATCCTAGAACCTCAAGATCATGATCTGAGCCTAAATCAAGATTTGGGGCTTAACTGAGCCACCCAGGTGTCCCAACTTTGGGATCCTTTAAATATGAGGTATTGTGTAACTTCTGAGTAGGTATATCCAATTGCATATAAAAAGAGTTACCTGGAATGCGGGGTAGAATTTTTGCTCTGGCCAAGATTTGAAAGGTCATATGCAATATTAAAACTTACTATGTTACAGTAAGTAGATATTGAATTTGTGGGTTTTGTTTTATTCAAATTAGTATTATGCAGGAATATTTTATAAATATAGACCACAACTTGTTGATTTAAGATACTGATATTTGAGCATTTCTGAAGTCAGGATGTATTGAACAGTTACTATCAGTTAAGTGCTATAATGGCAAGGTTATCAGAGTCAGTACATACACACATTTAGTCAATTAGTGTTCATATTGTCATCACTGAAGTGAAAAAATTAAATTTTGTGTACTATTGATTGAGTTTGACATTTAAAATGTTTTCAAAAAATCACACTATGATTTCTTATTAAATCACAAAATTTTGTGCCCTGTACTACATGGAAATAGAGCAGGAGTGTGTTAAGTTGTCACTGTTTGACAAAGTTTTATGTATCAATAGTACCCACATATTAAGTATCTACCTAAGTTGACAATATCTTATATTGTTGAAATATAGTATAGCATTTTTCCAAACAACACAGAAAAATCCTGGCATCATTTTCAGCAACATGTCAGATGAAACTTCAATGGAATTTTTAAGTTCAGTCTTATCCAAGAGCTAGTCATTCTATACATTGGAAAAGACAAAAACAGTCATTTTTGACTGCAGTGGTGTTGCAAAGACTCTAATAAGAACATTTCTTTCTTTTTTTTTTTTTTAAAAGAACTTCCAATATATAAGAAGGTAAGGTATTTTTGCTTGGGAATAACCCGTACAATGTCTGAGCGGGTTACAATGTCTGAGTAACCCATACAATGTCACATAGATAGTCATGTAGACAGGCATCAAAGTGGCAACAAAACGTATTCAAGTTAAATTCCACATTATAGATTCTGCATATGCATAAAGGAATAGAAAACAATCATCATGTATAAAATGTCAAAAATGTACAGTGTTTCTCTGATTTTCATGAGAATTCTACAGTTATTTTGGTGAGGCTCTCTGCTGTGTCCTCTTCAGTCAATTGTAAAATAAGTACCTCTCTTTTACCATTAACTATTAGTCCAGAAGAATATGAACACACCACATTTCTTTTGATTGCTAATGAGGAAAAACATTTGACTCAGTATCACAGCTTTTAGAGCTGGAAGAAACCCCAAATGTCAACTAGCCCAATCCTCACTATTTACAGATGAGTAAATCACTAAGCAGAAATTGCTTTGCCCGAGTCCATGCTTTCGTGATCCCCAATTTAGACCCTCCATTAGAACCTTTTGTAATGAATGTCCACAAGAGTTAACAATATTGCTTCTATCTGTTACGAAGGGCAAATAAGATACTTTTCAACCCATAAATTGACATATAACCCACATTTATAATTGTCACTTATATGTCTGAAATGCTCAGAAATTTTAGAGACTAAAACTTCCACAAGAAAACCCAATACCATGTTATATACATAAATACATTCTTTATAAGATATTAATTAAAATACTAATGTTTACATTCACAAGCTTAATTTTAAAAGATAATAATGTCTGCGATGGAAATTATTCATAGGGCTCACACAAAATCGGAAGCATAAATCAAGTATGTCATTAAGGATACAAAGTAAAGATTATTTAGTACCCTCAGTGACAGTGATTACTCAGTGTGTCAGATGTGTTTCTCTTTCTTGAAATGCTGAACTAATTCTTTGTGGCATCCATCCTTTGTGATTTTACTCTCTCTTGTTATTTCTTTGGCTAGGAGTCAATATATAATATGAGAAGAATGTTTGCTATGCTCAAAGGAAATTGAGACTGACAGTCAGAATCTTGAAAGAAGAAAAGCACTTTAGTAGAAACTCATTTCAGTAATAAAACAGAACTGTAAATTTGTTTTAATACCAGCAAGTTTTTCAGGGTCAGAAGCCAGCAAAGCAAAAGCATCTAATGACTCTATAAAGAACTATTTATAAATAACATGTGATGGCAAGAAAATCACAATTTTTTGCAAAAGAAAATAGTGATTTCATCATAGATATTTCTTAATAAAACTTTTACTTTAGCAAAATAAACTCATAGATTTCAAGTACATATCATGAAGATCTATACTATGGAAATATATAGAATGTGTGCTACTCTATTTCGTTTTAATTGATTCACCTAAAAACAATTTTTGCCTCTATCATGGGTTTTATAACTTTTGGTTATAAAACATGGCATGCTGACCTTGATTTCTGAATTAGAAGTTCTCAAAACATTGACAATTTGGTTTCTATGTAAGGTATTTATTAAATGTGTGAATAAGGTGAGGTTAAATTGCGCCCCATATTTAGCTAACAAAACAAAAACAAACCAAAACCTTCTCACAAGAACATTCAGCTCATGTTCTTCTGGCCCTTGGGCCAATGGAAAGTGTTGAAATGGTATCAAGTAGAGTCTGAAGCAGAGCCCCAAGGAGGTAACAAGGGGCCATTTTAAACAGGTCATTGCCAGCTATTGTCTCAAGTCACAAGTTGTACTACATATTTGACCCATTTCTTAGCAGGGGGGACAACTTTTTTCTTAGACAGATAACATCAAAGTGTGTCCTTATCAATCAGCACTTTCACTTTTCAACAAAATGCTTGTTTCAGTGGACCAGGTAAGAAAGACACATCGGCTTAATAAACACAACCTAAAGAAAAACTTGAAGCCACACACTATCATCTGCCCCCCAACTCTGTCAGTCTTCCCCTACCCTGTCACACCTTTGTAACTGTAAGAGTAACTTGCAGTTAAGTTTCACTTGTAATTCTTTTGCATTCTTTTTCAAAATTATTATCATTTAAGTATAGTTGACGTACAATATTATATTGGTTTCAAGTGTACAACATAGTGAATGAACATTTATATTCATTACACAAGGCTCACCATGATAAGTGTAGTTACCATTTGTCACTATACAAAGTTATTACAATATTATTAACTATATCCGTGTGTGGCACTTCTCATCTCCATGACTTATTTCTTTTATAAGTACAAGCATGTACCTCTTAATCTCCTTCAGCCATTTCACCCTCCCTTGCCCCCCACGTTTGTGTTTTTAAAAATAATTAAGAGTCACTATAGTCAAGGCACTTAACTTTCTGTCTTTTCTCTCTACCTGTCATTAATTGTCACTTTATGTTTGACTGGGACCCCAGAAAGAGAAATCTAAAATCATTATATCCAAACAGGGAAAGAATGTTGTCAGAATTGAAAGAGTGGCAAAGGATTACAGGACTGGGGTAGACATAAGCTAAGGATCAATAGGTTTGTACATAGAAGTAGGGCTTGGAAAAGAAAGGAATGAGGATTGAATTACAGGAAGAGACTAGGATGTGGTAATAAATGGGGTAGATGAATTTGACACACTTGAAAATCTTAGCAGTACATCAATTCCTTTCTGGAAAACTTCTGAAAATGTATGCAAGATAGAAATCTTCTCTGGCATTTTGGCAAAGTTTAGTGAATGGTGTCTCCTCTCTGATTACTCTGAACTCAAGTAAGAGATGCATCTCTTTAGAGTCAAAGTGCTTTTAAGGAGATTGTATGCCAAATCGCCCTTCGTGAGTTTTAAGCAGGGGTGCCACCTGTTTCCACTTGGTTACTTTAGACACTGTTGCTCTTATTAAAATCCATATCCAGAAGGGATTGCCTGCTTCTGCAGAGGTTATTTGTAATTCCTGGGGGGAATCCTGCTGCTAAGAAATCATTCTTGCCTTATTGTCCTATTGCATGTATCCTAAGTGGATGGCTTTCACACTATTTTGAAACTTGCAAAAGCCAAAAATATGTTTTACATCTTAACCCAAAACACACACCCATGCAGATACCACACACATATACATACACGTATGTACTCAATTTAAAAATAACAATAAATGCTTACTTTTACTTTGTGCAATACACCTTGATATTTTCTTTTCTATTCTATTTCATTAAATATATTCCAAACTGACTTTAATATCCATTAATGTACATAAGCTTGCCTGCAATTTGAAAACTGTCCTAATTTATTTTTTAAATAAATTTGTGATTTTTCTTTGAAGCTCTCACTGGGTTTAAGCCAGGAGTTTTGGGTGCAAGTAAAAATCACATACCATTGATACTGGAACAAAGCATGAAACACACACATGAGAAAAGCCATTTCAGGCCAACAAATAGTGACTCAAACAAGAAATGAGAGGTAGAAGATTTCTGCTCTTAGACAATTTAGTCTTTTGGAGAAAAAAATGACAATTTAATAAGCAAACAATCCATGATGAGTCTTATTAATAGAAGAAGTATATTCTGTTACAAGCACAAAACATAAAGGCTTCATTTAGTTTAGAGAAGGGAAGAATTCCTGTAAGAGGAAAGGCTTAAAAAATAAGTAGGACCTGAACAGCCCTTTGGAAAAGAGGGACAAATGAGGAGGATTAGAAAAACATTTTAATCACGATTAGGACAGAGTATTTTAATGCCTGGAAGTGAGATTCGGATTTCAAAGACTGATGGTAAGGGTGAAAGTCTGTGTTTTAAAAATTCTCCATTATTGATACAGAGTGCAGAGAAAGGGCCTCATCTGGGCCAGGAGTCAACAGATAGTTATGGTAGGACAGCCTGAGTCATAGAAGAAAAGCCAGGAGAATAGAATGTCACAGAACCAACAGTGGAAAATGTTGCAAAGAAGGGAATGAATAAAAGGAGTGGATGAGAATAAAAGTTAAACATAATAAGGACTAATTAAGAAGGAGCCACTGAATTTAATTATATAACCTCTTTGCTAAGATTAGAAAGTGCAGTTCAAATGTGGTAGTAAGGGTGAATACTAGTTGGTGAAAGATTGAAGGGAGACCAAAGGTAGGGGAATAGTGGTCTTAGTCTGGATAACTTATTCAATCATTTGTTATGATGGAAATGTGGGATAGAAGCTATTTGCTGGAGATGTAAGGGAAGACCAAAGAAAGGTTTATTAAAAACATAATATGGAAAATTTCAATTATATACAAAAATACATGAAATATTGGATACTCGTATAATCATCATTCAGCTTAAACAGTATCTGTTTTCTGATATTGCTTCATTTGTTCTGAAGCCAATTCTTCCTTTCCTCTGCATTATTTTAGGCAAATCCTAAGCATTGTGTAATTTCATTAACATATAATTTAGTCTATGTCCCTAAGAAATAATCTGCTTTTTAAACTAATCACATGATTATACTACCCAAAACTTAATATAAATAATTACTTAATATTACTAAATATCCATTCAGTGTTCAAATTGTTTTAGTTGTTACATAGGGGGCACCTGGGTGGCTCAATTGTTCCATAGTTCATTTTACACTTTGAAACCTGAAGCTGTGGAGGGCGCCTGTGCAAACCAGGGGTAGCTTGTGGTTTTGGAAGCACAGAGGGCAGAGACATGCCTAGACCTGGAAGCGAGGGCTGGGAGTATTGCTGTGGGGCACACAACCCAGGACGCTGTGGTTTTTGTACAGACAAAAATGAAGTCAGTATGTCCTGGCGAACTCACTGAACAACAGACAGAGATCTCTCTCTTCTGAGATGGAGGTTTGGGTACAGTCACTTTTGCTCTGACTCTCTGAAGAGATGAGGAAAGCCACCAGAGGATATAAGCCCCCCCAAATGGTTTTCACTGGGCCCATACCCCCAACAGGGGTCAGGGCAATTCTGCCCAACAGTGTAGCAGGCCCCTCCCCCAGAAGACAGGCTGGAAGAACAAGAGGCCGACAACCCTAAGGTCCCTATAAAACAGGTGCATCTTGTTTGAGTTGTGGTCAATAACTTGGATTCTGTACATTCCCTCAATCACCCCTCAACAGAATGACTAAGAGGAGGAACTCTCAACACAGGAAAAATTCAGAGACTCTTGACCTCTGCCACAGAACTAATGGATATGGATATAAGCAAGATGTCGGAAATAAGCTTCAGGGTAACAGTTAGGAAGACAATAGCTAGGGTGGAGAAAACCATTAAAGGCAACATCGATTCTCTAAGGGCAGAAATGAGACCTAATCTGGCAGAACTTAAAAAGGCTATCAGTGAGATCCAATCTAATCTAAATACTCTTGACAGCTAGGGTAAGCAAGGCAGAACAACAAATTTGTCATCTAGAAGACAGACCTATAGAAAAGAAGGAACAGGAGGGGAGAATGTGATTTGCGAATATTTTGTTGAGGATTTTTGCATCTATGTACAGCGGGCATATTGGCCTGTGGTTTTGATGTTATTGTGTCTTTGTCTCATTTTGGTATCAGGGTATACCTGGCCTCATAGAATGTACTTAGAGGCTTTCCTTCTTCCTCTTTTATTATCTTGAATGGTATCAGAAGAATAGGTACTAACTCTTCTTTAAATATTTGGTACAATTTACCTACTAATTCATATGGTCCTAAACTTTGTTTCTTGGTATTTTTTCTTATTACTGATTCAATTTTTTTACAGATTGGTCTGGAACAAACAGCTTAAAATCCATTAAAACAAAATTAGAGAAATAAATGACACCATGAAACATTCCAATGCTTATTTAATTTGGGATTGAAATAAATTATTGTGAAAAAAGATACATATGTTGTCTCTGCCTCTAGTTCCTAGCACAGAGCTCCTAAAACCCTTGTCATTTTCAAAGTGATAAGAGCACTGAAGCATCTTTTGTTTTGTCTAGGTGACTCTAGGTGACCTTCTGGTTAGAGGCTTATAACCAGAAAAGCCACATCATGGCTAGAAGCTTAGAATTTTCAGGCCACCCCCATCCATCAGAGAAGGGGAAAAGGATTCTAAATGAAGTTAATAAATGATCATGCTTATGTGAGGAAGCCTCTGTAATATGTCAATAGTAGAGGATTCAGAAAGTTTCCAGGTTAGTGAACAAGTAGAAGTATGGAGAGAATGGTGTGCCCAGAGAGCCTACGGAAGCTCCATACCCTTTTCCGAGTATCTTATCCTATGAAGCTCTTTATTTGGCTCTTATCGTCTGTATCTTTTCTCATATCCTTTAATAAACTGGTAAATTTAGGTGTTTCTCTGAGTTCTGTGAGTCATCCAGGCAAATTAATGAAACCCAAAGAGAGGGCCATTGAAACCCCCTATGTATAGCCAGTTGGTCAGAAGTACCTGGGTTTGTGACTGGTGTCTCAACTTGAGGTCGGGCGCACTCTTGTGGGACTAGCCCTTAACCTGTGGAATTTGATACTATCTCTAGATAGTGTCAGATTTGAGATAAATTGTAGAATTCTCAGCTGGTGTCATGGATAATTGTTGTTGGTGTGGGGGACCTTCCCACACACACAGTGGAACTGAGTCCCAGAATCACCTATTAATAATGTTCTATGTCTCCTTTATTTTGTTTATTTTTTATTAAAGTATAATTGACACACAATGTTACATTAGTTGCAGGTGTACAACACAGTGACTTGCCAAGTCAATGCATTACACTATATTCATCGCAAGTGTAGCTACTGTCACTATATAATGTTATTATAGTACAACGGACTATTTGCCTTGCCTATAACTGTTATCCTCCTGTCTTACACATTCTATAACTAGAGGACTGTATCTCCCAGTCCCCTCCACCCATTTTGCCCATTCTCCTCCCTCATTTCCCTCTGGCAACCATCAGTTTGTTGTCTGATTTTATATTTTGTTTATTTGTTAATTCATTTCCTTTGGCTTTTAGATTTTACATATAAGTGAAATCATATGGTATTTGTCTTTCTCTTTCTGATTTGTTTCACTTGTGCAAATGCAAATTGCTTTTTATTTTGGTGTTTCCCTTTCCTGAGGAGATATATGTAGAAAAATGCTGCTATACCCAATATTAAAAAAATCATTGCCTATCTTTTCTTCTATGTGTTTTATGGTCTCATGTTTCACCTTTAGGTCTTTAATTCATTTTGAAATTTATTTTTGTATAAAGTGTAGGAAAGTGTTACAGTTCTACTCTTTTGCATGTAGCTGTCTAGTTTTCTGAGGACACTTTCAAAAGACTGTCTGCAGCTGCTCTGGAAAACAGTATGAAGTTTCCTCAAAAAGTTAAAAATAGAATTAACTTACAATCCAGCAATTGCCCTGCTAGGTATTTACCCCAAAAATACAAAAGTACTAATTCAAAGGAATACATGCACATCAATGTTTATAGCAGCATTATCTACAATAGCCAAATTATGGAAACAACACTCGTGTCTATCAACTGATGAATGGATAAGGAAGATGTGGTATATCTTAACTATAGAGAACAAACTGATAGTTACCAGAGGGGAGTCTACTAGGGGGATGGGTAAAATAAGTGATGGAGATTAAAGAGTGCACTTGCTCTGAGGATCACTGGATGTTGTAAGGAGGTGTTGAATTACTATATTGTATACCTGAAACTAATATTACACAGTATGTTAACTAACTAGAATTTAATAAAAACTTCAAAAAATAAAAATATCTACATCTTTAAAAAAATGACTATCTTTTCTCAATTGTATATTCTTGTCTCTTTTGTTGTGAAATAATTAACCATACAAATGTGGATTTATTTCTGGGCTCTGTATTTTGTTTTGTTAATCTTATGTGTTGATTTTTGTGCTGATTATGTGTTGATTTTTGTGCCACTACCATACTGTTTTGATTACTATAGTTTTGTAATGTATCTTGAATATGGGATTGTGATACCTCCAGCTTTGTTCTTCTGTCTCAGGACTTTAGTGGTTCATGATCTTTTGTGGTTCTGTACAAATTTTAGTATTATTTGTTCCAGTTATGTGAAAAATGCTGATGGCATATTGATAGATATATCATTGAATCTGTAGATTGCTTTGGATAGTATTGACATTTTAACAATATCAATTATTTCAATCCATAAGTATGGAATATCTTTTCATTTGTGCTGTCTTCAGCTTCTCTTATCAATGTTTTATAGTTTTCTGAGTATGTGCCTTTTACCTTCTTATTAATTTTATTCCTATTGTTTCTGGTGAATTATAAATGGAATTGATTTCTTAATTTCTCTTTCTGCTGCTTTGTTAGTAGTGTATAAAAATGCAACTGATTTCTGTGTATGAAGTTTTTTTTATTTTAAAGATTTTATTTATTTATTTGACAGACAGAGATCACAAGTAGGCAGAGGCAGGCAGAGAGAGAGGAAGGGAAGCAGGCTCCCCACTGAGCAGAGAGCCTGATGCAGGGCTCAATCCCAGGACCCTGGGATCATGACCAGAGCTGAAGGCAAAGGCTTAACCCACTGAGCCACCCAGGCGCCCCCTGTGTATTAAGTCTTGAATGATTATTTATTTATTTATTTATTTAGAGGAGAGAGAGAGCACAAGTTTAGGGGTAGTGGCAGAGACAGAGGAAAAAGCAGACTCCTTGTTGAGCAGGGAGCCCCATGCAGGGCTCAATCCCAGGACCCCAGGATCATGACTTGAACTAGAGGTAGTCACTTAACGAACAACGCCACCCAAATGCCTCTCTGGGTATTAATTTTGTATCATGCAGTGTTTTACTAAATTTATTTATCAGTTCTAGTAGGTTTTTGGTGGTATTTTGGGGGCTTTCTATATATGGTATCAAATCTGTAAATAGCGTGTAATTATTTTCTTATCAATTTGGATTCTTTTATTATTTTTTTTTTCAGATCTGCTTTTTGTAGCTTGGACTTCTAGTACTATGTTAAATAAAAGTGCAAGAGAGGACATTCTTGTCTTTTTCCTGATCCTGGAGAAAAGCTGTCAGTTTTTTAACATTGTGTATGATATTAGCTGTGGGCTTTTCATATATGGCCTTTACTATGTTGACATATGTTCCCTTTAAACCCATTCTATTGAGAGTTTTAATCATGAATGAATGTTGAATTTTGTCAAATGCTTTCTTTTTTTTAAATTAATTAATTAATTTATTTTTAATAAACATATAATGTATTTTTATCCCCAGAGGTACAGGTATGTGAATCCCAGGTTTACACATATCACAGCACTCATCATAGCACATACCCTCCCCAATGGCCATATCCTCATCACCCTCTCCTGTCCCCCTTCTCCGCAGCAACCCTCAGTCTGTTTTTTGAGATTGAGTCTTTTATAGTTTGTCTTCCTCCCAATCCCATCTTCTTTCATTTTTTTCTTCTCCTACCCCCCAAGCCCCCCACATTGCATCTCCACTTCCTCATGTCAGGGAGATCATATGGTAGTTGTCTTTCTCCAATTGACTTATTTCGCTAAGCATAATACCCTCTAGTTCCATCCACGTCGTTGCAAATGGCAAGATTTCTGCATAGTATTCCATTGTATATATATACCACTTCTTTATGCATTCATCTGTTGAGGGACATCTAGGTTCTTTCCATAGTTTGGCTATTGTGGACATTGCTGCTATAAACATTCGGGTGCACGTGACCCATCGGAGCACCACATTTGTATCGTTAGGATATATACCCAGTAGTGCAATCGCTGGGTCATAGGGTAGCTTTATTTTCAGTTTTTTGATGAACCTCCACACTGTTTTCCAGAGTGGTTGTACCAACTTGCATTCCCACCAACAGTGTAGGAGGGTTCCCCTCTTTCCGCATCCTCACCAGCATCTGTCATTACTTGACTTGCTGTCATTACTTGACTTGTTAATTTTAGCCATTCTGGCTGGTGTAAGGTGGTATCTCATTGTGGTATTGATTTGTATTTCCCTGATGCTGAGTGATATGGAGCATTTTTTCATGTGTCTGTTGGCCATCTGGATGTCTTCTTTGCAGAAATGTCTGTTCATGTTGTCTGCCCATTTCCTGATTGGATTATTTGTTCTTTGGGTGTTGAGTTTGCTAAGCTCTTTATAGATTTTGGATACTAGCCCTTTATCTGATATGTCATTCACAAACATCTTCTCCCTTTCTGTCAGTTGTCTTTTGGTTTTGTTAACTGTTTCCTTTACTGTGCAAAAGCTTTTGATCTTGATGAAATCCCAATAGTTCATTTTTACCCTTGTTTCTGTTGCTTTGGCAAAGTTCCTAGGAAGAAGTTGCTGTGGTTGAGGTCAAAGAGGTTGCTGCCTGTATTCTCTTCAAGGATTTTGATGGATTCCTTTCTCACATTGAGGTCCTTCATCCATTTTGAGTCAATTTTTCTGTGTGGTGTAAGGAAATAGTCCAATTTCATTTTTCTGCATGTGGCTGTCCAATTTTCCCAACACCATTTGTTGAAGAGGCTGTCTTTTTCCATTGGACATTCCTTCCTGCTTTGTTGAATATTAGTTGATCATAGAGTTGAGGGTCTATTTCTGGGCTCTCTATTCTGTTCCATTGACCTATGTGTCTGTTTTTGTGCTGGTACCATGTTGTCTTGATGATGACAGCTTTGTAATAGAGCTTGAAGTCTGGAATTGTGATGCCACCAACATTGGCTTTCTTTTTCAATATTCCTTTGGCTATTCGAGGTTTTTTCTGGTTCCATATAAATTTTAGGATTGTTTGTTCTATTTCTCTGAAAAAAATAGATGGGATTTTGATAGGGATTGCATTAAATGTGTAGATTGCTTTTGGTAGAATAGACATTTTCACAATATTTGTTCTTCCAATCCATGAGCATGGAACATTTTTCTATTTCTTCATGTCTTCCTCAATTTCTTTCATGAGTACTTTATAGTTTTCTAAGTATAGATTCTTGTCTCTTTGGTTAGGTTTATTCCTAGGTATCTTATGGTTTTGGGTGCAATTGTAAATAGGACTGACTCCTTAATTTCTCTTTCTCCTGTCTTGGTGTTAGTGTAAAGAAATGCAACTGATTTCTGTGCATTGACTTTATATCCTGACATATTACTGAATTCCTGTAAAAGTTCTAGTGGTTTTGGAGTAGAAGCTTTTGGGTTTTCCACATATAGTATCACATCATCTGCAAAGAGTGATAGTTTGACTTCTTCTTTGCCAATTTGGATGCATTTAATTTCTTTTTGTTGTCTGATTGCTGAGGCTAGGACTCCTAGTAGTATGTTGAACAGCAGTGGTGAGGACGGACATCCTTGCCATGTTCCTGACCTTAGTGGAAAAGCTTTCAGTTTTTCTCCATTGAGAATGGATTTTGACAGTGGGTTTTTTATAGATGGCTTTGATAATATAGAGGGATGTGCCCTCTATCCCTGCACTTTGAAGAGGTTTTTTTTTTTTTAAGATTTTATTTATTTATTTGACAGAGAGAGAGATCACAAGCAGTCAGAGAGTCAGGCAGAGAGAAAGGGGGAAGCAGTGTCCCTGCTGAGCAGAGAGCCCAATGTGGGGCTCAATCCCAGGACCCTGAGATCATGACCTGAGCTGAAGGCAGCAGCTTAATCCACTGAGCCACCCAGGTGCTCCCCATCTTGAAGAGTTTTAATCAGGAAGGGATGCTGCAGTTTGTCAAATGCTTTTTCAGCATCTATTGAGAATATTGTATGGTTGTTATTCTTTCTTTTATTAATGGATTATATCACATTGTTTGATTTGTGGATGTTGAGCTAACCTTGGAGCCCTGGAATAAATACCACTTGGTCATGGTGAATAATCCTTTTAATGTACTGTTGGATCCTATTGGCCAGTATTTTGGTGAGAATTATCGCATCCATGTTCATCAAAGATATTGGTCTTTAATTCTCTTTTTTGTTGAGATCCTTGTCTGGTTTTGGGATCAAGGTGATGCTGGCCTCATGAGTTTGGAAGTTTTCCTTCCATTTCTATTTTTTGGAAGAGTTTCAGGAGAATAGGAATTAATTCTTCTTTAAATGTTTGGTAGAATTCCCCTGGGAAGCTGTCTGGCCCTGGACTTTTGTTTGTTCGGAGATTTTTGATGACTGTTTCAATCTCCTTACTGGTTATGGGTCTGTTCAGGTTTTCTATTTCTTCCTGGTTCGGTTGTGGCAGTTTATATGTCTCTAGAAATGTATCCATTTCTCCCAGATTGTCAAATTTGCTGGCGTAGAGTGGCTTGTAGTATGTTCTTATAATTGTTTGTATTTCTTTGGTGTTAGTTATGATCTCTTCTCTTTCATTCATGATTTGATTTATTTGGGACCTTTCTCTTTTCTTTTTGATAAGTCTGGCCAGGGGTTTGTCAATCTTATTAATTCTTTCAAAGAACGAGCTCCTAGTTTCATTGGTTTGTTCTATTGTTTTTGGTTTTTTTTTTTTTTTTTTTTTTTTTTTTAGTTTCTATTTCATTGATTTTTGCTCTGATCTTTGTGATTTCTCTTCTCCTGCTGGGTTTAGGCTTTCTTTGTTCTTCTTTATTCAGCTCCATTAGGTGTAGAGTTAGGTTGTGTATTAGAGACCTTTCTTGTTTCTTTTTTTTTTTTTAAAGATTTTATTTATTTATTTGACAGACAGAGATCACAAGTAGGCAGAGAGGCAGGCAGAGAGAGAGAGAGAGAAAGATGGAAGCAGGCTTCCTGTGGAGCAGAGAGCCCGATGCGGGGCTCGATCCCAGGACCCTGAGATCATGACCTGAGCCAAAGGCAGCAGCCCAAACCACTGAGCCACCCAGGTGCCCCACCTTTCTTGTTTCTTGAGAAAGGCTTGTACCACTATATATTTTCCTCTCAGGACTGCCTTTGTTGTGTCCCACAGATTTTGAACCATTGTGTTTTCATTATCATTTGTTTCCATGAGTTTTTTCAATTCTTCTTTAATTTCCTGATTGATCCATTCATTTTTTAGAAGGATGCTGTTTAGTCTCTATGTATTTGGGTTCTTTCCAAATTTCCTCTTGTGATTGAGTTCTAGCTTCAGAGCATTGTGGTCTGAAAATATGCGGGGAATGATCCCAATATTTTGATACCATTTGAGACCTGATTTATGACCCAGGATGTGGTCTATTCTGGAGAATATTCCATGTGCACTAGAGAAGAATGTATATTCTGTTGCTTTGGGATGGAATGTTCTCAATACATCTGTGATGTCCATCTGGTCCAGTGTGTCATTTAATACCTTTATTTCCTTGTTGATCTTTTGCTTAGATGATCTGTCCATTTCAGTGAGGGGAGTGTTAAAGTCCCCTACTATTATTGTATTATTGTCGATGTGTTTCTTTGATTTTGTTATTAATTGGTTTATATAGTTGGCTGCTCCCATGTAAGGGGTGTAGATATTTAAAATTGTTAGATCTTCTTGTTGGACAGACCCTTTGAGTATGGTATAGTGTCCTTCCTCATCTCTTATTATAGTCTTTGGCTTGAAATCCAATTGATCTGATACAAGGATTGCCGCCCTGCTTTCTTCTGATGTCCATTAGCATGATACATTCTTTTCCACCCCCTCACTTTAAATCTGGAGGTGTCTTCTGTTCTAAAATGAGTTTCTTGTAGGTATCATATTGACAGGTTTTGTATTTCTATCCATTCTGATACCCTGTGTCTTTTGATTGGGGCATTTAGCCCATTAACATTCAAGGTAACTATTGAGAGATATGAATTTAGTGCCATTGTATTGCTTGTCAGGTGACTGTTACTGTATATTGTCTCTGTTTCTTTCTGACCTTTAGGGTCTCTCTTTGCTTAGAGGACCCCTTTCAATATTTCCTGTAGAGCTGGTTTGCTGTTTGCAAATTTTTTCAGTTTTTATTTGTCCTGGAAACTTTTAATCTCTCCTTCTATTTTCAATGATAGCCTAGCTGGATATAGTATTCTTGGCTGCATGTTTTTCTCATTTAGTGCTCTGAATTTATCATGCCAGTTCTTTCTGGCCTGCCAGGTCTCTGTGGATAGGTCCACTGTCAATCTAATGTTTTTACCCTTGTATGTTACAGACTTCTTTTCTTGGACTGCTTTCAGGATTTTCTTTTTGTCACTAAGACTTGTAAATTTTACTCTCAGGTGACGTGCTGTGGACCTATTTTTATTGATTTTGAGGGGCATTCTTAGCATCTCCTGGATTTTGATGTTTGTTCCATATTCGGGAAATTCTCTCCAATAATTCTCTCCAATATACCTTCTGCTCCCCTCTCTCTTTCTTCTTCTTCTGTAATTCCAGTTACTATAATGTTTCATCTTATGGTGTCATTTATCTCTTGAATTCTCTCTTTGTGGTCCAGTATTTATTTGTCCCTCTTTTGCTCAGCTTCTTTATTCTCTGTCATTTGGTCTTCTATGTCACTAATTCTTTCTTCTGCCTCATTTATCCTAGCAGTAAGAGCTTCCATTTTTTTTTTTTTTTTTTGCATCTCATTAATAGCTTTTTAAATTTCAACTTGGTTAGATTTTAGTTCTTTTATTTCTCCAGAAAGGGCTTTTATCTCTCCAGAGAATGTTTCTCTAATATCTTCTATGCCTTTTTCAAGCCTGGCTAGAACCTTGAGACTCGTCATTCTGAACTCTAGATCTGTCATATTACCAAGGTCTGTATTGATTAGGTCCCCAGCCTTTGGTACTGCCTCTTGCACTTTTTTATGTGGTGAGTTTTTCCACCTTGTCATTTTGTCCGCATAAGATTTGCTTTCTTCTTCTCTGGAATTCCGCTGTTTTCCTTGATGAGTGAGGTTGGTCTTGGCTGGATTTCTCATTGATCTTCTGGGGGAGGGGCCTGTTGATTCTCAAGTGTCTTTGCCCCAGGCGGAATTGTACCACCTTTACCAGGGGCCAGGGTAAGTAATCCACTTGGGTTCGCGTTCAGGAGCTTTTGTTCCCTGAGTGCTTTCCATATAGTTCTGGAGAACAAGAATAAAGATGGCAGCCTCCCAATCTCCAGCCCACAGGAACCGAAAGCTTGGTGTCCCACTCCTCAGTGCGCCCTCAGAGAAAAGCATCCAACCACCTCCATCTCCCTGGCCTCTGGTTGCGCTTGGAGAAAAGCACTCAATTGCTCACACTTGGAGAAAAACACCTGGTCGCTTCCATCTCTGTGGCCTCTTGCCATGCTCTGAGCTCACCCAGCCTACGACCAGTTCAAGGTAAGCCCGAGTTGAGAGCTCACTCCTTGGATTTGTCACTGTAGCCAGCTTCCCTGCTCTAATACCTGCAAGCTCTGTGACACTCAGACACCCCCAGTCTTTCTGTGACCCCGCGGGCCCTGGGATACGCTGACCCCGTGTAGGCTTCCTCCCAGTTTAGCCTCTGGAGCAATGTCCCTCAGCGGAGCAGACTTTTAAAAGTCCTGATTTTGGGCGCCTGGGTGGCTCAGTGGGTTAAGCCGCTGCCTTTGGCTCAGGTCATGATCTCAGGGTCTTGGGATCGAGTCCCGCATCGGGCTCTCTGCTCAGCAGGGAGCCTGCTTCCTCCTCTCTCTCTCTGCCTGCCTCTCTGCCTACTTGTAATCTCTCTCTGTCAAATAAATAAATAAAATCTTTAAAAAAAAAAAAAAAAGTCCTGATTTTGTGCTCTGTTGCTCCGCTGCTTCCCGGGAGCCGGCCCCTCCCCCACGGTCTATCTTCCCATCACTTTGGATTCACTTCTCCGCAGGGCCTCCCTTTCAGAAAGTGATCAATTTTCTGTTTCTAGAATTGTTGCTCTTCTTCTCTTTGATTTCCCATTGGATTTGTAGGTGTTCGCAATGGTTAGATGAGCTATCTAGCTGATCTGCTACCTGATGTCTTCTCAGCCTGCTACTTCTCCGCCATCTTGACTCTGTCAAATGCTTTCTCTGCATCTGAAATGGTTGCAATGATTTTCATCCTTTGTTTTGTTGATGTGGAATATCACACTGATTGGTTTGGAAATATTGAACCATTCTTGCATCCCAGAATAAATCCCACCTGATTATGGTGAATGAACTTTTTAATGTATTTTTCAATGTGATTTGTGAATATTTTGTTAAGGATTTTTGCATCTATGTTCAGCGGGCATATTGACCTGTGGTTTTCAATGTTATTGTGTCTTTGTCTCATTTTGGTGTCAGGGTAAATCTGGCCTCATAGAATGTATTTAGAGGCTTTCCTTTTTCCTCTTTTATTTTCTTGAATAGTATCAGAAGAATAGTTATTCACTCCTCTTTAAATATTTGGTACAATTTACCTGCTAATTCATATGGTCCTAAACTTTGTTTCTTGGGAGTTAAGAGTCTCTCATGGTTTGTCTCCTCTGATTTTTTTCCCAGTTTTTCCTCCTTTCCTTATGTTCCTCTGCACTCTTTCATATATTCTACATATGAGTGAAACCATATGATAACTGTCTTTTTCTGATTGACTTATTTCACTCAACATTATACCCTCCAGTTCTAGCCATATCAATGCAAATGATAAGACTTCATCCTTTCTGACAACTGAGTATTATTCCTCTCTCTCTCTGTACATATGTGTGTGTGTGTGTGTGTGTGTGTGTGTATTCCACTTCTTCCTTATTCATCTGTCCATGGACATCTGGCCTCTTTTCACAGTTTGGCTATTGTGGACATTGCTGCTATAAACATTGGGGTGTAGGTGCCCTTTCAGATCACATTTGTATCTTTGGGAAGTACCTAGCAGTACAGCTACTGAGTCATAGGATAGCTCTAGTTTCAACTTCATGAGGAAACTCCATACTGTTTTCCAGAGTGGCTGCACCAGCTTCCATTCACACCAACATTTGTTGTTTCCTGTCTAGTTAATTTTAGCCATTCTGACTGGTGTAAGGTGGTATCTGATTGTGGTTTTGATTTGTATTTACCTTATGCCCAGTGATGTGGAGCATTTTTTCATGTGTCTGTTGGCCATTTGTAGGTCTTCTTTTGAGAAATGTCTGTTCATGCTTTCTGCCCATTACTTGACTGGATTATTTGGTTTTGGGTGTTGATTTAGATAAGTTCTTTATAGATCTTATATACTAGCCCTTTATCTGATAGGTCTTTTGCAAATATCTTATCCTATTGTGTAGGTTGTCTTTTAGTTTTGTTGACTGTTTGCTGCCCAAACCTCTTTGTCTCAATGAAGTCCCAATAGTTCATTTGGCTTTTGTTTCCCTTACCTTTGGAGACATGTCTAGCAATATATTGCTGCTGCTATGGTTGAGGAGGTTGCTGCCTGTGTTCTCCTCTGGGATTTCCACGGATTCCTGTCTAACATTTAGGGTCTTTTATCCATTTTCAGTTTATTTTTGTGTATGCTATAAGAAAACCCAATTTCATTCTTCTGCAAGTGATTGTCCAATTTCCCCAACACTGTTTATTGAAGAGACTGAGACTGTCCTTTTTCCATTAGATATTCTTTCCTGCTTTTTGAAGTTTAGTTGACCATAGAGTTGAGGGTCCATTTCTGGGTTGTCTGTTCAGTTCCATTGCTCTATGTGTCTGTATTTGTGCCAGTACCATACTGTCTTGATGATTACAGCTTTATAATGGAGCTTGAAGTCTGGACTTGTGATACCACCAGCTTTGTTTTGTTTGTTTGTTTGTTTGTTTGTTTGTTGTTCCCCTAACATTTATTTGTCTATTTGAGGTCTTTTCTGGTTCCATAGAAATTTTAAGATTATTTGTTCCAGCTCTGTAAAAAATATCAATGGTATTTTGATAAGGATTTCATTGAATGTGTAGATTGCTCTGGATAACATATTTTAAAAACATTTCCTTTTCCAATCCATGAGCACGGAATCTTTTTCCATCTCTGTATTCATCAATTTCTTTCATAAGTGTTCTATAGTTTTTAGAATACAGATCCTTTACATCTTCAGTTAGGTTTATTCCTAGGTATCTTATGGTTTTGGTGTAATTGTAAGTGGGATCAATTCCTTAAGTTCTCTTTCTTCTGTCTCATTGTTAGTGTATAAAAGTGCAACTGATTTCTGTGCATTGATTTTTGTATCCTGCCACATAATTGAATTTCTATATGAATTCTTGCAATCTTCAGGTGGAGTCTTTAGGATTTATGTCATCTGTGAAGAGTGTAAGTGTGACTTCCTTGCCAATTTGAATGCTTTTTATTTCTTTTTGTTGTCTTATTGCTGAGGTTGGGACTTCTAGTACTATCTTTTACAGCATTGGTGAGAGTGGACACCCCAGTCATGTTCCTGACCTTAGGGGAAAAGCTCTTAGTTTTTCCCCATTGAGAATGATATTAACTGTGGGCTTTTTGTAGATGGCTTTTATGATATTGTGGTATGTTCCCTCTATCCTTACACTGTGGATAGTTTTAATCAAGAAACAATGCTGTATTTTATCAGTGCTTTTTTTTGCATCAGTTGAGAGGATCATATGATTCTTATCCTTTCTTTTATTAATCTTCTATATCACATTGATTGATTCATGGATGTGGAACCACCCTTGCAGCCCAGGAATAAATCCCACTTGGTCTCGGTGAATAATCCTTTTAATGTACTGTTTGATCCTATTGACTAGTATCTTGGTGAAAATTTTTGTATCTGCATTCATCAGGGATATTGGTCTGTAATTCTTTTTGGTGGGTCTTTGTCTGGTTTTGGGGTCAAGGTAATGCTAACCTCACAGAATGATTTTGGAAGTTTTCCTTCCATTTTTATTTTTTTGAGATAGCTTCAGAAGAGTAGCTATTCATTCTTCCTGAAATGTTTGGTAGAATTCTCCTGGAAAGCTTACTGGCCCTGGACTCATGTTTTTTGGGAGATTTTTGATGAGTGTTTCAATTTCCTTGCTGGTTATGGGTCTGTTCAGGTTGCGTTTTTCTTCCTGTTTCAATTTTGGTAGTTTATATTTTTCTAGGAATGCATCCATTTCTTCCAGATTGCTCATAATATGTTTTCATAATTTTTTGTATTTCCTTGGTTTTGGTTGTGATCTCTCCTATTTCATTCATAATTTTATTAAATTTGGTTCTTTCTTTTTTGTTTTTGATAAGTCTGGGTAGGTATTTATCAATCTCATTAATTCTTTCAAGGACCAAACTCTTAGTTTTATTGATCTGTTCTACTGTTCTTTAGTTTCTATATCATTGATTTCTGCTCTAATTTTTATTAATTCTTAATATCCTGCTTGGTTTAGGCTTTATTTGCTGTTCTTTCTCCAGCTCCTGTAGGTGTAAGGTTAGTTTATATACTTGAGACTTTTATTCTTTCTTGAGAAAAGCTTGTATTGTTATGTACTTCCCTCTTGGGACTGCCTTTGCTGCATCCCAACGATTTTGAACTCTTGTGTTTTCATTTTCATTTGTTTCCATGATTTTTAAAAAATTCTTCCTTAATTTCTTAACTGATTTATTCATTCTTTAGTAGGATGTTCTTTAACCTCCAAGTATTTGGGTTCCTTCCAAACTTTCTTTGATTGAGTTTAAGTTTCAAAGCACTGTGGTCTGAAAATATGCAGGTAATAATCCCAATCTTGTGGTATGTGGAGGCCTGGTTTGTGTTCAAGTATGTGATCTATTCTGGGAAATGTTCCATGTGCACTAGAAAAGAATGTGTATTCTGTTGCTTTGAGATGGAATGTTCTGAATATATCTATGAAGTCCATTGGATAGACACTTAAATTATGATATGGCATCCTTCCTCATTCTTAATGCAGTCTTTGGTTTAAAATCTAATTTGTCTGATATGAAAATTCCTACCCCAGCTTTCTTTTGATGTCTATTCTTTGTGTCTAAAATGGGTCCCTTATAGACAACATATTGAAGGGTCTTGCTTTTTTTATTCAATCTGATACACTGTGTCTTTTGATTGGAACATTTAACCCATTTACATGCAGAGTAACTATTAAAAGATATGAACTTAGTGCCATTGTATTACCTGTAATGTCGCTGTTTCTCCATATTGTCTCTGTTCCTTTCTGCTCTAAATTACTTTGGGGCTCTCTCTTTGCTTAATAGATCCCCTTTAATTTTTCTTCAAGGGTTGGTTTAGTGACCACAAATTTTTTTAGTTCTGTTTGTCCTGAAAGCTTTTTATCTCTCCGTCTATTCTGAATGACAGACTTGCTGGATAAAGTATTTTTTGTGTTCTCTGTGCCTCCTATCTCTAAATGCTTGTTTCCTTCCCAGATTAGGGAAGTTCTCAGCTATAATTTGCTCCAATATATCTTCTGCTGCTCTCTTTCTTTATATTGGGGGACCCCAGTTTTTCTAATATTGTTTCACACTATGTTATTTTTGACCTCCTGAATCCTCCCCTTGGGATCCAATGGCCATTTATCTCTCTTTTTCTCATTTTCTTTATTCTTCATTATTTCATATTCTAAATTAATAATGTCTCTTCTTCCTCATTTATCCTAGCAGTAAGAGTCTCCATCATTGAGATACCACTTTACACCAGTTAGAATGGCCAAAGTAGCAAGACAGGAAACAACATGTGTTGGAGGGGATGTGGAGAAAGGGGAACCAACCCTCTTACACTGTTGGTGGGAATGCAAGTTGGTGCAGCCACTTTGGAGAACAGTGTGGAGATTCCTCAAGAAATTAAAAATAGAGCTTCCCTATGACCCTGCAATTGCACTGCTGGGTATTTACCCCAAAGATACAGATGTAGTGAAAAGAAGGGCCATCTGTACCCCAATGTTTATAGCAGCAATGGCCATGGTCGCCAAACTGTGGAAAGAACCAAGATGCCCTTCAACGGACGAATGGATAAGGAAGATGTGGTCCATATACACTATGGAGTATTATGCCTCCATCAGAAAGGATGAATACGCAACTTTTGTAGCAACATGGATGGAACTGGAAAAGATTATGCTGAGTGAAATAAGTCCAGCAGAGAGAGTCAATTATCATATGGTTTCACTTATTTGTGGAGCATAACAAATAGCATGGAGGACAAGGGGAGTTAGAGAGGAGAAGGGGGTTGAGGGAAATTGGAAGGGGAGGTGAACCATGAGAGCCTATGAACTCTGAAAAACAATCTGAGGGGTTTGAAGGGGCAGGGGGTGAGATGGTGGGGGAACCAGGTGGTGGGTATTGGAGAGAGCATGGATTGCATGGAGTACTGGTTATGGTGCAAAAACAATAAATACTGTTATGCTGAAAATAAATTAAAAAATTAAAAAAAAAAAGAGCCTCCATTTTTTATTGAATTTCATTAATAGTCTTTTTGATTTTGACCTGATTAGATTTTAGTTCTTTTATATTCCAAAAAGGGTTTATCTAGAATCTTTTTCTCTTTTTAAAAATATTTTATATATTTATTTGAGAGTTAGAGAATGAGGGAGAGTATGAGAGGGGAGGGGGTTAGAGAGAGAAGCAGAATCCCCATTAGGCAGGGAGCCCAAAGTTGGACTCGATCCCAGGACTCTGAGATCATGACCTGAGCTAAAGGCAGTCACTTAACCAATGATCCACCCAGGTGCCCTCTCTAGTGTCTTCTATGCCTTTTTTTGTTTTTTAAGTCTTGCTAGTATCTTTATAATCCTTGTTCTGAATTCCACCTCTGACATTTTACTAATATGTATATTTATTAAGTCTTTGTCCATTAGTATTGCCTCTTATTCTTTTTTCCTGGGAATTTTTCCATCTTGTGATTTTGTCCAGACAAGACTAGATGAATGAGAGAATAAAATACAAAAATATCAACCACAATGCCAGGGAAAAATACACTAGGCAAATCAGAAGAGATCAGGGGTAAAAAAAAAAGAGGAAAAAAGAAAAAGAGAAAATATAGTGAAGGAGGTAGACATGACAGGGGAATATACCAGGTCCTGGGTGTATTTTGGTTTGTTTGTTAGAAGACACTAGATCCCAAAATTTTAAAGGAAGAAAAACTCATATATATATATATATATATATATATATATATATATATATATATGAATACAGTGAAAGGAAACCAAAAATGAAGACTATATCTATAAAATATAAATGTAAAATGAAAGTTAAAAAGGCTTTATAAATTAAATAAAATAAGATACTAGTTGAAAAGGAAAAAAAGTGGGAAAAAGGAAATTTTTACCCAAAGGACTAAAGAATTCTGAGGAAAAAAAAACCCCTCAAATTCTATATACTATTTTCCCCTAGCATTGGAGTTTCACATGGCTTTCTTGGGGAGCAGCCTAGTGTGCTGATTCTGAGGTGTCTTTGACTGGGTGGAGTTGCACTCCCCTTGTCAGGGGGCTGGGCCTAGTGCAAGCTACTCCAGATTGCTCTAGGTGGCTTTTTTTTCCTGAAGGCTTTCTACCCTGCTTTAGAGGATGCAAATAAAAATGGCGGCATCCCAAGCTTCAACCCTGGAGAAGAAAGATTGTGGCCCCCATATTCCACGCACTGTTAGGAAAAAGCAATCAATCACTTTTGTCTCTCTAGTTTCTGTCCTTACTCTGTTTACCCAGGCTGTGACGAAACATTTTTATTTGAGGCACAGGACCCCTATTTGAATCTCTGAACTTTGGACTCCTTGCAGCACACATCCACACCCCTCCTCCCAGGAAAAGGATGAGGGTCTCCCTGTGGTTCTGCTGCTTGTTGGACCCCTGCTTAAAGAGTAGTCACCTGATTGTGCCACAGGTCATGGTTCATGGCAACACAGAGCTGAAAGCCCACTCCTGGGCTTGCTGATTGTACCCGGCTTCCCTGCTCCAGTGCCTGGGAACTCCACCACATTGAGCCATCTCTAGTCTTTCTGTAACCCTGGGAAGCCTGAGATTACAGTGCCCCACCTAGGATTCTGCCCCCACTTCACCATCTGAGCACTTTTCAGGTAGGGACATCCCTTACCCAAGCAGACTTCTAAAAGTCCTAATTTTGTGCTCTGCTGCTCTATCACTTTCCAGTGCTGGATTCCAGACATTCCCTCCCTCTGTCTTTTATCTTCAGATATTTTCCCTCCAATTCACTGCTCCACAACTCCTACCTAGCAAAAAGTGGTTAATTTCCTTCTGTAGAATTACAGCAATTCTTTTCTTAGCACTCAGGTTGAGTTCACAGGTGTTCAGAATGATTTGATAGCTATCTAGCTGAATTTAAGGGACCAGATGAAGCAGAAGAGAAGCAGACCCTTCTCTTCCATCATCTTCTCTCCTATTATTTCTCTTTCCTTGCTGATTTTATTTGTTTGTATCTTTGTTTTTGATGAGTCTAGTTGAAGTTTTATCAATTTTGTTTATTTTTTTGAAGAATCGTTTTTTTAAAAAAATTAATTTCATTTTTTTTCAGTGTTCCAAAATTCACTGTTTATGCACCACACCCAGTGCTCCATCCGATACTTGCCCTCCATTGGTTTTTTTCTATTGTTTTTGTTTTGTTAGTCTCTATTTCATTTCTTTCTTCTCTGATCTTTATTATTTCCTTCTTTCTACTTGCCTTGGATTTTTTTTTTTAAGAAAAGTTATAAAAACATAACTTCTTTAAGTGTAAAGTTATATTATTCATTTGAAATTTTTCTTGGTTTTTTTGTATCACTATAAATTTCCATTTTAGAACTGCTTTTTCTGTGTCCCAAAGATTCTGGAACATTGTGGCTTCATTTTCATTTGTCCCCAAATGACAAATGAAAATTTTTTTGAATTCCTCTGATTTCTTCATTGACATACTGACTGTCTAGTGGTATGCTGTTTAGTCTCCACATTTTTATCCTTTTTCCAGGTTTTTCCTTGTGTTTGATTTCTAGTTTCATACTGTTGTGGTCAGAAAGGATGCGTGATATGACTTTCATCTTCTTAAAGTTATTAAGACTAGCTTTCTGGTATAATATGTGTGATATATCCTGGAGGGTATTCCATGTATACTGAAAAAAAATATGCATTCTGTTGTTTTAGATGGAATGTTTGGTACATATCTAAGTCAATCTGGTTAAAACGTTATTCAAAGATATTTCTTTATTGGTTTTCTGCTGGGTTATCTATCCATTGATGTAAGTGGGGTGTTAAAGTGCCCTACTATTATTGTATTACTGTCATTTTCTCCCTTTAGGTTTGTTAATATTTGCTTTATGTATTTAGGTGCTCATAGGAGCAGATATATTGGGTACTAAGATATTTATAACTGTTATATCCCAGTAGGGTAGCTAGAACCAAGGCAGATACAGGCTGGGTGTTCCTGGGTTGCACTGCAGAGGGGACACCCTGGGAAGGGGCAGTTGGAGCTGAAGCGGGCATGAACTGGATCTCAGAGTGCTGAGAGTTCCCTAGCTCATCATCTGGAATAGAAGTGCTGTGGGCCTGGAATGTTCCAGGGTGCTTTGCACCTGCATTACCTTGGCATGATGGCTGGAGATATATTGAGTGGTGACTAGAGGTGTCCCTGTGTGCCCCATGCTAGGGATGCCTTGATAGATGGCTGCGGATGGTGTGGGCTAAGGGCCTGGGGCTCATTTTCTCTCATTCATGCTATCAAGATGGATGGGAAATATAAACCTTGGCACTCACCAGCCCTTCCAATGCAGACAGTTTCAGCAGTTCTCCTGCCATTTGGCAATGTTCTAGAGCTAGTTCCTTTATATTCTAGTTGTTCTTTTAAACCCTGGCTTTCTTTCTGTGCCCCAGGGCATCCAGTGTGAGTTGCACCAGGGCTCTGGGTCTCACTAAGTTGGCAGGCCAGCTATGACATCTGGACCCTACTTCCATCTGTGCTATCAGCATGGAGGGGGCATCATAAACTGTGGTGCTCACCAGCCACTTCAAATTGGAGAGAGTTCCAGCAGCTGTGCCCCTGTTTGGTTGAGTTCTAAGGCTGGGTCTTTATATGCCAGCTGTTCTTTTAAACCCTGGCTTTCTCTCTGCCCCAGAGCAGATGAATCTGCTTACAGTCCCTCATACCATTCCTCCCCACTGTAGTTCACAGTGTTAGAGGTGGGTTTTTTGGGGGGCGGGGTTTTCTTTTGTTTTGTTAATTTACCATATCTTTGTCTCTCTTGTCATTCTCTATGTGGTCTATCTTTTATTTTACAGACGCTGTTTAGTGAGCATTCAGTTCTTCTTCAGCAGGAACTGCTTTATAAATAGGTATTGATTTGGTGTGTCTGTGGAGGAGGTGAGGTCTTCCTACATTGCCATCTTGGACCAGAACTAGGTCAGGGTCCAGACTTTGACCAGCCCCTCAGATGCACCACCAATGGGCAAGAGGCTTCCCATTGGAAAAAGGATGTGTTCTCTTTTGGAGCATAGAGAGGAATCCTCCTGCATCTCTTCTAAGGTTTTGTTGTTGTTGTTGTTGTTGTTGTTGTTATTTATTTATTTGTCATAGAGAGAGAAGCGAAAGCAAGCACAGGCAGACAGAGTGGCAGGCAGAGGCAGAGGGAGAAGCAGGCTCCCCGCCAAGCAAGGAGCCCGATGTGGGACTCGATCCCAGGATGCTGGGATTATGACCTGAGCCGAAGGCAGCCGCTCAACCAACTGAGCCACCCAGGCGTCCCATCTCTTCTAAGGTTTAAGTTTCTTCTCCCTGACCCTGTTATTGAATTTTTTTGAGAAAATGGACAATTTGTCCTATAGAATATTTTATCATTTAGAGATTGCTGATTGTTACTGTACTATGTAATACATGCCTCTATCCTCCATTTTTTCTTTAGGTTGGTACTTAGAACTGGACCCTTGTTCCTACTGCAGTTCAATTATTATTTTAAAGACTGCTTCATATGTTCTGGGTTTTTCTTTCTTCTGGAGGCACAAAATGTGTCATTGTCCTTTTTGTTGTAAAATCATCAGCCTTTGAGAACTTTTGCCTAGATCTATTAACTAAGAATTGCAAAGTGTGATATTCCAATTCTGTATTCCCTTTTCATTCATTAACTGGACTAAGTCTGTAAATGAGACTTTTCCTCATTTGCTATTTGGTTACTCTGAGGTATAATTTTTATAAATAAGGAATAAGTGATTAGCTTCATTTATTGACCAGCTTCAAAATTATGACTTAATTATCTGACATCCTTCAAAGGTGACCAGAGGATTTTGATTTTTTTTTTCAAAAATTATTATTATGAACACAAGGATTTTAAATGACTTCACAAGTTTCCACCAGTTGCAGCTATTACACTTCTTGATGCTTAAACTGTACCATGTTTGGACCATGGGGGCCTCTTAAAGTTACTGTCATTTTGATAAGTCCTCAGTAGTTTTTGATAATTTTCTTGTTTTCAGATATGCAAAATATTATGGACTCATTTTCTACATTTTCTGCTCCGACTTGGGTTAAAAAAAAAAAAGATTTATAGGTAAGAACTAATTAAAACAGTGAAAATAACAAACAGGCCAAAGAGGGATAAGTTGAGGTTGTGAAAGGAGAAGGAGGGATAATACATAAAAGGCATTTTGTGAGAAGGAGCCATGTGTGTTGAATCTCAAGAGTTTGGGGTGAGGGCTTAGCTACAGATGGAGGAAAAGAGGAATGTGTGGAAACAGGCTTAAATTTATAGACACAGAAGTAGGAAGTTGGGGAATTTCGTCCACTAATTACTATTTTCTCTCTAAAAGAGGTGATAAAGTCATTTATTGAATATGAGGAAGAAGTGAAGGTAGAGCTTGTTAAAGGAAAAAAGAGGAACCTAGTCCATACTAATCCCTGTTGTCTCAGAATTCTAGAAGTACTGGTGTTTCTACACTGTGATGGTTTTTTTTTTCTTTCATGATTTTTTTCTTTTCTTTTTCGTTATGGTCTGTTATATTTGGGTAGAACCACATATGATATTTCAGGTATGGTCACAACCATTATTCTATACCAAAGTGACCATGTTGTTATTTCAATTTTTAATTTAAACATATTCATAAATCTCTGTATTTAAATAAATATAATTTTACATGAATGCACACTTAGTGGCAGATCATATCTGCTATTATATAGTTATTATTACTGATATTTTTCTTTTTTTAAATATTTTATTTATTTATTTGACAGACAGAGATCAGAAGTAGGCAGAGAGGCAGGCAGAGAGAGTGGGGGGGGAGCAGGCTCCCTGCTGAGCAGAGAGCCCAATGTGGGGCTCGATCCCAGGACCCTGGGATCATGATCTGAGCCGAAGGCAGAGGCTTCAACCCACTGAGCCACCCAGGTGCCCCTATTTTTCTTTTTCTTCTTTACTTGATTAAGTGTTCTCTGTGTCCTCCTACCCTTCACCTCGATCACTCCTCAACTCTGTCACATATGTTAATACCAACATATCTTCTTACACATTCTCATCACCTTTATAAAATTATGTATAAACATATACATGGTACACACAACAGTCTAGTTATGCAGATACATATTTGCTATTTGAAATGGGATGATCAATTTTTGCACATTTTCTTCACTTAAAAAGTTACAAAACTGCTTCAAGTAAATTGGTAAAGTATTAATTCTTTTAGAGTGGGCTACATAATATTCCAAAATGTAAATAGAATGTAATTTAGCCAATCCTTTTCTTGTTGGTTGATATTAAACTTTTCCCCCAGTTTTTAGCACTATGAACAGTCTTGTAATTAAATATTTTGTAGTTATAGCCTTACATAGTAATGCTTTTATTTTTATTGGGTTCTTAGGAATGCTGTTTCTAAGGTCAAGTGTATATTTCAGATTTTAAAAGATGCTGCCAGGTTGGTTTCTGGAAAGGATATAAAACTTGACATTTCCACCACTGCGAAGAGATGGTCCTTTTACTAGGATTCTCACTACAGGAGGTACAGGTCTCTTTTTAGAAAATGTTTGCAGGTCTAATAAATATAAAGTGATAATTTATTGTTAACCTAATTTGCATTTTGCTGATGACTGAAGAAGTTGAGCATCTTTTTATATTATTTTGCTTTATCAATTTACTCATCTATGAATTATTCAACCAATATTCTGTGCCCATTTATTTGGACTTTTTATCTCTCTTCTATATTTGTAAGGACTATTTGTGTTGAGTACATGTGTTTGTCTATGTGTCTGTGTTTGACAGTTATTTCCTTAATGTTTTGTTTCTTTATTAACTCTGTTTACATTTTTTCTTATTAAAAATATATTGTTAAATAAGTGTTTTTTATTATGTATAATTTTTCAGAATTTTTTAAAAAAGATTTTATTTTTTTGACAGAGAGAAAGAGAGAGAGCACACAAGCAAGGGCAGTGGGAAAGGGAGAAGCAGACTTCTGCTGAACGGGGAGCCAGGTGTCGGGTCTCTATCCCAGGGATCATGACCTGAGCCAAAGGCAGGTGCTTAACTCACTGAGCTACCCAGGTGCCCCTATAATTCTCCAGTCTTGTTTAGAATGTCTTCCCTACTCCCCTACTCATATATATGTATACACATACACACACACACATATACATTCACACACATACATATATATATTTCTTAATTTTTATAGACTTTTAAATTTTAATTTATATTCAATTATTTAATGTACCTAAAGTCTACTTTTTAAAAAAAATGTGGCAGATTCTGTGGGTTGGCTTATTTTATAATAATGCCACAAATCCCATCTCCTGGCATTTCTCTGTTATCAAGATAGAAGCTAATATTTGATATCTCAAGTTCCTTTGCATTATTGGGGCCATATGACCTTGGCTGGGCTATTGGCAAAAGTCCCTGGCAAAGGCGTTTCTCTGATTAAAATCAAAAGCTTGTTAAAAGCATACAAAAATAAACCATGAAGCCTATTTTCTTTATACCCTTTTACCCTTCTTGCATGTCTGTAATTTGGGCATTGTGCCTTCAGTTTCTGTAGCTGTTTGGCCATGATGAGAATGAAAACCACACTGAGGATGGTGGAGCAGAAAGATAAATAGAAAGGAGATTGTGTCCTTGAGTAGCTGGCAGGGGCAGAACTACACCAGACTTATGAAAGAAAATAACCCTACATAAGTTTAGGCTACTGTTATCACAAGGCTTCTGTTTCTTAAAGCTGAAATCCTAACAGGTATAGGAACCAACATACATTTTCTTCCAAAGGTTTATAGCCAGTTATGCTAATTTATCTTTTCCCATTAAAATGCCATCTGTAGGGGTGCCTGGGTGGCTCAGTGGGTTAAAGCCTCTGCCTTCGGCTCAGGTCATGATCTCGGGGTCCTGGGATTGAGCTCCACATCGGGCTCTCTGCTCGGCAGGGGGCCTGCTTCCTCCTCTCTCTCTGCCTACTTGTGATCTCTGTCTGTCAAATAAATAAATAAAATTTTTTAAAAAATGCCATCTCTATCATATATTAAATTATCATATATATTGAGATCAATTTTTGGATTCTTTATTCTGTTCCACTGAGTTGTCTTTCTAGCCCTATGACATTTAACACATTGATTTGACTACAATGATCTTATTTATACATACACACACACACACATATGCATACATACATGTACACACACACACACACACACACACATATACACACAGAAAGAATATGCCATTGCCTTCAATGCAGGGGGAGTGCTTTAAAACCATTTCCACTTCCAAGAAAGTTCCAAACAGTTCAACCAAGTAGTTTTCAGAGCTCAGACCTATGTATTACTGGGGTGGTGTTCCTAAAGAAGTGAGTTACAGAGAATAGTGTAATGAAGGCAGCACAGCTTTGTGGTTAGGAAATATTTATATTAGCTTTAATCTGTCAAGTTTTTGCCCCTACACATGTTCTTTCATTTTCCCTGTCTCCTATTGGCTCAATCAGAACATAAGGTTTGACAATGGGTGATTCCCTAGAGTCCCATAGAGCAGTAACAGGCTATGATATCATGAATTTCCAGACTAGGGTGTTTCTCTGTAACTACTACATTCCTTCTCCTTGTAAAAATGAAAATTTCTGTATTTGGAATTCATCATCTTCAAGTACAATGAGTTATCTATCTACTTCTGTTTACTTTTAAAAACCAAATGCACACATTAACTTTTTTCTTCTCTCATTTGTTGGGAGGGCACTTGGTGTACTTCTGAAGAGGGATATATATTTAATGTGAGTTGGCTCACCTATGGGCAAATTCTTACAGGCCTCACCATTGGCAGGAGAAAATGGACAGGCAGCTAGAAGGAGCTGTATTTCTGAAAACTACTATATTTAAGAAATTGTTGGGTTCTTCCCGGGGTGAGAGTAAATATCTGGGATTAGAATTTACATGGCTACATACAGATAGCTGTTCCACTCAGGCATTGCCATTTTTGGTGGTCCTTCATGCTATCAAAGTGTGAAACTAACATTTAAGCTATTTTCTCCCACATGCAATCAATAACTTTTTGAGCATATAAAGATGAAAAAGTTCAAATCATATACTCTCCCAACAGTCCTTTTCATCTATACTATAAGAAAAATTATAGTCAGATTTTGACTTAAAACAAATGTAAAAAATCATCAAAAATTAAATGGGGTACTCTTTCTTCCCACTTCCAACTAATGTCACAAGTTGATTTTTGCTTTCTGGGTCATTGTTCTTCCCCAGGGTTAAAACAAATGGATTGACCAGGAGATTGAGTCATCTGAAATTTGTTTTCCTTTATTTAACTTTAGGTTAGCTGAAAAATTTCATCCATCCTAATTCATCTTCAAATTTAATTTAAAATATGATAACTAATGACCTCAATTCAAATCATTTGCAGAACCTCACAGCCTAATAAATATGGATTATAATAAGAATAATGATTTATAGAGAATGAGCTTTTTGTCTTTCTCTTGAATGTTCTTATGGCTGAAGGAGTATGAAAGGTCAGTCCTGCAGGGTTCTATTCCTGTCTTTCTTTCTCTGTGTCTGTCACTTTACCTGTGACTTTCAGTCCTTAATGTCATCACCACCCTAGAAAAATGTAATCAGGATAGGTGGCACGTCGAATGGAAATATCAGGATACAAACTTGATTATATTTTTCTCTTATTACAAGGTTAAAAATCATGGAGATGATTTTCTGGTTCTCCTTTTCTGAGTTTCATTAAAAGCAATAAAAATCTAATGCATTTCTCTATCTTGCACCAGGTATGTGAAAGTCGTACCTGCCGCTAGGTACCATTTGAAAAGGAGGAAACTGGAAGCTGAGCGTGAGCAACGTAAACAATTTTAGATGGGAGGTTCACAAAACTGCCTCCCCATTATCACTTATGTCCTCTTTAGGTGAACTTCAGAGAACTAAAGAAAATATAATTCAAAGTTAAGGAAACTATTCAGTGAGACTGACGGACTGTTATGCCTTTCTGGATCTTCTGGCAGGTAGGAGTATCCTGGTTGTAAACCACAAACCTAGACCCTAGACTCAGGATTCTTCGTGCTATTACTGAATAATTTTGTGGTAGTAGATAGGTAACATAACTTCTCCTGACTCATTTTCTTTAACTGAAATGAGGTTCAAATGAGACTAATAATGGTGTCTACTTTATAGGGAGCTCATGAAGGTCAAATAAGAGTGCGTGTATATAGCACAGAGCAGAATGTCTACACAGAGTTAATATTGAATAAGTGTTGTCCACCATCATCAGATCCAGACATACTTGTCTCAGTGAGTTAGAAACAAGTCCGGTAGAAGTTAGCAAGAAACTTTCTCATTAGCAGTGAAACTACAGATTTTACTTTCCCTCATGGGAAAGCAGCATAATATTCCCTATATTCCCTGATTGTTCCTAGTCCCTGAAAAAATAAGGAGAAAAACAGAAAGTACTTGTTCTAATGTCTTCTCCTCCAACTAATAGGAACTTCCAGTGGGTGAATAGTAGTCTAATCTAAGATATAGTAGATGAATCATAAGCTGTACTTCTTTCTCTTTTCTATCCTATGCTTTCCAAAGCTTCTAAAGTGGATTAAATAATGCGTAACATACACAGGAGGAAAAAAATCATAAAGATTGTTATTATCAAATGACATAACCACTACTTTAGTTAATCATAATTCTCTCATAAAATACAAAACATAAAACATGAAGCAGAGACAACATATATTGCCAAACAACACAGAATTATTGAGATTCAAAGAACAGTTCCATTAATCAACACTGCCTTTAATGAGAAGCTAATACTTTAACAATCATTATGCCTGTTTGATATTCCTTGTGGGGGATGTTGTCTAGGAAGTGTCTATTGTCATTTACCTTTCCTTGGCATAAGTACCTTAATGATGCATAGAATGTCTTTAAATTTTCAGAGCCTTAGGAAAAGAATTCATAAGTGAACATACTTAAAGAATAGCACAGATTTTTCTCATTCTCCACCTACTCCACCAAAATTTTACTCTTTCCAATTTGTAGGAGTCTGCTTTTGATTGATAGATTTTCAGATTTTAATTTATTATAAGAATAGATTAATTCTAAGAATGAGATCCCCTATGTCCATTGATTGTAGGAAAAAAGATCAAAGATTATATTGTGGAAATTGGGGCTAGGACAGGAATGTAGAAAAAAAGTTGTAAATAATTTGTCACATTTTAAAACATCCTATATGTTTATACTGATAACATAAAATAGAAAATGAGGTACTTTGACTATTTTAGTTGTCTTAGAAATCAGTATTAGAGAGTTTCCTTTTTCATTACATTTTTTTAAGGATAACAATTTTAAGTAGTCTACAAAAAAGGACAATCCATTAATATTCCAATTACAATAAAATGAATGACTGTTTATGTACAACTAATTTTTACTTATAATAAGATACAATATTTACTTAAGGTGAATTGATGTACCTCAAAACTATTTTTTTTTAGTATCGCTAAGCAATTCATGAGAAAAAGTGACATCAGTTGACAAAAAATGATCAGTGAAGTCTGCAATACTTTTTGAAATTATTCTCTAACCAGCTATTACAAATGATCATGAGTTCAGAAATGCTAGGTTAATAGTATTGCCACAGGTAATTAACTTGAAGGTTCTATGCATTCTATTAAGCATCATTTAATAGTGCCTAACTCCGTAATGCTTCAACGACAAGGAACAAGTAAAAATAATATGTGAGGTGTTATTATTTTATGACATAACAGAATGGATGAAACAGAAATAAACTAGTTGCTGTTTGAAGGAAAAAACCCACAGGTTTCAATGAGAGTATCCAAAGAGCATCATTGTTACAAATGGGCCAAGAATCAGGGCCTGATTTGGTAAATATCCTTTAAATGGCCCACTCCTTTGCGAAATACATTCTCATTTTTTTCTTCCATTTTTTAGAGAAATAATTAACATAGAATACTGTATAAGTTTAAGGTGAACAGCATGGTGGTTTGATTTATATATATTGTACGTTGAGTACCACAATATGTTCAGCTAACATCCATCTTCTCATACAGATACAATAAAAAGGAAAGAAAAAAAAATAGAAAAAAGTTTTTTTCTTGTGATGAGAACTCTTGGGTATTACTCTCTTAACATCTTTCCCATATATCATACAGCAGTGTTAGCTGTAGGAATCATATTGTACATTACATCTTTAGTAGTTACTGATCTTATAACTGCAAGTTTGTATCTTTGAACCACCTTCCTCCAATTGCCCCTGCTGGCACCCTCCACCTCGGGTAACCAACCACAAGTCTGATCTGTTTTTCTATGAGTTTGTTTGGTTCTTTTCTTTTTCTTTCTGGATTCTACATATAAATGAAATCCCATAGCATCTGTCTTTGTCTGACTTCTTTCACTTTCCAGAATGCCTTTAAGTTGATCCATATCATCTCAAACAGTAAAATTTCCTTATTTTTTATGACTGAGTTATATTCCATTATAAATAATATGCCACAACTTCTTTATCCATTCATCCGTTGATGGACACTCAGGTTGCTTGCATGTCTTGGCTCTTGTATATAATGCTGCTATGAATACAGGCCAGATATCTTTTTGAATTAGTGTGTTTTCATTTTCCTTGGATATATTCCTAGAAATGGAATTGTTGGCTCATATGGTTAGGTTCTTTTACAATTTTTTGAGGATCCTCCATACTGATTCCTGAGGTGGTTATACCAATTTACAATTCCACCATTGTATGGGGGTTTCCTTTTCTCCACATTCACACCAGCATTTGTTATCTCTTGTCTTTTTCTAAAGGCCATTTTACAGATGCAAGATATCTCACTGTGGTTTTCATTTGCATTTCCCTCATGACAAATGATGTTGAGCATCTTTTCGTGTACTTGTTTGCCTTATATATACCTTCTCTGGAGAAATGTCTTCAGGTTCTTTGCCCATTTTTTAAATTGGGTTATTTATTTCTTTGCTATAGAGTTATATGTTACTCATGTATTTTTGATATTAACCCTTTATGAGATAATATGGTTAGCAAATATTTTTCCCTGTTCTGTAAGTTGTCTTTTTGCCTTGTTAATTGTTTCTTTTGCTGTGAAGAAGATTTTTGTTTAATGTGGTCTCACTTACTTATTTTTATTTTGTTGGTTGTGCTTTAGGTATCATTAAAAAGAAAAAAAAAAAAACACCTGTTACCAAGATCCACATCAAGGAACTTTATTGTGTTTTCTTCTAGAAATTTAATGGTTTCATGTCTTACATTTTACTCCATTTGGAATTACTTTTTTAAATCCATTTGAAGTACATATTAATCCACTTGGAATTAATTTTTATGAGTGCTATGAAATATGGGTCCAGTTTCATGCTTTTACATGTGCGTATCCAATTATCGCAGCACAATTTTTTGAATTGTCTTTTCTCTATTAAATATTCTTGGCTCCTTTGTCAAATACTAGTTGACTGAATATACTTGGATTTATTTCTGGGCTCTCAATTCTGTTCCATTGATCTATTTATCTGTTTTTATGTCAGTACCATTCTGTTTTTATGAATACAGCTTTATGGTATAATTTGGAATGAAGAAGTGTGATGCTTCCTGCTTCGTTCTTTCTCAGGTTTCTTTGATTATTCAGGGTCTTCTGTGGCTCCATATAAATTTTAGGAGTGTTTTACATCTATAAAATATGTCATTGGAATTTTGTTAGAAATTGTAATAAATTGGTAGATAGCTTTTTGTAGTATTGTTATTTTTAAAATATGAATTCTTCTAATCCAGGATCATGGGGTATCTTACCACTTATTTGTATCTTCTTCAATTTCTTTCATAACTGTCTCTTTAAATTTATTTCTAAGTATTTTGTTGTTTTTGATATTGCAAATGGGATCAATTTATTTCTTTTTCAGAAAATTTGTTGTAAGTGTATAGAAATGTTACTGATTTCGTATGTTAATTTTGTATCCTGCAAGTTTACTGAATTCATTGATTAGATGTACAGTGTTTTGGTTGAGTCTTTAGGATTTTCTATGTATAAAATCATGTCATTTGCAAATAGAAAAAAATTTTACTTCTTCCTTTACAATTCTGATATCTTTTATTTCTTTATCTTGCCTGACTGCTTTACCTATAAGACCTTCTGGTACTATGGTGAATAGAGGCAGTGAAAATGAAACTCCCTCTTTTGTTCCTGATCTTAGAGGAAAAGCTTTCAATATTTCATTATTGAATATCATGTTAACTGTGGGCTTACCATATATGGACTTTATTATGTTGAGATATGCTTTTTCTATGCCTAATTTCTTAAGTTTTTTAAAATTATGAATGGTTGTTGAATTTAGTCAAACTTTTTTTCTCTATTTATTATGACAATTATATGATTTGTTTCTTTCATTTTATTAATTTATTACGTTGATTGATTTGCATATGTTGAGCTATTCTTGCCTCCCAGGGATAATCTGTATCTTGGATCGCGATGAATAATGAATCATTTTTTTAATGTGCTGTTGAATTCAATTTACTGGAATTTTGTTGAGGATTTTACATCTATATTCATCAGGATATTGGTCAATAGTTTTTTGTTTCTTTGTTTCATTTTGGTTTTTTTCTTAGTATTATCCTTTTCAGGTTTTGGTGTAAGGATAATACTGGCCTTATAAAATGAGTTTAGTAGTACTCCTTCCTCTTCAAATTTTTGGAAGACTTTGTTTAAATTTTTGATTAAATTTTTGATAAAGTTCACCTGTGAAGCCATCTGGTCCTTTCCTTCACTGGGAAATATTTTTATTATCAATTCAATCTCCTTACTAGTAATTGGCCTATTGAGATTTTCTAGTTTTTCCTGATTCAATTTTAGTAAATCGTTTGTTTTGAGGAATTAAAAAGATTTTTTTCTAGGTTGTTCAGTTTGTTGGTATATAACTGTTCATAGAAGTCTCTTAATGGTCCTTTGAATGTTTGTGTTACTATTGTGTTGCAATATCTCCTTTTTCATTTACAATTCTGAAGATTTGGGTACTTCTCTTTTTTTCTTGGATAGTCTAATGAAGGATTTGCCATTTTTATTTTTTTCAAAAAACTAAATCTTAGTTTGGTTAATCTTTTCTCTGTTTTTCTGTGTTTCCTTTCATCTGTAAACATTGGGCTCAGTTCGCTTTCTCTCTCTTCTTCCTCCTAGTTCCTTAAGGTATAGATTTGGGTTGTTTATTTGGGTGATTCTTGATTTTTAATGTAGGTGTTTATTACCATGAATTTCCATCTTAAAACTGCTTTCACTGCACCCTGCAAGTTCTGGTATGCTGTGTTTCCACTTTCATTAAAAATTCTCTAGAAGCTTTGTCCCCCCCTTGATTTCTTCCTTAAACTATTGATTGTTTAGAAGCTTTGTTTCATTTCCATGTGTTCATGAATTTTCCAACTTTCCTCTTGTTCTGATTTCTAGTTCCATCTCATTGTTCTTAGAGAAGATATTTGATATGATTTCAAACTTCTTGAATTTGCTAAGACCAGTTTTGTGGTCTAACACATAGATCATTAAAAAAATGTTCCATGTATGCCTGAGAGGAATCAGTATTCTGCTGTTGTTGGATAAAATGTTCTATATGTGTATGTTCTATGTATGTCCCTTTGGCCTACAGTGTTGTTCAAATCCACTGTTTCCTTATTGATTCTCTGTCTGCATGATCTATCTGTTATTGGGAATGGACTAAAGCACCCAACTTTTATTATATTACTGTTTATTTCTCCATTTAGCTCTATTAATTTTTGATTTATATATTTAGGACTCCAGTTTTGAACACATAAGTATTTATAATTGTTATATCTTCTTTATGCGCTGCCACAATTATTATTATACAATGACCTTTGGTTCTTTTTACCATTTTTCATTTAAAGTCTATTTTGTCTGATGTAAGTATATAGCTACTCCTGCTTATTTTTGGTTACCAGGTGCTTGAAATATCTTTTTCATTCCTTTACTCTCAGACTATGTGTACCTTTAACTAAGTGAATCTTTTGTAGGCAGCATATTGTTAGAGCTTAGTAATGTTTTTTCTTTAATTTTTCAGGCATTCTATGTCCTTAATTGAATAATTCAATCATTTTCTGTTTAAAGCAATTGTGTATAGGTAAGCACTTACTATTATTATGTTAATTGTTTTCTGGATGTTTTATAGATCCACTGTTCCTTATTCCTTACCCTGCTATCTTTTTTTGTGTTTTGATGTCTTTTGGTATTAGCATGTTTTGATTTATTATGTTCTTTTGTGTAATAACTACAGGAGTTTCCCTTGTGTTTACCATGAGGCTTATACAAAATGTCTTAAATTTATAACACCTTATTTATACTGATAATAATATCAATACTGATAATAATTTTTGTAAAGCTCAGTAAAACTCATATTTTAGCTTATCACTGTTATAACTTATATGATATAAAAATATGTATAACTAATAACAGATTATTATATTTTTGGAATCATATTTTACCTGATTTTTCATAGTCCTTGATTCCTTACATTGGTATCTGCCTATTTGAGTTATTGAGCTCCTCTTCCAGACTTGACAGATTTCTTTTGGTAGAGACAGCTTTTTGTCAATCAGCAATTAGTTTCTTGGTGTGTCTACTGGTCATGTCCTTGGTAGGTGGGGCCTACTATTATGGTCTGTTTTGGGGAGAGGCAACTGTTCAAGTTCTAAGGATGGAGATGGGAGATTGTGTCAGGCTGAAAATAGTTGGATAGGACTGCTAGCTTGCTTGGTTCCTTACCCAACTGAGGCTGAAGTTGGGCTTCATGGTTGCCTAAATTGTTTTGGTTAGTCTTACTAGGTGGTGGAACTAGGTACTATATTCAGTAGTAGATGGGGCTATGAATTAATTTCCCTGCCCTGGCAGGGTGGCTGGATGGGACCTAAAACCTGTATGGTTTGTGGTTTGGAGACCCAAATCAGTACAGTGTGCTGAATTCCCTGGTCAGGGAAGGCCACTGGTTTTGCTCCACAGGAGGAGGAAGCCATGGACTGTGCTCTCTGTTCAAGTGCTTCAGAACCTGGGGCTCTTGAATGGGCTATGAAGCTTCTCATATGCTCTGGTTAGGTTTCCTGGTTGAACCGGATGAAGGCTATATAATCAGCAATGAGTTTAACTATGAATTAAACTCCCTGCTGGGGTGCAGCAGAAGCAGCTCTAAATTGGTAAAACTCTTTTTTGTCTTAACTCAAGCTGACATGTCCTCCTCCAAGTTCCTTGACCAAACAGGGTCACAGCTTTGCTCTGCAAATTATTAGCTCTACCCACGTTTTGACTCAGGTACCAGCAACAGCTTCCAGGTGGTTTTGGCAGCCCCTTTCTGTCAGCTGGGGCCAGAACACACTCTCCACAGTGGGTGAAGCTATCTCTCAGCTGTTTTGCCTGGGCAGGAGGGAGCAGAGCCATTCCTGGCTACATTCAATTTCCCAAGCAAGTTCTCCAGTCAGGAGGAGCCAGGGGCTATCCTCAGCCTTGGCTGTGAATCATCATACTTCCTTTGCATAGCATGGGAACACTCTGCACCTGATATTGACTTTGTCCTCCAGATGATCAGCCCTGCTTGCCCATCTCTCCACTCAAGTGCCACTGGGCCTCACAGCTTCCAGGATTTGTCAATAGCCCTTCTTGTCATATGGGACTGTTTTCATAGTGGGTGGGACTATGATTCAGATCCTTGCCCCGGCATGGACAACCAGGTTCTATTGCCAGCAAAACTCCTTATTTGAGGATCTGAATCAGGCAGATCTGCACCTAGCTGAGTTCCTTGGTCAGAGTATGCTCCTAATTTGGTTCTGCAGATAAGCAAAGCCACTGGTTGGGATTACTACCTAAGCACTGCTAGTATGAAATTAGTACCAAGAACATTCTGTTGGTGACTGCAAGCCCTTTCCCCTTCTCCATCAAAGTCAGATTCCCAGTGGTTGAGCCCCACAGATTCCCCTACAATTTCCATGATGTAAGATCAGGGTAGGGGTTCTTGCAAAGCAACACAAAATGCTAGGTGATGGTGGGGGTTAGGGGGAGAGTTGCTGGTTGTCCCTTCAGAGTTCTCTTTCTCACTGGTTGGGTTGGTGGGAGGAGCAATAGGGTCAATGTGTACCCACTTCTCTCTCCCTTTTAATGCTGTCTGTCTTGATCTCTGTGGTACGGGGCTTGGGAGAGGTGCTTCAGCCTCACCCATGTATTCTCGGATTCTCTCAGGGATGTTTAATTCTTGAATAACTGTCAGCTGTTCTTATGAAGGAGAGTTAAGTCAGGGAAAATCATGTCACCACATCACTCCTGGTCTCAGTTCAAACTATTTTGCTTTTTCACAGCACTGGCTATACCTGTATTTATCACCAGATTAATCTGACTTTGGATGTTAATTGTTTACATGTCTGGGTCTGTACTAGCCTGTAAATATTTTGAGGGTAAAGGCAATGTCTTATTTGACTTTGCATGTTATAACCTGCCAACAGAAAACATTATCTGTTATATCTGGCATATTAAAATAAACTATTAAAATAAGTAAATAGGTAATATTTTAACTGAGGTTTTTACTTTACTTCATTAAATAAGTAAAACAGTAGATCATCTCAAGAAAGCATTTTTTAGGGCATCTGGTGGCTTAGTCCGTAAAGCATCTGACTCTTGATTTCAGCTCAGGTCATGATCTCAGGGTTGGGAGATTGAGCCCTGCCTCAGGGCTCTGCACTGGGTGTGGAGCCTGCTTGAGATTCTTTCTCCCTCTGCCCGTCCCCACTTTTCTCTCCCTTTCTCTTAAAAAAAAAAAAAAAAATATATATATATATATATATATATTTATATGTAAAAATTTTTATATGTAAAAATTTTATACATATTTTTTAGCTTCTCTTCTAAGATAAAAATAATTATATGGCTAATTATATTAGTATTTTTCCTTAAATCCATAAATTTGAGTCATTTCTCATGTGAGCTGGAAAGCCTGGGGTCTGTTTCCCAAGTGTCAGTAATAGGGGGTATACAACTAAGCAATGAAGAGGATTTATAAAGAAAAATAACTGAGATGTTCCCACAAAAATTCAAACTACCTAATTTGAATTCTTGTGTAAGGAAACCTATTGAGAAACAATATTAACAGGACCTTCTATAAGCAAGATACTAGTGGTAGACACTGAGTATAAGAAGGTGTCAAGGGGGGGTGCCTGGGTGGCTCAGTCACTTAAACATCTGACTCTTGATTTTGGCTTAGGTCATGATGCCAGTGTCCTGGGATCCAGCCCCACATCAGGCTCCCTGCTTAGCAGGGAAACATTCTCCCTCTGCTCCTGTCCCTGCTCATGCTTTCTCTCATATAAATTTTAAAAAATAATAATAAAAAATAAGTAAATAAATAATATTAAAAAAAAAAAGTTGTCAAGGATTTTGCCCTTTTTCTCAAGGAGCTAACATATCCAGGAAGTGAGACTGGTACATATAAATAGGCCAATGACACAGTGCAGTAAAGTTTGTAATTGCAAAAACTTAAGCTGATGATGAATTGAAGAAAGACTGAAATGCATTCATTAATCATACACATTTCTTAAAGTCCATAAAAGGTTTGATGAATTACTGCAGGAATATAGAGAAAGCAGTGGTGAATCATGCCTGAGCAAGGAAGCCTGGGAAAGTTTCTGTGACAAGAAGAAAGTTGAGTTAGGGTTTTCATGGTGACATGGATTTTATCAAGTCAGAGGGGTGGAATTTGAGGCAGAAGAAATCTCATCAACAATGGTGCTGGAACAAGGATGTATCAAGAACAACTAGAGATCTGGTGCAACTGGCAAAGAGCTAGAGCTACAGATGACTTCGGAGCAGATGTGTAGGGTGACGTGGACAGAATTATAAAAAATGTCATTCTGATGCACAGGGATGGATTCATTGGTGTTGAGGGAGACAGGAAGCAGGGACAAGTGTTAGATGCTGTTGTCCTGGTGTGAAAATATGGGGAATGGAATAGACCAGAAGCAGTGAAAATAGAAGGAAGAGGAAACCATGAGGACAAAATCATTTTAGGGTTAGCGGCAAATCCAATAATTTACACAGCTATAGGGACCACAAGAGAGGGAAAATTTTTAGGGAGTGGGGATAAAAATGTTCTGTTTGGTGAAAGTTGACTTGGAGATGAATGAAAACTTTGAGAAAGTGATTGAAGACATATATCTATAGGGGTCTGGGCCTTTGTAGAGGTTTGGGGACCGGAGTCAGATTTGCGGGCTCCCAGTGGAGATGGCCATTGAATTGCTGGTGGTGAAAAAGCCCCCAAAGGCTGAGAGAGGAGAGTCTGAAGAGAAGGGAAGAAAATTATGTTATTTATGGTCTATAGACACTCTGTCAGGTTTTTCATCTACATTCTTTAAACAGCGTCAAGATTGGACTCCTAGAGAAAATTAGTATTTACTGGGTGAAATCAATGCAAATAAAGGAGACATGTGCAGGAAAAAAGAGTTTTTCAAAAGACACAGTAAGAAAAAATTTCAAAGGGAAAAGCGTCAAATGCAGTGGGATGAAGACCATGTATTTATCATTTTGGGGGGTCACAAACACTTTTCATTTTTATGTGAAAACATAAGCTAACTATTCCCTTTTATGTCACTGTTGTTTCTCTAGTCAGTCTGGAACGATGAAATAATCTTCAGTGCTAAACAGCCCACTCAGAATTGGAAAAGAACATTTCGTTGATTGCTGTATCCTGTGTCAACTGATTACCTCCTCTCTATGCAGATCAGCTGCTGGGGACTCCAGTTGTTCACAGTAGCAGCTGTCGCCACTGATTCTGCCTCAAGCAGTATCTGAGCAGGAGTTAAAACATGCTGGGTAGAAGGTAAAGGGATATGAATCTGTAGGGGAGGAACAATTTTACCTCTACCGTCTTTGGGCTTTTCAGCGGGGCCAAAGAATTCAACAGACAGAAGATAGAAGAACAGGAGAAAAGGTGACAAATTCATCTGTTACCTGACACAGGTGCCCTCACAAGGAAACAAGGACCCAAGGAAATGGTGAAACCAAGAGATCTTTATCATAGGTTTAACAAAGAGAGGCAGTTGTGGAAAGGTAACTAAAACAAATGGGGAGGCTAAGGGAAGATGAATTTATTTTAACAAGTTCTGTTTGTACAGAATTCTCTCAGCTTAAACTCACCTTCAAAAGATGTTCCTTGGGCACATGGGTGGCTCAGTGGGTTAGGCCTCACCCTTCGGCTCGGGTCATGATCCCAGGGTCCTGAGATCGAGCCCCGAGTTGGGCTCTCTGCTTGGCAGGGCGTCTGCTTCCTCCTCTCTCTCTCTGCCTACCTCTCTGCCTGCTTGTGATCTCTGTCTGTCAAATAAATAAATAAAATCTTAAAAAAAAAATAAAGATGTTCCTTTCCTCTTGGTACAGAGATGATGTCTTTCACATGGGAGTTTCTAATCTCCTAATTTCAGGAGGAAGAGGGAGATCGGAATGGCCTTCTTGCATCTGCTGATTTTTTTTTTTTTTTAAGATTTTATTTATTTGACAGACAAAGATCACAAGTAGGCAGAGAGGCAGGCAGAGAGAGAGGGGGGAAGCAGGCTCCCCGCTGAGCAGAGAGCCCGATGCGGGGCTCGATCCCAGGACTGTGAGATCATGACCCAGGCCAAAGGCAGAGGCTTAACCCACTGAGCCACCCAGGTGCCCCGCATCTGCTGATTTTTAAGTGCCTTTAGTTTAAAATAATCCTTATGCCAACGTGGCATATTTTGGGATGGCATATTCTGCCATCCTTCAAGCTCATTTCTGATTTAGTAGAATCACTGCCTGTTAGCTAAATAAGAATAAAATAGTGGACCTGAAAATCTGAAGGGATTTCCTCATGCTCTTCTCTGAGATCCATGATAGCGTGTGTTCAGTTAGAGAGGAGAGTTAAAAGTCAAGGTATTCTTAATTATTTAAAATCATATATGTGAGATATTTTAAAAAGAAAATGTTGGGTTGCTGTATTACATGTCTTTTCTGTTGGGATGAGAGTGTGGGAGGTGTGGAAAATCTCCTGCTTACTCCAAGGAGTAGAGTTGAAGAATGGAGAGGGTTGTAAATCCTGTTACATTCCTTTCTCAAGAAACAAACAAAAGACAAAAACACCCAAACAAAAAGCGAACAAATTCCTGCAGTTTTACAAGCCCAGTTTCTTTTCTTGTTCTAGAATCAGTAAATGGGGTTTATTATTTTTTGTAAAATGTTCTTAGTGTCCTTTAGAATCACATGCTTTATTTCTGCCTTTGTTGAGTGGATGATGATCCTTGTTTCCCAAACCATCCTTCTGACCACCAGGGGCAAGCCTCTTCTAGTATTTCTTGGGAAAGTAAAAGTCAACCATGCTAAAGAAATTGTATTTTTCTTTCCTTCTAAGAGTATTTACACATAAATGCATTGCTTTGCTCTGACTTACCTCGGTCTCCCAATAAGGTGAAAATAGACATTTAGCTTCCCCTTTCCCCCCAGGCCCTATCAAGTTATTTGTTCTTATGCTTATAACAATATTCCAGCTCACTTTAATTTAAAATGCTAGGGTTCTTAATTCCCAAATGTAACAATTTTCTTTAGGAAGACAAAAAAGAGCAAAATGACAAAATATCTAAATACAAGTAAATCTATCTATCTAAAAATGCAAGTAAATCTGGGTGGCTCCGCTGGTTAAGCAACTGCCTTCCGCTCAGGTCATGATCTCAGGGTCCAGGAATCAAGTCCCACATTGGGCTCCCTGCTCAGCAGGAAGTCTGCTTCTCCCTCTGACCCTCCCCTCTCATGCTCTCTCTCTCACTCTCTCTCTCTCAAATAAATAAATAAAATCCTTTTTAAAAACTGCAAGTAAATCTAAAACACAAATAAAATGTCTATCTAAAAATACAAGTAAAATATAACTGTCATTGCCCAGTTTCCCTGGAAGAGAGAGCCTGAGACAATGATAAAAGTAACAATGAGGCAGTTTCACAGGTGAAACCCAGCCCAGTGCAGCAGAGGTGAAGAAAAAAAGAGTGAAGTATTGAGAGCGATAAAGCCACGTAATGCTGGGCCACACCGGTGTCCCCTTCATGGCCTGCTCGCTGCACAGAGACATAGCAGTTTCTTAGCAAGAACATTGCTGGATTCAGGGGCTGCTCTGGAGGATGAAAAGGAGAAATAGGCTATGACTTTGAGCATCCGTAAAAGGGAGGCAGGAGAGAGAACTCACTTGCCTCATCCTCTAATTTTTAGCTTCTATAGGAAGCAAGTCAAAGCAAGTCAAAGTTCAGCTATGGTGAGACTGAACTCCCTCATTTTCTGGGAGGCATTGTTTGGCTCTTTCTACACAAACTCAGAATATCAAGTCCTCTCTTGTGAGGTGGGGTTTCATCAGATTTGGAAGTAGGAGGAGGCAGAAGTTCTGGTCATGTAGCAGATTACCTAGCTGGGCTCAGTCAAGGGTACAGGGTGTGGCATTTTCAGGGCAAGTGACTGGTTGGCCCTGAGGACTGAGAGGGTCACAACAAACTCTCTTCACCATGGCAGCTTCTGAGGTGAGCCAGTGTCAAGGGTACCGCCACCATTGAGGGAGTCTGAGTATGGAAGATTAGGGCCCTGCAAAGTAACCTGGATCTTTAAAAAATAAAAACGAAGCAATAGAGAGATGAGTAAGAGAGATTTATCAGGCACTGTGTCAACTGTAGGTGAACACACAAAAAAAAACACGATGATCTTAAGCTGCCTTTGAAAAACAGGCATCTTATAATCAGATTGTCAAGATTTAGTTTTGCTCTCATCAAGGTTTTGTGCAATGTGACACTTTGTGGTGTTATTGAGATACTTTTTCCTACATTGGCATTCATGTTGCAAACTCTGCAATTAACATGGTGAAGAATTTTGTGCTTTAAGTGATGCATCGACCACACACTGGGTGAAAAATGATAGCAACACAAAGAGAACCAGTAGAGCTTTCAGAGCTCTGTTGCAAATTTTTCAGGAAGTCATATATATGATTAATGCTTTTGTATTTTTCCCTTATTCAAACTAACAGTCAGCTTAATTTAGACCCTTGAGATTCTGTGATGTATTCGTTGAAACCAGATTTACAATTACCACCAGGCTGTTGGTTAGAAAATGTCCTGTAAATGCATGGTGATGTCATAATTCAAAGACTCATTCTTTCAGCTACTCTGTATTAACCAACAGAGTTCAGTTATGGAAGAAAGAGAGAGAGAATGCTCACAAAATAAGATTTTTTTCCCCTGTCCATTTTACTGTTAAAAATGTTGTAGCAAAGTTAATAGATTTGTAATTTGCAAATACTAATTTACTGTTGTAAACTCTAATTTATAAATAGTACGAAGTGGACAATTATTTTCCTCTTTACAACATCAGGATATTCTGGGGGTAGGGAAATAGACTTCTCTACTAATTCCTTGCTAATTTGTTCTAGAAAGAGCAGATCTATTTCTCCTTCTTGCCTAATTCACCCCACTGAAGAGAAATAGCAAAATAGCACCAAGGACATTGCAGATGATCTACCCCATGGACAAAAATTAATGGTAAATTTACTTAAAGATTGGTTTGCTTAACAAAGTTAATTTTGATTTAAAAAAAAAAAATTGTTCCACTTATTGTGGGCTTTCTATGTTCCAGACACTGTTCTAAGTATTTTTAAAAATAATTGTAATTACTTCCCAACAGGCCCAGGAGGTAAGTACTCCTATCATCCTTATCATATGGAGAGGGAAACTGAGAATCACAGTGCTTAAGCAAACTGCCCAAGGTCACACAGGTAGCAAATGACATGGCAAGGCTGGGATCTGTGCAGTAAGGGCTAACCATTTTTTTTTTTTTGTAGCTAAAAATGATTGTTTTCTCACTTCTAGAACTTTAAATGATTTATGCAAACACATTTGTGTGAGTGTGTGCATGTGTGTGTGTATGAGAAAGAGAGAGAGAGATACAAATATGAATGTATATGACTACTTGTTTCTACTTTTGCTCAATAGCAAATATGGAACCTACTTTCTAGATAGGTCTAATTTTTCTCTGCTTTATCAGAGATTAAATGCAAATCAGGAAAGGCATCTGAGGTACCCTGAAATTATCCTTTCTTCGACTCTCATAAGCTTTGTATCAAATGCATTAAGGAATCTACCTCCTTGTCCTTCACAAATGTGCTCAGGTTTATGAAACATGAAAAGTGACAGATTGTTTATTAAGTCATTTAATCACTAACGCATCTCCTCTCTTTCTTTCTCAAATAGTGAGATACTACTCCAGCTGCTGGGAAAGTTAATAAGCTCATAACTAAGTGATTGAGAGGAGCTGTAATACATCTGTAACTGTCTCATAATGCAAGGTAAATAAGCTAGGATTTATCTCCAGCCATGCATAGGGCAGCCAGGAGACAGAAAGCTTCTCCAGTTCTGCCAGATTTGTTTTATGTAAATTTTTCTGGCCTTTGCCAGAAAATATAAATCTATGGGGCAAGGCAGTTGAGGGCTCTTGAACACTTTACTGTTGGGATTCTGGCCCCAGAACGACTCCAAGCATGAAACAGGTAACACTTCCAATTTAACATGTAATGTGTGTACAAATCACAGCAATTGCATCTTTGTCTCTTTCCATCAGGCATTCAGAGTCTTTTCCAATGCCTATCTAGTTTTTAGACCAGTGTGAGGACATCTGGAATCCAGCTTTTGATCACTGGAGTTATAAAGATAGAGTCTCCCATTACATCCCTTGGTTCAGTTTTAAACTCCTATATAAAGATTTTTATACCTTTTTTCTGGATCCTTTTTCTCACCTTCCACCTCTAGCTGAGGGCTCAGTCTCTCTGGTCCCTGAAACTTGTATAGTGTATGGTTCTAGGAGCTGCATAGACTTCTGAACAGCTGTGTCAGGAGCTTAGTGGCTCCCAGTTACCAGCATGAGAGGCCCTGCTCAGTATTTTCATGTTAGATTAACAGTACACAGGACTGCAATCCAACCGGGCAATATCAGAATCAAGCTGCTTGTTTTCTCTTCTACATTTTTGTTAAAAGGCTAACTGCTGATCTCACCAATGCTTAGGAGACTGTAAAGGTATAGTTGTCCTAGCATGTCCATTCATGGTGATGAGACCTTTCCCAGATAGTATTTGCAAGTTTGAGTAGAGTTAGAAGTTCAGCTACATTATACATCTATGGTAAAATAAGGCCTTCTGCCAACTTTTATTGAGCAGTTGCTTCATGCCAGGTGCTGTGCTTGTTCTCCTATTGCTAATACTTGGAGAAATACAAAATACTGATTTTGTATGAGATCATTAGTCCTGAAAGGAGTCCCCCGAAGTCTTGGGATTAATCCTTCAGTAAGTAGGAGTGTCAGCCTTGGCTTGGCTACATGGCTGAAATCTTAACCACCCACAGGGCTTTTGACTTTTTTTTTGCTTGCTTTGATTCTTAATGCACTTAACTTAAAATATATATTAAATATTAAATTATTCCTTTAAATATTTACTACTCATATAATTAACAAAAGCTTAATATTTTACAAAGCTCAATCTCTTAAGAAGTTAAATATTGCAAACTTAACTAGTCAAATTCTTCCAGACATATCAATAACATTGAGTCCCACAAGCCTACTTCTCCCAAGTGCTTTTAGCAACATAAATTCAGATAAATACAAAGTCATGACAATAGTCACAAAATTTGTGTTCATACGTATGCTTCGCTTTTACAAAACACTAATACTCTATCAACTGATTCTTCCTACTATATAAATTTATTTTGTGCCAAGTTGGAGTAACAAAATCATTTATTTTTGTGATTTCAAAAGAAATCGATTCAAAAGAAAAAAGAACATTGTTTTGCATTAGTCAAGGTTGCAGTATCAGATCTGGGTCACTGACTGCTGTATTGGCTTCCTCACAATGGTAACAATTCACTGGTTATGTCAATGGGATTATTTGATTTATGCTTTTGTTTGGAACTTTTGCCACCTTCTTCCTTCCCACTATCCATCCAACTACTCCTAGTCCCAGTGTTTTCCCCCTCAATTTTCTAAGGCTGCTAATGTCTTACTGGAATTTTATTAGTGATTTGAGGAGATTCACAGATAACATTTTTGATAAATATTTGCAGATAACATTTCATATATATGTATATATGTTTGATAATTGCAGATTTATATGCAGCTGTAGGAAATAATACAGAGTAATACCAGGTGCACCCAGTTTCCCACAATGTATAGTGCAAAGTTATACCTTGATGCAGTTGAGATATAGAACATTTCTATCACTAGGATCTCTCCTGTTGCCTTTTTATAGACATATCCACTTTCCTCCTGCCCCCCTTCTCCTTTTTAAACCGTGGCAACAACTAATCTGTTCTCTATTTCTATAATTCTCCCATATCAAGAATGTTAATGAAGGCAATCAAAAGGTATAAACTCCTGGTTAGAAGATAAATTAAAATCAGGGGTGTATGTCCCACATGGTGGCTATAGTTAATAATACTGTATTATATATTTTAAAGTGTTATATATTTTAAGTAGCTAAGAGAGTATATCTTAAATGTTCCCACCACAAAAAAAGAAACAGTAATTCTGTGAGGTGATGGAGATGTTAACTAATACTATTGTATTAATCATTTCTCAATATACTGAGTATAACAAATCAATCTGTTATACCCTTTAAAGTTACCCAATGTTATATGACAATTGTATCTTAATAAAGTTGGGGAAAAAAAGATTTTTTTAGGGAAGAATAAAGTGCATATTTGTGACAATATTACTTGTAATAACGAACCACTTATCTATATATATATTTGAATAAAAAGAGATAAAATGGGACTGGGGAGGGAGACAGACCATAAGAGATTCTCAATTTGGAAACAAACTGAAGGGGTAGGGGTAGGTGAGATGGGGTGGCTAGCTAATGGACATTGGGGAGGGTATGTGCTATGGTGCGCACTGTGAATTGTGTAAGACTGATGATTCACAGACCTGTACCCCTGAAACAAATTATACATTGTATGTTAATAAAAAACATTTTAGAAAAGGGATAGAGTTTTCATTACCGGTTTAGTGAGATGAAATGCATAACAAAAAATCCATTGGAAAATAGTTATCTGTAATATTTCCTTCTTTATCTAAAACATTACTCTATTTAAAATTATAAGGACTATAATGGTTTGATCACTGAACTGAAAATTGGAGCACCTGAGCTCTGTCAATAACAATAACAAGCTGTAAGTATGACCTCAGGCAGGTCACTTTACTCATCTGTCCATTGGTGGGAAAATTGGATCAGATGACCTCTAAATACCTGCCATTTCAGGCACAGTTTGTGGTTAATTTTTTTACATTATTGTGCATAAAAAATAAATTTATCACGCATCGAAATGCAGCAGGAAAGTCAGTAGTTAAATTAATTTAGCTTTAAAAAATCAATATGTGATGATATGAAGAAAAAATCTGCTCCAGGTCCTGTCTTTAGACAGAAAATTATTTAAAGAGGAAATCTAGATGTAAGGATTTACCTCTGTGCTCTCTCTTTCACTAGCTCACTCACTTTCTTGCAAATATGCGTGTGTGTGTGTGTATATATATTTATTTCTAGAAAAAATAGAGGTCCAGAAAGAAAGTATCAGTAGAAATGATTGCAAAGATGATGGGCTAGGTGTTGTTGGGCTCAGCTGGGGTAAAGCTCTGCTTGGACCAGAGAGCAAATTCCTCTGTGTGTCCCATGGTATGGCAAACATTGTTTACCAAACATTTGCTCTTCCCAACTTCCTGTGAATCGTCTTCCCCTTCACTGAAGTCTTAGACTTTTACCCCCTTTTTCTTAGCTCAGGTTGGCATATAAGCCTCAGTTGCTTGACTACCTGTGGGGCACATAGTTTTATGGGGCTTCCGTTAGTATGTAACGGAATGTAATTCAATTTATTTTTCTCCTTTCATCTGTTTTGTGTCAGTTTATTTTTTTATTTAAATTCAGTTAGCCAACATATAGTACATCATTAGTTTCAGATGTAGTGTTCAATAATTTTTTTAATGTTTTATTTTTTTAATTTTAAGATTTTATTTATTTATTTGACAGACAGAGATCACAAGCAGGCAGAGAGGCAGGTAGAGAGAGGAGGAAGCAGGCTCCCCGCTGAGCAGAGAGCCTGATGCGGGGCTTGATCCCAGGACACAGGGATCATGACCTGAGCTGAAGGCAGAGACTAACTCACTGAGCCACCCAGGCGCCCGAGTGTTCAATAATTTATTCGTTGTGTGTAACACCCAGTGCTCATCATGTCATGGGCCCTCCTTAATGCCACCACCCAACTGTTTTATGTCAGTTTAGTTAATAGAATAGCCAAGGGAACCTAGAAGGGTGGAGTAAAAGTTTTCCTGCTACCATACGAACAGGTAGTCACAAGTTTCTTTTGGACTGTAAGTTATCCTGTTGACCAGGCAAAGTGTATCTTTACATCTTACCCATCTGGAATACTGTCAGAATCATAATAAGCTCTCAGTAAATTTATCTCAACAAATGGAATAGTGTGAGAGGTAGCTGAGCTGTCAATGGAATTATGCATTGTTAGCAGTATAAAGGATTTCATCCATCAAGCAAATATTTATTTATGTGATCTAATCATTCTCTACCTTGGCTGCTAAATAGCAAAAGCTGAAGAGCTTTTTAATACATATGATATCTACAATACACACTCAGTGTTTGGATTTTCTTGATTTGGAGTGGGGCCCAGCATAGTGTTTTGTAAAATCTTTCCAGGGGATTCAGCTAGGGTGGAAAAAGAAAACAGATCTTGCCTATTGCCATCATTTTCAGGGAGCCAATCACAGAGATTTGAAGTGATGAATATATAAGTGTTGTTGGCAGAACGCAGCTGCACACTGTTCTCACTGGTGGAGCAGTCTTTACCTTATGGTGGGTGATTTCTACAGGAGTGGATTTTGCACACAAAAAGCAATTGACTTTGACTTACACAAATATGGAATTGATCATTAGAAGTTTAGAATACCTTTTTTTTTTTTTTAATTGTAGAAAAAGAACCTGGAATTCCTTTTTAGCATTTGAATGATTTATACTCATCACTCATTCCATTGTGGACTTTTTTTATCTAAAGAAAGATTTCCTGGTGGTAATTAGCATAGTTGGTAATTTGGGGTTTAACCCCTACCTCCACAATTAATGTTTGAACTTGGCCATGTTGCTCAAGTATTTTAAAGTGAAATTTCCTCAACTGTAAAGTGGGAATAATAGCATTGCCTCCACAAAGTTATTATAAGGGTTAAATGAGATCATAACTTTTAGAGAAAACTTGATACGATCCTTAATAAAGAGAAAGCATTTTCTAAGTGATACTTTATTTTTATTCTCTTCCTTGAACCAGGAAATAGAAGTTATTTGAAGAGATTTTTGTTAAAAGGCAAAGATGTTGATGTCAATACGTACTTTTTTTTTCCAGTATTAAATCTACCCCGTTTACTTCCCTCCTTGTTTAATCACTGCAAGAAAGTAAATCCCTGAAATTTCCCTTGATGAGGGAAAAAAAATCTGTTTGTATCCACTGAGAGTACAGAATGAAGTAAGGGTAAATATTGAGTCAAAATTAAAGCTTTTTTTTTTTTTTTTTTTTTTTTTAAACCAAAGAAATCCAGCCTGTACAGCTCTCAGAAAACTTCCCCAGAGCTAACAAAGGGTCTGGTGTTCGTAGCAATGGTTATTCGCTACCCCTGGGTTGCTGTTTCTGTCCTACTGAATCTCATGGGGAAGAAAACACTGGCATCAGGGTAGCCTGTCAGCAGTAATCACTTCTCCAAAACCTTGTTGTTGGCTGCCTCCACCACCGAAGAGTCCTGAGAACACCATGCCTTTATACCGCATGTTGAATGTAGGCACTTCGGCCAGGGGAACAGTTCCTTGTGGAGGCAAAATCTTCAGGGCCAGAGGAAGTAGTTAGCAAAGTGAAAGGTGAGGTCATTCTTTCCTTGCCTTGAAGTGGAATACTATGCCCCAAACCCCTTAGTTTCCTCTAGTCTCATGAAAGAAACAAAAAAAAAAAAAAAAAAAAAGGGAAGATTTTGAAACAATGAAGAGGTAAGGAAGCGAGAAATCACTTTTTTAACTGAAATTAAAAAAAAAAAGCAAAAGAGGAGAAACATGTAAAAAGGCAGGAATTACATTAAAGTGTATATATAAATTCCCAATTAACTTTAAAGATAAATAAAAATTTAAAATGAGGTTTAATTCTTCCTTGGAAGAATAAGGGAAGAGATATTTCTTCTCTCTTGCAACATTTTCTTTTGTAAAGTTGTAACTGCAGGTTCTTTCTCTGTGGCTCTGAGATATATGCACATCTTAAAAAAAAAAAAAATGTTGCAAGTTTTACAACTCAGGGATGTCTTGTGCAGGAGCTGAAGGTCATCTCCTTGAAATGTAAGCTTCCAGGAAGGTAGCACCCTGTCTCTCAGTGTCTGTGAAGGGGTAGGGGCCTAACTTTGTAGGCCTCTTGCTTTCTCCTCTGCACTTATTATTCCTGTCTGACCTAGAGCAAACCACATTTCTAATAACGTAGCTTTGGACACTGTGCTTTAGTACTCGCATTATGGAGTCACCTCAGCTTGTATATGCAGCAATTTTTTTTTCCCACATGAATTTTGCCAAATCAGATATCATCCATTCTGCATTAAGAAAATTCATTTTCTTTTTGCAGCCATGTGCAAATTATTTAATTCCCTGCAGTTGGGCTTAGTATTCCAATAATTATCCTAGTGCAATTGGGCTTGTTATTCCAGAGCTGGTTTGAAGCTTTATTTTATTCCCCAATGGGTTAATCATTCCTCCCAGCTCTGCACCAGCCTGTGCTTATATAGTGAGCATAACTTAGACTCCCTGTATTTGGATAAAGATGTTGAACAAGGTCAGTAACATTTTTCAGCCTGTGACATAAAGCCTTCTTCCAGGTATAGCAACTTTCTCTTAATACACATATTTTGGGGAACAGTAGTGCCACCAGCAGTAAATCTCATTGACTATATTATTTTTCATCTGATACTTATTCTTCTTCAAAAGGAAAGAAACATACACTTTTCTAACATTTTTCTAAATGAAGACCCTTCTGTCTGAATTTCCTGTACCAATGGGAAGCAGATAAGCTAGATAATTTATTCTTGATCAAATCCTATTATTGCTAATGATTTTTATCTTGTGTGTTTTCAGCTGTTTTAAAATGCATTCTAGAATATTTCATAAAAAGATGTCAAGCCTATTTGTCTAACTACATTTATTTCCTCCCCCCAAGAAAACTGGAGTATTTAACACCTTAAACTTCTACTTAGACTATTATTCTTCATGGACTCCGAGTGACTGCTAATGGTAGTTCAGTATTTGCAAGTTATTTTAGTATCTTGAAGGACTGGATGTTTAGCTTCATGTCTCCAGATTTTTGTCATGTGGTCCCCTTGTCATCTAAGACAGAACTTGGCACCAAGTAGGCTCTCAGATGATATGGTTGATTTTAAACCATAGAAAATGGGTGGACTTCGGCATTATGTAGATCTTATTGGGTCCATGGGCTCCGGGAGTGCAGGAGGAGCAACTGAAATGACTGGAGGCTCAGGAGGCTCCCAGATTGCAGGAGAGCAATGGAAATGACCGCCACGGGTCTCGGTGCTATCTTCCAGCCTACACCCCTCCTTAACCCTTGACTCTCCCGCCAAAAGGATGTATGCCCAGGTCAGGTCTCCATAGGTAACCCAACACCTATGCAGGAGACAGATAAAAGACCCCCGCCAACTCCATCCCAGCATGACTTCCCCCACTCTGCTTTCCAGAGTTGCGGATCCTCGCCCGAGGGTGCCCACCTCCTCCCGGTGCAACTTTCTTGGCTCCCCTTCTCCTGAGCCCTGAAACTTCATCGGAGAGTGCCTTTAATAAACCTTGCCTTGCACCCACTTTGCCTGGTGTCCTGTTTATCTCACCTAAAAAACCTTACAGATCTGGGTTCAGACTTGAATTCTTGTCACTTACCACTGAAGTGGGTTTTTTTTTTTTTTTTAAAGTGCTTTAAGCCATTGTTTTTATGTATATAGATGTCTATTGCATTGTGAAGATGTTGTTTCTGACCTCTGGCATTGAATATTCTTATGATTGTGGTAGATATCGACAAGAATTGCTCAGATCCTCGTTCAGAAAAGGACTCCTTGCCCAGCTATTAGGAACATGAGAACCTCAGCTGTTAACATCTGGTCTGCTTCAGCCATGGTCACACTCTCCTTGGGGGCAGCCTCTGCTAATGATGAGCTCAACACAGGACTTGTCTAACAAGCAATCCTGGCTTCAGAGTTCTGGTGGGGCTGATGGGAGATTGTCTAATGTACATCATACCATGCATGATGACTCCTCCTGCCAGGAAATTCCTTTCTCTCTTTCTGCCCCTGAGTAACTCATCCTCTTTAAGCTCACAGATCAAACATCACACCTTGAAGACGACCATCATGATTAGCCTGATTTCCCTGTTACAAATTCCCATAACATTCTACCTTAGTTGACTAATTTTTGCAAATATCGGATTAATGTATGGGTAATCTAACTTTTGCACTATTGCTCCTTAGTCTGCAAGCATCACTGTATCTACTTTTGCTTGCTATTGTATTGCTTTGGCCTGGCACAATAAGTGATAGTTATTAAAATAATCAATAAACATTGGGGGGTTTGAGGAAGTCATCTGTAGATATTATAAGAGGTTTGACCTATAACTTCGTACACCAACTAGTCATTAAAACTTTCGTGTTTAGAATGAAATATTTCAACTTATGTAGGACTATAAGTTTGATGGTAATGCAAAAAAAATTATATAAAAGGTTGAGCTGATGAAGATCAAGAATTTAGATAGGAGAGTAATAGGAATAAAGGAAAAAGAATGGAAACATAAGAAATTGGAGAAGAAACATTGGAGGCTAGTGAGGATTGAATGTGAGAGGCTAAGAAAGTGTTGCACTACCAGAAAAATGATAAATACACAAGTTACTGCTAGTGAAGTTTCTTGTTGATGAGCTTTAACCACCTACTGGGTTTTTATTTACCACGTTATCCTCCATTGTGCTGAAAAGGGCCAGAGAACCAGGCAATTTAACACTTGTCCTTTTGCTCAAGGCTGCATCTAGCAACTTAATTATTTCTTCAGTGGAAGGTAGAAATAGCTCAATCTATTTGCTTAGTGATTTTAATGAAAAACAGGTCATTTTAAAGAGATCTTGTTCTACTCTCCTAAAAGTTAAGAACAGAGCAGGCAGTAAGTTCTCTGTTATACCCTACACCAATTTACTTGTATTTTCAACTGTAACTTACTTCTTTGAAGAAATATACAGAACTTAAGCTCTTGAAAAAGAATGATCATTATCAGGTATATCTGGGTTTAATTACTGCTTTATGCACATGAATATCAGCTCACATTTTGCTGCTCATGGGCAGGCTTTTCCCCTTTAAACCTACTACACTTTTCCCTTACATAAGGGCAAAGAAAGCAGAAAGTTTACTGTGACATTGTTAAGAGGAAAAGCCATGTGTTATTTCTCTTTGTAGCTGTAAGTACCTGAAAAATATCAGTAAATGTCCAAAGAAGGGAGATAACAAGGAAGGAAATAAGATCCAGCATAGAAAAAAGATATAAGGAAATATAATGAAGATATCATGGATAGAAAAGAAGAAGTAAATGAACAAAAGATGACCTGCTTTAGATGAAATTACTTTGTCTAAAGAGGTATTATAAGATGCTTAACTGACTGAGCCACCCAGGTGCTCCAGCAACAATTTTTTTTTTTTTTTAAGATTTTTATTTACTTATTTGACAGAGAGAGAGAGATCACAAGTAGGCAGAGAGGCAGGCAGAGAGAGGGGGAAGCAGGCTCCCTGCTGAGCAGAGAGCCCAATGTGGCCCTCAATCTCAGGACCCTGAGATCATAACCTGAGCCAAAGGCAGAGGCTTTAACCCACTGAGCCACCCAGGCACCCCTCCAACAACAATTCTTTTTTTTTTTTTTTTTTTTTTTTTTACAATTCTTAATGAAATAGAATAATTATACCAGGATAAAAGTTAAGTAAATGTAGTCTCTTTCTCTCAAAATATCATATTATCCTGTATTCACCCTTCTTGTGATGATGCAAGATGATAAAATGCCTAAGTAATGAGATGAAGTGAGGTGAAAGATGTGGGCATTATAATGGAGGATTACATTACTACTGACCTTCTGATGATTCTATGAAGGAGGCTTATCTTCTTCAGGACCATGGTTGACCATGGGTAACTGAAACCTTGGAAGGTGAAAGTGTGCATAAGGGGGAACTACTGTTATCCTCTAATAGGAAAAGGGATGGAAAATTTCTCAAGAGATACAGAATTGTACAGTTTGGAGCAAAGAGTCATTTATGATGATTGAGCCCATATCTTCTTTTCCAAATGAAACATGAAGCCCAAAAGGCCTTCTCATCATGGTGTCTAAGACAGTAGGTAATAGTCGCAGGTACTTGAACAAATGAGAATGGGCAATCCTGCCTGAGAGGTTGTTAGAATGCTGAAAACTGGTTGAGCATGGTTTTATCCAAAATTCAATGTTTCAATTTTCTCTGTAATGTCACAAGTAGCAATGCAAACTGCTTGAACATCTTTGGCATCAGGATATTTATGCACATTTACAAAAATTTGAGGCAGCCATTTCCATTTTTGGAAAGCTTGTTAATTACTTCTTCCACAGATTGAGCTGCCATGACCTTCCCTGTAATTCACATTCATTTCTTCTAGTTTGATCATGTGTGCCCGCACTGAACAAATATGTCTCTTTACCATGTCTATTCTTCTTATGTCTTTTTGCTTCTCACTTTTTCTCAAATATTTTTTCGTATGATATGGAATGGACAAAATCCCAGTCCCTCTTTGTAGACCTTGTGACATCTTATTTAGCACCATACACTATAGGCTCAAATTCACTTGTTTGTTACACATATATCAGTATAGAGGACTTAAGCACTCTGTGTTAATACCTTAAATCATATTGTGAGACCTTCCCTCTAAGACAAATTCCTGTTAGAGTTTTCTACTATATTTGCAAACAAAATAACAGTCTTCCTCTGCTCTTTATTAAAATACGAATATTTTTCATAATACAATTTAGTTTAACCTCCAAATAGCTACGATTTCTGTATGTTAATTTTTCAGACTATGGGCGATATCATATATCTACTTAAAGATATGTAAGAGTGGTTTATGAATTTAAAAATTGAATATATTGTGCCTTTTTTACATAATAGAAAACTGAAGGATATAAGAAAATTTCAGGCATGATTTACCTAGACGTCTGCCATATAAATTAGCAAACTGCATAAATTCCACTGTCTCATTTTTTTTAAAGTTTTTTTATTCAAAGTCTAGTTACCATACAGTGTAATATTAGTTTCAGATATCAAATGTAGTTATTCATCACTTGCATACATCACCGGGGGCTCATCAGGGGTGCCCTCCTTAACACCCACCACCCATTGACCCCATCTCCCAACCACCTCCCCTTCAGTAACTCTCAGTTTGTTCTCTAGAGTTAAGAGTCTCCGTTGTTTTCTTCCCTCTTCCCCCCACCCAAAGACCTTTAATAGGCACTTTCATAAGATACTTCCCTCCGTTACAAATGAAAGGTTACAAAGAGAGGGAATGAAAAATAATGACAGAAAAGGTGTTTGCTGAAACTGGGATAGAGGATGCAATGAAACAATGAAGGGAATGAAATGAAACAAAGGGTGAAGTGGAACAATGAACAACGGGAATATCCATTGTGTTAATGTTGAATGGAAGGTGATTTGGACACCGGTAAGTAAGCACTTTTATTAATCCCTGCCTTTTCAAACATTTGTGTAATTTACCAAATATGAAATCAGGGCGACATTGAAAATGAGGCAGATTTCCACTGTTTTGCTAGAGAAACCACTAACTATTAGAAACCGCATTATTGGGGCACCTGGGTGGCTCAGTGGGTTAGGCCTCTGCCCTCAGCTCAAGTCATGGTCTCAGGGTCCTGGGATCCAGCCCCACATCAGGCTCTCTGCTCAGCAGGGAGCCTGCTTACCGCGCCCCACCCCACACCTCCCCTGCCTGCCTCTCTGCCTACTTGTGATCTCTGTCTGATAAATAAATAAATGAATAAATCTATCTAAAAATAAAAAAGAAAAGAAACCTCATTATCATATATCATTATGGCTTCTTATCATAAAGGACCAAATAAAAATGAAAACTGTATATTTTCAAATTAAATATCTTCTCTGATGGTTATTTTCCATTTCACAGACAAAATTGTAATGGATTAAAAAACGGAAATCAGTCCTTATAAATTAGTTATTTATCAACTGGCTAAACTATTTTTGGAGAGCAGTGACAACTGGTTTTATTCTGATTGCTTCTGCAAAATAGCTGAGGAAAGAGAGCCAAAGAAACACAACAGGGCCCAATTGTTTTGTTTTGTTGTTGTGTTTGTAGCTTTTTGTTATTTTTAAAACCCATTTTCCACTTTATTAAAATTTAATTTATGTACAATAAAACTCACCTCTTTCGGGTGAGTTGGGGGAATATAAACATCCATGAAACAAGACCACCAAGATACCCAACATTTCCATCAACTTGAAAGTTTTCATGTAGGGGTCAAAAATTTTGAGAGACAATTATGATTTTATATTTGCTAAGTGAACAATCATTTGAAAAAGTGAAGTTTAAAGAACGTGCTTGCCGGTCCCCAAAGTACTTTTTATAAAAAATTCCTAAATATTTTAACAAAATCGAGCACATGGTGGATCTGAGACTGCTAGTGACAGCAGTACTCTAGTACTCAAGTCTGTGTACGTCTTGAGACATACACAGACTAAATATATGTCACTGGTACCACCATCCTGTTGGTGTGGAATCAGATCCAGACCCTACAAAAGCAGATACTAAACATTACAGGGAATCGCAAATGCTATTAGATATTATCATCCTAACATTCCAAAGGACCAAACCTGTCAAGGAAAAATTGCTCTGGGCAGAATTCAGCACTTAAGCAAGACTCTACCAAAGCCATTTATAATTTAAAGCAGTTTAAAATTTAAAGCAATTACAACAAGGGACAGAGGTCAGAACTCAATCTGAGCTCAACTCTATAGAAACCAAAGGCAGGTTAGGAGAGTTTTAGAGCTGAGGAAGGGGCTGTCTATTCGGCTATCTGCATTTGCTCATTGGCCTTACCCAAAGGGAAAGTAAACTTTCTCCTTTCTTCATAACAGAAGGTAGTTTTAAAACTAGGAGGGAAGCATCCAGATCTTTGAGAAAGATAATCCTGGTATGTAAACAAACAAACAAAAAACCAAAACCAAAAACAAAAAACCCCAGGAGGCTTTGAAACATTTTCATCTCAGAGGGGAAGAGAAAGAATATCCAATTACAAGTTTTCTTTTTTCTTTCTTTCTTTCTTTTTTTTTTTTTAAAAGATTTTATTTAGTTATTTGACAGAGATCACAAGGAGCCAGAGAGGCAGGCAGAGAGAGAGGAGGAAGCAGGCTCCCTGCTGAGCAGAGAGCCTGATGTGGGGCTCGATCCCAGGACCCTGAGATCATGACCTGAGCTGAAAGCAGAGGCTTTAACTCACTGAGCCACCCAGGTGCCCCCAATTACAAGTTTTCTAAAGTAAATGCTCTAAAAAAGGAGAGAGGAAAGACCTAGGATCTGGGAGAAACCTGTCTGAAGTTTAGTCAGGCTGAAAGGAATGTTAAATCCCTCTTTGTCAAACCTGACCTTGGAGTTCTTTAAGAGTTCACCTTCTTTCCTGTTCTTAATTTGCTTTCAGCTGAAGGTCAGAACGTTCTACTGATCAAGAATGCTTGTAACATCTCTACACCTAAGAGAACCGGCTCAAATCAGCAATGGAAAAAAGATTTTCCAATCAGCAATGGAAAAAAGAAATTATTTTCTTCCCATTTCTTCCTTAGTCCAATGTGCATTTTATGTCTCATAATTTAAACTTTCCTGAGGATGACCGATGGCAAAAATATTTTTTTTCTTTCTTAGAGAAATCCAAAATCTATCCATCATCACTGTGAGACAGTTTCCAGAGACCCAGAGAGAATAATCACTGTGGTACGTTTTACAAGGCTAGGTCACCCAGCCTTCGAGGACAGTATTGCAATTAGAATCTTCAGAGACAAGCCAAGGAAATTCTTTTTTGCATACTTGTTTCAGTATCTGTATTCTCGATCTCCAGTGAGTATTCATTTTGTATGAGAGTCATAGAACCTATCAAGAACGAGAAAAAATGTTAGGCTATTGCACATGACCATCCAGGTTTGGAAAAACAAATCTATAATCAAATGCATTAAAATATTGTCAAAAATCTTTAATTCATAATATTAAATTCATTTGACGCATCAGTATTTGGATTTCTCCACTGCATATTTTAGGTTTCCCCAAAATAATGAGTAGGTACCTACTCATATTCCTAAAAGGGCCCTCTCAGAACAGAAGAGTCTTCCCCAAAGGCAAATTTTAGTTTATTTCCTGGTTGGCAGAAACTGCTTGGCATCCCATAATGTTAGTTCTTTTCCAGTCTAATAAAAACTTTACTATCCTATCTGTACCAAGTGTCCTGCTGCAATTAGGTTATGATAATTGACCAGCATCTGCCCTCTTTCTATATCCCTTCAGGTAATTCAGTTTGATAATTGCCTACAGCTGCTAAGACTGAATTTGGAATGTATTCTGTATCTAGGAGCATTCTAGTAATTCCCATTAGCATTTAAAATTAATGTTTTGAGGCTGTTAGGAAAATAGAGAGACAACTCTAAATAATGAAGGATTTGTATTTCCCCTGACATAGAGAAAGAGTTATATTCTCTGGATGTGGCTATATATCTCCTGTTCAGGTTAATTATTGTTTGTGTGCATTTACCAAGAGAAAAATATATCAGGCAACTACAATTTTTCTCTGATTCTAGAACCAAATTAAAAAAAAAAATGAATCAAAGAAAATTCAAAATCAAGTAGCATCCTAACAGGATACATGCTTCAATTCATAAGAATTCTAAAGGAGAAAATGTTCATTTCAATTATAGGAGGCTAATATCAGATATGGTCTATGACTGGACATTAAACTTGGCTACACAGAGCAAAGGCAAGAGATTATTTTAACTTTAAACAAAAGTTTATTGAAAATCTGAGGTTGATAACAATAATCCCCAAAGTCAAGTAACCATGAAATAGGCTATTTCATACAGGATATAACCGGGCAAACCAGAGAGCTCAGTCTCATCTGCAGGAACATCTATGGTTGAAATGGTACTAGTTTCTAAGTGTAATGAGTAGGGAAATGTCTTCCATCTGAAGAGTACTTTCAGATCTCAGTACCAAATCAGGTAACAGAACTATTTAAATGAGCTAACAGTGGGCTAGAAGGTATTCAAGCAGAGGGAACACAAGGGCAAAGACCATGAGGGAGTAAAACATTAAGTGTTTTTGGCTGTCCTGTTGGAGGACTAATGTGGTCCAGTGTCATGAGTGAAAAAAGAAAGTGGTGGGAAATAATGTGAAAGAGGTTGACAGTAGAGGCCAGAGTTTTCAGAGACCCACGGGACTACAAAGGCATGGTCCTGATTAAGTGTCAGTGTTAGAGCCTCACCAGGTGAACAATATTACAGTCATCTGCACTTGCCCAAAGCCTCAGCTTCCCTTTCAATGGCTTTCTTGCAGTCAACTGCTGTCTGGAAGCCATGATCTTCCTCCTGATGGACAGTCAGAAGTTCACTAGTAGCTCTACAGTATGTCCCAGAGCACATGTCTTTCACTTCACTTCATCTCATCACATAGGCACGTTATCGTCTCCCGTCATCTCCAGGAAGAGTGAGTACAACACAATAAGATAGTTTGAGAGGGAGAGAAAGACTTCCTTCATACAACTTTTATTACAATGTATCATTATAGTGGTTCTATTTTTATTAGCTATTGTTGTTAATCTCTTATTGTCCCTAATTTATGAATTAAACATTATCCTAGGTATGTACATATAGGAAAAAACAGTTTTTGGTAACCTCCATGTTTTCGGGCATCCACTAGGGGTCTGGGAGAGTATCTTGCACAGTGGGACGACTGTGGTCTGAGGAAAAACCCCGTGCAGGCCATGCAGTCAGCTAGCAAGACTATATATGTGTTATGTATATGTGCTAATAGCTGTCATTTTTGTGAGAAAGAAATGAACACTTGAAACTTTCAGAAAAAGGGCAGAAAAAAACAGCACATACTTGTTAAGTTAGGGGTAACCTTTAGAAGAAAAAAAAATGTATAATTTTTAAGCTATTAGGACAGATTTCAATCTATGCAATGAATGTTAGGAAAGAGAAGAGGAAGGGGAGAAAAAAAGAACTAAAAGTAAGTAAGAATAAATTGCATGGAAGATACAAATCTCTAGGTGATGTTAGTGAAAAATGGTTGAGTAAGGATATCTAAAATTTCTCTCCATAAGAGCAACTAAAAAAATCATGCAAAAATGTTCAGAATCGACTTTATCAGAACTTTAGACGTCAACCAAAGGCTTGCTGCAATTCAGGGAGCATTTATTGAAGGAAAATGATTGAATCAGGATAAAAACAGTGAGCACTATGGTGTTCTAAGTAGCCTGATTTCCATCTCCGGCTTTCAGTTTTTTCAATAGCCTCAAAAACTAATAGCCAACATTTGTGGTGAAAACTAGCAGCCTAAAAGCTGCCGGAGGGAGAGAACCAAATTTGAGCTTGATCATTGCCTCATTCTCAGAGGATTATTATTTGATCCCCCTCGAGGGTCCCTAGAAGACCCCATTTGCAATGCTGTCTTGTGTTTGACTGGATACAGAACTCACCCCCATGAAATGCTTTTTTCTCCAAGGGTAGTGAGAAGGGGTAATGGCTGGTAAGCCTTTGTCAAAAAAGAGAAAAAAACAATGCGGTTTCACACTACCCTGCTGGGACCACCATGTTTTTGGTGATTAGGGAAGCTCTCCTCTTTTTGGGTTTTGGTTCCCTGTAAGTCCTTCTTGCTGCTGTTGTCACTACTGCTACTGCCAAAGCATGCTTGGGGCCTGAGGCACTGGAGAATGGGGGAAAGAAAAGCCAAAGAGAGATTCCCTGCTGGTGCTTCTGAATGCTACAGGATCCCTTTTCTCCTCTTTAAGCTAGAACTAAAGTGCTGCTCTTGAGGCTCTCCCTAGACACTGATGCCCACTTTGGGTTTTAGCATGTGTTGAGTGGAAGCCTCAAGATTCTGGAGGAAAGTTTTCTGGAGGAAAAACAGTTAACATGCCACTGGCCCAGTGGTACTTAGAAATTTGCTCTTCTCCACCTATCCGTCTGCCATTGTTCACTTTGCTCAGAGTCCTCAACTTGCTGTTCCAAACATTCTCTGAAGGTTTCAGAGCTGCATTCAGTGGGAGAGGAAGGGCAATGTGTGTTTATTCTCCAGGACCAGACCCCTATCTATTTTTCCTTCTTTCTTTCTGGCGCACTTCAATTATACAGTCTGGTCATCTTTGACATAATTTTTTATGTGTTTGTTCTGAAACAAGACTGACAAAATGGAAAAGAGGAAAGGGAAGTGGGGGGATACAAATAAGAACGAGAAGGAAGGAGGGATTTCCTATAGATTTTCTAAAACATTTGGTGTCCAGAAACATTATACCATTTATATGACAGATGAAGCAAAGTTCCCATACGATAATGGATGTTTAAAGGAAGAAGAATTGGGTCATAAACTTAAAAATGTGTTTCGTCTTTTTTTTTTGGTCAAACTCTTACGTGTAGAACTGTGTATTTTTTTTTTTTTTTTTTGTATTTAGGGATGTCCAGTAATAGATATGACATCTCAAGTGTCAATTCCACTACAGAAATCACAGAAATAAAATGGCTAAAGGTTGCCCATCACACCCTGCTAAATGATAACAATGTTTTCTGATACTTAATTTGTCTGGAAATAAAGGGTGTTTCCTGGCGTTTCCAGGAGAGGATCCGTCCTGTGCTTCAATCTTATTTCATTTCATACAAGTCCCGGATTGATGGATTAGTTATCCAAAGGTTTGTAGGCATCTAAATTCTATACAGATTCATTTTTGTCAAAATGAAAAGGTATAGTTTTTCTTGGAAGTTGAGCTTGTTTTTTGCTTTGTGATAAGTTTTATAGTTCTTTCTGGCTTTTATGCATGGCAGATCAGTATTTGGAATGCAACCAGAATTCCAGTTTTTCCTTTTCTAGTTTTAGCTGGTTTATGCAGCTAATTTACTGTGAATGTGAATTATGCAATCTGAGTACCGAGAGGAACACTAGAGGATATATTCATTTAAGAGTTATTTCCATTGTGACTGCATACAAAAGGCGTAAATATATTGGAACAAAGATACTTGAAGTATAGTGAAGAAAAGAATCATTCTGTACTCACTGTAAATGTAGGGATGCCCAGGGATGTTTGGGAAGCTTTCAGGATAGTTCCCCTGATTATTTATTTTTTGAGAGAAATCTAGAAAGAAATTATGAGCCAGAATGGAAATTGTAAGCTTGGTTGATGCTATGTGCATTATGGTTTAGACCAGAAGCTTAGCCTAGGGAAGGACCCATGTTGACTATAGAGTATTGTGTGCAACTCAGATTACTTGCCAACCAAGCTCTCCCTGAGTCATCCTGAGCAGATTCCTCAGGAGAGGATTTTTCAGAAAAGACTAAAGGAGCCACACTTTTGTAAGATCTGAGTGACCTAGACAACATAGCTCTCTCAGCCACTTTGATAACTAGAGGCTGATGATATTTGTTCTACCTCAAAAAAGTAAATTAAGATGTAGAAAGGAGGAATAATGGGATTTGTTTTGAACAACCACGAGAGAAAGGAATTGTGAGAATGATGTAGGTGTGGCAACTTGTTGGTTAGGTTTCCACAAGTCAACATCAGGATCAGAAAAAGAAAAATGATAGGTGCCATGGGACCACCAGGAAGCTGGTGATCACCTGGAAAGTTTAGAAGAATGCCACCTCCCCGAAAGTTCTCATAACTGGTGCCAGAAACAGAAAAATCTCATTTTGACATTGTTATGACACTTCTGTAGCTGCAAACTTGTTTCATATGAAAAACACGAGTTACTTAACATGTTTCTTTTCCTTTTACATGAAAGAATGGCATAGGATTTAGAAGTTGTAAAACTTGAAGCTATCACTCAAGAGCATAAATAAAAATTTTGTTGGTACGTTTCCATGACTTCTTATGCCCCTTTACAATTGAAGATTTGTATCAGTAAAAATAATGATCATAATGATGATGATGTTGACAATAATAATAAAGTCAAAAGGCAGAGAAGCATTACAAATGAGAGATGACAGCATAGTTTTCTGTGCTGTATGTGGATATAAGAAGTAGAATTTTGATTGCTCTTCCTGTTCTAACCTGATCCTATGGTCCTAGAATTCCTTGAAAAATGTTTGCATCATCCTGTAGGCTCTAAAAAGCTATTTATGATCAGCTATGAATGAGACTGGGCCTTTCTTTTCTGAAAAAAAAAAAAATGTGATTTAAATATTCTTGAAGGTGTTTTAGATATAAATGACTTCTCTCTTTTTAAAATTTTATTAATCTAGGAAGTGTTACACTTTGGGAAACTTTATAACCTTGTTATTAAGAAAAGCATGTTAAATGGAATTTCACGACATCTGCCTTCTTAACTCGGATTTCATGGAAAGGGATCTCAGCCATTATGTAAGCTAGTGATTTTCAGTGTGTGAAGATGGGTATCAGAATCGCGTAGATGGGCCTATTTCTGGACAGAAGACAATGCAAAAATAGGGTATCCCTACCAATGTAAATTGGTTGATCATCCAAAACAAAGTTTCCAGAAGACTAATAATTCACTGGAATATTTCTGATAACTGTTTCTCAGATATTGGTGCTGGTTCTGCCTGGAATGTGAGCACATCTCCAGATGCACAAGTAGACAGCCGCCTAAAACCACTTGGCAAGGCAGTATAACAATGGGTGTTTCTTCACGAAGAAACATGTTTATATAATATGCATGGCTATAAGCATTCTGAGATATTTGAATAGAAACACTATTAGCAACTTAAAACTGAAAAGACACATTGAACTGCTCAGACTTGTAATTCCCAAACAAGCACTGAATTGGAAGATATGAGCCCTGGGAATGACTTGGTGCAAATGAATCCATCCGCGTGCCGGATTCGATGTTCCAGGGCCAAGACTGTGAGCTCTGTGAGAACACAGGCCATAGGACTTCACTTGTATGACTCCTTCCATCACCATTATTCACTGAATCATTGAGGACACACCAAAGTCCAATAGTAGCCAAGCATGGAAATTGTGGTGAGCAGGTTAATGTGATACCTGTGCTCAGTGCAATGTTGACAACAAAGGTAAATTTTAATAAACTTTACTAAGTGGAACTCTCCTTTCTTTATTTTCCTTCCCTCCCTTCATTCTGCAAATACACATTTATTCACTGATGATGTTCATTATCAGTGATAGCATTATCTATTGACACAAAATGAACAAACATTTTAGAATTTCTAAAGAGAGTTTTTTTGTTTTGTTTTACTGGAGCCCAAGAGACGACAGCTGCCCAGGGATACACAATCTTCACACAGAAGAGAGCGCTCTAGAGAAGGAATGTTTAGTGCAGGGTTATGTATGTTTTTTGTTATATTGAGAGTTACCGATCATCATGAGGAAGGACATTCCAGAAAATTATAAACTTATGTTTTTATTACGTGCAAAGTTGCAGGCTCCAGAGGTATGGGAATGGAACTTAGGGAGGTTTTTAGTCTTATCTTTAGTTTGAAATATTTCTTTTAATTTATTTGCTAATGAAACAGATGTACAGTGTGGGCAGAAATAGAGCCCATGCTCTGAAGTTTGGTAAAGTCATTCTGACCTTAGTAAAAGTTAAAGTATAGCTTGCCTGGGAGCCAAGAGCACCACCCACCAACATTAAAAGTTGAAAATTTGCTTTATCATATCTAATTTGTACATTTTAAAGACATATTTAATGCTAGTTCTTCCTGGGTTGTTTCGCTGTTTTTAAATAGATTTCCTGATCTTTACTGATTACCAAGAACATTTTTATAATGTGTGGTGAAAGGCTTAACATCTTCTTCAATCACTGCCTTTCTTCAGACCTTCTTATATTATATCCTGACTCATTTACCATCTTGTTTTTGTTTTAAGCAGTAACAAATCTTTCCCCCCTTCTCCTTTAAAGCTAGATTGTAACAAGAATCAATAGTTTAGCTTGTAACCATTTTTTCTGTTTTTTTTTTTAAATATATATGTATATAAAACATAGCCCCTTGGCACTAGGATTTTGTCTCTATGATGAGCTATCTTCCATTGGATAGATTACATTTGCATTTTTATGTCCTTTTTACACTCTCTTATCATCAAAATTAGTGATGTATCTATCTTCCTGTATATTTATTTTATCTTCCATAATATCAAAAACGGATATTACTTACTTTAAAAAATAAATAGATAATTTGAATAATATCCTCTATTTTTCTTCCTGGCCTTCAATAGTAACATTTGTGGGGCGCCTGGGTGGCTCAGTGGGTTAAAGCCTCTGCCTTCAGTTTAGGTCATGATCTCAGCATCCTGGGATTGAGCCCCACATCAGTCTCTCTGCTTGGCAGGTAGCCTGCTTCCTTCTCTCTCTCTGCCTGCCTCTCTGCCTACTTGTGATCTCTGTCTGTCAAATAAATAAATAAATCTTAAAAAAAGATAGTAACTTTTGCTTCCATACTGTCTAGTGAGTTTGTGTTTATTTGGTGGTGATGTATTATCTAAATAAGGATACACTAAATCTCATTATTCTGCAAGGAAAACATGGCCTTGATACACTTAGCTTGTACTCAGATTATATTCTGTTTTTCTCTTTTTGCATTGTATTCACAGTTTCTCATGTACTTTGTATTGCTATTTCTGGTTACCATTGAAATGACTGGTGAGTCATTTATTATCATAAAAGAGAGGAGTAGATCATATAGGTCATTTTTCAAGGACCTAACTGCTTTTTATAACAATTTTTGCTTTTTATAGCAATTATAATTTGAGTGATTCTAAATCTTAATTAATTTACGTTGTCAAGAGTAGGACTCCTGCCATCATAGATAGCCTAAGAATATCACCACTGATCATGGCTAGAAGAGTTAAAAAAAAAAAAAAAAAAAGTCAGAGAAGAAGGGTAACTCTAAGTGAATTACAGTAACCCCCTGAAATTAAATGGTATGAAATTAAATGCATATGTGAAGGCATACTATTTATGAGCAGAAGAACCCCTAGTTTTCGGTGGATTCTTAAAGGTATCTTTAGTTGCTACAAATGAAAGAACAACTATTGCATTTCAAACAGCTAATTTTTTGAAAAAAAATTAAAAAAATTTAAAAAAATTAATGTAATAAACTACATTAATTGTAGTTACTGAGTTAGATGCTGAGTTTGTGTTTTATTTTAAGAGTTACTCTAAGAAGGAAAAGGTTGCTGTTTATATTTCTCGTGGGTCTCTTAAATATGTGGTCTACAAACACGTGACCACTTGATCTTAGCACATCTAACGTCTGTAGCCAGGACCAACTCCTGGGACGCTCTGGGAGGTGTGGCAGACAAGCATAATTTCCTGGTTTCCCAGGATAAAATGATGATGGTAGGAAAAGACTTGTGGGTCTCACATAAATGCCTCTTGCTGACCAACCAAAGGAAGGACTGGATATCAGATTCTCCACTTTTCCCAGAGTTTTGCTGTTGTTATTGTTTATGTTTAATGTTTTCAATTTTTTGATTGTTGTAGGCTCTGTCCCTAGGATCAGCCTAAGATACAAACTCAAGGTCTTCTCTGGTCTATTCTGAGCCTTTCCCTGCATATGTGTTGTTCTCAAAATTTCCCTGTATATGCAGTGTTTTTTAAATCATATGGTCTTTAATGTCTGGTTCTCAAAAGCGAAAAAAAGAGAAAAATAAATGGAGTTAAAGCAACAACAGCAACAGCAGCAACTCCCTTGGGAGTCCCTTGAGTCAGAAAGGGAGAATTTGCAGCAGTGGATGAGTGCAACAACAATGGTCCTACCTCTTTGCACCTCTGTGATCAGAAGAAGCAATCACCATCAGGGCACAGATCCTGGCTCTTTGGAAAACAGGGTCCTTTTAGCCTCCTTGGCTCCCACAAATGGGGGAAAGTTTCCTCCATGAGCAAGTGCACAGCTGCCTGCAACAGGGCCAGGGGTGGGAGATAGTAGCTGTTACTATGGAAAGAACTGAAATTGACCTAACTAATTAGCAATTTACATAGTCTAAGCCTTTCCCTGGAAGTTGCAAAATAGTTACATCAGACTGATTCTGCCATTGCAGTTGTCTATGTGAGAGGACGGATTCCTGGTACTTCCTGCTCTGCTATCTTCTGAGAATTCCAACATTGTAACATTTTGAAAAGTCAGTCTGGGGACTCTGTAAAGAATGATTTGAAAACACCTGGGGTATTGATGGGAAACTGGAAGCAGGAGTGCATGAGAAGACTTGCAGAAGTCCAAGGGTAAATTACTGAAAGTTTGGTTTAGCAATAACAGGTGAATGTTAAAACAATATAAGATTATTAAATAGACCATGTAAAACATTTAATAAAGCAAAGTTAGCAAGGGAAGAGTATCATTAAAGATAACATCAAAGAAAAAAGAAGAACATGTTTATTCACTGGATAGAAATGAAGTCTTTTGGAGTAGGAAAGACAAGTTTTATTTAGAAATAAAGTTACTTAGATGGAGGAGAGAATCAGGGTCCAGACCAAAGTTATTGGTATGTCCGTTGAGTCATTCTAACTAAAGGGAATAATTGATGGTGGTGAGGAGCAGGATCCTTCGGCACCTCTGGTGGCAACAACAGTGCCATTTTGTTCTTATTTTAAATATATCTTCAGAAACTTACCAGAACCCCAGGAACTGATGCAAGAAAAAAGGGTTATTGTTCAAATCTTAGTTTTTCCTGAATTTTCCTTTTGTTCTACTTACTGAAATCAAACCAGTATAAATTTATGGGCAAATTTTAATTTCCAAGAATATGGTAAATTAGCATGGACAATAAACACAAAGTTAAATCATCCTAAATGTTCATGCATTGATGGGGAAGCCTCATGACTCACAGGCTCAGAATGGACACTTAGAGGTTAGCCGTGTAGATGTCATAACGTACTCTGCTTAATATTCAAATAGAGGGTATAGGTGAGTGGCTAACAATCTAGAAGCCAGGCATTCAGAAAAGTGGATGCAAATCGATCATCTGTGTATTACCATGGAAAATATAAATACTAATTCTAATAATTACCTTAGGGCGTGGTATAATTCTTATACCACATTTGACCTTAATAAAAAATAAAAATAAAAGTTTAAATGCTCCTAAAACTACGTAACATTTGCTCACATTCTTACCCTCCCCATGTTGTGTTTTCCCTGACAACTATTTAAATGTTTCTCTTCCCCTACTGACCTGGGGAAATAGCTTTCTTAGCAAAATTGCCATTTTACACAAATAACATGGTCTTGCTTCAGAGATTCCATAGATTAAAACAGCTGCTCATCTTCTATTAGTCTGTGAAGTGGAGCTGGGCTCTGGAACTATTAGGGTACCCCTCTGGTTTCTCAGTATGCCAGTGTGATCAGTGGCAGGTGACTGGCCTCAGCATTTGGCTGCCCAGCATGCCTCCCTAAACTTGGAGGCATTTTCACATCTTACTTAGCCAGTAGAAAAGCCTTCCCTTGGTCATCCAGGTAAGGCAGTGATGAGGAGATGTCCAGAGGAGGAGGGGAAGCACTAAAATGAGAAGAAATGACTTCTCTCCGCTTTTATCCCTTTACGTGACACCGCCCATACCTTTTAACTCTATATATCCTGTTTCTTTGCTTCTGTAAAATCTGGAGTGGCATTGGACCAATAAATAATCCATCATGTCTCAATTTATTTCTCTATTGAAGTGATACAGGGTAATAGGAATTAAATTTTATTTTACACACTCAATGCATATTTTACCACATTTCTTTTATGGAAGGTTAAAATATATATATATCTCTACCTTTTAAGATTCTCGAATGAGATACCTTGTGATAAACATACAAACTGACAGGAGAAAAACAAACAGAAGTTTAATGACATACATACCTCCTGTGTACATAGGAGAGACCCAGGAAAACAAACTAACTGTCCCCAGATGGCCAAACCACCCCCTCAAATAACCTCTCCAGTTAAAGACTGAAGATTTGTGCGGGGGGCGGGGAGTAGGGAAGCTTTCAGGTAAAGCATGATAAAGGAAGGTATGGTTGTTATACAGATTTAGGTTGTTGTCTTCTTCACAGATAAATTTCTAGGGATTGAGTCATCCCCTTCCTGATACAGGAAGGGAGACAGTATTGCAAAAGACTCACCTTATGAGTGTAAATGTCACTTAGCCAAGGGTAACTTCTCCGTTTTCAGTGCTGCTGCTTTGTCTACTTTAAGAAATCTAAAATCATCCTTATGGTACTGAGGCATATTTTGGGGTGGCACCCTCTGCTCCCCCTCACTGTGTTTCTTGTACTTTACAAACTTGGCAATGATGCTTTTCTGGAAATCTTTGGGTTCCCTGGATTGTAGGTATATCACCCCAGCCTTTGCTCCTCTCTTCACATGGTACCCGCCCTCTCTCTTTTTTTGTGTCCAAATTTCCTCATTTTACATGGATAAGGTCCTATTGGATTAAGACCCATCCTAATGAAATCATGTCAACTTGGTCATTTGCAAAGATCTTGTTTCTAAGGAAGGCCACATTCACAGATACTTGGGGGTTTCAATACATTTGGGGAAAATAAAATTCAGTCCTTAACATTAAATAAATACTTGACTTTATGAATCTCAAAGTTCATCATGATAGTTTCAAAGTTATTTTCACAGACTAGCCAAGATTTAGGAGGGTGGGCCACACTGTATTTTCTCACTGCTGTGCATGTACCAAGAACTCTAAGTAGTAAAGAAACTAGTACTATGGAGAAAAAACCAGTTTGGGGCAATTTGACAAATGTTTGTCATCTTATTTCCTAATCAGATAACCCATCATAGATCATGATCTTGAAATATCTTAAACTAATCAAAATCAAGTCAGGTCAGAATTTTAATGGGCTTTCTCTAGACTAACTCAATTATACTAAAATTTTCAGCTAAAAAGAGCAGCACAAACATTATTTCCATGACTGCACGTTTTAAATCTGAGTATAAAATGGACATATTAGCACCCTAGAAGTAACTGTAGCTAAATGTTTACTCTTAAGTTTTTTGAAAAATGAATGGCCTGAGAATTTTGAAGATTAAAATTCACATGGACATTTACTTCAACCAGGAACCATCTTATTCCAACTGTAAGTGTATTTCCTTTTATTTTCAGAAAAACTTGTCATCTTCCCACCCTTTTAAATCAGGTTAGAAAAAGTATCCTTTCATCATGTAACTCACTCTTCAATCATTGTGAGATTTTTCATATATATATGAAAAATATATATTCATATATATGAAAAAATATGTTTACTTAATAACTTAAAAAATACAAATATATATTTTATATATTTTAAGTTATTAAGTAAATCCATAGAATTTTTTCATTTCAGAGATTTCTCTCCCATTCCTCTATCCAACATCCTCTGCCAGAAATGCTTAAATCTTACTGGAAGTAATGTCAGGACAAAACAGACATCTGGAAAAGAGTCTTCCAATCTGAATACTGATAATTGACTCAGGCCTTCTAAAAATGTTTCTCCTGTTTATGTACAAATTTGAACAGATGTCATGAGAATGCAGAGGGAAGAGAAATTGTTTTTATTTAAAAATTTTTTTAATTGAAGTATAATTGACATATATTAGTTGCAGGTGTACAAGATAATTACTCAATATTTGATATATGCAGAATGATCACCACAATAAGTCTACTTAACAGGCATTACCATATATAGTTACAAAATCTTTTTTTCTAGTGATGAGCACTTTTAAGGTTTACTATCTTAATAACTTTCAAATATGCAATGTAATATTATTAACTATAGTTACCATGCTGTGCATTATGTCCCTATTATTATATAAGTAGAAGTTTGTATCTTTTTATCTCCTTTATCCATTTGCCTATACCATATTCCCAGAAATAATTGTTTCTTTAATGAACTGCATTGTCTTAAAGGTCAAAATCCTGAATATTGCATTTATTTTCAGGTTCTTAATCTTAGTTATCTGGAAAATTCCATTGTTTTTGAGTTGTATGAGCAAAACTAATTCCTAATTATTTTCCTAAACTGTTCCTCTATGAAAGTATGTCTAATGAAAATTTCTTTTCCTGATTTAAACATTAAAAAAATCTTTCCATTGTGCAATTATGTTGACATGAAAATATTATTACTCTTTTAGAAAATTTACACATGACTAGACCATTTTTTCATGCAAACATTTCTGTCCCCCTTCCAAAAACGTATCTTAATATTTAGAGTAATACAGAAATTGGAAATGCACAAAAGTCATCTGCAGCAGTAATTCTCCACCTGAAAATGTTCTTTCATTGTGCAGCCAGAATCCATTTCCTACTCCTCTCAATTCATTTACCCATAATATTTGACCACCCTGGTTTTCGTGAGGAGTAACAGTGCAAAAACAAGACTATAAAAATACAAGCTTATTTTTATTGCATCTTTGTTCTGTATTTTCATAGGAGTTTTAGAAAAATTATAATTGTTGGACCTATGCTGTTAAGGTTTTTTTTTTTCTTTCTTTTTTTAATCGGTATAATCCAATCCTGCTCTGGTGAAACGAGCATTTGTTGATCACTAGATGAGAAGACATCTGTATAGATGACCTTCTCATAAGCCTTCTTATGAGATTATTAAAAAGCATCCTCTAAGGTCTTTTTTTAAAAGAGTTTTATTCATCAGGTTTCTACTATATTTATAGGTTTTACTATAAAATTAAAAAATCAGAAAACACTTTTGGGTTCATTTGCCTTGAAACACAAAGTGGCAGGAAGAAAAGTCCAAGCCACATCCCAGTGACCTGATTTATTTTTCCTTCTGAGCAAAAGTAACACTAATAATGCTTTACAATTACACAGTGCTTAATTCCCTTTTATTTATTTAATTATTATGTTCAATTAACCAGTATATAGTATATCATTAATTTTTGATGTAGTATTCAAAAATTCATTAGTTGCACGGAACACACAGAGCTCAACACAACAACATGTGCCCTCCTTAATGCCCATCACAGGGTTACCCTGTCCCCCTACCCTCCTCCCTTCTGTAACCCTCAGTTTGGTTCCCAGAGTCCTGAGTTTCTCATGGTTTATCTCCCTCTTTGATTTCTTCCTATTCAGTTTTCCCTCTCTTCCCCTGTGGTCTTCCATGCTGTTCCTTATTTCTACATGAGTGAAACCATATGATAATTGTCTTTCTCTGTTTGACTTATTTCACTTATTTCTCTGTTTGACTTATTTCACTTATTTCACTTAGGACCTACCATTGGCATGGATGGAACTGGAGGGGATTGTGCTTCCTTCCCTTTAAGAAGTGCCCTTACATTTTTCTTCATCTTGATATTGACTATAACTCTGAAAAGAGCTGTGGATAACCACAAAGTAATGAGAGAGGTATCCAGAACTTCCCACGTCAGTCCTGAGGGGTGGAGAGGGAATCCATCAAATAAGGGAAAGGAAGGACACAGTGAACTGATGAATCCAAATAGAGAATAAATTTGCTTTGGAGCTTGGAAGTAAAGGCATATCACTTGTTTACACACTTATTTTCTTGTTATGATTTTACTTATGCATAGTTAGATCAGATATTTTGCTTGATGTTTTAGTATTTGTTTTTCTATATTCTGTGGTCAATAAATATAATCAAATAATACTTGGTCTGAAGTAATTAAATAGTAATGTCTTTAGTTATTATTAGGAATTCAAGGGAAAAAAATAAAGCAACAAAAATTTTATTTTCTTAATATACTGGTTAAATATTTTTAGGAGTTTTTTAGGGGAAAAATAGGAGATTGGCTTCAGAATCCACTGTATATTCTTAGATATAAGTATATATAATTTGATGCACCCTGGGACTTTTTCTATTAGGAAATTTGAGCTATAGCCAAAAGTTGAGGACATCATGTCCTCATTCTAAAATCAGGTTCTAGATACGTCAATGAATGATGTGCAAAAATAGAGCAAAGCTGGGCCAAGTGCTACTAATTTCATCAAAACTATGTAAGAGAAGTTAGAAATGTGAAAATTACATATTTAAAATAGAAGGAAGAAATTATTGATTTAAAAAGTTGAAATCTGATTAAGGAAAGCTGAAAGGGAGGAAACTACTGTAAACTTATCTAGTCATAATTATATTGGAATTTAGTATTTTCCATTGGGATATCCTCTTGAGTTGTTGACTTTTCTTTATTTATACAAGTTGTGTATATATTAAGGACAATAATTATTTTCCATGGTAAGATTTGATTGAATTTCACAAGTTATCATTTACTTTAACTTGAAGTGATTTTTATCTTTTAATTTTTTTTTTATTTGAGTATAGTTAACACACAATGTTAACTTAGTTTCAAGTATACAACTTGGTGATTTGATAAGTTTATACATTATGCTATGTCCACCACAACCATAGCTACCATGTCTCCCATTATATCACTGGCAATATTCCTTATGCTCTGCTGTTTATTCCCATGACTTACTCATGCTGTAATCTGAGGGCTGTATTTCCCTTTCTCCTTCAACCATTTTGTCCAACCCCAACTGCCCTACCCTCTTACAATCATCAGTTTGATCTCTGTATTCATAGTTCTGATTCAGCTTATTGTTTGTTTTTTCATTTTTTAAAGATTCCATTTATTAGTAGAATCACATGGTATTTGTCTTCCTCAGTCTGACTTATTTCATTTAGCATGATACCCTATAGTTCCATCCACCTTGTCTTAAATGGCATGGTCTCATCCCTTTTTATGGCTGTGTAATATTCCATCACAACTTTATTGTTCATTCCTCTATTGGAGGGCACTTAAGTTGCTTCCATATCTTGGCTATTAAAAATAGTGCTGCAATAAAGATAGAGGTGCATATATCTTTTTAGTTACTGTTCTTGGATTACCTGGGTGAGGACCCAATAGTGGAGTTACTGGATCATGTGGTATTTCTATTTTTAATTTTTTAAGGAACTTCTATACTTTTTTCCACAGTGGCTGTACCAATTTACATTCTCTCCAATAGTATGCAGATTTCTTTTTTTCTTTGTATCCTTGCTGACATTTGTTGTTTCTTGTTTTCTTGATTTTAGATATTCTTATAGGTGTGATGTGATATCTCATTGTGGCTTTGATTTGAATTTCTCTGATGACTAGTGAGGTTGAGTATATTTTCATGTGTTGCTGCCCATCTATATATATATATATTTTTTTTGAATAATATCTATTCAAGTCCTCGGCCCATTTTTTTTTAATGGATTATTTGTTTCTTTGGTGTTGAGTTGTAAAAGTTCTTTATATATTTTCAATATCAGCCCCTTATCAGATAAATCATTTTCAATATCTTTTTACATTCAGTAGGTTGTCTTTTAGTTTTGTTAATAGCTTCCTTTGCTGTGTAAAATCTTATTATTTTAATGCAGTCTGAATAGTTTATTTTTGGTTTAAGCAAAATATAGCCTTAGGATACCCCCTAATAACCTTAGGAGACCTATCTAGAAAAACTTTGCTATGGCTGATGTCAGAGAAAGTAATGTCTTTGTTCTTTTTTAGGATTTTATTGGTTTTAGGTATCATCACATTTAGGTCTTTAATCTACCGTGAGTTGTTTTTGTGTATAGTGTTAGAAAGTAGCCTGTTTCATCTTTTCACATGTAACTGTCCAGTTTTTCCAGTACCATTTGTTGAAAAGACTGTCTTTTCTCCTTTGTATACTCTTGCCTCCTTTGTCAGAGATTATTTAACCATATAAATGTGGGTTTGTTTCTGGGGTCTCTATTCTGTTCCATTGATCAATGTGTCTATTTTTGTGCCAGTAACAAACTGTTTTGATTACTATAGCTTTGTGGTATATCTTGAAATCTGGGATTGTGATACTTCCAGCTTTGTTGTTTTTTTCTCAGGATTGCTTTGACTATGTGGTGTCTTCTGTAGTTCCATAGAAGTTTTAGTATTATTTGTTCTAGTTTTGTGAAAAATGTTGCTGTTATTTTGATGGGAATTGTATTGAATCTGTAGATTTCTTTGGGTTATATGGACATTTTGAAAGTATTAATTCTTTGAATCCATGAGCATAGAATATCTTTCCATCTGTTGGCATCATCTTCAATCTCTTTCATCAGTGTTTTATAGTTTTCATAGTACAGGTCTTTCATTTCTTTGGTTAATTTTCTTCTTATTTTATTTTATTCTTTTTGATGCAGTTGTGAATGGTGCTATTATTTAAAACTTCTCTTTATTTGACTTCATTGTTAGTGTATAAAAATGTTACCAATTTCTGTGTGTTAATTTTGTATCCTGCCACTTTATTGAATTTGTTTATTAATTTTCATGGTTCTTTTGTAGAGTCTTGAGGATTTTATAAATATAGTATTATGTCATTTGCAAAGAATGATAGTTAAACTTCTTCTTTGCCTATGTGGATGCCTCTTATTTATTTTTCCTCGTTGATTGCTGTGGCTGGGACTTCTAGCACTAGGTTGAATAAAAGTGGTGAGAGTGGATACCTTTGTCTAGTTCCTGACCTTAGAAGGAAAACTCAGTTTTTCATCATTGAGGATGATGTTAGCAGTGGGTATTTCATAAATGACCTTTATTATGTTGAGATATATTCCCTCTAACCCCATTTTGTTGAGAGTTTTTGTCATGAATGGATATCAAACTTTGTCAAATTGTGCTTTCATTTTCATTTATCTCCATGTATTCTTAAATTTTTTTTCTTTCTTTGCTTCATTGACCCATTGGTTGTTTAGTATCATGTTGTTTACTCTTTACATGTTTATGGGTTTTTTTCATTTTTTTTTCTTTTGATTTATTTTTAAAATTAAAAAATATATATATTCATATGTCAGAGAGAGAGGGGGAGAGAGTGAGAGAGAGTGAGGGAGAGCACAAGCATGGGGAGTGGCAGGCAGAGGGAGAAGGAGGTTCACCACTGAGCAAGGAGCCCAATGCAGGACTTGGACCCCAAGGAACTGGGATCATGACCCTACCATAGGGCAGACATCTAACTGACCGAACCACGTAGTTACTCTGTTTATTCTTCATTATGTTATCTATTTGTTTGGTGAGACATTGCTTTCATGCTTTAATTTTTTAGACATGATTTCTTTAGATCTTTGAATATACTTATAAAGGATGATTTAAAATCTTTGTCTAGTAATTCCAACATTTTGGGTTACTTAGGGTCAATTTTATTTACTATTTTTTCCCCTACATATGAATTATAATTTCTTGTTTCATTGTGTGTCTCATAACTTTGTGTGGAATACTGGATGTTTAAATATTTTAATGTTGCAACTCTGGAAATCAGATTTTCTAGAATTTCCAAGGTTTGTTGTTCCTAATGTTTGTAACTATATTGTTGTTGTTGCTATTGCTCTTTTTTGTGGAGTACTTTTCTGGACTAATTATGTTTATTTTTTTATTTTTTGTCATGGACAGATAATGAGGTATCTGTTTGTTTAGCTTGGAGTAAGGGATTACACACCAGGGCCTTCTCAGATCTTTCCCAAATATGTGCACCTGTACATGGTTTCCTTGACTACCAAAAACTTGTTTTTCAAAACTCCTATCAACATTTCATTCCTCAGATATTCCTTTTAAGGAATTTTTTTGGCCAAGCCTCTGGTTGCTCCAACAGGTATCATCAACTTAAGTAGTTATAATGTTAAATAATTGCCATTGATTATTTTCTATAAGTGCTCTGATGTGAGTCAAGTCGTTGAAGACTAATTCTGTGGATATAGTTTATCCAGTGGGTGGTCAGTTCAAATAGTGACACATTTTTGAGAATGCGCCTTTTTAGGGAGCTTCAAATACCCATTCTGTCCCCTCCACTGGTTTTCAGGCTATTGTTTTTTAGTTAGCACTGTTGTGCCACAGCTGTTTTTCATGCCTCCATGCAGCTAGGAGAAGGGGATGGGGCTAGGCAAGTGAAAACACACACTGTTCTTACTAAAAATCAGCTTTTCTTCTTGAACTTCTTGAAATCTGAAATAAAAATGTTCATATATTAAACTGGTTAAAATAAAGGGCTTTTAAATAGTTTTATAAGAAATTATACACTTTTACAGTAGTTTTTAACAAGAAAATGTATTAGGTATTCTTTAGAAGTCTTTATTATATAGTCTTTGCTATTCTTAGCAAGGATGTACCGAACTCATACCCAAATATTAATATTACCTGGAACAGTTCAGGCTCATAAAGATGACTTGATTTCATAGGAAATAGAATGAGCCCAAACAACTTCATCCATTTGTGTTTTGTTTTGTTTTGTTTTTAAAGATTTTATTTATTTATTTGACAGACAAGAGATCACAGGTGGGCAGAAAGGCAGGGAGAGAGAGAGGAGGAAACAGGCTCCCTTCTGAGCAGAGAGCCCAACTTGGGACTCAATCCCAAGACCCTGGGATCATGACCTGAGCCCAAGGCAGAGACACAACCCACTGAGCCACCCAGGCGTCCCCCATTTGTTTTTTGATATGTAATTTTTGGTTTTTTTCCACATCAGGTCAATTTTTCAAATTGTATAAATAAAGATTAAATTGAGTATGGATATACTCTACAAAAGTGGGAGCATAGGGGTGCCTGGGTGGCTCAGTGGGTTAAGCTGCTGCCTTCGGCTCGGGTCGTGATCTCAGAGTCCTGGGATTGAGTCCCGCATCGGGCTCTCTGCTGAGCAGAGAGCCTGCTTCCCTCTCTCTCTCTCTGCCTGCCTTTCCATCTACTTGTGATTTCTCTCTGTCAAATAAATAAATAAAATCTAAAAAAAAAAAAAAAAAGTGGGAGCATAGTAAAACTCTATAATTAAGTGTAATTTATTGTCCTGATTCGTGGATTATTATGGAAATTTACCACAAAAAATTACCAATCATATCTAAAGAGAGTCAGAGGCCAGTAAGAATAAGAAAGGGTGGGAAAGAGTTAACTTCCTTTGGAATTTTATTCCTCATTTCAGATTGATATCATAGATGCTATACTTCTTCAGTTAATTCTATGAGCAATTACCATTTTCGTGCCTGCTACCTGAACCAAATAATTACTGGTTTTGCATATTCGCCTTTGGGATTTTTTGTCACAATTAAAAGATTCTTGACATATATCAGTCAAGAAGATAAATTGGAATTATAAACTGATTCAAAGGATCCTGCAACCTTTTGTAAGGAGGGTTCTGACGCACAGAACATAGGAAGTGCTTTGAGTGACTAGGTTCTTGATTTATTATAAAGATGAAACATAATTAATATATTTTAAATGAATAGAAGTAAATTCATCACATCAATGAATGTTCTGGAGTTTTAGGATTTAATTTCCTCATAAATATCAATTCCAATTGGGTAATTAAACTGATATTTTCCTCTATTTTGTTATTTATTTACATTTTTATTGAACTGTTATTAACATACAGTGTTATATTCATTTCAGGTGTACAATGTAATGTTTCAGCATTTCTATACATTACTCAGTGCTCATTACAATAGTGTACTCTTTATCCTTTTATCTATTTTACCCATACTCCCACCCACTCCTCTTTGGCAACCATCAATTTGTTCTCTATATTTAAGAATCTGGTTTTTTGTTTGTCTGTTTCTTTTTCTTCTTTCCTTATTTGTTAAACTCCACATATGAGCAAAATCATACAGTATTTGTCTTTCTCTGTTTGACTTATTTCTCTTAGTTAATACATTGTAAGTCCATACACATTGTTGCAAATGGCAATATTTTGTTGCTGAGTAATCTTTGTGGCTGAGTAATATTACATTGAATATATATGGACCACAACTTCTTTATGCATTTTTCTATTAGTGGATACTTGGATTGCTTCCATATCTTGGCTATTGTAAATAATGCTACTATAAACACAGACTTACCTGTATCCCTTTGAATTAGTATTTTTTGTTTTCTTTGGGTAAATACTCAGTAGAACTACTGAATCATGGGTAATTCTAATTTTAATTTTTGAGAAATGTCCATACTCTTTTCACAGTGGCTGCACCAGTTTGCATTCTTAAGTGCGTGAGGGTTCCTTTTTCTCTACATTCTCTCCAACACTTTTTATACCTTGTCTTTTTCATTCTAGCCATTTTGACAGGTGTAAGGTTACATTTCACTATGATATATGATATTAATATATCATTGGATATATCATTTATTAGATATATCACTTACAGATTTTTTTCCTATTCAGTGGGTTACCTTTTTATTTTATTGATAGTTTCCTTTGCTATGCAAAAGCTTTTTTTTTTTTTTTTTTTTTTTTTTTTGCATTGTCCCAAAACTTTATTTTGCTTTTGTTTTCCTTGCCTGAGGAGACCTACCTAGACAAATAATTCTGTGATTCATATCAAAGGAATTACTGCCTATGTTCTCTTCTAATATGGTTTCATGTACACATTTAGGTCTTTAATTCATTTTGAATTTATTTAAAAAAATTTTTTTAAATTTATTTAAATTTTTTATTTTTTATAAACATATATTTTTATCCCCAGGGGTACAGGTCTGTGAATCACCAGGTTTACACACTTCACAGCACTCACCAAAGCACATACCCTCCCCAATGTCCATAATCCCACCCCTTCTCCCAAACCCCCTCCCCCCAGCAACCCTCAATTTGTTTTGTGAGATTAAGAGTCACTTATGGTTTGTCTCCCTCCCAATCCCATCTTGTTTCATTTATTCTTCTCCTACCCACTTAAGCCCCCATGTTGCATCACCACTTCCTCATATCAGGGAGATCATATGATAGTTGTCTTTCTCTGCTTGACTTATTTCGCTAAGCATGATACGGTCTAGTTCCATCCATGTTGTCGCAAATGGCAAGATTTCATTTCTTTTGATGGCTGCATAGTATTCCATTGTGTATATATACCACCTCTTCGTGATCCATTCATCTGTTGATGGACATCTAGGTTCTTTCCATAGTTTGGCTATTGTGGACATTGCTGCTATAAACATTCGAGTGCATGTGCCCCTTTGGATCACTACGTTTGTATCTTTAGGGTAAATACCCAATAGTGCAATTGCTGGGTCATAGGGCAGTTCTATTTTCAACATTTTGAGGAACCTCCATGCTGTTTTCCAGAGTGGCTGCACCCTTCTACATTTTGAATTTATATTATGGTGTAAGGAAATAGTCCAGTTTTATTCTTTTGCATGTAACTGTTCAGTTTTCCCAGCACCATTTATTGAAGAGACCATGCCATTGTATATTGTTGCCTCCTTTGTTGTAGGTTAATTGGCTATATAAATGCACATTTATTTCTGGACTTTCTATCCTGTTCTACTGGTCTGTATTTATGCCAGTACCGCAGTTTTGATTACTGTAGTTCTGTAGTATATCTTGAAGTCTGTTATTGTGATTCTTTAAGCTTTGTTATTCCTTCTCAAGATTGCTTTGGCTAGTCAGAATGTTTTATGGTTCCACACAAGATTTTAGTATTATTTGTTCTAATTCTGTGGAAAATGTTGGTATTGTGATAGAGATAACATTAAATTAGTAGATTGCTTTGGGTTTTATAGACATTTAAAAAAAATATTTGGTCTTTGAATCCATGAGCATGGAATATTTTTCCATTTGTTTGTGTTGTCTTCTATTTCTTTCATCAGTGTTTTATAGTTTTCAAAGTATACGTCTTTTACCTTATTGTTAGCTCTATTCCTGGGTATTTTTTTCTTTTTGTTATGGTTGTAAGTGGGATTGTTTTCTTGAGTTTTCTTTCTGCCGGTTTATTATTAGTATATAAAATGCAACATATTTCTGTATACTACACTGAGTTTTAAAAAATAACTCCCCAGATCTGTGAGTTTACATTTTTTTTCTCCATGGACAGCATCACATGATGTGTAATCTCTCAGACTTGACTACTTAATATCAAATCAGGGCACATAAACTACTAACTGCATGACATTGTACAGATGAACTTATTGGTGCCTTAGGTTCCTCTTATGAGAAACATGGGTAGTAATAACACTTATCTGATAAGGCTGTCATGCAGATGAAACAAATATGTGATTAGAAACGTTCCTGGTACATGGTAAGAAAAGAAGTTGCCGCTATAGCTATTGCTAGCATTCTCCTCCCTGCCTCCGCCTTCTCCTTTTTCTTCTTCCTATTCCACTCTTCTCTCCAGCTTCCTCCTCCTCTTTTTCTTAAGTATATACCATTTTATTTTTAATACAGGTGATTTTGGTTAATAAAATTATCTTTACACTGAATTTTTAGGTTTATTCGCTCACTAATATATAATTTGTAATGTATAATATACGATGTATACAGATTGTTCTTTTTCATATAATGTAGCAATCATTAACCTTTCAGTCAGTTAAAGCTTTAAGCACCCATTTGGATAGAATTGACGAATCATACTGATTTCCTGTGGCCTTGATTTAATATATAGAAATGAGTATTCCAGTTTTGTTTGGAATTTATAATCATTCATTAGAAGAGATGAAGAAAGATCACAGTACTTTGGGTTGAACCATAGGAACTTTGGGTTTATATTTTATAGAATACTTAGGAATCCTGAATAATCTCTCAGATCCAAACATAAGCAATAGCCATTGACTGACATAGAGTGGAGGGAAATATATGTCTAACTTGTTTTAGCTTTTGGACCCTAAAAATAAATCAGAATTTATTAGCAGCATTGAGAACTAATATTTAAATTTGTAGAATTAAAAAAAAAAAAGTAGGAATTAAGCTTATTGCCGGTATTACCCTCCCAATGATTACATTAGGTAAATAATTCAGATATTATTTTTTGCAACATGTCTTATAAATGAAAACAGGAACAATGTAAAGGCTTAACAAAAGAAACTATTTTAGGTATATTATATATTGGAAGAAAGTAACAATAATGATAAATATTGGATAAAAGGATAAATACATATCAACTAAAGCAATTTTTTTCTGTGCTGTAGATCAGAAACCCAAGTTTCACTAGTTACAAAATAAAATTGAGTTAGCAATTTCTATGTGAACTTTGTGGGATGTTGTACCTCTCATGGTCCCTTATTGCAATGTCTGAATCATAGCCCAATTCCTCTCTACAGGAAAAAAATGTTTACCTAAGGAAATCCATTCTAAATATTACCCAGCAGGTCCATGCTAAGACAGCTGAGGACACACCATAAAGGACAATTTTTGATATCTCATTATGCTTTTTGTCTTGATTCACCCAGTGAAACTTGATGTTACCTCTCATTCCTAGTGAATACCAAACATCATTGACATACCTCCTGTAACACTCAAAGGAGCACAGGCTTGGGAGAGAGTATTAGAGTTAACTGAATTTATTTTTTTACTAGTAAAATATTCCTTGAATGTATCAAGAGAGGCACTTAAATCTGGTTATTCAAATTTGTCTTGCCCTGTCAGTAAGTTATCATGTATTCCTTACCTAGCCCTTACTGATGTCAAAGACATTTGTGTTCTATTAATAAATTTAGTAGTACATTTGTCTTACATTCATTAGAAGAATATTAGGATGTTTAAATATCCTGTTCCAGCTACTCTTAACTACATAGCAAGATATTGCTTAGCAAGCAATTGCATAAAAATTACAGAGCCATAATTACCTGTTTCTGCTCTACAGTGACTGGGCTCTCCATTTGGAAGACTTGAAGGTGGGGGTTATTTAGCACCTGGAAGAGGAGATGATCTGAAGGCTCATTCACTTAAATGTCTGGCACATGGGGTAGCATGACTCAAAGGTTAGTAATGCTAACCAGAACACCCACCCAACTGTGTGGTGGCCTCAGGATTGCCCTTGGCAGTTATGATGCCAAGACAGATGTTTCAGTAGAAGACATTGTCCTTTTATGACCTAGTTTCATAAATCATATACTATAAATCATATAGTATTTCATAAATCATATAGTATCATATTCTCCTTACTTAAAGTAGCTGCAAGCCTACCGAGATTCAAGAAGATAGGGCCTAACCTCCCCATTTTGATGGGGCTTTTTGAAGGTCACATTATGAAGTAACGTGAGATAGAAGTTATAATTGTGGGTTTTTAAAAACTATTATCTACTATATATCTTAATAGTTTGAAATAGAATGAAGAGATACACAAGTACTCAATTTCTCATATACTTTTTTTATTTCAAATTATATTTGTGCATAAATAGCTACAGTATTATATAATAAAGCATGGCATCCTAAAACACATTAATATTCCCCATGTCTTATAGTACTACAAAACCCCCAGAAAAGGGAGTGAATTAAAGAAAAATGTTATGGAGCCTAAATATATGAAATGTAGAAATTTATTCAATTTTACCTGAATTCTAATTACTATGTACTTCAAAACATTATGGATTAAATTAACATATTCATAAAGCAATAGCCAATTAACGAAGACTTTCCTTTTTCTTATTTCATATTGATGACAGCCCTCGTAGTTAAATATTGTCATTACCATTTTACCATAAAAAATTACCAATAAAGAATCACCATTTTACCAATAAAGAAGCTCAGAGATGTTGTGTGAGTTCTTACGTGGTAGAACCAGCACCCTAAGTTCATTTCCCTGCTATTTATATCACAATTTCAGAAAAACATTCTCTGTGTTGAATCTCACTTACTAAATTTTCCTCTTCTTAGTTTGCTAGGCATATATTGGCCATTTCTCATACTCTGCAGTAATGTTACACTTTATAACAGAATTTGCTGACAGAAGCCTCTATCTGATTATATGATCATTAGACTAAAAAGATAGTAAAAATATCTCTTATTTATTACCTGCACTGTATCCAGCACTAATCAAAATGTCTTTGTATATAATACTGCACAAAATAGGGATTATTCTGTCCTTTTTGTGGAGAATGAGACTGAAGCTAAATGTCAAGAACTTTTGGGTTGGAATATGTGAGTTTCCGTCCCAACAGCCCAAGTTTGATCTTTTCAACATAGGATGTCCGGGTGAGTTCAAATTGTGTAAACATTATACTAGAAGTAGACTTTCAAATTTTAAATTAAATTAATTTGTTAAATTTTCAAGCAATTTTAAGTTATTAAACTTACTTAATCAGAAGAGCTACTTTCTTTCGAAAGGAGTAGTGCCATTGGTAAAAATATTTTTACCTTCACTATATCTTGTGAATTTATTATTTATTAAATTGCTAAAATGATTCATACATGTTTCCTCATTTTAATCTCAATGACTCGTCAGTAAATGATTACCTATTTCACACAGGGAAAAGCAATAATATCAATGGCTTATACAAAAATGACACTATATTGACAAGAAAACATACTAATTATTCTAGGTTCATTGTTTTTTCCATACCCACATCATGACAGCCATCTTTTTACTGGGGGGTCTTACATAAAAAAAAGCTTTTACTTCACATTTCATTGCCAGAGCATATCCCTTCTCAGTATTGCTCACAGACTTCCACCTAACAGGTATTTACTGTAGATCTAACACATGAGTAAACATCTTCCCATAATGCATTTAAAACCCATGATATTTCATTCCTGGTCTTTTTACTAATCCTATAATCCCAGAAGGTACAGTTGAATCCGGATCTCTAGTAAATGGAAGAAATTTCAGATAGTAGTAAGAAGCAGGCAGAACATTCTACACTTAGGAAGGCTTTTGAATTTAAGTAGAAACAAAATTTTAGAATATCCCTCAATGCATCATGCCTTTAACACAGTATTTGGGATGATGTCTCACCAGGATAGAGTTTGCTAAAGCTAGTACTATCTTATTCTGTTACCATAGGATTACACTTTTTCTTTCAGGAATTTTTTAGTGTTTTGTACCATTATTTTCCCTTTGTGATGTAAGCCAGCAAAGCCTAAAAGAATGACTATATCGGTCAGCAGGCACCAGATCTGAGTGCAGAAATTAATGTAAAATCCCACAAGAAGCTAGGACTGACACCTTGATAATTCCTTCCTCTGTCAGAATTGGCTCAGGAATCACTGTGTAGCCAGTCCTAAGGGTTGTGGGGGTACAGATGGGCAGCTACCAGAGGCTGAAGAACCCATGTTTTATATTTATCTTTAAGGCTTCATAATCAGCCTTCAGAACTTAGCCAGTTTAAATATATTTTTTAGGTTTTATAGAGAATCTCAGTGGTCTCTAAAAATGAGCTATACATGTCTCTGTTTATAGAAGTTCCAGGAAAATTGTGTTTATTGGGGGTCTTACATTTAAATGCTTTTACCTCACATTTTATTACCATTGCATACTTTTTTTTTTAGCATCACTCCTAGTCATTGCTGGAAATAAAAACTTTATGTTTTAAACATGAATTATTATTTTTTAAAATGTATCATACTTTAGTGGGCTCACGTAACAGCATTAAAGAACTAGACTGCCTCTAGGACTGTCTCTGATGTGGATTCAAGGGCCATTTCAGGATATCAGAAAAGGCAAAGGAGAACAACAAACCACTTCTCTATTTATAGATTCTCACTACTCTTCACGAACAATATTATGGTCTCCAATTTGGTGATAATTCTCCACTTCCTTTTTATCTCCTCCTCAACAAAGGCAGGTAGTTAAAAGCTGGATGTCTTTATTTCCATGTAACAACTAGGATCATGAATTGATCATTACCTTGGCAGTAATAAGCCTGGAAGAAAGGACCTAAAACACTAGAACTTGGTATTTGCATCAAGAGCTCATTTCTGTTTACATATTGTTTCCCGAGTAGCTAAAAAAAGAGAGTATTTGAAGTGAGGTAAATATATGAGGATGGTGAACCAAACTTTGACTTGGATAATAGCATTCAGAAAGCTTCATGTTGCCAAATAAGTGAAAAATGTGAGGTTGACAAAAATTAGCCATGTATTCATATTTTAATATATTCATATTAAAATAAACAAATTATTATTTTTCAGCAGTTTATTCATCATGTTCAGACATGCTTTTCCAATTACTTAATTGCTTTAATCTCATTACGAACAGGCTCTGATGAAGCGACATGTTTAGTACTTCTTAAAACCCTGTTAGACATTTCATAAATTGAGAACAGTTTCTGCAAGGATGAGGCAAGTTTATCAGTTGTGTGAAATTCTTAAAATTCTTTAAAAAAATCAAAAAAAGATGTAAAAACCATATGAATTTTTAGCAATAGATCTTGAGTACTGGGCTGGTATCTCCTTTCTAATTCTAAAATAGCTTCTTTAGTCAGACAAAATCATAGAATGAAAATTAATGGTATGAAAGAAAAATCATATTTACATAGAATGACAGTATTATTTGGACTTATTGATTTAATAAAAAGTCATAACTATCACAAAACATAAAATTTTACTGAAGTTCAAGTGACTATAGCTAATTGCAAAGAAACATCAAGCACTTAAGCCTCCATTGTATTGTAGTAAAGTCTTTCTGATGAAAATTAATTTTCATCAATTCCTTATGGATTAAGTTCTACTTTATCAAATTCTAGCACACATATCTCAGGATATGACATTTGATACTGACAAGATCCCTAGGGGATGGTGTGAATTCACTCCTAGGCTGGCCCCGGGGGCCCCTGGGGAACTGCTTTTGTAGATGGTGGAGGAAGGATTAAAAAGCCCCTGGGAGAGGGCATTCTGAAATGGATATATTATATAAGACCAAGAGACCGATTAGAATGCTGTGTTCCAGAAGAAGCCTGAGTCCAAACCATTTACTGTTGAGATGGACATTAGCATCACCAAAATGCTCAATGATGATTCTTCTATGTAAGCCAAAACACCAATGACTTGTTTTTGATTAATTCTGGTGAAATAACTCCCACTAAGATCAAAAAAGAAACACACCTCAGTGGACATAATAATAAAATTTTTCATTCACAAAATGTCCAATCAGTTGTCGGGGTAAGGGTTAGAGAAGCTCTAATTCATCTCCTCAACCACAAACAGATTCAGAGTCTTTGGCATCTCTTCCATTTGCCTTTTGAGATTACCTTGGTCATTAGCATCTACCAGTAGGTGTGGAAAAGAGAGAACATGGAGGAATATGTGGGTGGTTGTACAGGCTGCTGTAGAAATGGTATAGATTACTTCAGCCCATATCCCAGTGTTTAGCTCTCATTCCAGATACATCCTAATATGGTCAAGTGCTATGCCCAAAAGAGAATGGAAATTATTTTGTGATTAAAATTGGCCAATTTCTTCCTCAGCCCACCTTTTTGGTATCCTATATATTTTCTCTCCAGACAAAAACCACTCTTTTTTTTTCCCCCCTGAAGGATTATCTCCAATTTCCCATGTAGTGAGTGCATATGGATTGAAGATCAACATCTCTTAATGAATGTGAACTTCTCTTTCTCTGACTTGGAGGTGTTTCTTCATGGTCTTGTACTCTACAAGACCATTAGAGTACAAGACAGGTGACAGTACAAGTACTCTAGAGTACAAGACCATTAGAGTACAAGACAGATGACAGCCTGTCCACCCCATTATGTCAATATCTGAGCTTGATCAATATTTGATATTTTGTCAATATCTGAAGGGAAGAATCCCTTTCTGCAGGCTACACAGCTTTCTAATCCTGTGTCCTCTCAGGCTAATTTGGAACACATTAGTGGGTATAAGAATTTTTCAAGGGTCCAACAACCATAAGCCTTATGGTTCATATGCATTGTTTCTCTATTGATAATATTTACTGAAATACTTTTTTGGCTTTTGATTTATTTCCTTCCACATAGTTACATGTGCCAAATGCATAATCAAAGTTCATCTTTAAAGATTTCTCAGATCTCAACTATATATCACCTCTGTCATGCCTTCCTCTCCCACAAGCTACCATAAGCCATAATAACTTTCTACCAATAGATGGAAAGGCTATATTCTTTAGTTCTACAGAACTGAGTCTTAATGGGTTTTTATTACTCATAACACTGCTCAGTCTTATTGATTATTGTCTGGAGTCTTAAAGAAGTCAGCTTTACTAACTCTCAAGACATCACTTTTTGTCAATGGGTTCCAACTCATTTGTAAATGAATATTTTTCATTATTGGAAAACCTTCAGGATTGCAATCTGTCATACCTTTAGAAAAGCAGCGAATGAAATAAAACAGCCTTAAATGCACTTGATTAATAAAGCCCTTTTTCTTTTATGGACTTAGGCTTAATTGATCTACTGGCATTGTTGAGAAGAGATGAAGTGCCCTTAGATCAATCTGCAATGGCTTCAATGTGAAGGGCACATCAGAGCTAATAGCCGAGATCAATTACTTCTTGTGTTTTCCTGGGCCATGTTTTTCCTCCTCTGTTATCCAGCAATTTTGAAATCCTATCAATTTTAAAGGATAGCCATATCATAATTTCAATTGAGACTGTGACTACAAAGCATTTCATTATTGAGCTAAGCCACTCATTCATTAATGACAACCCAGGAAAAGTATAACAAAGTTTTTCATAGTTAGAATTCGGAGTATGTTTTTTTAAAATATGGCATATGCACAAGAGGAGTACAGGTATGTTAACGATCACAGGACATTCATTCTGTGAACTCATTTACATAAGCAATTCCTACTTCTGTCATTTTGATTTTGTGACTCTGGTCTTAGTTTCATTAGGAATATTTTATGGTTTATGAATAGTGCTAACTTAAAATGAATTCTAATTCACTTGGTATGGAGGAATTTCAGGAAAGTTAAAATAGCCTTTGTGAGAAAACACAGTTTGGATTTACCAAACTGGAATTGAAAACTTTTATCCATTATTGGCTTTCCATTCATGAGAAATAAATTTGCATTTTTCTTTCTTATTTCAATGTATTACATGTTAGCTTTTGGAATGGGATATGTCCTTTAATCCTTCATTATTTTTCACATTCAAATATATCATATTTTTCCCCAAAATAAAGTTTCAAAGAGCAAGCTTTACTTGCAGAACTGTATAACAGATGCTTTTAAAAATTCTAAACTTACTTTTATGTACACATTGTAAAAAACACAATTAGTCAATATTTACTGGTGAGCTATAGCTAGTGAGAAATTAGAATTATTAGGAGATATCTTACCACACTTGCTCCTTTATTCATTCTTTTTTATTCACTCACCCCAAATTTCAGAGACCTTATAATTGTAATATACCTTTTTTTGTTCTGAACATTTGGAAACGTTTCTAGGATATTTAAATTATAAAGCAGAGAAAAATCTTGTTGTTCCAGTTGAGGAGAACAAATGAGTGTTCAAAATGCTCTATCAGCTATAATTAACTTAAAAATTCCAAGTTAACAGATTTCTTTAGCAATTTAAGTGCTATTTACATTTATTTTATCTTATGTAAGGATATTTAAAAACCATTGGCCAAAAAATAATGGACAATAACAATCCTGTTAACTTTTGAGTAATTATAGTCCCTTATAAATAAGTTTGCTTTGGTTGAGCCATTTTGTGAATTATCTGCAGAAAAGTTAATGTTTTCTTGTAAGGATCTATTTAGCAAGAGGCTTTCATTAAAGTTAAACTGTCCCTGCTCCCCTTCCCCCAGGGGATTTACTTAGAAACAAGTCCCAGAAACTGATGAGGGAGCAGGAGGCTGGCTGAGGACAGAGCAAAAGCTGGTGCCTTACACCCCCCCTCTCCACCCCTCCCCTTCGTAATATGTGTAGCATTCCTCAGGCACCCCGACTGCCATAAAATGATAGTTAGCTTGCAGAGATCACAGTCCTGCAAGGCAGGATTCTCCCTTGGTTTGCAAATATCCTTGAGATTTACAACAAAGAAGTTACCTTATCAATAGCCCGATTTCCAAAGACACCTAACTCAGTTCCTCAAGCCCTAATGTCACCCTCCCCTCCATAAAAAAACCAAAGGAGGTGGAGGTAAAAAGAAAAGTAAATAAAGTTAAATTTCTTCTAAACCTAAATGTCATTAACAACGACCTCTTGATCGCAGGAATGTAACATCCCACCAGGAGACTCCCAATTGTCTTTATGTTAATGCCTCATTAGAGGGAAAGTGGCCTTGGCTTGATAGTAACCAGGCCTTCAATATCCTGATAGTCTTCTTTACCCCAATAGCCCTTCTGAACACCCCTTTGTCCTCACCTACCCAACTCCTGTGTATATAACCAGCCACTCCTCACAGGCCCTGGGCAGCAGCAGCTCTTCCTAACGATGTGTCCTGTCCCCATGCTTTAGTAAACCACCATTTTGCACCAAAGATGTCTCAAGAATTCTTTCTTGGTCATCGGCTCCAGACTTCAGCCCACCGAACCTCACCTAGGTTCTAGAACTTCATCAAAACCAGCCTCAGGTAACAAAGCTCAAATATAAGGGCGGGTCAGTCAGGCCAGGTGGAGACATCGGATCAGTAGGGGGATGCATACTGTCTCCCTGGTTACCAAGGAGTATGGGCCCCGCCCTTTGGGAGCCTTTTGGGCACCAATCCCAACCAAGGTGATAGGCTGGGTCAAATGTCTCCTAGGGTAAATTGTAACTCATTTGGTCACCTAGCATCACTGTGGAGTTTCCTGTGTGTGTTATAATCTCATTGGCCCCCTGTGAGTGGCCAGGCCTGACCACATGGCCTTTGCCCTTAAAAGCTAGTCTGTGAAGCAGAGAAGGGTTGCCCTCTCTTGTAAGAGGTGTGTCCCTGAATGTTCCGTTAGATTCTTGATGCTTGGCGCGAAATAAAGCTTTGCTTGACCTTCGCTTTATATCAGTCTCGCTCCTTTAATCACCCATTATTGGGGCATTAACATTTCTATTTTGTAGAAATACATTTCTTTTGTTTGTTCATTTTTGCATTTTTCCCCCCTACAGTTCTTATGCCTTGCATGACTACTATTGACAGCCAAGTTAGATCCCGATTTCAAAATCTGAATTAGAGACATGGGCATTCCAGTTTTTGCTGGAGGTTACTTTGAAACAGACCAATCTAGAGATGTCAGAAAAAAGAAAAAGAAGAACAGAACAGAAAGCATACGCTATACAGTCCCAGTATCTATCTGCTACACATTCTTTTCCTTTGGCTCCTCATTATCATTATCATGATGAATAGAAATTTTTAGTATATACAGGTATCTTCTAACTTATCTCCTCATATGTCTTCTCATTTAAAACTTTTGAGAGAACCACATACAAATTTTGCAGATGAGGCAAATGGGCCTTACAGGATCCTAAAATTAACAAGAGGCAAAAGCCATTTTCCTTACCAAATAATATTAGGAAAATAAAGTGATCTTTCTTTGGAAAAACTGAAACAAACAAGAGGTACAATTAATATATCAAAAAAGAAAAATATCAGTCTCAATCTCACCTTAAACTGAACTTCAGTCAGCTGGAAAGTGCTGAACTTAATCAGTGGGCAAGCTCTTCTTCCCTTTGACTCTGTGGGGCCTTCTTTTCCTTAATTCGGCTTCATGGGGGTGGAGGGTAGGGAGAAAACATCTTCAGTGGAGTGAATACAGTGGTTCTTGCATATTTTAACACCTGCAGATCCACTTCCAGTGGTTTTTACCAGATGCATAACCAATAAATATTTTAGACATTGAGCTGACAGCACTGACGTGAAATAAGAAATCATTCCAGCTCATGCACTTATTATGTGGCATTTTTCACCAAACCTGCTTGGGCCCTCTTTTTTCCCCTTACTTGTAAAATAAAATTTAATTATATATTTGAAATACTTTCTTCTGTAGTTTTTATACAAGTTTTTAAAAATTATGTTAAATTGCCATTATAAATTAAAAAAAACCCCACAAAATATCAGGCATTACTTAGTATTTCCTGATGATGGTAAATAACATTTTACTGGTACATGGAATAATTAGCAATCTCTGTATCAGAAAACTTGAGTTTTATCAGTAGTTAATTGTGCTACTTTGTAAAATTGGCTAAATTTTCTACCCTAGTTTTCTTTTTAATAAATTGTGAGTATAGCTAGACCTAGGAGATTAAGACTTAAAAATATTTTAGTATATGTGCTGCCGAAGCGAGCACAAGACTTAAAAATAAATAGTCCTTTAATGTAATACATTTTTCTAAAGCTCTGATAATCTTATAGACTTCGCTCTTGGTAAATCTGTCCCCATAGCTTTATGCTTATCCCTAGAGAGAACTTGGTAAAAAAAAAAAAAAAAAAAAAGGAAAAAAAAGTCAATGTCACATTCCTTAAGTAGGGAAAGGTAGAGTTAATTGGGACATTCAGAAGTTTCATATTTACATATCTACAGGAAGGAACTTCTTGAGGACAACATCCACCAACCCCTACCTCCCCCCAAGGCTTTAAAGTAAATGTATTAAAACAAGTCAGGCTTCTGTGAAATTACTGCTAGTATATTGGTGCTTTCAACATTTATTTCCAGCAAGCAGGTAGTTCTAATGTTGATTAAATACAGTCAGAAATCTGGTGGTCTCTGAGACTCTAGGCATCTTTCCCAAGAAAGATTAGACCATTGTTTGTGTCATGAAAACAAAAACACAAAAATCCAAAAAACAACAACAAAATGTTTTTAAATAGTTGTCAGAAAAATGTTTTCAGTACTACTAATTTATTCACAGGAACCATTTTTACATCTTCCCTTTTCCTTCTTTTTACCAATTCCACTGACATTAAAAAACTAAGTTTACAGGGTAGTTGCTCTTATCTGAATTATGTAATTTTCCCACAGTGAATTTGGGGGAGAAAAGCTATGCAATCATATACATTTGCCATTTTGTTTAATGTCCGTGTATACATCAATATTCCCAAGCCTCTTTAGAAGAAATTCATTCAAAATTTGGGTATCAAGAAAAAAGAATGTGGGCCAGAGGCATAACTACAATGTGTCTTGAAATTGTTGTGAAGTTAGAATGGGAGAATTTGAAAGTCTTTCTGGACCTTCAACCTGGCTAGCTCTCACCGCATGATCGAGTGCAAAGTCCTTTATCTCAACTATTTCACAAACCTCTAAATACAAAAGGTCAGATGACAGATTGGTCATCTGGTATCCTAACACCAGTGAGTAGACCAGGAGCCATGTAATTAGGTGTGTGATACTAAATAAATCAGTAAATCTTTCACTTTATTTTCACAGTTCTGTGATCTGAAGTTCATTTAGAACAGTAAATCCCTGTGAATTCTGGTTCACACTCTGCCTGTTTGTAAAAATGATTTGACCTCTTTGAGGTAAAGTATGTCTGCACCTCCTAAGGTTTTAATAAACTGAATCCTTCATGCCTCAGACCAGATCCACATGCCTGGGGCTACACTGTTTGGAGAAGTGAGGTTTCTTTCATCCTACTTTGCATTTCTTAGGGGTAATCATTCAAATTGTTGCTCTTTTGGATCCATCTTCTCTGGCACAATATGACAATACAAATGTTGGCATCACTTAGAATGATGCAATGTTTGAAGATACAGCAATGATGTTCAGCTTACCTACTCTGAGAAACTGACAAGGAACTTGAGAGGGCTCATCTCTTTAGGAAGAAGAAGGAATATTTGTAAAAACTGTATGAAAGTAATAATTACTGTTATGAGAGACTTCATTTACCCTTGTATTTACATCTGGGCTCAGAATTCTTGTCAACAATGAGAATGTAGGTATTTTGGGGAACAAGAAAGGATATGAGCATATCTATGCCAAATAAAGCACAAAGGGAAAAAAAAAATAGTTCTTATGTTATATCTAACAATCCACAGAATGGACTATATCATCTTACCCAGAAAAAGTTGAGACTTTCACATTAAGTATCTCCTGGAAATCTCAAGGTAAAAACCAAGACAATGTTGTACAGAAATTAAAAAAAAGAAAAAAAAAACTTCTGAGCTGCATATGTATATACATATACCTGAATAATAACACTGGATCTTAACTCAGTATCGAAAAAGTCTCAACAGCTTTGCACTTTCCTTGGTAAATTTATCTAAAGCCTTGACTCTTTTTTGAATTATTTAAACCTCTTATTTATTTTACCTCCTTCTTTACAAATGAACCCTACTATTTTCTGAAAGATGCTTCACTAATCATTGAACTCCAGACAGGGAGAAGCTAAGCTTCAACTCTGTTATCAATGAAAGCATTATGTTTCTGGCTGTAACCATGAGGAATAATACGAGTAGTAAAAGAACAGCAGGATGCAACCCTCACTGGATTAATTTTCTATTGCAGAGATTTAACTCTTGGCCCTTTCCCATATCTCAGAACAATCAATGACTTATCAATCAGTTCTTGCATGAAAGTGTCCTGTAATTAGGAGCAGCTGAGCACAAGGTGGTATAAATATTCCATATATGTGAATGGAATTCATAACGGAGAAATCAAGCTGATGGATCTCAGCACTCAACTCTGTTTCATATGTAATAGTTACATTGGTGTAAAGGAAACTTAGAATTCCATTGTATTATCAAATAGCCATGTCTGCAGAGCAAATAAAGGAGAATGCTTAACTTTTTAAAATATTGAGACAGTATTGCTTCTTGATTAGAATGTAAAACCTTGTTAAAATTGCCTTTGGGTAGAATGGCAAAGAAAATATTCTTTATATATTTGTATATTTTAAGTACATGTTCCCATATTCATTCTTTATTCAAACTTTCTACAGATGCTAGTTACTTAGCAATAATTATGGGCTAGACTATCCAGCACCCACCCTCTCCTTTGTGGGGCTTATCATCTAAGAGAGAAGACAGAAAATAAAATGCAGCACAGTCTTCTAATAAAGCATTGTGTGGGCTGCATTAAGACAGTACAGGGTCTTATGAATGTAAATATCAGTCCATCTGCATACACGGAGCAAAGGGTCAGAATAAATGCTATGGTAGACTGTTTTATACGTGATAGTTGTGGTCTAAACAAGGATTTGCACACTTTCTCTTCAGAAGACCAGATGGAAAACATTTTAGGTTTTTTGGGCCACATGGACTCTGATGCAACTGACCCTCCCTTTGTAGTGTGAAAATAGTTGTGGAATAGGACATATGTAAAGGGAAGAGTGTGGTTGTGTGATCGTAAACTTTATTTATGGACACTGAATTTTGAATTTCATACAACGTTCATGTGTCATGACTCTTACCTTGATTATTTTTAATCATTTAAAAATGTAAAATCTATTCTTAGCTGTCAGACTGTACACAAACAGACAGTGGTTGAGATTTGGCCCATAGGCTGTATTTTGCCAACTCTGGCCTAAGGAACAGGGGATGAAAGAAAAGAGTAACTTTTAGGTCTAGTAAACAGAGAAGAACAAATTGATGATGAGATTTATTCACTGAACATTTACTGAATTTTATTTCATTAACACAAATATTCTGGAAGGGGAATAATTTAGCTTTGTTAGACCCCTTTTACAACCTGAATAAATGGGCTTATCTAAAATCCCAGAAGTAGTGGTATATAGTTTCAACCTACTTCATTGACCAGTAAATGTACTCATGGTTGGGGGGAGTATGCAAAAAATTTAGTCTGTGATGATCAACTTACTGAGAATTTTACCCTATTCCAAGTATTTTTCTAGCTTTGAGGCCCACAGAAAAACAATGTGAACTTTGTGCTCAAAGAACAATTAATTCAGTGGAGAATGTTGATATATAGATAATAAAAGGATAATGTTAAAACTTTATATATTTCAAAAAATATTTATTGAACAATTTTTATGTGCTGTGTTCCATTTTAAGTATTGAGGAAATAGTTCTGTGGACACAGCAGGTCCTGGCTGTCCTAGATTTTACATTCTAATGGTGTGTGACATGATAAATAAACACAGGAATATCTAAAATAATTTCTGCTAATTATTAAGTACTATGGAGAGAATAAAATGATAATACAGAATGGCTGGCATTTTACTAATTGAGTAGTCAAGAAGGTTTTCTCTTCAAACATGATGCTGAAACTGATAAGCAGGGCCCAGCCTGGGCAAATCTAAGAGACAGGCTGTTAAATTTGGAGGAACAGACTGATGGTCACTGTTGTTGGCATAAAATAAGCAAGAGAGAGAGAGAGGTAAGTCAGAGTTGTACATGAGATAAAATCAGAAAATAGGCGGTCTGGGTCACCTAGGAGATTTTAGTTATGGTAGAAAGTGTTTATTTTATATTGTATATAATGGTCACATTGGCAATAGTTATTTTTGGAATAGTTATATTTAATTTTGAAAAGCCTACTTTCATTTTGATTAGTCTATTAAACCCTTTCCCTCTTTTTTAATAATCAACTTAATTCACTTTCACAAATCCCCTTTTAGAAACTTCCACTCCAAGAGGAGCTGCACATAAATATCCTTAGCATATCCTTTCTTTACATCCTTTGACCCTTCATAGAGAAATATTGAATTTCTTTTATTGGAGACAGTCTTTCTCTGTAATGTCTCATTTTCATAGTTTTCTTTGACAGTTTTTATTTGATTTTTTTTTTTTTTTTTTTTTTTAAAATTCTGAAAGCATGCCTATGGAGACTAAGCATAAACCTCTTGTCTTGCTAAGTTTTATCACTTGGCAACTCTGGGTCAATCAGTTGGTTTTCATGTCCCTTAAAGAAGTAGTTCTTAATCTTTAGCATGAGTCAGAATCATCAGGAGAACTTGTTAAAACAGATTGCTGGGTCCTGCTCCCAAGGTTCTGATTCAGTGCTGCCCATGGATTTGCATTTCTAACAAATTCCTAGTTGATGGAGGGCTAAAGACCACACTTTATGTTGCATTGGCTTATGCAAACATTTGTTGTTCAGGAGACTTTTGATCTTAATTTTCTTGATATTCTCACATTCTTAGCTACTTGTTTCCCCAAATTTCTTGCCATTTGTTATTTAACATATATCCTCCTGCATTTCTTATACTTTGAATTTCTATGGAATTCATATTATGGCTTATTTACATAGATAAAGCTTGTGAAATGGACAATTAAGTACATAGGACTCTGTCATTACTGAAGTCATGCAGCTGTACTGATGCGAAGAAAGCAAATGCTACTATAACACAAAGGCATGAGTTGGCTGTGTATTTCTCTTCTACCCAAATACCAGCTCTGAGTACAATACTAGTTCTTAGATTCTTCTGGCTATGCTGTAAAGGAAACAGAGACTTTCAATTAGTGGTGTGTGTGCTGATGTTAATGATACCATATACACCAAGAACATTTGGAAAGAAGGTTATCATTCACACAAATAAATAGGACCTGCACAAGCTGGTATAAAATGGCTTTCAGGAAAGGAGTAGTGCATGATTTTGGCTTGAATCATGTCTAGAATAAGGTATCTGTGTGGGGTTCTCCACATATTGGAATAATTTCCCTTAGCAGAGAGAAAGGAAGAATGTGGGAGGAGAGGCTTTTTTATTGACCTACTCAGGTGTGGGGCCAAAACGGAGGGGAGAAAGAGTGGGGTTGAGAGACTTCAGTGGTCAAATACCAAAAGTGAAGTCAAACTCATTATTATATAAACCGTTGGAGTCGAAGTCCACACCAGTTAGTCACTATTTTTTCATGCATGTTTTAAACATCTGTTAATACAACATAAATTAGTTGATTTCAGGACAAAATTTTTCCTTGTTTAAAAAATACAGAATCTGATGAAATCTGTAGAGTGATGTTGGGATACTTTAACCATGAAAAAAGACATTGCTAAGTGAGCATCTGGCAGGGTTAAATGATTTAAAAGTTGAAACAAAAAAGAAAAGTAACAGAGATGGTGACATAAAATATTTCAAAAGAGATGATTTTGTACAAGCACTTTAGAAAACATGCAGTTTTTTATAAAGTAAAATATATATTTACAATATGTCCTTGAAATTCCATTCCTAGTTATTTAAAAGAATGAGAACATATGACCATATAAGGAATTGTTCATAAATGTTTACATCAGCTTATTATTCATAATAACAAAAAATTGAAAACCTACCAAATGTCCATTACTAGGCAAGTGTATAAGCAGAAATTATGCTATAGGCATAGGATTGAATATTACTCATCAGCAAAAAGGAATGAATTGCTAATGTATGCCTTAATGTGGATGACTCTCAATGATATTAAGCTGTGTAGAATAAAACAGACACAAAAAGTCCATACTATATGATTCTGTGTATGAGAAATTCTATAACAGACAAAAATAACTTACAGACCTATAGAAACCCATAGTTGCCTGTGGCAGGGGAATGGATTGAGGAAATAAATGCAGATGAGCAGAGGTAAATTTTTGGGTGGTAACAGAAATATTCTGCATCTTGACTGTGGTGGTTTGTGATGTGAGTATATGCTTTTGTCAAGATACAATGAACTGCATACTTCAAACAGATGCGTGTACATAAGTTATGCCTCAAAGAGGTTGATTAAAACAAAGAGACAATAGTTTAAAAGCCAAAAGATTAAGAGAACCCCTTAGAAAAATGATGGCAACATTACATATTAAAGAGTGTGGGGCGCCTGGGTGGCTCAGTGGGTTAAGCCGCTGCCTTCGGCTCAGGTCATGATCTCGGGGTCCTGGGATCGAGTCCCGCATCGGGCTCTCTTCTCGGCAGGGAGCCTGCTTCCTCCTCTCCTCTCTCTGCCTGCCTCTCTGCCTACTTGTGATCTCTCTCTGTCAAATAAATAAATAAAAAAATCTTAAAAAAAAAAAAAAAAGAGTGTGAAACAGGAGATGGAGATCATTGGGCCCAGAGAATTTGGGAGAGAGGACTTCCACATTTAGGGCTTGCATATTTTGAGGAATGGTGGTGTCATTCTCTGGGAGGGGACACAGAAAGGGGATTTGATTTGACAGTCTGAATTTCCTTTGGTACGTCCAAGCAAACATATTTTGTAGTCTGTTGCTGTACACCTTTAAAAGTAAAATGACTTTGATTTTGACATGCATCATTATTTTATGTACCTCTTAAAAGGGATCACAACATTGATTTAAAGATTCACCCAGGGGCTCCGGGGTGGCTCAGTTGTTGGTCATCTGCCTGCGGCTCAGGTTGTGGTCCCAGGGTCCTAGGATTGAGTTCTGCCTTGGACTCCCTGCTTGGCAGGAAGCCTGCTTCTCCCTCTCCCACTCCCTCTGCTTCTGTTCCCTCTCTCGCTGTGTCTCTCTGTTAAATAAATAAATAAATAAAATCTTAAAAAAAAAAAAAAGATTTACCCAGATTATAGAGCTGTTAAAAATCTAAGAAGTATGTCTTAGAATCAGTAATATAGGGTAGATATCAGGGTTGGCATTAAAAGAGTAACTTTCAGATTCATCAGTGGCTGTTTGTCAAATGATTGAAAACAGAATACACCAAAGGCAGTAAAAGAAAAAAAAAAAAAGCTTATTTCCTATTTCCAACATTTTGGACACCAAATGTCCAGGGGTTTTAGCCACAACAACCAATTTTCCAACTGTCTGGACACCAAGTGGATGTCTCACAATTCAGTTAGAGTTGGTGCAAACCCCACGAGCAAGGACTCAGTCCCACAAGACCATCTTCCCCTTTAGCCTCCAGATGCAAATCTTTGGTTGTCATCTTCACTGCTGACCAACTGGCTATAAATCAAGGGTTTCCACAATCCATTCCTCAGGTTGGATAATTTCTATTTTTTTTTTTTAAGATTTTATTTATTTATTTGACAGACAGAGATCACAAGTAGGCAGAGCAGCAGGCAGAGAGAGAGAAAGAGAGGAGGAAGCAGGCTCCCCGCTGAGCAGAGAGCCCAGTGGAGGGTTCGATCCCAGGACCCTGAGACCATGACCTGAGCCGAAGGCAGAGGCTTAACCCATTGAGCCACCCAGTCGCTCAGGTTGGATAATTTCTTATAATGGCTCACAGAAACTCTGAGAAATAGATACTTACACTTGCTGGTTTATTATGAAAGATAAAATCAAGGCTACAAATCAACAGCCAGATGAAGAGGTACGTAGAGGGAAGTAGGGAAGGTTTCCCAGTCCAGGAGCTTCTGTCCCCATGGAGTTGGGATGCACTACTCTCCTGGCACGTTGCAGTGTTCGCTACCTGGGAAGCTGTCTGAGACCCATAGTTTGGGGCTATTTCATGGAGGCTTCATCACATAGACATGATCAGTAACTAACTCTATATTTAGCCCCTCTCCACTCCCTGGAGTCTTGGGGATGGGTCTGAAAGCTTCCAGACTCGAACCATGCTCAGTCCTTCTGGGGACCCAGCCCCATCCAGAAGCCCACCAAGAGCCACCTCATTAAAACAAAAGATGTTCCTATTACCCGGGAAATACCAAGGAACTTGAGAGCTCTGTGTTACGATGCTTCAGTCACCTCCTCACTCAAGAAATTATAAGAGTTTTAGCATCTCTATGTCAGAAACTGGGGACAGAGACCAAATATCTTTGTCTTACTATGTCATAGGCAGAGACTTGAGGATGCCCCCCTCCCTTCATTTAATGGCTTAAGAGATCAGGAGACCCAGAAAAGCCTAGCGTCATTGTTTAGGTCAGATGTACCCTGTCTCTGTGGGATGCTCTTATCTACCCAGAGCTTTTCATGAGGAATTATAATTGAGATACTTTCTCTGGAACCTAGGTGGTGGAGGGAGATTTACTACTTTGATGCCAGAATTAAGGAATTCAATCTGAAATTCAGGAGGGGCAGACTCTATCAATACAGCATAAGGCCTTGATACCAGGGTCATGGGTTCAAGCCCCATATTGGCTATAGAGCTGACTGAAAAAACACCGAACTTCCCCCCCCACGCCACCCACCACCAAAAAACAAAACAAAACAAAACAAAACAAAATAAAAAACAACAAAAAAATTCAGGAAGAAAAAATGTTAGGAGAGGAGGTGATATTCACTGTCTCATTTTGTAAGGAAGGGGCTTCATCAATGAACAACACAGGATAATGCTTTCTTAATTATTCAACCAGGGGGTTGCCTGTCTCACTGTTTTGATTTCTCTTCCACAGCTGCCTTTGAAGTCTCTATTAACATGATATCTGTGCTTAAAAAAGCCTTCACCACTCTCCCTACTAGGGATGCCCAACCTCCAGTGATTCCCTCTGGGATCACTTTCTTTCAACCCTCTATTTTTTGCTCATGGTTACAGCTAATTCAACTTTCTAGTCACTTCCTCCTTTCCCTTCGTTTGAGGAAGAAAGGAATATAAGATAATCAGGTCCTATTCCTAGTCATTTAAAATGGCTGGTGCCAGTGAGCAGGTGGGTAGTATTCTCATTTTGGTGTAGATGGGACTAGTTTGGAAGTCCATAAGGAGTGGAAAACCTATGCAAGCAAGACAGAAAGAAAACAGGAACTGAAATCAAGCCTGGTGAACAGCAAGCATATTCATAACTTTGAATTAGATAAGGCTGAGGTCAGGCACAAGGGGATTGTGCCCTAGGGAGAATTCTTCAGGAGACCAGGCTTGTTCAGCCACTGTAGCTCCCAGCAGATATCCACTCCGCATCCCCATATTATGCATAAGTTTGCGGTCAAAGCTCTTGTTCAGGGAGGAGCTGACATCTAAGTAGAGACAAGACTAGCTCAGGGTAAGTCAACACAGATAGGGTACTGCCTTAGAGAGAGACTGTCCCAGGGTTAAACTACAATCCAAGTGAAATAAAATTTTCTAAGTAAAAAATGTACTCTTCTTATCTAGCCCCCAGGCAATTTACTGCCTATAAGAAACATAATCTGGCAGCTGCCCTTGCTGTTAGAGCTGTAGCCAGGGGCTGCAGGCAAGAATCTGCCAGCGACCCCTCTTCTCCCTTTGATCCTATCCCTGCAGAATAGCAGCATGGATACCCGAGCCAGATTGAAGTCAAGGGGAATAGGAAAACATGAGGGCTGTGCCCCTCTCCTTCTAGGGTACTGTTTCCTTTCTCAGCTTGCATGCAAAAGAAGGTTCGAATGGAGCTCTGATGCAAAGGAAAAAGGCCAGCCACTGTGATAGATCCTGACATCAGACGTTTGAAATGTGAAGAAATAGGAAATAGGACTGGTTCTTTGACCAGTCTATGTGGGCAAAGAGGGTAGAACCACCATCCCGCAGAACTTACAGGAACAGAGTTTGACAAGTGTGAAAACCTATAGCTCATATACTCCTTTGGAATATAAATTCGATTATTTTTTGTAAAAACTTGGAACTCTGAGTGTTCTTATCTATAGATAAATTGAAATATGCCTTCTTTGTGTTGTATACACCACTACGCATATTTAAAGAACTAAGAGGGGAAAAAGACAAAATCTGACCTGTTTTGCATCCCCACTTTACCTCTTAATTTGCTAATAAAGCTTCACTGTCTTTTACAAATTACTTATTTATTTTTGCATATTACTTTATTTTTTAAAGATTTTTATTATTATTATTATTTATTTATTTGACAGACAGAGATCATAAGTAGGCAGAGAGGCAGGCAGAGAGAGAGATGGGGAGCAGGTCCCCCTCTGAGCAGAGAGCCCGATGTGGGGCTCGATCCCAGGACCCTGAGATCATGACCTGAGCCAAAAGCAGAGGCTTTAACCCACTGAGCCACCCAGGAGCCCCTGTAAATTACTTATTTGAGCCTTAGTCACTTCACCTGAAGATGGAGATCAGAAGTGTTTATACCTCATACATTTTGGGAAAGAGTTTATTTCACTCAACCAAATTAATTATTTTCATTATTCTGCTTTAATTAATTAGTGAATTAAGCCATGTAAAACTTCTCATGTAGTGTCATGCATTAAGCTTTTAATTTAAATTATTACCTTCCTCACTTCTAGAGATTCAGTTTCTTTACTTTTGAAATTTGTTCTGATTATAGTCCTTTATTTCTTTGCTGTAATTTCAACGTATTGTTTTCTTTAAACATAACATACATTTAATAATCTTTATCTAATAAACCCCAGCTCTACCATCTTGGTATGTGTAGTTCTGATATATTTTGCAGAGTCTTTCATAGCAACTTATTTTCTTATGTATTATCCATTGGCCCTTCTCTACTAAATTTATATTTCTATGTAACAAATTATTACAAATACAGTGGCTTAAAATTATACACACTTTAATAACTAACATTTTCTTTGGTCAGGGGTGATTTTCTTCCAAGCCCATTCCAATGGTTGGCAGAATTCAGTTCCTTGTGGTTGTCAGATTGATATTCTGTCTCTTTGCTGGCTGTCAGTAGGGCTGATCTGAATGCCTAGTGGTTGCCCATAGTTTCTTGGTATGTGGTGCCATTAAGCAGGTCACAGGATGAATATGTTTTCTTCCAGGTCAGACAAAGTACATATTGCTGATTTCCTTGGCAACTGGAAATCAACTGACCAACTGGAAATCATACCTCATTTTTAGAGGGCTCATAGGTAAGACCAACCCATATCTTAAGGTAAACTGATTTGGAACCTTGATTACATCTGAAAAATTCCTTCACAGCAGCACTTAGATCAGCACTTAGTGTTGAACTGAGTAACTGGAAGAAGGCATGTGTACTCCAGACTGGAGATCTTGAATTCTATCTTGGAGTTCTGCCTAGCATATCTTTAATTCTTCAAGTACCTGCAATCAAATTAATCACAAATCAAATTTTTATGTGTCTATATTCTAGTGCTCTCCATAGGCATGTTAATCTATCACTGTGCTAATACCACATACTTAATTTTTATAATGAATACTATCTAGTGGAACAAGTTCTGCTCTCTGAAACTTTGGTTTCACAAAAGAGACAGAAAGATGAAATAACGAAAAAGAAAGAAAGAAAGAGAAAAAATTGTAAGAGCAGCATAGTATAAAATCAAGGTAATCTTAGTGAGTCATCTGAGCACTTAGCTAGAATTTATTTTTTATTTTTCCTGATTGAGAATAGAGTCAGGCCAAGTCTGTAGTAAAAGACATAATTGCTACCATGATAAAGATTGATTGAGGGGAACAGAATTGGATAGGACTTAAATAAGAAAAATGTGGCTTTACATTTCCCTTAAATTTAAGCTTATATGTTCAGAACTTAGATATAAACTGGAAGAAGAAGTAGAAATATTAGAATGCTTAGAGAACTTCAAGGGGTAGAAAAGAAAAATAACACAAACCTAAGTAAATTTGAGAGTGGTATTTAACTAGTTATTTAAAGGCAAAAGAAAAAATCATCTATATGAAAGTAATATAATCTTGTTTCTTTTTCACAGGCAGATGGGTTAGCAATTCTGAAACTACTTTATGAATATGCTAAAGTTATACAAATGAGTATATATATTATAGCTAATGATAGCTGAGTTTCATTGTTGATGGATGATAATGAATATGAGATATCAGAAAAGGAAGTTGCAGATAAGGGAAGAAGGTTAAATGATCCATGTAGTATTGAATTAGAATCAGACACATTAATATGAATTCATTATATATATACACATACACGTATGCAGATAAAAATAGGTGTTTATGTGTATGTATGTGCTATTATACAAAAATATACTTTTTAGCTTTGCCAACAGAGAGAGTTTAGCAACAATAATATCCTAGTTACTATGAGCACAATGTGTACTTAAATCTTGGTTTGTGAACGCTATTCCCCAGTTAAAGGAATCAGGCTCCTTGGAGAAGTAAAGTAGTTGATTCTGGTGTCAGAGCAGGAAAAATACAAGATAAGCCTGGGATATATTGTGGTCCCAGCAAGTAAGGAGTGATCCAACTTGCAAGAGCTCCTAATGTGCAAAGGTGGAATGATTTGGTAAAGAAAATAATGATAATGCTGGATTTATAGCCCATAGAATGAATTTAATATCTGTGAATCAAAATGATATAACAAATAATTGAATAAATAAATGGGGAAGAAGAACAGCTCTTCTTTACAGGAGAATTTTAATTAACAATATCAAAGAAAATATAAAATAAAAATTGCCTTTAGATAAACACCCCAGCAATAACTGTAGACATTTTCCAGTGGATGTTAAATTAGTCAATGTGTGAGAAGAAACAGAATATTTGCATATTCTCAAAGTCTCTCTCCCCAAGAGATTATTAATGAGAGGAAAAATAGTAACTTCTATTTTTATTTAGTGCAGAGGGAGAGAGAATCTCAAGTAGAGTCCCTGCTGAGCACAGAACCTCATCTCACAACCCTTAATTTATAACCTGAGTCAAAATCAAGAATTGGATGCTGAACCAACTGAGCTGCTCAGGTACCCCCCAAATAGTAACTTTTAGTGGAGAAGCCATCCAAATGGAGCAGTCAAGGTTAACATCAGCAATAATAAGATATTGATATTATATCTCCTAATACAATACACAGAGAAGGGCATACATATCGCTTCTGTATTATTCTCGGAAAAAATACATTATCTCAGTCTAATCATGATAAAACCTCTTACAAACCCAAATTCAGGAACATCCTACAAAAAACTAACCAGTGATATTCAAATGTGTCGAGGTTATGAGAAACAAGGAAAACTATTATGGTTTGAAGGAAACAAAAAAGGTGTGACAACTGAAGGCAATGTATAATTCTGAACTGATCCTGAAACAGGGAAAGGATGTTGCTCCAATTCCAATAAGGTACACACCTGTCAGTTACTAACATTGTGTCCGTGTCAATTTCCTGCCCTTGATAATTGTAGTATGAATATATAAGATGTCATTAACATTAGGGTGGCTTATGAGTATGTGGGAATTCTTGGCATTATTTTTGTAATTTTATTTTTATGACTGAGAGAATTAAAAAAAAAAATAAGAAAAGACAGTGCAGATGTATAGAGAAGATGGCGAAAGATTCTAATTCCTAGCATTTATAGGGCTGATTATAAAGGAGGGGAAAAAAACCTTTAAAGCTTTTATTAGGGATGAGAGAAAGCATTTAAATCCCACGGGACACCAAAAACTAGGGGTAACTGTCATAATTGGCGCTCAATAAATATTAAATAAATGAACCAATGAATGGATGGTGAGAGAACTTTTAAAATGACTTGGAACAAAATGATCATCCAGGGATATTATGGTATATTCAATAGGTTTTGAATGAAATTAAGGAACAAGACAGGATGTGTCCATCATAGTAGTGACTCTAGAAGTGTTTGATAAATGCATAAACATTATGGGGAATTCTTTTATTATATAAAACAGATACAAATAGAAGGATTCATGTGGGCATTAAGCAGAGCACAGGATGAGAAAGAATACCACACCTTCTTTGCCTTCCCTTTAGCCTGAGGCACCTCTATTTAATATTTGGGATCCAAGAGAAACTAACCAATAATCATTTGGTCAACATACAATGACCAAAGATCCCTGAACTATTTTTGAGAAGTGGTTTGGATTATTAGGTGTTAGTTGCATGTTAAATGAATGAATTATCTAGTGAGATGTTGTAACCTGAGTTTACTTCCAAGTTATACATCATGACATCCTTGGTCAGTGTTCTATTCCTGAGTTGCTGCTGTCACTAAGTTTTTAGAACTCCTTCATCTAAAAGGAGAAATGTCTTATTTTTAAAAATAATTTACAGAGAGTATTAATATTTCTTCTGCCAAGATACCCCATAATTGGATAATAAAATATAACCTTAGCATAAGTAGCCATTAATAAAATCTTGATTGAGCCAAATCAGGCTTTGAGGTATGTATTTTATTTTATTTTATTTTTTAAAAGATTTCATTTATTTACTTGACAGACAGAGATCACAAGTAGGCAGAGAGGCAGGCAGAGAGAGAGGGGGAAACAGACTCCCCATTGAGCAGAGAGTGCAATGCCGGGCTCAATCCCAGGACCCTGAGATCATGTCCTGAATTGAAGACAGAGGCTTTAACCCGCTGAGCCACCCAGGTGCCCCAGTATGTGTTTTAATACATAAATACATTTTTCCCTTATCATGTATGATCTAGTGATTGGAATGATAGTCATTACTTATTACTATATGTGTTTGGAATATTTTTCCTCCTCTATTACCAGTGTTGTTATAGTTACAGCGTTCATGAAAAACAAAATAAAAAATTTAAAACTATAAATATTTAAAGATTTTAGATTCAGTTATAGAGGCTGAAGTATATTCTCTATACACCATTTGTATTCTACCTTACTCTATCAATGTGCTTCAGTGTAGTTTACACTGTCTTTAGGACACTTACATGTTTAGGCATTTACTTTTCCTAATGCCAACTCCACAAAGATAGTGTGTCAGACTGAAATAGCTTGACTGCTCTGCAATGTTGTATGCATTTCAAATGAAGCTTTTTGTTTCAGGAAGATAACATAGACTTTTTAAGCTGTCCTTCAAGGCAGTCTGTTCTCTTGTCCCTTTCTTGCCTTGTTCACAATAACCATGTAACATCCCCTTTTCAGTTTTTTCTTTTTTTTCTTTCTTTTTAAAATGACGTCAGATTAGGGAAATTCTGAGAATGGAAGGAAACAAATTATCGGTTATATACGGAACATAAACTACAGCTATTAATTAGTGTGCCTAGGCATTTATTTAATTTAATAAGACCATTTATCCAACATTATGGGGTTTAATCAGTATTCTTGATTCAAAACATTAATTTCCATAATAATGTGAACAGAGTTGCATTCTAAGTTCTTACTAACTTGCCTGAAATTATTTTTAAATATTTCAGCATGTTAATTTTAATCTATATCCTAAGAATGGTTAATTAACCCTTGATGTCCCCTAATTTAGAATACAAAAATCTGGGATGTGTGTTGGATGCTATTCAAAGTTAAACAATTGAGAAATGGCTCTTAACCAAAATTTTCAATTATGCTTATCTCTAATCAATGGCAGCAGGTTCATTAATTAGCATAATGGATGAATAAATAGTTTTGTTGGCTAAGAATATTGTGCACAGTCTCAACCTAGTATAAACCAGTTGTCAGAATCTAGGGGGTTCTATACAGCAGTCTATATAGGTTGGAATGTTTTCCTAGGCTTGGGATTCTGATTGGTCCTCTTTTCAGCCACCTACGGAGGATATATAACTAAATCCTGACACCAGAGTATTGCACACTGGCCTTTATTACATCTTTTATACCTAGAAGGACAGATTATTGACATTGAACTGAATGTGCAGAACAGGTTGTGAGACTGTTTTTGTGCCGTTTGCATGAAAACCTTGTATTCACATTGTAATTTGTGAGTTTTTTCTTTCATTGTTATAGATGAAGGTCATATTGGAACATCTGCATACCTCTAATTACTGGAGGCAATGCATATACTGATGGGAACTTAATAATATAAATGACCAAGTTGAATTTTATCAGTTTGCAATACCAAAGGTTCTATCTTGAAATACAGATAATGCAGATGGATAAGTCATATTAAACACATATGGTTTATTGAATAATGTAATTTCAAAGGAAAGGAAAACCAATATTTTTAATCACATGAGATTATTTAAGTATGCTCATGTACAAAGCGCTTTACTTGGTAGATGTATATTGGGTAAATCCATCTTAAACATGAAGAGGTATCAATTCAGGCTGAGCTAAAGAACAAGTTCTGGATACTTCTGGAAGAGAAATAACATCCACAACAGCTGTCTGCCTAGAGTTGTCTGTTAAGTCAGTATGTTCTAGAACAAGAAGGAGTGCTTACTTCCCAAGAAAGAGAGATTTAAAAAAATCCTTCTGAACTTTTTGCTGCCTCTGTACTTGTGCCAGGATGCCAGAGAGTATAACTGTTGGGTCCATTCCAGGCACCTGAAATCATAAAGAGAGAAAATATTTTTTTTATATTTTTCATAAACATATATTTTTATCCCCAGGGGTACAGGTCTGTGAATTGCCAGGTTTACACACTTCACAGCACTCACCAAAGCACATACCCTCCCCAATGTCCATAACCCCCACCCCCTTCTCCCATAACCCCTCCCCCCAGCAACCCTCAGTTTGTTTTGTAAGATTAAGAGTCACTTATGGTTTGTCTCCCTCCCAATCCCATCTTGTTTCATGGATTCTTCTCCTACCCACTTAAGCCCCCATGTTGCATCACCACTTCCTCATATCAGGGAGACCATATGATAGTTGTCTTTCTCCGCTTGACTTATTTCGCTAAGCATGATACACTCTAGTTCCATCCATGTTGTTGCAAATGGGAAGATTTCATTTCTTTTGATGGCTGCATAGTATTCCATTGTGTATATATACCACATCTTCTTTATCCATTCATCTGTTGATGGACATCTAGGTTCTTTCCATAGTTTGGCTATTGTAAACATTGCTGCTATAAACATTCGGGTGCACGGGCCCCTTTGGATCACTGCATTTGTATCTTTAGGGTAAATACCCAGTAGTGCAATTGCTGGGTCATAGGGCAGTTCTATTTTCAACATTTTGAGGAACCTCCATGCTGTTTTCCAGAGTGGCTGCACCAGCTTGCATTCCCACCAACAGTGTAGGAGGGTTCCCCTTTCTCCGCATCCGCCAGCATCTGTCATTTCCTGACTTGTTGATTTTAGCCATTCTGACTGGTGTGAGGTGATATCTCATTGTGGGTTTGATTTGTATTTCCCTGATGCCAAGTGATATGGAGCACTTTTTCATGTGTCTGTTGGCCATCTGGATGTCTTCTTTGCAGAAATGTCTGTTCATGTCCTCTGCCCATTTCTTTTTTTTTTTTTAATTTTTTATTTTTTATAAACATATATTTTTATCCCCAGGGGTACAGGTCTGTGAATCACCAGGTTTACACACTTCACAGCACTCACCAAAGCACATACCCTCCCCAATATCCATAATCCCACCCCCTTTTCCCAACACCCCTCCCCCCAGCAACCCTCAGTTTGTTTTGTGAGATCAAGAGTCACTTATGGTTTGGCTCCCTCCCAATCCCATCTTGTTTCATTTATTCTTCTCGTACCCACTTAAGCCCCCATGTTGCATCACCACTTCCTCATATCAGGGAGATCATATGATAGTTGTCTTTCTCTGCTTGACTTATTCCGCTAAGCATGATATGCTCTAGTTCCATCCATGTTGTCGCAAATGGCAAGATTTCATTTCTTCTGATGGCTGCATAGTATTCCATTGTGTATATATACCACTTCTTCTTGATCCATTCATCTGTTGATGGACATCTAGGTTCTTTCCATAGTTTGGCTATTGTGGACATTACTGCTATAAACATTCGGGTGCATGTGCCCCTTTGGATCACTACGTTTGCATCTTTAGGGTAAATACCCAGTAGTGCAATTGCTGGGTCATAGGGCAGTTCTATTTTCAACATTTTGAGGAACCTCCATGCTGTTTTCCAGAGTGGCTGCACCAGCTTGCATTCCCACCAACAGTGTAGGAGGGTTCCCCTTTCTCCGCATCCTCGCCAGAATCTGTCATTTCCTGACTTGTTTATTTTAGCCATTTTGACTGGTTTGAGGTGATATCTCATTGTGGTTTTGATTTGTATTTCCCTGATGCCAAGTGATATGGAGCACTTTTTCATGTGTCTGTTGGCCATCTGGATGTCTTTTTTGCAGAAATGTCTGTTCATGTCCTCTCTCCATTTCTTGATTGGATTATTAGTTCTTTGGGTGTTGAATTTGCTAAGTTCTTTATAGATTCTGGACACAAGTGCTTTATCTGATATGTCGTTTGCAAATATCTTCTCCCATTCTGTCAGTTGTCTTTTGATTATGTTAACTGTTTCCTTTGCTGTGCAAAAGCTTTTGATCTTGATGAAATCCCAATAGTTCATTTTTGCCCTTGCTTCCCTTGCCTTTGGCGTTGTTCCTAGGAAGATGTTGCTGCGGCTGAGGTCGAAGAGGTTGCTGCCTGTGTTCTCCTCAAGGATTTTGATGGATTCCTTTCGCACATTGAGGTCCTTCATTCATTTTGAGTCTATTTTTGTGTGTGGTGTAAGGAAATGGTCCAATTTAATTTTTCTGCATGTGGCTGTCCAATTTTCACAATACCATTTATTGAAGAGGCTGTCTTTTTTCCATTGGACATTCTTTCCTGCTTTGTTGAAGATTAGTTGACTGTAGAGTTGAGGGTCTATTTCTGGGCTCTCTATTCTGTTCCATTGATCTATGTGTCTGTTTTTGTGCCAGTACCATGCTGTCTTGATGATGACTGCTTTGTAATAGAGCTTGAAGTCCGGAATTGTGATGCCACCAACTTTGGCTTTCTTTTTCAATATCCCTTTGGTTATTCGAGGTCTTTTCTGGTTCCATATAAATTTTAGGATTATTTGTTCCATTTCTTTGAAAAAGATGGATGGTACTTTGATAGGAATTGCATTAAATGTGTAGATTGCTTTAGGTAGCATAGACATTTTCACAATATTTATTCTTCCAATCCAGGAGCATGGAACATTTTTCCATTTCTTTGTGTCTTCCTCAATTTCTTTCATGAGTACTTTATAGTTTTCTGAGTATAGATTCTGTGCCTCTTTGGTTAGGTTAATTCCTAGGTATCTTATGGTTTTGGGTGCAATTGTAAATGGGATTGACTCCTTAATTTCTCTTTCTTCTGTCTTGCTGTTGGTGTAGAGAAATGCAACTGATTTCTGTGCATTGATTTTATATCCTGTCACTTTACTGAATTCCTGTATAAGTTCTAGCAGTTTTGGAGTGGAGTCTTTTGGGTTTTCCCCATATAGTATCATATCATCTGCGAAGAGTGATAATTTGACTTCTTCTTTGCCGATTTGGATGCCTTTAATTTTCTTTTGTTGTCTGATTGCTGAGGCTAGGACCTCTAGTACTATGTTGAATAGCAGTGGTGATAATGGACATCCCTGCCGTGTTCCTGACCTTAGCGGAAAAGCTTTCAGTTTTTCTCCATTGAGAATGATATTTGCGGTGGGTTTTTCATAGATGGCTTTGATGATATTGAGGTATGTGCCCTCTATCCCTACACTTTGAAGAGTTTTGATCAGGAAGGGATGCTGTACTTTGTCAAATGCTTTTTCAGCATCTATTGAGAGTATCATATGGTTCTTGTTCTTTCTTTTATTGATGTGTTGTATCACATTGACTGATTTGCGGATGTTGAACCAACCTTGCAGCCCTGGAATAAATCCCACTTGGTCGTGGTGAATAATCCTTTTAATGTACTGTTGAATCCTATTGGCTAGTATTTTGTTGAGTATTTTCGCATCTGTGTTCATCAAGGATATTGGTCTATAGCTCTCTTTTTTGATGGGATCCTTGTCTGGTTTTGGGATCAAGGTGATGCTGGCCTCATAAAATGAGTTTGGAAGTTTTCCTTCCATTTCTATTTTTTGGAACAGTTTCAGGAGAATAGGAATTAGTTCTTCTTTAAATGTTTGGTAGAATTTCCCCGGTAAGCCGTCTGGCCCTGGGCTATTGTTTATTTGGAGATTTTTAATGACTGCTTCAAACTCCTTACTGGTTATGGGTCTGTTCAGGCTTTCTATTTCTTCCTGGTTCAGTTGTGGTAGTTTATATGTTTCTAGGAATGCATCCATTTCTTCCAGATTGTCAAATTTATTCGCGTAGAGTTGCTCATAGTATGTTCTTATAATAGATTGTATTTCTTTGGTGTTAGTTGTGATCTCTCCTCTTTCATTCATGATTTTATTTATTTGGGTCCTTTCTCTTTTCTTTTTGATAAGTTGGGCCAGGGGTTTATCAATTTGATTAATTCTTTCAAAGAACCAGCTCCTAGCTTCGTTGATTTGTTCTATTGTTTTTTTGGTTTCTATTTCATTGATTTCTGCTCTGATCTTTATGATTTCTCTTCTCCTGCTGGGCTTAGGGTTTCTTTCTTGTTCTTTCTCCAGCTCCTTTAGGTGTAGGGTTAGGTTGTGTACCTGAGACCTTTCTTGTTTCTTGAGTAAAGTTTGTACCGCTATATATTTTCCTCTCAGGACTGCCTTTGTTGTGTCCCACAGATTTTGAACTGTTGTATTTTCATTATCATTTGTTTCCATGATTTTTTTCAATTCTCCTTTAATTTCCCGGTTGACCCATTCATTCTTTAGAAGGATGCTGTTTAGTCTCCATGTATTTGGGTTCTTTCCAAACTTCCTTTTGTGGTTGAGTTCTAGCTTTAGAGCATTGTGGTCTGAAAATATGCAGGGAATGATCCCAATCTTTTTTTTACCAGTTAAGTCCTGCTTTAGGACCGATGATGTGATCTATTCTGGAGAATGTTCCATGTGCACTAGAGAAGAATGTGTATTCTGATGCTTTGGGATGAAATGTTCTGAATATATCTGTGATGTCCATCTGGTCCAGTGTGTCGTTTAAGGCCTTTATTTCCTTGCTGATCTTTTGCTTGGATGATCTGTCCATTTCAGTGAGGGGAGTGTTAAAGTCCCCTACTATTATTGTATTATTGTTGATGTGTTTCTTTGATTTTGTTATTAATTGGTTTATATAGTTGGCTGCTCCCACGTTGGGGGCATAGATATTTAAAATTGTTAGATCTTCTTGTTGGACAGACCCTTTGAGTATGATATAGTGTCCTTCCTCATCTCTTATTATACTCTTTGGCTTAAAATCTAATTGATCTGATATAAGGATTGCTACTCCTGCTTTCTTCTGATGTCCATTAGCATGGTAAATTCTTTTCCACCCCCCTCACTTTAAATCTGGAGGTGTCTTCGGGCTTAAAATGAGTTTCTTGGAGGCAACATATAGATGGGTTTTGTTTTTTTATCCATTCTGATACCCTGTGTCTTTTGACAGGGGCATTTAGCCCATTAACATTCAGGGTAACTATTGAGAGATATGAATTTAGTGCCATTGTATTGCCTGTAAGGTGACTGTTACTGTATATGGTCTCTGTTCCTTTCTGATCTACCATTTGTAGGCTCTCTCTTTGCTTAGAGGACCCCTTTCAATATTTCCTGTAGAGCTGGTTTGGTATTTGCAAATTCTTTCAGTTTTTGTTTGTCCTGGAAGCTTTTAATCTCTCCTTCTATTTTCAATGATAGCCTAGCTGGATATAGTATTCTGGGCTGCATGTTTTTCTCGTTTCGTGCTCTAAAAATATCATGCCAGCTCTTTCTGGCCTGCCAGGTCTCTGTGGATAAGTCAGCTGCCAATCTAATATTTTTACCATTGTATGTTACAGACTTCTTTTCCCGGGCTGCTTTCAGGATTTTCTCTTTGTCACTGAGACTTGTAAATTTTACTATTAGGTGATGGGTTGTGGGCCTATTCTTATTGATTTTGAGGGGCGTTCTCTGAACCTCCTGAATTTTGATGCTCGTTCCCTTTGCCATATTGGGGAAATTCTCCCCAATAATTCTCTCCAGTATACCTTCTGCTCCCCTCTCTCTTTCTTCTTCTTCTGGAATCCCAGTTATTCTGATGTTGTTTCGTCTTATGGTATCACTTATCTCTCGAATTCTCCCCTCGTGGTCCAGTAGCTGTTTGTCCCTCTTTTGCTCAGCTTCTTTATTCTCTGTCATTTGGTCTTCTATATCACTAATTCTTTCTTCTGCCTCATTTATCCTAGCAGTGAGAGCCTCCATTTTTATTGCACCTTATTAATAGCTTTTTTGATTTCAACTTGGTTAGATTTTAGTTCTTTTATTTCTCCAGAAAGGGCTTTTATATCTCCCGAAAGGGTTTGTCTAATATCTTCCATGCCTTTTCGAGCCCGGCTAGAACCTTGAGAATTGTCATTCTGAACTCTAGATCTGACATATTACCGATGTCTGTATTGATTAGGTCCCTAGCCTTCAGTACTGCCTCTTGTTCTTTTCTTTGTGGTGAATTTTTCCGCCCTGTCATTTTGTCCAGATAAGAGTATATGAAGGAGCAAGTAAAATACTAAAAGGGTGGCAAGAACCCCAGGAAAATATGCTTTAACCAAATTAGAAGAGATCCCAAATCGTGAGGGGTGAGAAAGGGGATAAAAAGAGTTTCAAAAAGGAAGAAAGAAAAAAAAAAAGGAAAAAGAAAAAAAAAGAAAAGAATTAAAAAAAAGGAAAACAAATAAGAAAAATATAAAAAAGAAAAAATATATATATTAGATAAACTAGTTAAGAAACGTTAACAAAGAAAAAGGTAAAAGTTAAAAAAAAATTTAACCAGAAGGAGAGAAAAAAAACAAAAAATGAAAAAGAAAAAAATTAAATTAACTGCAAGACTAAAAAACATCACAGGGAAAAAGCCATGAGTTCCGTGCTTGGCTTTCTCCTCTGGAATTCTGCTGCTCTCCTTGGTATTGAAACTGCACTCCTTGGTAGGTGAACTTGGTCTCGGCTGGATTTCTTGTTGATCTTCTGGGGGAGGGGCCTGTTGTAGTGATTCTCAAGTGTCTTTGCCCCAGGTGGAATTGCAGCACCGCCCTTATCAGGGGCCGGGGTAAGTAATCCGCTCGGATTTGCTTTCAGGAGCTTTTGTTCCCTGAGCGCTTTCCGTAGAGTTCCGGCGGACGGGAATACAAATGGCGGCCTCCTGGTCTCCCGCCTGGAGGAGCCGAGAGCCCAGGGCCCCACTCCTCAGTGCGCGCTCAGAGAACAGCGCCCAGTTACTCCCGTCTGCCTGACCTCCGGCCGCTCTCCGAGCTCACCGAGCCTGCGACCTGTTCAAGGTAACACCAAGCTGTGAGCTCACTGTCGGCTCTGTCTCTGTAGCCTGCTTTCCTGTTCCAGTACCCACAAGCTCTGCGACACTCAGACACCCCCGATCCTTCTGTGACCCTGCGGGACCTGACGCCACGCTGACCCCGCGTGGGCTTCGCCCCGGTTTAGCCTCTGAAGCGATGTCCCTCAGCGGAACAGACTTTTAAAAGTCCTGATTTTGTGCGCCGTTGCTCTGCTGCTTGCCCGGGAGCTGGCCCCTCCCCCCGGGGTCTATCTTCCCGTCGCTTTAGATTCACTTCTCCGCCGGTCCTACCTTTCAGAAAGTGATTGTTTTTCTGTTTCCAGAATTGCTGTTCTTCTTCTCTTCGATCTCCTGATGGATTTTCAGGTGTTTGCAATCTTTAGATAAGCTATCTAGCTGATCTCCTGGTAGCTGAAGTAGTCTCAGCCTGCTACTTCTCCGCCATCTTGACTCCTCCCCCCCTGCCCATTTCTTGATTGGATTATTTGTTCTTTGGGTGTTAAGTTTGCTAAGTTCTTTATAGATTTTGGAGAGAAAAATATTTTAATCACTGACAAAGCTCCAGTGACTATGACTTTCCTCTGAGGAAGTTGTTTAGTTATCAGGAGCGAAGTAGTCACTTACAGATGCTCTACTAGTCCTCTTTGTCCATCCTGCCCCCTTCTAACCATAACTTAACCTTTACCTCCTAATAATCTAAATACCTAGTAGTTTCCTTAAGGCATTATTTTTGAAAAATTGGGAAAATACTTAGGTAAGAATTTTTCTTACAAGTTGATGGGACACATGTTTATTTATTATTATTTTTTAAGATTTTATTTATGTATTTGGCAGAGATCACAAATAGGCAGAGAGGCAGGCAGAGAGAGAGGAAGGGAAGCAGGCTCCCCGCTGAACCCAGGTGCTCCAACACATGTTTTCTTAGAAAGATAACATACCAGGGGCACCTGGGTGGCTCAGTGGGTTAAAGCCTCTGTCTTTGGCTCAGGTCATGATCCCAGGATCCTGGGATTTAGTTGGGCTCTTGGCTCAGCGGGGAACTTGCTTCCCTTCCTCTTTCTCTGCCTGCCTCTCTGCCTACTTGTGATCTCTGTCTGTCAAATAAATAAATAAAATCTTTAAAAAAGAAAAAGAAAGATAAACATACCAAAATATTACAAAAATAATCTAACTAATCTTTTCCATCATAATAGGAGTAGCCATACATTTCTGTTATGGAACTAGAAGACTGTACTTGAACTAGAATATAAATGGCTGACTTTTTATCCTATGGCATGAATATTTTTGGAGCTATGAAAATTCTACCAGTAACTTTTTATTCACGTGGAACATTTCATATGTCTTGTTACTTTGCTTTTTAAGATCCATAATGAATGGGAGTTATTACATCAATTGTCTCCAAGCAGCTCACGTTGATTTTGCCAGCAATTTCAGGATAAACTTGGGGTAGGATGGTGAATCTAAATGGCAAAACTCTAACGTGATGCATAGGTGTGTGTGCTTGCATTTGAGAAATGACGACAGTTTACCAGAGCTTTTGCAATGAACATTTAATATATATATGATTTTTTGTTCCACTGTAAAATGATGTTTTAACTATGTTTATAAATAGAAGCTTTATTACAATTATATTGCATTTTAACAGAAATCTGTTTCCCGTATCAACTCTAGACTTTACATAAAATACATGATTGATCCATTAAGGGTTTTGATAATGTATACTTAGGTCATATACCTTCACCCCTGAATGTGGTCGTCCTAGGCACTGACATATGTCTTCTTGTCTTTCCTCATTACAAAAATTGCAACAGTTTATCTTTTCTAGAGTAGATACATCTATCTCCCTTGATTTTGTCCCACCCCCTTCTTTTTTTTCTGGAGTTATTAAATAGAAAGCCACTACTACTATGTAAATAAGTTTTATGAATATATAAGTAGAGAATATTAAGCTAGATGTTCAGGACATAGAGCTCTAGATTCCTTCTCCTCTCTCTGTTTTGATGAAGACTAAAATAAGAGAATCATTTCTTACATAAAGTACAACATAATAGATGAATGGTCTGTTAAGAATGTGTATTTTAGAAGCCTAAATGCACTATATTGCCTTCATCACATAGAAATTATCTGTGGACTTATTACTATATCTTACTCTTAAATCCATTTTGTAGGACCTACATCCTATAATCCAATCTGGTTAAATCAGAAGTACCACACATATAAACTCATCCATTTAGAATTGTTACATGGTGTTGCAAAATACCCTATGATTTGTTGCCAGTCGTTGAAATGTATCAAGAGTATAGGTGCTATAGATTTTGCACATGTAAATGAATAAAAGATGCTACAATCTACTAAAATACAGCATTTGTTTTCTTTACGTTTAGATTATTAAACTGTGTATCTGCTCAAATGAAATTCACTTGGGCAATAGCTTCATAAATTGTACAATGCTGGTCCTGTATGTAATTACTTGTATAGATCACATAAATTTTAAAAATTCTGAGACACCCAGAGCTAACATTTAGGCGAAGTAGTCATCTGCCTGGCACAGACTTGGCAAAAGACTGTTGTTAAAATTTTACTTAAAAGATAACTGAAGTACTCTTTGAATCTTACCGGAATTGGAGGTTTTAAGATGAAAATCACTTTTAGAATCATGATTTAAGGTGGCTAGAGAATATGTACAATAAATTAGGGCAGTTGAGCTAAAATCAACATTTAAAATCATACAAAATTTGGAAATCTTTCTTTAGTTACAAAATAAAGAGAATATGAATCTATGGATATTCATTCATTTCTTTAGCATGTATTTCCTCACTAAATTAGGAGGTACAAAGGTTTTTACTTTTCCTCATGTAGAGAAAAGCTGAGTTAGCATAAAGAGTTAGATTATTAAATTTGAGTCAGAGATCTTATCCAGTATTAGACTTTACTAATAATTTAAATAATTCAGATAACCAAAAAACACAAGCAATGGTGGGCATTTAGTCTTATCAAATCATCAGCCTGTAAACTTTAAATATATATAATTATATTTGTCATACTCAAAAAGCTGGAACAAGACATGTAAATTATACTTATGTGAATTATATTATATATAATATATGGATGCATTTTAATATATTTGTTATGATGTTGGATGAGTAATCAAGAAAAGATTTGCCTTAATAGCATGATGACCAAGGAAATATTGCCTTTTTAAAAAAAATATTGATTATGTGTCATACTATAACTTTTCTGTTAGGTCTTACAACTCCCTCTTTCTTTTTAGAAAAAAAAAAGCCAATAACTAATCTTTGAGAACAATACTGTTAATTATGATGTCTCATTAAAAAAATTACTTTTCTCATATACTTTCTGGTAAAGGAGATGTTAATGATGGGCATGAACTAATACAGAAACTGGTGCATCTGACTCACAAAAAGTTAACTCACAATCTGAGAAGTTTGCCTCCTATAGCTCTCTGCTTTTGGAAGAGTCTACTAGTGTAATTCAGAAAGTAATTAAACCAGATAATATAATCTTGTTATAATATAGTCACAGATATCACTTTAGTAATTAAACTGCATGGGGGATTAAAACATTTTTTTTCCTATCACAGTTTTGTGGAATGCAAAATAAAATATGTTACATCTAATTTTTTTTTCTATCTAATTTTAAAAATACCTTACTCATGAGAAAGATGGTTTCTTTGGTCTAAGAAAAAAATTCTTCTATATGGGCAATGATCAAAGATAAGTATATCAAAGCATTTAGTACTACATTAAACTTGCTATTATACTCATATTGGCTATGTGATTACATTGCACTGTTTTAGAAGGATTATTAAGTAAATATTTTGGCAAAGCTTCCACTAAAAAAATTGCTACTCTCTTGAAAATGGGTCTCTGAAATTGGGTCTCTGAAAAGAAGATATGTATTCAGTAATTCCACTTTTGAATGCAAAGTCATTACCTCCTTAGAAATGTATCACTAATTTTTATGCATCACTAAAAGTAGTCGAAACAGCCTCTGTATTTTGGAGAAGAAAAGTAGGGAAACAGAAATGTAATAGAAATAGAACATTGTAGTGTCAGACACTGCTTAAGACTTTATAATATTCATTCTTTCTTTCTTATGAAAAGAACCAATTTTATTCAAAGTTTGTGACAAAACAGGTTAAACAAAACAAGTAGGACTTTGAGGATATTATAAAGCTGCTTACCAGAGCTGGTCTGCCTATCTTTGGATTTCATGTTTTTATATAAAAAAGAAATCCTTATTTGGTCAAGATACTGTAAATAAATTCCAACTAATGCAGATCATCAGTCCTATCTGATAAACCCATCAAATGCAAAAATATAACAAACTTTTTGATGATAGACAATGGATCATCTTCGAGATATCATAGGTTCTGAATACACCCTTGCAGATGATTGATTATAAATAACTTAGTGTTTTATTTGTATATAAAAGAAAGGTTGTCTATGCATTACTTTACAGAACACTTCCTATAACAGAATGCTAAAAGTTCTAGAAGTGTTTGTATATGTGTGGATTCAAATTGATGAGAAAACAGTAACATCTATATTGGAGTTAACTATAAAGATTAGTCTTTGACATGCTCTATTTCAAGTATATTCATATATGCCCGACTCCCTTTGTTTTATAGATAGCATCGATTCAACCACTGTTTTAGGAAGTGAGATAATTGCCAAACCCTCCCTATCTGCAGAGTCCCAGCCTCTAAAATGGGGTTTCTCAGTGCTTTCCATGTTTGGAGGCATGTGGTTTTATAGAACAAATTTTCTAGTGTATAAATTGTATGATGTTACATAAAATGTCAATGCCTCCTGGAGAAGCCTGAGGCATATTTACAACAGAATCAAAGAGATGAAGGGGCATTTTGATGAGGCTTTTTAAATGATTCATGGCTGACTTCTTTTCCATTCTTTTTCTCAAAACAGCATCTTCAGCTAATTCTTTGGTCTCTCCTAATGCACACCTAAGCCACCATCTGGATCTCAGTCTCTCAGAGAATCTGTTCTGTCATTAACGATGTAAATGCTCGAGTAGTCATGTTCAGAGAATGTTGGCTGTAGGCAATGGCAGCTAAGGGCAGGATGCCAGACAGACCAGATAATCAAATGAGTTTTTTGCAGTTTCCATATATCAGGCCATTGAAAATGAACAGGTTCTACTTGTACATCCAAAAATTCTCTCTAGTGTTATTTAAATGCACCTTTGATAAATGGTGGAAAACTTGCCAATGGTCTATGTTTGAGTGAACAAACTAAAAGCTAAACATATGTAGAAAGGCAGAGTTATATTTGAGCCATTAAAGCAACTTTACTGACATTATAATTAATAGATTCATTTAAAATCATTTATACCTAGGATAATAGTAACAGTCATGCAATTCCAAATTACATTTGTGTGTACTAAGTAGTGCATGAAAACAATAAGCTTTTTAGAGAGTATCTGGGAAATGAACATTCAGTCTCTGGAGTCTTGCAGGAGTACTTTGTGTATTCTTTTAAAACCTTGCTTTTAATTTTTAGCACCCACTACCAGCTGCTTACCTCATATGCCATCCACATCCTTCCTTCTAAGGAATCCCCCAGGTTGTACCTCTGGAAGCAATATGACCAGTAAATAATTACTTCCATCAGAGGCCCTTACAACCATGTGGGCATGTCATTCAATTCTTGCCAAATGAGTTAGAGGTTGACAGTTATAAAGGGAGACCTTTTAACTCAGGGGCTTCTCCTCCCTTTTTTTAATCTATGTGTTTTTCCCTTTGTGGATAACTGGCTCTGGTTGGGAGGAACAACAACCATCCTATTACTGTAAGGGTAGAAGCATGAAGAGAACATGCTATTAAAAAATTAAAAATTAAATATTAAAATATTAAAATATTTTAATATTGAAAAAGAGCACTGGTCTTTTACAACAACAATGAATAGCCATACAAGCTATTTACTTCTGATTAGTGAGAAAAAGGTATACTTATTATGGTTTTTTAAACTCTTAAAATTTATTTCCATTACTTACAGTTGAACATACTATCTGACAGCACTATATTGTAACTGTTAAAATTTCTGCATTATATACTTGAAGGCAATACCTTATATTATTCATATTCAGATGTCTGGTACTCAGTGCTTTGCAGATCACACTGTAAATAGAAAAATAATAACTGATTATTGAATGAATAACCAGATTTTTCTTATATCTTGGGAGTGGAAATCACTTGATACACGGATATGCTTACCTTCATAGAAAATAAATCTTTTTTTTTTTTTTTAAAGATTTTATTTATTTATTTGACAGAGAGAGATCACAAGTAGGCAGAGAGGCAGGCAGAGAGAGAGAGAGGAGGAAACAGGCTCCCTGCTGAGCAGAGAGCCCGATGCGGGACTCGATCCCAGGACCCTGAGGTCATGACCTGAGCCGAAGGCAGCGGCCTAACCCACTGAGCCACCCAGGCGCCCCATAGAAAATAAATCTTAAGTGCACCTGGGTGGCTCAGTCATTAAGTGGCTGCTTAGGCTCAGGTCATGATTCCAGAGTCCTGGGATCGAGTTCCACATCGGGCTTCCTGCTGGTGGGGAAGCCTGTTTCTCCCTCTCCCACTCCCCCTGCTTGTGTTCCCACTCTTACGGTGTCCCTCCCTGTTGAATAAATAAATGAAATCTTAAAAAAAAAAAAAAAAAAAGAAAGAAAGAAATCTTAGATTCCAAAATGTTCTATCCTCATTTATCCTCACTCATCTAAAAGATTAAGCAATAAGGACCATTTTTCTCTTAAGTAGGCCAATTCTCTATAAACCTATTAAAGATATTTTGAAATCTTCTGATTGACAATGAGGACTTGGAAAACCTTTTCTCATTTTCAGGAGCAGTTTCTGCTAACAAGAGGAGATAAAATAATGCCGTGGTTCTATTTTTGCTAAAATTTCCAATAATTTAATCTCATCACCTCTTCCTTGGTCTAGGTAAATATCTGGGTCTGGACCTGGAGTCACTTTCTTACTTCAACAGTACAATACACTCTCTCTCTTTCATTCTCTTTCCCTCACCCTCTAGCCCTCCCTTCCTGTCTTCCTTGCACACTGTCCTTTAAGGTGCAATCTCTCAATAGACTTCAGTTTGTAATAATGATCAGTACAATTCTGCTTCTGAAAATATTACCAATTGAATCTGTACAAAATGGGAAGACAAACCCTGTCTTCCAAATCCACAACAAAAGTAATTCAACTATGATAGAATCAATTTATTTAACATATTTAAAGAGGCAATACATTAACATGGAAGTCAGGAAGTAAAACTACTGGAATGCATGCAGCATTTTCTAAGGAAAAGGTGTCAGGCTGGAGGGATCTGAACAATCTTATCAGTCCTGTCAGATCTTGCCTGATTCTTATTGTATCCATACATAAACAACTTCAAATCTAAAATTATTGTCTTTTATTGTACAGGTAAGAAATAAACTTTTATGCTCATTGATAGTATTTTTAGATGTATTTAGATATAAATTTTGTATTATCATCTATCACTATTATCCTTATATAAAAAGAAAAATACAGATGAAATAAATTGGTTTACAAATTTCCCAAACTTATTCCCATTTAGAATTCAGTTCTTCTGCATCACTTCTCATTCAGAGTCTTTGGTTTTTACAGTTTTTCTTTTTTTTTTTCCTGAATCATCTAGAGTGTTTCACTATTGTCTCTTAATTATCATTTTGAAGAATTTAATCTGGTATTTCTTAAAGGGCTTCCCTATCCTTGTCACTGGGTTCTCTTCTAGTTTACTGACATCCATTCTATAAGTTTTGCTACCGTTGTTTTTTTGCTCATATCACAGTTTTTCAGACAATGAAAACTACATAATGACCGCCACTGTGCTAGCAATGATGATAAAACAAAAGAAATTGTAAAATACTTAAGTCAACTGCAATGTAGTGCTAAAGAATCTTAAAATTCAGAATAAAACATACAAGATGGAAAGTATTAAGTAGATATCCAGAGACCTAAAAGATAAAATGAGATAGAATAATATGTTGTATGTATAATCAATATAAAAAGACAAAAATAGTGGGAAAGAGAGTTGTATATTTAGCTATCTTTTAAGACAATGTAAAAATATCCATTTGCTAGCTGACTGATGAATGCATAAAGAATATGGTGTGTGTGTGTGTGTGTGTGTGTGTGTGTATTTGTAATGGAATATATATATATCTATACACAGACACACACACACACATATATATATATATATATATATATATATATATTTTTTTTTTTTTCAGAAGACCAATTTTACTTTTACCCACTTACGGTAATATCTGCAATGTTAGAATGTACTTAAGTAATATATAATTAAGTAAAAAGTAAATCAAATAAGGAACCCAAAAGGAATTGGTCTTCTTGGGTTATTCACAGCACACATTAGAAAATTCGAGAGAGAACACATACGCATGCACCATGGAATATTACTCAGCTATCAAAAAGAATGAAATCTTGCCATTTCAACAATATAGATGGAGATAGAAAGCATTATACTAAGTGAAGTAAGTCAACCAGAGAAAGACAAATACCATATTATTTTAATCATATGTTGAATTTAAGAAACAAAACAAATGAACATAGGGGACAAAAAGAGAGAGAAGCAAACCAGAAAATAGATTCTCAACTGTAGAAAACAAACAGAGTTACTGGAGGACTGTTGGGTGGGGAATGAATAAATTGGTGATAGGAATTAAGGAGTGCATTTGTTGTGATGACCACTGGGTATTGTATATAAGTGATGAATCACTAAGTTCTACACCTAAAACTAATATTACACTGTATGTTAACTGGAATTTAAATAAAAACTTGAAAAAGAAAAAAAAGATAATGTAAAAATAAAGTCATATGTAATAAATGGAAACTGAGAAAATAACCTTTACAAAAGAAAATCCTAATCTTGAAATATTTTCAAGAAAAAGGAAAAAAGTCCCTAAATCAGGGCTACAATAGAGAATTCTGAGTAAATAAATTGGTAAATTAATAAAATAATGATTATCAATAATGTGTATATTAAATGCTAAGGATTAGGACATGTATTTAAATATATTACATTTGCAGGGGACCTGGGTGGCTCAGTCCTTAAATATATTACATTTGCATGGGAAAACTTCAAGCTCAAACATTAAATTAAAGGAAATAGAATTCAAAATAATTGAAACACAAAAAAGGAAAAATAAATAAAAAATTCTGAATTAAAAAATGTTTTAAAATATATGATATGTGAGGCAGTACAATCATAAGATGGTAGAAACAGTCCAGATATAGCAATAGCGAAAATAAATGTAAAATAAACTTACTGGTTTGAAGATATTTTCCAAATGGATTTTTAACACTAATCACTACCACCACCAACAAAATAGGTCAAGATAATATATAATGGTACCCTAGAGTGGATGGAAGAGGAAATTTAGTCACATGTCACTGACCAAATATCACACATCATTTGTAAGCTCTGAGGAGCTAATGGAGTCAAAATCACAGCACAGCAGTGACCCATCCACAACACACTGGGAAGCTTTGGTGTGCCCAACTGACTGGACCTTAAGTTGGAAAGGTTCATCTTTCTCTTATTTTACAGGTAAAGACATCAAGATTCTACATCCAACTAGGTAATTTTCTTTCCTACTTTTGACTATCACATAAAAGGTATGCAGATAATCAATCAAAAATCAAGCACATCCTTTTGTTATCAGATTCATGTCCAGCAAGAAATATAAGGGTGTTACAAATATATTTTTCCTAAATTAATGCAGAAAAGTTGTTCTATCTATTCTAATAATCTAATAAAATCTATAAATTTTATTTATAAAAACTATAATAAAATATAAATATATAAATATTATTATAAGTATATAAATGAATACACAAATATAAATAATAAGTAAATAAAAATATAAAATAAAATATAATCTATCTAATAATCTAATAAAAGTGTGGGATAAAGGAAGGAAGGGGAGAACATATCTAGCTACTGTATTAACCTCTGAATATTGCCTACAAAAGGGAAGATGAGGAAGGTAATTAAAATTCTTTCTTCAGGCTAACGGTATTTACTAAGAAACAGTATGGTAGTATTGTGTTTGATGCAATCAACACATCCACCCAGTGAGGTAAAGTACCATTGTTATTCTAGGAAACTGAGTCTCAGTTAGGTTACATTAATTATTCTTTATTTAGCCATTTATATATTATTTATATTTTATTTATTTAACACTTGCCGAGATTGTAATTCAAACAAGACTTCTCTGACTCAAAGTTCATGCTGACATCCCAGATGTGACTCATGCCCAACCATTACTTTATATTTATAATTTTGCCTGGGGTTTGCTTGACTCTAATTGTAAGAAAATGCTGTTAGTCTATAGTGCTTATTAATAGCTAAATTTGGACAGTCTTCATTTTCTGAGATGTGGAAGAGCCCTGACTTAGAAAATATTTAGGGAACATAATTCTATCAGACAAGGGTTTTTAGGAAATAGATGACACCCTTAGATGGAGTATCTAAAAAAGATTTTGGTAGAGTCAAGCATTTTTTAAAGGCATGACAAAGCACCTCTGATGTAGCAGAGAAAGAGTTACCCCTTCCATGACCAACTCAGTAAAGGGACACTGATCCAGAGAGAAAGCTGTAAGAAAATCATCTAATGGAAATTATGACTTTTAAGGAGGTTTGACTTTTGATAACCACTAGCAACCCATGTTTTTGCAGAGAAGGAGCTTGAGGAAGTAAGACTCTGACCCTACTCTTCTTCTGACTTCTGACCAGGAACCTCTCAGTGATTGACCCTAAAAGGAATCAAAAGGCAAAGGAACAGACTATTAGTACAGTCTGTACTTGTCAGCCTCCTGGGTAGAGACCAAGATGGACACATTAGAAGCAATTAGAATGTAAACATTTGATGCACATCAAAGAGAGTTTTAACTGTAATTTGTAACTAGGCCAGTTTTCTTCATCAGGCTCATAACTATGCTCATACCTATCACTACTTACTACACTTATTAGGTTTAGAAAGGACTGAGGAGAAATTTTTCAGGCCAGAAGAGTTTTTCTGTAGAAAGAAGGTTTTCTTTTTAAATGATCTGTAATTTTAGAACAAAATTCAAATTTATAAATTTATTCAACTCATAGGGCAAACATTAACACTTAGTTTACTTAAAGAAATATCTGCAAAGTTTAAATGTTTACCACTTAATCTTTTAAAATTTCTTTTTGGAGGAAAATAATTAAAAGTTAGTAGAGATCTGGGAAGAGACTGGCGTTCCAGTTTATTTGAAGAATGAAAATGTCTTTTCCTATCTCAGATACCAAAACAAACATATATTATGCATGAAAATAGAAACCATAATATACCTTTTGTCCAAGGTTTTATTTTCTATTATCTTGACTGTGTCTTGGTCTTTAATATCATGATGAAATAACTTACCTCTTTAGAAACTGGACTTACTTCTGCATCTTTTCTTTAACAAGGAAATTCATCTTTGAGGATAGATAGAATCAAAGTAAAATTGAAGGAGGGGGAAGAAAACAGAAACTGGGCCCAAGAATTTCACATTCCTTTAGAATTCAAACGAGATTGTCTGGCCAGAATAAATTTTGTCTGACCAGCCTGGTGGTTTTACAAAGTTTGAATCTAAATTTCCTGAGACATGCTATGCAATCTTCAGTTTGTCACAGACTTTATTACTTCTTTTGTGTTATATCTTGGTTTGAACATTTTTTCAAATTCACCCTATAGGAGTTCTAGCATTTAAAGAAGAGTTAGTACCTATTCTTTTAAGACTGTTTAAAAAAATAGAAATGGAAAGAAAATTTCTAAACTCATTCTTTGAGGCCAACATTAATTTGAATTCAAAACCAGACAAAGACACCACTAAAAAGAGAATTACAAGTTCAATATTCCCGGAGAACATGGATGCAAAGGTTTTCAACAAGAGAGTAACAAATCAAATCCAACCATACATTAAAAGAATCATTCATCATGATCAAGTGGGTTTTATTCCTACGCAGCAAGTTTGTTTCAATAGTCACAAATTAGTCAACATGATACACCATAATAATAAAAGAAAGAGGAGCCATATGAGCCTTTCAATGCAGAAAGTACCCCATTCATTCTTGATAAAAAAACTCAAAAAGTGGGTATAGAGGGAACATACCCCAATACAATAAAGGCCATGTATGAAAGACTCACAGCTGATACCATTCTCAATGGGGAAAAAAAAGAGCTTTTCCTCTACTGTCAGGAACAAGACAGTAGATGTTCACTCTCACCATTGTTTTTAACATAGTACTGGAAGTCCTAGCATTAACAATCAACAAACAAAAAGAAGTAAAAAGTAAAAAGTCTTCAAATTGGCAAAGAAGAAGTCAATGTCTCAGTCTTTGCAGATGACATGATATTCTATATAGAAAACTGGGAGCACTCGGTCAAAAATTGCTGGAACTGACTCATGTCTAAGTCTGTGACTAAGGTCACAGGATATAAAATCAATGTACAGAAATCTGTTGTGTTTCTATACACCAAAAATGAAGCAGCAGAAAGAAAAATCAAGGAATCAATCTCATTTACAGTTGCACCAAAAAAGATAAAACACCTAGGAATAAACTTAACCAAGGAGGTGAAAGGCCTATACACTGAAAACTATAAAACACTGTTGGAAGAAATTGAAGATGACACAAAGAAATGGAAAAATATTCCATGCACATGGATTGGAAGAGCAACTATTGTTAAAATGTCTGTATTACCCAAAGCAATCTACACATTTAAGGCAATCCCTATTTAGGTACCACGGGCATTTTTCACAGAGCTAACATGAATAATCTTAAAATTTGTTTGGAACCACAAAAGACCTCCAGTAGCCAAAATAATGTTGAAAAAGAAAAGCAAAACTGCAGGCATCACAAGTCTGAATTTCAAGCTATATTACAAAGCTATAGTCATCAAGACAGTATGGAAATGGCACAAAAACAGACACATAGATCAATGGAACAAGATAGAGAACACAGAAATGGACCCACAACTATGTGGTCAATGAATCTTCAACAAAGCAGGAAAGAATATCCAACGGGGCAGGGAGAACCAGTCTCTTCAACAAATGGTGTTGGGAAAACTGGATAGCAATGTGCAGAATACTAAAACTAGACCACTTTCTTACACCATACAAAAAAATAAATTGAAAATAGATAAAACACCTAAAGATGAGACAGGAAACCATCAAAATCCTAGAGGAGTACACAGGCAACAACCTCATTTGAAGTCAGTCACAGCAACTTCTTACTGGATACAACCCTGAAAGCTAGGGAAGCAAAAGCAAAAATGAACTATTAGGATGTAATCAAGATAAAATGATACTTTGCAGTGAAGGAAATAACCAACAAAGCCAAAAGTCACCCTCTGAAATGGAAAAAGAATTTGCAAATCACATACCTGATAAAGGGTTAATATCCAAAATCTATAAACAACTTACCAAACTCAGCATACAAAAAACAAATAATCCAGTTAAGAAATGGGAAGGAGAGATGAATAGACATTTTTCCAAAGAAGACATCTAGATGATACATGAAAAAATACATGAAAAATACATGAAAAAATGCTCAACATTACTCATCATCAGGGAAATACAAATCAAAACTACAATGAGATATCACCTCACACCTGTCAGAATAGCTAAAATCAACAACACAGGAAACAATAGATGTTGATAAGGATGTGGAGAAAGTGGAACCTTCTTATATTGTTGTGGAAATGCAAACTGGTGCAGCCACTCTGGAAAACAGTATGGAATTTCCTCAAAAAATTTAGAATAGAACTACTCTACAACCCAGCAATTGTACAACTACGTATTTGCCCAAAGGATATAAAAATACTGAGTCCAATGGGCACATGCATCCCAATGTTTATAGCAGCATTATCTGTAATAGCCAAATTATGGAAGGAGCCCAAGTGTCCATCAACAGATGAATGGATAAAGATGTGGTATTTATATGCAATGGAATACTACTCAGCCATAAAGAATGAAATTGTGCCATATGCAATAAAATGGATAGAGCTAGATTATATTATGCTAAGTGAAATAAGTCAGAGAAAGACAAATACCATATGATTTCACCCATATGTGGAATTTAAGAAACAAAACAGATGAACATAGGGGAAGGAAAAAAAAAAAAAAAGAAAGGGGAGGCAAACCATAAGAGACTTAACTATAGTGAAAAAGCTAAGGGTTGTTGGAGGGGAGGTAGGCAGGAGATGAGTTAAATGGGTGATGGGCATTAAGGAGAGGAGTTGTGATGGACACTGGGTATTATATGTAAGTGATAAATCACTAAACTCTATTCCTGAAGCTACTATTACACCATATGTTAACTACTTAGAATTTAAGTAAAAACTCGAAACACAAGAAAAGAAAAAACAAAAAAAATATGCCCTGTAAGTTTTGATTCTTTATTTTGTTACCATAAACATGCTTCTCACTTTAAGCACTCTGCTGTAAAATTTTAAAAGATTTATAATAGCATCTACTTCCACCAAGTAGAAAAACCCAATTTTTTCCAGATCCTTTCTCTTACAACTAAATAATCCTGGAGTTCACACATTAACCAGCATAGAATGATTCAGAAAGGTAGAAAGTGAGACAGCTCAGTAATTTTGAAACTTGAAAATTAAGACAGCAGTAGGTTGCTTTATTGCTCCCACATAACTTAGACAAGGTATTGTAGAACCCCTAGCCTGTAACTGCCAATAGACATAGACATAGACATAGACTTAAACAAACAAAACAAAAAACAGTCTTAAAGGATCTTAAAAAAAACCTATCCCCTTAGTCAAAGAGTCAAGAGAATAATGGTCTAAAAACAGAAAGGAAAATTTCCATCCTATTTTTGGCAATATTCATCCTATTCCAGCTAAATACAGGACAGGAGAAGAATTGCACCCCATCCATCGTAGTTTCAACATATCTGAATAGGGACTTTAACGTCCATCTCACCCTTCTGCCCCACAGAAACATATGTATGTTTTTATTAATTTATTAATATATCTTCTTTCACAAACAATTTTCAGTTAATATAAGTTTTAGATGAAAAAATTATTTAGACAACATAGATTTATTAAATGTTATATGTATTTTACTCTCTATATCAATTCTCTAGGGCAAAAGAACAGTGGACACCACTTCAAACTATAGTTATGGGTCTCATGCTAGTCTAATAACTTATTTATTTAACCCTAGTTCAATTTAATTTAAAAAAAATATTGTTGTTGTTTTGCTCAGCAGCAACTCTTCTGACTCATTCTTTCAGTTTCCTCTCTGTAACTGCTGTCTATTTCAAGATTTTACTTGATTTTTTTACGTACTTTATTTTTAATCCTTTTAATTATGTTTTTGTAGATTATGGATATGGTTTTGTGCATGATTTTATGAAGTTTAGCTCTTATATCACAGCTAACTTCTTACTCTCTATCGTGTTTGATTTGCCACTTCAGGAAAATAGTATAATTTGCTATAATTACTGTCTTACATACCAATTATGGTATACTAGTAGACTGACAAGTTTAGACACTTGAATCTCTCTGTAGGTAGAGTACTCTGCTTAAGTCCCACTGCCCCAAGTGAATTTCACCAATTCCTATGGACAGCTGTCTTAGCAGAGAGAAAACAACCCAAGGACCCTTGCTATTCATCATTGGCCCTTGTCCCTATGCTTTGATTTACATTGCTCTTTTTAATTTGGATTAGGTCCGTTTGGGGAGGTGACCTCTTTATTTTTTTATTTTTCCTTTTTAAATGTTCTATAAGAAAAATTATTACCTACTGATAGTATTTTCTTAGAAAATTGGTTACTGATTGTTGCTGATAATATCAAGCATTTGAGGATTACTTTATGTTTTGTGAATATTTTCACATCTGAATTTTTTTGTCATCTTACAATCTGATTCCACACTTTAATACATGTATTGACTGAGAGGATGTGTATTCTGAGGGTTGTTTGAAGTATTCTGGATCAAGGAACCTAAAAATCATGATCTTTGGCTGGTAGGGTGACTGGAAGAGAAGGCTAACATATATGGATTAATGAGAAAATGATATGTGATTATAGTTATTATGATTATAAAACTGATATATTTAAGAGATATGATGATCTTAATATGGAGGGTGCTTGTGATGAACAGTTTGCTATATATAAGTGATGACTCCTACTGAATCCTTCACATGAAACTAATATGACTCTCTATGTCAACTAACTGGAATTTGAATAAAATCTTGGGGAAAAAAGTGGAAAAATATTTTTAAAGATTGCATTAGTCAATAAGAAAGAGTCCAATTTTCTTTTTTTTCTTGGCTAGCATTAGTGGAAGAGGCATGATGGAAGAAGTAGAAGCTGGCATCCACTGTACACTGATTCTGATCCTAACTGCACTGTTTCAATGTCTCTGAATGCCTTTGAATTTTAATTTCATTTCATAAAATTCTTTTCACATAATGTACAATCATTCATTAGTTCATTCATTCGACACATTTTTAAAAAAATTTTTAAAGATTTTATTTATTTATTTGAGAGAAAGAGAGATCACAAGTAGGCAGAGAGGCAGGCAGAGGCGGGGAGGGAAGCAGGCTCCCTGCTGAGCAGAGAGCCCAATGTGGGGCTTGATCCCAGGACCCTGAGATCATGACCTGAGCCGAAGGCAGAGGCTTAACCCACTGAGCCACCCAGGTGCCCCCATTTGACACACATTTATGAGCAATTAAAAAAAGTCAGACAGTGATAGAAAACAAGGTATAATGAGGCTTGTGAGTAAGTCATAGCCTACCAGAGAAATTTATAATCTAATACACTCAACGTTTTAGATTCTGCTTCCTTAACTATTAAAAAATAGACAATTCTCACCCTCTTTTCTGACAGTCTCCCCTACATGAAAGAAGCTACTATCTTCCCTTCTGTTAGATCACCTTAGCACAATTTGCTGCGAAAATGATTATCAGAAAGTTCTCAGCAACTGTTTGTCTCCTTAGCGTATGCATGTTAAATAAAATCATCTGATATGGAGAAGTAAGGAAAAGCCAATTTATCTGGAGGCTCTGGAAAATTGAGTCTGTTTATGGTGAGATGGTACCATACACTGTATGCCAGTAATACATTGGGAGAAAAATTAATAAGAACCTGTCACAAAATTTGGAAGGTTGATACTGTTTTGAAAAAACAAAATGTGCATCTATCATTTTGGATGATAAAATACATTAGAATAGATTGGTAGCACTGATTTTAAATGCTTTACTTTGAAAGTTATACTTTATATAACTAAAATATTTTATTGAGGACTTGCAGATACAGAAAAATTCAAATTAATTTAAAATAAAAATGCTGTGTTACAGTTTTAATTTTTTGAAGTATGTTAAAATCCAGGTTATAGGCAAAAAATACTCAGTGAAAGTAGAGGGATTCTTACTAGCTCTGTGAAACATAAAAGGATATATTTATTTTTTCTTGAGGTTTTTAATCATTGATAGTCTCTGAACTGCAGAAATTGGTTTTGGGAGATCAAAATCATGCTTTTAGGACTGTCTGTAAATGCAAGCATCAGTACTAACAATATTAGTCTTTGACCTCCAGAAATCTCAGTGCAGGAATTAAGGTAGAGATGAGCAGGGGACAAGGAAGCACAGCCCTCTCTGTGTCCCTGGAAAGAAAGCTGTTCTGTGGAGCACAGTGACCCTGAATTCACTCACCATGAACTTCCAGTCTGTTAATTTGCTGTAAGGAAAATGCTTCTGAGTTAGATTAATGGACATTTTTATATCAGGAATTTGGAACAGATGGCCATGCTGTGAAATTGCTTACATGCAGCCCTACAGACACAGGTTAGACTTGTTGAAACAACCAGGCTTATCAAGGTGTGAGGAAAGTTATACATAATTCAACTGTTTAAAAACCAAAGAGCTTCAGTTCCAAAACAAAGTTGTAATTTCCCAACTGTTAATATGCTATATCAAATGTTATGTTATGTAATATGTCAGGTTGTATAATATGCATTATAGTACATGAAATAGGGTCAGAAGGGAAATTAGTTTCAGAAAACACTGGCTTAAACAAACTTTAACAGACTATTTAATTCCCAAACAAGTCAGAACATGTGCTCTTATAATTGGCTCTGTGCCTTAAATGAAAAGGCACATCAACTGTCTTTCTCAACAGTTAGTGAGCTCAGAATGCTTTTGATCCATTTAATTGATCTTCCACAAATAATCATTTAGAAAATACTGACTTAGATTAAAAAAGAAAACATTTTTTCTCTATGTATCAGATCAATCCCTAACAGCAATTAATTGTGAAATAAGTGTGGATTATAGACTGATCTTATATATTAACACTTTTCTTATTTTGTAGATGAAGAAAAGGGTAGGCAGAGAGGTAAGTTCACTTACCAAATGTCACAATTAACATAGTTTGTGTCCATGTCTTCATAGAGTAGGCATTAGCAAACAGAATCATGAAAAAATGTAACACTAATAATATAAAAAATAAAGTTTTGCAACTTTGGATTAAGTATAAGTATTGGAATAAGTTATTACCATCTTTAAAATGACAATATATACAGATAGCTTTATTTTTATATGTTGACTAACATATTACTTAATTTTATTAGAGTATCTACTTTTTAAGGTGCTAAGTTATGAAAAAAGAAAGGAAAAAAAAAGAAAGGAAAAAAAAGAAAGGAAAAAAAAAAGAAAAAAAACCTTACCATGTCTAACAATAATTTCCAGGTTTCTTGAAATATTACAAATGTTTAACTTAGCAAAAGTGAGAAATATACATATCTCCTTCCCAACTGCTGACATGACAATCTATGCTATACATATTAGAAAAGAAGACATCCAGATGGCCAAGAGACCCAGGAAAAGATGCTCAACATCACTAATCATCAACAAAATGCAAATTAAAACCACAATGAGCTATTAGCCCACACCTGTCAGAATGACTAAAATAAAAAACACAAGAAGTAACAAATGTCGGTAAGAATGTGGAGAAAAAAGGAACCGTCATGCACTATTGGGGGAATGCAAACTAGTGCAGCCATCATGGAAAACAGTATAGAAGTTCCTAAGAATATTAAGTACAAAACTACCCTCGGATCCAGGAATCATACTACTGTATTTACCCCCAAAATACAAAAACAATAATTCAGTGGGATACATGCTCCCCTATGTTTATGGCAGCATTATTTACAATAGCCAAGATAAGGAAGTGACAAAGCATCCACTGATAGATGAATGGATAAAGAAGATGTGCTGTATACACAAACACACACACATACAGGCACACACTGAAATATTACTCAGCCATAAAAAAGAATGAAATCTTGTTGTTTGCCACAAGGATTGGCCTAGGGTATAATGCTAAGTAAAATGAGTCAGTCAGAGTAAGAAAAATACCATGACTTCACTCATACATGGAATTTAAGAAACAAAACAAATGAACAAAGAAAAGAGACAAAAACAAAAAAACAAAAAGACCAATAAAAACAAAACAAAACAAAACAAAAATAAACCAAAAATCCCACCAAAAAGAGTCTTAAATACAGAGAACAAACTGGTGGTTTCCAGATGAAAGGGGTGTAGGGGGTAGGTAAAATAGAGAAGATTAAAAGTATGATTATTTTGATGAACATTGAGAAATGTTGAATCATTGTATTGTACACCTAAAACTAATATAACATTGTATGTTAATTATACTTGAATAAAAAATTAATTAAATAGAAATATATGCATCATTGGGGTGCCTGGGTGGCTCAGTAGGTTAAGCATCTGCCTTTGGCTTGGGTCATGGTTCCAGGGTCCTGAGATCCAGACCTGCATCGGGATCCTTGCTCAGTGGGCAGCCTGCTTTTCCCTCCCCCTCTGCCTTCTGTTCTGTTTCTTTTCTCTGTCAAATAAATAAATAAGAAAATAATTTAAAAAAGAAATATATTCATCATGGAGTAGATGTAGTTTTTCCTTTGTTAACTACATATAAAATTAGTACGTTATATAAAATCACCACTATTAAATAATATATAAAATTAAACAGATGTTATTCTTAGAATATGACAGATGGGATGATTACAGGTAATGATTTTCATGAATTTCAACTTTTATAGAGTAAGCATATATTTGTAGCTCTTTATCATAATTTTAGTTCTTCTGAACATTTTTATTATATATACTTTCCAATTTTGTGAAATAATGTATCAAAATGTATCAAAAGATACAAGATATCAAAAGATAATGTATCAAAAAAGATTAAGTCCTAATAGTGGCTTGTGGCTTTATTCATTTATTCAACAAATATTTATTGAGCATATGTTGTGTGCCAGGTAATTTCTGGACATAGACCTTGCCTTCATAATGCCAGTAAGGTAAGAAAGACATATTCAATCAAACAACTACCCAAATTAATTATTCGGAAAAAGCTGGAAAGAGATGTTTTTGATTCTGTGGCAGATGCTAGTAGTAGATTTTAACCCAGCTGCAGATGTCAAAGAGTGCTTCCAGAAGAAGTGTGATATTAACTGAGATCTTTTGGAAGACTAGAAGTTAACCAAGTAAAGATGGAGATATAAGAGCATTCCAGGCAAACCAGGATAGTGCAAATGCACCAGTCTAGGCAGTTATACAAAGATGACAAGAGATTAAAAACTGTTGAAGTTGACCAGTTATGAGGGAAAGATGGTATTGGAGCAGTATGGTGGTGAGAGTGAGCCATACAACAAATTGTCATGTAAGACATTGAGGCAGTAAAGGTTTGGGTTAGCTTGTGACTCACTCCTTGCCTTCCTAGTGCTAGTTCAATGGTTCAGGTTGAAGATGATGACACTCCTTGCCTTCCTAGCACTAGGTCAGTGGTTTAGGTTGAAGATGATGGTAGCTTGGAACCTGGAAATGGTGATGGAGGTGAAAAGCAAACCGATTCAGGGGACAAGAAGTAAAACTGATAAGATAGATTTGATGAATCTGACAAGGAGGCAAGGGTAGAATAAAATCCCATGATTATTCTATTTTTGAGGGTGGTGGAACTAGATTAATGGGTTGGCTATTTACTGAGATAGCAGAAGAAAGAAGATGGCGAGGTTGTGAAAAGCCAATTGTGGGTTCTCTTTGGAACACATGGAATTGGAAGTGCCTTTGCAGTATACAGGAGAGACCATCAATCTATGTTTGGAGCTGAAATGGGGGCTCTCAGAGAGAAATACCTATTATAGGTCCTATGTGTAGAGAAATATTTGGAGTTAGGGGTGTGGATGAGAATGCATGGGGAGGAGGCACCTGGGCAGCTCCGGGGATTAAGTGGCAGACTCTTGATTTCAGCTCAGGTCATGAACTCAGTGTCGTGAGATCAAGCCTTGCATCTGGCTTCCTGCTCAGCAGTGAGTCTGCTTGAGATCCTCACCCTCTGCCTCTATCCCTTTCTCCTCCCTCATGTGAGCACACAGTCTCTCTCACTCTCTCTCAAAAAAGAAAAGAAAAGAATGTACAAGGAAGGTACCCTGGGAAGAGAAGACTTAGGACTCAGTCTTGAGCAACTTTGTAGTTAACAGCTGAAAAAAGAATGAACCTGACACAAAGAAAGAAAAGGAATAAAGAAAGAAGTAGAAGGAAAATCACGAGTGTCACATCATAGAAGCTAGGGAAAGAAAAGTCTTCAAAAAAAAAAAAAAATCACCAGAGTTGAATGCTAAGTTGAGTTGAATGCTAAGAGTTGAATGCTAATGAACTAAGAAATCATTTAGGATAGGGAATGAGAAGGTTTCTTTAAAATTCATATAACTGTCAAACAAATTGGGACTAAAAAGTGACAGACTAGGAAGCCTTCTGATGCAAATACTCTGAAGGAAATCTGGCTTTCAGTTAATATTTAACATGTAATAAAAGTGTTTCTCCCCTTCTGCTGATAAGATCATAGTAAAACTAAAATCTAATATTCTCAGAATTGTCAAATCCTAGTGAAATGTTTATTTTAAAAGGTGTTAAATGATATTTTGTAATTTACTGTTCAATATATATATCTATCATCGATCTATCTATATTTTAATTAAACAAATGAAAACATTTCTACTCCTAATGACTTTTATCAAACTTCAGACTAAAGTCACTGCCATATGTAGACAGTCTATGTTAATAGGACCTTCTGTTCTTGAGAGTTAAACATTGAATGATCAAACAGAAAAATCTAAAGTGGAGGCAAATCTTAGCAGGAATAAGGTATAGCTAAACATGGACAAGGTTCATTTTGTAGCCAGCTGTAAAGGAGAAAAATCTGGCAGAACATCTCAAGTGTCGTGAAATTTGAGTTAACTTAGATTCTCAGTCTTCTGAAGAGAAGATGAAGAGGCTTTGGAAATTTTTCTTTTTAGACATTTTGGACTCTCAAATCTTTCCTAAATTATATTGGTATAAAATATTCTCTTAGATTGTCAGTTTTGGTTAGGAAGCCGGACAACCCTGAAATAAAGTATCTTAAGAAATTATAAGATAATTTTATGTATATATATTGCATAATTGAGGGAAACAGGAGAGGAGCCAAGTGACCAGATCAAGACTCAAACAAACATTATAAATCCAAAATCTGATACCCTGGAATAATCTTTTATCCTGAAAGATGATAAAAAATAAGAACTGAATTCCAAAATAGATTTGAAAAAAATGGAGGAAGCAGGATCCCTCACTAGATGCCATCCTTGTATCATTAACAAATAAATTGTATTTGACAATACAAATAATAGAATATGACTTTAAATATTGTAGTCAAGAAGAATATTTTGTAGGGGCTCCTGGGTGGCTCAGTGGGTTAAAGCCTCTGCCTTCGGCTCAGGTCGTGATCCCAGGTCCTGGGATCGAGTCCCACATCGGGCTCTCTGCTCAGCAGGGAGCCTGCTTTCTCCTCTCTCTCTGCCTGCTTCTTTGCCTACTTGTGATCTCTGTTTGTCAAATAAATAAGTAAAATCTTAAAAAAAAAAGAATATTTTGTATGCAGCTTTATAATATTACTATGAGACAAAAGAATATGGAAGAGGACAGAAAAACAATGTCTGGAATATAATTTTGGTTGGTCAATACTCATAAATGAGCAAGACTCTTTCCTGACCCTAACTCTAACATTAATCACAAGCCTATCCAGTTTCTCTCTAAGTCATAAGTGAACATGTGAAATAAGAACCAACTGAATCAAATCCCGAAGAATGAACACTGACTGAATCAAACCCAGAAGGTGCGATGGTAGGAGGTTAGCTATGCTTTTGATTGATTATGGGAGACAATGGCCCACAAAATGTCAGTTCCATAAAAACAGTGAGATATATGATATTTATTCAATAGGCTTTTCTAAATATGAGAAGCTTTAAACAAGTGGAAGTTCTTACCAGTGTTCTGAACTAGTTCTAGTTAATCTACACAAAGTAAACTATAGTTGATTTATAGCTTTATGCAATTAAGACGTACTCTATTTTTTTTGAAGAATAATTAATATACAATATTGTGTTAATTTTAAGTGTAAAACTCTACTCTCCATTTTAGAAGAATCTTGCCATCAAAAGAATTACTAAAGTTATATTCATTTTTGGAAATATAGTTATATGTGTTTCTCTAACATTTTTTCTTAATAAATGCCTTTCTTACCATGAAACATGCCTACTTTCCTGAATATATCATAGACAAATTAAGGCAGGAATAGGTCCAGGGCAGCTGGGCCTATTAAGTAATAAAGGAAGAGACAGAATTAAGGCCAAATTTTACAATGACTCTCTATATATTTGCTTTCAGTGGTCTCTGTTTCAGAGTGGGCTGCAGAAATGTGTGATTGCTTAAACTTGTAAGGTCTTCAGGGATTACTGTTTTCCTGGTACCTCTAATCCCAGATGACTCAAGTATGGCTTCTCATGTAGGTCCTATGCATGATTTAGCAGAGTGGTTCTCAAACAGGGTGTATTTTGCCTGTAAATATAAATGTCTGAACACATTTTTGGTTGTCACAATTTGAGAGGTTTTTATTGGTATCTGATAAAATCAATATAAAAATATTTTTAAATTGAAAAACCTTATTAAATACATTATATGTTATGGCTTCCAATGTCTTGTTAAGTTGAAATTATTTTTGTTCTCTCCCTCTCTCTCTCTTTTTTTAATGGAGAAGTTAAGGCTCAAAGAAATTAAGTGACTTGTCCCAGGATGTGTGCATGTGTGCCCAGGTGTCTGTGTGTACGGAAATGATGGCAGAGTTGAGATTTGAACACAGATGTTTAGACCATTAAGTCCATGTTAAAAAGTGGTATCAAGTAGAAAGTACTGAGGAACTTGATTTTATAAAAATTCATGACTGATCACAATTAGAATATCAATTTTTATAAAAATGACGTATATAGAGAACCTGAAACTATTTTCATTTTTGTTTTGTTTTGTTTTGTTTTAAACTTTTATTTATTTGAGAGGAATACAAGTGGAGGGAATGGCAGAGGGACAAGAAAATTCCCCACTCCAGTTGAGCGCAGGGACCAACTTGGGGCTTGATCTAGGATCCTGAGATCATGACCTGAGCCAAGGACATGCTCAGCTGATGAGCCACCCACACCCCCAAACTATTTCCTTTATAAGGGAGTGAAACTGGCTTTTTATAGTCATGCTTGCTTTGGTAACTTGCTCTATAAACCCTTTTTATTCATAGACTTTAAATTCTGAAAAAAAAAAAAATCAGACTATCTCTGTCTACATTATTTCAGATTTAGTAGGAGGAGACTAGTGAAAATACTTCCTGTACAGAAAGAGATAACATATCCATTTTCAGCCCATGTTTAAGTGGTACAGGGGAAAAAAGCAAAGAAAAAGAACAAGAAAAAAAACAAAACAAAACAAAACCCCCTTTGCCCTTCAGTTTACTCTTCTGGCAGGGACACAGCAACAGAGCAGATGTCAAGAGTCATATTCAGCATTTTAGGAAGAAAATTTGTTAGCTGCTAACTGTGGGGAGCAGTGGCAGGGCTTGAAATTTGGCAAAAGCAGTGCTTGGAAATCTACAGTGAATTTGCCTAAACAGACTTAAATCAGGAGGTAGGAGCTTAGTTATAGGACAAAAAGGTAGTAGATTCATCCCAAATGATACTAGTTATAGTGTCTCATGACTTAAAACAAGTTTAACATAACTGTGACATTTGGTCCATTGTTAAGTGGGAAAGCAGATCACAAGTCATTATATTCATTTTATGAATTCATTATATATATATATATATATATATATATGTATATATATATATATATTTACAGGCATATTTATTTCCAGAGAGAAGGCAATATTTCCAGAGAAGGCTAAAGATGAAAAGTTAATTGTGGCATCTGTGGAGAGGGGTGGAAATACAATGGGGTCATTTCTGGTTTCTTCTTTTTGCCTATCAGTTGCTTCTGAGTTTCTTTATAACCACAATTTATTACATATGGGATATTTTACATTATTGTTTAAGTTACTGATATACCACGTTCTAGAAAGAAGGGCACACTGATCTGACATTTGTGTCATTAGAGTCCTAGAGAAGGAAAGAGAGGCCAAAAAAGTACTCAAAGAAATAATAGCTAAAAACTCACTAAATTTGGCAAAATACATAAATATAGAAATTCAGAATGCTGAGTGAACCTAAGCAGGAGAAATTCAAATAAATTCAAACCACACCACTGTGAAACTTCTGATTAATGGCAAAGAGAAAAAAAATATTGAAATCAGTGAGAGTGAAATGACCCCTTCCCTATAGATGGGAAAAACCATGTGAATGACCATAGATCTCTCATCAGAAACCATGGAGTCCAGAAGAAAGCAGCATGACAGTTTTCAGTTGCTGAAAGAGAACTGTCAACTTAGAATTCTACATCCAGTGAAAACAACCTTTTGGAATGAAGACAAAATCAACATACTCTGGGAAAAAAAAGAAGCTGAGAGAATTTTTCAACAGACTATCTTAAAGAGAATGACCAAGGGAATTTCTTTAAAGAGAAAGAAAATTATAAAAGCAGGAATCTTGAAATGGTCAAAAGCGAAGAAAATAAAGCAAATCATAAAAAATATGGGTAAATATAATACATTTTCTTTTACCTTTTGAGTTTTCTAAAGGTTTTAACATTGTAGACATAATTATATGTAAGGGCGATATTTAAGACAATTATATTGTAATGGGATATAAAGGAAGTTAAGGTTTTAAACTTCACTTAAATTATAGAGACAATAGCAGAACATCCACTAAAAAGTAAGTTCAGCATTATTACTAACTACATAAATGGTAAAAAATATCAATTGTATTTTTATATATGAGTAATGAATATGTAGACAGAAATTAAAAATACAGCATCATTTATAGTCAGTCAAAAAAGTGAAATAGTTTATTTTTTAAACAGATTTATTAAAATGTCAGTCACATACCAGTTAATTCATTCACTAAAGCATACATACAATTCAATAGTTGTTAGTATGTTCACAGTTATGTGCAAACACCGCAATCAATTTTAGAACACTTTCATCACTTCACAAAACAATTCCATACCCTTTAGTTACCTTCCCTTTCCCTTGCATCCCTAGCCCCCACTCCACCCCTAAACAGCCATTACTTTACTATCTGTCCCTGTGGATGGCTCTGTTATGGATTTTCATATGAGAGGAGTCATAAGTATGTGGTCTTTTGTGACTGACTTTGCTTGTTGAAAATGATGTTTCATGCTAAACATTCATCCTTGTTACATGTATTAGTGTTTCACTTATTTTTATGATTAATAAAATCTCATTGTTTGAATTTACCACATTTTTGCTAATCCAGTCATCAGTTGATGATTATTTGGATTGTTTCCATGTTAGTATGAACAGTATTGTTATAAACAATTTTGTACAGATTTTTGTGGGGACATGTTTTCCTTTTTCTTGGGTGTTTACCTAGAAGAAGCATTGCTGGGTCAGGTCCACTCATGTGTAGGCTGAAAGCACTCATTAGCTTGGTCGTTATTTTTTTTTTTTTCTAATATTTTCAGTCAATTCTTTCTTCTAATTTATTTTAATTTCATGAATAAGTTTGACATATTTTACTTCTTTTTTTTTTTTACAATCATTTTACTTATTGTTATTTATTTCATGGTTACCTTAAGTTCTGTTTTATAGCTCCAGTATCCATGTCATATCTGAGTCTAGATTTCTTTGTTTTATGGCAGTATAGTATTTTGTCCTTGCCTTTTTGCATGCCTCTTAATTTCTTGTTGAAACTTGAACATCTTGTGTATGACGTAAGTCTGAGTTAAATAGACTTCATTCCTGGAAATGAGCGTGTCTTTTTTTCTTCTACAACTTTAATTTAGGGTTTAAATTAATCTAGGCAGGAACTGGGCTGAATTTGTGGTTACTGTGGATACTCTCAGTATTCTATCATTTTCAAATTCCTCCAACAATATGTTGTGTTTAGAGTAGCGGCTCATTTGTCAGTGGATTGTTCCTCAGAATCTGCTCTAATCTCAGTTTTAGGTCTTCCCTTTGCCTCAGACAGGAAGTTCCTAATGTTTTTGCAAGTAACTGACAGAACTGAACTATCAGTAGCTGATACATGTTTACTCTGCGGTAAGCCTCTAAGAAAAAAATGTTCTCTGTTCCCATAGCACTGAGTCTTAGGCAAGCACATGTCACTAGGCCTTGAGGGTCAGCTGTAGTTCTAGAACACAACATATTAGTTTCCCTGCACCTGAAGAAAAGATATCATTCTCTACCCTTTTCCCTACGGCAACAGGTCTTTGCCAGAAACCTGAGTAACAGTATTTGTTGCCCTTTCCTCCTCATATTCGAATTTTTGCTCTGTAGGGAACACATGAGAGAAAGATCCACCCAGAGTTTCATTTCCATCATTTGGCTATTGATGCTCCCCTCTACCCAGGCTACACTATCATGAATGCATTCTTAGGACTCCGGCCAATTTCTTTTGGTGAGTGTCTGTTGGAATCCAAGAAGCAAAAGCTTGCACCCTCTTGGTCTGCTACACACTTTATCAGAAGCCCTTATTGAGTTTCTATCAATTCATTAACTATTCTAGCTGAAATCTTCTTACTGGTATTGAGATGAACATGCTCCAAATGAGCAAGTGCCCAGCTTGCATTCCATCTTTCTCAGCACACATCTGTCTTTAGATTTGGGCGAGTTGCTTACCCTGAGACCTTAACTCTGGTTGGTCTGTAGTGTGCCAGCCCTGCTTTAGAGCCTAGCATAGTACCCAGGTCTTTGGTACTGAGAGGAAAGGAGACAAAATAAAATGAGATTTAAAAGTGGGCCAGAGGTACAGTTTTGAGGAAAGAATTTAACAGACAGAATCTGCAAAGTAAGATAAAACTGATACAGTCATTGAAAAACAAATTATATGTCCCTATTAATAAGAATTAAGTATTAAATTATTGGAACTTAGCCACACATAGAAGCTTCTTGCCTTGATCTTAACAGACTTATTTTTTACTGCCACAATTGCAGGATGGGGAGAAAGGAAGCAAAACTTAATAAGGAACTTGTCGGGGTGCCTGGGTGGCTCAGTGGGTTAAAGCTTCTGCCTTCAGCTCAGATCATGATCCCAGGGTCCTGGGATCAAGCCCCACATCGGGCTCTCTGCTCAGCAGGGAGCCTGCTTCCCTTCCTCTCTCTCTCAGCCTGCCTCTCTGCCTACTTGTGATCTCTGTCTGTCAAATAAAAAAAAATAAGGAACTTGTCAGAGGAATATTAAATTTGCCTACTCACCTCTTGGGGTATGACTGCCAATATTTGATAAATGTGTCCTAAATATCTAAATTCAAATATTTGATCTAGTAACAATAGTTTAGCAAATCCAACCCTCTATAGGTTTTGAAGCATTGGATCCAGCTTCTGATGTAGAAAATATTACTGAAACACAGATCCCTATATCATTAAGGAATTTTAGCAATAACCTTGTATAACTTTATTATTAGTAGGCTAAGGAGTGCTCCAAATTAATTCTAAACAATAGCTAGGTTTTCCTGCCTAGAGGGAATTTCTGAATAAAATACAGAACTCCCAATTAAATTTGAATTTTAGATAAACAATGAATAATGTCTATAATAAAAGTATGCATCTACCAAATAGCACATGGGACATACTTATACTTTAAAAAAAAGTCATTTTTTTTCTGAAATTAAAATTTAACTGGTGTCCTGCAATTTTATTTGCTAAATCTTGTAACCTTATACCCAGAACTTTTCTTATGATTAATGCTGTATCTTTAAAATGTAGGGAGAAGCACAAAGTATATCCTTAAGTTATTAACCACAGACTTAAACCAATCATACTGATTTTTTTTTTTTTTTGAGTGAGTGAGAGAAAGCGAGTATGAGTGGGGTGGGGGAGGGAAGGCAAGAAGGAGAGGGAGAGAGAATCCCAAGAAGACTCTCCACAGTGCATGGAGCCTGACACAAGGCTGAATCTCATAACCCCCAGATCATGACCTGAGGGAAAATCAAGAGTCAGAATCTCAACCAACTGAGCCATACATTCTCTCTCCCGCCCTAAGGGAGAGAGAATCTTAAGCAGGCTCTCATGCCCAACACAGAGACTGACACAGGGTTTGATCTCATGTCCCTGAGATCATGACCTGGGCTGGAATCAGGAATGAAGGGCTGGACACTTAACTGACTGAGCCACCCAGGCGCCCTGATCAACCTGATTTTTCTACACACTCTGCTTCCTTCTTTACTCAAACATGCTTTTTGAAGACAGAGCCAAACCACCTACAAGGAATCATCTGGAGGAGAAGTGGTTGTTAAAATTTGTACCTCAGACTGAATTCTGAGGTTGAATCAGTTCCAGCATCTGCATTTCAAAAAGCACCATGGATGGATTTTTACACACAAGTGAAATTGAGGATGATTATATTAAAGAAATACAACAGGGCCTTTGAAATCAATAAACTTCAAGGAGAGTGTGGATCACAATGAGCCTCAGGACCAAGTGGTGATACCTCTTTGGCAGTGTTAAGAGGGAGAAAGACAAGGCCAGTGCAGCAGGTGTCTAGGCTGTCTGCAGTTCACTTGTCACTTCAGCTGGAACTATCAAGAACAGGTTTCTCTGCCCTGACATCTGGAAGATGACTTTCAGTATTTCCAGCTGTGACTGCAAATGGACTGACCTCAGCTTGGCTGGCTGCTGTGGACAACCATTATGCTCCTAATCAATTCCATGAGTCATAAAACCATTTTACTCACTGAACAATCAGCCAGCTTTCCTGCCAGCAATGCATCCAGCATCCTGCAATCATTTGAGAAGAGAATTCATCAGTCATTCAAGAAACATTGTGTGTTCTTGCTGAGAGCTAAATTGCTGGCTAGGACAGAATTGGAAAGCAATACTTCAGCGCTCTTGATTGCTCACCTGGTAAAATTTATTTGATGCAATTTATATCATGATCACAGCCTGAAAAACAATTTCTGAAGCCCTCATGATGAACTGATTTAAGTAACTTAGATTACAATGATAAAATTGAGATTATCTAAAGACTCATCCCCAAGAAAACATTACTCATAAATCCAAGTATTCCTGAGCATATATTAGGTCAGTCTTTCTGATTTAAATTCACTACAGGTCAGAATTTTCTTACATTTGGTAGTATGGTCCTTGGCAAGTAAAAGATGTCAGATAGAAAAATATAAAATAGAGAAAGCCCGAGTAGTAACCATAATCAGGGCAGAGAACTGTTTACTATGAAGCTAAATAGCTTTGTCAGTCTGCAAAACTTGTATTATAAAACTCCACTCTAGAGCAGGGTTGTTGTTGTTTTTTTTAATTTCCACTTTATTTTTGTCACTTAGAGCATGTCTTCTTTTAATTTAAATCTTGTTTACTTCAAGTCTTGGGCCTGTGAAATTCTATTAAGCATATTGTCATATAACCTGAATAATGTTTCTTGAATGTCCTAAGATTTTACTTCTTTGCCTCACAAAATGAGTAAGAATATTGGCTTCTTTACCAGCAAATGAGTATAACATAAAGAGTAACATAATTGTAATCAATCTATGAAAATGTTAAGCATCTATTCCGGGCCAGGTAGAGGAAATAGTTGAAGGAGCATTAGTTAGGGTGCTTCTGCCAGCAAATAGCAAAATACTGGCTTACTCAATAAGGAAATTTATCTTCTCACTTGAGATTTGAAAGCAAGGCAGAATTAGAATTCTAATTGAATTAGAATTGCTATAGTGACTTAATGAAATCATCAGGGAGCCAACGTCTATTCTTCTTTCCACTGTGACAACAACTGCTGGCCTTTCCTCTCAGGCTTGTATCTTTGTGCTTGCAAGGTGGTCAAAACAACTCAGGACATTTTATAGTCATATGAACATGGCTACAGGCACTCACACAAATAAGGTTGTTCTTTGCTCATCTCCTCTAAAGACAGAGAATCTTTTCCTCAACTCTCCCAAGGGCCCTCGTCTTAGGTTCCTCTTCCAGAACGACTTTCTCACCTTCTGTACTGGCAGACAGATCCTATTCACCAGAAGTAATTGCAGCGCTGTGAGTGGGATTCAGATAACTGTTGAGTAAGCAACAAACATGTAGCTGACACAAAGCAGAAGACTTTTTCTTAACTTCAAAGGCTTACAAGTTGCTTATAGCTATAAGACATATAATTTAATTATATTTTTGTATGTTGATTTATATTTGCAAATTATCTCAACCATATTATTTCACTTAGCTGTGACATGAACCATGTAAAATGGATATTACTGCAATCTCTTTTTGTAAATAAGAAAATTAAGTCACAGAATGAAAAAAATATTAAAAATATTTAAAATGTGTCATAGTATAAAACATCTCAGTGCTCAATGACTAGAGACAATAATAATGCATTTGGAGGCAATACACCTTAAATCAGAAGAGGAAAAGCTCTTTTCCATGATATCAATTCTTCTGTAAAACGGCTGCTATTGTAAATAGAAAAAAACAAAGAAAGTAGCAGATCAGAGGATCCTGGAAATTAATGAAATGATAAATTCTGTGGCATTCACTATTAGTGTGTGTAGTGGGTATTTTTAAATTGAGTTACAATTCAAGTTAAATTGAGTATATTAGTTTCAGGTATACAACATAGTGATTCAGTATTTGTATATATTGTGGTATGATCACTGCAATGAGTCTATCATCTGACACCATACATAATTATAAATACTTTTTTCTTTCTGGAGATGAGGACTTTCTCTTTTTTTTAGAAGATTTTATTTATTTATTTGACAGAGAGAGAGATCACAAGTAGGAAGCAGCAGGCAGAAAGAGAGGGGAAAGCAGGCTCCCAGCTGAAAGAGCCAGATGTGGGGCTCGATCCCAGGACCTGAGATCATGACCTGAGTTGAAGGCAGAGGCTTAACTCACTGAGATACCCAGGAGCCCCTGGTGATGAGGACTTTTAATATCCACACTCCTAGCAACTTTAAATTTGCCATAGAGTATTATTAATTATAGTCCCCATGCTATATATTACATCCCCATGACTTAATTAATTATTAACTGGAAGTTATAAAAATTGAAATAAAAACTTTGTACTTTTTGACCCCTTTCACCTATTTCTGCTGCTCTCCCACCTCCGGCCTCTGGCAACCACCAGTCTCTTCTCTATATGTATGACTTGGGCTTTGTTATTTTTAAATTTCACCTAGAAATGAGATCATGCAGTATTTAACTTTCTCTTATTTATATTTTATATGATTTATTTTTAGCTACTGTGTTAGGATTCTTAGATTCCAAGAATACAGGATTCTTATTTTATATCCCACTGTTTCCCTGTTTCTAAAACAATCTATTGGTATAAAATGCTTGAATAAATGGATGAATGAATTAATGAATGAAATAAATAGTACAGTAGGAAATGCCTATATATCAACTTGAGTTTCCTCGTTACTAAGCACAGTGACTGGTACTTCATAAGTTATTTAAATATTTTTTGAGTAATTGGAGGACTAATTAAATGAATGAGAACTATATTAAATTAAAACACAATGAAATATAATGCTTTTTAATAAATTCAGAAGTAACACTGAAGTAAGAATAGGTACATATATTCTTCTGAAGCTTCAAAAAAGAAAATACTTGAATATTGGATTAATTGGCACCATGATTAAGCTCATTAGATGAAAATAATACTTTTTCTCTAAAATACATTAGGTATTGTGCCAGTCTTCAGGCCATTGTAATGCCAGTCTTCAGGCCATTGTAATGCCAGTCTTCAGGCCATTGTAAAGTCCTAATTGATTCTGAAAAAGAAATGTCAGTGTTACCTTTCAATTTCTCCTTTTGGGTTTATTTTCCCAAACATTAGGAAAACATAGTGCCATGGACATTTAGGGAAGTTCCCTTTAGACAAATTCCATTAAACAAAACAAACAAAAGAGGCATCAGAAGGAAGAGGGAATGTGGCCATCAAGTTCCACATCCAGCTCTGGTCATATTAAGGGCCAATGTGGCATCCGTGCTGGATGTTGAATGATTTGCAAACTTGAGATCCTTTCTCAAGGACCTCTCATACTAGGTATACCCTTTGTCTCTTTCTCTCTGACTTTATAGCTACTTGAAGCTCTAAAAAAATAAAGCCTAGAATAACTCAAAAATCTTATAAGTGGTATTTTATGAGTTTTTGGCTTGATATTAGGAGGTCCTTTTCTCTGTAGTCTAGTTTTTACTGAGTTCTTTGTATAAGATAGCAAGTGAAAGCTTTCAAATTTTGAAGATACCTATCAGTAATTTTTCATTTTTTCCCTGTTTTTAACATGTTCCTTTTATTATTTTTGAATTAAGTAATATTAGGTAAATAATATAGATTAACTTCAGTGGTTACTCAGATAGCCCTGTATAAGGAGTTCCTGTCCTGTGTTTCTACTTCCCAGGAAGTATAGTCTCTCTCCATCTTAAGAAGGGCAAATAAGGAGATGTCCAGTTCTGGTCAGGATCCAGGGCTCACAGAGGGGTGAGCTGACCCAAGTATCTCTTTCATAATAAGATGACAAACATTATGGCATCAAATTACAGCTGTTCATTTTTCACTTGGGATCCTGAGAGATGAGTTCTTTAATCCCTAATGGAAATAAGAAGGAGCAAACAAACATGATTTTTCTCTTTAAGGCAGAGAACAAGCTATAAATAAACTGCATGGTATATCTAGTTTCTGTTCCCTTCACTAACTAGAACCTGCACATCTTTTTGGCACGCACTGGCCCAGGTCATGTGGGACCATGCTTCAGGGACACTCTTGATAACATCTCATCCCCATGGCCCTCAAGATGAAATAAGAACAGGAGCAGGACCAATGACCACATGTCTTATCCGTAGAGGCAGGATTTTCTAAGGGCATCCTAGCATTTTAAGGAAATAAGTTTCATTCATTGTTGCAAGAGAGTTTATCACCATGGCTAAGATCACAAGCACCCAGAGCCACAAATGCCTTGTTTAAAAATGACTATGACTCACAGTGTTGTTGCAGAGAAAAAGTTAATGTCACTCAGGGCTCAGTTCTGGCTTGGCTTGTCTGGCTGAGGCAATAGTTGGGGAGATTTAGTTATGGCAGAGTGTGTGTGGGAAGAAGAGAGCTAATTGTGACTGATAGGTAATAAAGAAAAGTTTGAGTTTCTTATTTAATTGATGCCTCTAAATTTACTTTTCTCAGAATTATTAGTAGACTACTAAGTCACATCAAACTAGCTATTAAATTCAACATAAGAAAGTTAATGAATACTAATAACAATAACTATGATTTGGTTTAACATTTAATTGTGATTTGCATGTGCTAGTCTTTTAACTGGGAAGGAAAATAACCTCTCCAAATCAGTGAAGGATGTATAGATTGAAAAAAATCTTACTCAGTGTTTCCAAATACATCTGCTTTGTCTTCACATCAGCCCTGATTCTCTTTAATGTTTTAAAGCCCTATCCCAGCCCCAAGGAGTAAATGCTGTCCCCCTAATGCACCTGACTTTCCTAGTGAGGAAATGGATATATTGAGTGACCCAAACTTTCTTCATTAAATGAGATTTTATCCATATGTTTTATTCTCCATTTTCCTAAATTGTCAATGAGCAATTTCCTAATTTTCTTTAAACCATTAAATGAGAGAATGAATGGTTAATATATTCTTATTCTCGGTAGAAAATATATTTATTTGGAAGAAAATAAAAGATACTGTTCTGAAAATAACAATGACAATAATAAGAGTATTTACCAGTGTAAAATATAGCGTGATCAGGGGGTAAACAGAAAATAGCAAACCAATGGAGTCAGAGCTTTGATTCTACCATCAATGAGCCAATTAGGGAGACATGTTGAATCTATTCTCTTATTTGTAAGTTGGAGAAATAATAACCGAGTTTCTAGTATTGCTATGAAGATTAAATATGAAATATCTTGTACAGAAGTATGCACTCCAGTGGAGCCAGTATTCTCCTAGCCTATTCTGCCTTGTCAGTCCCTCTTTACTCTGCCTTTTGTCTAAGACTTTGTGTCTTTTATTTCGTTTTCTCCGCTTTCTATGTGAAATTCCCACTTATTTTACTATGAATATTTAAAATATACTTACCCTAACACAAATACTCAAATAGGCCATTGTCCCCCATCATTTAAAGGCTATCTGATAAATACCCTTCTTGATGAAATTTTCATAAGGTGAAAATTTTAGGCATAAGCAATGATTAGAGATGTATTTCTCTAGCTTCCCTAGCATTGCCTGACCTCAAAGATTTAGAAAGAATCTATATCTGTGGCCTGCATTTTTCACCAAAAGAATGCTGAACAGGTGGTATATCTAAACTATATTTCAGGAAGCAGATCAATGAGTATCGTCCATTAGCTCTTGGCAGATATTTCACTGCAGAGAAAGGTAAAAATTGCTCCTGTGTTGTAGAGACCTGTTGGAAAATATAAGTTTACATGACATCTGGAAAAGTGTAAGAGTTTTGTAGGAACCAAGTTAACATGTATGACACATTACTCCCACCATATTACACTGAAGAGAAATTATATATCTGGTCACAGGTTATTAAAAACCAATTGGGAAAGGCAGGTTAGATATGTATGAAATGAGATTTTTGAATTTGCCTCAGTGTTACTACCATGTGCATGAGAAAGCATTTGTTAGAATGGTATCTGTTAATGTTAAAATTATGTATTTCATTTAGAAGGACAGGAGCCATTTCTTGTTCATCTCACCACCCATAACACCAAGCAAAACCCTTCACTGCATTATGAGTGTTTGATATTTGCTAAATGAATGAACTTAAGACACTCGGGAAAATCTATAAACAATATTTTTGTTATAATACTATGACAGAGAGTATTTTCAGCTTAGCTTAATTCCAGACAGATACTTCCATGTTTCACCTGCATGTTGATGTGTGCAGGGTGGGAGGAAGTAAGGGTTGAGATTGCCTTTGGGTGTCCTTTTTCTGCCCTAGTGAATGGAGACAGAGATTTGTCAAAGGGAGAAGTATGTGTATGTGTGTGTTGGGGTTAGGGGAGAGGAGTGCTATGTACTTCTGCAATATTCTTGAGGCTTAAAAATTAGAAGTTTTTAAAACTGGTCCATTTTTCCCGTATTCCATTTTCTTTCTTAAGCATTATTTATTATTATTATTTTTTTTTGGTGGAGGGACATACCCCTTTGATTTTCAGTCTTCAAGTTGGCTCTGCACAAGATGCATGAATGGATCCGAGACAGGTACTTGCGTTTTGAAAATTCAAATTGTATAGGAAACACTATGAATGTGACAGGAATAGGAAAACATGTATTATCTTCAGTCATTTTAAGAGAACTATCCTGCACCTGCATGCTCACTCCATAACTATTTTCCATTTACTTGGGTATGGTTGAGATATACTTTCTGGAAGTACATACAAACTAGTCCTTCTATATCCTCCATAGCTACAACAACATGTTTGTTGCACCAGGCAGTCAAATCCTACATTTATTCAAAGTCATAGTCTTGGTACTTTTAAATAGAACAATTAAGCATCACAAGTATTATTTTTTCCTGATCACTTTTATAAAGAGATAAGCAAGTATGTCATGTGTATTGCCTTAATACTGTGAGACCATCTCTTTAAAAAGGTTACAGTTATAATATTTTAGAGAAGGAAGTAAATTATAAATTTTGTAGCCCAGTTTATTTTAATTTTTTTAAGATTTTATTTATTTATTTGACAGAGATCACAAGTAGGCAGAGAGGAAAGCAGAGAGAGAGAGGAGGAAGCAGGCTCCCTGCCAAGCAGAGAGCCCGATGTGGGTCTCGATCCCTGGACTCGATCCCAGGACTCTGAGATCATGACCTGAGTCTAAGGCAGAAGCTTAACCCACTGAGCCACCCAGGCACCCTGTAGCCCAGTTTAAAGAAAAGAAAATAATATAGATAAATTAGGGAACTCGTTCTAGTTTCCACTGAGATTTAATTGGAGAACCCAAAACAAGGTCAGCTCTCAGAATTCTCAGACCCTTGCACATTCCTCTGCATACAGATCAATCTGTACATTCACATTTTAAAAAATGGCAGAGTTGTTTCTTCCTTATTCCTTCAGTTCCCATTTCCACCTCATATTTCACAGAAATTCCCATTAGAAACAGTTTAGTTTTACTCCAAGACACTGCGTGGCAGTGCTCTGTTGTAATGAACACAACCCATATTATGCCCTCCATGTTGATTAATGTTGTTTTTCCTGTTGACTGCTCGTCGTATTTTGTTACTTGGCTGCGCTTCCAATTTATAAGCAGTCTTCTCTTTCCTCATTATTTTCTGGTGGATATCACTGTCATAAAGTTTTGGCTATGTTCTGTTTGATCTATCTTCAATATTTTATTGTGATTTTCCTGTATTTTCTTGGAACTTTAAAAAAGTTATAATGCAGACCTGAAGTTCTATATAGATGAACATTTAATATTTTAGATATAATATAGTTTATGTATAATATTTACATGTAATATAAGTATATAAACACATATTTATAAATATAAACATTTTAATTTTCATATTTCTTATGATTTATAAATGATTGATTAAAAATACATGTTCAGAGAGGCAAATTATTTTATAAGTAATTTTATCCATTGCATTAAACCAGTATGGAATTATGTGTATATACATTTATTTATAATTTTATGGAAATGCTGAACTTGACTGTATGTAGACTAAATATGCATCCAGAAATTCTTATAGCCTTTTTTTTAAGCTCTTTAGTATACTTGTCTGAAGAAGAATTACTTTTAATAGGTGTGATTTTACATCAAAATTAGATATTTGATTACTCATTGGCTTGAGGGTTCCTCTGAAAACATCCTAATGGAACTTTGAGAAAACTTTCTTCAGCAATTCTTTGGTGAAGTGACAGTGGTCATCTACTTGGTATCTTTTCTTTTCCTGGCACAGTACTGAGTTCCACTTTTATTGTTTCTAATTTTAATAGCAAACTTTGAAGCAGTTAATATTTTTCAAATGAAATTCAAGTTTGAAGGGTCACACTCTCAGTAAGTGAATGAATCAGTATTTTAATCTGGGTCTTTGCAATTTCAAAGTTTGACACTTTTTATTAATATTCTAGAGGGAATTTTAAAAGTTAGAAAGGGAAACAAATGGTAAGTCCATCAGACAATGAGCCAGCCAAGACCTATAGAACCAGTTTTTATCATACATATATGTGATGACACACTTATCAGCGTTGGTGTGCACAACTAGTTGGAGTCCATCAATCTCTAAACTCACTATACCAGGTTACTTGTAATATATATTACCTCTCCAGCTTCTATTTGAAATCATCCTGTATGTTTTAAAATAGCAAACTCCTCAACATTAGAAATGTTTTGCTTTACATGGATTAAATTTACACAATTATGATATGCAACAAATTTCTTGTATTAGTAGATTTTATATTAGCAACTTCATTGGAAATCCCCAACTAAGCAATTTCTATAGAGATAGCCTTATGATCAATGTAGCCTACTGGGTTAATGATCTCTCGAGAGCAATGCAATTCATTAACACCTCTCCTATGGTATGTTGCTCAATTTGGGGAATTCTTATTACTTCTACTATTCAGCTATCTGCTGTACAGAAGCAGAATACAAGAGTGCCACTGAGAGCAGCCATTTCAGGCAGAGTAAGCTTCCCTGTGGCTTTATTTATAGGATATATAGCATTTGGCAGCCATCTAAACCTTTCATCCTTGAGTTGAAGATTAATATACAAATGTTAATTTTCTCAGAAGTGCTTCAATGCATATATTATATGATGATAGAGTCATAGAATTTGCAAAAAGAAATTAAAAGATATTTAGTCAAACTTCTACCTTTAAAGATGAAGAAATGTGGGCCTACACAGATGAAGTGACTTGCTGAATTAATGTCTCTTTTAATTTTTATAGCTTAAATATATTAAATAAATGATCCCACATTGTTGCATACATGTATATTTTTAAGCTACCAAGTGCAACTTCTTAGCCTTGTGAAAAAAGTATATTCAATACAATAAGGAGCAATAATCAGTGGTGAATTAGAGGGAGCAGTAGGCTTGTAAATTGACTTATCAAAGACATACTCCTTTAAGTATTTCAGAACAGGCTAAGGTTACATAAAAATATAACTAACTTTCACTTGCTTCATTTTGAATTTTTGAAAATGGAAAAGGATGTACTGACTTTAAAAAAATAGAACCTGGAAAACTTTCTCTAATGTTATCTGAAATGCAAACACAACTTTCTTACTCTTAACCTCCTTACTCAATCTCTGGATTAATACCAGTTTCCTTGCACTTTAATTTTTTTGAAAGAAGAAAAAGAGGGAAAAAAAGATAACTGTTTAAGGGAAAAGTGAGAAGAGATTTTGAGAATGACACATAACTTCCATCAAACCACAGCAACTTCAAAATAGGATTGATTTTAATGGGTGTCAGTTTGAGTCACCTGAGAAGGAGACATCAAAATGAATGTGCATGTGCTAGAGATATACCACTAAAGATAGAGGAGAGGAGAAAGAAGGCAGAATGATCCTTTAGACTGAGGCAATCTGACACAAGTGAATGCAGAGGTGGAGGGAAGGAACATTCTATAGGAGTGTCTTAGAACTCTTCTGAGGAACTGTTTCAAGGAATTTTGACAAAGCTAATGGGGCATTCCTTGAGGTAAAGATGCCCATTAGAAGACTGCTGTGTCCTGGGGCGCCTGGGTGGCTCAGAGGGTTAAAGCCTCTGCCTTCGGCTCAGGTCATGATCCCAGGGTCCTGGGATCGAGCCCCGCATCGGGCTCTCTCCTTGTTGGGGAGCCTGCTTCCTCCTCTCTCTCTCTCTGCCTGCCTCTCTGCCTACTTGTGATCTCTCTCTGTCGAATAAATAAAATCTTAAAAAAAAAAAAAATGATTACAACAGTAATCTTTAAAAAAAAAAAAGAAGAAGACTGCTGTGTCCTGAAGGAATGGGTGTGCACTAGTATTCCTGTGGTACTCAGTTGTTGTTTAGAAGCATCATGTGGGAAGTGTGGCATGACCAAACATTATGAAGGATCCAGAGAGTAATAGCTTGGATTATCAGCCTGTTTTACTCCATGCAGTAGAATATTTAAGCAGCAATTTTCATGGTACTTTAATCCATCTCTTGTGCTACACTGATATTTTCCATGAATATTCATGTAGAAGATCCTACATGGTCTTCATGAGTTTTAATTCCTAGGAGCAACTCAGAAGAAGGAAGTGAGTGGGATGAACTATAATTCTTGTTACTATAATTGGTCTTGGGGTCACAAATGGTACTCATCATCAGTCTCTACTTTCTAATCTAAATTTCTTATATCTACTGCTATCATTTCAGCTGGTGCTAGTGGATGCCAGGTAACCTAAAGACGTGCTGAGATGTCCTAGTCATCATTCTAGCTTTCCCAGGATGGGGATGATACATAAGTCTATTCCCAGCTATAATGGGGCAAGGAAATATCACTACTCACCCAAGATTACCTGGGGCCATTCCTCCCTCTAGACTCCTGCATTTATTCTATTAGGAACACATGACTATATGTAGGTCTCTAATGCATACACTAGATTCTAAATGATAGCATACCATTTTGTCAGAATGTTGCCTCTGAACTGGAGCTTCAGTTGTGCCCTTTGAAACTCTTAATTCATACATTTTCAAAACAAAGTAAGGCAATGGATTCTGAGTAGTGTGGTATGTGATATCTATGAATCCCATGGTCATGGGACCACTCTCATGGCCCCTTTGCTATGCAGTGGATCCCTTATTTCAATGCTTTCTTTTGGAATTCTGTGCTTATTGATCAGACATTTTATAAGCCCTCAGATAATGGTGCTACTGATTTCTATGGGCAGGAAATCTATGGGCTTTCCTGCCCATAGAAATCAGTGAAAAAGAACCACTAGCCCTTTCAGAGCATATGAGGCCCCCATATAGTTGACTTGCTCTCCAAGTGTCCGGATTGTCTTCATAAGGAAAGGTGTCATGTCAGTGGCTCTTCATTGCTCTCTGTTGCTGACACTTTCAGTATACAGAAGGAGCAGTAACTAGTTCAGCCTTGATTAGATAGTCCACACTTCTGGGTCCATATATATCTCTCATCTCTTCCACTGGGACCATTCTGTTTATGTACATTTTGTGCCATTTCCAAGAGTGTTCAATAATGAAGACTGGCTAAGGTCAACTCTTCAGTGCTTTTTGGCTGATTGATTGTTCAGTTCCTCTTATCAAGTGCATACTTTCTGGTGGTGTTCGAGTGTGATACAGAAGTTTTCACAATTTGTGTTCACCCCCATATGTATATCTACATACCACTAGGCCAGGCTTTCTGATATCTGGTCTGTAGTCTTTTTTCTTTTGGGCACCTAACCAGAAGCCCAGGTCACTGGTCATTTCCCAGGAATATGTATGTATGCATGTATGTATGTATCCATCTATCAACCATCTATATAATTTATCTCTTTTCCCCTTAGATTACTTCTTCCATAAAAGGTTACTGTCCAGGTATATTTCTTATAGCTTTCCCTTGGGGAATTTTTTGGTTTTTACACAAGCCCACAAGACTGGCCTTGAAGGTTGTTATCATATAGCCACCATCTCCTTTCAGCTTGCATCCACATACTTTGCTAACTCATTGGTAAACTAAACATGAACTTTCTCTTCCACATTTAGCCAGTTATAAAGGGCCATCTTCCTTTCAGTACAGTCATAGGTGTAATGTGGGAAAGGTTATTAGTTTGGACATTGAGGGATGATATGGGGGTTTGATCTCCTTGCTCATGAAGATTACTTGTACCATCTGTTTCTGCTAGGATTTGACGTTGGATGTACCATTTACATCTCAAAGTGTTGCTACTAGATCAGTCAACTTTCTAACTCTCTACAGTTAATTTCTCACCTTCTGGAATGCAGTATACAAACTACTTGTTGCCCATTCTATATGGTCAACATGACGTAATCAAAATAAGGGATTAATGTGTTATTTTGTGGGATCTTCAAGCAATCCCCATATTTTCATATTTTATTATAACAGAGAGAATGAGTAGTAAAGCAGCCCTGAGATTAAGCTGCAAATAAATATTTGTCCCTTCCACATATGCATTGTTTCTGATCTTTTCTAATTAAGACAGAAAAGAACACATTCAGCAAATCACTGGCCTCATACTGTGTAACCAAGGCTTTATTGATCTGTTCTAGCAACCATATTATAGTCACTGCAGCAGACATGGTCAGGGTGTCTACTTGGTTGGGTTTATAGTAATCAATAGTCCCTCTCTAGGATCCATACAGTTTCTGAAGGATGAAATTGATGAATTTGAAGGAGATTTGGTGGGTACTACTGCTGCTTCATCCTTCAGGTTTTTAATGGTAGCACTAATTCCACCATTCTCTTGTGATACAACATTGTTCTGAATTACTACTTTGGTCTTGGAACAAAGGAAGGTAATTTAAGAGGTTTACTTTTGGCTTTATTTCATACTCTTACTCTCAAGGTTAGCAACCCAATGGGGGATTGCTCTCATTTCCAAGTGTAAAAATTTTAACTGAGAAGTGCAAAAGTGGTGAAATGACCACTGTATGGATCCGTGATTCCAGTAGATATAGAGGTATCCATATTTCTGGACTTTTTCTCTTTATTACCTGGCCCTTGCAAACTTATTCCTAATAGGAGAGCCATGACCATGCTTTCAATTTCTAGATACCAACTTAGATTCTATGTTCTATTTTCTTCAATATATTTGGATAATATAGATGGCTGTAGGTTCTTTAATAGAAGGACTGAGGAGATCATACTTGCTACAGCATTACAGGTTTGTCCTCTCAGCGACCTCTTTACTTTATTAGTTGACAGGTTCTGAATCTGAAAATTGGATCAGGTTTGGGCACCAAAAAAGAGATCATGACTTTTTATTGGGGTCATATTTCTTAGTCCCCTGATCATCCATTCTTGTCTCTCTGGCTATAGATATCAAGCTGTAGCCATGTTGACTCTCTATTTTTCCCCTGGGGATACCATGGACTATTAACCATCTCCATAACACTCTGTGGGCCAAGACTTCTTGGATGTCCTTCTGCCCTTGATGGTTATTATGATAATTTTGCTTCCTGGTCTCTGGCAGTTAAATGTTACCACCCGGCCTATATTAGTTCAGAACTGTTCTATCTCCATAAATACTAATGAGCCCTGGTTCGCGACCTTCTTTCTTACCATCAGCTGTGTTCTGTAGAAGTGAGCCACCACTGACTTCTTAGTGACATTGGTGCTTTTCTCACCAATGCATCCCTTATAGACTTGGCAAATGACATTTCCTATGGGCTCCATGGATTATATCCTCACTGTTTCTTACAGTTTTATAAAATATATGTATTCTATCATCCCCACTTCTTTAATCTATTTCTTGGTCTATCTTCCAGGGAAATCCAGTCATTTCCCCTTAATTCAAGATAGGTCATTGATTTCTGCATATTTATAAGATCCTCTTATCACTGAGTTTGCCTCATCCTTTCCTAGGGTGTTATAATCTGTGTCCCAATGAAGTGCCCCAAGTAATGAATTCTTGTTTATTCTGTGTTATATTCCAGGTCTCTTGAATAAATGCTCTTAAAATACAATCCTAGGGATACTATTGTGATTCTTACTGAAATATGCTAGTTAATTCCTATAGCCCCCTTTAGGATACAATCATTTTTTTTTTCTCCCCTTTTCAGGCACAGTACATCCCCAACCTGAAGATGCTTGGATTTAAACTTAGATTTCTTCCTGATAACCAGGAGAAGTGGTATAGCTTCAAAAAGGGATGTGGGGATAGCTTCATTGTGAGGAAGTGCCATTTTCAGAGCCTGCTAAGGTGGTCAGTATATATCCTAACTAGGGAAAAATGAGCCCTCTCTGCAACCTCTAAAGTTTCATGGGTACTGTAGAGCCTACATTATCAAGGTATCTGTCCAAATGTCCCTATTTATTTTTTCAAGATCCCAGGGTTTTGGATGGGCTCTGAATTTAGTATAACAAACTTGGATGATGGTTTAAACTTCTCTGGAGCTTTACGAATCTATCAAGTCCTGAGTTTGCTCCTCATCTATGTTGCAGTTGATAATAGCTTCTTTTAAGTCCCCACAAAGGCCCACTTTCTCTCACATAGGGTTTTTAATTGCTTGTTAACATCCCTTAGTTTCTCATTATTCCTCTGCAGGTTGTTAGTATAACTTTGCAATAACCAGTGAACTTCTCTGTAGGTTGTCAATATGACTTTGCAGTAACTAGTGAGTTCTCCACCATCATTCAAATGATTGAGTCATTAGAATGAGCCTAGTAAATCATCAAAAACCATTGGGATGTGTATCACTATGCACATCCTGCTCATTCATTAGCTCAGCTGAGCTCAAGGAAATTGTGGCCTCTCTATCCATTTAGCAGTAGATTCTGAGAGGTGGCACCTAGGAAGGCAGGTCAGCTATGCTTCTTCTACTAGGTAATCTGAGCAAGACAGTCACAAAACAACTTCCCCCATATTATGGATGAGAATACATAAATCAGAGTTGGAAGGACTTGCCTAAGGTCACAAGTTGAAATAGTACTGAGCTGTTATTTCCTGCTGTGAATATCCTACAAACTTGCAAAACTGCATTATCTACTGTCTAATGGATATCTCTTAGAAATCAGAGGGAAATGTTTACATCTTAACTTGGCATTGTTGCATCCTAAATGGCTGGTCCTCTTGAAACTCTTAGCTAGGATTTCAGTTCTAGCCAGTAACCCAATTGAACACCAATACTGTTTCTTACAGGAGAAATAGGTAATAAATATAGGTATAAATAATAGGTAATAAAAATATTACCACCACTGTCAGAAGAAACCAGCAAAACCAGAGACATAATGCTATATCTCAAATTTAAGGAATGGCCCAGAAATTCTTTTTGTTTAGAGAATCGAGAAGAGATGGGAGAGTGATGAGAGGTGATTCTGAAGATGAGAATTGGATATTGGAAAAAATTGAACCATAAATCGCCAATAGAAGTTTTAAGGCTGACCACCAATGCAGTTCCTAGAAACTTCTTATGTATATTTATGTACAAAAATATAAATGAATATTTTAAAATGAAAATGAAGTATCCTGTAGTTAAACATTTACATTATATTCTTTTAGTGTTATATAAATAGAAGTTAGAGTAGTATACAAGAAATTATTTGTTCAGTTTACACTCTGGCAAAAATAATTTGTTTTATGTAGTAAATATTTGGCCTCACTTACAACAAGAAAAATATTTAGAAATTGTTCCTTAATTCAAACTTTAAATATTAACACAAATCTCACTCTTCTATAAATCAAAGATTTCCTGCCTACCTCCTGCTCCAGAAAAATAATGATTTAATTTTACTTTCTTTCAGATGATAAAAATTTTTGCTTGAGAATTAAAATGTGTGTATGAAATATAAATGCAGGTTAAATGGTAATGATTATAAAAACTTTCTTTAAAACAACCTATTACATAAAAATATAAATATTTGCTTACATATTTGAAATATAAATACTAGTTTACTCACATTCAGAAATTGCTAGAACCATTTCTTAACCTTGAAATATTTATGCAAATTATCTATTTATGCAAATTATCTGTATATAAAGGGTTTATATATTTCATTAATGTTCCAAATTAGATATTGTGATTATAGTTATGGCCTTGGCATTAGATTTTGGATGTGTTCCACTTACTGCCAAATGACTTTGAGAAAATTTAGTTTCTTCATGTGCTTAATGGCAACAAAAATATCTACCTCATAGTTGTTGTAAAGATAAAAATCAGACAATGTGGGGCACTTGGGTGGCTCAGTCAGTTAAGTGTCTGCCTTCCACTCAGGTCATGATCCCAGGCTCTTGGTATTGAGTCCCATGTGGGGCTCCTTGCTCAGTGGGGAGCCTGCTTTTCCCTCTCCCTCTGCTGCTCTCCCTGCTTCTGCTATCTCTCTCATTCAAATAAATAAGTAAGATCTTTAAAAAAAAAAAATCAAACAATGCTTATAAGTTAAGGCATAATTTAGGAAAACCCTGGAAAGTGGAACAAGAAATGCAAACTGGTTTGAGAGTCCAGAGTGTGGAAAAACAGCATATAGGCAGTACATCGTACATCCCTCCCAATCAAGAAAAAGTAACCTAAGACAGACATTTCCTGATCCCCAATTTTACCAAAGAAGATAACCTAGGTAAGGTCATCCCTTCCCCAGAGCAACAGAAAGGCACCACCAGGTGATAATAACAGGCAAACTGGCACCACTGTTGATATGGATTAATCTGGAGTCCAACTAACAATAAAGAAAGAGGGGAATTTCTCTTCTTCCCTGTAGGTTCGCCTTCAACTCCCCTCCTTCACTAAAAAGCATTAAATAGTTGGGGGATACAGAAAAAAGGGAATCCCACTGTAACAAGTGCCTAGTAAGTCTCTGAATCCCCAAGAGCTATAGTCTCTTGCTTCATTAAGCAGCATTAGACACCTAGCTCCAGGAACTCCTTCCACACCTTCAAGTTGCTTAGGCAAGGGACAGTGAAAGCCTCAATGGCACTGGATAAATGAAGCAGAAAAAAGAACATAATAAATGTTTTGAAAACCTCAGTAAAGAAATGGAAGTTATAAAAAGAACCAAATAGATTAGAACTAAAATATGTAATAACAGAGAAAACTGACTGATGAACTTGATATTAGAAATGACAGAAGACATACTTAGTAAGTTTGTGAACTGATCAATGGAATTTCTTCAATCTGTACAGCGAGAGAAAACACAGTAAAAAAGTAACCACGGGCGCCTGGGTGGCTCAGTGGGTTAAGCCGCTGCCTTCGGCTCAGGTCATGATCTCAGGGTCCTGGGATCGAGTCCCGCATCGGGCTCTCTGCTCAGCCGTGAGCCTGCTTCCTCCTCTCTCTCTCTCTGCCTCTCTGCCTACTTGTGATCTCTCTCTGTCAAATAAATAAATAAAATCTTTAAAAAAAAAAAAAAAGTAACCACAGCCTCAGGGACCTATGGGATAATAATACAAGATCCAACATTCATATCATTGGAATCTCAAAAGAGGAAGATTTACATGGGGCTGAAAGCACATTTGAATATGGCCAAAAACTTACTAAATTTGACAAAAGATAGAAACCTGCAGATTTAAGAAACTGAGCAAATTCCAAGAAGGATTAGCCCAAAGATGTCCAAAAAAAGACATTATAATTCAGATTCTAAAAGCTAAAACAAGCAAAAATAACTCAAAAGTGGCTAGAGAAAAATAACCCATTTACTATAAGAGAACACAAATTTAATTGACTATAGGTTTTTTATTTGAAATTATGGAGAACAGAAAGATGTGGCGTGGTATTTGTTAAAATCTGAATGAAAAGAGCTGTCAACTGCAAATTTTATACTAATAAAACTCTCCTTCAGGAATGAAGGGGAAATAAAGATGTTGTCAAATTAAGGAAAACTAGAATAAATTGTTGGCCCTTCCTTAAAGTTTAATTAGAGGAAGTTTTTCAAACAATGAAGAAATGATAAGTCTTGAAACATTAGGAAGGAAGAAAGAACAAGAGAAAGAGAAAAAATAAAAGTATATACAAAAGGCTAACTTTTCCCTCGTGAGTTTTATATATCTTTATGATTAAAACAAAAGTTCTAATGCCATGCTCAAGATAATGATACTTAAAAAAAAAGAAGTTGAAGGTTGGATAGATGTTAGTTTTCCATGCTTCACTCGAAATGGTAACATGTTGATGGCATACATGTACATTTAATACCCAGAGCAACCACTGTGAAAAGGAAACCAAAAATGCACAAAAAAATATTAAACAAGAAGAAATACTAAAAAACATTCAGGTATCCACAGGAAGGAAAAAAAAAGTGAGAGTTAAAAAAGAATGAGAAACATGGGAAATAAAAGCCAAATAAAATGGCAGCTTTATACTATAACATGTCAGTAACAATTTTAAATGTAATTGGTCTAAGTATATCAACAAAAAGAAGAGCTGGTCAGTGTGGATAAAGATACATGACCAAACTATATGCTGTTTACAAAAAATATCACTTCAAATACAATGATATAAATTGCTTACAAATAAAATAGAAAAAGACAGATAAAACTATTAATTAAAATATAGGAGTGGCTATGTTAATATCAGTTAAATAAACTTCAAAGTAAAAAGGTTATTAAAGACAAAATATGACACATAACAGTGGTATCAATCCACTAAGAAGATATAACAATATTAAATACATGAAGCAGAAACTAATGTTGCCAAAAAGAGTAACAGAAAGATATATAATTATAGTCTGGGATTTCCATACCCCTCATTTAATAATTAATAGAGCAATTAGTAAAATACAATATCAAGGCTGTAAAGGTGAGCAATGCAATCAGCTGAAAGGATCAAACTGACATATATATATATAACACTACACCCAAAAAAATAGCTGAATGCATAATTGTTTTTAAGCACCTGTGGACCATTCACCAAGCTAGACCATATTCTACAGCATAAAATAGAACTCAATAAATATAAAATAATTGAAATATTACAGACAATTGCTTCAACTATACTTAAGTCAAACTAGAAAGCAGTAACATCACGAAAATCTTTAAATGTTTAGAAATTAAAACACACTTTTTTGGGGTACCTGTCTGAATCAGTCAGTAGAGTATGTGACTCTTGATCTCAGGGTTGTTAGCTCAAGTCCCATCTTGGTGTAGAACTTACTTTGAAAAAATAAATAAAAATAAAAACACACTTGTTTTAATCCATGAATTAATAAGAAAGTCTCCAAGTAATTAGAGATCAATACACTAAATAAAATACAATATATCCAAATACCTGGGAAGTGGTCAATGCAGTAATGAGAAGGGAATTTATAGCATCAAATGCTTACATTAGAATAGAAGAAATATCTCATGCCAATAATCTAAGTTGCTATTTCCAGATCTAGAAATCTAGAAAAATAAAAGCAAAATAAACAAACTCAAAACAAGCAGAAGGAAGAATATTATAAACATGAAGGCAAAAATCAGCAAAATTGAAAACAGAAAAATTGAGAAAAATCAATAAATGAAAAAATTTCTTGGACATTTTTCTTGAAAAAATTAATAAAATTGATAAAACTTGAACAACACTGATAAGAATAAAAATACATAATTAAAAAATCTCCAATAATGAGAGTGAAAGGACATCAAAACAGATCCTCTAGTTGTTAAAATGATTCTAACAAAGGAATACTGTGAACTCTATACACATAATTTTGAAAACTTAGAAGAAATGGACCAATTTCTTGAAAACTACGAACTGCCCAAACTCAACCAAGATGAAATAGATTATTTGAATAATCCTAATCATTAAAGAAACTAAACTCATTATTAAAAAACTTCTCTCAAAGAAATCTGAAGATACAGACAATTTCATCAGAAAGTAAACTATTTATAGATTAACATGAATTAAGAAAAATACCCCTTCCAGACATTAGAAGCGGAAGAAACACTTGCCAAGTCAATTCATGAGACCAGTATCAACCTGATAACAAAAGCAGGCACAGATAGTACGAAAAATAGAAAATCATAGGGAAATAGCACTCATGAACTTAGACACAAAAATATTCAACAAAATATTATCAAATAGAATCCACAATGTATAAAAAGAATTATATACCATAACCAAATGAGATTTATTCCATGTATGCAAGGCTGGTTCAACATTTGAAAAACCAGTAAATGCAACTCACCAGGGCACTTGGGTGGCTCGTTTGGCTCAGGTCATGATCCTGGGGTCCTGGGATCAAGTCCAGCATTCAGCTTCCTGCTCAATGGGAAGCCTGCTTCTCCCTCTGCCTGCCCCTCCCTATTCTTGTATGCTCTCTCCCTCTCTATGTCAAATAAATAAATACAATCTTTAAAAGAAAAAATTCAACCCACATTATCAATAGACTAAAGAACAACGTCATATAGATATATCAATTGAGGCAAGAAAAGCACTGGACAAATTTATCATCTATTCATGATAAGCTCTTACTAAATTAAAAATGGCTGAGAATTACCTCATCTTAAAACTTGATAAAGAATATGTATAAAAAATCATAGTTACTATTACAATTTACACATGAAAATTGAATGCTTTCCAGTAAAGATCAGGAGTAAGTGATAATACAAGGCAAGAAAAACAAAGAGCATACAGATTGGAAAGGAAAAAAATAAAACTGTCCCTATTTGCAGGTGACATTATTGTCAAGAAAACCACAAAAAATCTGTAAAAGCATTCCTAGAGGTGCCTGGGTGGCTCAGTGGGTTAAAGCCTCTGCCTTCGGCTCAGGTCATGGTCTTGGGGTCCTGGGATGGAGACCCACATCAGGCTCTCTGCTCAGTGGGGAGCCTGCTTCCCTTCCTCTCTCTCTGCCTGCCTCTACCTACTTGTGATCTCTCTCTGTCAAATAAGTAAATAAAATATTTTATAAAAGCATTCGTAGAACTAGATAGTGAATTCAGCAAGATTACGGGATATAAGATCAACACAAAAAGTCAATCACATTTCTATATATTAAGTACAAACAACTGACAGATATATGAACACCAAAATAAAAGCATAGCTCCAAAGAAATGGAAATACTATACTATCAAAAAAAAAGTAATTTATACTATTAGTAAGACAGAGTCAGTATTTTTAGGTAATTATAAAATGCTGATCAATAAACCAAGAAAGACCTAAATAAAAGGAAAAACATACTGTGATCATGGATTAGAAATTCAACATAATAGAGATGACAATTATCCCTTACTGATCTATAACTTTAGCACAATTCCAATGAAAGTGTCAGATGGGTGTTTTGTAGACATAGAAAAACTTACTCTAAAAAAATTATTGGAAAGTCACAAGCCCTTACATAACTGAAATAATCTGAAGACAGAACAAAGTGGGATGAACAAGTCTACCCAATAGTAAGGGCCACATTATGATTACTGTAATCAACGGAGCATGGTATTGGCAGAACGATAGATCCATAAATTAATAGAACAGAAGAGAGAATGCAGATATAGAGCCACACAAATATGCATTACTTTTGACAAACATGCAAAAGCAGTTTCGGCCCCAAGACCTCTAATCATTCGCTTTACCGGATAAAACTGCGTGGGTTCGCGTGCGAGAGCGCCAGCTATCCTGAGGGAAACTAATGAGGAATAGTACTGGAGAATTAGACATCAATAGGAAAAAAAAAAAAAAACAGGAAAAAATAACTTAAAAATGGATCATGAACTTAAATCTAAATTACTAAAACTATTAAAAAGTAGGATAACATTGGGACACAAGGGTGGCTCAGTCAGTTAAGCATCCAACACTTGATTTTAGCTCCGGCCTGATCTCAGTGTGGTGAGATCGAGGCTCATGTCAGGCTTCATGCTTAGCATCCAGTCTGCTTGAGATTCAATCCCCACTCTCTCTGCCCCTCACCTGCTTACACTCTCTAAATACATACATACACTCATAAAAAGTAGGATAGCATTTTTCTGTATTAGTGCCAGGCAGAGTTCTTAACACAAAAAGGTGAAAAAAGGTAATAAAATTTAAAAAAGGGTAAACTGCACCTCATCAAACATAATAATAGAGTTCTCCTTTGTGATGTACCCTGTAGAGAGAATAAAAATAAATGAAACAAGATGAGATTGGGAGGGAGACAAACCATAAGTGACTCTTAATCTCACAAAACAAACTGAGGGTTGCTGGGGGGAGGGGGTTTGGGAGAAGGGGGTGGGATTATGGACATTGGGGAGGGTATGTGCTTTGGTGAGTGCTGTGAAGTGTGTAAACCTGGTGATTCACAGACCTGTACCCCTGGGGATAAAAATATATGTTTATAAAAAATAAAAAATTAAAAAATTAAAATCTGCCAATAAATAAATAAATAAATAAATAAATAAATAAATAAAAATACCAGCTGTAGGCAGGGAGAAAATATTTGCAAATTCAACAAAGGACAGAGTCTAGAATGAATACATGTATGTATATATAAAATCAAGATAAAAAATAAGCAATCCATTGGACATTAGACAAAGACATGGAGAGGATTTTTACTAAAGATGCTATGCAGAGAGCAAATAAGTATATTGAAAAATGTTCAACATCACTGAGTCATCATCTTTACAATGAGATATCACCACACATCCACTAGACTGGTTAAAATTAACAAAGGAAATAACACCAAATGCTGTACACTCACTCTGGGAAATAATTTGGTGGTTTCTTGTAAAATTAAACATACAATCATCCCATGACCTAGCAGTTGTACTCTTTAGACCTTATTTCAGAGAAGTAGAAACTTACTTTCACACAACATCCCACACCAGATGTTCACAGCAGCTTTATTCATGACATACAATCTTTCAACAGCCTAGATGTCCTTCCATGAGAGGATGGTTAAAGAAACTGTGGAAAATCATACTGTGGAATAGTACTCAGCGATGAAAAGGAACGGACTGTTGTTACATGCAGCAAACTGGATGATTCTCTGAGGAAGTATGCTGAGTGAATTAAATGAATCCCTTAAAAGTCACATAATGTGCAATATAACATTTTTGAAAAGACGAATTATAGAAATGGAGAACAGATTAGTAGTCAGCAATTAAAAGTGAGAGGGGCAGATGCATGCAGTGGGAAGGAGTTTAGTGTGGTTTTAAAAGTCCAGCTGTTGTGTTGGTACTATTCTGTCTCTTGACTGCAGTGGCAGATAAAAAAACCAATGTATGGTAAAATTGTATAGGGCTAAACACACACTCGGGTTCCATGAACTGGGATATTCAAATAACAGCAGTGGATTGTATCAATGTCCATCCTTCTTTTTTAATGAACTAGTTTTGCCAGATCTTACTATTGGGGAAACTGGATAAAGGACAGATGGGATTTCTCTGAATTATTTCTTGTAGCTTCATGTGAACCTACAACTATCTTCAAATAGGAAGTTTACCTTAAAAATTGAATGGAGGAACAAGTATAATGTCTGTTTGAGGGAGGAAGGTATGTTTGAATAAATTATAAAATAGGGTAAATTGGTGTTGGAAAATGCTAACAGTTCACATTTCTAGAAATCTTTCACACAAAACTAATCAAATTCTGAGGCAGGAAATAGAGTGTAAAGTGTCTCTCAAAATCAGTTTCTGAAAAAGAAAGCCATTACAGGGTAGAAAACAGATTCCATTACAAGCTGAACTGGGAGCGGATGTCCTAAACATCACTCATTAGAGCAGAGCAGACAGGTGCAGAGTCAGGTACTAAATTTGTATCCACTTGGTAATTTTGCCAGTCCAACCGTACAAGATACTCTGGAGACCTAATCTATTCCTCTTAACAGCATCCCCAGGGATCAGAGAAATCCCAGGACCTAACAAGGACTGAGGAAATTTTCAGACATTACCAAGATTCCACACAGCACAGAGAAAACTGCAGAAAGAAATTCAAAATATTGAAAGGAGTTCCAGAGAGCAAACAGAGACAACCTTACAGCTGAAGTGAAAAAAGTGAAGTAGGTGCTGGATAAATGGGTAGAAAGAAGTAAACAGGAATCTCTCGACTGTGAAATTAAGATTGCCTTGTCCAAATGTGCTAGGATGTATACCTTCTATCACTCCGTGCTTGCTAAAAGTGAATGAACTTAACAAAAACCAGTTCCTATCTATCCTTTTAAAATTCTGTGCATGTTTTCATCCTGCTTGAATGGCTGAAAATTTTGAGAATCAGAAATGCTACCAATTAAGATTTGTCTAGAGTGTGAGAGTTAATACAAGTTCTGTATCACAAAGTATGAAGGCATTGGGAATGCATAACGGACACCATAATATGTCTGATGTTCTTAAACATCCAAGGTACTGGGTACAAGTTACTTTTAAGTAGAAATATTTTGTGCATTCTTTTAGTATTTTAGCTTACATCAAGTAGCATTTTTATTTTTTGTCTCTAACTGTTGTGACAAAAGGTTTATTTATCTCCCATTTATTTGAGAGACTGCTTTCTTCTTGGCAGTAATTAGGTAAGCATTGCTGACTCATTCTCAGTGAGACTTCTAGTGCTCACTTAAGAGGTTCTTCAAGCTGCAGTCTGAGGATAATGAGTGCCCATCCTTATCATATGAGTGCTGGCAAGACTGTGGGCTACCAAATAAGGAGCTGGAACCAGGACAGGCTTCACAGGCCTGTGACCTGTGTAGTCACAGAGGCCCCTTCCAACAGGGGCTCAACTCTCGATTTGATGAGCTACTCTCACTGTTTTGAAATTCTTAATAGTTTTTGAACAAGAATCCCCACATTTTTGTTACACACTGTGTCCGGCCAATTATGAATCTGGTCCTGAAAATCAGGGGATGGGAATAGCTGTTCTCTCCAGAAAGAGAAAGGAGGAAGGAACTTCCTTGACATGACAGACTTGGAAACTCCACTCCTAGCAGGTTTGGCAAGGTTTGGCAAGGAGGAGACTCCTCAGTGCAGTGTTGGGTTTCTGACAGGCCTTTTCACAATACATCTGGATCATTATGTTTATCCAAGAGATAGTTTACCCAGACAGAAAAAAAGCAGAAAAGGGAATATGTCAAACCAAATTCAAGACCAGTGCTGTCAAATACTATAAATAGTTGGGGGAAACAACTTTTTCTAATATTTCTGGCTCATTCTATCACCTATAATGAAATCATTAAAAATCTTAGGTCCTGCTCACTTTTTTGGGGGGGGGGATCTGCCCACTTTTAAAATATTCTCTTGGTAGTAAAGTGCTTTGTCTTCTGTTAAAGTCTTAAGCAATAGTGTTAATGTATGTGATCCACTTCTAGATCTTGGGTAGGGAGATAAAAAATACAGTGGATATACATACATAGAATAGAAAAATGCTTTTTACATGTACTCATTACATGAGTAATGTGGGATTCTGAAATTGTTCACACATTTTATACATTGTTGAATGCTTTTATTATCATATATATGAATAAATGGTTTTTTAGTGCTGAAAAACATGTGTCCTTCCCAGTTCTTACTGTAATAACTATTTTTTATTTTTATTTTTAAGAGCTCTCCTAATATGTAACTTACATGTCATAATATTAAACCATTTTAATATATAATTCAGTGATATATAGTACATTTTTATAGAGTTGGACAAACACCACCAGTTATAGAAATCCAGTTATAGAAAATTTCCATCAATTTTAAAATATCCCCCAATCAATTCCTGCTTTCTCCAGGCAACCCCTAATCTACTTTCTATTAATATAGAACTTTCTATCTTTTCTGGATATTTTATACAAGTTAAATCATATGATATGCAGTCTTTGGTACCTGGCTTCTTTTACTTAGAAGCACATCCATTACACCAATTACTGTTCTCAGTCTTTTTTTTGTTTTATTATAGATGTTCTAATGGATATGAAATAATTTTTCATGTGTTTTTAATTTGCATTTTTCTTTAAAAAATTTTTAAATTTAAATTCAATTAATTAACAGTGTATTATTAGTCTCAGAGGTAGAGGTCAGTGATTCATCAGTCTTACATAATGCCCAGTGCTCATTATATCACATGCCCTCCCCAATGACCATCAATCAGTTACCTGACCTTCACCTAACCTTCTTCCATCCAGCAACCCTCATTTTGTTTTCTATAGTTAAGAGTCTCTTATGGTTTGTCTCCTTCTCTGTTTGTCTTGTTTTACTTTTCTCTCCCTTCCCTATAATACTCTGTTTTGTTTCTTAAATTTGACATATGAGTGAGACCTTACAATAATTGTCTTTCACTAATTGACTTATTTTGGTTAGTTCCATCTATGTTGTTGCAAATAGCAAGATTTCATTGAGTAGTATTCCACTGTATGTATATGCATCTATGTGTGTGTGTGTGTGTGTGTGTGTATACACCACATCTTTTTTATTCATCTGTCGATGGACATCTGGACTCTTTCCATAGTTTGGCTATTGTGGATATTGCTGCTATAAACATTGAGGTACAGGTGCCCCTTCAGATCACTACATTTGTATCTTTTGGGTAAATACATAGTAGTGCAATTGCTGGGGCATAGGGGTTGTAGGATAGCTTTATTTTCAACTTTTTGAGCCATCTCCATATCATTTTCCAAGGTGGCTGACAAGCTTGCAGTTTGTAAGTGTAAGAGGGTTCCCCTTTCTCCACATCCTCATCAACACCTGTTATTTCCTGAGTTGTTAATTTTAGCCATTCTGGCCAGTGTGAAGTTGTTTCTCATTGTGATTTTGATTTGTATTTTTCTGATGTGCAGTGATGTTGAGCATTTTTTCATATGTCTGTTGGTCATTTGGATGTCTTCCTAGGAGAAATTTCTGTTCATGTTTTCTGCCCATTACTTTACTGGATTATTTGTCCTTTGGGTGTTGAGTTTGATAAGTTCCATTTAGATTTTAGATACTAGCCATTTATCTGATAAGGCACTTGCAAATATCTTCTCCCATTCTGTCAGTTGTCTGTGGCTCTGTCAACTGTTTCCTTTGCTGTGCAGAAGATTTTGATCTTGATAAAGTCTCAATAATTCATTTTTGCCATTGTTTCCTTTGCCTTTATAAACATGTCCAACAAGAAGTTCCTGTGACTGAAGGTCCCAGAGGTTGCTGCCTGTGTTCTCCTCGAAGGTTTTTATGGATTCCAGTCTTACGTTTAGGTATTTCATCCATTTTGAGCCTATTTTTGTATATGATTTAAGAAAATGGCCCAGTTTCATTCTTCTGCATGTGGCTGTCTGATTTTCCAACACTGTTTTTTGAAGAGACTGACTTTTTTCCATTGGATATTCTTCCCTGCTTTGTCAAAGATTAGTTGACCATAGAGTTCAAAGTCCATTTCTGAGTTTTCTATTCTGTTCCATTGATCTACATGTTGTTTCTGTGCCAATACCATACTGTCTTACTGATTATAGCTTTGTAATAGAACCTGAAGTCTGGAATTGTGATGCCACCAGACTTGGTTTTCTTTTTCAACATTCCTTTGGCTATTTGGGGTCTTTCCATACAAATTTTAGAATTATTTGTTCCAGATTTGTGAAAAAAGTTGATAGTATTCTGAAAGGGATCACATTGAATGTATAGATTCCTCTAGATAGCATAGACATTTTGCCAATATTTGTTCTTCCAATCATGTGCATGGAATGTTTTTCCATTTCTTTGTGTCTTCCTCAAGTTCTTTCATTAGTGTTCTCTAATTTTCTGAGTATAGATCCCTTGCCTTCTTATTAGGTTTATTTCTAGATACCTTAGAGTTTTTGGTGCAATCGTAAATGGGATCAACTCCTTAATTTCTCCTTCTGTCTCATTGTTAGTGTATAGAAATGCAACTGATATCTGTGCATTAATTATATATTGACACTTGTTGAATTCCTGTCTGAGTTCTAGCAATTTGGGGTGGAGTTTTTTAGTTTTTCTACCTGGAGTGTTATGATATCTGTGGAGAGTGAGAGTTTGACTTCTTGTTTGCCAATTTGAATGCCTTTTATTTCTTTTTCTTGTCTGATTGCTGAGGCTAGGACTTCTAGTACTATGTTGAGCAATGGTGGTGACAGTGGACATCCCTCTCATGTTCCTGACCTTAGGGAAAAGCTCTCAGTTTTGCCCCACTGAGAATGATATTTGGTGTGGGCTTTTTATATATGGCTTTTATGATATTGAGGTATGTACCCTCTTTACCTACACTGTGAGGAGTTTTAATCAAGAAAGGATGCTATACTTTGTCAAATGCTTTTTGCTGCATCTATTGAGAAGCTCACATGGTTCTTATCCTTTCTTTTATTAATGTAATCTATCACATTGATTGATTTGTGGGTATTGAGCCATACTTACAGTCCTGGAATAAATCCTACTTGGTCTTGGTGCATAATCCTTTTAATGTATTATGGAATCTTATTGGCTAGTATATTGGTGAGAATTTTGGCATCTATATTCATCAAGGATATTGGTCTGTAATTCTCCTTTTTGGTGGGGTCTGTCTTTTTTTGAGATCAAGGTAATGCTGGCCTCATAGAATGAGTTTGGAAGTTTTTTTTTCATTTTTATTTTTTGAAACAGCTTTAGAGGAATAAGTATTAGTTCTTCTTTAGATGTGTGATAGAATTCCTCCAAGAAGCCATCTGGCCCTGGGCTCCTATCTTTTGGGAGATTTTGATAAATGCTTCAGTTTCCTTGCTGGTTATGGATGGTTTCATGTTTTCTATTTCTTCATGTTTTAGTTTTGATAGTTCATACATTTCCAGGAATGTGTCCATTTCTTCCAGATTGCCTAGTTTTTTGGCATATAGTTGCTCTTAATATGTTCATACAAATATTGGTATTTCCTTGGTGGTGTTGTGATCTCTCCTCTTTCATTTATAATTTTATTAATTTGGGTCCTTTCTCTTTTCTTTTTGATAAATCTGGCTAAGGGTTTATCAATCTTATTAATTCATTCAAAGAACCAGCTCCTAGTTTTGTTGATCTGTTTTACTGTTCTTTTGGTTTCTATTTCATTGATTTCTGCCCTAATCCTTATTAATTCTCTTCTGGATTTAAGCTTTATTTGATGTTCTTTCTCCAACTCCTTTAAGTGTACATTAGGTTGTGTATATGAGAGCTTTCTTGTTTCTTGAGAAAGGCTTGTATTCCTATAAACTTCCCTTTTAGGACTGTATTTTCTCTATTCCAAAGGTTTTGAACAGTTGTGTTTTCATTTTCCTTTGTTTCCATGAACTTGTTGAATTCTTCTTCAATGTCCTAGTTGACCCATTCATTCTTTAGTAGGATTCTTTTTAAGCTCCATATATTTGAGTTCTTCCCAAATTTTTTCTTGTGATTTGAGTTCACATTTCAAAGCATTCAAACTATAGATATGAAAGTGTTCAGGGAATGATTCCAATCTTTTGCTACCAGTTGAGACCTGATTTGTGATCAGTATATGATCTATTCTGGAGAATGTTCCATGTGAACTTGAGAAGAATTTCTATTCTGTTGCTTTAGGATGGAATGCTCTGCACATATCTGTGAAGTCCATCTGGTCAAATGTGTCATCCAAAGCCCTTGTTTTCTTGTTGATCTGCTTAAATGATCTGTCCATGGCAGTGAATGGAGTGTTAAAGTTCCTTACTATTATTGTATTGTTATCCATGTGTTTTTTAAATTTTGTTATTAATTGGTTTATATAATTGTCTGCTCCCATGTAAGGGGAAGAAACCTTTATAATAATTAGATCTTCCTGTTGGATAGACACTTTGATTGTGATATATTATCCCTCTTCATCTCTTATTACAGTCTTTGGTTTAAAATCCAATTTGTCTGCTATAAGGATTCCAACCCCAGCTTTCTTTTGATGTCCACTAGCATGATAAATAGTTCATAATAAGTGTCTTTGGGTCTAATATGAGTCTCTTACAGATAGCATATTGATGGTTCTTGATTTTTAATCCAATCTGATACCTTGTGTCTTTTGAGTGGGGCATTTAGCTCATTTATATTCAGAGTAACTATTGAAAGATAGGACTTTAGTGCCATTGTATTGCCTGTACAGTCACTGTTTCTGTATATTGTCTCTGTTCCTTTCTGGTCCGTGTCACTTTTGGGTTATCTCTTTGCCTAAAGGATCCCTTTTAATAATTCTTGCAGGGCTGATTTAGTATCCTGAAAGCTTTTTCTCTCCTTCTTGAATGAGAGTCTTGCTGGTTAAAGTATTCTTGGCTGCATATTTTTCTCATTTACCACCCTGCATATATCATGCCAATTCTTTCTGGCCTGCCATGTCTCTGTGGAAAGGTCTGCTGCCAGTCTAATGTTTCTACCCTTGTAAGTTATACGGACCTCTTGACCTGAGCTGCTTTTGGGATTTTCTTTTTGTCTCTGAGATTTGGAAGCTTCACCATTATATTTTGTGGTGTTGGTCTATTTTTATTGATTTTGAGGGTGGTTCTCTGTGCCTTGCAGACTTGAATGCCTATTTCCTTCCCTACATTAGGGTAGTTCTCAGCTATAATTTGCTCCAATATATTTTCTGCCTCTTTCTCTTCTCTTTCTCTTTCCTTTTTCTTTTGGGATCCCAATTATTCTAATATTGCTTAGCTTTATGTTATCCCTTATCTCTTGAATTCTCCACTCATAATCTGGTAGTTTATCTTTCTTTTCTTCAGCTTCTTTATTCTCTGTCATTGTGTCTTCCATATCATTAATTCTCTCTTCTTCCTCATTTGTCTTAGCAGCCAGAGCTTCCCTTTTTTATTGCATCTCATTAATAGCCTTTTTTATTTCAACTTGATTAGATTTTAGTTCTTTTATTTCTCAAGAAAAGGATTCTCTAGTGTCTTCTATAATTTTTTCAAGCCTAGCTAATATCTTTATAATCATTCTTCTGATATCCTACTTATATTCATGCTGATTAGGTCGCTGGCATCTAGTAATGCCTCTTGTACTCGTCTATGAGTTTTTCCATCTTGTCATTCTTGCAGAAAGTGATCTCTTTTCTATTTGTAGAATTTCAGCAATACTTTTCTAAGATCTCTGGTTGAGTTCCCAGGTATTCAGAAGGATTTGATAGCTATCTAGTTGAATTCCTGGGACCAGACAAAACTACAGTCTCCTACTTCTCTGCCATCTTGGAAAACCTCTGATTTGCTTTTTTGTAATGACCAATGGTGTTGAGCTTCTTTTCATGTGTTTATGAGACATTCATACACACAACACATGCATGCATGCATGCACACACATCTTTACACATAGTACTTCTTTGGTGAGAATAATGATGTAAATATTTTGCATGCTTGTAATTGAGTTATTTGCTAACTTCGGAGTTTCAAGACTCCATTAGGCTTTTGGTATTAATATAATAATTCTTATAGGTTTTTCATAAATAGATACTCTACCAGATTGATTAAGTTCCTTTTTATTCTAGTTTGTTGGGACTTTTTGTTTTGTTTTGGGTTTTAGTTGTTGTTGTTGTTTTTGAATTTGGGTTTTCAAACTTCTTTTTTTCTGTATCTGGATGAACATATGGTTTTGTCTTTTATATTGTAAATAGTCATGGCATTTTTGTATATTATTGGAATTGCTTTGTTACTTTTAGGGTGAGGATTTTGTGTCTGGGTTTATAAGGGCGATTGGCCTGTAATATTCTTGTTTTGTCTTCTTCTGGTGTTTTTGTATTACTAAATGTTGACCTCATAAAATGAGTTGAGGATTGTTCTCTCCTTTGATAAAATTTGAAGGAGATCTTATAGTATTGGTATTATTTTTTCCATAAATGATGGTAGAATTTGACAGTGAACCCATCAGACCTGGGCTTTTTATTTTGGAAATGTTAAAATTAGTGTTTTGATCTCTTCACTTCTTATTTTTCTTTTAGAAGTTCCATTTCTTTTTGAGTTAGTTGTAGTAACTACTGTTTTCCAGGAATTTTTCTGAACAATGTAGAATATAGATTATGTGTGTGTATGTATATAGTGCCCTCCTAATTTTTTAAATCTCTGAAATATCAATGATAATAATCACTTTTTCATTATTAATTTTAATAATTCAAGTCTTCTCTCTTTTTTTTTTTTTTTAAAGATTTTTTTATTTATTTATCAGAGGGAGAGAGAGCGAGCACAGGCAGACAGAATGGCAGGCAGAGGCAGAGGGAGAAGCAGGCTCCCTGCTGAGCAAGGAGCCCGATGTGGGACTCGATCCCAGGACGCTGGGATCATGACCTGAGCCGAAGGCAGCTGCTTAACCAACTGAGCCACCCAGGCGTCCCATCAAGTCTTCTCTCTTTTTTCTTGACAATCTAGCTAAAGGTTTGCCAGTCCTTGAAAGAGCCAATGTTTTGGTTTCACTGTTTTCTTCATTGTTTTTCTTTCTTTTGATTTCCATCCTGATCTTTGTTATTTCTTTCTTTTGCTTGCTTTTGGTTAAATTTGCTTTTCTTTTTTCAGTATCCTTAATGTGGAAGACCAAGTTATGTCTTCCTTTTTTTCTAGAATAGGCATTTAAGACTCTAAATTTCCCTATAATGCTGCTTTAGATAAATACTATAAATTTTGATATGTTGTACTTTGTTTTTTGTTAAGTTAAATTTTTTTTTAAATTATGCATTGTGATTTACTCTTTTATCAATGGGCTATTTGAAAATGTATTATTTACCAAATATCTGTGTGTTTTTCAAATTCTATTTTGTTTTTTGATTTCTAATTTAATTTCATTTTGGTCAGGAAATACACTTTGTGTGATTCCAATTCTTATCAATGTAATAAGACTTTTCTATGAACTAGCCTATGATTTATATTGGTGAATGTTCCATGTATACTTGTAATGAATTCTTTACTAGTAATATAGCAGAATGTTCTATAGACGTAAGTTAAGCCAAGTTGATTGATAGTGTTATTTGTGTCTTTTTTATCCTTACTGATTTTCTGTCTCATTTTAGTCAGTTACTGAGAACAGGCTACTGGTCTCCAACTAATTTTGTTGTATACCTCCTCATTTCAATTCTGTTAATTTTTGCTTCATATCAGGCATTTTTATTCTCTATTTTTAGGTCTGTATGTTTACAATTGGTTTATCTTCCTATGAATTAACTGTTGTTTTCATCATAACACATCCCTCTTTTATCTATTAGAATTTTAAAAGATTTGAGTAAATCCTGATTATATTACTAAAGTAACTATATTAATACTATGGTTAATGTATGTATGGTGGATCTTTCTTCATTCTTTTACATTCAACAGCTTTGTGTACTTGAATCTAAAGTGTAAATAGTCCTATAACCATTAATGTTCATTGTATTAGATTTCTCCAGAGAATCATAATCAAGAGAGTGTGTGGACACACACACACACACACACACACATATCCTGTAAATTTTATATATATACATATATGTACATATGTATGTATATTTGTTTACTTGTGTATATATATGCATATATATATTATGTAATATATATAAAGATTTTATTATATTATATATATGTATATATAAAGATTTTATTATAAGGAATTGGCCCACATAATTATGGAAGATGAAAAGTCTATCATCTGCAGTATGGGCTGACAGGCTGGATTCCCAGGAAAGCCAGTAGTGCATATAAAGTCCCAAGGCAGTCTACTGGAGAATTCTATCTTTTGGAGAGGCTTGTCTTTTTCTGTCCAGACCTTCAACTAATTGGATAAGGCCTACCTATATTATGCAGGACTTAAAGTTCACCAATCCAAATTAATCTCATATAAAAGCTGACACATAAAGTTTACTACCAAACTCAGTCATCCCAAATGCTAGCACTTTCAGAGTCAAAGTCCCTGTCATCACATCTTCTTATTGGCTTTGATATTAGTTTACATATTGTCCTATGGATCATTAGTGGAGAAGCTGCCTAGCAGTGGGTTCAGATAAATCATTACTAGGTTCTTTGAGAAGGGTCTCAGTAAGAGTTTAAAATTACATAATTGAATTTCAGAACATTTGAGACAAATATTAATCTGGATTTACTGCATCTACTTTTTAATATTAAGTTCTATACTTTGTAAATACTGAAAAAACTATTTTCAGGTTAATAAGGAGATTAAAAATCTGATTCTGAAAAAAATATTATAGAAAACATCAAGGATTGGTTCCAACTGCAAATTAACGTTTTATCAGGAAGCTTGAATATATTTCTATTTTGTATATGTGCAAGTATATTTAAAGTGAAAAATGCAGTAGTAGGATGTACGTGTTAGCATTTTTAAAATGAGAAAGAAGAGAAATGATATATCTCTGTGTAAAAATGTGGAGAACAAAGGGTTGTGCACAAATGTCAATAAATAAATATTTTGAGGAAAAACAATTATAAAAAAAACCCTTGTATATTCAGGCACATTTATCCAATCCATAGCATATTCTTAAGAGTGTGTCTAACAATTATTTTGAACTGGTGAGAAATTGAGCAAAATTTTAAAGATGTTCCAAGGAGTATCTTATTTAATGCCTAATCAATTTAAACTTCTTGCCATTGATTTCATAGAAACTCTTAAATAAACTTAAACAAATTACATTGCTCCTCAATAAAATCTTAAGTGTGTTAATACAGTTAAATACCAATAGCACAAATAAAGCAAAACTTTTTTTAATACTCCATAAGTGTCTTTTGTAGGTTCCTAATTTTTAAATACTTTGTTATACTCATGTACTATTTATTTCATCTATTCAAATAGCATGTAGTTTTTAACTTGTATATACTAGTATACAGTTGACATTGATTTTACCAAATACAGACTTTCAGTAAATTATGAAACAACATGTGGCACCTACCTTTGTGGGACCTATAGAATAGAGGTTGAAGCAGACATAGTGTGATCACACAAATATAATTATAAGGTCCTAAACATATTGCAAAAAGACAAATATTTTAAAATCTATGAAGGGACCGGTTTCAATATGGGACATCAAAGAAGTCTATTTTAAGAAAAAGACATGTGAGTTGAGAGCTGATAGCTGAACAGTTTTTTAGGGAAGGAGGGTTTGAACAAAATAGTCTAGGCAGATGGAAGAAAGTACAAGTGCAAAGATCTTGATTTGTGAGAGGAAATGATAACCTAAAAGCTGAAATAATATCTGGGAGCCTAAGTAGAGTATGAACTGGGGAGAGAAAGTAATAGTAAGATTTTTGGTTTTAAAATATCCTGTTTAAGGTGACTTGTTAGCACAGTAGGTAGCATGTCAGTCTCATAAAATATCCTGTTTGCCATGTATAAAACGGATTAAGAGAAGGCAGGAATCAAACAGGTGAAAACCATTAGCTGATTAGATTGATCTACAAAAGGGATGAAGGTAAGTGAAACTGAGAGGAATTATTAAGACAATAAAGAAGGCAGGTTTTTTTTTTTTTTTTTTAAGATCTTATTTATTTATTTGAGAGAGAGAATGAGAGAGAGAGGGAGAACATGAGAGGGGGGAGAGTGAGAGTGAGAAGCCAGCTCCCCACTGAGAAGGGAGCCTGATGTGGGACTGATTCTGGGACTCCAGGATCACGTCCAGAGCTGTAGGCAGTGGCTTAACCAACTGAGCCACCCAGGCACCCAAAAAGGCAGTTTTGAGAGAGATATTTAGAAGGTAATACCAATAACAAATAAAAGAGTATTGGTTATGATGGTGAGGAAGTAGGAGTGATTAGGGTTAATTGTTAGATTTCTGACTTTCGGAGTCTTAAAAATTCTAGCTTCACTCATTAAGAATGTAACCCTGAATAAGAATCATTTTTGAGGGAAGGTAATAAATTTGATTTCAGATACATTGAATTAAATGTCCTTTAAGGTATCTCAGTAAGATATATTAGGAAAGTAGTTTGATGAAAGAGTGTCGACTCAGAAGGAAAGAGATAAAAAATTTGAGAAAGTTATCTGCATACATATTGTACTTGAAGACAGCAGTGTGGATTAGAGCACAGAGTAAAAAGATCCATAGAGGATTCTGAGTCAGGAGAGGAAAGAGTTGGGAGAGATGTTTGAGATGTTTGAGGAGCTTGAAATCTAAAGGTCAAGTATTGGATAATGAACCAGTAAAGATGACTAAGAATATCCCACAAGGACACTGAGCTCTAATTATTTTTTTCTAAATTAGAGGTACTTCATAATGTTGAGTGAACTACTGAGTTTTAAATGTCTTTTTTTTTGGACTTTCTGGGTGGGATTCATTATTTCCTGACCCAGTAGTCTAGTAACTTTATGCTTTCTGTACCAACAGATGGATTGTCCAATTTCACATGCAGTATCATCAATGGCTTTTGGGAATGTGTCCACATACCTAAAAATAAGGGTTGCTGTTGACCTAAATTTCAAGTTAGAGCTTCAATTTCTTAGTTAAGAACTTAGTTACCATCTGTCAACATGCAAAACTCATAGGCACTATCTCCACTTAACCAGCAAATATTTACAGTTGATTTTCGAAAAACATGGCAGTTGGTGAACCACACACAGTCAAAAATCAACCCAGAACTTTTGACTCCCCCAAAACGTAAGTACTAAAAACCCACTATTGACTGAAAGCTTTACCAATAACAAATGGTTGATGAACATATATTTTGTATTCTATATGTATTATATATTATATTCTTACTATAAAGTAGGCTTAAAGAAAAGGTTACTAAGAAAATTTTAATGGAGAGATAATACATTTATAGTAACTTACTGTAAAAAATCTGCCTATACGTGGATCTACACAGTTCAAAACTTTTATTGCTCAACAGTCAAGTGTACTTTCAACTTAGATTGCAATGTGTTTATAGGATACTTTACTGAAATTAGGTTATATTCAAGGAGAGAAGGAAATTTAAATGATGTCTTATGAAAGGAAGTAAGAAGGGTGAAACACATACATGTATATAAATGCAGTCTTTTTCTTTATAATTTCAATGTCTTCTTTTAGGTTTTTATGCAGCATTACAGATGATTGACATAATTTTGAACTTTAGGCTTTTAAAAAGTTATGCTGTGGGGCCCTGGGTGGCTCAGTGAGTTAAGCCTCTGCCTTTGGCTCAGGTCATAATCTCAGGGTTCTGGGGTCAAGCCCCACATCGGTCTCTCTGCTCAGCAGGGAGCCTACTTCCTGCCTATCCAACCTCCCCCCCCCCCGACCCCCGCCTGCCTCTCTGCCTACTTGCAATCTCTCTCTCTGTCAAATAAATAAATAAAAATTTTTTAAAAAAGTTATGCCAGTTCTCTCTTCATATTCAAGGCATCCATAAATGTGATAATTATGCTTTTTAAAATTTTTATCCAAGTAATAGTATTATTATTAATGATAATGCATCTAAGCAGATTAAAAATAACTTAACAGTATACTTATTAAGCAGTATATTTTCTTATATATCTCTAGGTTTTTAAAATTTTTATAGAAAATTATATTATTTTTTATATCAAGGTAGTATAGTGAGTTCTAATGTGAATCTCATCATTTTTCAATGTCTTTTTTGGGGGGCAGTGAGGGAGGAGATTCCTTATTGATCCTGTGAAATATAATGTCTTTAGCTCTATCTCACTTAATCTTAAATATATCGCTATTAATAAAGTTTTTGGTGATAAGTGGTTCACAAATATTCTTCCAATTCTGAATAAATATCACTTACTTTTTCCTATGTTATTAATATTCAAATGATAGTTGCAATAAAATTCTGTGTAGATCAAGGACATTTTCTTACAAATATATCAATATTGCAAAGCTTGTATCATATCATATGACTTTAGATTAAGAAAAATAAATACTGTTTGCCATAATTTTTAGGACCACCTTTAGTATCACCTTGCCTCTATTTTATGTCTCCTTAACTCCCTTAAGGTTAACAACAGCTTATGTAACTGTCCCCTTAGAGACTTTTGTAAATATCATTGAGACACTTTTTCTAGACTGAGAAAAATGTCTTGGGTGGCTGCCTAGCCTGGTCTCATTAATATGCATCTGCATTGTCTTCCTGTGACAAACAGCAGAGAAAATACAGAGATAGGAGGGTGGAGAATTAAATTATGTGAATTTTCCCCTAGTGACAAGGTGATGAATCAAATAACTACACCAATCTGAATATCTATTTTTATTCCTCATTCCAGGAATTTCCCAAGCAGGTAAGACAAACAACCAGATAATCTAGAAAATTCATTCACATTGAGACACTTGACAGTCTTGAGCAGAGTGGATATAAAATTTACCCTTGACTTCTGAAGAAGGGTATTTTTAGATAGGAAAAGTGCCAAGGGCTTAAATACTTAACCATTATTTTTCTTCAACATTGAAGAAAAGAAATCAAAAGTTATACTGATTGGAAACTTTGGCTCTTAGACTTTATTTTACCCTTATCTTATATATATTTTTTTCATTCTTGACTTTATCATTAGTTTCTCCCATAAATAAATACAATGTGAAACTATTGCTTTCCTTATAACTTAGTTGTTTTAAAGATTTTTTTGTTTTCACTAAATGAGGCTGTTGAGTTTGGAAAGAAAATTAGAAGAGTTTAATGGATGAATTCGCTAGGGTCAATATAGAGAGATTCATATTAGAAATGAGATTATAAGGGCTAGAAACAGACTCTATATCTGTTGTGATTATATAGGACACACTCAGACATTATGCTTGAATAATATTTTGTTGCTCAAAGAGACTGACCCATACCTGAGGAAAGATAGAACAAGAGGAGATTGACTCAGAGCATAAATGTTAGATGGTCACTCGCAAGAATTGGTCATATTCTTTGTACCTATAACTTTGTTTTTTTAATCCATCCATGCATTCATTATCAACCTACCAATAATCTCTCTATCATTTATATAGTGGAATACATTATTCAGAAGCTAAGGGAGAAAATGTAAAATAGATCAAAGCAGAACTGCTCTCTTGTCAAGATAAAGCCTCAGGCTCCCTGTGTCCTCGCTTCACCTTTATACCCTGCTTCTCTGACATCTTTTCTTTTCAGAAAGACCATGGAGAAGTACACAGTGCTCAGCATGAAGACTATTGTCCAGAGTTATTTCTGTAACATGAAACCCATTTTGACTTTCCCTTATGTATTCAGATTTAGATACTGCAAAATTATGAAGGAGGCCAAGAGAATTCACTTTCTTTCCTTTCTAATTACGTCTCTTCTTTCCTGGCCACTTCTTTCTTTTCTTAATACCTAAAAATTGTCCACAGTATGTAGTTGATAAGATCTGCCCTCTTCTACTTCTAGTATATATCATGCTGAAATTTACCCATTCTTATCCATGCCTCATATTTCAGAGGAATGCCTATAGTCTTACTTTGCTGTATAGAGGAAAGAAATCATAATGTATGAAATGAACAAAAACAAAATTATTATTCTTATTTTCTGTAATATTTGCTTCTTAAAAATAGATGCAAGTCCTGAATCTTCCCTCGTAAAATTTATGTGACATTGCAAATTGTATTTTAGGGCACAGCAATGTTTCAGATATGTTGAAAGTCTCACTACATAGGGGTTTGCTGACTCTCCTTGCGAATATGTGCAGCTCTGATTCTACTTTGCCATGTATGCTCATAGGGCCCAATATAATGTTGGTGGACTATATATATTCAACAAATATGGTTTATTTTTATCAATAAACATATTCCTTCATTTATAATAGAGCTGGGAAATCCAGGATTCTGCAGCTCAGCTATAAAAGAAGAGCTCTCTTAGCATTTGCAGGTGAGGTGGGACAGGAGGAATGCATAAAGTAGATATACATTGAGAGGGAAATGGAGTCAAGGTCTGAATCTTCTTTTTTTAAAGACTTTTTAAAAAATTTACTTACTTTACAGGGGCAGAGAGAGAGAGAGAGATCACAAGTAGGCAGAGTGACAGGCAGAAAGAAGAAGGAGAAGCAGGCTCCCCACTGAGCAGAAAACCAGATGTGGGGTTTGATCCCAGGACCCTGGGATCTTGACCTAAGCTTAAGTCAGAAACTTCACTGACTGAGCCACACAGGCACCCCAAGATCTGGATCTTCTTTACAAAATAACATTTCACTCATGTAGTACAATGTTACTGGCCTAGAAATGGGCTGATGTTTGTGAATCTTACAAAATTGTGGGATCTTCTGAAAATGTTGTGGAAAACTTTTTTTTTTTTTTTACATAAAATACACAAGTTAAAATGTGGGCAGTGTATGGATATTTTAGGGACTTCGTGATGCCTTTCAATTCAACTCAGTGGATCTATAAACTATGTTAAAATCCCCTCTTCAATCACAATCTGAAACAGAGCCTAGAGATGTGGTTACTGCAGAAAATGAAATTCTTTTAGATCATTTTCCAGATTCAGGAGTGGAATTCTGTTCTTAAAGAAACTGCAGTGACCCTGTGGAAAGTAGGCTGTGATTTTTATAACTTAGCACCAACTAGAGTTGATGGTGGTAATTTCTATGTGTTGGTCTGTGTGGTTGAGTATGATGGGAAATAATGCTAAATTCTATTTGATTCACAGAAAATGCAAACTAATAGAGACTCCCTGGCAGTTAACTTGCATAATGCTGACCTAAGATTTTGCATTTGTATTAATGAGTATTAGTGACTCAACTAAGCCCTGGGAACTGACAAGATGCAATTTGAAAGCTTCAGCTTGTTAAGGAGAAAGCAAAGCAAGGCAGTGTGAAATGTTCCTCACTGTCTCTAATTTAGCTTGAGGTGGAAAGGCCCAAAATGGCCGCCTCCCTGAGATAAGGAACCCTGAGGATGACTTGGCACTTCTCCACCAAGTCACTTCTGCATAGCTTTAAGAACTGCCACATGACCCTGAGCGAATCAGCTATAAGACCCCCTAAAAATCCCTAGTTTACCTATAAATATCTGCCGCAGTCATAGCTGGGTGCTCAGACTTTGGAAAGGATCCTGCTGAGCTGGCTGACGTTAATAAAACTGTGTTCTCCCAGCTCTCCACATGCCGCTTGAGTTTCTCTGTCACCTCAGAACTTCCACAAGCTCTCTCAAACAGAGAAGCTGTACTTTATGAGTACTCTTGTCCAAGGACAATAAGCTCACCATGACCCAGTTTTACTCAATATCTAGCCAGTCCTGCATGCTCTTGCAGGAGACGGCTTAATTAAGTTATAGAGCTCTAGCCCAATCGTGACTAATAGATATGCCATTGCTAAAAATTCAAGCCCAACTTGAAAAGTTGAAGTTGGTTATATTTAGTTATTTGAGCAATAAATTTGGAATTTCACTGAACCGGTTTTCAAAGAGGCAGCACATGTAAGCACCTCGTGTTTAAGATTTAATACAGATTCATTAGCAGATTATAGACAATTTTAGAGCTATTTCCATAGACTCAACCAAATAACCTCAGCAATCTCAGAAAAAAAGAAAAGTTTTTGAGAGAACTTAAAGGAGTAAATATCAGGTAGTTTCACACAGAAAGTATTTTCTTCTTCATGCTGAAATTCCACAGGAAAGTATGGAAGAGTCTCTTCCAGTGCACATCAATTTTACTTCCCTGACCTCACCATTAAAAGGCCTAATATAGGGCATGTTGGTGGCATAGTCAGTTAAGTGGCTGACCTTTTACTTTGGCTTGGCCATGATCTCAGGGTCATAGTATCAAGCCCCACCTGGGTTCCGTGCTCAGCATGGAGTCTGCTTGGGAATCTCTCCCCCTCTCCTTCTACTCCTCTCACTTTAAATAAATCTTTAAAATTAAAAAAGCCTAGTACAGACAGAATAGTAATGTACACTTAAAAAAAAAAGATTTTATTTATTTATTTGACAGAGAAATCACAAGTAGGCAGAGAGGCAGACAGAGAGAGAAGCAGAAGCAGACGTCTTGCTGAGCAGAAAGCCCAATGTGGGGTTGGATCCCAGGACCCCGAGATCATGACTTGAGCCAAAGGCAGAGGCTTAATCCAGTGAGCCACACAGACACCCTAGCAGTGTACACTTTAAATCAGGTGAATGACAGATTTGTCAACTATCATATATCTCCTTTAAAAATTCAAATCATGCATAGATGGCAAATAAAAGCAAATGATTTATTAATGGTATATTTTGATATTTACTCTATGTACCCTGGAGGTCAACTCTTTTGAGTACTGACTTTTAAAATATTTAAATAACCTTTTTTCCTTCTCTACTAATTCCCTCAGTTTGTAAAATACTAAGGGGGAAGTCTTTTTGTTTTCAATGTAAAATAGGCTGCAGTTATCATCATTGGAAGTACTATAATAGGATCACAATTATTAAAATGCAAAAAACATTCACTATATGCTCTGAATGACCAAAAAAGACACTTAAACAATGTGTTTATTGTTTCCATCTATGCAAAAAAAACAAGACAAATCAAAATAGAAAACCATCTACACACAAAAACAAACTTTGGATGTAAACGCTACAAAAAGATCAGCATCAGTTTATTCTGGGTAGAAAGGTTCAAATTTCTCTTTTTACACTTTTTTTTTTTTTTAGAATTACAAAATTACATACATCATAGTTCTTGCAAAAGGAAGCATTTTTTTTTTCCCATCACCTTCACCATCATACCTGCCTTATCTTCAACCTCTTAAGTCCTCATCACATGTATAGAGCTAGATAGCATTTTGATAGATGTTTTTGGCATTTGACAGACCTTGGAGACTGGAACGGCTTGAAAGTTTAAACTATATTTGCTCTCAGTTATCCAGCTTCCACTACGCGATTTTTAAGTGCACTTTTAAAAAGTATAATGTACACACATAAGTAAAATCTATACTGTAAATAATAGATTCCCATTGTCCATTGTGTAGATATATATTTCCATCTAGCATGATTTTTCTTCTGCCTTAAGGACATCCTTTTAGATTTCTTGCAGTGTGGGTCAGCTGGTGATGGGTTCTTTCGCCTATTATATGCCAAATTTAGTCAAATTTGGAAGTTTTGGTTATTTCTTCTTCAAATATTTTCTGTATCTGATCCTTGCTCTCGCTTCCTTTAAGGCCTCCAGTTACATGTGTATTAGATAATTTAAAATTATTTCACAACTGACTGATGCCTTGTTCACTTTTTAAATTCATTTTCTTTTCTCAATGTGTCTTTGTATAGTTTTAATTACTGTATCTTCAATTGGCTAATATTTTCCTCTGCGATGTTTAATTTTCCATTAGTCCCATCTAGTGTGTTTACACCTTAGACATTATAATTTTTGGCTCTAGGAGTTTGGATACTTTCTTATGTCTTCCATATCTCCAAGTAACTCTTTGATTGCATGATATGCAGTTATAGCTTTTAATTCTAACATAATAATAACAACGTTTAATTCTAACTGTTAATTCTATCATCTGTGTTAGGTTGATTTTGATTAATTTATTTTCCTCTTCATTAAGGGTTATGTTTTCTTTGTACACCTGGCAATTTTTCAATGGATGGTAGATATTATGAGTTTTATCTTTGTTAGATGGTGCATATATTTGTGTTCCTGTCAATATTATTGAGCTTTGTTGTGGACTGCAATTAAATTCTCCAGAGATTTTATCCATTTGAGTTTTGTTTTGTTAAGTGGTAAAAGAGAAGTTTTGCTCAATGTAAGGCTAAATTTTCCTCATTCTTGAAACAACCACCTTTTTGTATATCCTAATACCTTACAAATGCTGAGGTTTTCCAGTGCGGTGGCTAATGAGAACAGGGGCTATTCTCAGGCTTATGCAAACAGCAGGCTCTCTTGTTTCCATTCTTAAAAATTTTTTAATGGAGATGAAATCCCCATAACAGAATTAATTATTTTATCTTAATTTTTAATGTTTTTTTGGTATTTATTTATTTATTACATACAATGTAGTATTTGTTTCAAGGGTACAGGTCTGTGATCTCACCAGTTGTACACAATTCACAGTGCTCACCATAGTAGATACCCTCCCCAATGTCCAATCACCCAGCCACCCTATCACTCTCTCCCTTCCCTTGAGCCACCCTCAGTCTATTTCATGAAATTAAGAGTTTCTTATGGTTTGTCTCCCTCTCTGGTTTTGTCTAGTTTCATCTATTTTAAAGTGTATAATTTAGTGGCATTTAGTATAGTCATAATGTTGTGCAACCACCACCTCTAAAAAATTGCAGGACATTTTTATTACTCCACCAAAAAGTCTCCTAATACTCACCATTTGCCTTTCCTCAGACCCTGGCAAGCACTGATGCACTCTTTTCTATATATTTACCTATTCTGGATCTTCCATATAAATGGAGTCATACAATGTGTGACCTTTTGGGTCCAGCCTCTTTCATTTAACATAATGTTTTTGAGGTCCATTCATACCATAGTACATATTAGTATTTCAATCCTTTGTATGGCCAAATAATATTCCATTGTGTGTATATGCCACATTTTGTTTATCTCCTCGTCAGTTAAAAGACATTGGGTTGTTTCCACATTTTGACTATTGTGAGTAGTACCACCATGAAATATTTGTTTGAATGCTAGTTTTCAGTTATTTGGGGAAATATGTATAGAAGTGGAATTGCTAAGTCCCATGGAGTTATATACTTAACTTTCTGAGGAAAAATCAAATTGTTTTCCATAGAAGCTGTGTCATTATATATTCCCATCATCAATGTATGAAGTTTCTAATTTCTGCATATCCTCACCAACACTTAAAATTTCCCCTTATTTTTTAATAGTCATTCTAGTAGGTTGAAGTGGTACTACATTGTGATTTGGGTTTTCATTTCCTCAGTTACTAATGATGTGGAGCATCTTCTGATGTTTTCTTGGCCGCAGGTATATCTTCTTTGGAAAAATGTTTATTCAGGGATCTTTGCCCATTTTATAATTTGATTGTTTATATTTTGTCATTGAGGTGGAAGGATTTTTTTGTATACTCTGGAGAGCAGATTCTTATCAGATATGATTTACAAATATTTTTTCCCACTCTATAGAATCTTTTAAAATTACTTGATAATGTTGGTGCCTGAGTGGCTCAGTTGTTAAGTATCTGCCTTTGGCTCAGGTCATGATCTTAGAGACCTGGGATTGAGCCCCTCATTGAGTCCTGCATTGGGCTCCCTGCTCAGTGAGGAGTCCCCTTCTTCTTCTCTCTTTTCCCCTTCCCCCTGCTCATGCTCTCTCTCTCTCAAATAAAAAAATAAAATCTTTAAAAAAATAATTCTTGACAATGTTTCTTATACAAAAGTTTCTAATTTTTATGAAGTTTAATTTTATCTATTTTTTAATGTTGTTTCTCATGCTTTTGGTGTCATAACTTGGCATACATTGCTAAATCCAAGGTCATGAAGATTTACTTTTATGATTTAAGTGCTTTATGTGTTTAGTTTTTATATTTATGTATTTACTCCATTTTGAATTACTTTTTCTATACAATATAAGGAAAGGGTTCAATGTCATTCTTTTGAATGTGGGCATTCACTTTTCCCAGCCCCATTTGCTAACTAGATTATCCTTTCCCCACTGCATGGCTTTCACACAACTGCTAAATATCAGTTGGCTATATGCATGAATTTATTTCTATTCCATAGGTTTATGTCTATCTTTATTCATGTCCCACACTTTTTTGATTACTGTAGCTACTTAGTAAGTTTTGAAGTTGAGAAACTCTCTTTGTTCTTCTTTTCAGTATTGTCTCTGCCATGCGAAGCCCCTTTGAATTCCACATGATTTTAAGATTACATTTGCATTCATTTCTGGAAAAAAGTGCCATTGGGATTTTCATAGGGATTGCATTGAAACTAAATTATTTAGGGCAGTATTGCCATTTTAACAATATTAAGTCTTTGAAACCAGGAACATGGGATGTCTTTTGATTTATTTAGAACTTCTTTAATGACTTTCACCAAAGTTTTAGTTTTTAGTCAGCAAATCTTTCAACTCCTTGGGACAGTTTATTCTTAAGTATTTTATCCTTTTAGATTCCACCAAAAATGGAAATGATTTCATAGTTTTCTCTTGCATAGAAGTAAAACTGATTTTTTTAAACTCATTTTTTGTATGTTGATTTAATCTTCAGCTTTGCTGAATTTGTTCATTAGTTCTAGTAGTTTTTTGTGGATTCCTTAGAATTACTATGTTTAAAATCATTACAAATAGCATCTCCCCCATATTTTGTTTTACTCATTAATACTGATAAATTCAACATTTGTGGAGGTCCTGTCAGTGCAGATGGTAAAAGCCAAGGTATTTGCTTTCTTAAAGCTCTTGTAATCTCAACACCTTGTTCATTAGACACATACAAATATTTAATAAATATTCACATTAATAAAAGAATAGATAAATGAAATGGTTCATATAATAACAATCTTCAACTTTCAAGTGGAGGTTATTTGAATAAAAGCATGGTGATGAGAGAAGGGGTCATTTCAACAGAGGCTTAGTGAGAAAATCACTTTTAGGTTCATGGTTCTTAACCTCTGTTACACATAAAAGCCAACCAAAAGTTCTAAAAAATACCTTTGCTTTGGCCATATTCTAAGACTATGTTTATCATTAAGGGGACAATTTCTAGCTCACTGATTACCAATGATAGGGAGAAAATAACATGTTTTATTTATATATCCCCCAGAGAGTCTCAGGAAAATCTTGAGGTCTGGTGTTCAGGGGAAATATATATTCTAGTCATTTATTTCTTGTTTTAACCAGTATTATTAGAAACAAGTTATTTATACTAACTGATTGTAAGATCTTTTACTTATAATCAGGGGTTGGGTATGAGGTTCTGTAAGTTTTCTGATGGCTCTAATAATCTCTGACTTTACATGCAATAAAAAGATGTATTGTCCCCCACTTTACTGAGGTCTAGAAAATTGAATTTGTAGTATTTAGTCAAGTATGTAGAAAAATGTTAAGATTAATCATTATCAGTTGCTCATTATTTCATGATAACAAATATTTGTGTAATATTTTTTATGTTCCAGTCCTTTAAAAATATTGTCATTTTATCTTTAAAACAAATATAGAGGTAGATACTATTATTATCACTATTTTACAGATGTGCTACTGAGGACAGAGACCTATTATAGTAACATGCCCATGTTTTCATAGCTCATGCTGAAAAGTTCTTTAATCTTAATGAACAGTTTTAGAACCTGTGGTCATGAGCTCCAAAATCACTGTTCTACGTCTTTGATTGGAAAAGAAAAACATAGACTTGTACCGACATTACTACAGAAATTCAGTGCAGATTTTAACTAACTACGTCTTTATACATTCCATTTGAATTCTTATCCCTATTTAGTTAGATCTGAACTGCATCCCTACCTGTCTGCCTAGAGCTCTAAGTGAAGCCATAGTCAGCGCTGGTCACGATTGTTTTTCCTTAAGTGAGCACTCCCTCCCAAAGAGAGAAATAGAGTTCCTTCATTTTAGCCCTATTGCAGCCCTCAGCTTATTATGGAATTTGTTTGGCTAGAAGAGCAGCTTATTCACATATTTTTAATACTGTTGGCTAGGTCATGTTCTCTCTAGTTCATCAAGCTCCACAACTACATACTGTATCACAGGAACCCATTTCAATCATTTATATGACACACTCGTAATCACATTTGATTTTCGACCTCTGCCTGGCAAAGTATAAACAGACCATATTTAATATGGTTTATATTTTTAAATATTTGTTTCTTCCACAGTAGTTAACACATTTTATGGAATGGAAATAAGTAACTTAACCATTGCATACTGAAGACTGGTAACCATAATGACCTGAATCTTAAGGTTTTAGAAATAAACAAATGAAACTAATATTTTTAACAGTGGATCAAATCATATCCGAGGAAAATAGACCTAGGATATGACAATTGAATAAACACAGTTTCTGGACAAAAAATTGGAAACTGATCACATGACGTGTTCAATAAACAAGCACAATTTTGTATAAAAATGGAAGAGACAAAGGAAGGGAATACTACAGAGTGGACTTGTCAGTATGGAGAAAAGGTAAAATAATTCTCTTTATTCCTAAAATCATGTTTACAGTTTTTAAAATTTAGAATCTTTTAACTTAAATACTGGGGTTCCAGAACATGCACAGTATTACGAACAGAGTCTCAAACCTCAAATATTAACACTGTTAGACAAAATTTTTTTAGCTGTATATTTCTTATCACAGTCAAAAATGTAAGTGCTTAGGCTTAGGGACAAATATCAAACCTTATAAAAGAAGGAGATTTTCAAGAAACATTTAATCCTCTAATGATTTTTTTTTTCCTGAAGAAGATTTTAAAGTCATTCTGTAATGTTGCGTCAGGAAGCTTGAGGCTTTTCTTGGTCTTCACTAAAAGGTTAAATTTCTCCCTCAGTGTATTTTCAGATATACTGAATATACATAGATATATATACAGAATATACAGGTATATATTTTCAGATATACCTTTAAAGATACACAGCCTGGCCATTTAGAACATTTTGACATGAAATTTAGAAAAACGAAATCTCTGTAGGTCATTTTGTCCTTCTTACTTCTATCTTTCATTCTAGTCACAAGAGATGGCTACCCAGACTAGCCCCATAAACCATGACAATAGTACTCTGACCATATCCTGTATCATACAATGTACAGCTCAAGCAAACCATTTACTGCTTTTATAGAATCAAGAAGAGAGAAAACACGTTTCCATTATCCATTATTGTATCTGGACAATTAAATTGTCCAGCCAATTTAATACTTTTGGCAAGCCTAACAAATACTGTAATGTTGAGCTAAGAACTATTAGCCAATAAAAAATGTTCTTAAATTCATTGATATACAGCCCTCTAGGGCTTACCAAAGGTAAAGATTAGAGAATAAACATGTATTAGTTTTTGGCCTAAGTAACAGATTAGACCCTAAACACTGTACTTCATTTTACCACTATTCTAAAAACTACCTTATGACTGCTGTTTTATGAACAGATAGAAAAAGAGAAAAATAAAAAAATATATATTTTTTTAAATAAAAAATTTTACTCCATAAAAGAAATTTAGAATGATGAACCAATGTGCTTCATGATTAAATGCTGTATTAACATGGCCAGTGAGCTAACAGCATTATGTGTAAATGTGGACTAGCATTATACCACATGTAGAGTAGGTAATACAACGTACTATCATTTAATTCTTACAGTTTTGTTATCTTCACGTTATAATTGAGGAAACTGAAGCTGTTAGTGATTTGATGATATATTCTTACAATTAATTTGTGTTTCCTACAATTAGTTAGAGCCAGAAATCTTGGTTGCACATGACTAAAATGCCTCATCAAATTCATGTTAGATAAATAAGTGTTAAGTGATCACCTACAACATAGAGAGCATTGTGCCAGGTGCTCTGGGGATCAATGAAGAGTCTACACCTGCAGCACCTGGAAGGATCATGGATTAGAATTTCACAAATCTAAGATCATACTCAAGTACCAGGCCCTACTTGGAGAAAAGGCTCAACATCTCTGAACCTAATTTCCTCATCTGGGCAATGAAGATGATGATATATATATGTTTCACAGGCCTTTTAAAGACAAAAGATAGTATTTGTAAAAATGTCTGAGAGATAGAGGGAAAATTAACTATAGGGAACAAACTGAGGGATACTGGAGGGGAGGGGGTTGGGGATAGTTAGATAGGTGATGACGATGAAGAAACGCACTTGTCAGGATGAGTGCTGGGTGCTGTGCGGAAGTGCTGAATTGCTGTATTATATATCTGAAACTAATATAACACTGTATGTCAATTATACTGGAATTGCAATAAAGTAAAATAAAATATAAAAATAAAATAAAATACATTCTAAAGGCTCATTAAAGATGTTTGCAAGGATGCTAGCATTGTACATGAATAAAGGCAGTGTTACTTCTTTTAAAGATGTGTTTGCAATACTGTTGGATGGAATAACTAGAGTCACATGAGTAAAAGATGTTACTAATAATTGTACACTTTGTAACATCTGAACACAGTTCTCGAATAAAACAATGTTTTCACACATACACACACACATGATACCAGTGAATGGCCAGAGCAGCTCTTAAACATATATTAATTTATATTATTATTGGTGGAATAAGAAAACAAAATAGGAAAATGCTGGATAGAATGAAGTAAATACCTTTTAAAATGTAATATACAACTACTAGCATACATGTGTTTTTAATGGCTTAAAATGAGAGAATTTAAAATTAGATTTTTCCAATCTTTATTCTTTTCCATTTTTTTTCCATTTTCCACATTTTCCAATCTTATTACTTATTTCAATTCCCTTATACCTTTTCAGGAAAAAAAAATTTCCCCCCCCTTGAGGTTTCTTCTGTGTCTCATATTATTTCTCACTGATTAGTGGTAAAACAAAATAAAAGCTTACAATTTTTCCTCCTGAATCATGAAGTCTACTGGTGTTCATGGTAAGGATTTATCGAATTTCATAATATATTTATGATTTACTGACATCCAATTCAGTTATGTTTTTCTTCCTGTATAGAAAGGTTAAAAAAAAAAAAAAAGACTATGCTTTAACCACTGCCATCTTGCCTCCCAACTCATTTTTAAATTTTTTTTTTTTTTAGATTTTATTTATTTATTTGACAGAGAGAAATCACAAGTAGATGGAGAGGCAGGCAGAGAGAGAGAGAAGGAAGCAGGCTCCCTGCCGAGCAGAGAGCCCGATGCGGGACTCGATCCCAGGACCCTGAGATCATGACCTGAGCCGAAGGCAGCGGCTTAACCCACTGAGCCACCCAGGCGCCCTCATTTTTAAATTTTATATTAGGACACTTTGTGCAGCATAAAGACAACCTAAATCCTTTTATGCAGCTGTCACTTTGCATGTTTTAAAAAAAGTACATCTTTTCTACCAACTGCTCACTTCACTGCTGCTGTTTTTTACCCCTACAAGCATCATGGAGGAAGCAGAGTGAGTGGCTGGTGGTCAGTTGAAGGAAGTGTCCATCCTCATCTCATTGTGCCTACTGTTCCTTACATTTTTTTTTAAGATTTTATTTATTTATTTGACAGAGAGAGATTATAAGTAGGCAGAGAGGCAGGCAGAGAGAGAGAGGAGGAAGCAGGCTCCCTGCTGAGCAGAGAGTCCCATGCGGGACTTGATCCCAGGACCCTGAGATCATGACCTGAGCCAAAGGCAGTGGCTTAACCCACTGAGCCACCCAGGCGCCCCTGTTCCTTACATTTTAATATGACTCTCTAGTCTATTATCAGCTTGACTTCAGTTACATATTTAAATTGATTCAAGGGCAATGACTAGTAGTTTTCTGTAATTATTAAAACATGGAATTAATATTATTGAAAGAGTGTTAACAAAGGGATATGGAAAATAAGTTTGTGGATAAAAACTTGATATCTGTTTTTCAAACCAAGCTCTACCTGATAAAGTGCTCAATACAAATGGAGCCATTTTTACCTCAAGAATACAAATTACCATCTATGAAAATAATTATTATCTGGTCAAACTCAAAATCTCTGTCACTAATTACACCCAGAATCACAAAACTAATGAATAATATGGAATATTTTTACATTTGTGGAATAAATGAACTGATCTTCCTAAAAGAATGCTTCATTATAATCATTCCAATTAAAAATATTCAAGGATTCTGAAAATCTATAAGCCAAAAAATTGGACAACCTAGAAGAAATGGATAAATTCCTAGAAATATATAACCTACCAAAACTAAAGCAGAAAAAAATAGAAAATTTGAACAGACCAATTACCTGCACTGCAATAATAAAAAAAACTCCCAACAAACAAAAGTACAGGATCGGATGGCCTCAAAGATAAGTTTTACCAAACATTTAAAGGAGAATTGATACCCATTCCATTCTTCTCAAACTATTAAAAACAAAAAATAGAAAGAAAACTTACAAATTCATTCTATGAGACCAACATCTCCCTGACACCAAAACCAGGTGAAGACATCACACACAAAAAAAAGAGAAATACCAGCCAACACCTCTAATGAATATACATACAAAAATTCTCAAAAAAAAAAAAAAAAAGTCAAACCAAATCCAATAATACATTTTAGAGAATCACATACCATGATCACATGGGATTTATTCTTGGGATGAAAGTGTGTTTCAATACTAGCAAAACAATCAAGTGATACATTACATCAATAAAAGAAAGGATAAAAGCCATAAGATCATTTCAAAAGATGCAGAAAAAGTACCTGACAAAGTACATCTATTCATGATAAAAAACCTTGCAAAGTAGCTCTACAGGGAACACATCTTGATATAATAAAGGCCTTATATATAAAACCCACACCCAACATCACACTCAATGGGGAACAACTGAAACCTTTTCCCCTAAAGTCAGAAAAAGTCTAGAACGTCCATTCTAGCCACTTTCATTCAAGATAGTACTGGAAGTCCTAGTTACAGCAAGTAGACAACAAAAAGAAATAAAATTCACCCAATCTGGTAAAGAAGCAGTAAAACTCTCACTATTTTCAGATGACATGATAGTATATATATAAAACCCTAAAGATCACCAAAAAACTACTATAACTGATACATAAATTCAATTAAACTGTAGGATACAAAATCACTGCACCGAAATCTGTCGCATTTCTATAAACTAATAACAGAACAATGAAAAGTGAAATTAAGAAAACAATCCTATTTACAATTGCTTCCCAAACAATGAAATACCTAGTAATAAACTGAACTGTACTCTGAAAACTATAAAACATTGATGAAAAAAATTCAAGATGATGCTAAGAAATGGAAAGACATTTCTTGCTAATGAATTAGAAAAGCAAATATTGTTAAAATATCTATACTACCCAAAACAACCCAAAGTGACTTACTGTAATCTCTATCAAAATACCAACAGCGTTCTTCACAGAACTAGAATAAACAATCCTAAAATTTGTATGGAACCACAAAAGACATTGAGTAGCCAAAGCAATCTTGAAAAAGGAATATAACACTGGAAGTATTACAATTCCAGATTTCAAGTTATATTACAAAGCAGCAGTAATTAAATAGTTTGGTACTGTTATAAAAATAAACACACAGATCAGTGGATTAGAAGAGAAAACCCAGAAATAAACCCATAATCGTATGGGTTTAACAAAGGAAGAATGAATATCCAATGGGAAAAAGGGCAGTCTCTTTGACAAAAGAGACTGGGTGTTGGGAAAAGTGGACAGCAACATGCAAAAGAATGAAACTGGACCACTTTATTTCACCATCTATAAAAATAAACTCCAAATTAGATTAAAGACCTAAATGTGAGACCTAAAATCATAAAATCCTTGAAGAAGGAACAAACAGCAGCATCTCTGACATCAGCCATAGCAACATTTTTTAGATACGTCTCTTGACACAAGGGAAATAAAAGCAAAAATAAAGTATGAGAATATGTAAAAATAAAAAGTTTCTCTACAGTGAGGGAAACTGTCAACAAAACTAAAAGGCACCCTACCCAATGGGAGAAGATATTTGCAGCAAATGATATATCTGATAAAGTATTAGTATCCAAAAATCTATAAATAACTTATCGAACTCAAAAAAACAAATCTAATTTAAAAATGGGCAGAAGACATGCACAGATATTTCTCCACAGAAGATGTACAGATGGCCAATAGACACATGAAAATATGCTCAATATCATTGATCTTCAGGGAAATGCAAATTAAAACTATGATGAGATAACACTTTACACCTCTCAGAATGGCTAAAGTCAAAAACACAAGAAATGAAAAGTGTTGGTGAGGATGTGGAGAGAAAGGAACACTCATGTACTGTTGGTGGGAATGCAAACTGGTACAGTCACTGTGGAGAATAGTGTGGAGGTTCCTCAAAAAAATTAAAACTAGAACTACCCTACTATCCGGGAACTGAGTATTTATCCCCCAAATACAAAAATGTTTATTCAAAGGGATATATGCACCCCAATACTTATAACAACATTATCTTCCAAATTATGGAAATAGCCCAAGTGTCCATCAACTGGCAAATGGATAAAGAAGAGGTGGTATATATACAGTGGAATATTAAACATATAAAAGAATGAAGTCTTGCCATTTGCGATGACATACATGGAGCTACGGAGTATTATGATGAGTGAAATAAGTCAGTCAGAGAAAGGCAAATGCCATCTGATTTCATTCATATGTGGAATTTAACAACAACAACAACAACAACAAAACAACAAACAAAACAAAAATCAAGCAAAGGGGGAGAAAAAGAGAGAGAGAAGCAAACCAAGTAACAGACACTCTAGTCAAGAGAACAAACTGATGGTTACTCAAGGGGAGGTGGATGGGAGAATGGGTGAATTAGATGATGGAGATCAAGGAGGTGTGTTTATCCTGATGAGTAGTGGGTGTTGTGTGGAAGTGCTGAATCACAATATTGTCCACCAAAAACAGTACACTATATATTAACTATATGGAATTAAAATTAAAACTTGAAAAGATAAGATGTAGTGTGTATATGTATACATATATATACATATATATATATATATATATATATATATATATATATATATACACACACACACAATGGAATATTTCTTCAGCCATAAAATGAAATCTTGGTGGGAGGAGTCAAGATGGCGGAGAAGTAGCAAGCTGAGATTACATCAGCTAGCAGGAGATCAACTAGATAGCTTATCTAAAGATTGCAAACACCTGCAAATCCATCCCCAGATCAAAGAGAAGAAGAACAGCAATTCTGGAAACAGAAAAACAACCGCTTTCTGAAAGGTAGGACTGGCGGAGAAGTGAATCCAAAGCGACGGGAAGATAGACCCCGGGAGGAGGGGCCGGCTCCCGGCAAGCGCGGAGCACAAAATCAGGACTTTTAAAAGTCTGTTCCGCTGAGGGACATCGCTCCAGACACTAAACCGGGGCGAAGCCCACGTGGGGTCAGCGTGGCCTCAGGTCCCGCAGGGTCACAGAAGGATCGGGGGTGACTGAGTGTCGTAGAACTTGCGGGGACTGGAACGGGAAAGCTGGCTACAGAGACAGAGCTGACAGTAAGATCACAGCTCGGTGTTACCTTGAACAGGTCACAGGCTCGGTGAGCTCGGAGCGCGGCTGGAGGTCAGGCAGACGGGAGTAACTGGGCGCTATTCTCTGAGGGCGCAATGAGGAGTGGGGCCCCGGGCTCTCGGCTCCTTCGGGCCGGAGACCAGGAGGCCGCCATTTGTATTCCCGTCCTCCAGAACTCTACGGAAAGCGCTCAGGGAACAAAAGCTCCTGAAAGCAAACCCGAGCGGATTACTCAGCCCCGCCCCTGGTAAGGGCGGTGCAATTCCGCCTGGGGCAAAGACACCTGAGAATCACTAGACCAGGCCCCTCCCCCAGAAGATCAACAAGAAATCCAGCAAAGACCAAGTTCACCTACCAAGGAGTGGGTTTCAATACCAAGGAGAGCAGCAGAATTCCAGAGGAGGAGAAAGCAAAGCACGGAATTCATGGCTTTCTCCCTGTGATTTTCTTTTTTTTTTTTTCTTTTTCCCTGTGATTTTTTTAGTCTTGCAGGTAATTTAATTTTTTTCTTTTTCATTTTTTTTCTCTTCTTCTGCTAAATTTTTTTTTAACTTTAACCCTTTTCTTTTTTAAAGTTTTTTAACTAGTTTATCTAATATATATATATTCCTTTTTATATTTTACTTTATTCGTTTTATTTTTTTTAATTCTTTTATTTTCATTTTTTTCTTTTTTTTTCTTTCTTTCTTTTTGAACCTCTTTTTATCCCCTTTCTCCCCCCTCAAGATTTGGGATCTCTTCTGATTTGGTTAAAGCATATTGTCCTGGGGTTGTTGCCACCCTTTTAGTATTTTACTTGCTCCTTCATATACTCTTATCTGGACAAAATGACAGGGCGGAAAAATTCACCACAAAGAAAAGAACAAGAGGCAGTACTGAAGGCTAGGGACCTAATCAATACAGACATCGGTAATATGTCAGACCTAGAGTTCAGAATGACAATTCTTAAGGTTCTAGCCGGGCTCGAAAAAGGCATGGAAGATATTAGAGAAACCCTCTCGAGAGATATAAAAGCCCTTTCTGGAGAAATAAAAGAAGTAAAATCTAAACAAGTTGAAATAAAAAAAGCTATTAATGAGGTGCAATCAAAAATGGAGGCTCTCACTGCTAGGATAAATGAGGCAGAAGAAAGAATTAGTGATATAGAAGACCAAATGACAGAGAATAAAGAAGCTGAGCAAAAGAGGGACAAACAGCTACTGGACCACGAGGGGAGAATTCGAGAGATAAGTGACACCATAAGACGAAACAACATTAGAATAATTGGGATTCCAGAAGAAGAAGAAAGAGAGAGGGGAGCAGATGTATACTGGAGAGAATTATTGGGGAGAATTTCCCCAATATGGCAAAGGGAACAAGCATCAAAATTCAGGAGGTACAGAGAACGCCCCTCAAAATCAGTAAGAATAGGCCCACACCCCGTCAACTAATAGTAAAATTTACAAGTCTCAGTAACAAAGAGAAAATCCTGAAAGCAGCCGGGAAAAGAAGTCTGTAACATACAATGGTAGAAATATTAGATTGACAGCAGACTTATCGACAGAGACCTGGCAGGCCAGAAAGAGCTGGCATGATATTTTCAGAGCACTAAACGAGAAAAACATGCAGCCAAGAATACTATATCCAGCTAAGCTATTATTGAAAATAGAGGGAGAGATTAAAAGCTTCCAGGACAAACAAAAACTGAAAGAATTTGCAAACACCAAACCAGCTCTACAGGAAATATTGAAAGGGGTCCTCTAAGCAAAGAAAGAGCCTACAAGTGGTAGATCAGTAAGGAACAGAGACAATATACGTAACAGTCACCTTACAGGCAATACAATGGCACTAAATTCATATCTCTCAATAGTTACACTGAATGTTAATGGGCTAAATGCCCCTGTCAAAAGACACAGGGTATCAGAATGGATAAAAAAACAAAACCCATCTATATGTTGCCTCCAAGAAACACATTTTAAGCCCGAAGACACCTCCAGATTTAAAGTGAGGGGGTGGAAAAGAATTTACCATTCTAATGGACTTCAGAAGAAAGCAGAAATGGCATTCCTTATATCAGATCAATTAGATTTTAAGCCAAAGACTATAATAAGAGATGAGGAAGGACACTATATCATACTCAAAGGGTCTGTCCAACAAGAAGATCTAACAATTTTAAATATCTATGCCCCTAATGTGGGAGCAGACAACTATATAAACCAATTAATAACAAAATCAAAGAAACACATCAACAATAATAGTAGGGGACTTTAACACTCCCCTCACTGAAATGGACAGATCATCCAAGCAAAAGATCAGCAAGGAAATAAAGGCCTTAAACGACACACTGGACCAGATGGACATCACAGATATATTCAGAACATTTCATCCCAAAGCAACAGAATACACATTCTTCTCTAGTGCATATGGAACATTCTCCAGAATAGATCACATCCTCGGTCCTAAATCAGGACTCAACCAGTATCAAAAGATTGGGATCATTCCCTGCATATTTTCAAACCACAATGCTCTGAAACTAGAATTCAACCACAAGAGGAAGATTGGAAAGAACCCAAATCCATGAAGACTAAACAGCATCCTTCTAAAGAATGAATGTGTCAACTGGGAAATTAAAGAAGAATTGAAAAAAAATCATGGAAACAAATGATAATGAAAATACAGCGGTTCAAAATCTGTGGGACACAACAAAGGCAGTCCTGAGAGGAAAATATATAGAGGTAAAAGCCTTCCTCAAGAAACAAGAAAGGTCTCAGGTACACAACCTAACCCTACACCTAAAGGAGCTGGAGAAAGAACAAGAAAGAAACCCTAAGCCCAGCAGGAGAAGAGAAATCATGAAGATCAGAGCAGAAATCAATGAAATAGAAACCAAAATGATAATAGAGCAAATCAACGAAACTAGGAGCTGGTTCTTTGAAAGAATTAATAAAATTGATAAACCCCTGGCCAGACTTATCTAAAAGAAAAGAGAAAGGACCCAAATAAATAAAATCATGAATGAAAGAGGAGAGATCACAGCTAACACCAAAGAAATACAAACTATTATAAGAACATACTATGAACAACCCTACGCCAACAAATTTGACAATTTGGAAGAAATGGATGCATTCCTAGAAACATAAAAACTACCACAAATTAACCAGGAAGAAGTAGGAAGCCTGAACAGACCCATAACCAGTAAGGAGATTGAAACAGTCATTAAAAATCTCCAAACAAATAAAAACCCAGGGCCAGACGGCTTCCCGGGGGAATTCTACGAAACATTTAAAGAACTAATAGCTATTCTCCTGAAACTGTTCCAAAAAATAGCAATGGAAGGAAAACTTCCAAACTCATTTTATGAGCCCAGCATCACCTTGATTCCAAAACCAGACAAGGATCCCATCAAAAAAGAGAGCTATAGATCAATATCCTTGATGAACACAGATGCGAAAATTCTCACCAAAATACTAGCCAATAGAATTCAACAGTACATTAAAAGGATTATTCACCACGACCAAGTGGGATTTATTCCCAGGTTGCAATGTTGGTTCAACATCTGCAAATCAGTCAATGTGATACAACACATCAATAAAAGAAAGAACAAGAACCATATGATACTCTCAATAGATGCTGAAAAAGCATTTGACAAAGTACAGCATCCCTTCCTGATCAAAACTCTTCAAAGTGTAGGGATAGAGGGCACATACCTCAATATCATCAAAGCCATCTATGAAAAACCCACGGCAAATATCGTTCTTAATGGAGAAAAACTGAAAGCTTTTCCGCTAAGGTCAGGAACACGGCAAGGATGTCCATTATCACCACTGCTATTCAACATAGTACTAGAAGTCCTAGCCTCAGCAATCAGACAACAAAAGGAAATTAAAGGCATCCAAATCGGCAAAGAAGAAGTCAAATTATCACTCTTCGCAGATGATATGATAGTATATGTGGAAAACCCAAAAGACTCCACTCCAAAACTGCTAGAACTTATACAGGAATTCAGTAAAGTGTCAGGATATAAAATCAATGCACAGAAATCAGTTGCATTTCTCTACACCAACAACAAGACAGAAGAAAGAGAAATTAAGGAGTCAATCCCGTTTGCAATTGCACCCCAAACCATAAGATACCTAGGAATAAACCTAACCAAAGAGGCACAGAATGTATACTCAGAAAACTATAAAGTACTCATGAAAGAAATTGAGGAAGACACAAAGAAATGGAAAAATGTTCCATGCTCCTGGATTTGAAGAATAAATATTGTGAAAATGTCTATGCTACCTAAAGCAATCTACACATTTAATGCAATTCCTATCAAAGTACCATCTATCTTTTTCAAAGAAATGGAACAAATAATTCTAAAATTTATATGGAACCAGAAAAGACCTCGAATAGCCAAAGGGATATTGAAAAAGAAAGGCAACGTTGGTGGCATCACAATTCCGGACTTCAAGCTCTATTACAAAGCTGTCATCATCAAGACAGCATGGTACTGGCACAGAAACAGACACATAGATCAATGGAATAGAATAGAGAGCCCAGAAATAGACCCTCAACCCTATGGCCAACTAATCTTCGACAAAGCAGGAAAGAATATCCAATGGAAAAAAGACAGCCTCTTCAATAAATGGTATTGTGAAAATTGGACAGCCACATGCAGAAAAATTAAATTGGACCATTTCCTTACACCACACACAAAAATAGACTCAAAATGGATGAAGGACCTCAATGTGAGAAAGGAATCCATCAAAATCCTTGAGTAGAACACAGGCAGCAACCTCCTCGACCTCAACCGCAGCAACATCTTCCTAGGAACATCGCCAAAGGCAAGGGAAATAAGGGCAAAAATGAACTATTGGTATTTCATCAAGATCAAAAGCTTTTGCACAGCAAAGGAAACAGTTAAAAAAATGAAAAGACAACTGACAGAATGGGAGAAGATATTTGCAAACGACATATCAGATAAAGGACTAGTGTCCAGAATCTATAAAGAACTTAGCAAACTCAACACCCAAAGAACATACAATCCAATCAAGAAATGGGCAGAGGACATGAACAGACATTTCTGCAAAGAAGACATCCATATGGCCAACAGACACATGAAAAAGTGCTCCATATCACTCGGCATCAGGGAAATACAAATCAAAACCACAATGTGATATCACCTCACACCAGTCAGAATGGCTAAAATCAACAAGTCAGGAAATGACAGATGCTGGCGAGGATGCGGAGAAAGGGGAACCCTCCTACACTGTTGGTGGGAATGCAAGCTGGTGCAGCCACTCTGGAAAACAGCATGGAGATTCCTCAAAATGTTGAAAATAGAACTTCCCTATGACCGAGCAATTGCACTACTGGGTATTTACCCTAAAGATACAAACGTAGTGATCCAAAGGGGCACTTGCGCCCGAATGTTTATAGCAGCAATGTCCACAATAGCCAAACTATGGAAAGAACCTAGATATCCATCAACAGATGAATGGATCAAGAAGATGTGGTATATATACACAATGGAATACTATGCAGCCATCAAAAGAAATGAAATCTTGCCATTTGCGACAACATGGATGGAACTAGAGCATATCATGCTTAGCGAAATAAGTCAAGCAGCGAAAGACAACTTTCATATGATCTCCCTGATATGAGGAAGTGGTGATGCAACATGGGGGCTTAAGTGGGTAGGAGAAGAATAAATGAAACAAGATGGGATTGGGAGGGAGACAAAGCACAAGTGACTCCTATTCTTACAAAACAAACTGAGGGTTGCTTGGGGGGGGGCGTTGGGAGAAGGGGGGGTGGGGTTATGGACATTGGGGAGGGTATGTGCTTTGGTGAGTGCTGATTCACAGACTTGTACCCCTGGGGATAAAAATACATGTTTAGGGCGCCTGGGTGGCTCAGTGGGTTAAGCCACTGCCTTCAGCTCAGGTCATGATCTCAGGGTCCTGGGATCAAGTCCCGCATCGGGCTCTCTGCTCAGCAGGGAGCCTGCTTCCCTCTCTCTCTGCCTGCCTCTCCATCTACTTGTGATTTCTCTCTGTCAAATAAATAAATAAAATCTTAAAAAAAATCTAAAAAAAAATACATGTTTATAAAAAATAAAAAATTAAAAAAAAAAGAAGTCTTGGTATTTGCAACAACATGGTTAGAACTAAAGAGTATTATGCTAAGGTAAATAAATCAATCAGAGAATGGCAAGTATCATATGATTTCACTCATATGTGTAATTTAAGAAACAATACAAATGTGCAACGCAAGAAAAGGGAAACAAGAAATAGACTCTTAGGAGCGCCTGGTTGGCTCAGTGGGTTAAGCCTCTGCCTTCGGCTCAGGTCATGGTCTCAGGGTCCTTGGATTGAGCCCCACATTGGGCTCTCTACTTGGAGGGAAGCCCACTTCCTCCTCTCTCTCTGCCTGCCTCTCTATTTGTGATCTCTCTCTCTCTGTCAAAGTAAATAAAATCTTAAAAAAAAAAAAAAAAGAACAAATTGATGGTTACCCAAGGGAGGGGAATCAGGGGTGAAGTAGGTGATAGAGATTAGAGTACACTAATCATGATGAAAATAAAATAATAATGATGATGATAATAATAATAATAGTAAAATGTCCAAGGATTTTTTGTTGTTCTTCAAATGACCACAGTCTTTCTTGATATTTGAGTCTCTTAACAATCTATTTTATTTTTAAAATGTTTTGTTCAATTTTGTCTCTTCACAAGTCTCACAATTGATGGAAATGGGTCTCTTCACTGTTCTTTGAATATGCTATATTCATTATTAATTAAATTCTCTGATCAGAACAAACCCTTGCCAAAAGTTCTTTTTCTATCCCCTTCCTTCCTTTTTCTCATTTCTACCCCTATAAACTTTCTCCTGAATCCTTTGCTAGTTTTCTAAGTACTTCATGATTTCTACCTCTTAGGATCTTCAGTCTCTCCTATTTCTACTTTATCGCCAGCATGTACAACAATTCATTTTATCCTATTTATAGTTACTTTTATTCTAGGCAAACATAAGAATAAATCATTTCTGGGGCACCTGGGTGGCTCAGTCATTAAACATCTGCCTTTGGCTCAGGTCATGATCCCAGAGTCCCGGGATCTAGCCCAGCATCAGGCTCCCTGCTTGGCAGGAAGCCTGCTTCTCTCTCTCACACTGCCCCTGCTTGGGTTTCCTCTCTTGCTATGTCTCTCTCTGTCAATAAATTTTAAAAAAAATCTTAAAAAAAAAAGAATAAATCATTTTCTTCCTTAGGTGCATCTTAAAACTTCCTAAGACATAAATATATTTCTTCATTCCTATGGTATAATAAGAAATATACCTTTGGTCTTTGTCCCTAATTCCTGAAAAAAAACTCCTAAAACCCTTATAATTTCCTGAGTGATAGGTGTGATAGGAACCTCTTGTGCAATACTTGGTTTTGTTCCCTGTTCTTGACAGAGCTCCTAAGTCCCCTATAAATTTCCTGGGTGGTAGGAACATCTGTTATCCTCAAATAATGAGTCTTGGTGGGTCCCAGACTGGTCACCAGAAGATCAAATCTTGATTACAAAGCTAGAAATTTAAGCCTCATCACACTCCCAATCTTAGGGAAGGAGAAACAAGTTGGACAGTGAGCTAAAAATTGATCATGCTATGTGATGAAATCTCTAAGAAAATCCTTAAACTACTGGGTCCAGAGGGTTTGGGGATGGTTAATGCATTCACTTGTAGAGAGGGTGGGACATCCCAACTCCACAGATGGACACTCCTGCACTGGGGACCCTTCTAAACTTCTCCCTCTGTATCTTTTCATCTATGTGTTCATTTGTAGTCTTTATAATATCTGATAAACATAACTAAAGTGTGTTCTGTGAGTCATTTTAGCAAATTATTTAATCTTAAGATGTTTGGGAACCCCTGATTTATAGCCAGTCAGTCCAAAGCACATGTGGCCCAGGGCTTGTGATTGGCATCTTCAGTGGTGATAGTCTTGTGTTGACCTCTTTAACTTTGTGAGTCCTGACTCTAACTCTAGGTAGGTTGTGTCAGAATTGAATTGAATTACTAAAAACCCAAGCTGGTGTTCAGAGAATCATAGAATCTGTTACTGGTGTTCGAAAACACCACAATTCTAAGGAGTTTGTAGTTTATAATTGACTATGTGCCAGAAAATTTGCATTATTAAAAAAATTTAACACATTCATAGTTTTTCTTTTTACCAACAATTTAAAAAAAAATTATTTCCATATGTTTTTATTTCAATGAGTCATTACTTTATTTGTGTAACAATGTATATGTAATTTATACATAATTATATATTTTATACAGGATTTATGTATCTTAAATGTAACTTTCAATTTTGACAAATGCATATAACGATTGAAACATTTTCATCACCCCAGAAAGTTTACTCATTCCTTCTTTCTGTTAGTCTACTCTCCAACCCCAGAAGTAATAGCTGATGTGGTATCTATCTGCATAAGTTAATTTTCTTGACTCTTCAAGTTCTTAAACAAAATCAGTACTTTTTGTGTCCAGCTTTTTTTCCCTCAGCATTCTATTTTTGGGTTTGATCCATGTGGTGCTTTTTTTTTTTTTTAATATTTTATTTATTTGACACAGAAAGAGATCACAAGTAGGCAGAGAGGCAGGCAGAGGGGGAGGGGGAAGCAGGCTCCTTACTGGGCAGAGAGCCAGATGTGGGGCTCGATCCCAGGATGCTGAGATTATGACCTGAGCTGAAGGCAGAGGCTTTAACCTACTGAGCCACCCTGGTGTCCCTCCATGTGGTACTTTTGCATGCACCAGTAATTCATTTCCATTAAATGTTGAGTGATATTCCATTTTGTGAATATGACACAGTTTATTAGTTTTGTATTGGTGGATCTCTGCATTGTTTTTTTGTATTATGTCAGAGAACTATTATAGTTTTTGTCTATTCTGAGTAAAGCTGCCATTTAGCCATTTAAGAAAGTCCTGAGCAGTTTGCCAAGGAGGTTATATTTTACCCTCTCTCAGCAATGTATGAGAAGCTCCTGTTGTTCCACATCCTCTCATATGTTTGGTATTTTCAATCTTTTTAATTTTAACCATTGAAAAGGGACTTTGTGGGGTTTTTTGTGGTTTTAATTTGTATGTTTTTTTTTTTTTAATGAACCAGTGCTGTTGAGCAACTTTTCATATGCTTATTAACTTTTTGAATAAGTGCCTGTGTAGAGAGTTTGTTCAAACCTTTTGCTTATATTATATATAGGGTTCTATGCTTATTTATTATTGAGTTGTAGTAACTCTTTACCTATTTTGTGTGGGAGGCCACAATAAGGCTTGAGACGAGGACCAAACCAGGCCCTGACTTGTGCCTCCTTTAAAATCCGAATAACCTAACAAAAGGTTTAGGATGGGAAAAGTTGAGTAGCACTGAGAAAGGGTCTGTGCTATGTGTTGTGTGCTCGCCTACGTGACTTCCCACATGCTTGCTAAACAAATGAGAACAATTCGGTTGGGGTCAAAAGTTCATTGTTGGTCCTTGCTGCCCTAATACTGCTCATAAATTACTTCCAGGTTTGCTGTATCAATACAGAACAATTGTACTGTATTGTTCAATACAGTTTGGCATCACAAGGTCTGCTTATAGTTAAATGTGAAACTTATTATGGGAATTTGTGGTTGTTTAACTAGGCACAGGTGGTATTGTTTCTCCTATCACTCTATATATGGCCTTAATGCTTTGAATAAATTTAGCCCTGTTGGACATCCTCCTCAGTGCTCCTCCTGCCCCCATCTCTTTGTCTCTTAACTTCTTTTCTTCATCCTCTTACCCCCACGTTCCTGGTCAATTTGTCATGCCGGCCACGACAATTTTGAATAAAAGACTTTTTTGAATATCTAGATCTTGTTAACATTTTGTCCCAATTAGTGACTTGTCTGTTCTTTTTCTTGATAGTGTTTTTGAATTAACAGAAGTAGTTGATTCTGATAAAGTCTATCATTAAATCAGACATACCAGAATGAGTAAAGTCAAGGAACTAGGATATGGAAATGGTAGTTCACATTTTCTCTTTGGCATCAGAAATGATGAGGGTTTCCTTGTGAAGTCAGGGGCAATTTTATTGTGTCAACCATGCTTGCAAGAATACAGAATACTATGGGGTGCCTGAGTGGCTCAGTGGGTTAAGCACCTGCCTTCAGCTCAGATCATGATCCAGCACTAGGATGAACCCCCGGCTGGGCTTCCTGATCAGCAGGAGCATGCTTCTTTCTCTCTCCCTGCTGCTCCTTCTGCTTGTGTGTGTGCACTCTTTCTCCGTCAAATAAATACATAAAATCTTAAAAAAAAAAAAAAAGGAATATAGAGTACTAGATTACTGAAATGCTTAAAGGGACAGTATATTAATTTCCTAGGGCTCCTCTAATAGGGACCACAAGTTAGATGGCTTAAAACAACAGAAATACATTGTTTAATAGTTCTGGAGGCTGGACTTTAAGATTAAATTCCTGACAGGGCCATTCTGTCTTGAAAGCTCTAGAGCAGAGTCTGTTCCATGTCTTTCTCTTTGCCTTTGGTGTTGCTGTCAGTCCTTGACCTTCCTTGACTTGCCAATCTCTGTGTCACCACAGGAGTTCTCCTTGTGTCTCTCTATTTTCACATTTCCATTTTATGAAGACACCAGTCATATTGAATTAGGAGCCTACCCTATCCCCATCATATCTGCAATGATCCTGTATTCAAATATTGTCACATTCTGAGGTCCTAGGGGTTAGGATTTCAACAAATATGCTTTGGAAGCAACACAATTCAACCTACTACACACAGGGAATCCTTCCCACAACATGTGTTAGATTTTGAAGAAAAAGTTAGTTTGTTCTTGTAATATAGATGCATGTGGACCATTGTGTGTTGAGAATTAACTTTGGAAAGGTTGGTTTCTAGATCATGGAAAGGTTTACATGTTGTTCCAAGAAATATGGCTTTCCTTGCATAGGCTTAAAAATAGGAATAACAGAGAAGAAGTTGTAAACATGAAAATAATCATAATTTTTAAAAAATGCTTTCTTTAGACAATTACCATAATCATCTAACAGATCTCCATGTGTTAAGCTCTTCCCAGAGTTACCCAAAACAAACTTATACACTGTCACTACAGCTGACAAGTTTTGTTCAGTCTGATCAAATGCTCTACTGTACCTATTCAGTTCAAGTGGTCAGTTTTCTATGAAGACTTCTCTGATTTTGCTGCTGGCCCCTATTATTTGTTATGTTGTTTGTCTAATTGGTTCTGACATATACTTGTGCTTACTAGTTTATAAATGTGTTCACATTCTCCAGATCACCAGCACAGTGAGGGTAGAAACACCATCAGCCATCTTCAAAATCACAAAATTGACAGGTATATAATTTTTGCTCAATAAATGTTGTCTAAATTAAAATAATGACTAAGAAAAGAAGTTAAAGGTATTTAAAGCTGAAAAAAATATTGAGATATTAGTAGGTTGATTTGGAATAAGGCATATATCTAATTTTATTTGGAAAAAAGATAGTATTAGAAGACGGGTATCCTAATTATGTAATCCAGTTATTTCCTATTAAAGATTCAAATAATGGTTTGAAGCTTTCATCTGTATCTGACACTCATCAATAGTTTTACAGCTTTTTTAAGAATTCATCTAAATTGGTAGAATTTTATTGATGTAATAGATAACTATTATAAATATAGCATCTTTCTATGTTGCTTTATAACATAAGTATTATTCTTACTATATAAGTTATAGAATTTATTAGATCATAGAATTATGGAGATGAATGAATTTCAGGTTTACTTATTCAATATAAAGCCTTGAATCTAATAATTTATTAAGCATTGGATAGAAGATTTTTAAAAATCTGATGGTTACTTTGGTTTGACATCTCATATATTCCATAGTTATAAATAATGCTATTGTTTATTCATTATTTTATGGTAAAATATTTAATTTACTTTTAGTTACAAATTCATGTTATTTAGAAATTATTCATGGCCCTTTAAATTTTTTTTTTAAGATTTTATTTATTTATTTGATAAACAGAGATCACAAGTAGGCAGAGAGGCAGGCAGAAAGAGAGGGAGAAGCAGACTCCCTGCTGAGCAGAGAGCCTGATGTGGGGCTTGATCCCAGCACCCGGGGATCATGACCCGAGCTGAAGGCAGAGGCTTTAACCCACTGAGCCACCCAGGTGCCCCTTAAATTTCTTAAGGAATTAAAATATCTTAATCAGCAGCTGAAGTATAACATGAGTATAAGTTTGTTAATTGGCATATTGAGGATATTTTTTTCACTGAACTTCGGTTATTAATATAAACTGGATGACTGAGATCTAGCCCTGTCATAGTAATTCCATGATGATAATTATCTTAGTTTTCCCCATTACTACAAGTACAAAACCATCGAGCCCTTGTGTTCTCATTATTAGTCACTTAATTTAGGTTTATTTGGAGGATGCTACAACCCAGTCTAAACCAAACATTCACAGCAAGGGAACAAAGTTCAAAAGTCATCAGTTGCATTTCAAGGACACATTCTTGAATCAATTATAGAAGGTAACCTATGCTCCCAAGAAAATAAAAGGTTTGCTTTAATCTCCCAAACCCGGAGAGGCTATGGACTATACTCAATGGCTTTCCAATATTAGGAGACCTAGTGTAGTTTCACAGACAGAAAACCTTCATACCAAAATTTTACTTATGATTTTGAAACCAGTTAATTTGTTTAAAATCTCTTGTGCCTGTTTTCCTCAATCATTCCCACAAAATGTAAGCTCCAATATCTTGTATGTTCTCCCACTTCTACCTCTGTACCATTTTCTTCTTGCATCTTCAGCTCATTTACCAGCACCAAATTCCCACGAGAACTTTATACTATCCCAATTATCAAAGAACAACTCTACTCTCATCTTTCTTATAGAAATAATCTATCTTCAGTTTACCTGAAATTCTGCTTTTCTCTGAAGAAACAACGCTTTGGGGAGTCATCCAACTAAAAGTTATTAAGCCTTCTAAACAACAGTTCTCAAGGCTTGGAGTGGGCATGTTCTCCCGAATTCTCTACTGTTGCTGCCATTCCATATCACATTTGCCTTTCTACAAATCATCCTGCCACTCCGACTTTGAGGGCAATGCAAACATGACTTCTTGTTATGTTGTCATTTTCTCTAAGACTTTTAGTTATTTCTTGGCTTCTTTCTCTTCCTATCCACCAAAGACTGAAAAAACTCATTTTAAGCAAACTTGGCTCCATTAAACACACATCTCTCCATCACATTCATGCTATAAAAGCCCAGTCATGGGTAGAGCCAACCATTTCACATCTCAACTCCCAAAAGGACTGAATAAGCACAGCTTGGGGAAGACAATAGAGTTTCCTATTCTACTTCAGAATCCAGTGTTAACTGCTTAATCTATTTGTTTACCAACACAAATTTCAGATAGGATAAGTACATTTTTTTCTCATACACAACAAATTAATGCCAAGCCAATATATTAGCTGACTTCATTGGGAGTGGGAGGTAGAGATATCACTTCCTTCTTTTTTTCAAATATTTTATTAGACTTGATAAAAAGACACAGATTTATCTGGTGGTAGGTACATCCAGTTCTCTGATAATGTGTTTGTTTTCCATTAAGAGTTATGTTAATTACTAGGAATATGACATCCACCTAATTGGCAGGTCTAATATAGAAGTGATTCTTGCTCTTCCTAGTCAGGATTTAATGCCCAAGTTTTTCTTTTCACTTAAAACTCATTTCCTAAACGATTGTGTTTGCATCCATGTTTTTGGTTGCCAGGTGTGGACTAATAAGTCCAAATTCTTTCTCTGTAGGATAGGTATTGTTTAACATCTAGAACTGAATATCCACCTGCATGTTGAACATCTCCATCTCCATGTTCCACAAGCTCCTCTCATGCAATATGAGAAAAACTAAACTAAAACTCTTTTTCTTAAAATGTGTTTCCCTTTCTTAGTTCATTGTTTGGGTAAAAGACTGTTTTATAAAATTTTAAGATTCTTTTGATGGTAGGAAACAACACACTGACACCTGGATAGATGGAAGGCAGAATGTTTTGTTTGTTACAGCTCCAAATGAAAGTAGCCAGGCACACGGTGGGTTGTACCTGGGGACACAGTAGTAGCAAGCTTAAGCGGTAGGGGACAGTTGATGTAGGGCAGGCAGGGTGGGATTTGCAGGGATCCCTTTAGATTGACTAATTTGGATAAATTTTTCAGGTCCCAGGGCATAAAGGCTTTCCCTGGTTATCTGATACTTTGTTCTAGGGCAATTAGGACAGGTATATAGGGCAGGTATATAGGGACCCTAGAGTGAGATAGATAGTCCCATAAAAAGAGTGGGTTGTAGGAAGCAGTTGGGGCATGGACTTAATGGGTTATGCAAGAAGGGGAAGTGACCATCCTTTAACTAGAGTTAAAGACTCTGTGTGTATAAATACATATATCTATATTTGGTTTTTTAAAAAATATTGATTGATTTTTTAATATTTATAAAGAGATAAATTATTTTAAAACCTCATTTATTTATTATTTATTTTATAAAGAGAGAAAGAGCACCAAGTGCAAGCAAGGGGAGGAGAAGGATAAGCAGACTACATGCTGAGCTCAGCATGGGGCTGGATCCCCAAACCCTGAGTTCATGACCTGAGCCAAAACCAGGAGTTGGATGCTTTAACTGACTGAGCCACCCAGGTGCTCCTATACACTTGCATTTGGATATATTACAGTGGCCAAGTAATCCAGACCAGAGGCAAACAGAGTTTTTCCTTCTTCATTATTTCATTATTGTTTTAATGTCCTAAATATTTTTCTTCATTATTTTCCATCAACTCTGTTTCAGGTCTGATCTTTCTGCTTAGCTTCTTCAAACACTTTTTCTGCTGTTATCAAAGTAAACTTTCTACTTGATAAAGATGATCATATCATTCCTGTGTTAGAAAGTTTTCTCTCACTTAAAAAATGTTTAAGAAATAAAATCTCAGCCTCCTCTCATTACATGCAAAATTATGCCTAGCCTCAGCCATCTTTAACTTTGGCTCCTCTCTCACTCCATGTTATGTCTAGCTTAATTTAAGAAATAGAAAAGGAGACCAAATCGATAAATAGTGAATAGTAAACTGAGTACAGCATGCCAATAGTAACAGTTGTTAGACAAATTGTTCTCAAGCACGTCATATTTTATTGACTTGCTAGTAAGAGAACAAACAAGGGGACAGCAGAATTGTCATTTGGAAAAGCTATGAAAACACAGGTCTTAAATAGATGGGACTGAGGAATGTTAGAATAACTTCTGTATTTTTGATAATTATTAAATTTCCAGTTCATATGGTTACATGATCTACTGCTTGATCTGTTTAAGGGCAATTCTGACTCCACTTTTTGTATGCTTGCTGACAACTCATTCGAGTCTGTAAAAGGAGGTTTTAAAATTTAGCAAGCAAGCTGAGCTATGAGACTCTCTTCCTAACGTAGGTTCAAAAACTAATAATGTACTATATGTTGGCTAAGTGAACATAATAATAAATAAATTTTTAAAAAAAGTTGCTTTGAGGGCCATAAGTGAGGAGGAATTCATTCCATAAAGGTTTTGCCAGCTGCAAGCCCTCACCCTTGAACTTAATTCCCTCCTCACCATGACAGCTAAATCACATGCTTCACTTGGAAAGGAGCCAACCCAATTTGACAAATTTCAATCCCTCAGTTGCCTAGTAACCCAACCGATCCCCGTTTACCTAGTTTGAATCCTTATTTCACATAGAGTTCCTAAATGAGAACTCCATTCATGACCTCTCACCTTTATAATTCTCTCCCAGAGAGACTCTCAGAACACGAGTCAGGGTTCTACCTGCATCTGTGTCTCCCAAATTGCAATTCTAATTGCACAAATAAATGCCCGTTTGCTTAAATTTCCAGTGAATTCTATCTTGGTTGACATTGCCAAAGGGAGCTACAACTCACACAAGCTCCTGACTGCTTACAGAAACTCCCAACCCCATCTCCCAACTAGAGGAGATCTCCTTTCCTTCTCTCTTAAGGCATTTTGGATATGCTTAAGAGGTTTGTCCCCCACTCCTCAGAAACTGAAATTAGGCTCCCCTCTCTGAGCTCCCTTTCTGCCATCCCACTTCTGCACAAGCACTGTTAGGCTAGAACCAGTCCCCAGCAGCTGCCTTCCTGGGGTGCAGCTATCATGCACTGTGACTGACTGGATGTAGGGAGGGGAAGGTGTCAGGAGGATGGGGATTTGCTTGATAGGTGGTGTGAGCTGGATCAGTCTGGGACAAGGGGCCTCAACACCTGGCACACTCAGGTGTTTCTCACCCCGGGACTCCCATGCTGGCCTCTGTAGCACTCCCAAGATCCCTTGAGATCTGACTTGCCTGTGGGAGGAAGGTATATAAACAGTGGCAGCTTCTCTAGCCTGCTTCTGCCATCTTCTGCGTTGCTCCTGGTAATGTGTGTAAGTTACCTCATTACTTTTCTTCTTTTATAAAATTTTTGTCACTCAGACAAGAACCATGTGAATAATGTTTTAGATAAGGGCTAATAAGTCTGAGTAATTGCCCTAAACACATATCAGCCTCAAAGTAAAACATTTGGGCACCATGAGATAGTTTTTCTCTCGAATTCTAAGAGTAGTTAAAAATCTTTAGTCTTCTCTTCACTTACTATTCTCTTGAAATTCTGCAATGATATTTCAGTCTTTCCATCTAAACAAGGACACACGTTCACTCTCAGAGCTTAAGCATCCTTACATAGAATCCTTCTGTGGTTTTACCATTGTAGTCTAATTAAAATCCTAAGTTACAGACTTTGACAACCTTTCACAACTGAAAAATTTCTTACATGTAGAGGGACATGTATTATTTATTGAGTCAGACTTTAAAAAAATAGTTTTCTAGTGTATAACACAGAAATACCCATTAGGATTTTACACTTTTTACTACCTCTTTAATTTTGCAATAAGCTTTGACACCTGTTTCTTTTTTCTTCATTTCCTTCTATGAAAAACCAACCTTTGCATACTGAATTTAAGTAGAAAACGAGGGACACCGGAGAGGCTCCTTGGTTAAGTGTCTGCCTTGGGCTCAAGTCGTGATCCCAGGGTCCTGGGAGCCAGCCCTGCTGAGAAGGGAGATGGGGCTCCCTTCTCAGCAGACAGTCTGCATAACCTTCTGCCTCTGTCCCTCCCCGCTTTGTTCCTTTCCCTCACTAGTGCGCATGTGCACATTCTCTCAAAATAAATCTTGGAGAAAAAATAAATAAAGCAGAAAATAAGTTTACTGCAAGACTTTCAACTTGTAACCTGGGAAACTCAAGGCTCTGTGAGCAGTGAGTTCTGAATGCTCACAGATTAGGGATCTTTATAGGGTAAATGAGGAAGATCTTTCGCGCTTTCAGCTAACTGAATAGGTAGGGGTGTTTTTCCCTATCTGGAATGGTGTCGCTGAATCAGAGAAACCAGTCCAGGGATGGTGTGAACTGGCTTGGCATTTGGAGATTGGCTGGTGTGCTCTGCTGATTTCTGAGAGGAACTAGATTAAGCCTTCTTTTTGCACCTGCTTTGACAGTCTCCATTTTAGTTTTGGTTCTACACTTTCAAGACTAATTTTGTTTCAAAATCAGGGTTTTTTTTTCTTAAATTAGACATCTTAAATGATCTATTTCAAAAAGATAGCTTTGTTCCACCAATCTCTAATTCAATGTTAGACTCTCATTATTTCTTTTTGCAAATACTGTTAGCAGGAGCCAAGTGGAATGGTTGTCCTTACCAGAAGTTCTTTGTAAAAGCAGAACTTGTGTGAATGGATTCAGCCTCAAGGTATGGGGGTGGGGAAGGGAAGCAGTAACTGTCAAATAAAGATATTCCACAAACCAAATCACCTGGCTAATGATACTCCAGCTGCAGGAACTGGCCCAGGATTCAGAGAGAATGCCTGCGGGAGTCTGGAAATAGTATCTGTTTTCATTCTTGGTAAGGAAGTAACTACAGCAAGTAAACGAGCCATTGAAGAAACTAGAAGTACAATTGTTAGTGATAAAATCATAACTGGAAAACATAGTTTAGACCAAGAAGGGAAAAAAAGCAGCCAAGATAAATTTATGATATATAAAGCGACAGTACTTATTAAATTTAATGTTAATTGGGGAATATGCCAAGAAAAATAATTTTAAACAACACAAAATGATTTAAAACTAGATTTCTTTTTCTTTCTTTTTTTCTTATTTATTTATTTATTTTCAGCATAACAGTATTCATTATTTTTTTTTACCACACCCAGTGCTCCATGCAATCCGTACTCTAATAATACCCACCACCTGGTACCCCAAGCCCCCCCACTTCAAACCACTCATATTGTTTTTCATAATCCATAGTCTCTCATGGTTCACCTCCCCTTCCAATTTCCCCCAACTCCCTTCTCCTCTCTATCTCCCCATGTCCTCCATGCTATTTGTTATGCTCCACAAATAAGTGAAACCATATGATAATTGACTCTCTCTGCTTGACTTATCTCACTCAGCATAATCTCTTCCAGTCCTGTCCATGTTGATACAAAAGTTGGGTATTCATCCTTTCTGATGGAGGCATAATACTCCATAGTGTATATGGACCACATTTTCCTTATCCATTCGTCCGTTGAAGGGCATCTTGGTTCTTTCCACAGTTTGGCGACCATGGCCATTGCTGCTATAAACATTGGGGTACAGATGGCCCTTCTTTTCACTACATCTGTATCTTTGGGGTAAATACCCAGGAGTGCAATTGCAGGGTCATAGGGAAGTTCTATTTTTAATTTCTTGAGGAATCTCCACACTGTTCTCCAAAGAGGCTGCATCAACTTGCATTCCCACCAACAGTGTAAGAGGGTTCCCCTTTCTCCACATCCCCTCCAACACATGTTTCCTGTCTTGTTAATTTTGGCCATACTAACTGGTGTAAGGTGATATCTCAATGTGGTTTTTAATTTGAATCTCCCTGAGGGCTAGTGATGATGAACATTTTTTCATGTGTCTGATAGCCATTTGTATGTCTTCATTGGAGAAGTGTCTGTTCATATCTTCTGCCCATTTTTTGATATGATTGTCTGTTTTGTGTGTGTTGAGTTTGAGTTCATTATAGATCCTGGATATCAGCCTTTTGTCTGTACTGTCATTTGCAAATATCTTCTCCCATTCCGTGGGTTGCCTCTTTGTTTTCTTGACTGTTTCCTTTGTTGTGCAGAAGCTTTTGATTTTGATGAAGTCCCAAAAGTTTATTTTCACTTTTGTTTCTTTTGCCTTTGGAGACATAGCTTGAAAAAAGGACTTGATTTTCAAAGCCTTTATTCTAGGTACAGGGAATTCTATGTGTATACACTCAGTTATAATGTTATAAGTAATTAATCTCTGATAGATTACTTTCTATATCTAGATTTTATTCTGTGTGAGAAAGAATAGTTAGTCCTTGGTATCTGGACACTTACCCAGCGTGGAGAGTTAGGATTCTTGCTAGAAGCTTACTTGGTTCTTACAGTTGAAAAAATCTTAAAATGTTAATATGCTCTTTTCTGGGTGTTTGCCTCTAGACACTCGATATAAATTATCGTAAATGGAAAATAGTTTTCCCATTTTCATAAATAACATTTAAGAATGTTTTCTGAACTGAATCTAAAACTGAAAGAAAACATTTGGTCTGCATGTAATTAAAAAAAATCTCATTGATTACCTAAATTGTTCACTTTGCTTTTCTTCAGTTAAGGATGTAAGGCTTAATTATGAAGAACTGAAAATGACGGTTCATCAAATGTACTAGCCTTCCTTACGATTTCCCATTTGTTGAGCTTTAATGCACATTTAATAATATCTCTGGTTCCTTAGGGGTCATTGTTAGGCTTATTTAATGCTGTTGCTTTTAAATATCCTTTTCCCCCCTCTAATGGCCTGTGAATGAAAATGCAATGACTGAATTTTTGTAAAATTCCAGTGTCTTTTGGAAGTAGCATGAGTCACAAGGGGTCCAGAAACCTTGCGTAGGGTAAAAGGAGAATGGTGACTCAACTTCTACTAAGTAATCAGATTTCTCGCAGTAGATGAAACTGGGAACTGAGTTTCGAAACAAAATCAAAATGGTTGTATAAACATTAGTAACATTCAAACATTAGTGAACATTTTAAGCTAATTAAGATTAGTGTTTTTTTTTCTCTAATATTAATGATTTTGTTGGGTTCGACCTAACATTTAATTTAACTTTGCATTGCAGCACATATTTGCACAGCAATAAAGACACAATAAGAATTTTGGAAGCAAAATCTCTTTTGGCTCCTTTTAATCTCTGTTTATGTGGGTGTTTCAAGGCCCAAAGTAGGTTTTGGGGGAAGGTATTACTTCTCATTTTTTCAAAGAAGTTTCACTTTTGTTAGTACTATTTATTGGCTGTCTGCTTTGCGTAAACCAATGTAATGGAGAATTTGTATATCTTGTAAATGATACTAACAGCAATACTTGAAGATAAGTTTAATTATTCCCATTTTATAAATGACAAAGCTGTGGCTAAGGTTCATTAAATATCTTGTGTACACTTCTCTTCTTCAAAGTCCATGCATTTTTCACTCTGAAAATAACTAGTTCTACCCAAATATGAGGAAGTTCTCATTCCACACATGACCATACTCTTCAGTGAACAGGCAGAAAGTGTCTTCCCCAACACCAAGTAAGTGAATGAATTTAACCTGTCAGCAGTTCACTTAGCATTGTTTCTCTTGTCGGTTCATTATGAAGCAGTTACATTTTTGCCAAGTGCAGGAGATAAAGCTGACTAGAGTGACCCCTAGCTTTGCCAAAATTCCATCTTTGAGTTCTTGTGCATCTAATATTGAGACTGTATTTTACATAATAGAAGTTCAGTTCTCATATAGCAGCATCAAGATAATTTATACTGTTATGCCTTAGCAAACAATAAAATGTACTTTTCTGCAAGAAGTAATTAAAATGTTACATTTCAAAGCAATCAAATGTGGGAAAAGGAACTGATGTCACCCGAAAGCATTGGGCTATTGTTTAGTTGTGCCACATTAACATAAGTTTGATATACATCTTGCTGGCATGAGTCTTGGGAGTAGCCCCCGTTTGGGTAAATCTTTGGTTTCTAAGTATGTAAGCTTTAGTTTGAAGAAAAACCTTTGTTTCAAACAGGGACTGAATTTTTCTAGCAAATGCATTTTTCTTATTTAGGACACATAAAAATTGCTCATGGAATAGCAACGTTATAAGAATGTCAGTCCACGGGGCACCTGGGTGGCTCAGTGGGTTAAAGCCTCTGCCTTCGGCTCAGGTCAGGATCCTGGGATTGAGCCCCAAGTTGGGCTCTCTGCTCAGCAGGGAGCCTGCTTCTCTCTCTCTCTCTCTCTGCCTGCCTTTCTGCCTGCTTGTGATCTGTCAAATAAGTAAACAAAATCTTAAAAATGAAAATGTCATTCCTCTTGGTAAATTGGAGCAAAATGGAACAAAACAATAAAGACAAGTGAAGAGAGGGAGGTTCCAATGTCAGGGTGATTCATGGGAGGGACATCCTGTGTGTATTATATTGACATAGCATACACTGTATTTTCACTGCCCTAAAAATCCTTTATACTCCCCCTATCCATTCGCCTTCCCCTTCATCCTCAACTCCTAGCCACCACTGATCTTTTTATGGTGTCCATGGTTCTGCCTTTTTTCAGAATGTCAGATAGTTGGATTCAGATTGTATGTAGTCATTTCAGATCAGCTTCTTTGATTTGGATACAGACATTTATGATTTCCCTATGTCTTTCTGTGGCTTGATAGCTCATTTCTTTTTAATACTGAATAATCTTCTCTTTTAGGTTTAACAATTTATCCCTTAACCTACTGAAGGAAATCATTCCTTCGAAAGAAAGCTATAACAGGATTGCAGGATTTTGGGTGGACCTAACTTTGCAGCTCCCATGGGTAGAATAAGGGTATGTTTAGTTTTGTAAGAAATTTGCAAATGGCATTACCAAGTGCCCATAGGATTTGTCATTTCCATCAGCAATGCATGAGAATTCTCATTACTCCATATCCTTGCTGGTATCTGGTGACACCCGTGTTCTGAATTCTGGCTATTCGAATAGGTATATTGTTATACATCACTGTCTTGACTTGCATTTCCCTGGTGACATAGAATGTGAAGCATCTTTTCAGACACTAGTTTTCCCCTATGAATATCTTTGGGAAGGTATCTATTGAGGTCTTTGGCCCAAGTTTTAATTGGGTTGTTTGCTTAGTGTTTCATTTTAGGTGTTCTATTTTTCTGATAACACACCCTTATCAGATGTGTTCTTTCCAAATATTTTCTCCTGGTTTATAGTTTATGTTCTCATTCTCTTGATGAAGGGAAGAGCTTTCAGCTTTTCCCTGTTGAAATGACATTGGCTTTGAGTTTGTCATATGTGGCCTTTATTATGCTGAGGTAGGTTTCTTCAATACCAAATTTTTTGACCCCCTCTTATGAAGCAATGTTGTGTTTCAAACCATTTTCTGCTTTTTCTCGATTGAGAAAGTCATGACTTTATTATTTCTGTTCCTGCGCTATATAACATTTACTGAGTTGCCTATGCTGAGTTGTGTTTCCATCCCAAGCATAAATCCCACTAGGTCATGGTGTATTTTTCATGTCCTGTTGAATTCAGTTTGCTAGTCTCTTGTTGTGAATTTTTGTGTTCAGGGATATTGACTTGTTTTCTTGTGAGGTCTTTACTTAGGTTTATTATCTGGATAATGCTGACCTCATAAAAGAAGTTTAAGTGTTTCCTTCTCCTCAGTTATTTGGAAGAGTTTGAGAAGGACTGGTGTGGGCTTACAGGGCAGAACGAATGCTTGGGGGTCCATCCATCATCTGCCAGCAATGTAGTGTCTCCTTCTTGTCATAGTTGGGCAACTGCTTGCCCCATATGGCCCTGTCATTGCTTGCTGGCTGTCAGCCCCACCCCAGCATAGTCAAAGTGGACAAAGATCTACCCAAACAATGTGGAGAGAGAAAAGGTCCTGACAAAGCGTTCTCTTGCTCTAAGTTTTCATTGGCCCTCTGCTACCCAGACACCCTGCTACTTATGTGTTATGTATTCCTCCAGAGGCTTATCACAGGGTTACAATAAATTCCTAAATCCATTAGAGTTCAGGTGGGCATCAAGCTTCCCATGTTAGTCATCTTTCCTGTGATCCATCAGTATTTATTGTCACAATCCTGGAGCCTGGAAGAGTACCACTTATATTTTTATATTGCCAAACTAATAGGAGTCTGCAAATAAAACAGCTGGGATTAATGATAGCAATAAACAAATATGAAGAAAATCCTGTTATGGGTAAGGAGTGTAGGAACCATGGGACAGAAGGTTAACAGTCTCTGCCAGGCTGAGATATTGGGGGGCATGTTGTCTACTTTTCTCTTAGAAAGTTGGTGGATATATATTTCAAATGAAAATCAGTTTGGAATGTAAATTTTCTGTAATTTACTCCTTTGCACAACTGGTAGTCTATTCAGTTGTGTCTCTATAAACTAAAGGAACCACAATCTAAGCATTTAGTATTTGAATTCATTATGGGCCAGATGTTACATTTGTAATATCTTAGTATAGTTTTGAAACTTATGTGTTTTACAGGAACTTACTAAAATTTTTCAAGTGCAGCTGCTTTTCTAAATGTTATCAGCAGAGATTATGGTCTGACAATTACTTCATTTAATATTTTATTGCATTAACACAAAACCCAATACTCTAAAATCAAATGAACATATATACAAGGTTTTATTTTAATGTCATAAAGCAAATAAAAAGGGTTCCAAATAGTCGTTTTTGCTGACATTTCCCAGCATATTATAGAAGAATGTAAGGAACCTACCAACCATCCATTTCTAAGGGGAAAAAAGAAATACCAACTGCTTTATATCTAAGTCTGTGGGAGTTCTGTTGAATTAAACAAGTATAACCATTTACCAATGTGTCATTACTCCTTGCAGGATGTTCATGGTTATTTCTCGAGACAATGCATAGAAAGGGATGAATATGGAATTTGGAGACAACATATGTTCAAATCTCAGCTCTACTGTTACATTATACCCATTGCCTTTTTTAAACATCCAAGTTAGGTCTATAGTTAATCACATTCTTTAACACACATCCTCCATTTCTACAATTCTGCTAGATATAAGAAGCAACTTAAAGTCCTGTAAAGCCAACACCTAAATCTAAGGCAGAGTTGAAATCTCAGGTCTGGTTTCTAGTATTGGCTCCATTAACATAATAAAGTATCCCCTGCTAACCCCACCCTGGCCTCCAGACACAGATAGTAATTCACTTTCTCCAGGGTGACACTGGAGTCCTGACCCACTACTAATGAGGTTATATCCCCAGGACAGAGTCTACACTAATATTTCCTTTTTTTTGCCTCTGAGTGACTCAGAGATACTAACATTTTACAAAGCAACTTTAACAGTTTATGTACTGTGCATATCTCAGTTACTGGGATTACGTAGAATATTCTTGAACCATCGGAGGTTCAGGCAAGGAGACAATCCCAGGAGTGCCCAGAAGTTTATATTTTTAAGGTGGGCCTCCTATAGAAACTGTCTAGGTTTACCCAATGAATAACCAGACAGCTTCTCTCTTGGACCTAAGTGAGCGTGGAAAGAGGAACGGTAGACTTACTTTATCTAGAGAGTTTGTCTTTAGATATGGTACATTGGGAAACGCAGTGAAAAAAAAAAGAGGGAAAAACAGTCTTTGTCCAGACAGGACAGGGAATACCAGACAGCTGTGTGTGGGTTGAGAGGATGTTATAATCAGTGAAGTAACAGTGTAACACTGTTGTGACAGTGAAGATGATGATGATTTCATTGCTGCTTTTTGCATTCTGAAAATTCTTTTCACCCTCAGTGGCATGGCAATCAGGTGGCACTTAGTAGCCACCTGATAACTAGGTGGCTACTAGTATTTATTTTTCAATCCACTCTCATTTAAAATTCTTTTGCTCATGGCCCACTTTTACTTGAGTCCCACTCTAACAAGTCATGTATGCTTTAGGATGTTTGCAGTAAATGTGTATTTATCCCGTGCTGGTCTTTAAAATTTTTGTCCCTTATGATCTGGAAGCAGTGAAGGAGAAATAACTATTTACCAGAGCACTAAATCATGAGCCAAGCTTTATACCCAGTGCTGCTTATGTGGGATTTATATCTAACTATGAACCTTATGTAAATGATTTTACCACCCCCTCTGATCAAGGGATTTCCTAACAATGCAACAAGAGATTACTGTGAGACTGAAATTGATTTAATTCAATTTACAACCTCAGACTTTTTATATTGCCTGAAGTGGTTCCACAGTTTACAATACCACTAAAACCTTGAGAATAGAACTATGGGGGTGCCTGGGTGGCTCAGTTGGTTAAGCAACTGCCTTTGGCTCAGGTCATGATCCTGGAGTCCTGGGACCTCAGCCCACATCAGGCTTTCTGCTTGTTATGCCCCAATAATGGGTCCGTGATTAAAGGAACAAGACTGATATAAAGAGAAGGTCAAGCAAAGCTTTATTTCGTGCCAAGCATCAAGAATATAACCCAACGTTCGGAGCTGCACCTCTTACAAGAGAGGGCAATGATTCTCTGTTTCACAGACTAGCTTTTAAGGGCAAAGGCCATGCAGACGGGCCTGGCCGTGCACAGGGGACCAATGAGATTGTAACAGACACAGGAAACTCCACAGTGATGCTAGGTGACCAATTGAGTTACAATTTACCCTAGTAGACATTTGAACCAGCCTATTACCTTGATTGGGATTGGTGCCCAAAAGGCTCCCAAAGGGCGGAGCCCATACTCCTTGGTAACCAGGGAGACAGTATGTGTCCCCCCCACTGATTGATGTCTCCACCTGGCCTGACCCACCTTTTTATTTGGGCTTTGTTACCTGAAGCTGGTTGCTGGGACTGGTCTCCAAGTAAATCCCCTGGGCGAAGGGGAGCAGGGACGGTTTCTAAATAAGTCCTTACACTGCTCACCAAGTAGTCTGCTTCTCCCCTGACCTCTCTCCTCTCATGTTCTCTCTCTCTCTCTCTCTCTCTCTCAAATAAAACCTTAAAAAAAAAAATAGAACCATGGTTCATTTCATAAAATCAAATTGCAGACCTGCCTACCTCTCAGTGGTCTCTGAGGTCTGGAAGTCTAGTGTCCTGCCCCCCCATGAACGTTTGCTTGGAAACTCAAGACTGGCTGCTATAAAAATAAGGTCTTTGCAGAAGTAATTAGGGGAGAAAATCCTCCTAGATTTAGACTGAGCTCTAAATTCAATAGCTGTGCCTTTATTAAGGGAAGGAATATTTAGAAACACACCCACACACAGCTGGGGTCATGTGTAGATAAGAGTGGAGAATAGGGTTATGCAGCTACAAACAAAGGGACAGCAAGGATTGCCTGGAGCTACCAGAAGCTAGGAAGAGGCCAGGAAGGATTTTTCCCTGGAGTCATCATAGGAAGACTTTGATTTCACTGAAGACACTTTGATTTCAAACTTCTAGCCTACAGAACTGGGGGAATAAATTTAAGTTACCATTTTTGTTGTAATTTGTTAAAGTAGCCCTAGGAACTGAATATACTAAGGAGAAGGGAGTAGCACTTCTATTCAGGGCATTTTGTTTGTACCATCCCATCAGTGATCCCTAGAAAATTAGAACAAGCTGTTTATGACAATTTTATGCTTTAGCATGGCTGTCATTTCTTGAAGTTTTAAATTCTAGTTAACACACAGTGTAATATTCATTTCAGGTTTACAATATAATGATTCAACACTTCCTTACGACACCCAGTGCTAATCACAAGTATACCCCTTAGTCTCCATCCCCTATTTCACCCATCACCCCCGCCACACACACACACACCCCTCCCCTTTGGTATCCATCAGTTTGTTCTCTATAGTTAAGAGTCTGTTTCTTGGTTTGCCTCTTTCTTTTTCCTCTCCTTGCTCAAATTGTGTATCTCTTAAATTCCACAGATCAAAAACATGTCTATAATCTCTGCAATCTGTTAAGTGTGTCACAATGAATGTAAACTTAAGTTGTCCTTTAGTATGAAGAGGTTTTACAGTATAAGTGAGGTTTGGAGCCAATGACCAAGAAAGAATTCTTAAGAGGTACCTGGTGCAAAAATGAGATTTTTATTAAAGCACAGGGGTTAGGACAGGTGGACAGAAAGGATTGCTGCCCCAGGGTTGTGAGGGGTGGCAGATTATAAACTATGGGGCTGGGGGAGGTCAGGAAAAAGGTTCCAAAAGAACTTTCATATGCGAAAAAGGACCTACCAGAAACTAGAGGCCTTGCCCTTGTTAAGGTTGTTTTTCCCTCTAGTAAAGTATTAACCTTAAGATAGCTGGGATCTTCCTGGGCGAAGGTTACATGCCTCCTATCACAGGTTACCAATGGACTGCAGATTTAAAAGAAATCCAGCTTTACTTACATTTCCCTCTGCCTCAGCCTCCTGCAATTTTATGGAGGGAGGGCGATGTTAGGGCTTCAGAAACTGAGTTACAGATCTCTGGAAGTTAGGCTATTGATAAGGCTTCTTCCTTGTAAATCTCTAGACATTTGTGATCTGAGGGAGACTCAGGTCTTGCAGTCTTGTGATCTCCACAAGTTAACTGTTTTTCCTTTAGGGTAGCCAGCAGTGCCTGAGGAATGTCAGAAGGAGAGGTGGTGTAGGTTGCCAACTTCTGCTTTGTCCTCAGCTAGCCTTCTGTTCCCTCATCAAATGAGTTGATTGTATTAGTCTGTTAACTTCTTACATAACTTAAAGATAAGGGTCCTACTATTGGATTCAATATTCTTTCAGTCAAAGATTACCGGCATCCTAGAAGTCACCCTGTACTTAACATTCTCTATAGAATCACTGCTTACTACTTCTATTTTTAAATCTATTTATGCTCGGGGCAATTAAGTTCTTGCAGAGGTAGCTCATTCTGGTACTGCAAAATTTTTAAATTCCTTAATGTGAAGTTAAAATATTGCTAACTAGAATATCCCCATTTCTAGCCTAACTCTAGCCCATAGGCCAGACAGATGAATTCTACTTTTTTTTTTCTCTCTCTCTCTTCTCTAAAAACATCCTTTAAAATGTTTCATTATCTTTTTCACTGGGTATGTATTTAACCAACCCCTTTAAGTGAAAGCCCTTAGCTCTCTAAATGGATGCTCAGAAAATGAAAGCTTTATTTCTTGTATTGTTAACATCTTTGACTATATTCCAGATTGGCTTTGTCTGTTCTAGAGCACAGCAGCCTGAATTAAATATGCTGCTGCTTTTGTACATTCTGTAGCACAGTGGGAGGCAGTATAAGACATCTCATCCTTGCTTATGAAATACAGATTGAGCAAGAATGATCTTCGGTTAGAGGATTTAGAGAATCTATATGGAAATATGACCAACTTTATATAGAAAGTAACTTTGTTTTTTAGAAACTACATCCTAAAAAGATTCCTTCCTCCCAACTTTAAATCTCTATATTCTATGAACTTAATATTTACCTTACCTCTGTAAACCTCATATCTGCTTTGTTATAAATTCTAATATTTAAATGTAAACAATACAGTTGTCTTAGTAATTGATAATGTGGCATGATCTTCCAAAATTAGCTGTGCAGCAAAACTAGGCAGAATAGAAATACATGTACAGACTTCTATCTCATTTTTTTTTTAAATAACTATGCACACTTAGAAGATTAACCAGAACATTGAATGGCTCAGAAACTCTCAGAGGAATCCATCTTTGTACACAGGATACATGACTACACACTTCAAACCTAATCTGTTGTTTGTGGCTCATTTTCATATTAGAACTTGAAAAAAGATGTTTTTGTTTGTTTTTGCCGTGTTGGACAGACGGACCCACAAAGTAAATGAAATTTGTATTTAGTAAAGTGCCAAACTTTTAGAGCGCTAAACTAAGGTGGAAAATCAGTAACTCTGCTGGAGAAGGAGCAGGAATATTCTAAAAGTACAGGGGGTGAGAGAATCATAATGAAGTCTTGACTGGAATCTACTTTTCCTCAGAAGATCTCTGCCAATGAAGTCTTTAGTCTGAAAACTTGGCATCGTTAGAAATGTCAACATCATAGATAAATTTTCCAAAAATCCTACCCATATTCATCATACAATGAAGTTAGCTGTTTTTATAAAATCTTTTGCCACTTACTAAAGGGACAAAGATTCAAGGTATAAAGGTATAAAACCAGTCATGGGAGAGCAGCTTAGATGAGCAGTTTTAAAGGTGGAAATGGCTCAAGGTCATGAAAAATCAATGAGATTAAATTAGAAAACACAAAAAAAGCATTAAAACTGAAAAATAGCCTTAGTAATAAGTATTTCAGTTTCATAATTATGGAATAGCTTGAGATTAGCATTGGATGCTCTGACACTTTAGAAGAACTTTTTATAACCTTAGTCATGAGGAGGGATTTCATCAAAAAGAGGGCTTTTGAAGGGTCAATTTTTTTTTTTTTTTTTTTTTTAGATCGCAGTTCTCATTTATTTTTATTTTCTTTAGGTTTGTTTTTTGTTCTGATTCTTCCTTCAAAATCTTGTGTCAAGGGCTGCCTATCAATATTATGAGAAAACTATTCTACTACCTATGAAACCCCCACCCAGAAGCAGGTCATGTATGAATGTTAGCACCAGGATCCTCACAAACCATGAGTTGTATGTGGGGTGAAGGGGCAGCCCCTTTTCCAGCCATGCCCTGTTTCCTGGGTAGAAGGGCTCCTTGTACTATATATATATATATATATATATATATATATATATTTTTTTTTAAGATTTTTTCTATTTATTTGACAGACACAGCAAGAGAGGGAACACAAGCTGGGGGGGGGGGGAGGTGAGGGGGTGGGGTGGGAAAGGGAGAAGCAGACTTTTAGCTGAGCAAGGAGCTGGATGTGGGGCTCGATCCCAGGACCCTGGGATCATGACCTGAGCCAAAAGCAGAGGCTAGATCCACTGAGCCACTCAGGTGCCCCTCTTTGTACTGTATTCTTGCCTCCACATTCCATGCCATGTAGGGTGCACAGGGCATGCTGGGAGGACAGTGGGGGACTGGCTATCAGAGACCTATATCATTCCACCTGGGTAGAATTCTGATTTAGAGGAATTCAGCCATAGTTTCATAGATGGTAGTATCTAGAACAATGAGTCCATCCCTCAAGTAAGAAAGGCATTAAGATATTAAATAAGACCTCAGTATCCTTTAGCGCCTAACTCCTGTTAACTCACTTACCTCCTAAGAAATGTCCCTCTATCAAAGCTCAGTGAGGAACTCCACACATACATTTCTAATGAGCACTAACCATGAAGATCTAACTTACTTTCTTGTGTCTTCCTCCAGGAGTCTCTCATTCACCATCCATTCAACATAATTACAAGTAAATCAATCCAGCTATTAAAACAGATAACCTCGGGGCGCCTGGGTGGCTCAGTGGCTTAAGCCGCTGCCTTCGGCTCAGGTCATGATCTCAGGGTCCTGGGATCGAGTCCCACATCGGGTGCTCTGCTCAGCAGGGAGCCTGCTTCCTCCTCTCTCTCTCTGCCTGCCTCTCTGCCTACTTGTAATCTCTCTCTGTCAAATAAATAAATAAAAATCTTAAAAAAAAATAAAACAGATAACCTAAACCTTATAGAATATAATGCTAACAAATAAAGTTAGACCTAAATGATACAGTGAAATCATCTATTTCTGTTAATTGATAAGAAATACCAGCAATACTAAAAGACTCAGTTTATACAGCTACATAGTCTAGGCTAAAAGCAAAAAGCCTAATTAGTATGTAAGAGATACATCTCATACTTTCATAAAATGATATTTAGAAAAAGGAGATGGACTGATTGTTTTGGTGTAATGGAGACATTGGCTCATTTAGGATATAATTTCTGATAACTCCTACTTACATTCCTTGAATAATTTTAGTAAATCCTAGAGACTTTGAGGAATTTCATCAATAATTATAAACTAATACTTTGACTCAGACTATTTTTTAAACCATTTAAGTGAAAAGAAATAGAAAATGGGAATTCATTTGGTACATGAATTTCTCCTATTTTAAATTGTGTTCTGCCTAACTAAACTATGATTTCCTTAATGATAGAAAAAATATAAAATATAATCCTTGAAGGTATAATATGTCTTACCAGCACTTAGTGTTATTCAAACAGTCAGGGCCTCATACATGTTGTGAAGGCTGTACTTAAGATGAACCTTTTGTGACTGTTGAGGTAATGGTCCAGTTTAATAGCAAGGTGACATCTTTAGTGTTGATAGCCTCAATTTCTCCCTCTGCCTCTTGTCAAAATCTTCCTTCTGTAACTTCAATAAAAACAAAATGAGCCGCAAAAGTTAAAAGTAAACTTGGGGATTTTGCATTCTAATAAAGATCAAAGCATCTGGCTAAATTTATAAATTCTTGTTTATGGAAATTTGGGCATTAGCAAGAATTAAGGTGTGTGGGGGAAAATCCCAAACTTTCCAGTACCTGGCAGTCACCTAATACTATGAAGAACATGGCTCTAAGTTATAAATATTTTGGAGTTATTCAATTCTTTTAAGTAAAAATTACCTATTGCTTTCATTATACAATATGAGATCCCAAGAATATTTCACCTGCCTATAAAATGCCAGCAGTGTTTTTGGGTTGTGTGCAAGGAATGTATTTCAAAAATAGAAAAGTAATTCAAGCTAGCATTTTGTTTGGAATTACTAGTCTCAGTTGTGTTACTCCCTAGGGCAATAATTCAGAGGCTTTTTGAACTCAATAAGGCCAATTTGAGCCAATTCCATTAGGTACTCTAACATGACCTGAAGGGACATAGCTTGTATAAGATGTAATTTTCAGGTTATAAATTAATTTTAACCATGTCTATATGATTTCCTTATGTAGAATACCCAGAATACTTCAAAATTAATGCTTTGGGATTTTTTTTTTTTAATTTTTCTTACGCTTGGAAAGTTAGAAGGGGATTAGATAGGTATGTGGGTATATGCATGCATATATATATATATATATATATATATATATACACATACACATACATATATTAGAGATAATTCTTTATTTTGAAATGACTGGAGAGAAAAATTTAAAATTAAAGATTGAAGAGTGCGTATGTTTTCCTTTTAGTTGGTATTCTTTAAGATATATGAGACTAAACCTTAGTAACATGGTGTATAAACTGTATAAACTGAAATGTCCCTCCCCTTACTGTGAAGGTGATGAAATTTCCCTAAGTTGCCAAAATTGAAAATCACCAGGGCTCTATGCTCTTAAAAGCAAAAAATTTTTTAGTGCTATGTTTGGAACAGAGTCTCTTGGGTATGAATTTGTTCTCTCTGCCCATCATCCTTGGTTCTTAGCCAAATTTACTATAGAGATGCAAATCTTCTTCATGAATGGATCTTTCCATTGGTGCACTGAAAAATGACTTCACAGTACTGCTTTTGTCCCGGGCATTCATGAATTCATGAATTAAGGGGCCATTTGTACAGAGTAGGGCCTTAAGATTAGGGCTCTTAAATATATAAGAAATTGAATGCAATTTTTTAGCTTCCATAAGATCTATTTAGGATAGATCCCTTCTCAATATAGGCATCTTTGAGGGGAGAAGATTTGGTACTAAGAAAGCTTAAAGTTAAGTTCCAGTCCTATTTACTGGTTAAATGGTCACATTAGTTACTTTTTAAACTCTCCTGGCTTTTAAAATAGGGATACAAATTACTTTGCAGTGATGCTTTGAGAATTAATGGAGGTAAGATCTAACAAGTGCTCAGGTGCTATTCTTTTTCCTTAGCTCCAGTGCCATAAGATCAAAAGATGAATTGAGTGGTGTGTAAATGTCATGTCAATAGAACTGCTATGAAAAAAATGTCATGGCTTTTAATAGAAGTATGTTATGGAATCTAGACTTCCATATACATGAGTTTCAAAGCACTTAATGCATTGTTATACTTAGAGTTTACCTGAGATCCTTAATATATATATACACACACACACACACACAATATACAATGTATACAATATATATATACCACACACACACACACACATTACACTTGTACTATCAATATGAAGTAATAGACAAAATGTTCTCAGGGAAGATGAAAAAATAGGTTGGAGGATTCATTGTAGTTTAATTTACAAAGGGCCTGCTATGGGTCAGTATTATGCGAGACCTACAGATGCAATGATGAAAAAGACATTGTGCTATCATGGAGCTCACAGTTGAGCAACAGATTTTTAGCAAATATGACTTAATGATTAAAAGTAATTATCACTACATTATCAACTATAATGGTACTGACTTGACTTTTTCAGGATTGTTGGGAGGAACAACATCAAAAGCAAAAATTTCCATGCAAAATTATTTTAATATGCATGTGTCTAAAAATGCTGTGGGGACATACATGAAGGAGCACAGGGGAAAAATAACTAAGTGAATAGCTCTGGAGTGAGCCAAATTTGGTTTCAAATTCTAATTCTTTCACTTAATCTCCTTATGAACATAGACAAATATCCTAAAATCACTGGAATTCAACTTCCTTGATTACAGAATTAAAATACTACATACATCAAAACAGTATTTGAGGCTTAGGGAAACATTGGCCAAATTTTATCAAAACTTTAGTTATTATAAAGGAATCACTAAAATGGATAGCTCTGTGAGCTAAACAGAGCTCCATGCAATGCCTGAAATGTAGTCTTTAATTGTGACAGAACTTAATGCCGTTTCTCTTCATTTTTGATCACTCAGAGCAAATATGCATTATCTATCTCCCCCTTCCCACATTCAGTCACTGATACTAGTTGTATTTTCATATGGATCTGATTTGTATTTTGAGATGATCATTCCATTTTTCTTGTTGAGTCCTGTCTTTCAAACTTGAGAAGGATGATGTAACTGCAGAACCCCTAAAATTTTCCTTGTTCAATCAATAATGATGTGAACCGTATAAAATTCTAAAGAACTTATGGATTCCAGGTTTTGTTATTCTTGGAGACTTCTATTGACTAGAAATGGTATGACACATTTTCACATGCAAGGTTAAATATTCCTGTGGTCTGGTATGGTGGAGCTAGAAGTATGGGTAGAGTCCAGTTGGTAAGAAAACCTATGCAGAAGTAACTTATGAAGTCCTTCAAGACAGACACTGTGTCTCAAATATCTGTGTGTTTAAATACTTATTGTTCAAACTCATAGTTTAGTATTTAGGACTCAGATGTGCAAGCTTACTTAACTGTGACTTATAATATTCCCTTAAGAAATGCACTGTGAGGGAATTGGAACTCAAATGTAAGACAGATGGTGGCATCTTCCCAGTTGAGATGGTGCATGATCTCAGTTGGTTGGAGGTGGGGGAGCACCAGGCTTTCTATTTGCCAAGAGATGGTGCACTGGGGAAGAGAGGGCCTTGTGATGTCACTCTTGACATTGATAATCTGTTAAATACATCTATAAAAATGAAGTCCCCTTTTGACCTACTAGACAATCCTCTCCTTCTACAGATGATTTGTGCTCAATCTAGTGTATTCCTTTCTCCATTTCCAGAAAAGATAGGGTTAATATATTGTATTAATCAGCTTATAGAAAAAATAATTCATAAATTAAACCAATTATACCAAAACGGTGCTACTACTTATGGCTGCCTTACCATAGGGAGATCATTCTTAAAAAGTTGAGGCAATTGGGGCACCTGGGTGGCTCAGTGGGTTAAAGCCTCTGCCTTCGGCTCAGGTCATGATCTCAGGGTCCTGGGATCAAGCCCCACATCAGGCTCTCTGCTCAGTGGGGAGCCTGCTTCCCCCAATCCCTCTGCCTGCCTCTCTGCTTATTCGTGATCTCTGTCTGTCAAATAAATAAATAATCTTTAAAAAAAAGTTGAGGAAATTGTAAACATTCTCTAAAAACATACCCATTTTTTTCCCTCCTAGCAAGAAATGTCCTTGCTTAAGAAGTCATTGGGATGACTTCCAAACTCAAAGCAGAACTAGATTTTACATTCAGGAACATATGCTTTCACTCCAAGCTTGTAAAAAGAGAAACATAACCATCTTTAATATTTTAGTCTGTACTTTTATGAATCTTAGTCTGTATCACACAAATAATACTGTATTGCAAAATACACTCTATTTCTGATACTGTTTTGTCATTAACTTCAATTAAAGAGGAAACTGAGGTTTCAGAAATTCAAAGAACCAGAAAGAATTTGGGCTGAGTAGTTAGAAAAAATGAGGTTCATGGTCTTCATGTTACAAGTTTGCCCTCACTGTCAGTTGTCTTATATTTTTGTGGTGAGGAGTTCCTTCAAGTCCTCAGAAAAACTTCACTTTTCCTTCCCTTTTTTTATCTTTGGTCCCCACTACGTAACATGTGTTTGTTATACCTTTTTTTCTTTTCTTTTTTTCTTTCTTTTTTTTTTTTTTGCTAATTGTTTAACCCTGGTTTTCAAAAATTTGACTAGGTTTTGCCCAGTGTTAGGAATCCTTGCTGTGGCAGATAAGCCCCAAATTTGTTTCAGATGTCAAGACTAATGACTGCATACAAGCACATCCAATCCCACTACAAGATGGCATGGAGAGACTAATTTTATAGTTGAGATCTCTGGGGAGAGAAAAGAAAGCCTCCTAAAGAGGTCTTGAATGAGCAGAAAGACTGGCTTGAAGTTTTATTGTGGTTAGAGTTCGGGGCCAAGATGAAGGGTCTCACATGTGGACAGTAGTGGCACGGTTTGTGTAAGGACCTATTTAGCAAGAGGATTTCATTAAAGTTAAACTGTCCCTGCTCCCCTTCCCCCAGGGGATTCACTTAAAAACAAGTCCCAGAAACCAGCTCCAGGTAACAAAGCTCAAATACAAGGGTGGGTCAGGCCAGGTGGAGACATCTGATCAGTGGGGGGATGCATACTGTCTCCCTGGTTACCAAGGAGTATGGGTCCCGCCCTTTGGGAGCCTTTTGGGCACCCGTCCCAACCAAGGTGATAGGCTGGGTCAAATGTCTACTAGGGTAAATTGTAACTTAATTGGTCACCTAGCATCACTGTGAAGTTTCCTATGTTTGTTACAATCTCATTGGCCACCTGTGCGTGGCCAGGCCTGACTGCATGGTCTTTGCCCTTAATAGCTAGTCTGTGAAACACAGAAGGGTTGCCCTCTCTTGTAAGAGGTGTGTCCCCGAACATTTGGTTAGATTCTTGATGCTTGGCGTGGAATAAAGCTTTGCTTGACCTTCTCTTTAGATCAGTCTTGTTCCTTTAATCATGGGCCCATTATTGGGGCATAACAGTTTGAATCTCCCATCAAAGCCAAAGTGGGGGAGCACCAGTCCTTCCTATCAGCTTTCTCAAATGTGGATCATAAGGAAAATGAGAAGATGAGACCTAAAAGCTGTCAGTAATCAGACATCAAAATTTGGAGTTAGATTCCTCATTACACCAAGGGGGTCTGTTATTTTTTTTTCTTTGTGTATGTATGAAAGTTTTTCTTGCCTTCCACTAAGTGTCTTGCAATTGTATATTTAATTTTTGTCACAAATTTGGAACATTTATAAATATTAAGATTTTATTTTTCCTCCTAAGAAATACACATACACTAAACTATTGACATTGATCAACAGATCACTGGTCGTTTTCTTTTTTAAGTCTTTGTTTCTTCTGTTCTTCAGGTTGGATAGTATTTTCTTATTGATTTAGCTTCATGTTCAACTTCATATTTACGTTAAGCCAATCCAGTGAAGTTTTTCTTTTAGGTATCATGCATTCACAGTTCTGGAATTTCTGTATTTTTCAATAGTTTTGTTATTCTGAGGAGATTCTCCATCGGTATACTCCTATAGTTACCTTTTCCCTTAATTTCTAAAGTATACTTATAACAAGTGTTTGAAGATACTTGTTTGATAATTCTAACATCTTTTTTTTTTTTAAGATTTTATTTATTCGATAGAGAGGGAGAGAGAGAACATACACAAGTGAGAGGGGGTGGGTGGGAGAAGAAGAAACAGGCTTCCTGCTGAGCAGGGAGCCAGATGCAGGGCTCAATTCCAGGACCCTGGGTTCATGACCTGAGCCTAAGGTAGATGTTTAACAGCTGAGCCATCCAAATGCTCCTAATTTTGACATTTTGGTCATGCTGAAGTACAGCTTTTTGTATATTTACTTTCTCTACATTTGATTGTAACTCTTTTTTTTTTTTAACACTTTCTTTGCACATCTAAAGTGTTTTATTATACAGTGGACATTTTGGATGGTATATTAGAGAGAACCAGTATTCTATTGCCTTATTTGAAAAGATTCTGATACTTTTTCCCTTGGCAGAATTTTTATCAGTAGACCCTCTTGTTTCTGTGATGTTCAGTTTTATTCTTTAAGACTGGTCTACTTTATTTTAGTTCTAAGTTATGGTACTAACTCAAGGCCATATCCTTTTATCCTAAGGCATGGTCTTCATGGGAGTCTTCTCTGAATACCTGAGGTACTCTGTGAGGGCTCTCTTCTTTGGACTTGAACTCTGATTTTCCTCAGCACTGCCTCATCTCTGCCAGTTCATTTTAGATGTGAGCCCTGCAGCAGCTACTCTGTTAGCTCTAAAATGATCTATGAAGAAACTCCGTACCAAGTTCTGGTCAATTTTCCTAAGGTCCACCAATCTGGTACTCTACATCAAGAGCTCTAGCTCTTGGATAGCTCAGAGTTCTGCTCTCTCAACCTCTCCAGTTCAGGGGGTACCACACTCTGTCTCAGCTCCATCTCTCTGCACGATAGTTCAGCAACTGCCTGCCCCTGGTGTGAAGATGGAGAGAATGTGGCACCAATAATACATGCTCTTTTCTCTAAAGGATTGCAAGCATGTTGTTTATTATTGACGACCATTGTCTTATGTATTCTTTTTTTCCTAGCTTTAAATTTGGTTTTGGAAGGAGGAAAGTGTCAAGTTACTCAATCATGACCAGGAGAGAAAACGTCCACCTCTTGGTTTTGAAATGTTTGAAATATTGGTGAAAACCAGATTCAGAAGTGAAATAACATCAAGAAGCATCAATATTTAGGACCCTGCATTGTTTTATATTTTCCCTCAAATTCACAAAATGTATTTAAGTATCATGTTTACAAAAAACAATATTGGAGTCATTTTTGCATAATCATTTTAAAATATACAACATTAACTGGAAATTACACATACTCATTTTTACTGTTAGCAATGCTTATAGATAATACGGATGATCTAATCATGTCAGGGAAATATTGTTACATCACCTTCTTCTCTTAAAAGATCTTTGCAACCCATTATAATAGCATTTTTGATAGAAACTATATTTTCCCATACCATCATTTAGAGTTTTATTCTTTTTAAAGCATTTGTACCCAATTTTAAAATTTGGAATAATATGATTTTAAAACTTTAACAAATAATAATTATAATATATATCCTACTTACCTATAAATTTCATGAGGTTTATAAAATTATCCACATTTGTTGAGCTATTTTCTTGATCCTCAGCAGAAAGTCACTAAAAATTTTAATTTCAGTGTAGTTAGAATACAGTATTATATTAGTTTCAGGTTACAGTACAGTGATTTCACACTTGTGTGTATTGCTCAGTGTTCATCAAAGTATACTCAGATGTCTGGGAGGCTCAGCTAGGTAGGCGTCTACCTTTGGCTCAGGTCATGATCCCAGGGCCCTGGGATAGTCCCATATCAGGCTCCCTGCTGAGTGGGGAGTTTGCTTCTCCCTCTACTCTTCACCTTTTTTGTGCTTATGCTTGCACTCTCCAAATAAATAGCTCCTTTAGGTACAATGTTTGAAATTTTTCTTGCTTTCTTCAGTAGGCTTGTACTGTTACAAATTACCCTTTTAGGACTGGTTTTGCTGTGTCCCAGAACTTTTGGACCATTATTTTTATTTTCATTTTTATCATGCAATTTTTCATTTCTTCTTTAATTTCCTGCTTGATCCACTTTGTTTAGTAACATGTTATTTAATCTCCATGCATTTGTGATCTTTCTCGATTTTTTTATTTGTGGCTGACCTCAAGTTTGGTAGTGTTGTGGTGAGAAAAGATGCATTATATGACTTCAATTTGGTTGAATTTATTTAGGCTAATTTTGTGGGCTAATATGTAATCTATTTTGGAAAATGTTCTGTGTGCACTTGGAAAAATATGTATTCTTTTAAGATAGGACATTCTGGATATGTTAAATTCACTCAAAAAGTCATTCAAAGTTAATGTTTTCCTTGTTGATTTTCTATTGAGATGATTTGTCGCTTGATAGGAGTGTTAAAGATCCCCACTATTATTGTATTTTTGATTTGTTCCTTTAGGTATGTTACTGTTTTGCTATTTGAGTGCTCTAATATTGTGTGCATAAATATCTACAATTGTATCTTGTTGCATTGTCCCCTTTATGATATAGTGTCCTTTATTTCTTTGTTTTAAAGTCTTTGTTTTAAAGTCTATTTTGTCCAATATCAGTGATAATAGTCCAACTTTCTTTTGACATCATTTGCATGAAATTTCTCCATCCTCCTCCTTTCAGTCTGCAGGTGTCTTTAGGTTAAAGATGGGTCTCTTGTAGGCAATGTAAGTTTTTTTTTTTTTTAATCCATTCTGCCACTCTATATCTTTTGATCAGAGCACTTAATACATTTATATCCAAAGTAATTATTCATATGTATTTATTGTCCTTTTACTTGTTTAGATTTTCTCTGATCCTTTCCTGTCTTTCCTCTTTCATGTTTTGCTGATTTTCTTTGGTGATATTTGGATTTTTTTTTTTACTTTTGCATATTTATTAGTGGTTTTTGGTATATAGTTAAATTAGGTTTGTATATAATCTCTTTCACATATAGCATATGAAGTTGATGGTTAAGTTTGAACTGATTCTTTTCAAATATATTTTAAGTATGTTATTATATTTATTTCCCTTTTTTGAGTTCCTTGAATGATTTTGTTTTTACAGAAATACTCATTTTCACTTTTCTGTGTTTCCTACCACTATGTTAACTTTTCATCTTTCTACTCAAGGTCCCTTTTAATATTTCTTGCAGAGCTCATTTACTGCTCATGAACTCCTTAAGCTTTTATTTGTCTAGAAAATCTTCTCTCTCATTCTATTCTGAATGAAATCCTTGTTGGATAGAATATTTTTGTCTACAGGTTCTTCCCTTTCAGGACTTTGAATATATCATGTTATTCTCTTCTGGCTTGCAAAGTTTCTGTTAAAATTCCCTGCTAACCTTAGGAGTTTTCCCTTGTAAGTTAAGGATCTTTATTATTCTTGCTGCTTTAAATATTATTTTTTGCATGGTATTTTAAAAAATTAATTACAATATGTCCTGATGTATATCCACTTTTGTCAACTTTTTGCTTGCCTATATGTTCTCTGTGCCTCCTGGATCCAGCAGTATGTTTCTTTCCCAAGATTAGGGAAGTTTTCAGCCATTATTTCTTCATATAAATTTTCTGCCTCTTCTCTTCCTTCTTCTGGGACTCCTATAATATGAATGTTACATATATGTTTGATGGAGTCATTTAGTTAAGTGAATTCTGGTTTTGCATAATTCTCTTCTCTTGGTCAGCTTGATTTCTTTTCACTGTCTTCTAGGTTACTAGTTCCTTCTTCTGCTTCTTTCATCTTAGTGTTCATTCCATCAGGTGTGTTTCCCATCTTATTCATTAAACACCTTTCCTCTACTGTTATTCTTTCTTTGTGTTAAGGATCCCATTCTTGTCTTCCACTCTTTTCTTAAGTCCAGTGATTGTGCCTATAATTATTGCTTTAAATTCCCCATCAGTCATGATACTTATGTTTGTTTTGTTTAGCTCTGTAGTCTTGGAATGTCCTGTTCTTTCATTGGGATAAATTTCTGTATTCTCATTTCATCTGTTTCCCTGTGTCTGTTTCTGTCTTAAAGTCAGCTGTGTCTTTTGTGCTTAAAAGTAGTGATTTATGAAGAAGAGGCCCTGGAGTGCCCTGTAGCACTGTTTGTTATTCACCAGAACCTGGCCCTTCAACACACTCATATGTGTTGCTTATACCTTGTTATCTTAGTCACTATTCTTCTGATATAGTGCTCTGCATTGACTCTACCTGTTAGTTGACCCAGGAAGTCCAGTTCTGAGGAGGAATGCCCACCAGGAAACTTGGAATCAGGGTGGCAGCATTAACCAAATTTTCTTTGGGCCAGAGGTCCTATGCCAGATCTCCTGAAGAGCTGTGGTGGCTGGGGTCTGCACACCAGTGTGACTAGGGGCATGAGGCTGGGTGTAGCACACTAGGATGACTGGGTACAGCTGGACCAGGTACAAGACAGTGGCTGGTGTTGTACGACTTGGTGCTGTGCACGACAGCATCTGGGGGCACATGACTGGGTGCCGTGCAGTGGCTGCATCTGGTTCATGGTGGCAGCTGGGCACCTAGCAGCTAAGTAGGACACATATATGGCTTTAACAAACTTACCCTGAGCCCAGGGCCAAGGCTAGCAAACTTGGAGTGGGTGAGTTCTCAGCAGAAATTGTGGGTATGGCACACTGCTAGTGGTTTAGGGAGCCAGTGTCTGTGTTTAGCTGAAGGACAGAGGATGAAAATGGCACCTGCCAACTCTTTTTAAACTTTTTTAAATTTACTTTTTATTTTTTAGAAGTCCCCCAACATGCTCTGAAATCAGTTTGAACACATCTGTCTTCCATTTGCCTCCAGCTTATTGAACTGCCATGTTTTTTGTGTTGTGGCTTCATGCATGCTGTTGTCTCTTTAAGGTCAGTGACCCAGCTATCAATTGTCTTTTCAATTTGCCCAGTGCTGAATCAGTTGACTTCTAAAGCTCCAAGTTCCAAGTCCCACTTGTTTTACAAACTCAGGGAATTCAACCTCTCTTATTTTTAGACAGACATTATGGGGATTAGTCTTTGCCTTGTGAGCTCCCCAATGGGAGGGCCCATTTCTCTTCCCTCTCTATATGTGTAGCTCTCTCTGCCTTTTTGACCTTCCTAAACTTTCAGAGGGAGCTTCTTCTCTATATTTAGTTGTGGAGTTCATTCTGCCACTCTTCAGATCACTGATTTATTGACTTGGATGTGGATGATACCCAGTTGAGAATACAGGATGGGGAGACTTCAGAGCCTTCCTCCTCCACTATCTTTTCAAACTTCAGACGAAATACCTGAGAACCTTTGTTTTAAATGCTGTCACCCCAGAAAACCAATCTTGTACAAATATCTGACTTCAATTTTGATAGATTGTATATTGAGTCTATTAAAAATTTCTTTAAAAAACAATCTTCTATGAGTGCCTGGGTGGCTCAGATGGGTAAGTGTCTGCCTTTGGCTCAGGTCATGATCCCAGGGTCCTGGGATGGAGCCCTGACTGGGGCTCCCTGCTTGGTGGAGAGTCTGCTTCTCCCTCACCTTCCAATGGCACGCCGCCCCACCCCCCACCCTGCCACTTGTGCTCTCACACTCTCTTCAAATAAAAGTCTTTTAAAAAATCTTCTAAAATCCAATTTATTTTCCAGCAGTAAAATCTTCTGGGAAAGGAATAAAATATAGAATTTTATGATAGCCAGCTGGAAAATTTCCTCTGAAAATGGAATAAGTACAATTAGTAAAAGGAAACACACTTTTAGAGTCTCTGCTCTGAGATTTTGTGAACATTTAACATAAATTATCACAATTGAACTTTGAACAGTTTTACTAGTTATATAGTATCATTTCATTTTTCCCATATAAGGAACATGAGGGTCAGAGTTAAATAACTTCTGTGAATTTAGTTCATAAAGTCTTAGAGTACTGTTTCCAATATTTATTAATTGTACTTGACCAAAGGCAGATCCAAGGGGAAGACACTGAAAAAGGAAGTAAAAAAAAAAAAAAATAGGAAAAATTGATCTGTTTTATCATTTTGCTCTGTATGTGGAATGGTCACAGTGATAGGTCTGTGGGGTTTCGTTGGCCTATAGCAAACTTGTCAACATTTTAAGCATCTTAGTTTAGGGAAGAATAAAAAGAAACTTCTTCTTTTTTTTTATTTTTACTTGAATTTTGGTCTTCATAATTGTTTTCCATAAACACTCCTTCCAATAATGAGCAGAAGAAAAATTAAAACTATCCACATAGGTAAAGCAATAACCATATTGTGACGTCTAATAACTATGGAAACCTTATATTAACCTTTCTGCAGTAGTTATAGTGAGGACTCTACTATTTTTCTGATTCTCCCACCCCTTCACTTCCAGGAAACAATTTTTTCTTGCTATTTCAACATATTTAGTCTTTAACTTGAGTCCTCCTATGAATCTCGACCTAAAAGTTTTGTTTTTAAGCTTTTTCTTTCTACCTGTTTCCTATGACCATAATCTCCCAACTCATGTCTTCAGTTACTAACATGAAGACTGTTTATAAAGTATAACTTTAGATTGAATCCATATCCTTAGTTTCAGAGCCTCCAATACAAAATGAATACATAAACATGGCTTGTTTCAGGTAACTGAAGTATATTATCTCTCAGCATGACCACCTTGCTGTCTTTATTGTTATTCATCTTATATTCTGTAAATTGGAAACTCAGAATCATCTTTCAATTCCTTAATATTCTATATAAAAATGGGACTCAAATTCCATTCATTTTGCCTCAAAAATGTCTTTAGAATCCTCCTGTCTGTACTTACTTGTTCATTCCCTATGAAGGAGCATCTGCCAACAGCTTTCTGTCAGACGCTTATAAGCAAAAGAAGCCAAACAAAATAAGAGTAAAAACAAAATAAAAAATCAGGTATGCTCATTGTCACAATAATTTTATATGAGGAGATGGTGTTTTAGTGTTAAATAATTTAAAATGGGGTAAACGGATGACGGGCATTAAGGAGGACACATGATGTGATTAGCACTGGTGTTATACTAAACTAATGAATGATTGAACACTACATCAGAAATTAATGATGTACTATTAGTTGGCTAGTTGGACTTAAAAAAAAATGAACTATTAACTGTGAAAGTCTATGCCTCTCTCAGGTAGATTAGATTATGCAATGGTAATAAACACCACCATCTCAGGTTGAAGACTTTGAGGATGACCTCCCCATCTTAGGACTTAGGGGGACTGCCAAATCATGAAATGTATCTTGGTGTTCCACCCACAAAGAACACCTATAATGTGTGTTCACATTTTTTGGTCAAAGAAAATCACCTCAGTTTCTTCATGGGGACATAGAGGTATACCTAGAAAGACGAAATTTCAGGGAACAGCACTAATGATTACCCAGCCATTGTTTGAATGCATGTCAGACTGACTTCACAGTGCAGTTTTTAGATAGTAACATGTTAGCTCTGTTTAAAAACCCTCCACATAACTTATATCCTCAGTTTTTTCTATACAGTCCTGCGGAAGGGCTTCCTTAAAGACCTTAATATCTGCATCCATTTTCTTAAACTCTACATAAATCCTTATGTTTAAAAAATGATTTCCACTCTACCTAGTATATCGCAGTTGATTACTTAGAATCAGACCCCAACTGGTCCTTCTATTCTGGTGTTCTATTTAAAACATGTGTGAATCACACACACACACACACACACACACACACACACACAAAACCCAAAAAAGACAAAGCAAAAAAACCTTTTTACTTTGAGATTATAGGTTGATTGAGAATATGGACATTGGAACTGGATTCCTGAGTTCAAAATCTTATGCCACTTGGTAATTCTGTGACTTTGAGCAAGTTACCTAAATTTTCGTGCTTCAAATTTCTATTTTTAAAATTGGAATAATTATAGTATCTTACAGAGGTTGTGAGGATGAGGTGAACCAATACATATAAACACAGAACAGTACCTGGTACAGAGTAGCCACTAAATATTAAATTACATTATGCCATTTTATGTCTCCCTATCATCATACATATTATAGTCTTCCTTAGCAACTTGGAAGACTGTAACCTTTTAAAAGTTCAAATATTGCTTCTTGTTTTAAAGAATTTTATAATGTTTTCTGTGGAGAACTCTTAATAATACTTAGTAATTCACATATCAGTCAGTCAACAAATACTAAGGTTGTATTGTCAGAACAGTGCATAGTATCATGGGAACTTAAACAGAGAAAGTACCATATTTCTCCTTTGTATTCACTTTATTTGAGGGATGATACAAAAAAAATTTCTAAACTTTGCAGTACCAGTTGCAAGTAAGATTTCAGAGAAAGACAAAGCAATATAATCCAAAGTGGATAGTTGAGGGCCATGAAGGAATGCGCCTCGGTTGTGTCATGATGTCTCATCACACTATCTTATCTAATAGTTCCTGCCACCTATAATATGTGCCCAATAACTATTTCTTGAGTGAGTGAATGAATGAATTCTTAGATCACAGAGAAAGTAGACCATAGTTGGCAATAAGGATTAGGATTTGGATGGGACATTTACCTACCATGGCATGTAATTAAGAAAACCTTATTCCCTTATTCATCAGGATGAAGAGTGTGCATTTAATACCTTTTAATATGAAAACAAAACAGGATATATATGGAAATAGGTGAAATGTACCATGTACACAAATGTTAACATATTTATTAAAATTACATTTGATAAGCATTTCAAAATTGTTCTCAAATTTTGAGTTCACAAAATTAGGAGGATAGGCTATCTTACTATTTTTTGGATACACTTTATCTCTTCATAGCAAGTCATTTGAATGCATGCTTGAGACCATTAGCTTAAAGATATAAACTCTGTATTACTGTGGATTTGTGAGGCAAAATCTGGGTACACTTTGTGCAGGAGAGAGTATGGTGACAACTCTTCATTTATTCTGACTCAGAAACATTTCCTACTTCTGGGTAGGCACCCCCCCCCCCACTAATTTGTATCCATTCACCCTCTTGTCCAAATGGATTTTCCTGAATAGCTGAGAAATTACTCTGTATTTCATTTATACTTTCTTTCCACTCCTAATCTGGGTAGTTGTATTTTTTCAAATTCCTCTTGATTATTGAAAGGCTGTGTCAATTTTATTCTGATAGTTTTCATTAGGAACTCTTACCAGAAATGAATTTTAGGCTCTATTCACCATAGACCATAGTACATAGGCTTATCAAGTTTTCACAGAAAGAGCTCTCCTTTTTATTTTATCCTTTTAATTTTCATTTTTATGTAAAGGCTTCTCCTACCTCTTAAGGCATGCTGGCTTTGCATCCTCTCCTACAATACATCTCTGGGCCTCTAGTTGACTAAAAATAAGAGGCTAGGGTTGAAGTCTTCCCTCTACTCTCCACTAGCTGTAAGATCCTTGGAAGTTCTCTTATCCTATCTGGACCCAATTTTTCTTATTTGTCAAATAAGAATAATGATGATTTCACATGATTTTTGAGGGTTATACAATAAAGACTTCTTAAAAAGGGCACCAATAATTCAGAAGTTATAACCCTTCTTTGAAAAATCAAGATTCAGTAAAGTATTATATATTTTGATACATCCATGGTAGCTACAATAGGGCATTTCTCTTTTCTATTCTTTATGTAAAAACCTCCTTAATTAAATAAGGAATTAGAAAATAAGCATGGACAATAATTAGAATCAAAAAATCAATTATCAGGGTTTTCTCAGAAAACTTCCCTAGTAGTCTTTTAAAAATACTTTTTTTTAAAATTTTTTATTTTTTTATAAACATATATTTTTATCCCCAGGGGTACAGGTCTGTGAATCACCAGGTTTACACACTTCACAGCACTCACCAAAGCACATACCCTCCCCAATGTCCATAACCCCACCCCCTTCTCCCAACCCCCCTCATAGTGGGATATGAAATTTTTTGTTTTTTAGTAGAAAAATGTTATTCTAGTCTGAGGTCAGTAATTCTGTCATCTGCGGATTAAGATGAATGTCTCCAGATAGTCCGCTTGATTCAGCACTTCTTTGCCTCCTTTACTGACTTTCCTCTTTCCTTCACCTGCTCTTCCCAGGCTTTTGTTTGTTTATGGGAGTCTGTACAGATTGGTCTCCCTCAAGACTTACATGGCTTTGCATGGAGACGATTCCTCAAAGACTAGTTCCTGGAGTCTGTCCTGGCTCTCTAAACACAAATTTCACATATTCACTAGTAGGACCCTGTGAGAACACTGCAGAAGACCATTGTCATATTTTATGAGTAGAGATAATCAAAACTTTCTTTTTGAGAGACAGATTAACTCAAACTATATGAACCTGTTAGTGGGGAAACTAAAAATGTCAAAGATAACTTCTTAAGGAGGGGGGAGTGCTTGAAGAAAGCCTGGTGTTCTAAGATGTAACACCTACCTTCTTTCCCAGCTGCTTTTCCTAACCATTAAAATACATTCATAATGTGAGTACAGCCAACCTATGCACATGTGTAGGAGTAATGTCAGACACATGAACATCTGTTAAAAAAAATTCTGACAATTTATCTTGCTGAACACATTCAAGTTGTATTAAGTTCTTGTACATTAGACTAACTCAGTGATTTTCTTCTTGGTAAGGACATTTTCTGGGACAAGATTTTGCAAGATAAACATTATCTGAGTAGTTACTGCAAAAAAAGATGTTGATTGAATATTTCTAGACTCTTGACTGATTGTCAGAAGGGTGGATGGAATAATTGATTTCCCTGAACAAATTTTAATCTTGATGAAGTACATCGGACATTCTTCTTTTTCATTGAGTAAGCATGGCCTAGATTTCTTAAACCCTGTACTTGGTAGGATATTTTATTTCAGAAGAACTTGAAGGACAGAACAAAGGAAAGTAACATCTATAGTGCTTTATGAACAAAGTTAAAAAGACCTCTTTGAGGGACATTTTTTTCTTTGTTCTGCATACCAGGTTTCCAGTGTCCACTAGATATTAAAAAAAAAAAAAAAAAAAAAGAAAAGAAAAAACCAAAAGACAAAAACCAATGCCCCCCAATAATGCTGGGCCTGAAACTACTAGCAAATGGGAAGTAGCTGTAATTTACATTAAAACAAATCAGTTATTGGTAGTACATGAGTGACAATTCCACATAAATAAGAAATTTTAACTTTTTGTTCCCAGGGCAATGAAACCTTAACAACACTAATGATAAATTAAATGCAGGTTATGTAAGTGAATAGATAAAACTGATTTCTAATTCTCAATTGTATGTCAGTAGGAGTACTAGAATAATTTTAAGCCATCTTTCATTAAGTAATTTAAATTTTCTGGGCAATATCTTTGCTTTGGGAACTCTCTAAATACTGCAGAGTCACATTTCAGCTCAAGCACTCTTCTACCTGCACAAAATAGGCAGAAGTCAAATAAATAAGGCTTTTATTTTAAAGCTAATCTTGATTCATGTCACAGCTTTTCTAAGAAACCTCATATACTCTGTCATTTTTTTCCCATTTTTTTTTTGCATCAAAATACTTGGTGCCAATTTTATTTTTGTGAATAGGTGTATATATGATCACCCATGTGGTTGGCATTCTATAAATGTTTACCTTTTGACCCTTTACTCATGTCCGTCATCCCCTTTGCCCCCCGCCTCTGGCAACCACAGAAATTGCATCAGATAATTTAAGTATTTTATCTGCCAAGAAAAGGGTAGCACATACATTAAACCATGAGTTTCTACCCCAGATCTAATTTAGGACAACGTTTTTTCCATAACCGTAATTTAAAAATTTTCAGTTAAATTTTCCAGAAACATTAAGAACAAATTTTATTGCCTAGGGTTTCCAGATTAGACGAAATATAAGGAAAATATACATTAATATTTTAACTTTAAAATGGTTAATAAAAAAATATATGGAAGCAGTACATACCCAAGGAAACAGCCTCACTAGATCTTCTCTTTTGGGGAAATTGCTTCCCTGGCTCTTTCTACAAATTCAGTTTGCCAGGTTGCAGCAACCAAAGCTTTAGTCATCAATCTTAGTGAAAATTATTTCCACTTCCAGGGTTATTTCTCATTTTAAAATCACAAATTATATTATGAGCAGTCTGTGAAACAAACTCCTAGGATAAGGAGGCATATTTATTTCATTTGTCTAATAGACCATCATTGTTTACCAAATTTCTGTTCATTAATCGAGTTACCTTTCTTATTAAAACCCAAGTAACACACAGTTTTCTAGGTCTCTGCATCCTAAGAAAATACAACTGAGGAGATAAAGGTGTAACTAAGATCAGTTTGGAGCCTAAGTGCTCTCCGGAGAAACTGATAAACCCAAGCGTTCTCTGCCCGCTGCCTGGGGACCTGGTTTTCAATTGTGAGTGGACATCTGCACCCTTTAGAAGGTCTGGGTGCTGATCTCTCTAACTTGCCATTTTGTGGCTTTAGCTCAAAAGTTATCAACTATTTAGTTATCATTTTTTTCACTAAAAAAGTTCCTCAAAGTATCCACATCAGGGCCACTTCTTTTTCTCACATGTGCTTTTTTGTTTTGGTTTTGCTTCCCCCTAAAGATTTTCAACTCTCATATCATCATCATATGGCAACAGGTTTTCCATGTTGCAGCCGGAGGTAAAAAGCTTCCTCTTCCCCAACTTTTGGGCCATGTACTTTCCCAGGCCCGAAAGCAGTTCTGTTCTACAACAAGTCTCATAATTCCACATAACCTACCCTCACCCAAACATATACATTTACCCTTCCTTAATTTTCTTGTCATGGGGGCCAGAAAAAACTTGTCTTTTCTCCTCTCTTCATAAAACAAGGATTTATGTGCACAGATGTAGATAAAAACAGATCGCATGCAGAAAATTTTCTTATACCACCATCTGTGTCCTGGTCCAACTGGCCTAAAATTTACTGCTGAACATTCATGTATGTAGAGTGCCCTAAATAATCCTTTTCTTTACTGTTCTTTTTTTTCTCTTTTGGGAAAAATATGTAGTGAATGGATATGAAAATGCCCTCTATACCACTTAAATCCTCTGATCTCCCAGGTATGGAAGAATTCTTGGGACAGGCAGTAAGGGACCAGGTAATCTAAAGAGCCTCTTAGTTCACAGAAGCAGCTCCCAAAATCCCACCTTCTACAGCTGGAGGTCAGTGCAGGCAAATTACCAAGTTCACGTTGTCTGACTCTTTTAATTCTAGGAAGAAAGCCACTGTATATAAAAACATAAACTTAGCCTTAGTAGAAATACTTTTAAAATTCAGTGAATACGTCCCCTTTAGGGATTACCAGGTAGGCATCAGAACAATAAAAGTAAACACTTGATAAAATCATGTCCAAATAATAAAATGAGAAAAATGTATGCATCTGTGTCAAGACTGTATCATTATAATCATTGCTTTTGGTATCTTATTAAGGAGAAATGGGTCCTTAAGAATGGAGTGTCCTTGCTTGGATAACTGTAGAGTAGGTTTGCACAATTGCTCTGTATAGTGAAGTAAGGAAGCCATTGCAGTTTGGAAAATGAGGAAAAAGTGGATGAAGACTGAAAAATATTGGGCAGATCTGCATGGGGTAGAACTGAGTGGGATTAATCCTATTGATAATTTTATGGGGACTATCAGATTTTGGAACTAAACTTCTACTTAAAAAATTTTTCCATGGTGCGTGTGATGCAAACATCTTGCAAACTTACTGAAATAACTTCAATGAAATTTTCATAGATCACTGAAAATTCGAGTGAATTATATCTCGGTGATATGAACATGCACTGATTTGTTAGATTTGTACATAGTGGGGAGAAGGAGTACCCACTTAGATACAGTATTATGTGGGAAGTGAATTGATAGAAATTTACATTTCTCTTTTATTAAACATTTGCATTTGAACAATTATCTAAACCTCATCTTTTGTTTCTAACCAAACTGAAGATACGTTAGAAACATCTTAAAATTTATTTCCAAGTTCAGATACACCTTGTTTTATTGTGCTTCACTTTATCACACTTCACAGATGCTCTGTTTTTTCAAATTTTCAAATCTCAGTTTTGTGGCAAACCCTGCATTGAGCAAGTAAGTCTGTTGGTGCCATTTTTCTTATAGCATTTGCTTCCTTCATGTCTATTTCACATTTTGTTAATTCTTGCAATATTCCATAGAATTTCATTATATTTGTTACAGAGATCTTTGACGAGTGATCTTTGCTGTTACTATTGTAATTGTTACAGTTACAGATATAATTCTCTTGGCCACAAACCATGGCCACAGAAGAGGAACTGAATTGATAAATGTTGGGTGTGTTCTGGCTCTTTCACCAACTGTCTGTTCCTTCATCCGCCCGTCTCTCTCCTTCCTCAGATCTCCCTATTCCCTGAGACTTGACAATATTGAAATTAGGTCACTTATTAAATCTACAGTGACCTCTAAGTGTTCAAGTGGCAAGAAGAGTTACATATGTCTCACTTCAAATAAAAAGTTAGAAATGATTAAGCATAGTAAAAAAGGCATGCCAAAAGCTGAGATAGGCCAAAACCTAGACCCCTTGCACCAAGTAGCCAAGTTGTGAATGCAAACAAAAGTTCTTGAAAATCAAAAGTACTACTCCAATGAACACATGAATGAAAAGAAAGTGAAACATCTTTATGAGTAAAGTTTCAGGGCCTTAGAAGATCAAATCAGCCACAACATCCCCTTTAAGCCAAAGCCTAACCCAGAGCAAGGCCCTAACTCTCTCCAATTCTGTGAAGGCTGAGAGATATGAGGAAGTTATAGAAGAAAAGTTGGAAGTTGTTAGAGTTTGGTTCGTGAGATTTAAGGAAAGAAGCCATTTCCATAAACTAAGAGGACAAGGTGGGCTGCCAGTGTTGATGTGGAAGGTACAGCAAGCCCATTCTCCAGATCTAGCTAAGAGAATTAAAAGCAGCTACACGATACATTTTCAGTGCTGATAAAACAGCCTTATATTGGAAGAAAATGCCACCTAGAACTTTAATAGCCAGAGAGAAGAAGTAGATGCCTGGCTTCAAAGGACAGGCTGACTCTGCTTGTGACCTTAAGTTGAAGCCAGTGTTTATTTAACATATTGAAAATCTTAAGGACCCTTAAGAATTATACCAGATCTACTTTCCTTGTGCTCTATAAACAGAACACTAAAGTACCTCTGTTTGCAGCACAGTTGACCCAAGCTCTGATGGAGATGCACAATGAGATTAATGTTGTCTTCCTGCCTGCTAACCAACAACCATTCAGCAGTCTGGGGATCAGGGTGTAATTTCTACTTTCAAGCCTTCCTGTTCAAGAAATACACTTTGTAAGATTCTACCTGCTACAGATAGTGATTCCTCTGATGGATCTGGGCAAAGTAAAGTCTTCTGGAAAGGACGGCCCATTCTAGATGCCATTAAGAACATTTGTGATTCTTGGGAGAGGTCAAAATACCAACACCAACAGGAGTCTGGAAGAGGTGGATTCCAACCCTTATGGAGGATTTTGAGGGGTTCAAGAATTCTGTGGAGGTATAGTAACTATGGATGTCGAAATAGCAAGAGAGCTAGAATTGGAAGGGTAGCCTGAAGATGTGCCTGAATTGCTGCGATCTCAGGATAAAACTTGAACAGATTAGGGATTGGTTCTTACAGATGAGCAAGGAAGCTGTGTGTGTGTTTGTTGTTGTTATTATTGTATTGTTGTTTTAATAGATTTTATTTAACAGAGCCAGAAAGTATGAGCCGGGGGAATTAGCAGAGGAAGAGGGAGAAGCAGGCTCCCCATGTAGCAAGGAGCCTGACACAGGGCTTGATCCCAGGATCATGACCTGACCAAAAGGCAGATGCTTAACCAACTGAGCCACCCAGGTGCCCTGGAAAAGTTTTTTTTTTTTTTTTTTTTAAGATTTTATTTATTTATTTGAGAGAGCGCGTGGCAGACAGAGCAGTGAGGGGAAGGGGAAAGGGAGAAGCTGGTTCCCCACTAAGCTGGGAGTCGGACAGGGGAAAGGGAGAAGCCGGTTCCCCACTAAGCTGGGAGTCGGACATAGGGCTCGCTCAATCCCAGGACCTGGAGATCATTACCTGAGCCGAAGGCAGATGCTTAACCCTCTGAGCCACTCAGGCATCCCTAGATGAAATATACTGTTGGTAAAGATGTAAAGATTGTTGAAATGACAACAAAAGATTAAGAATATTACACTTAGTTGATAAAGCAGTGGCAGGGCTTCAGAGAATTGACTCCAATTTTGAAAGTTCTGTGGGTAAGATAGTGTCACGTGTTACAGGGAAATTATTCCTAAAACTAAGAGTGCATGAACATGACAAACTTCATTGTTGTCTTATTTTAAGAAATTGCCCTCGTTGTCCCCAGCTTCAGCAACCACCATCCCGGCTGGTCAGCAACTATCAACATCTAGGCAAAACCCTTTATCAGCAAGAAGATGGATTCATTGAAAGGTGGTTAGCGTATTTAAATCAGTACAGTATTTCTTAAAATCAAGGCGTGTACATTGTCTTAAGACAAAATGCTATTGCACATTTAATAGACTACAGTATTGTATAAATATTTATATGCACTGGAAAACCAACCAATTCACTGGACTTGCCTTATTCCAATATGTGCTTTTTGTAATCATCTAGAACAGAATCGGTAGTATCTCTGATGTATGCCTATTTATAATCTCTTGAGCTAACTTTTCCGTAAATTATTCATGGTGCCAGCAATTACCAAAATAAATTAAAAATATATTTCAAATTTATTTTAATGTTTAAAAAATTTTTAAACATAAATTTTATTTTTTACAATTTAAACAAATTTATTTCAATATTTTAACATTCTTTAACTTTTTGTCCATTTTAACAAATTTGTAACAGAACTGGTTTTACTAGAAAGTAACATGTTTTACCAATAGTTTTTTTTTTTTTAATTAAGAAAAGAGACAGGGTATATTTAGGAAAGGCCAATTATGTTAAAATTGTGAACAAAAATCCACATGTGTCTGAATATAGAAATTGCAATGTAAATTATATACATATGCCTTGAGAATGTTGCCCAAGGTCATAAAGCTCAGCCAGACTCTGCAAGATTCTGGACATATTGGGAAAGTTACTTTCTTTGGATACCTACAACCAGAGTGTTGGCTAGATTTCAGCCCCTACACCCCTTCCAGGGCTGAAATTTTTGTATACATGACAAACATTGCTCAGTTTTAGCTGGCTGTCATAGGCTTTTAGGACCCCTTCTAGGCTTACTTTTGCCAATCAAAGAGAAGGTAAAGTCTATTTATAACTAATTATCTCAGGCACATGCACAGAAGCCAAATTAGTTTTGTGCTTTGATCTCTGAACACTAGTCAATGTTTCTTAAATAATAACTTTACAGAGTCAAAAATAATTTTGTAGTGAGCAGTCAGTACCTCAAAAAAATCATTCATGGTAAACACTACAATGTGTGATTTGGAGAATTACATCATGACTTAGAGGAATTTTCTGAAATAGCTTCTGGGCAAATGTGGTTTGCCTAGCAAAGTCTTGTGTTCCTGTAGTAGCTAAGTTACGTAAACAAGAACTCATACTCTAGGTCATCATGGTCTGAACTACCATGAAAATGGAAAGATGGAAGATTGCACTTTTTTGGTATAAATGCATAGAAATTTATGTTCACAAATATGAAGTTTGTGTAAGCATTTTCCTTCAATAATCTAGTCTGAATTGAAATACAATATTTAAAATAAACTTTATAACTGAAAATTTCCTTTTAAAACTAAAAATGTTTCTCAAATGTTAGCTAGTTTTCCAAGAATATTCAAGCAAATCAACATAATGAAAAGGTTATAGGTCTTGACATTAGAAAGAAATTGATTAGTTTTGGGGGTAATTGTTTTGCTTGCCTTAAGCTTTTTTTTTCTCTGAACTATTCTATTTTGTTCTATATGAAATGGTTTTCTGTGTTCCACAGGCTTTTGCTTATTATATCTGCTTCCATGTAATAAAAATTCTAATATCACTAAACAGTATGTTTGATCAGTGCCACAAATTCTCCAAGAGTTAAATTGCCAGGGAATGAATATTTAGACTGTCGAATCAAGGGAAACTCCAAAGGTGTGTCTTTTCCAATAAAGGATGAGAAGACTGTATAGAGAGGAGGGAAAAACAAACAAAAACAAAACAAAACAAAACAAAAAATGAAAAACAAAAAGCAGGAAATGCCAGCTTTAGTTTCAGGCAGGGATTGAGAGGAGTAGGAGGAAAGACCCCTGCAACAGTGCTGGGACTCTCCAGGACTTGGAGGCTAGAAGACCCATAACCTTTGCATCACTGAGCCAGGGTAGGTGGATGGATATGTTTATATCTGCCCCCTTTTCTATATATCTATGATTTAGAACTTATAATTATATATCCAAATTATATATAATTCATAATTATACATATGAATATGCATTATATGTACACACTATACATACATACATATGCATATATACATGTACTTATGTACATGTACATATACACACGTACATATATACATGTACATATATACACATGTATAACCTGTATATGAATTACACACATAATTCATATTATATACATATAATAAACATAATAAATGTATGTACATATGTACATATACATATATAATATGTAAAATATGAATTATACATATAATTTATATATATATATGAACTAATAGTTAACAGGATTACTGCACAAAAAACCTAAGACTATATATATACAAAATTTGCCAACCAAATAGAGGATATAATCAACCATTACTATTATCAGTTATCAATTAATTAACTATTATCAATGAATATCATTATAGCAAATATGTTATAGGTTAGTTTTAATAACATTACCTGATGCTAGGATTTTGGTTTTCTCCATTGGTCATGTAAATTGGAATTTCAAGTCACTTCATCCCAGTTGGCATATTCATTCATATGAAGTCCTAGATTCCACTTTCTAGATACTGCTGTCAGAACCACCTTACCAAAATACAAAATACCACACTCCTGGTAGAGTTACCTAGAACCCATGTATGCAAAGTTTAAGTTCAAGTTCTGTAAGAGGACACAAGGCCTATTCAATGAAGATCGTGCTTTTAATTCTTCCAGATTACTATGGTGGTTGCTGAAGGTGGGGACAACTAGGGCAATTTCTTAAAATATGACAACAATGAAGTTTGTCATGTTCATGGACTCTTAGTTTTAGGAAAATAATATATAATATAATAATATATATATATATATATATTTTAATTTATTTTATGTTTTTTTGCCATTTTCATGGTAAATGTTTTCTCATCCCTTCACTTTAAATCTGTGTGTATCTTTAGGTCTGAAGCAAGTTTCTTATAGGTAGTATGTAGATGGGTCTTGTTTTTGATTTTGGTTTTGGTTTTTTAATTTATTCTGTCATCCAGGATCTTTTGATTGGAGAATTTGGTCCACTTACATTCAAAGTAATTATTGATAGGTGTGTACCTATTGCCATTTTGCTACCTGTTTTACAGTTTTTGTTCCTTTATTCTCTTGCTCTTTTCACTTGTTGTTTGATGGCTTTCTTTAGTTATACACTTAGATTTGTTTGTCTTTATTTTTGGCATATCTATTACAGATTTTTGATTGTGGTTACCATTAGGATGATATGTAACATCTTATGCACATAGCAATCTATTTTAACTTGATAATTAAGCCTGAAGCAATTTTAAGAACATTGAATTTTTACTTACTCCCCACCCACAATTTATATAAATGATGGCATACTTTACATCCTTTTATTTTGTGAATCACTTGACTCATTTTTACAGATTAAATTGATTTTACTGCTTTTGCTTTAACCACCATATTGGTTATATAAGTGATTAAACTGCTACTTTTATTTGTATTTGCTTGTGATCTTCTGTCCTTAATTTTCTTATTCCTGATTATGGCCTTTTCTTTCCCCTCAAAGAATTCCCTTTAATTATTTTCTTATAAGGCCAGCTTACTGGTAATGAACTCCTTCAATGTTTGTTGGGGAAACTCTTTATTTCTCCTTCTATTCTGGATGTTAGCCTTACTGGGCATAATGTTCTTGTTTTGGGGTTTTGTTTCATTTTTGTTTTGTTTAGTTATCCTTTTGACACTTTTAATATATCATTTCACTTCCATCTGACCTTCAATGCTTCTGCTGAAAAATCAGCGATAGCCTTATGGAGTTTCCCCTGTAGGTAACTATTTAATTCTCTCTTCTGTTTTGAAAATTTCCTTTACCATTTTTAAAATTTTTATCATTCTTTATCATTTTTGCCATTTGAAGTATGTGTCTTGATATGAACCTCCATGGGTTGATTTTGTTGGGGTCTCTAACTCCTGGATCTGTATGTCTTTTTCCTTCCCCAGGTTAGGGAATTTTTCAGTTACTATTCTTTCAAATATTCTTCTCTTTATCTTTTCCTCTGGCATCCCTCTAATGGGAATGCTATTATTCTTGATGATGTTGCAGAGTTCCCTTAATGTATTATTTTTTTATCCTTCTGCTCTTCAGCTTGGTTGCTTTCCAGTACTCTGTTTTTCAGCTCACTAATACATTCTTCTGCTTTCTCTAACCTGCTATTGATTTTTTTTAGTGTCTTTTTTTTTTTTTTAATTTCAGTTACTTAGTTTCTCATCTCTGAAGAAATTTTTTTCTCCTCTTTGTTGAAGGTCTCACTGAGATGCTCCATTCTTTTCTCAAGTCCAGTAGGTATATATGATGATTTGAAATCTTTGAGCCATATTCCTTATCTCCATTTAGCTCTTTTTCTGTGGTTTTGCCTATTCCTTCATTTGGGACACATTCTTCTGTCTCTTCATTTTGTCTAACTTTGTGGTTTGTTTCTGTTTGTCTCTCCTTATTAAGGAAGTCAATTATGTCTCTTGATTTTGAAAGTAGTGGCCTTATGGAGAAGTCTCATGGTGCTCTGTAGTGCAGTGTTTCTTGTTCACCAGAACCAGTCACTTCAAAAAAAAGATTCTTATATGGGTTGTGTGTGCCTTACAGTTTTGACTGAATTGTTTTTGTCTTTAGTCCAGTTAGCAGCAAAGGTCCACTTTACCTGTTGTGGTTTAGTTCCTGTGCTATTAAGAGGCCCATCTAGGGCAATCACGGGTTTGTAGTTGGTTGGTGTCAGCAGTCAGACTACATGCCTGCTCTCAGCCTGTTTGCTGAGGCTGTAATTACATGAAAATGCAGGGTGCTTTTCCTGCCTTGTCCCCTGAGAGGCTTTCTATGGTGAGCAGGAATAGCAGTCAGGCCAAATGACTTCCAGGACTGCAGATGCACTGATAGGACATTCTCTCTGCACTGCCAGTTACAGGCTTTTGTTTGGGGCATTGAGGGGTATACTGGTATGTGTGGTTATCTTCCCCTTTCTCAGGGCAGGAGACACTTCTGTGCAGTGATAGCTAAGTCTGTAATTTCATAGAGGTCAAAGATGAAATTTTGAATTCACGTGTCCTTGCTTTAATGATAACACTTAGTTATGGAATTGAATGAAATCAGTGTGTATAGTTAAAAAGAGATGGGGACCAGAGCAGAGCATGGTTAATTCAGGTAAGAATAATAGTATTAGTAAAACTAACTTGTTTAAAGTGGTTGAAAAAGATGTAAGCATGTGATAGTAGAAATTCTAAGATAATAAATTCTTTTACCCAGAAATGAAGTGGTAGCTAAATGGGAGATGAGTGAACAAACAGAAGTACATTTCTGTTTGTTTTCAGATTTGTTGGTCTTCCAACTTTTAAAATACTCGATAAAATAGTTTTATGATAGGGATGTCATCCAGGAGAGAGCCCTCCACTGCCTGCCCCCTCTCACAAAAGACTCAGGGAAATAGTGGACCTTGAAGGATTTTTTTGAAATGACCAAAAGGAGATAGAATTGAGGCCAAAAGGGGGTTGGAACTTTGGTAGGAGTAGGGATTTCATTACAGATGCAGAAAGATTAATGAATTTGGTAATAAGAGTATAAAGGGAACTCACAACCAATTGCTCCTCTTTTTTCAAGGAGGTGGGAGACTAAACCAAATATATAGAAAATTGTTAAATAAGGCAAAAAGTAGTTGAGAGGATAGGAGTTGTAGTTAGAATGCTTGAGTTTGAGATTTCAGGGGTGGTGCAATTTTGGGAGATTGCAAAGCCAGAAGACAACAACTTTGGGAGACACAGGAGATAGAAAGAAGAGTTATTTGAAGATTATGACATCAAAACCAAGCTGTAGGAGGTTTCATCCAGAATTTATCCCATTCACAAATTCCAAAGGATAAAGACAATAAACAAGGTAGATGAATCCCTAACCTAGAAGCCAAATATTTTGTGTCCCTTCTCCATCTTTTTTCATGTGTGGTTAGTACTGGTATCTGGCTTCATCATAGTTTACCCACTATATTTCATTTCCAGAAGAAATCATCTGAAAACAGTTATTATCTTATTCTCATATATTAATACCTATTAGATGGGGCTTCTCCCCTAGCTTGTGAAAGGAATTCTACAGTAAAAAGATTAAACTGCGCTAAATTTCCTTAGTTTTATTTTAATGGTGGGGGGAGCCGGGTCAGTATCCTACAGCGAAATAGGTAGAATATTACAGTGTCTGTAGTATCTATAGGCAGGTACAAGAAAGTATAAAGAAACTAGGGTTACTAGAGTTAGAACAATGTAAACTGGGAAAATAATGCTGAGAAGGGAAAGGATGACAAAGGCAAATTTCATTAATTCTTTATTTTTCATTTTTCTTATTTTTGCCTGGGAATCTCTGAAACATTAAACTACTTCCAGAAAATGGGTTTAAAAAAATGGCTGGTCTTTCCATATTGATTTTTTTTTTCCCCCCTGAAGTGGTTAAAACATTAAAAAAAAAAAAATCCAATCTAATTTTCTTTTCTTTTTCTTTCTTTTTTTTTTTAAAAGATTTTATTCATTTTTTTGTCAAAGAGGGATCACAAGCAGGCAGAGAGGCAGGCAGAGAGAGAAAGAGAGAGAGAGAGAGAGAGAGAGAGAGGGGGGGGGAAGCAGGCTCCCTGCTGCGCAGAGAGCCCGACTCGGGGATCGATCCCAGGACCCTGAGATCATGACCTGAGCCGAAGGCAGAGGCTTAACCCACTGAGCCACCCAGGTGCCCCATAATTTTCATTGTATTACATATGAATGTTCTTTTCTATAAAATAATAAATGTATGTAACCTGCAAAAATATGGGAAAGTAGCAATTGCATTCTTTTATTTAGAAGTCTTGGTTGGCTTCCATTTTTCTATAAAAATACTGTCTTTTGTCTTGCATTGTTTGATAAAATAGTATACTCTGCAAAAATCTGCAAAAATACAGCCATTAACATTGTAGGTTTGCGGGGAGAAAGTACTTATTGGTAGGCTAGCCTTCAGCTTTCTTAGCTCTGATCAAGAATGTCCCGAAACAGTGTGTGGCAGCCAATGATAAGATGACATGCTTGTATATGTAGTGTATTTTTTGATTTGTGAACTGAAAACTGTCCTGCATTATCTTGTTTTAGACTTTTTTTTTTAAAGTAGTCCTTGGAAAAAACCCAATCTCAAGAATATTTGTGAGGAGCTGTGTAACAGACAGAAAAATATTTAGTTATTTGTCATTGATGTACTACTCTTACAGCCTACAATATAAATCTCTGCTGGTATTTTCAAGTTAGCTTTCAGAATGGGAGGCAGTTTCCTTTGTGCATTTTTGTAGCTTCTTCTTCTTCTTCTTCTTTTTTTTAAGTATAGTTGACACATGATGGTATATTAGTTTTAGGTTTACAACGTAATGATTCACTAGCTCTATATGCTATGCTATGCTTACCACAAATGTAGTTACTGTCAGTCACCATGCAGCCTTCATTTGATACCTTGACTATATTCTCGATGCTGTACCTTTCATTCCCAAGACTTACTCCATAACTGGAATGAATCTCCCATTCTCCTTTGATCATTTTGCCTCTCCCTCCATTTCCTTCCTCTCTGGTGACTGTCAGTTTGCTCTCTGTATTTATAGGTCTCGTTCTACTTTTTGTTTATTCATTTTTTTGTTTGGTTCCAAATAGAAGTGAAACAATATGGTATTTGTCTTTTTATGTCGGACACATTTTTCTTAGCCTAAACCCTCTAGGTCCATCCACATTGCTGCAAATTGCACATTATCATCTTTCTATGGCTGAGTAATATTCCATTATATATAAAGAGAGGGAGGGAAGGGGACAACACAGAAGTGGTGTGCCACGTTAGCCATTTATCCATACACATTTGGGTTGCTTCCATATCTTGACTATTCAAAGACGTATGCACCCATGTTTATTGCAACATTATTTATGATATCTTGACTAAATAATGTTGCAATAAACATGGGTGCATATGTCTTTGAATTAGTGAATCAGTGTTTATTTCCTTTGGGTAAACATTCAATAGTGGATTAACTGGATATTAAGGTATTTCTATCTCTAATTCTTTGAGGAAGCTTCATACTTTTGTTTGTAGTGGTACCAATTTACATTCCCACTAACAGTGCATGAGGGTTCCCTTTTGTCTACATTCTCACCAATACTTGTATTTTTTTTTTTAATACATTCTGACTAGTGTGATACAATATTCCACTGGAATTTGGATTTGATTTCCTGATGTTTTAAGGATGTGGAGCATCTTTTCATGAGTGATGGCCATCTGCATGTCTTTGGGAAAATGTCTATAAAAATAAAAAAATACATTCATTTTATTTAATTTTTGTTGGAATATTCAAAATTCCCATATAGTTAAAATACAGTGCTATCTTAGCTTTAAGTGTACAATATCGGGATTCAACAATTCTGTATATTATCAGTGCTTATCAAGATAAATGTACTTTTAATCCCTTTCGCCTATTTCCCCTATCCCCTTCCTTCTGGTAACCATTTGTTTGTTCTCTACAGTTAAGAGTCTTTTGTTGTTTATCTCTTTTTATTCCCCTTTGTTTTCTAAAATTCCACTTATGAGTGAAATCACATGGTTTTTTTCTGTCTCAGACCGATTTATTTCACTTAGCATCGTGCTGGATCCATCTTGCAAAGAGCAAGATTTCATTATTTTTATAGCTTAATAATCAATTGACACATATGCCATATTTTCTTCCATCTATCAGCGGACACTTGGGCTGCTTCCATGGTTTGGCTACTGTAAATAATGCGACAGTAAGCATGGGGTGTATATATTGTTTTGAATTAGCATTTTTGTATTCTTTGGGTAAATACTGAGCAGTGCAATCACTGGACCACATGGTAGTTCTATTGATTTTACACACAGAGGGCAAGAAAGCATGTGTGAGAGAGGAAGCATGAGCACAAGTAGGGGGAGCAGCACAGGGGGAACCTGATGTTGAGCTCTATTCTAGGACTCTGGGATCATGACCTAAGTAGAAGGCAGATGCTTAAACCACCGAGACACTCAGGTGTCCCACATTTTAAATTTTCTAAGGAACCTTCACACTCATTCACAATGGCTGAACTAGTTCTCATTCCTGCCAATAGGGCACAAAGTTTCCTTTTTATCCATATCTTCTCCAAGACTTATTTTTTGTGTGTTTGGTTTTAGTTATTCTGACAGGTGTGAGGTAATATCTCATTGTAGTTTTGATCTCGGTTTTCCAGATGATCAGTGATGTTGAGCATCTTTTCAATGTGTCTGTTGGTCATCTGGATGTCTCCTTTGGAGAAATATCTGTTCATGCTTTCTGCACATTTTTTAAAGACATTTCTTTTAGAAAGAAAGCGTGTGTGAACATGAGAGCAGAGGGAGGAGCAAAGAGAGAGGGAGACAGAGAAAATCCTCAAGCAGACTCTCCACTGAGCATGGAGCCTGATGCAGGGCTAGATCCCAGGACTCTGAAATTATGACCTGAGCTGAAATCAAAGGTTGGATGGCTAACTGACTGAGCCACCAGGCACTTCCTGTGTTCTGCCCATTTTTAAATTGGATGATGATGATGATGAATTGTATTGAGCTGTATAAATTGTATATATAATTTGGATTTTAACCCTTTACCAGATATGTAATTTGCAAATATCTTCCCAGTTCAGTAGGTTTTAGTATTTTTGGTTGCTGTGCAGAAGCTTTTTATTTTGATGAAATCACAATAGTTTAGTTTTGCACTTGTTTCCCTTGCTTTAGGAGACATATCTAGAAAATGTTGCTATGGCCATTATCAGAAAGATTACTACCTGCACTCTTTTGTAGGATGTTTATGGTTTAAGGATTTACATGTAGGTACTTAATCCATTTTGAATTTATTTTTGTGTATGTTGTAAGAAAGTGGTCTAGTTTCATTCTTTTGCACATAGTTTTTGTTTTCCCAACATCTTTTGTTGAAGAGACTGTCTTTTTTCCAGGGGATATTTTTTTTTACTGTTTTGGCAGATTAGTTGACCATATAGTTATGGGTCCATTTCTGGATTTTTCTATCCTCATCCATTGGTGTATGTGTCTGTTTCTGTGCCATACTGTCTTGATGACTACAGTTTTGTAATATAGCTTGAAGTCCAAAACTGTGATGCCTTCAGCTTTATTTTTCTTTTCTGGGATTGCTTTTGGTATTCAAGGTCTTTTTTGGTTCCATACAAATTTTAGGATTGTTGCAATTTTGAGAAATGCTAATGATATTTTGATAGGGATCGTATTAAATGTGTAGATTGCTTTGGGTAGTAAAGACATTTTAACAATATTTGTTCTTCAAATTCTTGAGCATGGAATATTTTTCTATTTCTTTGTGTAATCTTCAATTTTTTTTCCATAAGTGTTTTAAAGTTTTCAGAATACAGAACTTTTACCTCTTTGGTTAGGTTTATTCCTAGGTATCTTGTGGTTTTTGGTGCAACTGAAGATAACGAGTTTTCTTAATTTCTCTTTCTTCTGCTTCATTATTAACGTATAAAAATGTAACAAATTTCCTTACATTGATTTTTTTGGAAGATTTTATTTATTTGACAGAGAGAGACACAGTGAGAGAAGGAACTTGAGCAGGGCAGGTAGGAGAGGGGGAAGCAGGCTTCCCACAGAGCAGGGAGCCCAATGCGGGGCTTCATCTTAGGACTCCAGGATCATGACCTGAGCCCAAGGCAGATGCTTAATGACTGAGCCACCCAGGCACACTTTTCATTGATTTTTGTATCCTGTGACTTCCCTGGGGTTCTGTATCAGTTCTAGCAAATTTTTGGTGACTTTTTTAGGTTTTTGATATCTAGTATCATGTCATTTGCAAATAGTGAAAATTTGAATTCTTCCTCATCAATTTGAATGTCTTTTTATTTCTTTTTTGCTATCTGATTGCGAATGCTAGGAATTCCAGTACTATGTTAAATAAAACAGTGGTGAGAGTGGACATCTTTGTCTTGTTTGTTCCTAACTGTAGAGGAAAAAATCTGGTTTTCCCTGTTGAGGATGACATTGGCTGGCAGTTTTTCATATATGGCCTTCATTATGTTCAGGTATGTTCCCTCTATCCTTACTCTGTTGAGGGTTTTTATCATGAATGGATGTTGTACTTTGTCAAATGCTTTTTCTGCATCTATTGAAAGGATTGTATATTTATTTCTTAGTATGCTCTATCATGTTGATTTTGTGAATTCTAAATGACCTTTGGAGCCAGGAGTAAGTCCCACCTGGTTGTGGTGAATAATTCTCTTAATGTACTATTGGATTAGTTCTGCTAGTATTTTATTGAGAATTTTTGCATACGTATTCATTAGGGATCACTAGGGATATTGACCTGCAGTTCTTTTTTTTGTTGTTGTTTAGTGACATCTTTTTCTGATTTTGGAATCAGGCTAATGCTTGCCTCACAGAAATGTTTGAAAATTTTCTTTCCATCTCAATTTTTTGGAATAGTTTTAGAAAAATGTGTATTAACTCTTCTTTAAATGTTTGTAGAATTGTCCTGAAGTATCTGGCCCTGGACTTTTGGTTGCTGGATTTTTGATTACTGATTCAATTATTTTTGCTGGTTATCAGTCTGTTCCAGTTTTCTATTACTTGCTATTTCAGCTTTGGTAGTTCATGTTTCCTAAAATTTATCCACCTCTTCTGGTTTGTCTAATTTTGGAATATAATCTTTCATACTCTAATAATTGCTTTTATTTCTGTGATGTTGCTGGTTCATTTTCCTCTCTCATTTGTGATACTATTTGTTTCAGTCTTTTCTAAGTTCTGTTAAGTCTGGATAGGGATTTATCATTTTTATATTTTTCAGGTATCATCTACTGATTTCATTGATTTATTCCATTTTGTTTTGCTGTTTGTTTGGTTTTTAGTTTCTGTATCCTTGATTTCTGATCTAATCTTATTTTCTTCTCCTGGACTTAGGCTTCATTTGATGTTCTTTTGCTAGATCCTTTAGGTGTACTGTCCAGTTATTTGAGATTTTTCTTGCTTCTTGAGGTAGGTCTGTGTTGCTTTTATACTTTCCTTTTATGACTTTTGTATCGGAATGGTTTTAGACTATCAAGTTTTTTCTTTTGTTTCCATGTATTTTTTTCTCCTTTGATTTCCTAGTTGACCTATTCATTCTTCAGTAGCATGTTGTTTAACCTCCATGCAATGCATGGTATGATCTTTTTGTATTTGTTGAGACCTGCTTTGTGATGTAGTATGTTATCTGTTCTGGAGACTGTCCCATGTGTATTTGAAAAGAAAGTGCTTTCTGCTGCTTTAGGATGAAATGTTCTAATACATCTCTTAAGTCCATTTGGTCTAAGGTGTCATTCAAGCCATTGTTTCCTTGTTGATTCTCTGCCCTAAAGACCTGTACATTGATGTAAGTATGGTGTTAAAGTCCCCTACTATTAATATATTATTATCAATGACTTTTATGTTGTTATTGTGTTATATATTTGGGTGCTCCCATATTTAGAGCATAAATATTTACAATTGTTAGATCTTCATTTTGGATAATCTCCTTTTTTATGATTTAGTGCCTTTCTTCATCTCTTGTTACAATCTTTGGCTTAAAACTTAGTTTTTCTGATACAAGTATGCTACTCTGGCTTTCTCTTGCCTTCCATTTGCATGATAAATGTTTCTCTATCCCCTCACCCTCATTCTGTAGGAGTCTCTTTTAGGCAGCATATATAGACAGATTTTTTTTTAATCTCTTCTGTGATCTTATATCTTTGATTGGAGCATTTAGTTTATTTACATACAGAGAAATAATTGATAGACATGTATTTAGTGCCATTTTGTTACTGGTTCTGTCATTGTTTCTGGAGATTTTCTCTGTTATAGTTTTTGTCACTTTTGGCTTTTCTTTCCCACTCAGAGTCCTCTTTAATATTTGTTGCAGGACTGGTTTAGTGATTGTGAACACTTTGTTTTTGTTTTTTGGGAAACTCCTTATCTCCTTCAATTCTAAATGATAGCCTTGCTGGAGAGAATATTCTTGTCTGGAGATTCTTCCCATTCAGCACATTGAATATATCATGCCACCCTCTCTTGCTTTTCAAGTTTCTGTGGAGAGATCTGCTGCTAGACTTATAGGTCTCCCCTTGTAAGTTAGGGCTGACTTTCATTTTACTGTTTTTAGGATTTTTTTTCTTTATTACTGTATTTTGTAAGTTTAATTACAATGTCTTAGAGTTGGTCTGCTTTTGTTGATATATATATATATAATTTTTTTTTTAAATTTATTTGACAGAGATCACAAGTAGGCAGAGAGAGAGAGAGAGAGAGAGAGGAGGAAGCAGGCTCCCCGCTGAGCAGAGAGCCCAATGTGGGGCTCGATCCTAGGACCCTGGTATTATGACCTGAGCTGAAGGCAGAGGCTTTAACCCACTGAGCCACCCAGGAGCCCCCCACCTAATAGATTTTTAAATTCATTATTGCAATCTTCATCTTTGGTTATTTTTTAGGTTCTTTTTAAAATTTCTTACAGGTTTCACTGAGGTACTCCACGCTTTTCTCAAGTCTAGTGTGTATTTTTATGACCATTACTTTAATTTCTGTCATATTACTTAATTTCACTTAGGTCTCTTGGTGTGATTTTTGTCCTATTCTTTCATTTGGGACAATTTCTCTATCTCCTTATTTTGTTTAATTCTACCTGTTTCTATGTATAGGAAAGTCAGCTATATCTCCTTCACCTGAAAATAATGGCTTTACAAATAAGAGGTCTTCTGGGGTCCCACCATGCAGTGTTCCCTGGTCACCAGAACCTGGTACATCAAGGGTGAATCCAATGTGTATAGAATGTGCCCTGCTGTTGAAGCTAAGTTGCTTTTTTTTTCAGGCCAGTTGTCTTCAGTGGCTTTCCTTGCCTGTTGTAGGCAGTGCTTGGTCCCACAGTGTTAGTGGGTCATTCTGGAGTTGTCTTGGGCATCAGAACAGGCATCTGCCAGACATGTAGCACAAGCTAGTGGGCAATTTCCCTGTATCATCTCCTGAGAAGCTTTCATTGGTAGATAGGGCCTGCAGTCAGACCAGCTGTTTGCTCCCACTCCAAATCAGCTTGGTGAGTGTGGTTATTGTCCCAAAGTAGTTGCTTTGGCTTTGGCCCATTTTGGAGCTTCTTGCATACTGCTAGGCTTGTGGAGTCACTTTGGATGTGCTGGCCACATTGGATGGGTGTATTGACAGGGGCGGATCTGTAATGTGGATGGTGTGGGAGGCTTGGTGTAAACAAGATTTGTGTCTTCTTAGGGAAGGAATCTACAGTTCAGGGTCTGGAGCAGGCCTAATTGAGGTGAGGAGAGGCACATCTGCCCAAAGCATGAGGAATGAGGAGTAGTTGTGGTGGGATACATAGTATTTGTATCAAATGTTGACATCATTGAAGAGGGTAGGAAAAGTGGATAAGAGACTCTTAATGATGGAGAACAAACTGAGAATTGATGGAGGGGAGCTGGGTAGGGGATAGGCTAAATGGGTGATGGATATTAAGGAGGCACTAGTGTTGAGCATTGGATGTTATATGTAAGTCATGAATTACTGAATTCTTCTCCTGAAAACACACATACACACATATACACAAATGTGACTTCTTTTCTACATTTAGTTATGGAATTTGTTTCTCCAGTCTTTGGGTCATTTTCTGGGTTATTTACACTGTTGTATTGTCTAGCTTTATCCATGAAATGAGACAAGCGTAGGTTCCTTCTATTCTACCATCTTCCCTGGATCTCAGTACATTGATTTCAAGTGTGGAGTTTAATAAACTTTGGATAACATATACACTTTTTTTAATCAATTTGTATATTAAATATTTTTATCTCCCCTAAAATATCTTTACTGTCTCTTTGTGGTAAACCCGATGAAGTACCAACCCCAGGTAATATCTCTTCTTTCTCTGAGATTATCAATTGGTTTATCTTGCTCTATAATTTCAAACAAATAGAATCATACCCCAAACATTATTTTTTATTTGGCTTTATTTGTTCAACATGCTTTTCAAATCATGCATTTTGTTGTATGTATCAATAGTTTGCTTCTCCTTATTTCTAAATAGTATTGACTTTGAGTGTACCATAGTTTTCAGGTTTTGGTTATTATAAATCATGCTATAGTGAATATTTAGGTACATATCCTTGAACGGATACGTTTTATCCTTCTTGGCTAAAACCTAGGGTTAATATTCTTGAGTCACATAGGTAAATATATATGTAATTAAATAGGTAAATGTCAATTTTCAAAAGCGGTTATACTACTTTACACTCCCAGTAGTAGTGTATACTGTTTGTAGTTGTTCTACTTTCTTTTCTAATACTTTTTTTTTTCAGTCATACTAATATGTGCTTAGTGGAATTTCACTGAAGTTTTCATATTTTCTTGAAGACTATGAATGTTGAGCATTTAAAAATTACTTATTGACAAATTATGTCTTTTTGAGGTACATAATACTTAAGGTGTCTGTTCAAATATTTTTCCTATTATAGCCAATGCCAAAAAGCTCCTGCTAATACCTGGTGTTTTGTCAAACACCTGTTACTGAATTCTGTAACTGTATAGGTGTGTAAAATATATAATTAAACACTAATATCAAACAAATATTCCAAAAATTTGAAGTTAAACAGATGGGTAAAATATGTTGAAAGAAAGCAATATGGCAAGAGAAATTTAAAAGCCCTTGAATGCACACGGTGTAACAAAACTCTCCAAAAACTAAAGGTCTAACATGTAGTTTCTGAAACAATATAGAAGGAAAGCTTATTATAACACAACCTCATCATTAAGGAAGAAAAAGATCAGTCTCACCAGTTGTCTTCTTCAGTGATTCTAGACCTTGAATGTGTGCTGTTGATTTGTGGTCCAAAGTTGAGACTAGAAGTTGGAGGTTGATTGAAAAGATCAAGAAACAAAAACATTGAGAATGAGAATTCTACTTTGCCTCTACTTTCTGCTTGCAAATTTAATTTCTAAGACTAATAATTAAGTGGAACTTCTTCAGAAAGTCAGTATGCAGATTTTTTTTTTTTCCTATAAAAGATTCCTATTTTAAAGTATAGTGCTAAAAACAGTATTTTTTTTGGTACTCAGTTAGGAATAATTCTTTTCAATATTATATAGCATTATTACTGAGTGTAATGCAATGAACAAGAAATAAATTTTATTGAAAATAGACCTTAGTTTTAATATATTTGCTCCAGGGTTGCCTGAGTGGCTCAGTGGGTTAAGCCTCTGCCTTTGGCTCAGGTCATGACCCCAGGGTCCTGGGATCGAGCACCACATTGGGCTCTCTGCTCAGTGGAGAGCCTGCTTCCCCCTCTCTCTCTGTCTGCCTCTCTGCCTACTTGTATCTCTCTCTCTGTCAATTAAATAAATAAAATCTTTTAAAAATATATATTTGCTCCAAAAACCCTCACCCTCTAAATAAATTAATAAACAAAGACATTGGTTTCATATTTCTTTGTTTTACAGTAACTACCATAGTCATTTCATGCTTCTCATATAAATTTAAATATGTACCATAATTAAGTTTTCTTTTTTCCTAAACTCACGTAAGGAATTTTGTCATTGGTCTTATTATAATCATCTTCCTTTTCTAGAGATACTTATTCCTCAGCTCTTAGAATATGTAAGAATTAGCACATATGTGAATGATGCATTAGGAGGGCAATTAGCATGAATTGCAAGATTTTTAAATGAAACATTCAATAATCAATATACTAGAAAAACTCCATGTGAGATCATGTTGTGGTATACATTTGGAATGAAAATTGAGGGAGAAATAATAGATATAAATAGCAAAGATAATATAAACCTTAAAATTAATTGATAGAAAATTGAGAGAAAACTGAAATTGAGAACTGCAAATTAAAATTGAGAGAAAGCTGAACAAAATTGAGTCAGCAAATAGATATTTGAGAGATTCTCGCTCAGATCAAATCTATTTTTTTTTAATTTATTTATTTGACAGGCAGAGATTACAAGTAGGCAGAGAGGCAGGGAGAGAGAGAAAAGGAAGCAAGCAGGCTCCCTGCTGTGCAGAGAGCCCGATGCTGGGCTCGACCCCAGGACTCTGGGATCATGACCTGAGCTGAAGGCAGAGGCTTTATCCCACTGAGCCACACAGGCGCCCTTATTTTGTTATTTTTTTTAAAAATAGAATTATCTTTCCTTTTAATCTGATTTTTTTGGAGTTCTAGTAAACTGAGAAAAACCTAGTAAATGAGAAAAAACACATTTTCTGGCCATGTGTCTTTTTTTTTTTTTTTCTTCTACATTTCTGCATTGAAATTTTGGAGTGCTATGAAGATTGAAACACCATTAAAAATTAGGGACTCAGGGGCACCTGGGTGGCTCAGTGGGTTGAGCCTCTGCCTTCGGCTCAGGTCATGATCTCAGGTTCTGGGGTCAAGCCCCACATTGGGCTCTCTCCTCAGCGGGGAGCCTGCTTCCCCTCTTTCTCTGTCTACCTGTGATCTCTCTCTCTCTATCTCTCTGTCAAATAAATAAATTAATTAAATATTTAAAAAAAATTAGGGACTCAAAAGTAGCTGATTTCAAATCTTAAAATCTACAGTAATCATGAAAGTATGGTATTGGAGAAAGAATAGATACATAAACCAATGGAACAATAGAGTCCAGATATAGACATTCTCACACATACATGACATGTAGACATATATATATGGCATAATTTATGTATGATTAGTTTACAGCATTCTGTAAAATTCAAATGTATCTCCATAAGAAGGGACATTATAGGGTGGCTGGTTGGCTCGCTTGGTTAGGCAGCAGACTCTTGATTTAGGCTCAGGTCATGATCTCAGGGTTATGGTATCAAACTCCATGTTGGGTTTCACATTCAGTGGGGAGTCCGCTTGAGATTCTGTCTTCTTTGGCCCCTCCCTCCACTCATCCTCTCGCTCTCAAATTTCTTTTAAAGGGCCATTATAAACTGACATTTATTTTTTTAATTGAAGTATAATTGACACACAGTATTAGTTTCACGTTTACAACATAATGATGCAACATTTATATACATTATGAAATGGTCACCACATTAAATCTAGTTACCATCTGTTACCTTACAAAGTTATTACAATATTATTGACTTTATTCTCTATGCAGTACTTTACTTCCCTGACTTGCTTAATTTATAGCTGGAAATTTGTACCTCTTATTCCCCTTCCTCTATTTTGCGCATTCCCCCACCCCTTCCTTTGGGCAACTACGAGTTTGTCCTCTGTTTTTATAAGTCTGTTCCTTTTGTTTGTCCATCTGTTTTGCTTTTTAGATTCTACATGTACATGAAATCATAAGGAACTTGTCTTGTCTGACTTAAATTCACTCAGCATAATAGTCTCTATGTTCATCCATCTTACAAACAGCAAGATTTCTTTCTTTCTATGGCCAAGTGATTTTCCATTGTGTGTGTGTGTGTGTGTGTGTGTGTGTGTGTGTGTGTGTGTATGCATGCCTGTATGCATGCATATCATATCTTCTTTATCCATTTCTCTAGGGCTGGACATATAGGTTGTTTCTGTATTTTGGATATTGTAGATATTTCTGAAAAACATATATCATTTTGAATTATTATTTTCATTTTCATCAGATGAATACCCAGAAATAGAATTATTGGATCCTAAGGTATTTGTTTTTAATTTTTTAAGGACATTTTATATGTTTTTCATAGTGGCTGCAGTGATTTATATTCCTACCAGTAGTGCACAAGTGTTCCTTTTTCTCCACGTCTTTACCAACACTTTTTACTCCTTGTCTTTTCGATTTTAGCCATTCTGACTGGTATGAAGTGATAACTCACTCTAGTTAGCATACCTCACTCTAGGCTTAGATGTGTGTTTCTAGGAATTTATCCTCACTCTAACTGACATTTCTCTGGTAATTAGTGATGCTGAGCATTTTCTTTTATTGGCCATTTGTTGGTCTTCTTTGGAAACAATGTCTATTCATGTCCTCTGCCTAATCTTTCATTAGTTTCTGATGTTGAATTGTATGATTCTGTACATATTTTGGATATTTACACTAATGAATATATCAGTTGCAAATATATTCTATTCAGTAGCTGCTTTTTCATTTTGTTGATGGTTTCCTTAGTTGTGCAAAAGCATTTTACTTTGATGTAGGCTTAATTGTTTAGTTTTGCTTCTGTTGCCCATGCCTGAAGAGACAGATCCAAAAAAATATTGCTAAGCAAAATGTCCAAAAGTTAGCTGAATGTATTTTATTTTAGAGTTGTATAGTTTCATGTCTTAAATTTAGGTCTTTATCCATCTGGAGTTTATTCTATATATGGTATAAGAAAGTGGTCTAATTTTACCACATCATTTATTAAAGAAATGAATGACCTTTTCTCATTGTATACTCTTGCCTCCTGTATTGTAGAGTAATTGGCCATATAAGCTTTTATTTTTTGGGTGGGGGGGGGAGTTTGCTTTTGTTTTTGCATGTTGTTTCTTTTCCTGAGATCTCTAATTTAATCCAGTGATCTGTGTGTCTCTTTTGGTGCCAGTTCTATAATGTTTTGATTACTATAGCTGTAGTATATCTTGAAATTTGGGATTGTGATACCTTAAGAAGAACTTAAGGATACCTTCTTCTTAAGATTGTTTTGGCTATTCATGGTGTTTTATGGTTCAATACACATTTTAGTCTTATTTGTTCTGGTTCTATAAGAAATGCTACTGGTATTTTTATAGAGAAAACATAGAAGTTGTAGATTGCTTTGTATAGTATGGACATTTTAACAATATTCTTCTAGTCCATGAACATGGTGTATCTTTGCATTTATTTGTGTCTTCTTTCATTTTTTTTTTTTTGTTGTTGTTGCTGTTAGTGCCTTACAGTTTTCAGAGTACCAGTTTTCACCTCCTTGATTACATTTATTCTTAGGTATTTTATTATTTTTGATATAATTCTAAATGGGATTGCTTTCTTAATTTGTGTTTATAAGTGTATATAAATGCAACAGATTTATATACAAATATTTTGCATCCTGCAACTTTACTGAATTCATTCATACTAATAGTTTTTTGGTGGAGATTTTAGGGTTTTCTCTCTATGGTATCATCTAAAAATAGCAAATGTTTTACTTCATCCTTACCAGTTTGGATGCTTTCTGTTATCTCAGTGGTGTGGGTACGACTTCTAGCACTCTGCTAAATAAAAGTGGTGAAAGTAGACATCCTTGTCTTCTTCCTGATCTGAAAGGAAAAGCTTCCAGTTTTTCACAATAGAGTATGGTGCTAGCTGTGTGTTTATCATATATCAGCTTTATTATATTGAGATATGTCCCCTTTAAGCCCACTTTGTTCAGAATTTTTATCATGAATACATGTTGAATTTTTTCTAATGCTTTTCTGTATTCATTGTAATAGTTTCATAATTATCTTTCATTTTTTAATATGGATCACATTGATTTGAAGATATCAAATAATCTTTGAACCCCTGGGAAAATCCCACTTGATCATGGTGATTTTTGATTTAATCTTAGATGTGTGTTTCTAGGAATTTATACATTTGTTCTAATTTGTTCAATTTGTTGGCATAAATTTTTTTCATAGTCTTGGATAATCCTTTTCTTCCCTGTGCTGTTGATTGTTATTTTCCTCTTTTATTTCTGATTTTAATCAATTGTCTCACCCATTTCTGAGTCTGGGTAAAGGTTTATTAATTTTGCTTGCATTCTCAAAGAATTAGTTCTTGGTTTCATTGATATTTTCTAATTTTTAAAATTATTTCTGCTCTAGTCTTTATTTTTTCTAATTTAAGTGTAGTTTTAATTTGTTTATTTGAAATTATTCTTGTTTCTTGATGAGTTCTGTATCACTATAAACATTCCTTTTAGAACTGCTTTTGCTATGTCCCAAAGATTTTTGACTGTTTTTTTCATTTTTATCTGTTTCCATGTATTTTTTGAATTCCATTTTGACTTCTTTGTTAACCCATTGGTTGTTTAGCAGCATGTTGCTTAGTGTCTACTTATTTGTGTGTTTTCCAGTTTTTTTTTTTTTCCTTATAATTGGTTTCTAGTTTTATACTGCTATGGTCAGCAAAGATGCATTATATATCAAATTAAATTTATTGAGACTTGTTCTTGTGACCTAATACATGAGCTATCCTGTAGAATGTTCCATCTACACTTAAAGAAAATGTTTATTCTGCTGTTTTTATTTGGGATGTTCTGTATATATGGGTTCATCTGGTCTAATGTGTTGTTCAAATTGATTTGTCTAGATGAACTATCCATTGATACAAGTAGTGTGTTAAAGTCCTCCACTATTGTAGTACCTTGAATTTCACCCTTTATGTCTGTTAATATTTGCTTTACAATGTGCTTCTATATTGGGGGCATAGATATTTACAGTTGTTATATTCTATTGTAGTTTTCCCTTTGTCATTCTGTAATGCTCTTCTGTGTGTCTTACCACAGGTTTTATTTTGTCTATATTGTTTGAAAGAAATATTGTTACCCTAGCATTTTTTTCTCATTTCTATTGCAATGGAATATCTTTTTTCATCTCTTTAGTTTTCGGTCTGAAGTGAATCTTTTGTAGGTAGCATATTGATTGGTCATTTTTAAGCCATTTGACCATCCTATGTCTTTTGATTAGAACATTAGTTCATTTACATTTGTATGTAACATTAGTTCATTACACTTAAAACAATTATTGGTAATTATAAACCCATTTCCACTTTGTTAATTGTTTTCTGGTGGTTTTTCTAGTGCCTCTTTATTCCATTCTTCCTTCTCTTCTTGTTTAATGACTTCAGGGTTATCCTCAGATTCCTTTCTTTTCATGTTTTTTGTCGATTTTGTCAGTTATAGGTTTGTGGTTTATCATTACCTTGAGGTTCATATAAAATATCCCATGTCAGTTTCGCAGTGAGTTTAAGTTGGATTTCTTAAGTTCAAACACATCTATAAGCACTACCTGTTTACTCCACTCACCACATTTTATGTATTTGACATTGCATTTTACGTATTTTCATCTTGTAAATTTAATTATTGTGCTAATTTTACTACTTTTGTCTTTTAACATTCATACTAGCTATATAAGTGACCTACTACTTTATATTTGTTTTTACCAGTGAAATTTTTCTTTCATAATGTTCTTATAGTTATGGCCTTTTCTACTTATTGAAGTTCATTCAGTATTTCTTGTGCAGCTGGTTTAGTGGTGATGAACTCCTTTTTTGTTTGTCTGGGAAAGTTTTTCCTTCAATAGCTTTTTTTTTTTTTTTTTCCATTCAGCAATTTGATTATATCATGCCACTCTCCTCTAGCCTACAGTTTCTACTAAAAATAACAGCAATATTATTATGTGCATTTCCTTACAGGTATCTAGTAGCTTTTCTCTAATTACATTTAATATTTTCTTTTATCTTTAATTTTGAGATTTTCGTTATTAAGTGTAGTAGTGTGGTCCTCTTATTCCATTTCTCTGTACTTCCTAGACCTGGATATCTATTTCCTTCCCTGACTTAGGAAACTTTTCAGCTATTGTTTCTTTAAATAAGCTTCTTGCTTCTCTCTTTCTCTCTCTCTTTCTTGTAGTACTCCTATAATGTGAATGATAGTTCTCTTCATGTCCCAGGGTTTCCTTAATCTATTCTCTTTTTTCATTAATTCTCTTTTTACCTTTTGCTATAGCTTAGATGATTTCTATCTCTTTTAGGTCACTAGATTCTCTTCTGCTTTGGATACCCTCTTGTGTGTGTGTGTGTGTGTGTGTGTGTGTGTGTGTGTGTGTGTCTGTGTTCTTTTTCATTTTAGTTTTTATGTTCTTTAGCTATGATTTTTTTTTCTTTCATCTCTTGTTGAAGTTTTCATTGAGTAAATCCTCTTTTTACTCAAGTTTTGTGAATAGTTTTGTGACTGTTATTTTGAACTTCTTATCAGATTGCTTATCTCTGTTTTATTTAGTTCTTTATCTAAGGCTTTTTTCCTATTCCTTCATTTAGAATATATTTCTCTGTATCCTCATTTTATCTGAGTCTCTATTTTGTTTTTGTTTCTATATTTTAAGTAGGTGAACTACATCTTTTGGTCTTGAAACTAGTGACCTTATGCAGAAGGTATCCTTGGGGACCTAGAAGGTAATCCCCCATGGTCATCAGGACCAGGTTCTTGAGAGATGGCCTTTGTGTAGGCTCATGAACTATCCTGTTGTGCCTGAGCTGGGCTGTGACTATGGCAGGTATGCTGGTATGTGGGGCCTTCCCCCATTCCCAGGCAGGAGTTGCTTTCAAGGGTTGGGTAACTGTGAGTAGGACAGTTTGGGGAGGTTAGGTTCACCAAGGAAAGCAGTGCTAGGGTAAGTTCTGCTAACAAGGTAAATGGATAATGTCAGAACAGCTGCCCACCACTGTCAGGGCAATTAGGCTAAATAATAGTGAGAAAAATGACTCCCCCCAGCTCTTCTGTTCCCAGAGAAAGTTCCCACTGATCTCTCTTCTTCCAGAACACACCCTGAAATCACTCAATAAGTCTCCTTCACATATGGTCCAGCTGCTTTTCAAACTGCTCCTTTTGTGCTCGGTCTTAAAGCAATGTAAATTGCGTGTGGGTACTTTAAGACTGGCATCCTGGTTTCATATAACCCACCCTCTTTCCCAGAATTAGGTCCCACTGATTTTCAAAGCCAAATATTTGGAGGGCTTGTCTTCAATGTGTAGATCTCTATAGCAGAGAGTGCCCAATAGAGCCTTAGACATCTTGCTCTTCTGAGAGAACTTCTGTGCGTGTGATATCCTTCTCACTTGTGGGTTGTTCTGCTGGGGGTTTGGTTCCCAACCAGACCACGTCTCTGCCCCCCACACTTTTCAATGGGGCTTTTTCCCTATAGCATTAGCTGTAGAAAGTGGTTCTGCTAGTCTTCTTGTCATTCTCAGCTGCTTTGTATGCAGGTGCAGTCTTGGTGTGTTTGTGTGAAGAAATATACTCAGGCTCTTCATACTTGACCATCTTTGTCTCACTCATAGAAATTCCTTCAATAACTAACACTTGATAATAAACTAAATAAACTAAAACTATTTTGTACAAGATTTAAGGTACAAAAAGCCAATTATTTTTATTGGCTACCATAACAGTAGGTTGTTATGGATATATTCTCAGTTACTACTAATACTAATATTTCTGTCACTTTCAGATATAACAATCTAGTAAATAGTTTTTAGTTGTAATTTTTGTCATAACAGAGTTAAGAGAATCCTACTTGCCAAATCATTCTACCACTTCTAGGTTGACATTATTGGAAATATGACTTTCAGAATTGTCTTCAGAAATCTCCCAGTGCCAAGCGCAGTATATTGGATAGCTGCCCCCCAGTTTATGATTGCAATGAGAATATGGGTGATACTGAATTTTTCAATTCATTGCATAGGTCTATAAACTTATAACAATGACCTGAATGTTTTTTAAACATTATTTTAGAAAACTTAAGAAAGGTGTTAGCATCATTTTAAATATTTGCAGTGAGGGCAGCATCTTTTGTTTTCTCAACAGATGGAATTGAAGTTTAGCAATAGTCAAAATTTAGGGGGTGCAAGACTGGTAAATTATATATAGATGCAAGATAAATCATGAAAATAAGCCAAAACAAAACAAAACTGCAAATAATGAGATAAAAGATTTTCTGTGACCTCTTAACTTCAGGAGTCAGTCCAGATAGTAACATCCCAAAGAAAGCTTAATCAAAATAGCATAAATAAAGTATCCACTAATAATGAGACTACCATGAAATATAATACTTGATTAAATATGTAAGATGTGATACTCAATAGTAGTAATTTGACCTTATGAAGTAATGTGCATTAAATAGTTGTTTTGAACTGTTTCCTGGTTTTACATAAAACTATTACATACAGTATTTACCTTGAATTTTCTTGTTTAGAGAATTAGAAATAATTTTTAAATAGAATGCCACACTTAATAATATAGAATAAATTTTATGAAAAACTTAATGTGTTCTCAATAATTTTAGAAGGCTCAAATAGATCATGCATCTGGGTTTCTTTTTTTAGAAATTTATTTGTATATTATCATATTTACTTATATTACATTCCCAGTCAGCTATGGACTAAACTTCTAAAATATACTGCATCATATGAAGTGACTGAAAAACTTATCTCTGTCTCATTTTTCTATTTTTTCCCCCACCTCCACATTATTTCTATCCTCTTGGAATTTCCCATTGTTATCAGCTACTAGAAAACATTGAAGCTGAAAAGAATGCAATTAGGTATAGGGAGTAATGGCTGAATTTGGCTTACCCCAGGATGAACATGAAAATTTTCAGAACTGTGAGCAGATTTATGTGAAAGAACCAGGAGAAGAACCGACAAATTGGTAAAGCATATTATCAAGTCAATGGTGAAAAGTAGGACAAAAGTATAGTGTACAGCTAGTATACTTGTATTTTTAAATGTTTGGTTGTAAGTCAAAGTAATAAAAAACTCACATTCCATGAACAGTATTCCCATCTATGTCAGGGATATATTTGCCAAATGCTAAATATTCCTTCATAAGTTTTTCCTTTCATTTGTTATACTGAAAGCAGTTTTTAGATGAAGCTTTATATGACACATTAAACACTTCATACCCATTAGCTTATCATAGTTAAATTGTACTTTATTTTCTTTCTTAGCTCCATAAGAGACTAGAACCCTTTGAAATCTAGTGGGAGCCCCACCTGTATCTCCTGTCTCAGACACAAAGCACTTTCACACATTCTTTAGGCTCAGATGAACACAGTGTGAAAGTTAATAATGTGATGTTTGGTCTAACATGTAGCTGTGTGTATATATCACCCCTCCCCCACTCCCAACCACACCCTATACTAAACACTAAACTCTAGGTGTTCTGTATCTTATCACATCATAATACAGTGTCTAATTCTGACATGCATATTTTAAAACTCTCTCATTCAAACGTTATCTCCAACCATGTGTTGATTCACAATGACTAAAAAGAAAAGTGATTTATGTATCAGGGAATCCATCTATTATTCACAATAGGAGATATACCTAAATCCTTATGAAGCTATTCTTTTCCCATTATCTTGGTACTTGGAAGACTTTATCACTAAGCAGAAAGCTGCTTGCTAAGTAAGGACTTAGTAGATAGATGCCCTTAAAAAAATCTTTCATAGGACTGATATTCCTGGTGAGTCACCTATCCTTACCACAGATTTCAACCTAATATACTTAATATATATTTATATGTTGTAAAATTACATATATTTATTTATATGTTATATATAATTATTCTATATATATGGATATTTTCTTTCTGAAATTATCAAGGTATAAGAACAAATTACTTGATACTGCTTCACTCTCTTTACAGATACCATGAAAATGACCATTTTTATGGACTTTTGTTATCCATTCTCATTCATGCCTCATGTAATAATAATATTCAATTCAACTCAGGAAATACAGACCTAAAACTGTATCCTTTAGTTCTTAAAGAGGTGGTACCACCACCTCAGTCTCTTAAAATGTTTTTGATTTTAGCCACTGTTGTCAATAGTTCCATTCTATACCTGGTGAGAATCTCCTGTTTTTGCAAACTGAGTGTCATACACTCAGGTCAAGAAGAGATCAAAGAAAGAGGCAGAGTACTCCAGATTGGTAGATGGCATTTTAATTAGCAACGGAACTTTGTAGGCTCATCTCAGGTGGCTGTAAATGAGTAGATCTCTGTAACCACCCAGCAAATCTTTAAAGTTTATGTAGAGGCCTTAACTGGCTATCAGTCATATATGCTATCCAGATTGTCTCAACAGCACATTACTAAACCAAGGCTATGTTTAAAGGCAGACTATAGTGCAGGAAAGACAAGCTGAATGTATATTCCAAGGATGGGAGGTAGTGAGGAGACTGATTGCCTGGATCCAGCTTGCTGGTCAACTGGTTATCATGTCTTTTCATTGACCTCCTCTGATACTTCATCTCTCATAACCAGCTAACCAGCTCTTAAATCTCATATGTCCCCTTCCTCTGCAGTGTGCTCTGAATAGTCAGATAATTTTATTAACATGGAGGTAGCTCATTTGATGGCTGTCTGGTTCCACTGGAGGCAAATGCCACAGCTACAATACAGTCACATGTAAGAGAAACACATTAAGACACTTAAAAAAAAAAAAAAGACACTAATTTCCAAAATCAGTGACAATTTTTTCTACCAAGAGCCCCATGATTCTAACCACTGACTTATTAATTTGCCTAGTCTGAGTGTCAGACAGTCAGGGCATCTACCTGTGCTTTAATAAAGATGACACATTAGCAGACTCCTTAGGTATGAATACATACCATTATGTTTGGTTAATGGTACAGTACCTCTTTGTGAGACAGTAGTAATATCCAAAGTCATCTTGTTTTGGATCACAGCTTTTCTTGTTAGAGATATTTCAGTATTTAATAAGGATAGGCTTTGTAAGCTATCATTTAAGATTTGCTGGGTGGATTTAGTAAGGGGTTCTCTGTATGATATGATGTCGTCCAGGTCAACGAGGGAACAAAGAGATGGCAATCAAATGATCATACAAGTCAAAAACAGAACATTGCCCACCTGATCTTGAGGAGATCGAGGTTGTCAGTTTTAGGAACTTGACCTGGTGATACATACCGTACATGTTGGCAAGGTGAGCATTATTAGTCATGAGGACAGCAGGCGGGATCTGCCAGTAATGTCCCCTACTCTTCTCCCACTTTCAGTGGTGTATGTTCCATTCCAGGGATAGCGTGTTTCAACAGGTCCAGCTTTCAGCTGAACAATGGGATCCCCGCAGAGATTGAGTAGTCCCCCCTCACTGAGGAATATAAAGTAACTCCTCCATCCTGGTGGGACATCCCAAAGCAAATTCCAGTAGATGATGACTTTCTCATGGATGTTGGAGCTTGGTGTTCCCAGCAGCATAGCACAGTGAGCCACACTGAGAGGTGGCATAGTGGCTGTTTTGCTTGACCTCCAAACTTTTTGGTACTCTGTGTATGGTCCCCAGTCTAACATATGGTGCAATAGGCCCTACTAATTGTCATTCAAATGTATTAGAACTTGGGGCAATACCCTCGGCCACAGGGCCAAGGTGATTTTTCCTATGACTAATTTTATTTCTTGCCTTAATATTTCCATTTTTCCTTTTTTACCAACCCCACTTGTATGGGTCAGAGGGGAGATGAAATCTCCATTTGAGGTCATGTTCCTTTTCCCAGTATTGCATAACATGATCTTTGAAATATGAGCCCTGATCATGGTCTATTCAACAAGGGTATCTGTAAATGGTACTCAGCTTTTCTAATCCCCTAATGGTGCCTTTTGGGTATGTGCAGCAAAAAGGGAAAGGTTGGGTTAAGTTAGACTAAGTGTCCATACCAACCAGGTATATTTAGAACACTCACATGGAGAGAGATAACCAATATAATCCATGTTTCAATTCCTCACCTCTTGGAACTCTGGTGGATGATGCCAGATTTCTTTGGCAGTTGCCTCGGGTATCGTTTAAAACATGGATTGCTTGCTGATGCATTAACCAAATCACTGTATTTCAAAGGCAACCCAGCATCTTTGGCAATACACCATCCTACCCAGGCACAATATCGGCCACTCTTCTTAGGCACCCAGTCTGTTATATCTCCTGAGGGGACAGTTGTTAGGGTTTGCTCCCAGGCTAGGGCATCAACCTTCTGATTGGTAGAGGGTGTCAATGCCTTATGACCTAGGGCATGGTAGACAGTGAGGAATGCTTTAGGCTTTTGCAGGTGAACTTAAATGACCTCACGAATATCCTGACCTCAAAAGGACCCACTGATGATCATCCACCCCTTGGCTTCCCATTGTGTAAGCCATAGGAATAATCCCTTTAGAACAGCCAGCTATCAGTATATAGGGTTAATGGCCAGAGCTCATGAGTGATGACCAGCCAAACAACTCTGTGTTTAGCCTAGTGACTGCTGTGTGAGAGGCTGTATACAGAGAAATTCTGTTTACACTGCTAAGAGCAATTGATTTGTGAAAGTATATTGGGTTTCTGGTTCCTTCTAGACCTGGGACCAAAAGGGTCCTTTCTTTCTGTTGTCTCTGCCATAGCACTTAACCTATACCTTTGGAAGTCAAGATGCATCTAACTCAAATTGTAGCCCTGCTTGGATGATATCCAGAGCTTTAATTTGCTTCATTAGTATTTTTGTTTTCTCCGAGGTGGCTTGCTGCTGTGAGCCCCCAGTCTCACGTGTGCCTTTTCATTACCAGGTGGCATAAGGGATGAAGGCACTATGCCAGGGGGGAAATATCCTCTAAAATCTCCAAATCCTTACAAAAGTTTGCCTCACTTTCATCTTCCTAGAGGTTAGATGGCATTATACCTTATTAATTATAAGTTCTGACAACATACATTTTACACACCAAGTGAGTCCCAAAAATGTTATGGTAGTGTCTGGGCCTTGAGTTGCCTACAGGTTAATTGCCTGTTCTTCCCATCATAGATGTTCCAGCAATGTGTACACAGTGTTTTGAAGCAGAGACAAGTCATCTTTTCAGATGTTCCAGGAATTCTCTGGAATTTCTTCTCAGATGTTTCAGGGATCCTCTGGAATTTCCCAAAGTTAGTTCAAGGTCAGTAAAGACCTCATTTAGAATTTAATTTTGGGGAACTTTGTCAAAAATATCAAAAGGGGGAGTTAAAACAATGGATTATAAAGGAGTGTAAGTCACTGTGAAACAATACTCAGTTATGTATTTAACCAAAATAAAAAATACTTCAGTGGCAAATACAGAAGGTACATAAGTATTAAAAAACCTTAGCTATTTTAATAGAGAGGGCTCAGTTTTATTAAGTAATCAAAGATGTAGTAAAAAACAACATGAATCACAGGAAATTATTTTGATAAAACACAATATTTTCTAGGCATATTACTTAAAAGGCAAAACAAAATAAAACAAAAACCTTTCATAATCCCATCAAGAACAGACCAAAGTTCAAAAATATCTTTGGGCAGATAGAAGAAAATTTTGTTTTACATAAGTACAACTTGGTATTAAAGTCTTTTTTTTAATTAATTTTTTATTTTTTATATAAACATATATTTTTATCCCCAGGGGTACAGGTGTGTGAATCACCAGGTTTACACACTTCACAGCACTCACCAAAGCACATACCCTCCCCAATGTCCATAATCCCAAAGTCTTTTTTTTTAAAAGTCAATTAAATAAATTCAATTTTGGTAGTACTCCAAAGGTAGAAAAATATCACATATACATAATAAATAACCCTAGACATACATAACCACACAGATACCCCAAGACTTTTAATCTATAACTTTGGCCATGATTTAGGTAACCCTCACATGGCTAAATACTTCTATTAATATTTATGGAGAAGAGCAATGGAATTTAACTAACTTGGCTATTGACATAAAACAACAGGGATAAAACTAATCCTAAAGCCAAGTATCTATAGCCTCAATATTATGAGTTATTATCACATGTGTCTCATAGAGATTGAGATATTAGCCTAGTCCTTGCTATACATGTATGTATATTATTTATAGAGATACTTTTAGTCCTCATTTCTCTGAAAGTATCTTATCACCTATGCCCAACTGATACACTTCAATAGACATTATCAAAATTAATTTGAAACATAAGTTTATATCAACTAATCTTTAGAGATATACAGTGGTTACTATATGTTCCCCTATTAAATATTTAATACATTAATATTTGCTCTCTGTGTTAAAAATGCCATTTTTTTACCCTAAAGTTGTTATGATTATATGTGATTTCCTGTGATCTCTGGATAGGTTTTAAAAATGTAATGTCAGAGGAATTTTTATGAAGTTTAAAATAAACACTTGAATATCAGAAACTTAAGCATAAAAGATAAGTAATGTAAATCTGCTACAACTTTAAGATAAATCAGCAAATTTCTTTTAACAATAGAAATCTTTCTGTGACTGCTAGCTGCAGCACAAAATTATTGAGGTATACTGAAAGACAAGAGGTTTTCAGGTACATTAAGTATGTGTCCATGAGGGAAATAATGAATTGCTTAGAAACACTACAGAAAGCAGAGGGTCTCAATTCTTCTAGCAAGATATTATTTTTACCAGATTTATATTTTATGTTTCAGTTTTTATTTTTCCTTATAGATTTCAGTTTATGTTGTAAAGACCAAGGCCTCCAAATATAAGGAGATACATCACCAACTGAAAAATCTTATTCACAAGAAAGGCTTTATCTTTACTCTGGATATTATAATTTTCTTTTTTTTTCTAAAACTACTGACATTGTAATCTTGATTTCCAGACTACATAATTTAAAACAGTGGCTATTATCTACATAATAGTGGTCATCTTTGAAAAATAAACTAATAAGTTGTTATTTTTATTAATGTTTGGATTAAAAGCACGGCTTCAAAGTTAACATTTTTTAATAATAACTTTTTATAAAAGAATAGTAAAATCTTACTCCAGTTTTGGTAATGGTGGCTCTTCCCCAAATATTTCCTTCATTAGTTAGATTCTGGTGGATAGATTGCCTGATGAATAACTTGAATTTCCATTGCTAATAGAGCTTTTCTTTGCCTTTTCTCTGGTGACCTGGGACATTTTGTGCAGTGTAGACCCTCACAAAAAGCGTGATAACTATGGACTCTGAAAAACAATCTGAGGTTTTGAAGTGGCCGGGGCGGGGCGGGGGGGGGAAGGTCGGGGTACCAGGTGGTGGGTATTATAGAGGGTACGGATTGCATGGAGCACTGGGTGTGGTGAAAAAATAATGATACTGTTATGCTGAAAATAAATAAATGAAAAAAAAATCATGATGAACTAGATTGGTTGCTGTCAGATGACTTTTCTATCAATCTACTAGAAATAGTAATATTCTTCTGATTCTCTTCAGCACTATCTCACGAGCACCTGGGGTAATACCTGGCACATACAAGGCACTTAACACTTGTTTGTGGAAAGAATTCATGAACTTCCAACTTATTAATTCTGATTGGTTTTCGATTTTTTAAATATTAAAAATTTATATGCAGAACATTCAAGGTATGGTTCTGTGAGTTTTGACACATGTATACTGTCATGAATGTACAACTCAAAATACAGAACCATTGCAACACATCCAAAAATTTCCCAGTAATCCAGTACCAGTGTTTAACAGCCTCTAATCTCCTTTTTGTCCCCTTTCTGTTTTACCTTAAAAGAATGTCATATGAATGGAAATGTACACAGTGGAATTTATTTTTTTAGTCCACTTTTACTTAGCATACAGTATTTGGGATTAATTTATATTATGTTATGTAAATAAATAATTGTCTTTCAATGGTAAAGTCTTCATGATCAAGGCCTAACCTTCTAAAGTGTACCATTTGTGATTGTGCTAACATCCATTAAAGTAACAGAATTGAGGGCCACCTGGGTGGCTCAGTCAGCTGGGTCTCTTGGTTTTAGCTCAGGTCATGATCTCCATCTTGGGATGAAATCTTGCTTCGGGGTCTGCATTGATCTTGGAGTCTGCTTCAGATTCTCTCTCCCTCAGCCCTTCCCCAACTGGTGCTCGTGTGCTCTCTCTCTCTCTCAAATTAAATAAATAAATAAAATCTCTCTCTCTTCTCAAATAAATAAAATCTTAAAAAAAAATGGGAAGTAACAGGATTGAGTCACAATTAGCAGTTTTAAGAAAAAATATACTACTTTGTAAAATTTTAACTCTAAACAAATTATTTTGGTTCTTCTCTCATGCAGCACCCCTCATTTCCAGGTTGGAATTCTAAAGGGGGAAGAAAGTTTGATATGTCAGGAGAGGAGTAAGAACTGGAAAACCTAGAGAAGAAATACGTCAATAGCTAAGAGATGATTATTGAGAAAAGAGACAAAAATAAATCAGAAATATGGGCATTTGTTTATTGGTAATAAAGACAACTATGTCTGTGATTTTGACTCTAGATTTTTTTCCCCCACCTTAGTTAAAACATTAGATAACATGAATTCTTCCTGACTAGAAAATTTACATTGCCAGGATGGATTTCTGTGGGTAGAAAGACATGAGATCTTAATGGTTTCATCGCACAGATCCCAGGAAGTCCTTTTAATACAATAAGTAATGATTTCAGTTCTGCACAAGACAGAAGCAGAATTGTTGGACACAAGGAATTGTGATTATGAATGGAGACAGAAATAGTTTACAAAAGGAATATATTTGAATCAGAACAGCTATCTAAATAGCCCAATTTGTTAGGGCCAATTTAATGTTAAAACCTGTTTAACTATTAGGGCCTGCTTAGCCAGAGCAACTCCATATTGCCTAGGTAGCCATATTGTTGTTTACATCCATGGATTTCATTCCAGGAATAAACGCCCCTGTAGTTCCTGGTAGGGTTCCGGGTATCGATTCCAGGAGTAAATGCCTTAACAATAGAAGCCACGTACCTTGGGTTTGTGGTTATGCCCTATAAAACCAGCCTGTGAGATCAGGAGGGGGTCGGTCTCTTCGGAGGCGGCCTTGGCTGGTCAGTCTGACTTCAAATGCTTGGCATAGAATAAAGCTTCACATAACTTTCACTTTCTCAGTCTCATTCCCCTGGCCAGTCAGTCTAACTTCTAATGCTTGGCATAGAATAAGGCTTTGCAGAACTTTGTCTGTCTCGTTCCTTTGATAATGGACCCCAACTCAATTCATTAAGCACATTTTCCAGTAATTTTTACAATATTCACTCTCTGCAATGAGCCATGCATGACTAATTAGAAAATAAGATAGGGTAAGATTCTGTCCTTGAGGATCTTGTACTCTAGCAGGGAATATAGACAGAGTGGCATTAGAAGGGAGAGAATGACAGACGTGAAATCATATAACAAAGGGGACAAGATAACTACATGTGTGAGAAGGAGGGAAAACGCCTCAGGTATGAGGCACACCAGAAAGTTCAATGGTAGATTCACAGAGATTGAAACCAGAGGAGAGAGAAGCATAATGTAATCGAATCAAGTGTAAAACAATGGGAAGAAGCTGTGCAGTAAAGGCTTAGCTCAGGCCTCGGCTGCTCAAACTGCACATTCCCAAAGTCTTCAGCACTTTCCCTTTTTTCAGATCCTGGGAAGTGACCCCTTAGCCCTTGTATTATCCTGCCCAATAAGAGTGTCTGTATACTTCAGGTTCTGGGGCAAGTCAGATATCTTAATGCCAACGATATGACTCATGCTGAACACTTGTTTCTATATGCCCGAGTCTTTGGGTCATGCTGTATCAGTGATGCTGGAGTCCTGAGTGCTAAATCCATCATGCAGGAGCCTGCAGGCCTATGTGACTGACCCCCAATAAGAACGTTGGACACAAGGTTCAGGTGAGCCCTCACTGTCAGCCTCATGTATTATCCCCCTCACTGTCAGGGGAATTAAGTACCTCCTGTAATAGTCTACTGGGATAGGACATCTGTAAGCTTGCATGTGGTTTTTCCTACACTTGGTTTAATTCATCTTCTCCCTTTGCTGAGTTTAATCTGTATTCTTTTGCCAGAATAAACTGCAACTGTGGTTGTCACAGGGTTGTTTTTTTATTTGTTTGTTTGTTTGTTTTTAGTATTTTGAGCTGTTCTCATGAGTCATCGAGCTTGGGGACCCCTGACACAGAGGTGAATTCAGAACGTCCCTGACAGAATGAAGAAGAAAAATTGTGGTTGTCAGGTTTATGGTCTGGGCAGGTAGAAAGGAAAATAGTTGCAGCCTGATGGCTTGCATTTCTTTTCTCTGAAGATCTATTTTGCTGAAATAGAATAAGGTGAGCATGTAGGAATTAGGGAAAGGGCTCATGTTTTGAGGGGAGTTTATAAGAATTGAAAATTTTAATGTTGAAAATCAGAGGGCAAACCTGGGAAAGTTTGTGGTATTTGAGGAAACTTGAGAATTTATTTAAAGTCTTAAATCCTTAACTTAGGGTGATCTCTGTCTATAAATTTGTAGGCTTCTCTTTAGTTGTGCTCTATAATTCCTTCAGTGGTTGGGTTTTTATCAAGTTATGAGAGAAGGACAGTGTCATTAGAGTGCATTAGGCTGATGATATAAAAATGGTTGATTTCATCTCTACTGAATAAGGAATACAGTAGGAGGCTGAAAACAAGGAAGAAATCAAGGAGTCAGTGGATCATGGGTCCCACTGAGATGAAAAACAAAAAAACAAATTAGGGTACCGGATACATTTGAGACACTGAATGGAACTAAGAGTTATGATACAAGATAGGATAATAAAATGGCTGAATTCAATACTTGAATTAAATACTTTCTCTTTAGTAGTGGCCATAAGAAATGTCTCCAGAATGAAAATAATCTCTAAATTTGTGTCATAGTCGGGCGCCTGGGTAGCTCAGTGGGTTAAGCCGCTGCCTTCGGCTCAGGTCATGATCTCAGGGTCCTGGGATCGAGTCCCGCATCGGGCTCTCTGCTCAGCAGGGAGCCTGCTTCCCTCTCTCTCTCTCTCTCTCTGCCTGCCTCTCCATCTACTTGTGATTTCTCTCTGTCAAATAAATAAATAAAATCTTTAAATTTATGTCATAGTCATGGAAAGCAGGCTAAATATATTTTTAAATGATTCAGTGAATACTAATATTTATGCTTTCTTATTAACATATTCAGGTACTTGTATGGAAGAAAAGCAACTGAAAATGTCTAGACATGTAGTATATGAATTTCAAATGTCAAGCCATACTCAAAGGAATACATGAGAATTCCCTGATCCCACACCCTCATCCACACTCAATTTTATCAGGTCTGATAATTTCTTTTAAAAATGAATATAATGAAAAAAAGAATATGATGAGCACAAATTGGTGTTTCTTCAACGAATTCTGTATTTTAGTGAGTTGTAATATGTATAGTTTTTTCTTGCATTTTGTCTTTATTATGTTTGTCATCTTTGCTTTGTTGTTCATGCATTTTTGTCATAAACATGTTTGACTACGATGTGCTCAAATTTATTCCTGTTTTCCATCATGGCTAGTGAGTTCTGCTTCTTATTCATAAGGATTTTCAATCCCAGGCTTCCTAGAAATGCATTTTGTATTTATTGCAAAACTTGTGTTGTGTTCATTAATAATAGTAAGCCTGAACTTTATTTTTACTAAGAGATAAAAATGTAACTTATTTTTCAGAAAAATCTAATCAACTTCCTAATTTCCTTTATTAAATGGTTCAGCTTTTATACATTTAAATCTTTATTGCATTATAAATTTGCATATATAATTGCTCATATCTTTTCCATTGATATACTTGTATTACATTTATAATGTTTTCTGACATTCCTCTGCTATATTCTCTTTAAAAAATTATAGTTAATATGCAATGTTATTTTTTAGGTGTACAGCATAGTGATTCAACGATTCTGTACAATATACAACGCTCATCATGAAAAGTCTAGTTACCATCTGTCACCATACAACATTACCACAGTGTTACTGAATATACTCCCTATGCTGTACTTTTGATCTTCCTGACATATTTATCTTATAATGGAAATTTGTATCTATTAGTCCACTTCGCCCATCTTTATACCACCTCTGCTCTGGCAGTCACCAGTTCTCTATGCTTATGACTGTTTCTGTTTGCTTATCCATTTGCTTTGTTTTTGAATTTCACATGTGAGTAAAGTCATACATTATTTGTCTTTCTTGGATTTATTTAATTATTATTCAGTTATTAACACAATGCCTTCTAGGTCCATACATGTTGTCACAAATGGCAAGATCTCATTTTTTAAAGCTGAATAATAGCCTGTTGTGTATATCTACAACATTTTTTTTTTCTTATGAAGTCATATGAAGTCATAGTCTATGACTTGAGTGTTGTGGTCAAAAGAACACAGTCCACTGAAATAACAATTACTTCAAAATAGTGCAAGTCCTTTATGCATTTCTCAAAACTGTAAATGGTACTTCTAATTTCCAGCAGTACTTTCTGTTTAAATTCCAGTTAGTTAACATAGTTTCAGGTGTACAATTTAGGGATTCAATACTTCCATACAACACCTGGTGCTCTCACCAGCAAATGCACTCCTTCATCCCCATTACCTGTTTCACCCATCCCTCCATCCCACTCCCTTCTGTAAACCCTCAGTTTATTCTATAGTTCAGAGTCTATTTCTTGGTATGTCTCTCTCTTTTCCCCTTAGCTAGCTTGTTTTGTTTCTTAAATTCCACATATGAGTGAGATCATATGGTATTTGCCTTACTCTGACTAATTTTGCCTACCATAATACTCTCTAGCTCCATGCATGTTGTTGCAAATGGCAAGATTTAATTCTTTTTGATGGCCGAGTAATATTCCAGTGCCTCTGTGTGTGGGGGGGGATACACACATCTTCATTATCCATTCATCAGTTGATGGACATTTGGGTTGTTTCTAAAATTTGGCTACTATAGATAATGCTGCTATAAACATCAGGGTGCATGTATCCCTTTGAATTAGTGGTTTTTTCAGGGGAGGGTATTATTAAATATCCAGAAGTATGATTCCTGGATAGTAGGGTAGTTTTAATTTTTTGTGGAAACTCCATACTATTTTCCACATTGACTGTACCAGTTTGCATTCCTACCGACAGTACAAGAGTGTTCCTTTTACTCCAGATCCTAACTTACTTCTTGTGTTTTTTACTTTAGCCATTCTGACAGGTATGAAGTGTGGTATCTCACTGTAGTTCTGATTTATAGTTCCCTGATGATGAGTTTGTTGGGCATCTTTTCATGTGTCTGTTGGCCTCCTGTATGTCATCTTTGGAGAAATGTCCAGTCATGTGTTCTGTCCCTTTTTAAATTGGCTTATTTTTTGGGTATTGTGTTTTAGAATATCAATTATTTGATGTAATTTATCAAGTAAATATTTCAGATTATCTACTTACATAGTTGTATATTTTTTTTTGTTTTGTTTTAATTTATTTTTATTTTATCTTATTTTTAAATTTTTTTTTTAACTTTTTATTTTTTATAAACATATATTTTTATCCCCAGGGGTACAGGTCTGTGAATCACCAGGTTTACAAACTTCACAGCACTCACCAAAGCACATAACCTCCCCAATGTCCATAATCCCACCCCCTTCTCCCAAACCCCCTCCCCCCAGCAACCCTCAGTTTGTTTTGTGAGATTAAGAGTCACTTATGGTTAGTCTCCCTCCCAATCCCATCTTGTTTCATTTATTCTTCTTCTACCCACTTAAGCCTCCATGTTGCATCACCACTTCCTCATATCAGGGAGATCATATGATAGTTGTCTTTCTCTGCTTGACTTATTTCGCTAAGCATGATACGCTCTAGTTCCATCCATGTTGTTGCAAATGGCAAGATTTCATTTCTTTTGATGGCTGCATAGTATTCCATTGTGTATATATACCACATCTTCTTGATCCATTCATCTGTGGATGGACATCTAGGTTCTTTCCATAGTTTGGCTATTGTGGACATTGCTGCTATAAACATTCGGGTGCATGTGCCCCTTTGGATCACTACATTTGTATCTTTAGGGTAAATACCCAATAGTGCAATTGCTGGGTCATAGGGAAGTTCTATTTTCAACATTCTGAGGAACCTCCACGCTGTTTTCCAGAGTGGCTGCACCAGCTTGCATTCCCACCAACAGTGTAGGAGGGTTCCCCTTTCTCCACATCCTCGCCAGCATCTGTCATTTCCTGACTTGTTGATTTTAGCCATTCTGACTGGCGTGAGGTGATATCTCATTGTGGTTTTGATTTGTATTTCCCTGATGCCGAGTGATGTGGAGCACTTTTTCATGTGTCTGTTGGCCATCTGGATGTCTTCTTTGCAGAAATGTCTGTTCATGTCCTCTGCCCATTTCTTGATTGGATTATTTGTTCTTTGGGCGTTGAGTTTGCTAAGTTCTTTATAGATTCTGGACACTAGTCCTTTATCTGATATGTCGTTTGCAAATATCTTCTCCCATTCTGTCAGTTGTCTTTTGATTTTGTTAACTGTTTCCTTTGCTGTGCAGAAGCTTTTGATCTTGATGAAATCCCAGTAGTTCATTTTTTCCCTTGCTTCCCTTGCCTTTGGCGTTGTTCCTAGGAAGATGTTGCTGCGGCAGAGGTCGAAGAGGTTGCTGCCTGTGTTCTCAAGGATTTTGATGGATTCCTTTCGCACATTGAGGTCCTTCATCCATTTTGAGTCTATTTTTGTGTGTGGTGTAAGGAAATGGTCCAATTTCATTTTTCTGCATGTGGCTGTCCAATTTTCCCAGCACCATTTATTGAAGAGGCTGTCTTTTTTCCATTGGACATTCTTTCCTGCTTTGTCGAAGATGAGTTGACCATAGATTTGAGGGTCTATTTCTGGGCTCTCTATTCTGTTCCATTGATCTATGTGTCTGTTTTTGTGCCAGTACCATGCTGTCTTGATGATGACAGCTTTGTAATAGAGCTTGAAGTCCGGAATTGTGATGCCACCAACGTTGGCTTTCTTTTTCAATATCCCTTTGGCTATTCGAGGTCTTTTCTGGTTCCATATAAATTTTAGCATTATTTGTTCCATTTCTTTGAAAAAGATGGATGGTACTTTGATAGGAATTGCATTAAATGTGTAGATTGCTTTAGGTAGCATAGACATTTTCACAATATTTATTCTTCCAATCCAGGAGCATGGAACATTTTTCCATTTCTTTGTGTCTTCCTCAATTTCTTTCATGAGTACTTTATAGTTTTCTGAGTATAGATTCTGTATCTCTTTGGTTAGGTTTATTCCTAGGTATCTTATGGTTTTGGATGCAATTGTAAATGGGATTGACTCCTTAATATCTCTTTCTTCTGTCTTGCTGTTGGTGTAGAGAAATGCAACTGATTTCTGTGCATTGATTTTATATCCTGACACTTTACTGAATTCCTGTATAAGTTCTAGCAGTTTTGGAGTGGAGTCTTTTGGGTTTTCCACATATAGTATCATATCATCTGCGAAGAGTGATAATTTGACTTCTTCTTTGCCGATTTGGATGCCTTTAATTTCCTTTTGTTGTCTGATTGCTGAGGCTAGGACCTCTAGTACTATGTTGAATAGCAGTGGTGATAATGGACATCCCTGCCGTGTTCCTGACCTTAGCGGAAAAGCTTTCAGTTTTTCTCCATTGAGAATGATATTTGCGGTGGGTTTTTCATAGATGGCTTTGATGATATTGAGGTATGTGCCCTCTATCCCTACACTTTGAAGAGTTTTGATCAGCAAGGGATGCTGTACTTTGTCAAATGCTTTTTCAGCATCTATTGAAAGTATCATATGGTTCTTGTTCTTTCTTTTATTGATGTGTTGTATCACATTGATTGATTTGCGGATGTTGAACCAACCTTGCAGCCCTGGAATAAATCCCACTTGGTCGTGGTGAATAATCTTTTTAATGTACTGTTGAATCCTATTAGCTAGTATTTTGTTGAGTATTTTTGCATCTGTGTTCCTCAAGGATATCGGTCTATAGCTCTCTTTTTTGGTGGGATCCTTGTCTGGTTTTGGGATCAAGGTGATGCTGGCCTCATAAAATGAGTTTGGAAGTTTTCCTTCCATTTCTATTTTTTGGAACAGTTTCAGGAGAATAGGAATTAGTTCTTCTTTAAATGTTTGGTAGAATTCCCCCGGGAAGCCATCTGGCCCTGGGCTTTTGTTTGTTTGGAGATTTTTAATGACTATTTCAATCTCCTTACTGGTTATGGGTCTGTTCAGGCTTTCTATTTCTTCCTGGTTCAGTTGTGGTAGTTTATATGTTTCTAGGAATGCATCCATTTCTTCCAGATTGTCAAATTTATTGCCGTAGAGTTGCTCATAGTATGTTCTTATAATAGTTTGTATTTCTTTGGTGTTAGTTGTGATCTCTCCTCTTTCATTCATGATTTTATTTATTTGGGTCCTTTCTCTTTTCTTTTTGATAAGTCGGGCCAGGGGTTTATCAATTTTATTAATTCTTTCAAAGAACCAGCTCCTAGTTTCGTTGATTTGTTCTATTGTTTTTTTGGTTTCTATTTCATTGATTTCTGCTCTGATCTTTATGATTTCTCTTCTCCTGCTGGGCTTAGGGTTTCTTTCTTGTTCTTTCTCCAGCTCCTTTAGGTGTAGGGTTAGGTTGTGTACCTGGGACCTTTCTTGTTTCTTGAGAAAGGCTTGTACCGCTATATATTTTCCTCTCAGGACTGCCTTTATTGTGTCCCACAGATTTTGAACCGTTGTATTTTCATTATCATTTGTTTCCATGATTTTTTTCAATTCTTCTTTAATTTCCCGGTTGACCCATTCATTCTTTAGAAGGATACTGTTTAGTCTCCATGTATTTGGGTTCTTTCCAAACTTCCTTTTGTGGTTGAGTTCTAGCTTTAGAGCATTGTGGTCTGAAAATATGCAGGGAATGATCCCAATCTTTTGATACCGGTTGAGTCCTGATTTAGGACCGAGGATGTGATCTATTCTGGAGAATGTTCCATGTGCACTAGAGAAGAATGTGTATTCTGTTGCTTTGGGATGAAATGTTCTGAATATATCTGTGATGTCCATCTGGTCCAGTGTGTCGTTTAAGGCCTTTATTTCCTTGCTGATCTTTTGCTTGGATGACCTGTCCATTTCAGTGAGGGGAGTGTTAAAGTCCCCTACTATTATTGTATTGTTGTTGATGTGTTTCTTTGATTTTGTTATTAATTGGTTTATATAGTTGGCTGCTCCCACGTTGGGGGCATAGATATTTAAAATTGTTAAATCTTCTTGTTGGACAGACCCTTTGAGTATGATATAGTGTCCTTCCTCATCTCTTATTATAGTCTTTGGCTTAAAATCTAATTGATCTGATATAAGGATTGCCACTCCTGCTTTCTTCTGATGTCCATTAGCATGGTAAATTCTTTTCCACCCCCTCACTTTAAGTCTGGAGGTGTCTTCGGGCTTAAAATGAGTTTCTTGGAGGCAACATATAGATGGGTTTTGTTTTTTTATCCATTCTGATATCCTGTGTCTTTTGACAGGGCCATTTAGCCCATTCACATTCAGGGTAATTATTGAGAGATATGAATTTAGGGCCATTGTATTGCCTGTAAGGTGACTGTTATTGTATAAGGTCTCTGTTCCTTTCTGATCTACCACTTGTAGGCTCTCTCTTTGCTTAGAGGACCCCTTTCAATATTTCATGTAGAGCTGGTTTGGTATTTGCAAATTCTTTCAGTTGTTGTTTGTCCTGGAAGCTTTTAATCTCTCCTTCTATTTTCAATGTTAGCCTAGCTGGATATAGTATTCTGGGCTGCATGTTTTTCTCGTTACGGCTCTAAAAGTATCATGCCAGCTCTTTCTGGCCTGCCAGGTCTCTGTGGATAAGTCAGCTGCCAATCTAATATTTTTACCATTGTATGTTACAGACTTCTTTTCCCGGGCTGCTTTCAGGATTTTCTCTTTGTCACTGAGACTTGTAAGTTTTACTATTAGGTGACGGGGTGTGGGCCTATTCTTATTGATTTTGAGGGGCGTTCTCTGAACCTCCTGAATTTTGATGCTCGTTCCCTTTGCCATATTGGGGAAATTCTCCCCAATAATTCTCTCCAGTATACCTTCTGCTCCCCTCTCTCTTTCTTCTTCTTCTGGAATCCCAATTATTCTAATGTTGTTTCGTCTTATGGTGTCACTTAATTCTCGAATTCTCCCCTCGTGGTACAGTAGCTGTTTGTCCCTCTTTTGCTCAGCTTCTTTATTCTCTGTCATTTGGTCTTCTATATCACTAATTCTTTCTTCTGCCTCATTTATCCTAGCAGTTAGAGCCTCCATTTTTGATTGCACCTCATTAATAGCTTTTTGGATTTCAACTTGGTTAGATTTTAGTTCTTTTATTTCTCCAGAAAGGGCTTTTATATCTCTCGAGAGGGTTTCTCTAATATCTTCCATGCCTTTTTCGAGCCCGGCTAGAACCTTGAGAATTGTCATTATGAACTCTAGATCTGACATATTACTGATGTCTGTATTGATTAGGTCCCTAGCCTTCGGTACTGCCTCTTGTTCTTTTTTTTGCGTTGAGTTTTTACGTCTTGTCATTTTGGCCAGATAAGAGTAAATGAAGGGGCAAGTAAAATACTAAAAGGGTGGCAACAACCCCAGGAAAATATGCTTTAACCAAATTAGAAGAGATCCAAAATCGTGAGTGGGGAGAAAGGGGATAAAAAGAGGTTCAAAAAGAAAGAAAGAAAAAAAATGAAAAAAGAAAAGAAAAAAAAAAGAAAAGAAAAAAAAATTTTTTTTTTACAAGAAAACACCTGGGAAAAATGTAAAAAAGAAAAAATATATATATTAGATATCTAGTAAAAAATCGTTAAAAAAGAAAAAGGTAACAGTTAAAAAAAAAAAAAAAAGTTTTACCCGAAGGCGAGAAGAAAAAAAAAAAAAATGAAAAAGAAAAAATTAAATTAACTACAAGACTAAAAAAATCACAGGAAAAAAGCCATGAGTTCCGTGCTTGGCTTTCTCCTCCTCTGGAATTCTGCTGCTCTCCTTGGTATTGAAACCGCACTCCTTGGTAGGTGAACTTGGTCTCGGCTGGATTTCTTGTTGATCTTCTGGGGGAGGGGCCTGTTGTAGTGATTCTCAAGTGTCTTTGCCCCAGGCGGAATTACACCTCCCTTACCCGGGGCCGGGGTGAGTAATCCGCTCGGGTTTGCTTTCAGGAGCTTTTGTTCCCTGAGCGCTTTCCGTAGAGTTCCGGAGGACGGGAACACAAATGGCGGCCTCCTGGTCTCCGGCCTGGAGGAGCCGAGAGCCCGGGGCCCCACTCCTCAGTGCGCCCTCAGAGAACAGCGCCCAGTTACTCCCGTCTGCCTGACCTCCGGCCGCGCTCCGAGCTCACCGAGCCTGCGATCGGTTCAAGGTAAAACCGAGCTGCGAGCTTACTGTCGGCTCTGTTTCTGTAGCCGGCTTTCCCGTTCCAATACCCGCAAGCTCTGCGACACTCAGACACCCCCGATCCTTCTGTGACCCTGCGGGACCTGAGGCCACGCTGACCCCGCGTGGGCTTCGCCCCGGTTTAGCCTCTGGAGCGATGTCCCTCAGCGGAACAGACTTTTAAAAGTCCTGATTTTGTGCGCGGTTGCTCCGCCGCTTGCCGGGAGCCGGCCCCTCCCCCCGGGGTCTATCTTCCCGTCGCTTTGGATTCACTTCTCCGCCGTTCCTACCTTTCAGAAAGTGGTTGTTTTTCTGTTTCCAGAATTGCTGTTCTTCTTCTCTTCGATCTGCCGATGGATTTTCAGGTGTTTGAAATCTTTAGATAAGCTATCTAGCTGATCTCTGGCTAGCTGAAGCAGTCTCAGCTTGCTACTTCTCCGCCATCTTGACTCCTCCCCCCATAGTTGTATATTTTTAAACGATTATAGTTTAGCTTCTTTTCTAATTTTTATATCTATTTTATTGATTTTTCAGATCATTGACTGGGAAATTAAGCTTAAAATGATAAACAATATTCAATTAAATCTCTGTAGTTTTCTTCTTCAATATATTCCTAATCTATGGAATATTACCTTCTTTGTTTTCAAACACAGCTTTATTCACTTTTAAAACCATTTCTAGAGATTTGATGCCAGAAAGACAAGTTGCAAAGTATGCTTAAGTTATCATCTTGAAAAGAAAATCAAAAGCTCATATTCAATTTCTAATTAAATTATGCACACAAAGCATATAAGATTAGTGCCACCAAACAAGTACTCTCTGGACATAAAATACTTTCTTAAATGACAGTGGAAATGCTGATAACATTCTAAGTCCTCATAGGCTTGCAACAGTTTGAGTTAAAATTCCCTAATATATTAAGGAAAAGTGAGAGGAGAGAATCCTTAGACCTGGACAGACTCTTTGAAACACTTTCTTAGCCCAGAGCATTCCTTTTACCTATGCAGAAAAGGAATCTCTGGGAGGTGAAGTGTCTTCTAAACCATTTGTCAAAAGGTAACATTTGACTGGAATCAAGGTCTCATGATCTTTTGCTTTTCTGACACCTTTTATTTCAGTGGAGAACGGGTTTAACGAGAGCCGGGTCTCTGGGCATAGCCCTGCATGTTAAACCCTATACGGTGGATATCTTTATATATATATGTGTGCATACACACACACACACACACTCGTACACACACACACACACACACACACACACACACATATATATATCTCACAGATATTTAGGTATCTGACAAGAGCCAAGGGCATTTTCTTCAGAATTTTATAATAACAACATAGTTTGATAGGCTCCTAGCCTGAACAAAACTTAATAACTAAACCTTATCTCTATGTCCATATAAAGTAAGAACATCTGTTTAGAAAAAATTGCTACAACAGATCTAAAGAGGTGACTTGTGTCACCAAAGGTAAGAGTTCTTTTAAAAACTCATGGGATTTTTTTCTCCCCATTCTTCTACTCTTTTAAAGTATTTTCGCAAAGGAAATAGTTCTAGGGTTTTATTTACACTAAAGTCTTACTGAACTGGACGGTAGAAAAGAAGGAAAGCATTTATGCATATAAGATGATGAGGTTCTTTTATATACCTTATCTCTCTTTGGGAAATACCAAATATTGAAGACAATATATTTAAGCACAAAAAATATTTTTGGTTGGGCTGTAAATTAAGTTTTTAATGGAAAAATACAATTTATAAATATAGATGTATATATTCTATAAAAATATATTATGTATTATATACTTTATATTAAATTCTTAAAATAGAACATATTTATAAATATTTGTGGATATACATTTATATGTGTGTGTATATATATGTATACATATACTATATATATTATAAATCATATCATTCCTTTATAAATGATGTTCTATTAAGGAGCATGACTTCATAGTGTTGACCAAGAAAGTGAGGGAAAAAAAATCTTTCCTTCATTTGTTTCTAGAATGTGTTCCGTTTCCTTGGAAGTTTGATTATTCTCAGCACATTTTTCCTTTCACTGCTGATTCTTTCTTTCTCTGATAGTATTTTATGCTATTCTTGCCTTTGTATTTCCGCCTGAGTATCTTTTTATATTCTTTTTCATTCCTCTTGCATCTGCTCAGCCCAGATAGCTGAATAGAGCTGTCACTAACATGACTTTAGGTAGTTATTGCCTTTTCTTTCTTTTTTTTTTTTTTAAACAAAACCTGAACTTAATAAAAATGTCTTTTTTCCCCATCCCTAAAATGTTGCTAGGAAGCGCTGTTCATATTTTAAAAAATGAGTGTACTTGTTAGAAATCATAGAGACCTGGTATTCTCTGCACATAGCAATGCTGTTACATTTCTCCCCTTGAGGAAACAATTCTTTGGCTTAGTTCCAGATGTCAAAATGAGAGTGGATTTTCAGATTTAATCTGTTTTTAAATTACTTTTAAAAATTTGTACAATTTCTTTGGGGAACAGTAAAAACTGATGTTTAGTAATTAGAAATGTCCTTCACTTCTAGGGTCAAAAAACACTAATTAAGTTAGCAATTCATTATGGGATGGTTTTGTTTTCATTTTGCTTCTGGCAAACCAAGTATTCACATTTCTATCAAATTCTTATTGCCTTTCTCCTTGTTGTCTAAGAGCCAATTGCTAATATGTTTCTCTCTTATTGTGGACATGCTGAGACAGCAATATTTTTCCATTCATTGCCCCAGCTGCCATAGTAAATAGTAATTTCCTCAGGGTTATTTGTTTCTCCTGGGGGCAGGGGGAGGGGCAAAGGAAGTGCAGAAGGAGAATATAAAATACAAAAATGAAACACAAAATTTAAAGGAAGTAGGAGTGAAATGTGATTTACTGAGAGCCTATGTAAAATATTATTTTCCTAAACCAATGTACATTTGGAATGCTCTTAATTTGAAATTTTTCTTATAAGTAGAATCTAAACCCTTGGTTTCTCTCCGTTTTTCACCACGGATTTCTAGGTTCTTTGAATTTATAAAAAAGCGAATTACTCAGTTAATCCAAGATAGCATTATATAGGAAGAGAAAGAAATGAGAAAGAAGGGAATCTCAGTGAGTGGGTGGCTTTCTGGGAACTCAGGGAAGAGTTTTATGGTTAACCTAATTTGGGATAGGGACATAGGCATACACTATTTTCTGTGTCTCTTCGTTACCCTTAAAATGAAGAAAATCGATGATATTGTCAATCATAGGTACTCAGTTCTTTGTTCGCATCTCCTGTAGTCGGTTACTCAAGTGCTTATTCCATAGTCAGCATAAAGTCAATTAGTACAGTAGCTATTTAATGACATTCATAACTTCCATATGTATATAAAATTCTTGGATTTTATTTGCTCAGCTTTGTAAATGTCTATTAATCATCTTTTCTAAATGTTGAAACAAATAAGTTTAATAGTATTTTCCCAAATTAAAAAACAAAACAAAACGGATAATCTGAAATTCTAATTTTCCCTATATCATGCCAAACAGGACCCTCCCTGATCCCCTGCTCCTATCTGAACTGGCTTATTTAGAGAACTGCTATAGAACTGTCACTTGGAATTTGCAATCACCACTTTTCTACATTGGGGCACCTGTTTTCTGAATCCAGTGATGTGTCTTAAGAAGAATGTTTTCCTGTAATTTTAAACACACACACACACACACACACACACACATACACACACACGTAAGACAAATTATTTGCATATTTTTATTAGAGAAAATAGTCTTTACCTATTGCATCCATGTTTGATAACCTGCTTCAGTATAGAAATATAGATTGGAAATTATTTTTACTCAGTGTATTAAAAGTATTTTCCTCAAGAACTTCTAGCATCAAAGTTTACCTGAAAGAATTCTTCTTTTTTTTTTTTTTTTCTTTTTTAAATTTCCTTTGTTGTAAAGAGTAAAGCTAAGGAATATGTTAAGGACTAACTAACAGCTATTTTATTAATTCAGGTATATCTGTATACTTATTTCATCCTGCTCTATGAACCACAATTTAATGCTTCTAGTATTTTTACTTTTGTGTAAGAATTTTTTTTTTCTTTTCTTATTTTTTTATCATATAAGTATACTTTTTAATCCCTATCCTCTATTTTACCCATCTCCTCATCCACCTCCCCTCTGGTAACCAGTGCTTTGTTCTCTATAGTTGAGTCCTGTTTTTTTTGGTTTTCTTTTTTTTTCTCCCTTTTATTTGTTTTGTTTCCTAAATTCCACATATGAGTAAGACCATATGATACTTGTCTTTTTCTGACTGACATATCTTACTTAGCATTATGTGCTCTAGCTCTAGCCATGTTGTTGTTGTTGTTGCAAATGGCAAGACTTCATTATTTTTTGTGGTTCACTGGCATCTCACTGTGTGTACGCATACATACCATATCTTCTTTATCTACAAATCAACTGATGAACACCTGGACTGCTTCCATCGTTTGGCTATTGTAAATAATACTTCCATAAACATAGGGGTGCATGTATCATTTCAAGTTAATATTTTTGTATTTTTTAGGTAAATACCCAGTAGTGTGATTGCTGGATTGTAGGGCAGTTCTATTTTAATTTTTTGAGGGACCTCCATACTGTTTTCCACGATGGCTGCAACAATTTGCATTCTCATCAACATTGTAAGAGGGTTCCTTTTTTCCCCACATTCTCACCATCACTTCTTGTTTCTTGTGTTTTTAATTTTAGACCCTTCTGACAGGTCTGAGGTGATACCTCATTGTCCTTTTGAATTGCATATCCCTGATGATCAGTGTTGTTGAGCATCTTCATCTGTCCGTTGGTCATCTGTAAGTCTTCTTTGGAGAAATTTCTGTTCATGTCTTCTGCCCATTTTTTAATTTGCTGATTTGTTTTTAGAGTATTTAGTTTTATAAATTCTTTACACCTTCTGGATATTAAGCCTTTATAAATTCTTTATACCTTCTGGATATTAAGCCTTTATTGGATATGTCATTTGCAAATATCTTCTCACATTCAGTAGGTTGCTTTTTACTTTTGTTGATTGTTTCCTTCACTGTGCACAAAATTTTTATTGTGATGCAATCCCAGTAGTTTATTTTTGTTTTTATTTCCCTTGCTTCAGGAGACATATCTAGGAAAATGTTGCTATGGTTCATGTCAGAGATTACTGATTATGTTTAATCCATTTGATGTTTATTTTTGTACAGTGGTAAAAGAAAGTGGTCCAGTTTCATTCTTTTGCATGTTTTTTGTAAACATCATTTGTTTTTTAAGCACCATTTGTTGAAGGGACTGTCTTTCTCCCATTGTATTTTCATTCCTTCCTTGTCATGATTAATTGACCATATGATTATGGGTTTATTTCTGGGTCTTCTATTGGTCTTTGTATCTATTTTTATGCTACTACCATATTGTTTTAATTACTGCTGCTTTGTGGTATAACTTGAAATCTGGAATTGTGGTACCTCCAGCTTTGTTTTTCTCTTTCAAGATTTGTCTGGTTATTTGAGTATGTTTGTGGTTCCATAGAAATTTTGGGATTGCTTGTTCTAGTTCTGTGAAAAATTCTGTTGGTAGTTTGATAGAGATTGTGTTAAATCTATATATTTCTTTGGGTAGGACAGACATTTTAACAATATTTATTTTTTCAAACCATCAATATGAAATGTCTTTCCATTATTTTGTATATCTTGATTTTTTATGAGTATTTTATTGTTTTCAGAGTATAGGTCAATAATATTGTAAATGCAATTTAGTTGACAAAGAATGGTCTTTCCCACAAATTTTGCTGGAATATTTAAATATCTTTATATTTGTTTAATAAGAAAAACTTGGATATATACATCTCATAAAGAAATTAATCTTTGTCTTCTTTGAGGCATAATTTCAACACATATCAAAAACATACACAAAGGAACAATTGGATAAATCAAACTTTATCAAAATTTTAGGAAATTCTGTTCAAATTTTTTGAAGACATAAAAGATAACTATGAACTGGAAAAATATATGACTAGATATTTGTGTGTGTATATGTATACACATATACACTCATAACACAAACATACAGTTGATATATGTGTGTGTATACCCAAGAGTAAGAAAAAAATGTAATTTTTTAAAAGATTTTATTTATTTATTTGACAGCGATCACAAGTAGCCAGAGAGGCAGGCAGAGAGAGAGGAGGAAGAAGGCTCCCTGCCAAGCAGAGAGCCCCATGCAGGGCTCGATCCCAGGACCCTGGGATCATGACCTGAGCTGAAGGCAGAGGCTTTAACCCACTGAGACATCCAGGGGCCCCTATGCTACCATTTGATCTGTTATACATCTAGCTATTTGCCCAAGAGAATTGAGAGCATTTGTTCATACAAATACTTGTATACAAATGTTCATAGCAGCTTTTTTTTATAATCAAAGCAAAACACAGCACAAAAGTCAATCTACAGGTAAATGGATTAAAACAAAATCAGGTTTTTGTTTTTGTTTTGTTTTGTTTTTTAGCTCTAAAAAGACTGTTCATCCATGCCACAACATGAGTGAATCTCAGAATAATCAGGTTGAGTGAGAGAATCTAGACCAAAAAAAAAAAAAAAATTACATAGTGTATGACTCCATGAATATACAATTCTAGAAAATGAAGTTTTTCATTTTCATTTTCTCATTAAGGAGAATATCACATCAATCAAATTTGAATTTTCTATATCTATATTTTAACATGCTCAAGAAGGGTTTCAAGAATGAGGTTTCAAAACCACCATCATAAATTTGGCATGTAAATTTCACTTGTCATTCACGATACATTAATAAATATTCTAAAAAAGAATACTGTATTTGGAAGTAGTGTAAAAGGAAAGGAGAGCAAACTCATCCTTGAGCAGCAATCTAATCTTTCATCTGTTTCAAAAGTATAATAAATGTAAGTATAATATACAGCATGACAAATGTATGTCATTGCAGACCCAAATTGTTTAAGGCAATAGGCAAAAAAGAAGGATATTTTTGGCATTAAAGTTATTGAAAATGCTTGTTGTATATCTTATGCAGGTAATAATTAAACTTAGGAACTCACCTGGAAAGTAAGCCCATTCCTCAATGTTAGAATTAAAATATCATGCTATACTGTTTTGTGCCTTTGTTCCTGCTGTTTATATGACCTAAAATTTATTTTCCTTTGTTCTGACCACCTAAATTCCAACTATTATTTATTAATCAGTTCAATGATTATCGCCTCTTAGAAAACTTCACTTATCCTCCAGGGATAGATTAATGCCTCTTCTTTGTATACTTCCTGTCTCACACTTCTCCTTCTGTAGCATTCACAGAGTACACTAAAATTTGTCCCTGCCCCCTACACTTTATCTGCTTAAATTGCTCATAAACCATGTGAAGAAAACACTTTTTATGAATGCTAACTACATTACAGTTTTTAGGTAAAAACCACAACATAAAGAAATATCCTTTATATTTTTCCAAGGCCTATTTTAAGAAAACATTAGCTGAACAAACATATTTAAACAAAGTTTTAACATGAATCACAAAACTTTAAAAATATAAGTTCCTCAAAATAGCTTAGGGCAGATAATAAGCTTATGGAACAAGAATTTTCCGACAGTGTGACTCTCAGGGAAACCTAAAGAGCCTCTTTGTAGAATTTAATGGAAATTCCTTTTTTGACCTGCTTGAATTTATGCTATTTAAAAAAAAAATCCTCTACTAAAAACCATTATTTTTTTCCCTCCTTCATAACTGGAGCTGTTTGAAATGCACATTTGTAGAAAGGCTGAAGACAGCTGAACAGCTTTGCTGGATGGACAGTTTCCTAGATACAGTTTTCCCTCATTACAGTAGGACTTGCTCTTTGAGAAGCTGGCTTCCCAGCTAGGGAGAGAAAACATCAGGCAGGCAGACATTAGCTCTGTGTTATGTGGTAAACTGCACAACCAGTTATAGGAAAGGGAGCATTAGCTGTAGGATTAATGGTTGAGTTGACATACTTTGAAGAAACTTAGATTGTCCCATAGCATCAGAGGTGACAGAGAAAGAGAAGATAGTGTATATTTTGACATTATTTTGGACATCTTTAAACCAGCAAGTGTGGTTACTCTTGATTGCTTTCTTTAGGTTTACTATTAGTAAAATACCACAATTCTTCCTCAGATCTTCACTTTCACAGCTTCTCTAATGTTTAGCATCATCAAATAAAAAGACCCTATTAATATTTTTATTTAACTTTTATTTTTAAGTGTTCCTAGATTCATTGTTTATGTACCAAACCCAGTGCTCCATGCAGTAGGTGCCCTCTATAATACCCACCACACCCTCCCTTCCAAAACACTATTTCTCAGAGTCCATAGTCTCTCACAGTTCATCTCCCCCTTTGATTTCCCCCAATTCACTTTTCCTTTCCTTCTAATGCCCTCCATGTTATTCCTTATACTCCACAAGTAAGTGAAACCATATAATAATTTACTTTCTCGGCTTGACTTATTTTACTCAGCATAATCTCTTCCAGTCCCATGCTGTTGATACAAAAGTTGGGTATTTGTCCTTTCTGATGGCTGTGTAATATTCCATTATATATATGAACAATATCTTTATTCATTTGTCTGTTGAAGGGCATCTTGGCTCTTTCCACAGTTTGGTGACTGTGGCCATTGTTGTTATGAACACTGGGATACAGATGGCCCTTCTTTTCACTACATCTGTATCGTTGGGGTAAATATCCAGTAGTGCAATTGCAGGGTCATAGGATAGCTCTATTTTTTTTTAAACTTTTTTTTTTTTTAAAGATTTTATTTATTTGACACAGAGAGATCACAAGTAGGCAGAGAGGCAGGCAGAGAGAGAGGAGGAAGCAGGCTCCCTGCTGAGCAGAGAGCCCTATACGGTACTTGATCCCAGGACCCTGAGATCATGACCTGAGCCGAAGGCAGCGGCTTAACCCACTGAGCCACCCAGGCACCCCAGGATAGCTCTATTTTTAATTTCTTAAGGAATCTCCACATTGTTTTGCAAAGTGGCTGCTCCAACTTGTATTCCCACCAACAGTATAAGAGGGTTCCCCTTCTCCACATCCTCTTCAACACTTGTTGTTTACTGCCTTGTTAATTTTGGCCATTCTAGCTGGTGTAAGGGTGTATCTCAATGTGCTTTTGATTTGAATCTCCCTGATGATGAACATTTATTCATGTGTCTGTTAGCCATTTGTATGTCTTCTTCAGAGAAGTGTCTGTACATGTCTTCTGCCCATTTTTTGACATTATCTGTTTTTTTGTGTGTGTAGTTTGAGGAGTTCTTTATAGATCTTGGATATCAGTCCTGTGTCTATAGTGTCATTTGCAAATATCTTCTCCCATTCCATGTGTTGCTTGTTTGTTTTGTTGATTGTTTCCTTTGCTGTGCTGAAGCTTTTGATCTTGATGAAATCCGAAAAGTTCATTTTCGCTTTTGTTTCCTTTGCCTTTGGAGACATATCTTGAAAGAAGTTTCTGTGTTTGATATTGAAGAAGTTACTACCTATGTTCTCCTCTAGGATTCTGATGGAATCCTGTCTCATGTTGAGGTCTTTTATCCATTTCGAGTTTACCTTTGTGTACGGTGGAAGAGAATGGTCGAGTTTCATTCTTCTTCATATAGCTGTCCAATTTTCCCAGAACTATTTATTGAAGAGACTGTCTCTTTTCCACTGGATATTTTTTCCTGCTTTGTTGAAGATTATTTGACCATAGAGTTGAGGGTCCATATCTGGACTCTCTACTCTGTTCCACTGGTCTGTCTGTCTTTGTGCCAGTACCATGCTATCTTGGTGATGGCAGCTTTGTAGTGAAGCTTGAAATCAGGCACTATGATGTCCCCAGTTTTGTTTTTCTTTTTCAACATCTCCTTAACAATTCGGGGTCTCTTCTGGTTCTATACAAATTTTAGGATTGTTTGTTCCAGCACTTTGAAAAATGCTGGTGGAATTTTGATCAGGATAGCATTGAAAGTATAGATTTCTCTGGACAGTTTAGACATTTTAACAATATTTATTCTTCCAATCAATGAGCATAGAATGCTTTTCTTTTTGTGTCTTCTTCAATTTCTTTCAGGAGTGTTCTCTAGTTCCTTGAGTACAGATCCTTTACCTCTTTGGTTAGGTTTATTACAAGGTATCTTATGGTTCTTGGTGCTATAGTACATGGAATCAATTCTGTGGTTTTCCTTTCTATATTTTTATTGTTAGTGTATAAGAGCAACTGATTTCTGTGCATTGATTATGTATCCTGCCACATTACTGAATTAATGTATGAGTTCTAGTAGTTTGGGGGTGGAGTCTTTTGGATTTTCCATATAAAGCATCATGTCATCTGTGAAGAGAGAGAGTTTCACATCTTCTTTGCCAATTTGAATTCCTTTTATTTCTTTTTGTTGTCTGATTGCTGTTACTAGGACTTCTAGCACTATGTTGAAAACAGTGGCGAGGGTGGGCATTTTTGTTGTGTTCCTGATCTCAAAGGGAAGGTTGTCAGCTTTTCTCCATTGAGGATGATATTCACTGTGGGTTTTTCATAGGTAGATTTTATGAAGTTGAGGAATGTTCCCTCCATCCCTATAATGTGAAGAGTTTTAATCAGGAACGGGTGCTATATTTTGTCTGATGCTGGTTCTGCATCAATTGAGAGGACCATGTGCTTCTTCTCTCTGCTCTTAAAAGACCATATTTAAAAGGAGAAAGGTTATAGAATTTAGTCATATGATTTTAAGTCCACAGTATCTCCCAACTTTATACTTTGTGTACCATTGTCAAATAATCGGGGTCATCACCATGATTCCTTTTTTAAAATGGCTATCCCCTAACATATTGGTTTATATGTTAACAATATTGTGTTACAGTTCTAAAGAATAAAAATTCCAACACATTGGAAGTTGATATTTTGTGGCTGTAAATTACGATTTTGGGGGAAAGATTTTATTTATTTGAATGAGCAAGAGAGAGAGAGATTGGAAGAATGAGTGGGGGGTGAGCAGAGGGAGAAGTCTTCTTTGGAGCAGGGAGCCTGATGCAAGACTCAGTCCCAGGACCCTGGGATTATGACCTCAGCTGAAGGCAGATGTTTAACCGACTGAGCTACCCAGGTGCCCTAAATTGCTAATTTCTATAAATATTTTGCATTCTAACTTGACCAAGCTTTGTTGACCTCAATACTGTTGATATTTTGGGGCAGATAATTCTTTGTAGTGGGAATTATCCCGGGCATTGTAGGATATTTAGCAGCATCCCCAGACTCTACACAGGAGATGCTAGAATGCCACAGTTGTGACAGTAAAAAATATCTCTAGAAATTGTTAAATGTTTCGCAGGGTAAAATCCCCAACCTCCACTCAAAATCATGATGTTTTGCAAGGCTGGTATATACACAACTGTTTGAGATGGTAAAAAGAGCAGACTTTTCACAGAAACAAAATTGAGGTTTTGAATCCCTGGTCTATTGTTTACTACTTCTGTGAATTTGATGAACTTATATAATATCTTGGAGCTCACTTTCTTTCCTGAAATTTAGGAATAATAAACACTAAAATAAATTATGTGTAAAATACATAGTAAATAATAACTTAAAAGCTCCTAATTTTTATATTTAACAATAGTTATCTTAATTATTATGCATACAAACTTTAACTTTAGTTAGATTTTGAGTTTCAAATAGTAGCTTTATGAAAAACATTAATCTCCAAGGATATTTCCACAGCAAAATGGATTAGAAAGTTGTAAATAGCAGACAAGGAATTTCAACTGCTATCTGAGGGACAAGTTGAATAGGGGGAGATATAACTGATGAAAATTGAATGAATTCTTCATTCAGAAAGTCATTAAAATCTGTTAGCTAATAAGCCTCATCCACACAACTATTTCTTTTTTTTTGCATTGTCTTTAAACATGAAATAAAGCTTGTCAAAAATTAGGAATATCTAAAAAGGGGGAGGAAATAGTTGAAAATGACCATAAAATAAATTCAGGAACATAAAACAATTTTTGAAAAACTGGTGTATATAGAGAGATTCTACTCTACCCCAGGCATAAAACAAGAAAATAAAAGGAACAATTTATGAACAACAAAAAGCTTTACAAATTTCTTTTCTTTTCTTTTTTTTCCACCCAGAGGAAGATGGAGAGAGAGACCATCTTAAGCAGGCTCCATGCACAGTGTAAAGCCCAATTCAGGGTTCCATCCCAGGACCCTGAGATCATGACCTGAACTCTATGAATGAACAAGAACAAAAAAGGGCAGAAATTGAAAATAGGGAATAATACTAATTTCCATTATCTGATTAAAGAGAAAACAATAAAAAGCAGAAAACAACAGGGGAGAGACACTATTGGAAAATGCTCTGGAGCTAAAATACCAAGATTTCAAGTTGCAAAGACCCACCAATTACTTAGCAAATAGAATGGGGGTGCTTTGCATACTTAGATATATCCCTGCAAGAAATTGAGGAATATAAGAACATTATATAAATCTCCAAAGAGCAGGGGAGAAAAACAAAACAAAACCCCAGCATCTGCAGGGATCACTAGCAAGAATCAAAGCTAAAAAGACCATGAAATGAGGGGCGCCTGGGTGGATCAGCGGGTTAGAGCCTCTGCCTTCGGCTCAGGTCATGATCCCAGAGTCCTGGGATTGAGCCCTGCATCAGGCTCTCTGCCCAGTGGGGAACCTGCTTGCTTCCCCCTCTCTCTGCCTACTTGTGATCTGTCAAATAAATAAAATATTAAAAAAAAAAAGACAAGTCTTTTGGATTTCTGGTGGAAAATGAGTTTGATGTGTAATTCTGCAGCTACTTATGCTTTCATACATGACTGGCAGCTGACAACAGGTTTTTTGTAACATATAATGAGTCAAGTAATAGAGTCCCTACAAGTGTTTTGTTGTTTTTGTTTTAGGAAGTTGTCTGGAGGATGAATTTAAGAGAAGAAAAAATTTAGAAATCTAAGTAGTGGGTAATTACAAAATAAAAATATAAATGTTATAAATGTGACCCAAATTGGACCTAAAGGTAATAATATGACTATTTGAAGAAAAATGGTGGGATGGTAGAGATGGCATCATGAATGGCCTAAATTCTAAATAGTTACAGGAAGAAGACATTAGGGATGCCTGCGTGGCTCAGTTGGTTAAGCATCTGTTTTTGGCTCAGATCATGATCCCAGGACCCTGGGATCAAGTCCTACATTGGGCTCCTTACTCAGCAAGGAGACTACCTCTCCCTCTGCCTGCCTCTCACCCTGCTTGTGCTCTTTCTCTGACAAATAAAATCTTTAAAAAAAAAATAAAATTTATTAAATTTTTTTTTTTAAATTGAGGAAGATAATACATAACTAAAATTGAATAAAAAAAGGTGATATAAATACTATTAAATACTGAAGTAGAACTCAAAAGAAATATTTAATGTAACAAAGTGTTTATAGGAAAATAAAACAGGAGATAGGGAAGTATGTGGTGAGAAAACATCGTTTTTCATTATTTTTTATCATTTTTATATTTTTATGGACTTTATATTTTATATTTTTAAAAGATTTTATTTATTTGGCAGACAGAGATCACAAGTAGGCAGAGAGGCAGGCAGAGAGAGAGGGGAAAGCAGGCTTCCTACTGAGCAGAGAGCCTGATGTGGGGCTTGATCCCAGGACCCTGAGATCATGACCTGAGCTAAAGGCAGAGGCTTAGCCCACTGAGCCACCAGGTGCACCAGGACTTTATACTTAAAAAATACAGGTACAGTGTCATGCTCTAAAAATTCTCAAATATAAAGTCATGGAATACATAATCCAAAAAATAGAGCTTATCTAATCATTTCCTAAACTCAAATGTGTTTGGGAGATTTGCAGCCTTCAAATACAGAAGCAACACCACCTTTCAGCACAAGCCTGTCTTAACAGGAGACCTACACTTAGCTTTTACTTACTTTTTATCTATCAACTTATTCATCCATCTATCTGTCCATTTTTACCATCTTTTGTTTACACCTTCACCTTCCTTTATCTTCTCTTTACTCAGACCTCCATTTTATTTACCATGCACTATGAAAGCCTTAAGAAGCCAATGCCTCTTCTATACCCATCGTAAAGAAATGCAAATTCTGTGACATCCCTTGGTGTGAGGAAAGGGATATTGCAAGATCAGATGCAGAGGATATGAATGTCAAAGGAAATAGGACAGTGGTAGCAATAGTAATAGTCAACCTTTATTAATGTCAAAATAAATGCAGGGCTCTTTACATCCAAAATCCTGTTTAGCTCTAAGGATAAACTTTCAAGGATTATTAGCTGTTTTACAAATAAATATACTAGGGTTTGTGGGTGCTAAGATAATACCATGAAATATTAGAGATTGAATGTAACCCTAGTCCTATATGAAATCAAAGATGAAAGTCTTTGCTTGTCACCAAATTGTTTAAAAAAAAATGGATTTCTGTTTTTATCATAAGATTTTTAGTTGCTGATTTCCCTTATGATTAACCCAGGTACCTTATTAAAAACAAAACAAGGGGCACCTGGGTGGCTCAGTCAGTTAAACTTCTGCCTTTGGTTCAGGTCATGATTCCAGGGTCCTAGGATCCTTGCTCCACAGGAAGCATGCTTTTCCCTTTCCGTCTGCCTGCTGCTCCCACTGCTTGTACTCTCTCTCTCTCTGTGAAATAAACAAAAAGTAAAAATCTTAAAAAAAAATAGAAAAAAAAGCAGTCTTGAATAGTTGTGGTCAGTACTGTCTTTAGATGCTTATTTCAATTTAACTCCTTTCCTGTGCCCTCCAGATAGATGCTTGTTCTTCTGTTTGGTTGAGATCTAGACCTGACTACCTTGCTTCCCTAATTTCATTTGTTTAGGCTGCTAAGGTAAGGATTCCTCAGGGGTGAACATCAATGTATAGTGCTAGGAAAGCAGAAATGGCTTGCAGAGTAAATATCAGCAGAAATAATAAGATTAGGAAAAGTCAATAGGAGATGCTGAGGTAGGGAGGCCATATTTAGAGATTTGGATGCCCCTGAGGAGGCAACGCAAGCAGACTTAAATATGGATGGGACTGATAAGCAGTGGAAGGTCAATGTGAAGTAAAACATCAGTGTGAAACTGCTCTTTACCTCCTACTTCACAAAGCATGACACTAAGTTGACTCTGAGTTTCTACATTTTTGGTTTCTGCTTCAGTTTCCAAAAAATAAAAATAACCACATAGCAAAGGCTTATAAAAAGTCAACTACTATGTCAGACAAGGGAAACTGGCAGGATTCAGCATAAATCAGATAAAACCCAGATAATATCATGGTCCATCTCAATTTAAGTAAAATATAAGCTTAGAGCAATAGTTTCCTTATGAAAATTATACATAGGAAAGTTGTATGACATCGTTGTCTGACTGTTTCAAGTTAGCCCACTGTGTAACATGTGAAGTTGTGGTACACAGTTCTCAATTTCAGATTCTGCATATGCTACAGATTGCTCAGATAGGGAGTTACCAAATAGCACCATTTATATATGCAAGTACGTGTGCAGGCACACATGAACAGGATTTGAAATTTTGCATGGCAGCTAAATGACAAAAAAAAAAATGTATTACCCTTCTGTAAAGTATGTTTCTTCATTTTTATATTCTCTCTGCAAATGTAAACCAACATTCAGCTCTGAAGGGATTTGGAAAGTATATGAAAATGGATTATGCTTTAGATATGTGAACTAGATCATGCATTTATAAAATCCCACCTCAAAAATATATAGTTCAATGATAGTTCACAAAGTGAATACTACATGGGCACAATTAGTCTAACAAAAGAAATTATCACAGAATATCAGAACCTTTCATTATACACCCTTTCAATCACAACCCCTCCCCCACCACCAATCTGAGTTCAGTACTTTTTTTTAAAGAAGATTTTATTTTTTTTTAATTTTTTTATTTTTTATAAACATAAGATTTTATTTATTTGTTGAGAGAGAAATATGCACAAGTAGAGGGAGAGGGAGAAAAGTCCCCTGATGCTGGACTAGATCCCAGGACTCTCTGCTCAAACAGATGCTCAGCTGACTGAGCCGCCCAGGTGCCTCTGAGTTCTGTATTTGTATACAATTCAAGAAAATGCTGAGCATTTTATTTCCTAAACTATCAACCTTAAATAGTATAGTTGTAGGTATTTTGAAGTTTGTACAAATGCATTATATTGTATGTGGTTCTTGCTTTGGTCAACATTATGCATATGACTTTTTTTTTTTTTTTTTCAGATTGCTAGGTGTATTAGTAGATCACTTTCACTGTTGTAGAATATCCCATTTTATGAATATGCCATTCTAAGTATACTGGACACTGTAGCTGTTTTGAGTTTTCTGTTATTGGGATGTGGCTCTGTGGCTATGGTCCATTGTTGTACCTGTTTTCAAGTGAACGTGCATGGTGATTTTCAATGGATACATGCCTCGGTGTATAACGGCTTTAAAATTTAGTTTGTATAATCCGTTTTATACTGCAAATTGACTTAATATAAATTGAATATTGTTTTTCTGAGTAATAGGAAAAACATTGAACAACATACATGGTAAATTTTTCCCAGTCCCAGTTTGGAGTGTGTGTTTCTAGTAGCTGGCTCAGTAGCTTTGTCTGGTTTGTCGGGTGTTTGAGATCAATGAATATGGGAAATAACTTGGTCCCTGTGCTTTTTGTCCCAGGAGGAATATGCCATTTCATTTTATCTTGAAATTTGGAATGAGTGACTCAGCATCTTATGAAAGAAATTTCAGGTATCATTTTGAGGAAGCACTTCATCCAAAGACTTGGGCTTTGCTCCACTTTAGAGGAGTCTACTGTGCAAGTCCTGATCATGTGAATCAGCAGAATGTATGTTTGAGTTATTTTTCTCATAAAAGTAAAAGTTGTCACTGTGTGGCCCCCTGTCATATCAAATATCTGACTTGATTACATCTGGAGTCTGTCTTCGGAACACAGATGTTGTTTTTTATATTCGGAGTGGGGAATGAAGTCATGACATGAACTTCATTAACACCACACTGCAAACACCTAATTTAAATAGCATGGCATACCAACCTTCCTGCATATAGATGAAAGAGGTGTGAAATGGAAAATACAAGTGCAGTTTTAGGTACATGTTAATATACTTTCAAATGAACTGAAGGAAATAAAATTGGATAAGCATACCAAATAACGAGCCCGTTTGACACCAAATAACGAGCCCATTTGACTCCAAATCACATGGTTCTAAAGACTCTTCTAAAAAAAAAAAAAAAGTGGCATGACATAAAACTGAACCATTATACTAAGACTAAACCAAAGCCAGATCTCTGTATAAGGTTATTTTACTCAATTAATGTCAGTGGAAGGGACAGTGAATTATATATGCACATAATAATGCACATACACTGAATTTTGTAGCATCCATCAATTTCAAATGACCTAGGAGAGAAATGACAAATACCTTTGCTACAGAGTAAAGGAATTACCTTAATTAAGGACACAGATAACGGAAAATGGACTCTGTAAACAACAGAAATTAGGAAAATTAGGCCCTAATTTTTCCCGCACATTATGGGGAATGCTTGCTATTAACAAGATAATCTTCTCAAGGATAAAAGATGGCATCAGCCTATGATACTACTAAAAATATTTCAGAAGTTTTCCATTCTCCAAGGAAGAAATTAATGATGATTGAATGTTAGAATCAGATCTCTGAACCTTCCTTGTTCTTTTGTCACTACCCATCCTTGGGCCTTGATGAATGGCTTCTACTGATTTTCTCAGAGGTAACTTACGGGACCTGAAGGTATTACGCATACATTAAAGATTCTATTGATCGTATATAATCAAAAGATCAGCAGAGTCCTCATCCCTCAAAGTTGACAGAAATAGGTTGGACTGTTGTAATGAACTATGATCGAAAGCTTCCCTACATGATACCAGTTCTCTTATGGAATTGAAGTTAGTGCTCTATGATGTTTTCAGATACCATATAATTGATAAAAAAATGTTAAGAAAGATTATGTGTAGTCTGGGAATCCAGGTGATGGGTATTGATGAGAATAAGGGATAAGAATTAATATTTATCAAAATATTCCTTTGTGCCAACTGCTTTACTTTTATTATTTACCCTATTTCACCGAACAACCCTTTATGAAATCACTGTTTAAGATAAAGAGGGAGGTGACTGAGTGTAAATTAAAAAAAAAAAAAAATGGCTCAAGGTAATGCATCCTGCAAGGTGGGGAGGAAGGGTTTAAATTTAGATCTATCTAGCCCCTAAGTCAATAATCTTTCTTCTACAACAAACCAGTTCTGCAGAGAAATGGTAGTTCAAATTTCATGGTAAAATTTTTCTCTATGAGGTAAACATTATTTATTGCAATAGAATGTTTAGCAAATTTAACTTTGGTGGAGAGTAAAGTATTTACCTTTTTACTTTCAATGAGGCAAATATTTCATCATCTTTGTAATATATGTTGAAATAAACAAGAAGTCAATGAGAAAACTGGCAAGAACTGGTCAGGAATTATGTAGAATAGTCCCCTTCTTGTTCTTCCCTTGATTCAACCGATACATTCCCCAAAGTTTATTTTGTATCTTTGTACAGAATTGGAGAAAGGGCCCCAGAGCCAGTCAAGGTGCCCCACAGCACTAATGTGGACCTTTGCCATCATCTGTTGAGTATTCAGATAGACGGAATGAAAGCAAGCAGGTAGAGGGATTAAAATCCTCATTTAAGTTCATTCATTATTAGGTGATACAGTGAAATTGAATTAGCTACTAATTTTCTTTTTGCTGGATGTCTCAAGTGATTTCTTTTGAAGATAAATATATGTGCTCATCCCCTTTGAACTATAAAGTCTTCCCTCTGAATTCATATTGTCATAGTATTCTAAACTCTGATCAAGCTAACTCAAAATTCTTTCATATTTATTTAATGGTTTTAAATCTCACTCATCACTGCAGTTGAGTTGATTTTGCAGGTAGAGGTAAACTTAGGAATGACACAAGGATGAGTGAGACTAAAACATGCTTCAGAAATCTTCAAGAAAGCCCATTGTAGACTTACTGAATGCTATTTATCTAAACTTTTTAATAGTCTAGTAAATATATTCTTACAAATGAAAAGATATAGTGAATATATTATTTGTTCTCTAATGTGGTAGAGAAGAACCCCTATAATCTGATATAATTAAATATCCTTCATGTACTCAACATGAAATGAAATTGTAAGATGCAACCTTAAGAAATGATACACAGAAAAATAGAGCATTGTGGATGGCTAAATATTATATGAATAAAGTGTGTACTATTCATAGAAAAATATAACCTGAACACCAAGGAAAGATTATGTGTGTTGAATTGGTCCAAGACAAACTTAGAGGGAAGGCTTACCTTTGATAAATCCTGGAAAGTAGGTATAGAGACTAGAGGAGAATATCGCACTTGGGGGAATTAAATGGGCAGTGGTAGAAATTTACATAGTGCACTCCAAGGACAATTAGAAGAGTAGTACAGTTGAAGTGGAAATACTATATTGGTAAGTAGACATTTTTGGAAATGTGGATTAGGGTATTTTGTAGGACCACAAATATCAGATGCAGACTCAACTACAATTCCCATTTTGATTGCTGTTATTGCTCCTATTATCATAATGGAGCTATGTCACTTGTGGGCTTCAATTTCTTGTTTTAAAACATGAAACGTTTGATCTGATGATTTCTGTGTTCCCTTAAAGATTGAAAAATCTGTGATCCTAAGACTACAAGATGTTTAGACATTTACTGCAGGTAATGGAGAAATCGTTGATATTTCTGAATGAGACTGTCCCTGCCAAAAATCCAGTTTTGCAGTCAAATGTTCTACCACTGAGCTATATCCTCTAAAATCCAGTTTTGGATAATTACTCTGGATAAGAGGGAAGAGATTTTAGTCCAGAAAGCCACATAGTAAGGTATTACATTAGTCCAACACCAAAATATTGTAATACTATTGACTGTACAAGTAAAGATATGGCTATGAAGAGTATATAAATCAAGTCAAGGCAAAATAGAAACCCTCTTGGTATGGAATTCACCACCCCCTCTAATGTATCTGGGGCTTTTTCTATTGCTTTGGTACCCTGTTGTATCTCATATGAAGGGGAAAATGAGCAAAGGGACTTGATATTCTAAGATACATGGCAATGCTTAACTCTCCTTTTTCTCCCAATACTGGGGTCAGAATGGGAAGGCTAACTGGGCTAACTGTTCCTTAGCTTATGACTCCTTGGGGCCAAAGTAATAAAAATAAAACATCTCTGGAGCGCCTGGGTGGCTCAGTGGGTTAAGCCGCTGCCTTCCGTTCAGGTCATGATCTCAGGGTCCTGGGATCAAGCCCCACATCGGGCTTTCTGCTCAGCAGGTAGCCTGCTTCTCTTCCTCTCTCTCTGCCCACCTCTCTGCCTACTTGTGATCTCTCACTGTCAAATAAATAAATAAAATATTTAAAAAAAAAAAAAAAAAAAACACATCTCTGGTCTACTCTCTAACATGGTCTGGTTCTCTAACATGTTAATCACAGTATTTTTAATAATATAAAATAGCACTAAGAAACCCAAAGAACTTAAGATATATCTAGTATACTAGAAATTACAATTTAAAAAGTATTCATTTAACATAAACGCATTACTTATCAATACAATTAACGTGTTTTAATAAATGTTTTTCAAAGCAAAAAGATTAGTGAAAAGAATGTCATTATATTTTTGCAAGCCTTATTAATGTGTGGCCTATTGGAAGAGAGATTATTCTATTTATTTCTGTATTCAGTTACAATATCACATACTAGGTTGTCTCTAGAAAGCTCTATATAGATGAGAAAATGAGATTGAGAGGGTAAATTATGTTTTAATATTATATTTATATATTTAATATTATATATTTGATATTATGGAGATAGTTTTGATCTTCTGGGTCCTCTGTATTGAGCTCTCCAGACCACATGGTGAGAATGCTTACACTAGGATATTGAAAATGGGAAGATAAATTATCTAGGTGAATACACAGTAAAAAATGGCAATGAATTAGCAAATTCTGAAGGCGATAAAAGGACTTATTTTTATCAGAGAAATTATCAGCTAATCAGTGATTCCAGAACGTTTATACATTTTCAAAAGGCATCAGTTATCATCTCTGTTACATAAATGTACAAAACTCATTTGTACCTCTAGAGACCAACAGTTTAACATGAGCATCTCATCATTGGTTTCCTGTAATTTTGATACCGTAGTTTTAATGCCCTATTAATTTTTAGTTAATATGTAACTCTTTAACAGCATATTATGGTGCACAATGGTATCATATCTCTGCTAAGTCTTCATATGTGACAAGTGTTCTTACGATTCTAAGGAGTAGAAAGCACTGTCTACAAAACATATTTCTGTTACTCATGACCCACACAAGAAGAAATAGTGTTCTAATACTGTGATGCTCTACAGAAACAATTAAATATTGCCTAAAAAAATTGTTGTGAAATAGTATAATCCTTGCGCTGGCATTAAAAGAAAAGTGTCAGGGATAAAAAGAAAAATCCAAGGGTGCTGACTTCCTTTTGCCTGATATGCAAGTTAATGAGTTCAGGTAACATCTCTCTGGAGGAGCTGTGACTGATGACTAAGATAAGCCCTGTGACTGAGATGTCTGGTGAAGGTTATTTTGGGGGAATGTTTATTATCAGGACAATGATGGCCTGAGACATTCTGAAATGAGGCATTTTGTGTAATTGGAGTTGGAATTAGAAAAGTTACAGTATGAATTGGTGCCAAAAAGAATGTCCACTTAATAATGTGAAAATAAAGAATCCTGTTACAGTAAGAATGTTGAAAGACAGGGGCACCTGGGTGTCTCAGTCAGTTAAGCAGCAGACTATTGATTTTGGCTCAGATCATGATCTCAGGGTCATGTGGTAAGCCCTGCATCTGGTCTGCACTCAGTGGACTGTCTGTTTGAAGGTTCTTCCCCTCTTTCTCTAAGATAAATATTTTTTAATAATAATAAAGGAAAGAAAGATTAAAGATCTTAAAAATAATGATTTTAAGATTCATAAGAAATCTAAGATTTCTCTGATTAGGCAAATACTGTGATGAAACAGCATGAATTTAAAATATTGACCATGCCTCACTCATTGCTTCTCCCTGTTCCTCCCTATATGAAATATATATATATATATATATACACACACATTAGGAACAAAGACATTATGTAGAGGGAAATATATGTATATAATATTATAATGTATACTATTATAATATGTAATATAATTAACATATTTAATATATGATCATGTATCATATATATCAGAATATATATGTTATATATTATATATTATATATATAATATTTATTTATACACACACACACACACACGCACATATATTGGGAGAAGCATATATTTTCCCCTTAAGTCATGTCTTTGATCCTGTTTGTTTTTTCAGTTTCCTGGGTATTTGTTATCTTCCCTTTACCTGTGTAAAGTGTATGTTTGTGTGTTTGTGTATACATATGTATGTGTAAGTATACATATGTATATATTATGTATAAATATAATCATCCAGTATATAATAGACCTGCAAGAATGTCTTCAATCCCAGCAGCAGTCGTAGTGGCTGTAGTAATGTGTTCCACATTATCATTGGGGAAAAAAGGGATCAAATAGGGTTAAATTATCCGTGGCTATATCACACGAATCCCTGTTTACAGAGAAAAAGAGAGTTAAACATTGCCATGTATCTTAGAATATCAAGGGGCCTGTCCCTTTGCTCTTATCCGCCCCCTTCATATGAGAGATAACAGAGGGTCAAGACAATAGAAAAAGCCCCAGATAAATTTGAGGGGTTGGTAAATTCCATACCAAGAGGGTTTCTATTTTGCCTTGACTTTACTTATATACTCCTCATAGCTGTACCTTTGTACCTAAATGTGTCTAGCACATATAAAAGCTAAACGGTGCTCAGTAACATTCATATGTAATATGAACTTTCTGTGGTTGTGACATAGCATAGTACGTTCATGGGAATTAATAAGCAAGTTCAGCTCTCATTTACTCATATGGCCAGCCATGTAAAATCTTTATCATTTACAGAGTACACGCATATTATATACTTGGTCCATTCAAAGGTGTGAGGTGGGAAGTGTTGTGTTGGTTTAACAAAACAAACTGAAAGGTACTGTGTACCTTGGTTAAGGTAACATAGAATGTAGAGAATAAAGTCAGTGTTGGAATCTGAATCTGACCCTACTGTATTAGAGTCCTAGGGCTGCCATAACAGAATACCACAAACTGCGTGTTTCAAACAACAGAGATACATCATCTCATGGTTCTGGGGGCTACAAGCACATCAAAATGTCAAATCGGGTTAGTGTCTTGTGAGGGGGAATCTGCTCCCTGCCTCTCTGCTGGCTTCTGAGGCTTGGCTGATCCTTGGCTATAGATGCATCCCCTGTTGTCTGCCTTTATGTTCACATGACGCCTTCCCAGTGTGTGTCCACACTGCCTCTTTTATAAGGACACCAGTCTTACTGGATTTGACCCTATTGTATGCTAGTGTGATCTCATCTTTGTTAACTACATCTGCAAGACATTATTTCCAAGTGAGTTCATATTCTGAGGTCCTAGAGATGAGGATTTCAACATATGAATGTTGGGGAACACAGTTTCACCCATAACAGACAGGAATGCAGGATTCTTCCCTCCATATCTCTCCTATAGTTTTTTGGGTATCTCCATAGTGTCCAGAAAAACAAATGACACAAAATAAAACAAGAAACAAACAAAACACAAAATAATCAAGCGGCCGCTGCAGCAGGACTAACTTGCCTATTTCGTGTGAAGGCATCTGAGCATGTTCCTCTACAGAGAGAGGAAAACTGTCTTTATGATCAACCCTCCCTTTGTAGCAACCTACCATATGGAGCTAATTAAAACAACTACAAACCTCATCGTGGCTGCAGTAGTACGTTCCACATGCTGTAACACATACCAAATGGAAAAAGGGATAGTCATCTTTACCTTTAATAATATCCCCTTGTTTAGATATTTACAGGCTAAACACACTTCCATAGAGGTCAACTCATTCAATTTTTATAGACACATGACTGAGACAGGGTTTACCTTGTCCTCACTGACAGTGAGTGAGCTCTGACTCTCTGAAAGGAAATGCTCTGACCGCAACTAACCAGCAAACCAGCAGGGGCAGAGCCAAGAAGGAGGCTCATCCTTCATCTCCCTTGCCCAGTTTTCCATGCTTTCCACAACCTGCCATGTTTTCCCTCCAGATTTTTTTTTCCCCCAAATCCAGACTTTTCCTACTATTCCTTCCTAATGCCTGTGCTTCTCATTTCTGTGTCTTTAATCCTGCTTTTTTCAGTTGCCTTTAATCCTGTTTTTTTCAGTAGCCTGAATATATCTGTCATCTTCTCTTCACCTGTGTAAATCCTATGCATCCCTCCTACTCAGATGAAAATTTCTGCCTTTTCCAAATAGCTCACACTCACCTTTTTCTTCTTAAAAAACAAAGGTACATATACTCCAAAAATTAGTGCTAGATGGCTCACTAATGGTCTCTATTAGTTTCACAAGTCAGGTTTTCTCTCTCTTTTTTAAAAAAATCTTTATTAGATGTTAAATTATCAGAAGGTCATAAAATAATATATACAAACACACAAGTGTGTATATACAATGCATGACTGTGTGCATTTTTTTTTTTTCCCAGTACCAATTAGTCTGGCCAAGTGGTCTAACAAGGGCGCCAAAGGACTTTTTGTTCATTGATTAATTTATGCTCCATCTCCTTGACAGGATATTTATTCATCCTTGACTTTCTTAGAATATCCACACGCTGTACAAAATAGATGTTCTTTATTGGATAGTTTTTAAATTAAATTGAATGTATCCAGTCACAAAATGTTAGTTTATAATAATTAAGGAAATGCCCCTGAGCTTTCATACAGATATGCTATGAACTAGTTTATGCATATTTTTATATACTAAGAAAGCTAGTATAAAAAGATATTTTTATGTAATGTTAATGAAATAAATTGAGTCACCAGCCTGGGTTAGTTTATATTTAATTTTCTTCCCCTAAGGTACTAGAATTCTTTACTGAAACCATTGCTTTTTTTTTTCTTTTTTTATATTCTCTTTTTGCTTCAAGTATGTCGTGTTATTTTATTAAGCTTATTGAAGTTAGATTATAAAATAGAATATCTTGGAGTGCCTAGGGAGGCTCAGGGGACTGAAGCTTCTGCCTTCAGCTCGGGTCATGATCCCAGGATCCTGGGATCGAGCCCCGCATTGGGCTTTATGCTAGGTGGTGAGCCTACTTCCCTCCCTCTCTCTCTGCCTGCCTCTCTGCCTACTTGTGATCTCTATCAAATAAATAAGAATATTTAAATAAAAAAATAGAATATTTTATAAAAGTACAGCCTTTGCTCATTGGTTTCATAATTTAAAACAAACAAGCACAAAACCACAACCTCCTGGCTTCTGCTTTAGATATGGAATTTTGTTGACTCAACAAATAAGAGTCCAAAAAGCCCATAGCACATAGTCTGATCCCATTGCCATTATAAAGCCATTCACTATAATGCCTTTTCTAATATAGTTAGGAAATAGCACTCTTAGACAGCTGGGAAATGTTGTAGGTCTGCTTTTTCTTGTTGACTCATAGCTTGTATTTGGATTATAGCAAACAAAAAGCAGTAACTTTAATAAAGATTTTCACTGTCTCGGAAAGGCCACTTACTGTCCAGGATAGCAGAAGATACACATGATGTGTAAAGAAAAACAATTGAACAGAAGTTCTAGACAATTGAAAAAATTCCTCCCCACCTCTCTCCTGCTCTCCAAGGAAACATTATCAAACCTAGGGCAATTCTCAAGACACCTTGAATGGCATTTAGATATAACGAAGAGATATTTTAAAACTCAGGGAACTCCTAAATTCAGACTACTTTGGATAACAAAATGGAGAGGCAAAGTGCTTATTTTGAAAGGTGGTAAGAGTACTGACACTACAGTTTCCTTATGCCCACATTAGTTCAGCCCTTTTTGGTTGTAAGAAGTAGAGTCAAGTCAATGTACTTTGGACTCCCAAGTGACCAATGGGTCCCCAAAAAGGGAAACTGAGTCAAAGCATGTATCCCTTGTAATCCTTGTAATCAGTGGCTTCTTACAATGCTAGTCCTCCTTTCTTAGAATTTAGACACTCGTCAGGTATTCTGTGTTGCTTCTCTTTAGGTAAAAATTACAGAGAAGTTGCATACTTGGCTAGTCTCTTTTGAAAACTGAAAAATTTTTGTTTAAAAAGTAGTACGTAAAGAGCATATAGAGCATAAACGCACATTAAAAAAAAATCATCCTGCAAATCCCACTCAGAGAAGGAACTAAAATGTTGTCAGCACTGTAGAAAATGTCTGCCTTTCCCTGCTGCATCCTCGACCTCCCAGAGCTGGGCATTATCCTACAACTGACAAAATCATTTCTTGGCATTTATTTAGGGCTTTCTGTCATCTATCCTTCTATCTTTCTATCATCTATGTATCATCTATGATCTATGTTAATGTTAATAAGCCATATATTAGTTTTCCTGTTTTCATAGAGCATTCTATACATACAGAATACACTGTATTATTTTAAATTAATTTTTAAGTTAACATATAATGTATTATTTGTTTCCAGTATATAGGTCTGTGATTCATCGGTCTTACACAATACACAGTGCTCACCATAGCACATACCCTACCCAATGCCACTCCATCTGTCCCACACCCCTCCCCTCCAGCAACCGTCAGTTTGTTACCTGAGATTGAGAGTCTCTTATGGTTTTTCTTGCTTCTTTACATTTTTTGATAGTATCCATGCCTGTTGTTATAGTGCTGTATGGTGTTCTAATATATGGATTTACAGTAATGTATCTGACTATTTTTGTCTATTGGATATTTGTTTGATTCTAGTTTTACCTATTTTCAGGTTGCTCCTATGAACATTCTAGTGTCTGCCGATATCTTTGTGAAGAGATTCTCTAAGGTATATAATTGATCCTTGAACACCATGGAGATTAGGGGCACTGATGTTCCACACAGTTGAAAATCCTTAGTATAACTTTTGACTCTCCCAAAGCTTAAGTGCTAATAGCTAGAAGCCTCAGTGCCAACACGTATGGAAAATTAACACAAATTTTGTGTGTTTAACGTATTATACAAATATTCCTATAATAAACTAACCTGGAGAAAAGAAAAGGTTAAGAAAATTGTAAGGAAGAGAAATACATTTTTAGTACTATATCCTAAAACATTTTACGTGTAAGTGCATCCATACAGTTCAAATCCATGTTGTTCCAAAGTCAACTGTAAACAACTATGGGATAAATTAATCATGTTCAACATTACCAAGAAATGACACATTGCTCTCAAAGGGAACTGCATAAATTTATATGTCACCAGTGGTATTCAAGTGGTTCCTCAATCCAGACTCTCAAAAACCCCGAGTTTTCAGTTATTTTAACATTTTTCCAAACCAGTGTATATAATTATTTTTTGATAAGATTTTAATTTGCCCTTCCCAAATTACTACAGGGTTTGAACATCTTTTTGTTTAGTAACCATTATAGTTTCCTCCTTTGAGAAATTACTATTAAAACTTTTCTGCATTTTGAAAGGAGTTTTCTTTTTTATTGATTTACAAGAGTTCCTTTTGTAGAAATGAAATCTTGCCATTTGCGACGACGTGGATGGAACTAGAGGGTATCATGCTTAGCGAAATAAGTCAATCGGAGAAAGACAACTATCATATGATCTCCCTGATATGAGGAAGTGGAGATGTAACGTGGGGGGTTAAGGGGGTAGGAGAAGAATCAATGAAACAAGATGGGATTGGGAGGGAAACAAACCATAAGTGACTTAATCTCACAAAACAAACTGAGGGTTGCTGGGGGGAGGGGGTTTGGGAGAAGGGGGTGGGATTATGGACATTGGGGAGAGTATGTGCTATGGTGAGTGCTGTGAAGTGTGTAAACCTGGCGATTCGCAGACCTGTACCCCTGGAGAAAAAATATATGTTTATAAAGAAAAAGTTCCTTTTGGGTATTCTGAATACTGGTCTTTAGTCAGTGATATCTATGGCAAAATTAGCTTGTGGCTTGTTTTCTCATTCTCTTTATGATGCCATTTGGAAGAAGTTTCTAATGTGATCTATTTTTACTTTAGTGCATTGTTTAGGAAATCCTCCCTTACACCAAGATAATGAAGACATTCTTTTACATGATATTTTAACATTAGAGATTTACTTTCTATAAAGAACTTAGCAAACTCAACACCCAAAGAACAAATAATCCAATCAAGAAATGGGCAGAGGACATGAACAGACTTTCTGTTTTTAATTCAGTCCACTTAAGAAGGCAATTTTGGGTTTAACATAGTAAGGATAATTAGTTACTTACTACCATTTATTGAAAAATCCACTTTCTCTTCACTTTCCATTTCATCACCTCTGTCACTTATCAAATGTTAATATATACATGGACACATTTTTGGGTCCCTATTTTATTACATTTTTCCACCACTTATAATAGTACATTATTTTGACAACATTTATAATTTGTCCTGAGATTAAGTAGCATGATTCTCCCACCACATCCTTATTATTTTCATAAAGCATCTTCATTGCTCATGTTTCTTTACATTTTCATAAACATTTCATAATTTACTTATCAAGAACAACCACAAAGATACCAGTTTTTTAATATTGCAAATACAATTGGAGCGGTCAGCTATATTAAAATTTCTTAACTTTTATTTTTATTTATTTATTTTTAAAGATTTTATTTATTTATTTGACAGAGACAGATCACAAGTAGGCAGAGCAGCAGGCAGAGAGAGAGGGGGAAGCAGGCTCCCCTGATCAGAGAGCCCAATGCGGGCCTCTATCCCAGGACCCTGAGATTATGATCTGAGCTGAAGGCAGAGGTTTAAATCACTGAGCCACTGAGGGGCCCCCAAATTTCTTGACTTTTAATATGTGATTTTGACCTCTCATTTAACTACAGCTTTTCGTATCTTCCAATAAAATGTTATCAATTTCTTCAAGAAGTTTTTTTTTTTGGTATTGTTTATAGCCTAGAATTTCATGTTTTGGGGAAGTGATAGAACTTTTAAAATTATATTTTGTTTCCATTTATATATTTTTTAGTCATTGTTGCTGATCTACACAAAAGATAGATTTTTATGTGTTGAATTTGTATCAAGTTACTTTTTTAAACTCAGTTTTTCATAATTCTTCTGTTTGTAACTTTGCACTTACCCATGTACATAAGGATATATCAGTTGTATATCTGCAAATAATGGCAGCTTGTTTCTACCTTTCTAATATCTTCTATTTCTTTTTTTTTCATTCTAGAATATTTAATATACAGTGTTACATTAGTTTCAGATGTATAATATAGTGATTTGTCAATTCTGTATATTACTCAGTGCTCATCAGGGTAAGTGTACTCTTTTTTTTTTTAAGATTTTATTTATTTATTGGACAGACAGAGATCACAAGTAGACAGAGAGGCAGGCAGAGAGAGAGGAAGGGAAGCAGGCCACCTGCTGAGCAGAGAGCCTGATGCGGGACTCGATCCCAGGACCCTGAGATCATGACCTGAGCCGAAGGCAGCGGCTTAACCCACTGAGCCACCCAGGCGCCCAGGATAAGTGTACTCTTAATTCCCTTCTATTTCACCACCACCCACCCCCCGGCCAAGTACCCATCATTTCTTTCTCTATAGTTAAGAGTCTTGTTTTTGGTCTCATTTTTTCGTTGTTGGTTTGTTTTGTTTCTTAAATTTCATATGTGAGTGAAATTATATGGTATTTGTCTTTCCCTTACTGACTTATTTTATTTAGTATTATACCCTCTAGATTTGTACATACTGTTGCAAATTCGAAGATTTCATTCTTTTTTATGGCTGAGTAATATTCCTTTGAACATGTATACAATATTTTCCTTGTCCCTTCATCTTTTGATGACACTTGTTTTGCTTCTATAATTTGGCTATTGTAAATAATGGTTCAATAAGCATAGAAATACATATCTTTTCAAATTAGTGTTTTTGTCTTCTTTGGGTAAATACCAGGTAAGGGAGTTAATGGATCATACGATAATTTTATTTTACATTTTTGGCGGACCCTCTTGTCTTCCACGGTGGCTGCACCAGTTTGTATGCCTACCAACAGTTCCTTTTTCCTTTTTCTCCACATCCTTACCAACACTCATTTCTTCTGTTGATTTTAGCCATTCTGACAAGTGTGAGGTGATATCTCATTGTAGTTTTGATTTGCATTTCCCTGATGCTGAGCATCTTTTCATTATCTCTTGGCCATCTGGATATCTTCTTTGGAGAAATGTCTGTTCACGTCCTTTGTCCATTTTTTTTTAAGATTATTTATTTATTTATTTGACAGAGAGAGATCACAAATAGGCACAGAAGCAGGCAGAGAGAGAGGAGGAAGTACACTCCCCGCAGAGCAGAGAGCCTGACAAAGGGCTCTATCTCAGGACCCTGAGATCGTGACCTGAGCTGAAGGCAGAGGCTTAACCCACTGAGCCATCCAGGCGCCCCATCCTTAGTCCATTTTTAATTGGATTTTGTTTGGTTTTAGTGTTCAGTTGTGTAAGTTCTTCATATTTTTTAGATAATAACCCTTTATCAGATATATCATTTGCAAATATTTCCTGTCATTTAGTAGATTTCCTTTTAGTTTTGTTGGTTAATTGCTTTGTGGGGCTGAAGCTTAATGAATTCATTTATCAGTTCTAGTAGTTTTTTGGTGTTTTAGGACTTTCTATATATTGTATGCTATCATTTGCAAATGGTAAAAGTTTTACTTCTTATTAGTTTGGATGCCTTTTATTTCTCCTTCTTGTCTGATTGCTAGGGATTCCAGTACTATGTTGAATGAAAGTGGTAAGATTGGGAATTCTTGTCTTGTTCCCAATCTTAGGGGAAAAGTTCAGTTTTTTTTCCCATTGAATATGATTTTCATTGTGGGTTTTCATATATGACCTTTATTATATTGAGGTATGTTTCATAAAAACCTACTTTGTTTAGAGTTTTTATCATGAATGGATGTTGTACTTTCCCAAATGCTATTTCTGCATCAACTGGAATGATTATATGTTTTTATCCTTTCTCTTAATGTGATGTATCATGATTGAATCATCCTTGTCTTCCAGGTATAAATCCCACTGGATTCTGGTGAATGACTTTTTATAATATATTATTGGATGTGGTTTGCTATGTTTTGCTGAGGATTTTTGCATCTATGTGAACAGAGATAGTGGCCTGTAGTTTTTTTGTTTGTTTGTTTTGTTTTGTTTTGTTTTTTGGTAGTGTCTTTATCTGGTTTTGATATCATAGTAATGCTAGCCTCATAAAATGAACTCTATAACACTTTCTGTATTTCTTGATTGTAATATCATACTTGTTTTAGTGGTTTAGTGTATCTTCCTGCTACATGTAATCATTAGGAGATCAGGAGCTCTGATCTTTATATTCAACATTTTAACCCCCAGAATATAGTATGATGCATTGAAAATAGTAAATCCTCAATATTTATTTTTGAATGAAGGAGAGAGGTACCCAGATTTAAATTCTATATTTCAAGGAATTAAGCAAAATACTGGCATGCAGGCTAAGTGAACCAATGAAGAGCAATCTTAAAGTGTTGTCTCAAGCTATTCCCAGGCCTTACAAAAAAGAATACTGAATCCTTTAGAATACATGATGCCAGATGACTTCTTTGCCTTTAAAGATAGATTATCACAGATCTGCTCTTTCTTCCTCCTAAGGACATCTCACCGTCAAGATATGCATAGAGGTTTATGTATGTATGCATACATATTTACAAAGACAGTAGGAGGAAAAGCCTTGCTGCTACTTACAGCTGAGTTGCTGCTGGCTGCAGTCATATTGACATGGTGAAATTAGGTGTTGCTAGGATAAGCAAACTCCAAAGAAAAGATATTAGAGCGACTGAATTAAACCAGATCTCCAGTGATATCCTTTAGTCAATTGTTCATGCCTACATGCACCTGCAGTTGTAACAGAGTATTCCTTCCTTCTCATTTATGCCAATTTTATTTTGATTACCACTACTTACATCTTAAAGCAACCTAACTAATCCAAACATCGGATATATACCTTTAGGATTTAGAACTTCACATTATTAAAAGCAAAAATATAGATACTCTGTTTGAAGAAATGAATCACACATACAAATGTGATTTCCCCCCACCTGGCCCGGGGGCATTAAGATAAGGGCATACAACATTAGTAAGATAGTGACACTAAAACATATATGTCTGAACTCTAAGCATTATAAAAGGCCACACATATTTTTGGGCAATGATCTTTGTATTATAAAGTCTACAGTTAACATAAAATCTATTCTTTTAATACTTATTTACAATCTTATATAGCAGGTTCATAACTCAAAAACTTCATTCTAGATTTTCATACTTCATAGAATAAAACTTACTAAGAATATATATATAGAAAATTATTTATAAGCTTATGAGATCTACAAATGTTCACTAATAGGGAAAGATTAAAAAAAAAAGGAGGAATACATTTTCAGATACTAAAAGATTGTTGCCACTGAGAGTATAGAAAGTTGTTGAGTTGTTGAAATAAACCTTTTGTTTGTTTATTTTTGGCTAGTGGCAATGATAATGAATAAGCATTTAAAATAAAACCATGAGACAAAGGGGAAAAAATCCTACTAGACTTTAAGGTTTATTGTATTGAGGCCCATTCATCTTAAAATTATTTACTTATATGGGGTAAAACTGAAAAATGATAAATTGTGTAGGAATTGGGCTGCTTAGTTCTGAAAATATATAAATAAGTTTAGCTCCTGCGGTCAAGTCCATTTCTGAGCATGCATTCACATAAACAAAATTAGCAGAATTTATATTCATTGGTTTCCCTTTGCGCTCATCAGAAAATGGGTTCCTGTGAACAGTATTTTCATGGTTAATTATGGTTGCTAAAATTTTTCACACAGACAACACAAGTTAGGGCACTAAACAATGTTTTTAAATAATTATTGCCAGAGGCCAACTGTTGCCAAATTGACTGTGTATGAAAACAAACAACATAAACACTGCAAAGCCTTTCTCATTCTTGGTGCTCTAGAAAGGAGCAGCTAATTGGAATGTTTCCTCTTGTGGACAGACTGCATGAACAGGATTGAGAAATAGGCTATAAAAGAAATTTTTTTTTTTTTTTTTTTTTTTTTAATAGTAAAATAGCAGACTTTATTGGATGCTTACTTTGGGTCAGGCACCAACAAAGATTAAATACATTGTCCTAATTATTATTTATATTTGATTTATTTAAACTAAGAACAAAAACACTTCACCCATTTTTCCCATGCCCCTCCCCACTCTCTACCTTCAGAAATCACCAATTTTTTCTCTGTATCTGTGAGCTTTTTTTTTTTTTTTTATAAATATATATTTTTATCCCCAGGGGTACAGGTCTGTGAATCACCAGGTTTACACACTTCACAGCACTCACCAAAGCACATACCCTCCCCAATGTCCATAATCCCACACCCTTCTCCCAAACCCCCTCCCCCCAGCAACCCTCAGTTTGTTTTGTGAGATTAAGAGTCACTTATGGTTTGTCTCCCTCCCAATCCCATCTTGTATCATTGATTCTTCTCCTACCCACTTAAGCCCCCATGTTGCATCACCACTTCCTCATATCAGGGAGATCACATGATAGTTGTCTTTCTCTGCTTGACTTATTTCGCTAAGCATGATATGCTCTAGTTCCATCCATGTTGTCGCAAATGGCAAGATTTCTTTTCTTTTGATGGCTGCATAGTATTCCATTGTGTATATATACCACATCTTCTTGATCCATTCATCTGTTGATGGACATCTAAAGGGCAAAAATGAACTATTGGGATTTCATCAAGATCAAAAGCTTTTGCACAGCAAAGGAAACAGTTAACAAAATCAAAAGACAACTGACAGAATGGAAGAAGATATTTGCAAACAACATATCAGATAAAGGACTAGTGTCCAGAATCTATAAAGAACTTAGCAAACTCAACACCCAAAGAACAAATAATCCAATCAAGAAATGGGCAGAGGACATGAACAGACATTTCTGCAAAGAAGACATCCAGATGGCCAACAGACACATGAAAAAGTGCTCCATATCACTCGGCATCAGGGAAATACAAATCAAAACCACAATGAGATATCACCTCACACCAGTAAGAAATTTTTTTTTGAAACTCACTGCTTAGCTTACTTTTTACTTCTTTTTCATATCCTGTTTCTTTCTCTTTTTCTTTCTTTCTTTCTTTCTTTTTTTAAATGGGTATTTAAGTAATTGGATTGTACTTTAGAATTGACTAGAAATTTAAAGATTTTTATTTTTTATTTTTTAAATAAAAAGACAGAGATCACAAGTAGGCAGAGAGGCAGGCAGGGGGCAGGGGGAAGCAAGATCCACGATGAGCAGAGGGACAGATGTGGGGCTCGATCCCAGAACCCTGGGATCATGACCCGAGCCGAAGGCAGAAGCTTAACCCACTGAGCCACCCAGGCACCCCTCATATCCTATTTTCTAATAAAGCTAAAAGAATAGATAGTTGGTCCTCCCTTATAAGGGCTTATAAAATAAACTAAATATGACTGCACATTACCATCATACACTGATACTTGGTTCTCCTTCCCTTTCAGGCACATGGGAAACTGCACTTCTCTGACTACTTGCAATTGAGTAAGTAATGTTGTTTTTATCCTATGCCCATTATAAAATGCAAGTACAAGTGATATTTATCACAGCTTGTGGTAAAAAAAAAAAAAAAAAAAAAGAAAGAAAGAAAGAAGGAAAATGCATGGTTCCCTAATCTCTTCTTTCCTCTTATGTAGTGATGAAGAAGGTTATTCTTTCAGGTAAAAGATGCTGGTATGTTTATTCCTAGGTTCCTAAGTGATAGTATGTAGCATTCCTCCATCATTTTGGGTAGGACACATGACATGACCAGATACTAATTTTAAGTTGTGTTAAGCCATGGAATTGTGTGGGAGGATGGGAGGAGGAATTGTTTTGCTGGGCATACCCTATCCTCTTATTATAATTTACTGCTAAGGGGAAAGAAATGCCACCCAATACCACCTTTAGGCTGTGGATATTGAGAGTGTATATGGTGTATATGTATTTATGTTTGTGTAGAAGTTACATACGCTGTTTCACTAAAACATCGTTCCTATGTTTTATTTTTATGCAATACGTTGATGTACATCATGTACAGGATGTTAATGATGACATTGAATTAAGTCTTGGCTATTTGGGGGCTTTTGCTTAGGGGAATAAATGATGTCTGATGCCATTTCCTTTTGGACATTGTAAGTTTATAGGACTGTGCAGTGTCTGGGGAAATCTTCCCAACGGGCATGTAGAAGAAAATTAAGTGAGACTACTCAGGAGGAATCTATATTAAAGGTATAGGTTTGAGAGCCATTAAACTATAGGTAGTAGCTATTATGATAACAATATGCAAGAGTATTTAGGAGAACATGCAGAATAAAATTTTTGTGAGAGTTAAGAGAGGGAAAGGAAAAATCAAAGCAGAAAGAAGAGTAATCTAAAACAAGCTGTTTGAGAAACAAGGAGAGTATTGCAACTAGAATAATACTTATTCTATAATAATAATAATAATACTTTCCCCTCTTTTTCTGTGATATGTGAGTATCTTGAACTGGAACAAGGATCTAAATGAAAGACAAAGAGTTCATGTGGCAGCGTGCTACCCCAGCCCAGAACTGAGTTTTCCTTCCAGGTTTGTTGTGGGATGAAAGAAATCTTTCTTGCAAATTTCCATTCATTCCCACAGGACAGCCCACATTCCATGACTGGTTGATAAAGGTTCAACCCTTTGCTTCATTTGAGACAATTTGAAGGGCTGTCAGCTCCAGAGCTCCTTCAGGATATGGAGGGGCTTTGCAGCCACCACTTTGAGGTTTTACTTTTGTTTCATCTTGCTCTCTGCATCCCTCACAGGGGCTGATCTCAGAGTAGTCCTTAGAAGTCTCCTAAGTACATATCGCAGAACAAGACAGACAAGAGACAGAATAACAATTGGTACAAAGAATTGGTACAGGGAGATACAATTAGAGGAACAGACTGAAGAATTTATTAATCAAAAGGATGTATGCTTATCTGGCAGTGAAAAAGGCATGTGCATGTGGGTGGAGGTAAATGATGAAATGAGAACAAGGAGGCTGTTACGGCTGTGAGCTGTCTTTATTTTTCTATGTAGTTGACTATTTTGTTGAGATGGAGAAGGAGGTCTTTGAGGTGTGAGCAAAGTTACGACTTTTTAATATAGGAGGTATGGAGAATGCTGAAGAAGGTGACCCGGACAGGTAGAATGATTGCTTAGAACAATGCTGGGGACAAAACTGAAGTTGAAAAGAACACAGGACTGTGAAGAGCAGAGGTGTTAAATGTTGACTGAATTATCTCACATGAATTGACAATCTGAGTTTCAGCCTTTCGTCTAAATGCTTGGGACTAGCCGTTGGTATTTTATAGAATTGCTGTGGTGGTGAATACAATATTGTGTTAAAGTGAATTTTAATAAATTATAATAACCAAATGCATGCCAACCAACAGTTGTTTTAGTCAATGTAAAGAAATATTGACTGCAGTTGGGAAAGGTAATTGAACAATGTGCAGAGAATATGGATGTAAAAAATCTTAAGCATAGAGTAATGTAAAACCTTAAAGTCTGTGCTCTGAAATGTCACTCACTGTTCACTTGCATAAAATCTCTACCAAGTGGTTGGAATTTGAAGTTGATAAGGAGCTTTGTAAGAATGATTTACAACTGGCTACCTTTTGAAAAAGAGTACTCCAGGGGTAGATCAATGCACTCTAATAGAACCACTTATCACTGCACTAAATGGCATGATTATTCTTGTTGTTTGATTCCATTCTTCCTCAGATCTCGGAATTCACATAGTGTCTGATGGGTCTGTCTTGTCTTGGCCTGAGGTGTAGCTAGGCAAGTCACTGCAGTTTGAATTTGTTCTCTACCTGTTTTGGTCATGTCATATTATTAAAATTGATGCCATTAGCTCTGTGTCCTGTTCGCTCTCTGGAAACCTCCTGAGGAGCAGGGCAGGGGCACAGTCAGCATCTTGGTTCCCTTTGTTAATGAACTGGGATGAAGTCTGAATACAATGTATCTTCAAAAAAAAAAAAAAAAAAAAAAAAAAATATATATATATATATATATATATATAGACAAACACATAGAAAAGACAAAAGGCATTTCAAGAAAGGGTTGTAGTTTATATAAATTGTATTTCCAGATGCTGAAAAAGGAAACATAATGAATAGTGCACCAAAAATGTGTGGCGGGATGCATATCCCTCTATCTACATACATACACAAACAATCTAACACACTTTCTCCCCCATCCCTTGCATATTGGAAAAATGCAAAATAGATAAAGTTTGATTTCTTTTAAAGATTTTATTTTTGAGGAATCTCTACACCAAGTTTGGGGCTTGAACTCAACAACCCCAAGATCAAGAATTAGTTGCTCTGCTGACTGAGACACCCAGGTATCCCTAATAATGTCTGATTTTGAAGGCCCACACCTCAAAGCTAAGCCAATTTTCATAGCAATTATTTTCCCTCTCTCTCCTTTTTCCAGGAATCCGCCCTCATCTCAAACATTTCCCAAACATAACAAAACTACGTTAAAGGCCTTCCAAATACTATTGCAAGCAAAAGGAATATACAAGTGATCAAGAAATAGTCTTTCCTATAGGAAACTCAGTACTTAATAAGGCACTGGCCATAGCTCCTGGCAAGTGGGTTTGGTACTACAAAGTGAATTAAAAGATTCCACTTGTTCGTTTGAGAGAATAACCCTTTGTTTTCTAATTGGGGAACAACTGAGGACAATTGATTTAAATGATGTTAACCAATTATTTGCCATGTATTACCCTCCTAATTTTTTAAAAAGATTTTATTTGAGAGAGAGAGTTCAAATGGCAGAAGGGAGGGAGAAGCAGACTTCCCACCGAGCAGGGAGCCTGATGCCAGGCTCAATCTCAGGACCCTGAGATCATGACTTGAGGCAAAGGCAGCCGCTTAACCAACTGAGCCACCCAGGCGCCCCACCCTGCTAATTTTATAAATGCCAACTTGTTTAATTCTCACAACAGACTCAATAGATTAATATTTTCATTTGCTTCTTTATAGTACTATTGCTAAACTGATAGCCTGAAAAACATAAACTCAACATTTGAGCAGGCACTCTGATTCTAAAGGCTTTCCTAGGAACCCGAAAGTCAGTGTGACTGACCATCACCTCATATTATAGGTAAGGAAGAGCTGATCTTAACTATAGACTGTTTGCAAGGGGGGATTCAGAGGCATGCTTGTTTGCAAATCCTTAGAGAATGTTTTATTAAATATTTCATTGTCTCTAATAAGATTAAATTCTTAATTTTTATGAAAATTTTTCTTTTGTGAAATTAGTGGCAGGAAAGGAGTGAGGGAGCCTCAGATGCCACTCTTTGAAGAGTTTCAACTGTGCTAGTATTTGATACATTAAGAATGTGGAAAATATCTATTGCATTTCAAAAAATACTGCACATAAGTTATCCTTGATTTAGAATTACCTCGAAAGCACAACATATTTTTCCTGTTTTCTTTTCTCCTAATGACTCAAGAGTTTTGCAGATCATTTTTTTTTCTTTTAATTTAGTGAAGTGCTTAATGCTGGACCATGATTCCATCTGTGCACTGATTATAGGTGAGAGGTTTATGAAGTGATGGGGAGGGAGGTGGAAGAGATTTAATCAGCTCAAAACATAGTCTCTTTATCCCTCCTCTAAAAATATTCTGCTAGAGTTGTACTGACTAAATAAAATATGAATCAATTTGCTATTTATACAGCTTAAGAGATCAGCATTAGAGGACATTTGTGCTTTTCCTTTTCCTTTTAGCAAAGAAGGACAAAGGATTAGTAATCCTTAGAAGATTTATTAAAAGAAAAGTAAGCCTAGTTAGATGCTAGTTGAATTAAATGCATTAGCAAATGCATGTGTGTGCTTGTGTGTCCATGTAGCCTGAATACCATTACTTATTACTTAGCAAAGCTAAAATAAAATATCTCACCTCCAAGTTTTTAGGGTTTAAGCAATGTTCAGTCTAAGCTGGCATTTGTTCACAAAACCGTAAGTAATGAAGCTTGAAGTACTTCTTTGGGAGAGAGAGTAACTGTAAAATGGTATGAGTATCAGGGTGTTCTTCAATTATCTGCTGATAATACTCTGTGTTCAGAAATGCTAGGTGAATAGCATTTTGAAAGCTAAGGGAATAAACATTCTTATATAAACTGCCAAGTATGTTGTAGTAATCACTGATGTAATTATATTCTACAGTAGTTGGGAAGACTGTGGGAGGGTCCAGGATGCTGTAAGATGGTAAGAAAGGAAATGGAACGTTCTGTTGGGGTGGAGCATAAAGTGCACAGGTGAGGAGATCCACAGGGCTATGATCTGCCATTAAAGTGGGAGAGGATAAGACCCTGCTCTCAAGTAAGTGCGTTCCAAGTGGCCTTCTCGTCTTGAGATCAGTTTCAGATATGGTCAAAATTAATCTCTCTTTCATTGGCCCTTCTACTAAACTCCTCAAATTTCAATCTAATCCCTGTTTTATTATGTATTTACTTTTGCATACGATTCTCATCTGTCCATGAAAGATAGCACAACAAGAGAGAACATGGGATATGGTATCCATGTGAGCCTGGGTTCATCTCCTGGCTCAAATACTGATGAGTTGTGTTCTGTGCAAGTCAATTAAACATCCTGTGGCTCAGTTTCATTCTCTGTATAATTGGTATATTAATAGTACCTATTACTCAGGCTTAGGAATTAAATATGTTAATTTATGTGAAGTAATTTGAATATTGTCTGGCACTTTGTATGTGCTAGATTGACATCTTAAAATTTTCTACTCCACCTAACCAGAGACACTGGGAATCTTATTTGGCCAGCCAAAGAAAAGTGGCGAAGTCTTATAAGATATAATGAATGATTAATACAGTCTACCTATAAGACTTAAACTCCAGGCTGCTACTTGTTTTTTCTTTTAAAGATTTTACTTATGAAAGAGGGAAGAAAAGACAAGTCAGGGTGGGGGAGCAAAGGAAGAGGGAGAAGTAGTGCTGGGAGCAGAATCAGCAGAAGCTGAGCAGGGATCATGATGTGGGGCTTGATACCAGGACCCTGGGATCATGACCTGAGCCTAAGGCAGGTGCTTAACTGACTGAGCCACCCAGGCACCCAACTCCAGGCTACTCCTAATAGACTCTCTTTCTCTCACTCCTTTCTCTCTCTCTCTCTCCTCTCTCTCTCTCTCTCACACACACACACACAGAGAAATCCCTCCAAAAGAGTAGTATGTTTTCAGTCCGTCTTTTAAGTAAGAGATACATAATACTAAGACTAATTTAGCCAAACCTCTTCAGTTTCCAAATGGCTTCTCACAAGGGGGCACAGAAGCTAGAGGTATATCTTCAAATACTGTCATAAAACATGAAAAGAGAATTTATCTTAAAAAAAAAAAAGTAACAGAGCCCCCAAACTGGACAAATTACTTATTTTCAATACATACTCAGTACATCTATTCAACCATAATTTATTTAGTGTCTCCTATATGTCAGGTTCTCTGTCATGTGTTGGATCCACAGAAATGAAATATAATTTTGCTTCAAACGTGATAGAAAAAAACATGGTGAGTTGATGCCTAATTACAGGAACAAAAGGTGGTGGAAGTCTGAACAATGAAAACAAGATTGGTATGACATAGAGTTCTAAAGTACTAAATGTCATGCTAGATGAATTAAAAGAAATGATGTTCAATCATGTATGATGGATAATTACTCTACAAGGAAGTCAGATTGGTTTGATGAAGTTTTGAGACTTTGCTTTGAATAATTTTCAAGGATTCCATCAGGTGATCAAGTGGGTGGAACTTGAGGATGCAGAGAGAATATCAGTGGAAATTCAGGAAAATATGAGTGCTCTATAAGGACTTAATAGAAAACAGGTATCACTGGAGAGACTGAAGAACTTGAGAAAATGAAGCAGAAAAGATCAATGTAGCATGCTCTAAAAGCCTTGCTAAGACTGTATTCCAATGGGTAGCTATAGAAAATACTCTAGAGAATGAGGTTAATAATCCAGAGAGGGGTCTGAAAATATAATTGTGATGGTAATATAAGTAATATAAGTAATATAAGAAAAAACCAAAATAACAAAAACCATACACAGTGGAGTAAGATAATGCAGTCAGAAGGCCACATTGATAACAAAATGAGCAGACTGAAATATAAACTAAAAGTTTGGAGTGAAGAAGACAGAAAAGTAAAGATGCCTCTGATCTTTCTTATTTGCATCACAAATGAGAAAATCATTCCATTCATTGAGACAGAAGGTAGTGTAGAATAACATTTTCTCAGGGATGGGGATAATTATTTCAGTTTTGAAAGGTAGATTTTGATTTGCCAATGAAACAATAACCGGGACAGAATTGGCTTTGCAAGTTCAGGGCTCAGTAACAGTGGTGGATGAGGAGAAAGATCCTCAGCTTCTAACAGGGTGTTGTTTGAAACCATGGAAATAAATGGGAATATTAAGAGCTGGGGGAGTAGAGGGAAGAGGACATTATTCTATTTTTCCATCTTATAAAAGATACTATACTAAACTCTTTAGCTGGATTGCTTATTAAGGTCAAGTTCACTGATGTAAACATAGCATAAAGCAGCATTTACTGAATGGATAAAGTAGAGTTAATACAGGAAAGCAGGAACTGCCGACATGGGTTAGAGAGGTACAAGATGATTACTTTTGAGGACAAAACAGGAAATTTTTTTCAAGAGAGACAATATTAGCAATGTCAGATGCTATGCAGATACTTGGTAGAATAAAGATCTGGCACAATGGACTTCGTGGTTAGGATAGTCTTTTTTTTTTTTTTCTTTTTTCTTTTTACTTGATTAAAGTTTCTGCAAACATTAGTAGTAGTTATAAAAATATTGATTGATTATTTAACTTTATGTCATTCTTGTACCTCTGGTCAGTATGATCCTTGGAAATAGTCTGAAGAACTTGTTAGGTCTCCCAATAATGGGCCCGTGATCAAAGGAGTGAGACTGATACAAAGTGAAGGTCAAGCAAAGCTTTATTTCACGCCAAGCATGGAGAATCAAACTGGCCAGTTAGGGCCATCTCTTACAAAGAGGCAACCCCTCCCTGCCTTACAGACAAACTTTTTTTTTTTTTTAAGATTTTATTTATTTATTTGATAGAGAGAGAGATCACAAATAGGCAGAGAGGCAGGCAGAGAGAGAGAGGGAAGCAGGCTTCCTGTGAAGCAGAGAGCCCAATGTGGGGCTCAATCCCAGGACATTGAGACCATCACCTGAGCCGAAGGCAGAGGCTTAACCCACTGAGCCACCCAGGTGCCCCCAGACTAACTTTTATAGAGCAAAGGCCACGGGGTGAGCCTGGTGGCCAATTGAATTACAATTCACCCCATAGTAGCTATTTGAACTAGCCTATCCCCTTGGTCAGAATTGGCACCCAAAAGGCAGCCAAAAAGTGGGGCCCACACTCCTTGGTAGCTAGGGAGACAGTATACGCGCCTCACTGATTGGATGTCTCCACCTGGCCTGACTCATCCCTGCAGCTGGGCTCTGTTATCTCTACCTGCCCTGACCCACCCTTGTATTTGGGCTCTGTTATCTGGGACTGGTTGACCATATTTTACTGGTTTCCTGGACTTGGTTTTAAGTAGGTTCCCCTGGTTGGGGTACGGGGTGTGGCAGGGTCAGTTTAAGTTTTACTGCATAAACAACCAAACCACTGTTTAACCAGATGGAATTGCTTTGGCTAAATAGGCCCTTACAAACTAAAAATCCAGCCAGTATTGGAAAGGTAGCTTTAAACTGATGTCTGCAGTCTGATTATTTTCCCTCAGAAAGGGTTGGATTTGGGGGACTCCAGCTACTCAATCTGTCAGCTATTGCTGCAGATCTATTAGACTCACTAGGTGAGCAAGCATGAGAAAGGGAAGAAGAAAGTTAGGTCTTATATTTAGCAATTCTTTTTTCCTATTTGGATGCATAGGGAGATTCAATGGGACTGTATGACTTAAAAGACTGTTTACTCTTTTTACTTTCCAAGATTTTCCACTCTTTATAATATAGCTTATGCCAAGTTGGAAAAGACCCTTGATGGCCAAAGTGTCTCTTTGGGCATGATTGACAGCTTCTCTGCTTTGTGTATATACTTGGCAATGTTATAGTACCATTGGTTCATCACCTGTTGGAAGAGTCTTCTCTGTTGGGGTGAGATGTGAAGAAGATGAATAAAAATATAGTCTTCTTGTCTCCATCGCGAAATAAAAATGTAGGGTGAGAAAATGAGTAAGTTACTTGGCTTTGCTTCTCCAAGGGACAAACAAAAGGATTAAAGAACAAGAAATAAAAATTAAAAAAACAAGGAAATGAAGGCCTTGTGGGAAGTGGTGTGTTCTTAAATGGGCTTATCAAAAAAATATTATGTTCTGTATGTAGCATTTGACAATTTCTGTATCATATATAGTCCCACCATGACCAATTTCAAACTATGAAGAGTTTAACAACCAGTTTGCAAACTGTGCATTTGACAGTCAGGTCTAGTGGGCCATGCAAGATAACTTGTGTGTGCATGTACATGTGTGTTTCAGTCAGAGAACCATGTGTAAATTTTTGTGGAGTATTTACCATTAAAAAAATCATTTTATCTTTTTTATGTGCCCTGAGAATAAGTTCTAATACCTCAACTATTTTTGCTTTTTTTTAATTGCCTTTTTTTTATGTTATGTTAGTCCCTATACTGTATGTCATTAGTTTTTGATGTAGTGTTCAATGATTCATTGTTTGCGTATAACACCCAGAGGTCTATGTAATTTGTGCCCTCCTTAATTGCCTTTTGGAGATATGGTTGGTGGTCCTTTGCTGCTCCCATGACAAAGGAAAAGGATAAAACTTGAAGGACAAATTTCTTGTTCTGTTCCTCACTAAAGCATGTGTAAACTCTGAATGCTCTAAATTGACTTTGCTTTGTGATAAGACCAAAATAGGCCCTTGTCAATCTTTTGTTTTTAGGCTTAATCCGGGCATCTGTTATTATTGGTCATATATTCAAGTTCAACTTAAATTAAGAAAAATGTGTTATTTTGGCAACCAAAAGTAAGTTTTCAATTCAGAAAGAGAAAAACAACTGAAAAAGTAAGATAAAAATCAAAGGACAAATACATCTTTGGATTATTTTTTTTTAAATGTATAGTCTAGGAATAAATAAAGATTACATTCCTTAACTTGTAGCAAAAAAAACTCCACTGTCAAATAAATATAAATGTACATAAGAATCATGATATATATAACACCAGGTTAAAGAGTTTACATAAAATTATGATCAAAATGGAGAACTATTTTCAAGCTTTAGGTTCTCAGTAATTAGTATTTCATAAAAAATAATATTAGGAGATACTGAGATAAACTTTTTTAATGTTCACATTACAGACTCTCTAATATATTTTATTAGTGCTGAAGTTTTATTGACTTTCTTAATGCTGGGCTAAGACAAGTTTATGTAATTAGTTACTACAATATTTGGACCTTCAAAAACGATTCTCTTTCAAATTTTGCTGAGCTACAGAAAAAAAATATAATGTATTTGTTGTTATCCTTGTTCAAACCTCCTCTCAGCTTAATTAAAGTACTGGTATTAATTCATATGATACAATATGCTTTTAGGACTTTGTCTGGCATAAGTTTCTACTGATCTATGTATCACATAAATTATGTAGAGATAATATATTTGAAAGGAAAAGTTTCTTGGGTGTAAAAAAATATATTTTTTGGGATGTCTGGGGGGCTTAGTTGGCTAAGCATCTGCCTTTGGCTCTGGTCATGTCCCAAGAGTCCTGGGATCAAGTCCCAAGTTGGGCTTCTGCTCAGCAGGGAGCCTGCTTCTCCCTCTGCCTGCCTCTCTCCCTGCTTGTGCTCTCTCTGACAAATAAATAAATGAAACCTTTTAAAAAAAAATCATCATATTTTGAGCTCTGGTGTTTAAGAACTCATTCTTCCTGGCTATTTTGATAGTAATCACCAGTGTCTGATGATGTCATGGGGGGATGGGGAAAAGAGGAGATGGAAACATGCCAGGAACTTTTCCATGTCTCATTTTAAAACTTTGAGATCCAGATTGGCCAGAGAAGTGGAGAGTTGTAAATTGCAACAAGAAGTTGTACCTTCCCTCAGCTTCACACAATCAGGAACTTCTGGAGCATTTGATGAGCCAAGGTTAAAAAAGGTCTGCTAAACTCTAAACAAAACATATGCAAAAGCTTTCTTTGCTACCCACTAATAATACAAAATAGTTCCCAATCTGTTGTAATAAATGATCTGTCACATTATGACAGGAAAATGTTAATAAATTTATTTAAAGACTTACTTGCTTTAAAAAGTAAATATTTAAAAAGAGGATCATGATTAGTGAAGATACATTTTTTTCTACTAGTTCATTGTATGTGTGTGTAAGCATACAACTTTGAATTTTGTATAATCAGTTACCAAATAATCCAAATAGTATTAACCTCTCTCTGATTTGATTGATAGGGAGGAAATCTGATGCACTCTGAAATTCTCATTCTTCAGCTTCTCTAAATAAAGGGCATCATGTCAAAACTAAGGAATTAAGATTCTTGTCTTTCATAAATGTTCTCAGCTTTGGTAAAACATGACAAGTGATAAATTCGTCATTAAGACATGCATGCCTTTGACACAACCCTCTTTCCAAATAACGAGATGAAACTCCACCTGCTTGGAAATTTACTAAACTTATCACTGAGCAACGGAGAATAACTATGATAGAGCTGTTAAATATTTTATAAAGACAAGACAAATAAATAGAAATTACCTAGTGGAAAAATAGGATACCCTCAAGCAACCAGAGTTTCTCACCAATATCTGCTTTGAATAATTTATTTTTCTGGAATCATCCAGAATATAAAAATATGTTCTAAATCTTCAAAACTTTTTAACCTTTATAAAAGCAGACCAAATTTCAAAGAGCTTTATTAGTACTTAATTCTGGTTTAACAACTCACTGCATAAATTTAAGATATTACATTTTAATTCTTCCTTTCAATTAAATTCAGTTCTTTGAACTCTTTCTATAAGGTAAAAAAAATCTTCTACATCACAGTGTATTTGGAATCTTGTTCAGCATGCAATTCTTTTTGTTTCAGAACAAGTTTCAGGTGCAAAGTGTTGCTATTTCAGGTGCACACTGTATACATCATACAGTTTCTCCTTCCTCAATTTGGCGTAGGTTTTAAAAGATGAAGACTCATAGCACATTTTTTTTTCCTCCTTTTACAGTAGCTTTTATGTTATAGTTGCTGGAATACCTTACCTATTTCTGTCTCTTGTTGATCCCTCTCTTTCTCTCTCTTTTTCTCTCTCTCACACACATACACAATTCTAAGATACCTTTAAAACTTTCCCGTGAAAGTTTTACATTTATTCTATGTTAATTTGGCCCTCTAGCTACACAATTAAATTGTGCATGTTTCCTAAACTCTTGTCCAATGTATCGTTGACCCTTGAATAATACAGGCTTGGACTGTATGGGTCCACTTACAATGTAGACTGTTTTGGTAAAGATAGCCCAGTATTTTAAATGCATTTTTTTCTAATTTTCTTTTTTTTAAGATTTTATTCATTTGACAGAGAGTGCACATGCACAAACAAGGGGACGTGAGCTGAAGGCAGATGCTTAACTGACTGAGCCACCCAGTCGCCCCATCTTTATAACTTAATAAATATTATTTATTGTAAGAATATATAATACGTATCATCTTATAGCTAAGTTGATTTATTTCTGGGATGAAAGTTTGTTTTAACATTTGAAAATCCATGTCATTCACCACATTAACATATTAAATGAAAAAAACATGATATCAGCATATTTAGAATAAAAAGCCTTTGATAAAATTTAAAATCCAGGGCACCTGGGTGGCTCAGTGGATTAAAGCCTCTGCCTTTGGCTCAGGTCATGATCCCAGGGTCCTGGGATTGAGCCCTGCATTGGGCTCTCTGCTCCACAGGGAGCCTGCTTCCATTCCTCTCTCCCTGCCTGCCTGTTACCTGAGTTTGGAAATGAGGCAATAATGCCAGCTTCTTCATTTCTACTTCTACATTACAGGGGGATGTTAATCAATTTAATAAATCAAGGGAAAGTAATAAAAAATATAAAAAACTGGAACAGTAAGAAATATTTTTCACATATAACAAATGTACATGAAGAAAATATGTATCTACAGATATATAGAATTCACAGTTTAATAAGACTGCTAGATTTAGTATAAGACAAAAATTAATAGAAAATTAATGTTAAAAAATATTCACAATATCAAAAAAAAAAGTAGAAATGAACTTGATTAGATACTTATATCTAAAACTACAAAACAGTGGCTCCTGTTTGCTCAGTCATTAAGCGCCTGCCTTCAGCTCAGATCATGATCCCAGGGTCGTGAGACTGAGTCCCTGCATTGGGTTCCCTCTCCCACTCCCCTTGCTTGTGTTCCCTTCCTTGCTGTGTGTGTCTCTCTCTGTCAAATAAAAAAAAAATCTAAAAGACACTATTAAGAGAAATTAAAGATTACTTAAATAAGTGAAAGAATGTATAATACTTATAGTTTGGAAGACTTGGTATGGTGATAATGTCCGTTCCCCCTAAACTGGTTTATAAATCTAATAAAATCCTAGTCAGTCATTAGATTATAAATCTAATAAAATCCTAGTCAGAAATCCTAAAATTTCAACATTTTTTTTCTCCCAGCATGTTTCTTTTTATCATAATTGACATGCTGATTATAAGGTTAATGAATATGTAAAGCAATCTTGAAGAATAAAGTGGGAATCATTCTTTTGGATATCAAGATTTGTCATAGAGTTACAGTGATAGAACAATGTGTAAAAGCTATAAAACTGGTCATAAGAACAGAGAGCTCAGGTGTAGACTCATAAAAATATGATCATCTGATTCATTATAAAGTTGGCTCTACAAATCTATAGTAATAAAATGGTCTCTCCACAAAACTGCTTGCTTATTTGGATATCCATAGGGAGGTGGAAAAAAGAATCTTAAGCTCTACTTCATACTTGAAATAATTTCAGGTGGGTTGTTAATTTGCATGACAAAATAATATATGTTTTATAAGAAAATATATTTTAAAATATTCAAGATTTTTGTTTTTTTAAAGAAAGTTTTCATCAAAAGAAGCTTGAGATTTTGGCCTACAGTAAAATAAGAATTTATATTCATCAATAGATAACTTGATAGATACCTGAGTGAAAAGGCAAATTACACAATAGAAGACAGTTATCTGCAAAACAGAATTTGTATTTAGAATATATACAAAAACAAATAGGATTTGTATTTTGAATATATGCACATTTACCACAAATCAACAGAAATAATGAGAAAAAGAGACTTAAATACTTGGAGTATATTTATATAATGGCCAAAAAAAAAAAAAAAAGAAAGAAAAGGTACTCAATATCCGTCATCCTGAATATACAAATCTAAACTAAAATCACAATGAGAAGACGTTATACACCAGTCAGAACATTAAAATTTTTGATTATATCTAGTTTTGGTGATATTGAAGAGAAAATGACACATTCACATAGCCTAGGGGTCTAAATTGTTCTTAGTAATTTGGAAATCAGTCTGACAGTATTTATCACAGAAATTCCACTTCTAGTTACATTTATACAAAAATGCATTAATATGTCCAACAAAGATTGAGTTTTATATAGCAAAAAAAGAAAAACTATTGCTGATAATAGAATGAATCGCATAAACATTTTTAAATTTATTTTTTAAATTTCTTTTCAGTGTTCCAGAATTCATTGTTTATGCACCACACACAGTGCTCCATGCAATACATGCCCTCCTTAATACCTACCACCAGGCTCACCTAACCTCCCACCTCCTGCCCCTCCAAAACCCTCAGATTGTTTATCAGAGTCCACAGTCTTTCATAGTTTGTCTCACCCTTCAGTCTCACCCAACTCCCTTCTCTTCTCCATCTAAGCAAAAATCAATAGACCACAAAGCATGTATTCTATGTGATTCCACTTTAACAATGTTAAAAATGGTATAAGAACACATAATATGGTATAAGAAATCAGGATATATTGGTAACCATTGGAAAATGAAGAAAAGAGGATACAGACAGATTTTCTGTGTTGCCAGTACTATTCAACTTCTGGATCTTTGTAAATATCACATAACTATTCATTTTATTGAAATAAACCAAAAAGTGAATGAACAAAAATCAGAATCAAACCTATAAATACAGAAAACAAAGTGATGGCTGCCAGAGGGGAAGAAGATTGAGAGATAGGTAGAATTGGTGAAGGTGAGTGGGAGATACAGTCTTCTAGTTACGGAATAAATGGCATGGGAATTAAAGGTACAGCATAGGGAATACAGTCAGTTGTACTATAATAGAGTCGCATGGTGACAGGTGCTAGCTGTACTTGTGGCAAACATAGCAAAAGATAAAGAACTGTTGAATCACTATGCTGTGTATCTGAAACTAATAAAACACCACGTGTCAAATATACTTAAAAAATAAAAACAGTATGGGCACCTGGGTGGCTCAGTGGGTTAAAGCCTCTGCCTTCGGCTCAGGTCATGATCCCACGGTCCTGGTATTGAACCCTATATTGGGCTCTCTGCTCAGCAGGGAGCCTGCTTCCCCCTCTCTCTCTCTGCCTGTCTCCCTGCCTACTTGTGATCTCTGTTTGTCAAATAAATAAAATCTTTAAAAAATATAAAAAAAATTAAAAAACAGTATTAAAGTTAAAAAATTAATCAATATTTCACCTATTTATGAAAAATATCATAAATATTTAATAAAATACTTTATTAAAATAAAAATAATTAAGTATTTTCTTAAAGTAATGTTACTTCCTAACACAAGAAAGTTACTTCCTTTGAAATTTTTTTTTTTTTTTGTTCTTTTTGTTTTTAAGTTATAAATGTTCCCAGATGATTATAATGTGAAGCCAATGTTAAGGATGGCTGCTCTAAGAAATACTCCCTCTCTTTTTAGTCCTAATGACACTGATTGTAATCAATTGATTCTTCTAGGTTCGGTCTACATAATTTTGCAAAAGGCCTGAAACCAGTAAATATTAATTGGTGCTATGCTGTTTATGTCAATCTTTATAGTTAACAGTCATGTTAGCTATAAAATAAAACAATAAATCAATATTTGGTATATATCTTGATAAAATATCTGACTTAAAATATCTGATTCTCTTTACTCCCTGAAAACTCACTTCATATCTTCTCAGCTCCATAATGTGCTCTATAATCTGTATTTCTAATTCCACCAAACCCTACTTCCCCAAACCATCCCCTCTTATTTATTCACTGCCTGAATATCTCCACACCTTTAGTTAATTCTCTTCCTAACTAAAACATAGTCTACAGTACAGTTATAGTTCTTAGCCAAACATGATGTTTTCTATCCCTATTTCACTTCCAGCAAAACCTAATTTTCTTTCAAACATAGGTAGGTGAATAATTATGTGGTGTACTAATTCTGGTCAGGGTTTACAATCTTTGTGGTGATAATCTTATATTTTATCTTCTATTTTCTGTCCCAATCAAAATCAATAAATGGCTCTAATAGTAATTCTATTCATAGAGTTAGAACATTGGGAAAGAGTTTCCACAGGAGAACCTTCTGATAAGAATAAAATCATATTTATTAGGGATTGTTTTTAAGGTGGGTCTATCCCTCTACCTGGAAAACATGTGCAAAACATTATATTGAAACTCTCCCCCAGGATTTTACAGGCTAGGTTAGAGACTACTATATGTCTTGTAGTTTAAAGTGTGATTAGATTGTTGATGTGTTATAGATTCTGTTGAACTTGTAGATTGTTGATGTGTTACAGATTCTGTTGAACTTGTAGAGCTCACATCCTATTATATAGAAATAGTTTTAGAGAGATTTGCCTAAGCCATCCTTCTAAAGAAATCTGTAACTCTTTGACCCTAAAAACATTGACATGGAAATTAAATGCATTTCATGTTTTTTTATTTAAAAGCCAATTGAATTGCCAATTTGTATCTGTAATAACATTTGCCAATGGATTTGTCAGCCAATTTTAGAAAACAGGGTGGCTTTTATAGTAATTGAAATATGGATCGTCCTTTGAGAATTCTAAGATTATTTACAGTCCATTCTCTCATACAATTTTGTGGGTCTATTGCTTATGGTAAGAGCAAAGTAACACTTAAGACTGATCTTAGATTTGGTCCAGGTGTTTTATGAACCCTCAAGACAATCCTGTGAATTACATACTATTAACACTTATTTTGCAGATAAGGAAACTGAGACAAAAACAAGGTATATAACTTGTCCAGTTTTGCACAGATAATGAATGTTGAGCCAGGATTCAAAACTAAAATCTGTTTCTGAACATCAAGTGCATTATTGTTTCAAAATATAGCTCATCTGATACTTGCTTAGCAGCTGTATTCTCTTTGGAAACACGTTATTTTAAGCTTATGTGCTGGCTAATAAGAAAGTGATAAATCAGAAAAATCCAAAATTGAAATTGACAGAGTGGATGAGTTAACTGTAAATTTCACTTTTGGAGAAAGAGATATGTACAAAATCATAGAGCAATAACACAGTGTTAGGAAATCTTACACATTTTCTTTTTGTTTCTATAAAATAGGAACATATTTACCAGTTTCCTTCCAAAGACATTGCCTAAGATAATACTTATTTCTTTTTGAGCTAAGAAGAAAATGCTTGTAAGTCAGAAATACGAGAACTATGAGAAATACTTGGCACCTCAATTTAATTATGTGGATAGGATACATTTTATATACAGAGCAAAAACTGGCAGAGTCTGCTCACTGGCTAACAATATATTCAGGAAGGTGTGGGGCCAAGAGTGACACAGCATGTGGTCGGTTTTTTATGATGTAAACACTTTATTACTACTCCAGAAAAATTCACTTGTACAGTGTAAGAGAAGCGCAATAACCATTATCTTCAACTCTTCCAAAAGATAGTTAAATTCATGAATTCTTTTGAATGGCTTAAGCTCTTCTGACTTAGTCTAAGAGTGTGTTTTCCTAATCCAGTTTTAGGTGTATCTTTTACATTTTCTTCATAAAGTTTAAGATTAGCCTTATATGTCTAAGTATTTATTTAAAGAGTTAAATACATTGATTAATATAAGTAAATATAAATTTAATGCAATATACATTAAATGATACTTTAAAAAATTATTAAAGAATAGCAGTGGTGATAATGGACATCCCTGCCGTGTTCCTGACCTTAGCGGAAAAGCTTTCAGTTTTTCTCCATTGAGAATGATATTTGCGGTGGGTTTTTCATAGATGGCTTTGATGATATTGAGGTATGTGCCCTCTATCCCTACACTTTGAAGAGTTTTGATCAGGAAGGGATGCTGTACTTTGTCAAATGCTTTTTCAGCATCTATGGAGAGTATCATATGGTTCTTGTTCTTTCTTTTATTGATGTGTTGTATCACATTGACTGATTTGCGGATGTTGAACCAACCTTGCAGCCCTGGAATAAATCCCACTTGGTCGTGGTGAATAATCTTTTTAATGTACTGTTGAATCCTATTGGCTAGTATTTTGTTGAGTATTTTCGCATCTGTGTTCATCAAGGATATTGGTCTATAGCTCTCTTTTTTGGTGGATCCTTGTCTGGTTTTGGGATCAAGGTGATGCTGGCCTCATAAAATGAGTTTGGAAGTTTTCCTTCCATTTCTATTTTTTGGAACCGTTTCAGGAGAATAGGAATTAGTTCTTCTTTAAATGTTTGGTAGAATTCCCCCGGGAAGCCGTCTGGCCCTGGGCTTTTGTTTGTTTGGAGATTTTTAATGACTGTTTCAATCTCCTTACTGGTTATGGGTCTGTTCAGGCTTTCTACTTCTTCCTGGTTCAGTTGTGGTAGTTTATATGTTTCTAGGAATGCATCCATTTCTTCCAGATTGTCTATGCTACCTAAAGCAATCTACACATTTAATGCAATTCCTATCAAAGTACCATCCATCTTTTTCAAAGAAATGGAACAAATAATGCTAAAATTTATATGGAACCAGAAAAGACCTCGAATAGCCAAAGGGATATTGAAAAAGAAAGCCAACGTTGGTGGCATCACAATTCCGGATTTCAAGCTCTATTACAAAGCTGTCATCATCAAGACAGCATGGTACTGGCACAAAAACAGACACATAGATCAATGGAACAGAATAGAGAGCCCAGAAATAGACCCTCAACTCTATGGTCAACTAATCTTCGACAAAGCAGGAAAGAATATCCAATGGAAAAAAGACAGCCTCTTCAATAAATGGTGCTGGGAAAATTGGACAGCCACATGCAGAAAAATGAAATTGGACCATTTCCTTACACCACACACAAAAATAGACTCAAAATGGATGAAGGACCTCAATGTGCGAAAGGAATCCATCAAAATCCTTGAGGAGAACACGGGCAGCAACCTCTTCGACCTCTGCCGCAGCAACATCTTCCTAGGAACAACGCAAAAGGCAAGGGAAGCAAGGGAAAAAATGAACTATTGGGATTTCATCAAGATCAAAAGCTTTTGCACAGCAAAGGAAACAGTTAAGAAAATCAAAAGACAACTGACAGAATGGGAGAAGATATTTGCAAACAACATATCAGATAAAGGACTAGTGTCCAGAATCTATAAAGAACTTAGCAAACTTGGTGGGAATGCAAGCTGGTGCAGCCACTCTGGAAAACAGCATGGAGGTTCCTCAAAATGTTGAAAATAGAACTGCCCTATGACCCAGCAATTGCATTATTGGGTATTTACCCTAAAGATACAAATGTAGTGATCCAAAGGGGCACATGCACCCGAATGTTTATAGCAGCAATGTCCACAATAGCCAAACTATGGAAAGAACCTAGATGTCCATCAACAGATGAATGGATCAAGAAGATGTGGTATATATACACAATGGAATACTATGCAGCCATCAAAAGAAATGAAATCTTGCCATTTGCGACAACATGGATGGAACTAGAGCGTATTATGCTTAGCGAAATAAGTCAAGCAGAGAAAGACAACTATCATATGATCTCCCTGATATGAGGAAGTGGTGATGCAACATGGAGGCTTAAGTGGGTAGGAGAAGAATAAATGAAACAAGATGGGATTGGGAGGGAGACAAACCATAAGTGACTCTTAATCTCACAAAACAAACTGAGGGTTGCTGGGGGGAGGGGGTTTGGGAGAAGAGGGTGGGATTATGGACATTGGGGAGGGTATGTGCTTTGGTGAGTGCTGTGAAGTGTGTAAACCTCGTGATTCACAGACTTGTACCCCTGGGGATAAAAATATATGTTTATAAAAAATAAAAAATGAATAAAAAAAATTATTAAAGAGTCAGTCATTCCTTCAATAAACTTCCATGGCTGCTGGGTTATAAATTAAGCCTTCACATGTACATAGATCAGTTTCGAGGTTGTATATTAAATTACTATAGTTGTTTATCTTCATGCCTAGACTGTCTATCTTAATTACCATAAATCTTGTTATACGAGTGAGAGTTCGACCCACATTGTAATACTCATTCAGAGCTGAATTAGCTGTTGCACCTACTCTGATATTAAAACTGCTGCCTCTGCTTTACTTTAATATGCATTTTCTCAGAGGATGCTTGCCTCCTTTCATTCTCAACTTTTTTGAATGACATCATTTTATGATGCTTCTTGATAGAAATAATCAGGCTTTGCTTTTTTCATTCAGTGTTTTATTAGAGAGATAAACCCATTTATATTAGATGAGATAACAGATGAAGCTTATCTACATACCGCCATTATGTTTACTATTTTTTTTTTTTATCTTTTCCTATGTGGTCTATTTTTTTTAGGGCTATGTGTGTTCAGGGGCATGTACATAAGTACTTGAGTCCTCTGACACTTGAAAAAAATAGGTGTATTTATACTAGTGGTTAACTTTAAGATTCCCTTTATAGTGTGTGTGTGTGTGTGTGTGTGTGTGTGTGTGTGTATACCTGAGTATGTATGTGTATGGATATCTATTTTGAATTATCTCATTGATATAACATATGTATGCATATATGTTGTAATGTGTATATGTTATCCTTTTTGTATTATATATGTATATATACAATTCTTAGTCTATAGTTGTTCTAAAGGTCTCATATAAACAACAATGAAATGAGCCTTTCCTTCTTTTTACCCTTCTTTCTGCAAAATTTAGTCCTAGTGACTAAAATTATATATTTTAAAATTTTAATTCCAGTATAGTTAACATAGATTAGCTTCCAGCATACAGTACAGCAATTCAATAATTCTATACATTAATCAGTTGCCATTGTGGAAAGTGTACTCTTAATCAACTTGACCTATTTCACCCATCTCTTCACCACCTGCTGTCAGGTAACCATCAGTTCTCTAGAGTTGAGTCTGTTTTTGGTTGGTCTCTTTTCTTCTTTGTTGGTTCGTTTTGTTTCTTAAATTCCACATGTGAGTGAAATCATCGGATATTTGTCTTTCTCTGACTTATTTCACTTAGCATAATACTCTCTAGTTCCATCCATGTTGTTGCAAAAGACAGTCTTTCATTCATTTTTATGGCTGAACAATATTCTGTGGTATGTATATACCACATCTTTATTCATCTAGTGATGAACAGTTGGGCTGTTTCCATAATTTAGATACTGTAAACATAAGGGTGTAGTAAACATAAGGGTGTATATATATTTCAAATCAATATTTTTGTATTCTTTGGGTAAATACCCTATAGTGTGATTACTGGATTATAGAGTAGTTCTATTTTTAATTCTTTGAGGAACCTCCATACTGTCTTCTAGAGTGGCTGCTCCAGTTTGCGTTCCCACCAGCAGTACATAAGAGAGATTTTTCTCCATATCCTCACTAACATTTCTTTATTGTTTTTATTTCAGCCATTCTAACAAGTGTGAGGTGATAACTCATTGTGGTTTTGATTTGCATTTCCCTGATGATGAGTGATGTTGAAATCTTTTCATGTGTCTGTTGGCTATTTGCATGTCTTTGGAGAAATGTCTGTTTATCTCTTCTGCCCATTTTAAATCTCATTTGGTTTTTGGGTATTGAGTTGTGTAACTTCTTGATGTGTTTATGTATTTTGGATGCTAACATTTGTCAGATATGTCATATCTTCTCCCATTCAGTAGGTTGTCTTTTGTTGAATGCTTTTTTGTTGTTTTTGTTTTTGCTGTGCAGAGGCTTTTATTTTGACATAGTCCCAATAGTTTACTTTTGCTTTTGTTTTACTTTTGTTTCCCTTGTCTCAGGAGACATATCTATAAAAATATTTCTATGGCTGATGTTAAAGAAGTTACTGCCTTTTTTCTCTTTGAGGATTTTATTATTTTAGGTCTCATTGAGGTCCTTGACTCATCTTATGTTCGTTTTTATATATAGTGTAAGAAAGTAGTACAGTTTCATTCTTTCACACGTAGTTGTTGAGTTTTCCCAGCACCATTCGTTGAAGAAACTGCCTTTTTACCATTGAATATTCATTGCTTCTTTGTCTTAGATTAATTGACCATATAACTGTGAGTGTGTTTCTGGGCCTGCTCTTCTGTTCTATTATTCTATGTGTCTATTTTTGTACTAGTACCATATTGTTTTAATTACTATATCTTTGTAGTATAACTTGATATCTGGGATTATGATACCTCCAACGTTATTCTTTTTTTTCCAAAATTGCTTTGGATTTTCAAGAACATTTGTAGTGCCATACAAATTTTAGGACTTTTTTTCTAGTTCTGTGAAAAATGCCTTTAGTATTTTGATGGGGATTGCATTAAATCTATAAATTGCTTTGGGTACTCTGAACATTTTTATAGTTTTTGTTATTGCAATCCATAAGCATGGAATATCTTCCCATTTGTTTTTGTTAGTAACTTCTTTCATTAATGCTTTACAGTTTTCAGAGTACAGGTCATTCACCACCTTGGTTAAATTTATTCCTAAGTATTTTATTCTTTTTGGTACAATTTTAAATCAGACTCTTTTGTTAATTTCTCTTTCTGCTACATCATTATTAGTATTCAGAAATGCAATAGATTTCTATATATTGAGATTATTTCTTGCAACATTACTGAACTCATTGATTACTTCTAATAGATATTTGTGGAGGCTTTAGGAGCTTCTATCTACCGTTTCCTATCATGTGAAAATAATGAAGGTTGTACATTTTTCTTACCAATTTGGATGTGTTTTTACTTTTTTGTTTTATTGCTATGATTAGGAATTTTAGTATGAAGTAGAATAAAAGTCATGAGTGGAAATTTTTGTCTTGTTCCTGATCTTAGAAGAAAAACTCTTAGTTTTATCCCTTGGGTATGATTTTAGCCATGAGTTTTTCATATATGGCATTTATTACGTTGAGGTATGTTTCATTTAAAACTACTTTGTTGAGGGTTTATATCATGAATGATTGTCGTACTTTGTCAAATACCTTTTTTGCATCTATTGAACTAATCATATATTTATCCTTTCTCTTGCTGAGGTGATGTGTCACATACCTTGGTTTGAAAATATTGACCCACCTTGTATCCTAGGAATACCACTCGATTGTGGTAAATGATTTTTTTAATGTATTGTTGGATTCATTTGTTAATTTTATATATTTTATATAATTTTATAAAATTATATATATGTTTTTATTTAAATTCCAGTTAACATAGAGTGATCTATTAGTTTCAGGTATACAATATAGTGATTCAACACTTCCATTCAATACCCAGTGCTCATCACAAGTGCACTCCTTTAAAAAAAAAATTCATTAACATATAATGTATTATTTGCTTCAGGGGTACAGGTTTGTGAATCATCAGCCTTACACAATTCACAGCACTCACCATAGCACATACCCTCCCCAAAGTCCATAACACAGCCACCCTATCCCTCTCTTCCCAACCCCCAGCAACCCTAGTATGTTTCCTGAGATTGAGTTTCTTATGGTTTGTCGCTTTCCCCAGTGCCATCTTGTTTCATTTTTTCCCTCCTTATTCCCCAACACCCCTCCACCCCACCCTGCCTCTCAAATTCCTCATATCAGAGAGATCACATGATAATTGTCTTTCTCTGATTGACTTATTTTGCTTAGCTTAATACCATCTAGTTCCATCCATGCCATTGCAAATGGCAGGATTTCATTTTTTGATGGCTTCATTATATATATATGTATATATATACATATATATATTTATTTATTTCACATCTTCTTTGTCCATTCATCTGTTGATGGATATCTATGTTTTTATAAGTGCACTCCTTAATCTCCATTGTCTATTTAACAGATACCCCCACTTCCTCCCTTCTGGTAACTACCAGTTTTCTCTCTATAGGTAAGTGTCTGTTTCTTAGTTTGCCTTTCTCTGCCCTTTTGTCCCCACTAATAACTGGTATTGTTTCTTAAATAAGGAATCATATGGTATTTCCCTTTTTCTAACTGACTTATTTCACTAGTTCCATCCATGCCATTATAAATGGCAAGATTTCATTCTTTTTTATGCCTGAGTAATATTCTGGTGTGTGTGTCCGTGTGTGTATGTGTGTGCGTGCACATGTGCACCATGTTTTGTTGTTGTTGTTGTTGTTTTAGTTTTTTTAAAGTAAGCTCCAGACCTAGTGTGGAGTCTAATATGGGGCTTGAACCCATGACACTGAGATCAAAACCCAAGCTGAAATCAGTAGTGGGATGCTGCACTGACTGAGCCACCCATGCACCCCTCTATTGTGTATATATACGGCATTTTTTTCATTCATCAATTGATGGACACTTGGGTTGTTTCCATGTTTGACTATTGTAGATAATACTGATATAAACATTGTGGTACATGTATCCTTTTGAATTAGTACTATTGAATTCTTTGGGTAAATGTCTAGCAGTGCAACTGCTGGATCATAGGGTAGTTCTATTTTTAACTTTTTGAGGAACCTTCATACTGCCTTCCAGAATGGCTGCACCAGTTTTCATTCCCACCAATAGTGCAAGAGGTTTGCCCTTTCTCCACATCCTTGCCAACACCTGTTGTTTATTGTGTTGTTGATTTTAGCAGTTCTGACAGCTGTGAAGGTGATATCTCCTTGTAGTTTTGATTTGCATTTCCCTGGTGATCAGTGATGTTGAACATCCTTTCATGTGTCTATAGGCCAACTGTATGTCTTCTGTTGAAAAATGTCTATTCATGTCTTCTGCCATTCTATAACTGGCTTATTTGTTTTGGGGTATTGAGTTTTTAAAGTTATATATTTTTGATACTAACCCTTTATCAGATATGTTACTTGCAAATATTGTCTGCCACTCCACAGATTTACTTTTAGTTTTATTGTTTCCTTTGGTGTGTTTTTTATTTTGATAAAGTCCCAATAGATTATATTGGGACTCTTTCCTTCAGAGATGTGTCTAGCAAGAATTTGCTGCACCCTAGGTCATAGTAGTTGCTTCCTGTGTTCTCTTCTAGGATTTTTATGGTTTCCTGTCTCCCATTTAGGTCTCATCCATTTTGAGTTTATTTTTGGGTATGGTGTAAGAAAGTGGACCAGTTTCATTTTTCCACATGTTGCTATCCAGTTTTCCCAACACAAGTTGCTAAGGAGATGGTCATTTTCCCATTGGATACTCTCTTGGATTTGTTAAAGATTAACTGACCATATAATTGTGAGTTTATTTCTGGATTTTCTATTCTGTTCCATTGATCTATGTGTCTATTTTTGTGCCAGTATTGTACTGTTTTGGCTACTATAGATTTGTAATACCAATTGAAGTTCAGAATTGTGATGCCTCCACCTTTAATTTTCTTTTTCAAGGTTGCTTTGCCTACTTGGAGTCTTTTGTGTTTTTCCATATAAATTTTAGAATTTTTCTAGTTCTGTGAAATAAGGATTGGTATTTTGATAGGGACTGCATTAAATGTATAATTGCTTTGGGTAGTATAGATATTTAACAGTATTTGTTTCTCCAATCCATAAGAATGGAATTTCTTTGCATCATCTTCAGTTTCTTTCATCAATGATTTTATAGTTTTCAGAGTACAGGTCTTTTACCTCTTTGATTAGGTTTATTCCTACCTATCTAATTGTTTTTGGCGCAATTGTAAATGTGATGGTTTCCTTTTCTGCTTCATTATCAGTGTATAGAAATGCAACAGGTTTCAATGTGTTGATTTCGTATCCTGCAACTGAACTGAATTTATCAGTCTAGCTGGTTTTTTTTGTGTGTGTGGAGTCTTTTGAGTTTTCTATATCTAGTATCACATTGTCTTCAAATAGTGACATGATATGCATGTTTTCCATATTTGGTTTTTATTATGTTGAGGTATGTTCCCTGTAAACCTACTTTGTTGAGGGTTTCTGTCATGAATGGATGTTGTACTTTGTCAATTGCTTTTTCTGTATCTATTGAAATGACATATGGTTCTTTCATTAATCAATGAAATTAATTAAATTAATTAATTAATGCAATGTTTCATGTTGATTTATTTGCAAACATTGAGACACTCTTGTAATCCAAAACTAAATCCCACTTGATCATGGTAAATAATTCTTTAATGTAGTTTTGGATTGTTTTGCTAGTATTTTTTGAGAATTTCTGAATCTACTACTTTGTTGCCCATTTAGATGACTTTTATTTCTTTTTGTTATCTAATTGCTATGGGTGGGACTCCCCATCTTATGTTAAATAACAGAGATGAGACTGGACATTCCTGTTTGTTCTTGACCTTAGAGGAAAAGTTCTGTTTTTCCTCACTGAGGATTATATGAGCTGTGGGTTTTTATGTTGAAGTATGTTCCCTCCTACCCTACTTTGATGGTTTTTATCATGAATGAATGTTGTACTTTGTCAGGTTCTTTTTTGTTTTTTGTTTTTTTTCCTATCTTTTGAAAGGATCATATAGTTTTCTTTTATTGATGTGATGTGTCACATTGATTAATTTGCAATTATTGAATTATCCTTGCAGCCCAAGAATAAATTCCACTTGATCATAGTGAGTGATTCTTTTTTTTTTTTTAGAGACATTATATAATTTTTTATTTTTTATAAACATATATTTTTATCCCCAGGGGTACAGGTCTGTGAATCACCAGGTTGTGAGTGATTCTTTTAATGTACTTTGGGATTTGATTTGCTAATATTTTGTTGAGAATATTTGCATCCATGTTCATCAGGGATATTGATCTGCAGGTTTCCTTTTTAGTGTAGTCTTTCTCTGGTTTTGGTATCAGGGTATGCTGGCCTCAGAATGAATTTGGAAATTTTCTTTTGCTTTCTATTTTTTTTTTTTTTGAAAAGTTTGAGAAAAATAGGCGATAACTCTTCCTTAGATGTTTGGTAGAATATTCCTGTGAAGCCATCTGGCCCTGGACTTTTATTTTATGGGAGTTTCTTGATTACTGATTTAATTTCTTTGCTGTTATTGGTCTGTTCAATTTCTATTTCAATTTCTGTTTCTATTTCTTCCTGTTTTAGTTTTGGTAGTTCATATGTTTCTAGGAATTTGTTCATTTCTTCCAGATTGCCCAATTTGTTGGCATATAGTTTTTCATAATATTTTGCATAAGTTTTTCATAATATTCTCTTAGTTTGAGAAGAATAAGTATTAAGTCTTTAAATATTTGGTAGAATTTGCCTGTGAAGCCATTTGGTCCTGTGCTTTTGTTTATTGGGAGTTTTTTGATTACTGATTCAATTTCATTGCTGGTAATTGGTCTGTTCAAATTTTCTATCTCTTCCTGATTTAGTTTTGAGAAGTTTCTAGAAATTTATCCATTTCTCTAGGCTAATTTGAGTCCTCTCCCTCCCTCCCCCCATCTTTTGATGGGTATAGATAAAGGTTTATCTACTTTGTTTATCTATTCAAAGAATCAGATCCTGGTTTCATTGATTTGTTGTATTGTCTTCTTATTTCTATTTTGTTGATTTCTTCTCTAATCATTATTTCTTTCCTTCTACTGGTTTTGTTTGTTTTTCTTTTAGTTCTCTTAGGTGTAAAGTTAGGTTGTTAATTTGAGATTTTTCTTCTTGAGTTAGGCCTGTATTCCTATAGCTTTCCTCTTGGGACCACTTTTGCTGAATTCCAAAGGATTTGGACTCTTGGGTTTTCATTTTCATATGTCTCCATGTATTTTTTGATCTGCTATTTGATTATTTGTTTGATCTATTCATTGTTTAATAGCATATTATTTAACCTACAAATATTTTTGTTTCCATATTTTTTAATGGTTGATTTCTATAACATTGTTGTCCAAAAAGATATATGTATGAATTTTGATCATTTTGAATGTGTTGGGACTTGTTTTGTGGCCTAATATAGAATCTATTCTGAAATTTTTTTCTTTGTGCAGATGAAAAATGTGTATATGTGTATATGCTATTTTTGAATGTCCTAATCTGTTTTCCTGGTTGTTTTGATGATGTAGCCATTGATATAACTAGAATGATTTTAGCTATCAATTACTTACCTCATGTTTGTTATTAGTTTCTTTATGTATTGGATGTTCCCACGTTGGGGGCTCAAATATTTAGTTTTTTTTTTTAATCTTCTTGTTGGATTGATCCCTTTGTGACTGTATTGAGTCCCTCTTTGTCTGTTTTTACGTTCTTTGTTTAAAATCTATTTGTCCAGTATAAGTATTGTTATTTCAGCTTTCCTTACACATCCATTTACATGATAAATTCTTCTTCTCCATCACTTCATTTTCAAAATGCATGTGTCTTTAGATCTGAAAGGAGTCTCTATTAGGGAGCACTTGGATTGGTCTTTCCTTTCCTCCATTCTGTCACACTGTGTATTTTGATTGGAGCATAGTCCATTTACAGTCATAGCAATTATTTGTAGGTATGTATTTATTGCCATTTTATTAGTCATTTTATAGTTTTTGTAGTTGTAGCTTTGTTCCTTTTTTTTTTTTTTTTTTGTCTCATGGTTTGTTAGATTCCTTTTGTGGTATACTTGGATTCCTTTCTCTTTATTTTTTACTTATCTTCTATTTTTTATTTGTAGTTACTATTAAGTTTGTATATAACAACTTATGCATATAGTAGTCTATGTGACATTGATGGTAGCTTATGTTTAAAAGCATTCTTTACTCCTGCCCCCCCCATTTTACATATATGGTGTCATAGTTTATATCATTTTATTTTATAAATTCCTTGACTCATATTTATAGATATTCTTAATTTTACTGCTTTTTGCTTCCTACTTTTCTAGCTACTATATATACTCTTTCTTTTCCACTCAGAGTTCCCTGTAACATGTCTTGTAGTGTTGGTTTAGTAGTGATGACTTTCTTTTACTTGTGTTTGTCTGGGACACTGTTTATCTCTCCTTCTATTCTGAATGATAACTTTGCAGAATAGAGTATTCTTGGCTGCAGTTTTTTTTGTTTTTTTGTATTTTGTTTTTTTCTTCTTCATTCAGCACTTGAATATATCATGCTAGTCTTTTTTTCTGGCCTGCAAAGTTTCTGATGAAAAGTCCTCTGATTTTTTCAGAAGCCTTATGGAGTTTCTCTTATGTGTAACTGTTGTCTTTTCTCTTACTGCTTTAAAATTCTCTCCTAACACTACTTTTTGCCATTATAATTACTTTGTATCTTGGTGTGGACCTCCTTGGTTTGATTTTACTGGTGGCTCTCTATACCTCCTGGATCTGGATTTCTGTATCTTTGTTAAGGGTCTCACTGAGGTCCTCCACTCTTTCTCAAATCCAGTGGGTCTCTTTATGACCATTACTTTGAATTCTCTGTCAAGCATATTTTTATCTCTGATTCATTTAGGTCATTTGCTGTGATTTTTCATATTCTTTCGTTTGGTACATATTCCTCTGTCTGCTCATTTTGTCCATGTCCGTGTCCACTTCTATGTATTAGAAAAGTCAGTTATGTCTCCTGTTCTTTAAGTAATAGCCTTATGAAGATGAGGTCCTGTAATGTCTTGCAATACAATGTCCCCTGTTCGCCAGAACCTGAACCTGGTCAGAGGGTGCAGATATGTAGAAAAACATGGGCTGAAGTGTGCTGTTAGCAAGCGTGGTGGAGTGTTGTGGCACTGGTATCCCCAAATGTCTGTGTGTTTAGGTTGGAGGGGGTGGGGTAAGTAAATGGTGCTCTCCTTTGTTCTGGAGAAGTCTCCTAATGATCTCTGCACCTCCATGTGTATACTCTGATATTAGTAAACAAGTCTCTATCCTGTATACCCCAGACATTTTTCAAACTGTTGCTTCTATGTTGTGTCTTCACAGATATGTCTGTTGTTCTGTCTCTTCAAGGGAGGGAACTCAGTTTCTTCTGACTCTCCCAGCTCTCCTAGAATTGAGCCTACTGATTTTTAACTTCTAGGTGATAAGCCCCACTGATTATAGGAACCTGCAAAATTATGCCCCTTTGGTTATCAAAGCTAAATGTTATGGAGTTTCACCTTCCCCAGTGGGTTCCCTAGGCCTGGGATGCCTTGTGTGAGGATTTGTTTCTTTCCGTTCACCTGTGCTGTCCTTCCCTTCTGTGGACAGTACCAAGGATCCTTTTATTTCTTGACCTGTCTCTGCCCTTCCTACCATCTTTGATGTAGCTATTTTTACATTTAGCTGTGGAGAGTGTGTTCTACTAGTATTCAGGTTATTTTATGGGTTATTGCACTGATTTGGGTTTTTGTAGTTGTATCTGTGGGATAAGGTGAGCTTCGGGCCCTCTTACTCCATCATCCTCCCCAAAAGTTTAAAATTATATTTTAAAGTGTACCCTTGTAAACAAGTTCAATCAATGTTTTATTACCTGATTTGTCAGTATTAGATGGTGGGTCTGTGTATTTGGTTGGTTGGTTGTTGTTCACAATCAGCTTTTACACATGAAACAATAAGTAATATTACCCTAAGTTTTCTTTTACCTCTGTCTCTCATTTTAAGAAAAGCAATAGACTTAATTTTTAGAGAAAATTTAGGTTTGTAGAAAAATTGAGCAGAAAACTACCTATAGATAGTTATCCAGATTTCCTTTCTCTCTGAACAATTTCACCTGTTATTCACATCTTGTATTAGTGTCATACATTTGTTACAAATGATGAACCAATAATTATCCTCTGTTACTAACTAAATTCATTACTTATATTAAGATTCATTTTTGGTTGTTCTGTTCTATGGATACTGAAAATGTAAAATGACATGTATCCATTATTACAGTATCACACAGAATTTTCACTGCCCTAAACATACTCTGTGTTCTGCCTATTTATCCCTGCTCCCTCCTTCTGAAGCTCTGGAAACCACTAACAATTTTAGTGTCTATAGTCTGGACTTCTCCGGAATCTCCTACAATTACATCCCACATTATGTAATCCTTGCAGATTGGCTTCTTTCACTTGCCAAAACGTATTTAATATTTCTCCTGTTTGTGTGTGTGTGGGGGGGGGACTTGATAGCTTGTTTCATTTTATTTCACAATATTCCATTGATGGATGTATCCTAGAGCTTATTATTCATGTTGAGGGATCTCTTGACTGCTTCCAAGTTTTGAAAATTATGAATAGTTGATATAAACATTTGTATGCAGGTATTTGTGTGAACATAAGTTTTCAGTTCATTTGGGTAAATACCAGAGAGTGTGATTGCTGGCTTGTATGGTAAGAAAATATTTAGTTTTGTATGAAACTGCCAAACTGTCTTCCAAAGTGAACCATTTTGCATTGAATTCACCCACAGGAATGAGAGTTTCTCTTGCTTCACATCCTTAAGCATTTGGTGTCAGTTTTTGGATCTTAACCATTCTAATGCATACATGGTGGTATCTCATTATTGTTTTAATTTTCATTTCCCAAATGATATGTTGAGCATATTTTCAGATGCTTATTTGCCATTTATATATTTTCTTTGGTGAGATAACTGTGAATGTCTTTTGCCATTGGACTTTTTATTTCTAATTGAGTTTTAAGAGTTCTTATGTACTTTGGATATATCCATATCAGATATATAGTTGAAGAAATTATTCTGTGGCTTTGTCTTCTAATTAGCCTTTCTCAGAACAAAAGTTTTAATTTTAACCATTCTTCTGTCATTCTTTTTTCTTAATGGGTTGTACTTTTGATGTTGTACTGAAAAGAGAGCCAAATCTAGATTTGCACCATGTTAATGTCTAGGAGTTTTATAGTTTTGCATTTTATATTTCAGTCTATCATCCATTTTAAGTTGTTTTTGTTTGTTTGTCTGTTTTTATTTTTGCATATGGTGGATGCATAGTAGTTCTACCACCATTTGTTGAAAAACCTACTCCTGGGGCACCTGGGTGGCTCAGTGCGTTAAACCTCTGCCTTCAGCTCAGGTCATGATCTCAAGGTCCTGGGATCAAGCCCCACATTGGGCTCTCTGCTCAGCAGGGAGCCTGCTTCTCCCTCTCTCTCTGCTTGCCTCTCTACCTACTTGTGATCTCTCTCTCTCTCTCAAATAAATAAATAAAATTCTTAAAAAAAAAAAAAGAAAAACCTGTTCTTTCTCCTCTGCTCCTTTGTTTAAAAAAGAAAAGAAAGAAATCAATTGGCTATATTTGTGAGAGTCTATTTCTGGGCTCTATTCTGTTCCATTGATCTATGTGTCTCTTCATTCACCAATACCTCCCTGTCTTGATTATGGTAGTTTTATAGTAAGTCTTGATGTCAGTAGTATCATACTAATTTTTTTTTTTCTTTTTCACTCTCATGTTAACTATTTTGGGATTTTCACCCTTTTTTGTAAATTTTACAATCATTTTGTTGATGGTCACAAAATAATTTCCCAGAATTTGATTGGAATTACATTAAATATATAGATAAATTTGGGAAGAAGTCACATCTAACTAATATTATTTCTTAATTTTTATGAACATGGAATATCTCTCCAATTATTTAGATTTTATTTTTTTAAAGATTTTATTTATTTATTTGACAGAGAGAAACAGTGTGAGAGGGAGCACAAGCAGGGAGAGTGGCAGTGGGAGAAGCAGGCTTCCCATGGAGGAGGAGACCCCATGTGGGATTCAATCCTGGGACCCTGGGATCATGACCTGAGCCAAAGGTAGATACTTAATGACTGAGCCACCTAGGCACCCCTGATGTATTTTATTAGACTCTTACAGTTTCCCTTTAATAGGTCTTGTTCATGTTATACATAAATATTTCTGGGTTTGGTGCTAATATAAATGGTGTTGTGTTTTTAATATCAAGATCCAATTGTTCACTGCTAGTATGTAAGGAAGTGATAAACCTTTATGTATTAACCTTGCAGCCTGCACCTTTTCCTATAGTTATTTGTTAGTTTCAAGAAGTCTTTGTATGTGTGTGTGTGTGTTTGTGTTTTGTTTGCTGTTGTTTCTTTTGGGGTTTTCTATATAATTACATTATCCTTTAACAAAAACAGGTTTTTTTTTTCCCAATTTGTAAAATTCCTTTTCTTTCTCATTTTATTTCTTTAGTTAAAACTTACAATATGATGTTGAATAGTATTGATGAGAGGAGATATCCTTGTTTTGATATTTATCTTTTTTTTTTTAACTGATTGGGACACATAACATTTACATGACAAATTTCTCTAATGCCCAGATTTACATATGCCTACATATATTGAATACTCAATGGCAACTGTCTTATAATTTTTCTAATATATCTATACTAGCTGAAGTCCTATAGCAGTTTCCCTCAAAGGGAAAATATTCACTGAGTTTTTATGTATTCAAAACTTTTGCCTTCATGTAAACACAAAGTTTTCTTTTTCTGGAAGAAATTTGTATTTGTCTTGGGGGAAATTATTTGCTCAGGGAAACTTAACTCCTACCACTTGACTCAAACTTTTTAATGGTGGATACTCTTCCACAATCATCTTAGGTTAATTTTTTCTCTGGAGAAATATTAAATAAGTCTTATTAGTGACTTAGTTTTTCACTTGCTCATTCAAAGGATCCTATCTATATTTTTAAAGTCTAATAATTCTATAATATATTTGATATGTTAATAGTTTTCTCTTGCTGAAAAACAAATTGTCATAAACTGTGTATCTTACAGTTTCTGTGGGCAGGATTCTGAGCATGACTTCATTGAGGTCTTTTCTCAGGATCTCATACCTGTTATTGTAGTCTCATCCAAAATTTAGTGTTCTTTTCCAAGTTCATGTGATTGTTTTAGTTCTTTTGGATTACTTTGTTTCCCCCATCAGTGTGCGCACATAACGTTGATTGTATGTTACCTGATTTAGGATTATCAAAAACTTTTAGGTATATTATTTTTCAGGGTTCTAATGCACTGTTATACCACAGATGGAATTTCCAGATACCTATGTATTAAAAAATTCTTCTCTTCTTGGGACCTGCATGGTTTGGTGAAGCATATGCCTTCAATCCCAGTCCTGGGATTGAGGCCCATGTTAGGCTCCCAGCTCAGTGGGGACTCATGCTTGCCCTCTCCCTCCCAAAAAAGTAAATAAAATCTTTAAAAATTTTTCTTCTCCTCTATTTCACCTATTCATCTCCTTCATCTCTCCCGTAGTTTTTTCTCTTTTTCCTCCAGAAAAATATTCTGAGTACAATAAACTAGCAAAAAATGTTCAAGAGGATCAGCCAATTTTGCATATAAAATGGTTAATTTCACAGCCACATGACTGAATAAAGCAGGATAGTCTGAATCAAAGGACTGAAGGATGAAAACTTATTTCTTAATTTGGGAAACTGCCCCTAAAACTGTTATGTATGAAGTTAACTAAAGTAAATGTAAACTGCAGTCTGTTCTAAAAATTCTCTGAAGATAAATTATTGGGGCACCTCGGTGGCTCAATGGGTTAAGCCTCTGCCTTCAACTCAGGTCATGATCCCGGGGTCCTGGGATTGAGCCCCACATCAGGCTCTCTGCTCAGTGGGGAGCCTGCTCCCCACCCCCATACATGTCTGTCTCTCTGGCTACTTGTGATCTTTTTCTGTCAAATAAATAAATAAAATCTTAAACAATAACAACAACAAACTATTAATGGTGACATAATAGTACATTTTTTTTAGTTAACTGTTCCTGTTTGTCTTAGTAAGGCCTTTAAAATCTGCTGAAACTTATTTGAATGCTGAGTTTTGCTCCTGTTAATACTTTGTCTCTAAGGGTTTAGATTCATGGCTCATTTGTACATTCCCAATTATTATTGTATTATTTTTCAGATCTTTTTCTTCTCTTTTTAGTGTAAGATAATATTAAGGAATATGTTTACCTCTGATGACAGCAGTGGAGACTTTTCAGCTGAAAAATCTGATTTTCCTCCCTGGGAATGAGAGAACTGCAGAAAAGTCCTCTCAAATGCTGGACCATGGTCCCCATGGTTCTTAGCTTCCTATGTGTAAGGTTCCTAAATGACATGGTGGGTTAAGCAGTGACAATGCCAACTTGAAATATTTTATATTTACAAGTGCCAAACTATCATATTCTTGGAAGTAAGGTACTAAACATTTGAATGAAGGGAATTTTTGGATCTGAAGTGGTTTGGCCATTTACATTTGATTTTCACCTTATGAACATGCTTCCCTTCCTTCCATCATGCTTTGAACACCTGTCATATTCAAGGTGTGCTAAGTTTCTATAATTTAAAAGTTAAAAAATTTTACATGACTACATTAGCTAAAATAAATTTTCATCAAAATGGTTCACTGAGAACCTATTGAGAACCTATATAAAGTAGGATATTTTAGGAATAGATGTTAAGGTAGAGTTTGTTGTGAAACATGTTTTCTAATTAGGAAATCTATGAAGAGAAAATAAAGAAGGAAAGATTTGGCAAAGCAGGATACTAATGAGCAAAGTAGGCCCCCCAAAAACTTCAGGCAATGAGGTGAGAAGCTATGGAGTAGGACTTTGTACAAGACTTTTGGTGAATCAGCTCTTTGCAGCTGAGACAGATGCTGAAGGGATCTGACATCCGAAAGTAATTCCCCAACTTCAGTCCTTGCTGCTATACAAGTCCTCTGTGAAAGGAGGACTGAATAGCATATTGTGTACAACAGTCCACCCTTCACACCATGCAGATCTACTTCTCTATCACATTCAGGGACCAGCTGTTCTCGTGGCCCAATGGACCTCTTTTCCTTAAAGAAGCTTTAGAGAGAGAAGTTGGTGGAACAAATTACAGCCTCTGCACTGCAGTTGATCTCAGGTCTGTAATCAGTACTCATGGTTTCCCTCTTATACTATCTGTTATAGATTCCTTTACCCCAAATCTCAGTTACAATTTCTCTGGCATTCAAGCCTTTCCTTGCATATGACCCAGACCTTCAACCCCCAGTAGCCTAATTGCCTGGCAATCATATCTTATTTATACTGGGTTTTCTATATTTGTACATTTGGGCAATTGAAAATGAAGAAGCAACCAGATTGGTTTTACATGTATTAATCTTCTCTGGCTAAGATAGCACATCTTGCATAGTGGATGCTATTGAAACCAGTACTTGGTTGAGTTGTGGCAATCTATATTCATTTTCCAGGATCTATCTGGCTTTTTCAGGGTCAGACTGGTGAATTAAATGGAGATATGATGGTTGTAACACAACTAGCTTCTTAAGGTTGTTAATGATCTTTGACATGCCCCATGGGATGCATTTTTTTTTTTAATTTAATGCCTTGGTTGGAAGGGGGTAGCTTTTGGCTTTCATTTGGCCTTTCCCATCTTAATAGATGACCCCAGAAGGACCAAAGACCAAATGTGGACATTGGGCCAACTGAAAAGAAAATCTGGAACCAGTAGACTCACTATAACCCAAATATCATCCAGAGCTCCATTTATTATGAATCCTCATGTCCTACCTGTTAAGGAATCCATGGAGACTCTTTGGGTCTATGGTTAACAACATCAACCTGATGCTATACACAGCATATACACAGCTATACACAACCTGATGCTGTGTATAGCCTCCCTAACATCCTATGGGCTGAACCACCAATGGCAAACTTTTCTGCACAGATTATCCTGGGACTTGTCCTAGTTTTATCAGAAAATACTTCTCACATTACAAATATTTAAGAGCTTTGAGTCAGCACTTTCTTCTTACAGCCTTTCCTTCAACAAATATTAATTGGTTGCCTACTCTATGTAGAACACTATTTGAGGTCTCAAGTGTATAACTGACCCAAAAGAAGAAGAAAATCCTGAATATATAGGGCATATAATTTAGTGAGGCAAAGAAATAATTAGCTAATATCTCATTGTCAAGATATCTGAATACTGGGAAGGAAGAAAACATTTGTTTTGATATATGTATATTTGGAGATGGGTGGATAAGTTGACCTAAACAGTGTGGTAACTTGGAATACCATGCCTCATCCAATAGTATATGTGATGAACATTTATTTATTCCTCTAGACTTGGCTTATGTTACTTGTTTTATGAACCCTTTCTTAGTCCTAGAATGACATTTGTAATTACTACTGTGTATGGAGGGTTGAATGTGTGTGGACCTGTAGATATATATATTCCTCTGTTAAAAACTCTTTTGGTGAGGGGAAATATAAATGATTAATTTTAAACACCTGCAGCAAGCCCAATATCTGGCAGATTATAAACTCATGAAAAATGTCCCTTGGTGTATCCATAAAGGACTGAAATATGAATAGAATTTTTCTGTGTGGTAAGAATATTCTTCTGGGAAGATTTATAGTAAGTCTAGGCAATAGAAAACACCTCTATGTGATTAATTTATAGTGTGTGTGGAAGTGTAGTTATAATTTACATAGAAAATTTTCCATGTCCAACAGCAAACATATTCCAGCTCTTTGGTTGACTGAAAGGCACCCCAAACTCAGTCCATCTTAATGCTCAGTACTTTTCTCCCACAAATCCAATCTAATTTTAATATTTTTCTCAGAACAAGGCCTCCATAACCCTGTAGTTGCACCAGCCAGCTATCTAAGAGTCAATTTTAACCCTCCTTTCCTTTTCATCTTTTATATCCAATATATCACCAAATTCTGCAGATTTTATTTTTTAAATCCTGCACCTTCAATTACTTACCTACAGATATGTTATTTCCTCCTAAATTAATTTGCTGTTGAATTAATCCAGTATTCTCTCTTTACTACCACCAACCAAGATGTTGGTCCTGGCTCTTTATCTGCATTTGTTTCCTAATGGATACTTCCCTATCTGCCCTTTAGTCTGAACCAAACATCCTCTAAGGCACCCGCACATCAATCCCTTGCTTAAGTCTCTAGCCTCATCTCTACCAAGTTCTTATATTTTTGGTTCTCTCCATTCCAGATGAGATGGACATCTTTGAGTTTCTTGACTTGTCCTTAAGTACCTTATGCCATAGGGCTTTTGCACCCACTCTTCTGCCTAAAATACAAGCACCCCTCTTCACTTATTTAACTTCTGTCAAGTACTTCTACCTGAGTTCTGGTATCACTTTCATAGGGAAGGCTTCCTTTAGCCCTTGAGTGTATAATCCCTCTCATAGATATTCTTAGAGCACTACATGTGTATTATTTTCAGCCCTTATAATAATTAAAAGTTTTCATTTTTTGCATCTAAAATTAATGGCTATTCTTCCTTTAGAAATAAACTCCATACAAATGAGGACTTTGTCTATGCTTACCATTATGTCCTCTGACCTGAAACAGAGATGCTCAAAGATTTGCACTAAATAAAGTTTTGTGATCAAGTTGGTGCGGGGGCGGGGGGGGGGCTTTAAATACCAAAGTAAGGAATTTAAAAGTCACCACCTTTTTTATAAGAACTAGAAATGTTTAAAGAGTTTTAGAGCTATAACTCTCTGAACTGGGTAAAATTAGTTGGAGAGGTGAGGTTTTGCTCTCAATAAGTTAGTAGTACATTATGTGAAAAAGAGACTATGGAAACCTGAAGTAAAATGCTGGAGTAATAATGAAACAGATAGGGATGGTGCAAGAGAAGTTGTCAAATAGACACAACAAAGTTTGTTGACTAATTAAATATGGAAGGAAAACAACAACAACAAAAAAGGACTGAAAATGATTCAAAACAAGCCAATTGCATTTTATTTATAGAATAGAGATGAAACTGTAATATATATATATATATATATATGGCTATTTTTCTTTGGACCTCTACCTTCAATGTTTTATATACCTTTCTCATGCATTGCTGCATTGAAAAGAGACTGAGAATCAGCTAAAGCAAATACCTGGTCTGTTAAATTCCATATTCAGCAAAATTATTATTTCCTTAAGCTTGGGTAAAAAATTGCTTAAGTGTGTAACTTAATGAAGACTTAAAATATCTGAGTTTTATTTCTAAAATTAAAAGGGGAGTAAGCCCAATTAAAGTTCTTGCCCTAAAGTAATATGATTAATAGGACACAAATGTACCTGGTACCTAAAGCAAATACCTGGTCTGTTAAATTCCATATTCAGCAAAATTATTATTTCCTTAAGCTTGGGTAAAAAAATTGCTTAAGTGTGTAACTTAATGAAGACTTAAAATATCTGAGTTTTATTTCTAAAATTAAAAGGGGAGTAAGCCCAATTAAAGTTCTTGCCCTAAAGTAATATGATTAATAGGACACAAAATGTACCACCTAGTATTTTTTTTTAACATACTCAATGTTTATTTTCCTTTTTAAAAATTAACATATATAATTTGTTTCAGGGGTACAGGTCTGTGAATCATCAGTCCTACACAATTCACAGCACTCACCATAGCATATACCCTCCCCAGTGTCCATCACCCAGCCACCCCATCCCTCCCATCCTCCTTCCCTCCAGCAGCCCTCAGCTTGTTTCCTGAGAGTAAGAGTCTCTAATGGTTAGCTACCTTCCTGGTCCCATCTTGTTTCATTTTTCCCTCCTTTTCTTCCAAGACCCCCTGCCCTGCCTCTCAAATTCCTCAAATCAGAAAGATTATATGATAATTGTCTTTCTCTGATTGAGTTATTTCACTTAACATAATACCCTCTAGTTCCATCTACATCATTGTAAATGGCAGTATTTTGGTTTTTTGAAGGCTGCATGGTATTCCATTGTGTATGTTATACACAATTTTAAAAAGATTTTAAAATTTTTCATTTCTAAGAATAGTGTATAATTCTGTGAAGTGTAGAAATTAATATTGGATAGGACAGAACTGGGCTTAAACATTCTTTCTGAAAAGACTGGATTCTGAAAAACAATCTGAGGGTTTTGAAGGGGCGGGGGGTGGGAGGTTGGGGGAGCCAGGTGATGGGTATTAAGGAGGGCATGTATTGCATGGAGCACTGGGTGTGGTGCATAAACAATGAATTCTGTTATTTTGAAAAAAAAAAAGTATAATTCCTTCTGTGATCTCAGTGGTCTGATCTCTTTCCACCCAAAGCTTGCTGAATTTTTTCCTTTCTTTGATTACATATAGGGATTTTCAATTCAGTAGGATAGAAGTCTTATTTAGGAACACTAAACTGTGAGTTCTGGGATCCCAGTGGCAATTTTTTTCTTTTTAATCTATGTAGCCTAGTGGTGATTATTAGCTGCTAATTATAGGACTGAAGGAAAGGGATGGAAGGAAGATGGTTCCTTTTTAATTTCTATTAGTTAAGCCATAAAAAAAAAAGGTAAATAGATTAAGCTGGTAGCATGGAGAGGAAAGTAGAGACAAAAAGATGAAGAAACTGCTACTCAGATGTAAAGTGGGTTATTAAGGGTGATTGCATTGACGTTTCAAGAAAAAAAGATGTAGGAGGCAAAAGGAGCAATTAGAAGAAAGAAGGGAAGGAGGGAGGGAAAGGAAAGAGATGGGGTAGAGGAATTGAGAGACTAAGGGAGACTAGAGAAAAGAGGAACCACCGCAGTCTCCACTATTGTGCTATTATGGGTGTGCATCAGTGAAACAAATTTCGGGCTTTATGCATGACCAAGAGTCATCCCTAAAGAGATGACAACTATCGGCTTATGCCACATTTGAAAAGTAACAAGTAAGTCCTTAATTGTTTCTGGGTGGTGGTTACCGGGACTAATTGTGTTATGGATAATCTAATTATTAGAGGAGGGACAATATTTTAAGAGAAAAATGGAATTGTGCATCTCAAATAAGACAGTGGTGTCAGGAAAAAAAAAATACCTTTTATGGCTATGAAATATCTGTTGTCTTCCTAGGTAAGGCATAGGGTGACTCTTTGAAGATTTGGGTACCCTGTATCTTTTTAGGAATGTAATCCAAAGTCCATGTTGAGTCAAGGCTGAGACATGGGAGGATAATTCACTCTCTCTCAATAAGCCAGTTGTTATCTGATTAGTGTATTTCCCAGGTCCTTTATTTTCAAAGCCCTCTTAATCTTGAACTTCCAAAACAGTAAAAGTAGAGTTAAATATGTGCAACAGAAAACAGAGGGGACCAGGGCTTGATGAACTTTTGGAAATTCAGATTTAAATTGTAAAATTACCCAATTTCCAATTTTGTCAAATAAAATTATTTGTGGTCATCAGTTATGTTGAAAGTTCTACCTCAAAAAAAAATCTAGTCATTGTCTTAGAATCTCAGTGATCAAAAGAAAAGAAGGAGCCTAATGTATATAAACACATGGAAATTCTTCCCCAGAGAGGGATGCCTCTGGTCTATGTGGCCACTTGCATCAGAATCTTATCTACCAGAGTATAAAGCAGATTCCTGTGCTCAAGCTTGACTAATGAGTAACATCTGGGATGGACACTTTTTGTTTATAAAAGCACCACAAGAGGGCGCCCGGGTGGGCCAGTGGGTTAAACCTGGGTCTTCTGTTTGGGTCATGGTCTCAGGGTCCTGGAATCCAGCCTTCATCTGGCTCTCTGCTCAGCAGAGACCCTGCTTCCCCTCTCTCCCTGCCTGCCTCTCTGCCTACTTGTGATCTCTGTCAAATAAACAGATACAAATCTTAAAAAAAAAAAAAAAAAAAAGTAATTTTTATGCCTTCTTTTGTTTGGGAACCAAGGTCTTAAACTGTTACTTTTTTTTTTTTTTTTTTTAAGATTTTATTTATTTATTTGACAGAGAGAAATCACAAGTAGATGGAGAGGCAGGCAGAGAGAGAGAGGGAAGCAGGCTCTCCGCTGAGCAGAGAGCCCGATGCGGGACTCGATCCCAGGACTCTGAGATCATGACCTGAGCCAAAGGCAGCGGCTTAACCCACTGAGCCACCCAGGCACCCCTTAAACTGTTACTTTTTAAGCCTAGTTCTCTCTCTCTTTTTTTTTTTTAAACAATTTCATTGAAAATCTTTTCCTTTTATTGAGCTCCCTCGTCTAGCATTCTATCCCTTTTCTTAATTCTTTAAGACAAAAGCAAGTATAATCCCTCTTTGGCATAATTCTTCAAATACTCACAAATGGTATTTTACCTTCTTCATTCATCTTACCTTCCAAATTGTTTCAATTTTCTTCATATAGCATGGTTTATAGCACCTTCAATATTGCTTTCGACACTTTGAAAAGACTGTTTTAATCACAAATGTAGTTTGGCATACATATTTGATGTATGCAATTACATTTTCAGTTTCCAACCTAAATCCCATTAAATTATGCTGCTTCCACTATAATGTTCTTTTTATATCATTTCACCATGTATGCATCCAGAAAATAAACAGCTTTGCTGTATTCTCTATTTAAAAAAAAAAAAAAAAGAAAGAAAGAAAAGAAAAAAAATGTGTGTTGGGGCACCAGGGTAGCCCAGTTGGTTAAGCATATGACTCTTGATTTGGGCTCCTATCATAACCTCAGGGTCATGGTGAGATAGAGCCTTGTGTCAGTCTCCGCACTGAGTGTGGATTCTGCTTGGGATTCCCTCTCTCCCTCTCTTCCTCTCTCTCTCTCTGTCCCTCCCCAGCCTCTCACACATATGCGTGCTCTTGCTCTCTTATTTTTATTTAAAAAAATGAAAATAAGTGTACTATGTAATACAATTTCTTTTGACATTTATCATTTTAAGTTATATGTTTGTTACTCTTGAGAATTAAAGGGACACTCTCAATTATATTTTTTTATAAAACAGAGGTATTATTGAATTGTAAATGAAATTTATACCTTCAACTACCCAGAAGTCACAAGTCTCCGTCCTGTGTGTAAAACATGGATCTAGAATGTAACATTTAAATTATCACAAAACAAGTCACCTGATATATGCTTGTGACCATAGTCTGAATGTTTGTGTCCCTCCCACATTTGTGTGTTGAAAACCTAATCTCAAATGTGATGGTATTTGGAGATAGGGCCTTTAGAGATGATCAGGTAATTAATTCAGTTCTCTCATGGATGAGATTTGTGCTCTTATAAAAGAGAACCCAGAAAATGAGCTTCATCCCTCCCTATATGAAGAGCCAGTTGCCTATGAACCAAAAAGTAGGCTCTCATCAGGTAACAAAAGTGCCTGTTTTGGGATCTTAAACTTCCCACCCTCCCAAACTATGAGGAATAAATTTCTGTTATAAATAACAGAAATGTATTCGTTAAATGGTGTTCTGTTTTACCAGCCTGACAGACTCACAGCTTGTCAACATTATTATTTATTTATTTTTATAGTACCCATGGCTCAGTCATAGATAAGAAAATAGAAAAAGGTGTAGTTAGGACTATTAACCGAAGGGCTTAGATTCTGTGTTTTCTGTGTTTAGAGCACAGAAGAAGCCTTTTAGTAAAATAAGGGTTACCATTGTTTTGTGCACAATGGTATGTTTGATTTAAATGAAAAGTTTTTGGCCATTAGTAATTATATTTTTAATGTTAAATTTTTGCTTCTCAAAAATGCTTGATTTCTGGTAGACAATGCAGCAGACAGGTAGCTAGCACAATTTCAGTCTGGTTTTATTATTGTAAATGTTTTGCCTTTGAGTTCAATAATAATTACTAGAACTGGATGACATTAAATGGATGGTCAAATACTTGGAAAGTAGTTAATCATTTTGTACTCCATTGCTATCCAATCAAGAAAGCACATTTGAGATTATCATAAACTACAGAAGTGGGGAGGGTAAATTACATAAGGTATAAATTGGTTAAAGTAGTTTTTTAGAGAACTAGAGCAATTAGCTTTGTTCCCATTGTTTCAATTTCTGGCCTAATTAGCTAATGTGGCTAAAGAAAAAAAAAATTATCTGTATCCCTGCATCAAATAAACACAGTAAAGGCTAACAGATTTTGATAGAAAGTCCTATATTTAGGGAAAGTTGAGAAAAGCAGAGATGAATTTGAACTCACACAGAGCAACCAATGTTACCCTCATCCTAATCCTAACTTTGACTTGAAAGCAAAATTCCCCAATGCCCCCCACTCTCCCAAGATTTGGATTTTATATGGTAGAGCCTAGATATTGGAATCTTTAAAAATCTCCCCTAGCAATCCTAAAATACAACCACATTGAATTACTTGACAAATGACTAGTTATTCAGTTTAAGGATTTCAGAAGAAAAAAAAAAAAGCCCCTCATAAAGTATGTCATACATCAGAATCATAAATATGAAATAACTTTACATATTTAGACATGTAAGCAAACTTGAATAATTTTATCATATCAGTCATTTTTATTGGCTAGTCATGGGGGAGGAATCATTATTATTTCTTAAGGTGACTTTAAAATGAAAGTTTTCTCATTGATATAGCTTCCCTCAAATAAAGATTTAGCTTCCCTCAAATTATCCCAGTTATCATTGACAAGAGAAAAGGACATGTTAACCTGGAAGTTATTTATGACTCTGTTTGTCCAGAGCTATTCATTTGAAAATATAATGACATTAGAATTACATTAAAGATATTAATAGAATTTATAATTAAGGCCTATCTTCTATGGTATACATTAAAAGTTGACAAATGTTTTCTGTAAAGGGTCATATAGTAAATATTGTATATTTTGTGGGCTCTATGGTCTCTGTCACTGTTCAGCCTTGCATTGTAGCATAAAGTAGGCACAGATAACATATAAATGAGCGAACATGACTATGTTCCCATTCAGCTGTATTTATTATTTATAAAAACAGATGGTGGACTGGTTTGGGACCAAAGGGTAGGCTATAGTTTGCCAAACCCTGATCTACATTAGTTGAACTCTAATTCTCTCATTTTTAAATTCAGTGGTAAATGTTTAAATAGCAGAAAAGTATTAGGATCTTTTGGGGCTGCTCCAATGAGTCAGACTGGTAAGTGGAGAGTGAGGCACTGGCATCAAGTACACACATGCAAATCAAACAAATATACAAAAACAAAACCTCAGTAATTAAGATAAATATTATGAAATATTAAAACAAAATTTGGCAAACTCTAGAGCCCAAAGGTCCAATGTCTGCTTTTGTAAACAAAGTCTTATTTGAACCAGAGCTCAGATTAGGTTGAGGTGTGAGAGGCAGGATTGTGCAAGGGAAAAGTGGGACCTTATCTCTCTTTAAAATTTTGGTATTTCTTCGGTTGGGAATTTTTTGCATTAATGTCGATTATTTTTAATATAGCAAAATATATTACTTATATTTAATATAGCAAAAAATTTACTTAGCTTAGTTACTGAGCTGGACTCCAGATTTTATTTCTAAGGCAAATACTTTATTTTCTTCATCCTGGTTCTTACCTGGTTTTGATTGACATACTTTAATATCATTAACATAATTTCTTAAAATATTTACAAACAACCTAAATACATTTACTAATGATCATACTCTATGAGAGTTCTAGAATATTTCAAGTATTTCCCTTTTTCATAGATCTTAAGTGAGGGGTACCTGGTATGCTGAAAATGAGTTGTGGGTTTACCCTTGGAAAAGGTTAGATATTGCCTGGCATGTGCATGTTATAATTTTGAGTGTGTTTGCCATTAAATACATTAGACAACCCAGGTTACATGACTATTTAGCACTTCTATTAACTACTTCCTAGCTTTAAGGGAAGCTCTGTTTTTGTATGTTGTTTTGTTTTAACTTATTTTGTAACTTATTTATATTCTATTTTCAATTGATAGATCATTTTTCTTTTGATCAAAAATCTAGATCTAGGGGCTCCTGGGTGGCTCAGTTGGTTAAGCAACTGCCTTCAGCTCAGGTCATAATCCTGGAGTCCCGGGATCAAGTTCCATATCGGGCTTCCTGCTTGGCGGGGAGTCTGCTTCTCCCTCTGATCTTTTCCCTCTCATGCTTTCTTTTTCTCTCATTCTCTCTCTCTCAAATAAATAAATAAAATCTTAAAAAAATATTCTAGATCTAATAGACTTGTTGAATCACTATGTTGTACAACTGAAACTAATGTAACATTGTGTCAACTATACTTTGATAAATTTATGTATATAGGTTTTATCTATCTATCTATCTATATATATATAAATAAAATCTGTGCCTAGATACTTTTAGGTACCCAAAGAAGAAAAAGGTCTTATCTTCATTTTGGGGTCTTATACTATGCTTTCTGTGTAGAGAATATACATTCTGTAAATACCTACTGAGTTTGTTAACACACTTTTATTCTATGCCCACTAATGATTAGGTAAGACACAGTCCTGGGTGACCTCTAAGAACCAGCAAAACTCCAATAGTCATGATGGCCCATCTGTAGTACAATAGTAATGGCGACCATTCTGTTAAAGAGGGAAATGCATATGAGTAGGTAAATATCTTAGAAAAAGAGCATATTGCTATACTTGGTGTTAGGAGTGAGGCAGAAAAGGGCTATAGTTGGTGATGGTCCATGATCACCAAATACAGTGGGGAAGAGGAGAGAAGGTAAAAGGTTCTAGTACCATTTTCAATGTGTAGGGGGAGGGGATTTTCCCATGTCAAACAATTCTCATGAAATCAACTGAGTGTCCTAGAATTCAACTTAATTCTGACATTAACTACCTGGAGATAGCATCAGATTCCACAGGTTGAAGGCTTCATCCTTCAGACCACCCTCTGTCCTCCACCAGCCACATAAATGGGCATACACACAGACTTAAGAGGCCAATTGCAAGTCTAGGTTGTAACCTCTGCTTCTGACCCTATATGCAATAGATGATAAGCTCCAACAACCTTTTCCTTGGATTCTATTAATTTGCTGGAATAGTTCACAGAATTCAAATAAATATTTTACTTGCTAGATTACTGGGTTATTATAAAAGGATACAATTCAGTAACAGCCAGATGGAAGAGATGCATAGGCAAGATATGGGAAAAGGATGGGGGGCTTCTGTGCCCTCTCTAGGTGTGCCTTTCTCCCCAAATCTCCATGTATTCACTAACTAGGAAGCTCTCTGAATTCCTTCATTTTGAGTATTTAAGGGAAGCTTTATTACACAGGCGTGATTGACTAGATCATTGGCCGTTTATAATGGATTCAATTTTGAACCCCTCTCCCCTCCCTAGAAATCAGGGAATAGGACTGAATGTTCCACCCTTATACTCTGGGTTGGATCCCTTGGCAATAGTTCATACTTAGGTTATTTCTAGGAGTCACTTGATGAATATAAACCCAATTGTGATGTAAAGTGGCCTGTTATAAATAAGAAGTCACCCGTTTCACCTTTACGGCTCTAAAACAATTTCAGCAACTAAAGACAAGAGACCAAATATTATGATTGTCAACCTTAAAAATAGATAATAATTGTATTAGCAAAATGAGTTTATTTGAGAAGAGCAGAATTGTCATTTGGGACAGGCAAGCTATGGTGAAGCATAGGCACATCTGAAGAGATAAGAGGAGGGTTAGCATTTATTAGATTTTCAGAGGAAACTGACATGGATTGCTTTAGCAAAAGTTTACTACGGAAGAATAAGAGTTGGAAGTTGTAATGATTTCTCATAGGCTGCAAGCAGTGCATTCAAGCAGTGCATTAGTGCTAGGACAGGGAGGGATATTTCTTCTTCTTCTTTTATTTATTTTTTTTTAAAGAAGGAGATAAAATTGTTATGTGAAAAATATCCTCCCTTTGGGAAGATAATTTCTGCTGGTTATGCAGCTACAACAAGTGGTACAATGCAGGAGATCTCCTCCTTTGGGCCTTCCCTGCTCCGTTTTAAATAATGTTTCTTTTACACATTTTCATAAGATAAAAGATGCTCCCATGCTCAGGAAATTTCAAGAGTTTGGGAGTTGTGAGCCAGGAACCATAGGCAAAGACCAAATATATGAGAAATATACTTTAGACATCTGGCCAAATTTACATATTTCTTTTTTTTTTCAAGATTTTATTTATTTATTTGAGAGAGAAAGAGAGTGAGAGACCATTAGCAGGGGGGAGGGTAGAGGGAGAAGCACACTCCTGACTGAGCAGGGATCCCAGTGTGAGGCTCTGTCCTAGGACCCTGGGATCATGACCTGAGCTGAAGGTAGACGCTTAACCAACCGAGCCACACAGGTGTCCCCAAATGTACATATTTCTTAAGCCACAGTATTGCATAAAGTCACAAACTTACTGCATACCTGGCTATGATAATTTCCTTTAGCTGGCTTCCTGAAAAAGGCAACTCTTTTCTTTATAACTCTAGGATTTGAGCTTCTTTATGCCATATAAATTATACTAGAACTGTCATTATTATGTTTTAATTTATTTCCCTAAATATAGAAAAGAAAACCTCAGAGAAGTTAGGAGAACTAGAAATGCCCCTAAAACACAAGCTACCATTTTGACTTTAATGGTGACTCAGAAAGATAAGTCTCCATGATAATACAGTGACATGATTCTGTATGGTTCATGGGAATTAGTTCTGAAGTATGTGAATCTCCCTAATTTTCTCTACCAAGAGTAAGACTCGTATATAATTTCAACTAGACTGTATTAAAGGTTAGACATAAAGTAAAACAGACTACCTAATGAAAATAAAACAGTGCAAGAATTATTGTTCTAATATTCCATAGACTGAATTCAGAATCCCTTATCAATTCATCTTCTGGTTTAGCTGTGACTTGCTTCCATTTCAATTGCTAACTCCCTTCCATCAGCAGAAATGCTCCCACTAGTTCAATTTGTCCTACCCTTCAGAAAGATTTTCTTTTTTAGTTCAAGTACCACTTTATATCCTGCTCTGGGATTAAGATTTTATGAGTTACACAGAGGATTATCCTCCCCATTCTCTAGAATGCCCAACTCTTGAAAGGGTCAGTTAGTGCTCTATGACCCCAGGATCTTAATTACAACAGTGCATTTCGCATTATTTGGACACTTTATTCAGTCTTTGATAATAGGGAATAGTCTGGATTCTGGTACACCAAATGCAATATGGTTCTTTTCCTAGCCTTTCTTTCAGTGTCAATGAGTAGGAGTCCAAGGTCTTCCTTTAAGGACCAGTTGACAGAAATGATTATAAAAACATCTATATTAGATTAAGAAAATAAATTCATCATGTATGTAAAGGGATACATCTGCCATAGTTACATTCAAATTACACTACAAAATAGAAAACAGTATTTCAGTCTGAACCATGTACTTTTGTAGGACATCTATGAGTTCACAATTTTCATGAAAACAAAGATAGATATATAACTATATAACCAAAAGGTTCACCAAAGGGTTGATTGTAAAACAAGATAAGAACCAGCTCCAAGGTAAATTTCAGTTTTTCCCATTGAATGCATAAATAGAACTAGTAGAAAAACATATTTTTTCAGTGTACACAAGAAGAAGTTTGGTATTTCTATATCGGACACAATATGATTAGGTTATGTTGACTGGCTTGTGTCTACTCTATGCCTTATCCCTAAACAGACTTCAATGCTTTTTTTAAAGTAAGAATGAAGAGATAAACCTTAATTTGGATGTTAATACTATACTTATAGAATGTTAATAATATTTATTAGAATTTAAATTAATGTTATAGCATCTAAACTAAAGAACTCTAAAGTAGAACTTACTGCTTCTAACATTTGGATTGTAATACAGTCTTTGGATGTGGATATATATTTTTTACAAATTAATTATGGATTATATCAAATGCTTTCCCCCCAATAATATATTTATGAGATAGATGTTTTTAATAGCCCATATTTAAATGTTAGAGAACAACTCGAGAAAGATAAATTACATCCTTATGTTCTTAAATAATAAATAGTGACTGTTCTAGTAATTTATTTCTGCATAAAACACTGTTCCAACTAAGTGGCTTAAAACAGCAACAATAATTTATTTTGCTTGTAATTCGAGCAGGCCTCAACTGGGAAAGCTCTTTTCCTTGCAGAAGCAGCTCAAAGCCTGGTAACTCATTTTCTAGGGGTTGAAATCATCTGAAGGCTCTTTGATTCCTGTAGCTGATAATTCATGGTAGCTGTTGGCTGGTCCCTCAGCTGATACATCCACATGAGGCTTCTCCTTGTGAATACTTGGCCTTCTCACACTAAGTAACTGGGTTTAATAGTAGCAGTAAGTGTCTGTAGGGGAAGGAAAGAATTTTCCCTCTACATTTTTTTTTTCTTTTTAGTTCTTGGCTAACCCCCCTCCACCCTTCACGTAATAAAAAGATTAACAGAAACAAAAAAAGTTTAATAATGTATACAGCTCCTGTGTACATGGGAGATACTGAGGTAAACGAGTGACTCTCCAACTTGGTTCAAACCAGCACATTAAATAACATCTCTTGCCAAAGACAAAAGAAGTTGTTAGAAGGTGGGGAGTACAGTTATGGTAGGTTACCAGGAAAAACACAGTTTCATGTGAGTAAGGTTGTTAAGCAGAATTAAGTTGTTGGCTTCTTCATAAGATGTGAAAACCTTTTCTAGAGATTTAGTTATTCTCTTCCTAGTACAGAGAAAGAGACATCCTTACAAATGTAAATTTTTCTTATAAATGTAAATGTGTATTATAAAAGGGGAATTTATAATCTGTTTTCTGAGTTTCTCTTGTGTTTACAATTTCTTAAAAATGGTCACCTCGGAATTATCCTTGTGTCAGAGAGACTGGGACTGGGGTAAGTTCTGCTTCTTTTCATCCCAAGAGAAAAACTAGAAGTGTTTGGCAACTTTATGATATAGCCTCAAACACTTATGCCATATTCTATTGGTCAAATTAGTCACAAAAATCACCATAGTTTCAAAGGCAGGGTAGACCGATACCACTACTCTATAGTCGCACATCTCCTCCTATTATTGTAACAACAGTAAAACAAACAAACAAAAAACCTTGAAATTCCTACAGATGAAAATAAAACTTGGCCAATGAATGACCACTGAACTGAATACCATGAAAGATTATAATATTTTAAAATATCTTAGAACTAATGGAATTACAAAATTTATTTCAGCAATGCAGAATGTCAAGGAACTATTATAAAAGTTATTTCACAATAAATAACAAGTAGAATTCATCTTATTTTTTAAGATTTTATTTATTTATTTGACAGAGATCACAAGTAGGCAGAAAGGCAGGCAGAGGGGGGGAAGCAGGCACCACAAGTTTTAAAAATTTATTATCTCCTTATTATTCAGGATAGTAGAGTCATTGTAATCTCTATATTTGACAACTATTACCAAAGGAACACGTTCAGTTATTTATTTTTTGGTTTATTTATTTATTTTTAGTAATCTCTATACCCAACATGGGGCTCAAATTCACGATTCTGAGATCAAGAATCACTTGCTGTGCTGACTGAGCCAACCAGGTAACCCCAATTATTACCAATTTTTTTTTAAATTGAAGTGACAAAATGAATGTAACTTAATCACAGTGAGAAACAAAAATTTGGTAGTGATATGGCTGCATCCAATCTAGATTTTTTCATTAAACCATTACAGAAAACAACAGAAAAGAAAAATATCATTGCCAAAAGCTATCTAAGTTCTGAACCAGGGATACTATTTTTCCTAGTCACTAATGTCAAAACAAAAGAAGTCATTATTCACTTATACCACTCCAAAGTTTCTGTGTTCAGTGCTTCCTAATTAGGATGTTTGCTGATTCTTCCTTTCTTTCTCTGCTTATTTTCAAAAACATTCATGCCGCATGTCAGATAAGAGGAATAGGACTTTGAAAGGAGAAGAAAACATAATACATAAAAATGTCGGTTTTCTTTTACTTCTATCTACCATTTTCTATTCCAAGAATTCAAAAAAATACTTTTGCAGCACTTTTATATGCTAACTCTTGGGTTCATCTTGAGCAACAGTAAACAATACAGCCATAATCCCTGCTCCTTGGGGTTTAGGAGTTAGTTAGAAAAACTGGTATTACACAAGAAATGACTTGTCCAACAAGCAAGTGTGATTGATGATGATTAAGGAAAGGGGCAAGGAACAAATAACATCCCATAGGAAAAATCTTAAAGGCTTTTCTGCTTTTCAATCTTTAATTCCTACCACTGGTGCAGGATATTGAATGGATTAGCAAAATGGTTTTGTTTCTATTTTCTGAAGAGTGGCTTTTCTGAAGGGTAGACTGTAACACATATCCTTAGCCAAAACAAGAACTGGGGGGGGGTCACATTTAAAATTTATTATTAACACAGAGTATGTCACTCAGATTACTTCTAAAATGGGGTCCTCTGAGTTTATGCTGGTGTCCCTAAGGGATATTTAGTAACATAATAAAAAAAGAGCAAATAGACCTCTGAGATTCATGCCGTACTTCTATGTTAGCTTACTCCACAAGTAAACCCTGTTAGCCCTCTTTGAATTTAATGAAACCTGTGGTAATTTGCAAAGCAGTGGAGTATACCATAATAACCAGAACACCGAACTAAACCCCTGTACCTCATAAAGACAACCTTATATTCTATGGCCTTAAGGAGAAAGAATGAGAAAAAGGTGAATATCATTGTGGCTTGGAGGTCCGTGTTAACCTGCGAGACATCTTTAGCTAGTCTGTGACTCTTTGCTCCCGCAGGTCCTAATAATATAACAAATATGAGTTACATAAGCATGTTTTCTAAAACAAAAGAATAGGGTTTGTTCATTAGTTTACATATAACATGTAAGAGCCAAGGTAAAAATTGTACTGACAATTAAATATGTTTTTAGGCGAATGCGTATTGAACATGACTGAGAGGGAAGGACTGAATTAAATATACATGTATACTGCTAATGTTTCTCTAACACTGAACAACAGTGAGAGCGAAACATGAATCAATAGTTTAGGGGAATAATGAAATACACATAAAGCTAATCTGACATAATAGTATGCACACTGCACTGCATGGGAATTGACATTGCTGGTATGTAATTCGCAGTAATGGAAATCAGTATTTCTTTGATAAAACAAATTTCCATTTTGTTTTGCATTCTTTTTATGGCATGTGAAAATCTGTCAGTACTCTTTCTTTATATAATGCTTATTGAATAACTGTCATACTTTTACAATTTAACATCTACCCAATATTATTGCCAGATAGAAGATGCTTCTTTGTTTCTGAACTTCTCCCAAGTCATTATCCTTTCCTCACCATAGATACACATTATGGATCTTTGAGTGCATGCTCCTTGCTTTCTGTGTCAAGTCAGTGTCCCATCACTCAAGGAATTGAACATGCAAGATCAAACAATAATTATACTCCTGTTGTTCTCTTATAGAATTATAGCACAATTAAGCATTTTGTATATGTGCAGTTTCTCTTCCCATTATAGCTATATTCCTAATATTATTGTTAATCATTGTCCAGTTATGTATGTGCAGGTTTATAGTTCTAAGTGCAGCCATGATTCAGTATTTGACTTGTTCTCATCTAGACAACCAACAAAGCCTGAAAATAATTTCATACCTATGATAGTAGCAAAAGGAAAGTCTATGGCTTTATCAATATAAGTGCCTCCCATTCCCATGGAGGGAGGCCGCACGCATATATGGACTCCCTTTTGCTTGAGTTTTACAGTACCCTGAGTTTGAGTCCCCATCCTTTGATGGCACTGGAGCCTATCAGGTCAGCCCTGACCTCTACCAACAGCTATTTTTCTACCTCTGTTCTTCTAGACACATCCTTTAATTGGTTCCTAATTCCTCCATTCTTCTCTGGTTTCAGATAAAAACAAAACAAAACAGAAAAAAAAAACCCTAATTTTGAAAAGTACTTCACTAGACCAAAGATTACTTTAAAATTAGTAATTCTTTTTTTTCATTTTTGAACTTCTAGCCATATATTTTTCATTCATTAATTTATTCAATAGATGCTTATTAAGGAAGCACTTAAGAGGGTAATTAAGGTACTAAGCAAAAAAAGATGAGTGTTAAAAAAAGAGGTTGGACATTATGTCCTCATCTTAGAATAATAGCTAGCAAATAAAAATCAAAAAAGCTTATCTGAACTCCCCCCTTTTCTTTCTTTTCTTCCTGCCTTTAAGATTATCATTCACTGTTAATACTAATTTATCATCCATCATGTATAAGTATTATTTAGTCAATAAACAGAAAGCTCCCTAGATAGTGCAGGCAGGGGAGTTGAATGCCGGAAATATAGGGAAGGAAAACACACACACACCGGGAGAGTTGCTGCAGAAAAGGGAACACAGCTCAGTATCAGGAAGTTTCTATTTCTCTGGGGAAGAAGGCATAAATGGAGAAGGTGGTATCAAGACACGAAATGTCAATGGTAGTACAGTGATAGGACCTCCCCTTGAAATAAACACGAGTCATACTTGTTCTGGATGTTACCGAGACTGCCAGGCGCTGTTACTCCATAAAAAGCTCCATGGCTGCTGTTGAGTGTGCTGGGCTCACTCCCACCAATGCTCCTGCAGGACTGGTTCTCATCGGAACAATTTTTGCACAGCTATCAACCATAAACATGTGTACACACAAACAGCAAAACAAATGCAGCTACCTGAAAGCACTGGGGAGTGAACAGAAATAGGCAAATACTGGAGGAGGGTTAACACTTAGAAGAAATACACAGGACTAAGGAAGATTCCTATTTGCCTCCTCTTTAGCCTGAGAGCAGTGCCATGCAGGGCAGCTATAGCTCCAGTATAAAAACCACCTTCTTGCTGCCTGGAAGAAACTAGAGGGAAGATAAAGGCAGCCACAACTTCTGGAAAGTAAGGGAAACCTCAGAGGAAAGAGAGCCCTGCAGAGTTTCAAATTATATAGATAAACTCTACCGACATTTCTGTGAACCCTGAACTAGACATGTGTGAGGTACGTATCAAGCGGCCCAGCTAAGTTTAAAAGAATAGCTGAGATTTCAGCTAATGCCCAAAAGTGCAGAAGCAGGGTTTGCGGTTGGAATTTAACCATATGAACTGCCCACTATGTATGTAATTTTTTTGGTCATTTATAGAAACGTAAGAGAAACCACAACATATAATTAGTAATGCCCCAGGATACAATCCTAAATTACTCAACAAATGGGGAAAAAAAAAAAAAGCATTAGAGCAAGAGTTGGTAAACTTTTTCTGTAAAGGATGATATAATGGATATTTTAGGTTTGGGAACTATACAGTCTTGTTGCAAATATTCAACTCTGCCAATTGTAGTGTGAAAGCACCTATAGACAATATGTAAATGAAGGGGTATAGATAATATTTAGAAAATCATGTGAAGAAATGATTTTGACTTGTGGGGCATAGTTTACTAGCTTCTTGTTGAGAAATCAAGAGAGACCCAGAGATGACAGAGATGTTAGACTTTGGGTACAATGGTTTTAGTTGGCTTTTATAATTAGGCTAAAAGACACAGAGAAATCATAGCATGAGGAATTAAAAGTAGAAAATTTCAACAAATGAATAAAAACAAGAAAAATAATCAAATGGAGAAACAAATACTACAAAAAATATTAAACTCTGAGCTTGGAAATAAATCACCAGATGGGTTTAAAAGCAAATGAGAGATGACAGAAGCGTCAATAATCTTCAAGATAGATTAATAGAAATTATTATAAAGTATAACAAAAAAATTAAAAATAATAAAAACTCAGGAAACAAAGGGACAATATCAAGCAGTAGAACATATGGTTAATTAACATATAGAAAGAATTGAGGAACCATAAGCAGCACACACAAAAAACAAATGTAAAACCAAGGCACATCGCATCAAACTGCTATAAAACAAAAACAAAAAGAAAATCTTGAAAGTAGTCTTAGAAAAATAAGCCATCATATTTAATAGAATAATTATCCCAGTGATTGCTAAGTTCTCATCAGAAACAATAGCAACCACAATACAGTGAAACCATATATTAAAATACTGACAGAAAAAAAAAATCCTTTCTAAATTTTGTATCCAATGAAGTATCCTTCAAGAATGAAAACAAAATAAGACTTATTTACAAAATAATCTGGGATAGTTTGCTGGCTGTAAATGTTCACTAGAAGAAAAACTCAAAGGAATTCTTCAGACTGGAGGTAAATAGTACCAGATAGAAATTCAGACTCTTAGGAAGGAATAAAGGGCACCAGAAATGATAAATCTGTTGGTTAATATAAAAGATTATTTTCCTTTTAATTTTTTTAAATGCATATGATATTTTAAAACTTTTAGTGTTTTCACCATAGGGTTGAAATGCTTATAGATGTAATACATATGAAAATCATTGCATAAAGAATGTAGGTTATTAAGTATACCCGCATTTCTACATTTTACATATTAACTGTAAGAAGACTGTGAAATTTATGAATGGATATCGTAATCCCTAGAACAATTTCTAAAAGTAATCAACCTGGTTTAGCTAAAAAGAACAAAAAGCAGAACCTAAAGAGAAGACAAATAGTAAAGTGTTAGACCTAGCTTTAACCATAATGATAATTACAATAAATATTAATAAACTGAATACTTCAGTTAAAAGATAAAAATTATTGGGGTGCCTGGGTGGTTCAGTGGGTTGGGCCTCTGCCTTTGGCTCAGGTCATGATCCCAGGGTCCTGGGATGGAGCCCCACATCGGGCTCTCTGCTCCGCAGGGAGCCTGCTTCCTTCCCCCTCTCTCTCTCTCTGCCTGCCTCTCTGCCTACTTGTGATTTCTCTCTGACAAAATCTTAAAAAAAAAGATATAAATTATTTAAATTGAGGGCACCTGGGTGCCACAGTCAGTTAAGCATCTGACTCTTAGTTTCAGCTCAGGTTATGATCTCAGCGTCCTGAGACAAAGACTTGTGTTGGGCTCCGTGCTCAGCTTGGAGTCTGCTTAGAGTTACTCTTCCCTGCTGTGCTCATTCACTCCCTCTAAAATAAAATAAATTTTAAAAATTGTTTAAATTGGAAATAGACATTAAGTCCCAACTATATGCTGTCTGCAAGAGATGTACCTTTAATACAAAGATATAAATTGAAAATAAATAGAAAAATACAAATTCAAGTAGTAAGGAGAAGAGTTCTCCAATGTCTATATTACTGTCAGATCAACTGACCTTTAACAAATCATCAGGAATAGTTTCATAATGGTAAAAATATCAATCTGTCAGGATGGCAAATAATACTTGTATGTGTTCCCCATAAGTGTTTAAAAATACATGTTTCATATACATTTACCTCACCTGTTATTAGTTTAATTGTCATAAAGGAAGAAATAGTCAATTGCACAGAATTGAAAATTTAATACTACTGTCAGCTACTAATACTGCTAAAAATAATAAAAAGAGGAGTAAAATACTAAACGACAAAAAGAACACTATCAACCATGTTGACCTAAGAAGCATTGATGGAATACAAAAGCCAAGACCTCCAGAATTCATATTTGTTCCAAGTACATGTTGTACATTCGTCAGTGCTACTCAGGACAGGAATAGTTGCTTCTGTGCAGAAACCACCACTGTCACTGCTGGACTAGAAGTTTGCTGATGCATATGGTGCTGGAGCCTCTGTTGTCTGCATTGCTGCATCCCTGAGCCTCTACTGCTAATGCTACTGCAATCAGGGTTGCCAGGGCAAGGAGGAACTACTGTTGCTGCTTTCATTGGGTGACCACCAGAAGCACAGCAGCATGACTTCTTTCTCTCTTCAGCCTTCTAATTTGGCTTGAGTCCCCCCTGTTGGCAGAAGCTAAACAGAATCCAACTGGCAGGGGAGCCTACAAAATACAGTTTTCAGGCCTCTGTACGTGAGGTCCAGAGGGAAAATATGTTAAAAAGAAAAAAAAAAAAAGGCAATTTGAGGGTAATCCCATAAATAGTTCCCTTAAATTACAATTTCAGTTTTATTGCTGGTGAAGCTTAATAGAAAAATATGACTTAGACAAAAACAAAGTTTGACTTTTTACCACTTCTCATTTCCTATTGACAAACTAGACCTTAAAATTCACTCTTATGTGGATGGCTCAGATGATTTAGTGTCTGCCTTTGGCTCAGGTCATGGTCTCTGGGTCGTGGGATCGAGCCCCACTCTGCTTCTCCTTCTCCCTTTGCTGCTCCCCCCCCCCCCAACCCCTACTCATGTGTGATCTCTCTCTCTGATCTGTCTCAGATGAATAAATAAATTCTTTAAAAAATATTCACTCTTGGAGAATACTGGATCTTAACACAGACATTTACCTGGCTACTTCCATTGATCATATGCCCTGATTCAGATTCTTTGAGTGCAGCATAGAAAAAGCCAGTAAGAATGATAGTCTTACAAGTGAAGGGCACATACCTGTACCTGTGCACTGAAGCTATACATACCATCATCAGGAAGAAGAGCAGAAAGTTTATAATTTGACACATTGTACTTTAAGATAGATCTTAAAACATGGCAGCAACATTTTTAACACTTTGCCCAGCAACAAATACAGCCTAGGTTTCTTTTTCTTGGATTAGGAGAAGTTTTAGGACTTCTTTGACTATTAGATACTACATTATAAAAGGCTGGTCAGCTATACTTTTGCTTACCAGAAACTCACTTTCAGTGTCCTGAGATCACTTGTAAGAATTCTAGCTATCCTGGGGCACTTGGCTGGCTTAGCCCATAGAGCATGGGACCTCTTATTCTCAGGGTTCTGAGTTGGAGCTCCATGTTGGGTGTAGAGATTACTTAAAAAACAAAAACAAAAACAAAAACAAAAACAAAAAAACAGCTACACTGTAGCCAACATGGTGTGAGAAGCCCAAACCACATAGTCTAAGTGTAGTTAACACTCTAGTCCATGGTGCCAGCTGAACTCAGCTTTCAAGTCATTCTCTCCCAGGCACCAACACATGAGCAAAACAGGTTCTATGCATCCAAGTCACTGGGCCTTTCTGGCTGGATGCCCAAGTCCTTGCAAAGCAGATACAAACTGTGACAACACAACTGCACACATAATAACGCAGTGTAGTTTGAAGTCACTAAGTGTGAGGAGTTTATTAGGCAACAATAAATATAAAGAGTGGTAGATGAGTTAAAGAGTTTTAGCTAGAGGCTAAAACTCAGTTCTCTCAGTCAAATAAATGACTTCCTCCTGGAGAAAGAACTACTCTCCCTTGTACCTTAACACAGGCTCCTTTTCTAAGGGCTGAGCAAAAACTCAGCGGGCAAAAGATGACTATGTACAGATGGGAAGATAAAATGAAGAAAACAAAAGTAAACACTGTAAAATCTAATAATAGTTTTAAAGCTCTAAGTATCTAATAAGATATTCGATATTATTTTAGTGAATACTAATTTCTGGCTAAAAACTAGTAGTCCAAAAAAACTAGTAGGAGTCATGCAAATATTTGTAAATGGATTGTATTTTCTTTATTTCAAATTACGTTAAACTCTATATTATACTTGTCAAATTTTGTTGCTTCCATGGTCAGTATCTAGCAACTTAACTAAAATAATTAGACTATAAATATATTTTTGTAGTAAAATTCCAGGAAGTTCTAAAGAGACACACAAGAGAATGAAGGAAATCTCTTTGGGGGAAAAGCATATCTAAGTAAAAGTTCAAGAAAGCTCAAAGACACATAGCCATATTGGTTTTTCTCTATTTCACTGGTTTAGTTTTTTTCCATATACAAATGTATAATTGCTTAGATTCTTGACTTTTTTTGTATTCTTCAGGTTTTTTAATTTTAATTTTAATTTTTGTTTTAGGATTTTTTGTTGTTGTTTTTTTTGTTTTATTTTTGTTTTTTTGTTTTTTGTTTTTTGGGGTTTTTTGTTTTGTTTTGTTTTGTTTTAGAAGAGAGAGAGAGCCAGAACACACAAGCATGAGCATTCGGGGAGGGTCAGAAGGAAAGGAGAAGCAGATTCCCTGCTGAGTAGGGAGGCTTATGGTCAGGCTTAATGTGGAGTTCCATCCCAGAACCCTGTGATCATGACCTGAGTCAAAGGCAGACACTTAACCAAATGAGCCACCCAGGCACTCCTTTTCAGTTTTTTAAATAAGAAAACTCTTGTCTATTCTTTGCATCACATGGAAAATTTTCTTGTAGGTAAAGATAGTTTTATTGTCTATTTTTATTGCTCTTTGAAGGACAAATGTGGTTTTTAGTCATGTTGTAGACCTTCACATTATGTCACTGTAAGGAAAAAGTCCATCCACATTTTGTGTGATGGTGTCTCCCACAACTGTCTTTTTTTTTTTTTTTTTTAACTTGTTTTTCAGCTGCTTCAAATTCCTGGTCTTCAAGTTGCTACCTTCAAGCTGCTACCATAGCTTAACTGTCCTATTAAAATTAAACTACCTGCTCTCCTATGACCAACTGAAGGTCATATTTAACAATTATTACCTCATTCCAAATGGCACATTCTTGAAAGAAAGAAAACCTCTCTGGAACTGAAAAATCAAATATTGGCAATAATGGAAATGTCTCCTATTTTTCAGTTGCTAGTTTATTTTTCCATTCTAGGTTACATGGTAGGTATTAAAAAAATAACAGTTAACAAACCCCCAAATATTGGACACACAATATAAACAAGGCATTAATCTAAGGTGTTATCTTAACTAAGTAGCCTACAGGAAACAAACAAACAAAAAAATTGTCACCATCACTCTCCAGATAAAAAACTGAGGCTCATAGTTGTTAAGACAATTGCTCAAAGTCACACACATAATTAGGAGTGACAGAACCAAGAATCAAACTTGGGTACTCTGACAACACCGTCTGCAGGCCAAATTACTCTGTTGACATCCCAGCATACCATAACATTCAAATATATTTCATTATAATTTTTAAATACAAAGGTAATACTACTGTAACTATTTATGTGTGACTTTCATACATGTCCTCATTTTGGAGCAAAGAAACACCTGAAAGAAGTAATTGGAGGCCATGATCTGATTTATAAGAGCTCTGCATATACTCACAAAATACATTTTAAAGATTTTTTTTATTTACATGTGTCCAATTTATTGGTAAAGTTTTGAATGAACAAAGAAATATGTTTGATTTTAAAGAGCCAAAACTCAAACTTTTCTTTGAATACAGGGAAATTAAACAACTTCATCACTCTAAAACCCGATTCCCCAAGAAGCTTGCTAATGTTCAGATTATGAGATGAAGGAAATATATGTTGAAAGTGTAGTGTTGATATGCTACCTAAATACATAATGTGTTCATGCCTCATCAAGGAGAGCTAGATAGGAAATTCTGCAGAATACTGATGATCACAGAGAGAAGTTATATAGTTACACATAAAATGCTTATTTAATACACATCTATCTTTCATGAAATCAATATAATTTCTCTATAAAATTTAACTGCTATCTCATAACTTCTAAAACACCTTATCAAATTATTTACAACATTTTACTAGTTCTTTTGTTACTCCTTTACAGCATTTGCTCATTTAACTTTCCTACATCTATTTACATGAATTATCTCTGCCACTAGGACACAAAGGGCCTAGAGATTAGGATTGTATTTGTATCCCCAATGCCAAGGCATAGTATGTGGAATAAGAAAATATTTAGAAGGGCGCCTGGGTGGCTCAGTGGGTTAAGCCGCTGCCTTCGACTCAGGTCATGATCTCAGGGTCCTGGGATTGCGTCCGGCTCTCTGCTCAGCAGGGGGCCTGCTTCCCTTCCTCTCTTTCTGCCTGCCTCTCTGCCTACTTGTGATCTCTGTCTGTCAAATAAATAAATAAAATCTTAAAAAAAAAAAAGAAAATATTTTGAAAATGTTTTGTAATGAGTTTTTGGCATTTCTTTTCTTTTTGCTTTAAAGACTTTATTTATTTGACAGAGAGCAGGGGAGCACAAGCAGGGGCAGCTGGAGAGAGAGGGAGAAGCGGGCTTCCCACTGAGCGGGGAGCCTGATGTGGGGCTCTATCCAGGACCCTGGCATCATGACCTGAGCTGAAGGCAGTCACTTAGCCAACTGAGACGCCCAGGATCCCCTCTTTTGTGTATGATAGGCAAGGCTGATTATAAGCCAAGAAGATAGCTTGCAAAGAACAATCCAGGTAGAGGAAAGAGGAAGTGAGAAGTATGGAAGAAGGACTGAGCTTGAAGTATACAAAATCATCAGGGAGTATGAAGCACAGTGAGTGAGAAGATAATATCTTGGCATTGAAGTCCAAGAATTAACCAGGATCACTGTTGTATGGAGATTTATAGATCATAGCAAGAACATTGAATGTTGTTGCAGATTTAGGGATGTAGGGAAACACATGATATATATTATAGTGCTATGTCTGCTTTAGGAAAAATAAATAAAAATAGCAATATAGAGAATCAGTGGGACCAAATATAAGACCTTTGCATTATTTCAAGAGATTAATAGTAATATAGACGAGGATGTTAGCAGTGAAGGCTCTGAGAAATATTTATATTCTAGTTTTATTTCATAGGTAGAATGTTTCATAGGGTCTTTTGATGGGAATGATGAAGGTTATTAAGATAAAAGAATGATTTAGGGATAACTCCTCATCTTTAGATTTGTGACTCTGGGTGAATTGAAGTGCCATATTGTGAAATGGAAAATAAATTGTGTTTATTTTTGAACACAGTATTGTAATGGTAAAAGAATTCTTATGTAAGGTGGGTTAATTACTGGAAGTCTACTGATTTCCTAATAAGGATGCCATTTATTTTAAAATAATCTATTATAATTTCTTCTGCTAAGGTTATTTTTACTAGTCATTTCTTAGAGTATAGGAATTTTATAGTTAAATTATGTAGTGGAATATTTCTATTATTAAGCAGTTATTTTAACCAGACCCTGTATTAGGATTTCCCGAGTTGGCTTGTTATGCTGTGTGCAGTTAATAATATAGGAAAATCACACATAGTTTTTGTTGAGATTACCACATACCGTTTATTAATCCTAAGAGAGCAGGGCAGTGTACACCAGTTACATATACCAGAGGAGAACTTTGACTACTTGGGGGATAGCAAAGATGATCACAATACCAAGAATAGTGCTATTCTATTTCTGCCCACTGCATGTTGGTATTGAAGACAAGAACGTAGTCAGTCACGTACTAGATGGAACAATGTTTTACTCACATAGAGAAGATAAAGAGCAAGATCAGTTTCAGTCGTGGGTCTTTCCCAAAAGCCAACATAGAATATTTTGCCTATATACATCCTTCCTGTGCCATAGTACAGGGACCCTGTCACCTCATCATGGAGGGCAAATTTAACCTTGGAATTGGACAGGTGTCATATGACACACATGCTTTAAGCAGAGACAACAGCATATTTATTGAGCATAAAGCAGAGAGAACTATTCCCACACTGGTGATAAACCTGGCACAGGCTGTGTGATCTCCCTATCTCTTGGGAAGGAAGAGTTCCAAGTTCAGGGCCAATTCCTATGTAGCTGAATTGGGGCAGAAAGACTAGGCATGAGACTGACTTTGCCAACAGTTTTCTATGGGTTCAGGTCTGAGATAGATTAAATCAGGAAAGAGAAAGTGTCATTTGAACTGAACTAGAAAGGCTAAGTAAAACTGGGTCCTAATGAAATTAAGGAAGAAAAAAAGGGAATGAAGAGTTGTACTAGAAAATAAATTACAACATGTAGGAAGAGAACATTTAGGGTGGCCATGTATGGTATGTAGTTTATGATGGTTAAAGATACGACAGAAAATACATGTTGAGAGGGGCATTTTGAATACCTGGTTAAGAAAGTGTTATCTTTTGTTATTTTCATTTGTGCCACTTAATTTCGCTTGAAAAAGAACAAGAAGTTAGTAATGCTTTTAAACGACTCATGATAAGAGGACATCTAGACACTAGCTAAAAGGCAAAATGGATGATTAAAATTAAGAAATCCTCTAGGAAATCTGGTACGAAAATGGTTTCCTGCTAATGATTTATGAAATATTAGTTCCTTTAAACTCTTCCCACAATTCTTTCCATAGCTGCTATCGAGATAGAAGGATTTACTGAATTAAATGACTTCACCTTCATATTTCTACCAAGAGTGAGGGACATCATGAATAAACTAAAAAAACACAAGAACTATGATTAAACATACATTTGAAGTAATAACCAGGGTTTTGGTTGTTTTTTACTGAGATGCTCCACTCTGCAGGCAGCATGCACTTTTTAGGAAACCTCAGTATTTTGAAAACACAATTTCCAAAGCAAAGTAAAATCATGATTTTGATCACAATTTTGAACAATGTAAAATAATGACTCCTATAAATCTAAAATATATCAAAGATACGATTTAACTCGATAATTAAACGAGGAAACCAGACAGATGTTCTAACTGATTCAATGGAGAGTCCAAAGAATAGATACGTTTATAGACCAGGATTACTGAAATGAATTTGCAAATGGCTGCAAAACTAGCTTTTTACACAGGAGGGTGAGTTGTTCTGCCACTGAGCAGAACAGGTTTGCATTGCCATCAGTTCTTTAAAATTTAGCTTTTATCTCTACAGAGTTGTAAAATAGCTGAAAGAAGACAATCCTGAATATGCTATTGAATCAGATAAAGTTCAGAGGCTCTAACATTCTGCTGAAAAGATATCCAATAATCCTCTTATTTCAAACTTACATTTCCTTTTACCTGTGAAAGGATTTGACAACAAATGATTTCACGTACATCTCAGGATAGTGTTCTCCTCTGTGTTGGACTCGGAAAAAGACCAGTCAGTAAGATAACGGTGGATGTCTCTGAAAAGATTTCTGCAAACAGATCATCAATCCAGAGGTAAAATGTAGTACAAAAGAGGAAGGTTATGGAAGTAAATGGATTTAAAGTTGATGTTTTCTCAATTTTTAAGTTTACCTATCCTGTGTAAGGCCTTGTGAAATACTGACAAGCACTGGACAAAGCCTTACTTTAAGGCAGTTATATTCTCACTTGGGATATAACATATACTTGAGAAATAATGTGAGGTCTTCCTAAAATTAATGCCAGATAAGAGATTGAGACAAAAAGGTCTTTTAAAAGCTAAGGAATAGTGGTTTCTGGTGAACTGGGAAGCCTTCTCAGAGAAGACAGCTGGAGTTGAATATTTAATTAAGGTTAAGGTTCATATATATTTAGGGCCAGAAGGCAAGGCTTTCTCAACTTTCAATATTAATTAGGGAAAAACAACAATTCTAGTTTGGCATTTTTCCTCTTAAAGCTTGATGTCCTAAACCTAAGGTCACCTTATTCTGGATATAATATATTCCAGTTTTCTCTCTTTTTTTTTTTTTCTAAAGAGAAACTATTTGTGTAGAAAAATGTTTTTTCATGATAAGAATAAGCAAATACAATAGGTTGAATGGGAAAGGAATACAATTTATTGAGCACTCAATATATATTTCCTTAAAAATAGGAGTCAGAGGGGGGCAAAGTTAATAAGGACAAGAACATCAGTGTAGCGAGGTGATGAAAAGCCTAATTACATCTTAATTGTCTGAAGAGTTTTTCTATTTATTTGCACTAATTCCTAATCAGTCCCAAGAACTCATTCTGCTCAAATACTGTTTCGTTTGAAAGTAGAAGCAGTATTATTTTCCTAACCATATGAGCTTTCCTTGTCCCTTCACATACCAACTTGTTGTCAATCAATCTGTAGACATCCAGATATGTTAAGTGGGTGTCTTATACAAAAACAAGGCTTTTGATCCACCACATATTTTAGTATCTACTCTCAGTAATGCGCTCAGTTATACTTAGGAAACAATTACTTTTAACAGCTATTTATTTTCTAAAAACTGCAATATGGAATATTTATACTTTGGCTCAAGAATGGCAGTGTTTTGGGGTGGCTTTGTGTTTGTAGCTGTAATTTACCTATTTCCATTTTTAAATACTAGAAAAATTCCGATTTTATAAAAAGCAAATCAGAATCTTATATTAAAAGAATGTTACTCAGACAGGAAGGGGAATTGTATTTTTAAATAGACTTCTCACCGTATTATGGTATCTTGAAGTGGAATGTTCCTGATAGAAAACAGTTTTGTATTAAAGGATCATTTTTACCCATTTTTCTACTGCATGTAATAAGAGACCTGATAAGGGCAAACAATATGAAAAAGAAGGGATAAATTGTGAATAAAATTAAAGCAAAGAAGCTCCCCTTATCCCAACTTGTTATCCATAAGCAATGTAGACTTTGTTGTTGTTGTTGTTGTTGTTGTTTGTTTGTTTTTTTAGTAGAAGCAGCAAAGATCAAGTTATGATGTTCCCTCCAATCACTGCAATGGTTGCATACCAACAGTGAACAGGAATTTTAAATAATCAATACAGGGCAGTCTAGGGAATATTAGGGAATCAACAATAGTAGCAAACAAAAATAATACAAGTAAACATGGCAAAATGATCTTACATGGGATATGTCTAAAATATATATATATATATATTTTAAAACTTGTCTGCCATATAGAAGGAAAGCATTTTCACTTCAGTGAAATGTGGAATCTTACATAGTGAAAAGAGATTGATCTTGTGTTGTCAAGTGACTGGCAGAAGTCAGTCAATAAAGCACCCCAGGGCCCCTAACTTTCTGATATATGTTGGAGGGATATAATCCTCAGCTCCAAATTTATAATCTTGCAACACAAACTGGTAGACATAACATCATTAAAAACTTAGATAAGTCATTATATAATCATTTCTTAAACGGAATGCAATTGGATTTAGATTAGAAAAAAAACTTATTGTGAGGGTAGAGAAGGCTGTGATATTATCAGAGGAAGCTGATGGACAGGTTATGTTCTCCATAGTAATGAGTAAAAGGGTCCAGGCAATTGCAAAATGAGGGGAATGGCAAAAGCAAAGACCCCAAAGTAGAAATAGAAATGGGTTGTATGTGTGACATGGAGAAAACCAGGATGAGTACAGTGAGAACTGTGTGTTGAAGGTTGTCATGGATAAAGCTCTCTGGGGATGATTAAGGGGGTGGTTGTGACCACCAAAGAAAAGCATGTAGGTTTCTCAATATGAGTCCTTGATTAGGATTCTGAACAAATGAAAGAGTCAAAAGACAATCTACTTCCCTGACAAGACAGGAGTTGCTTTAAATCACACACACACACACACACACACACACACACACACACACATCAACACACACACACACCTCAATTTCTTGAAAAAATTACAGGTTAGGAGGTTATCTAGACTCTGATTAAGGTTAAACTGTGGTAAGTAGTACAAATAAAATGTATTACCTTGAAGGAATGTGGCTCCACCCTAAGAATTCTGAAGTAATGGGCTATTGCATCCTGCCCTGCCTAAATTATCTGGTATTTTCTCAAGGTTGTTTCAGAATAAAGAAAAATTGAAGGAAACCATAAAAACTCACCTTAGGTTATAGATTCCTAGGGTGGTTCCCTTTGCAAAGAGTATTACTGACCTCAGATTTATGGTAATTTTTCACCTCTCCCCTCAATATTTCTACCACTTCTTGGCACAGCAAGGTGATTGATTAAAAGGACTGTCAGGTTGTCCTTTAATAACCAGAAACATGGATGGATTGATTGTCACATTAGCAGCAACTCCCTGAGAGGAAAAAAAAGTTGAAATACAAGCTCTGGGCAATTGCAGCCAAGCAAAAATAGCTTTCCTGTCAACATGTTATTTTTTTGTCTGTTTGCTCAGTAGCTTAGTTACCAAAAGTGGGAAATAATTATACAAGGCTACTGAACAAAATTTTATCTTGAAATATTAGCTTCTTTATAAACCTATGTTGTCAGAATTCTAAAAATAGTATAATTAATAAAATTAGCTGCAGAATCCTTTTGTATTAGGAAGATGCGTATTAATAATCATTTATATCACCAGAAACTGTGCAGCATGTTCAGGCTTTTCCAATCACTTAATGGCTTCAACTTCATTAAAAAGAGGCTCTGAATAAACATATTTTCAGTGTTTTAAAAATTACTGCCAGAAATTTTGTTAAAAAATTTCTGAAGCTAAAATAGTTTTACATAGTTTACTAGGTATTTTAAAAATATATTTTCTTAAGAATATAAAATAAAACCACCGTGAACATCCATTATCACCACTCAGATGACCAGTAATGGATATTAATTTGTGGGCTGACATCTCCTTGTAATAATCCTCTAAATTAGATATATTTTCCAAACTCCATGGAGTATGTGCTCATGAAAGAAAGTCAGTCTTACTAGAATCAAAGTGTATTCTAACCAAAGTACTGCTCTGATAGAAATGTAACATCATGTTTTCAAGTTTTTATGAAGCCTACATGTGTGTATAATTCTTTTCATAGCAAATTTTATCCAGTTATAATAAGCTTAAAAGAGAAAAAAATTAAAAGCTTCCATTACATTTTAGTTAGGTTTTCTATTACAAATTTTATCCTGTAAATACTGCACAAATCCATTTAAATAAGTCTCATTATGGCTTATATTTCAAAAGAAATGTTTTGACAGTTAACCCTTGAGCAACAAAGGTTTGGACTATGTGGGTCCACTTATGCATGGATTTTTTTTACAGTAAAGTATTATAAATATGCTTTCTGTTCCTTGTGATTTTCTTCAAGTTTTCTTTAGCTCACTTTAAGAATGCGATATACAATACATATAACATACAAAATATGTGGTAATAGACTATGTGATTGGTATGGTTTCTGGTCAACAGTAGACTAGTAATTAGTAGTTTTTGAGGAGTCAAAAGTTACATGTGGGCTTTCAACTGTGCAGGTGGTCAGCGCCCCTAACCCCTGCATTGTTTGAGAGCCAATTTTATCTTTAAAGTGGCTTATCACCCTACCCGTCAGCTGTTCTGTAGTCCAGAAAAATACACTGTTTCTAAGCTCAGAAAGACTATGTATGACCCTCCTATAAATTAGTTCACAGTTACAGTCATTAGTTAACTTTGTGACTAGCTTTATATATGTATGGCAATTTACAATTTATCTAAAACATTTCCTAGTTAATTAATATAGACATTTATAGATGCTTTTAGACATGATTAAAATGATCCTAAATACTCTTAGGACATATTTGATTAATGGTTTTTGGTCAGGCTGAGGTATAACAGCAAATATTTTAATGTGTTCTTTAAAAAGCAATAAAGGAGGAAAAATTCTGTCAAATTGTACTTCTTCAGTTTGGTTTGAGAAATAGTTTTCTATGACACTCCAGTGACAGGCTGTTACCACTTGTGGCAGATTTCTGCAAAGATGACTATCAACACTTCCTCCCACACCTATATGCACATGATACTCTCCCCATCAAGAAGTTGTGTCTTTTACTCTTCTTTTAAAATCCAAGCTCTCTTGTGACTTCCTTTGACTCACAGAATATAGTAAAAGTGACAGTCTGAAATTTCTAGTTCTCGGTCTTAAGAGGTCTTACAGTGGCCATTTTTTTGCCAAAATGGTCACCAAGTCATGAACAACTACCTTGTTGGAAAGAGTTCCCAACAAGAGATAGTGGCTTTGGAGGATGAGAGAATACTGAGGAGATAGAGTAACCCAGCCAGACCTCACTGTTTCCATCCATCCAAGCTGAGGTGCCAGCTGAGGTGCCAAACATATGAGGGAAGCCATCTTGGTTTCTCCAGCTCCAAACAAGCCCTAAGCCAATAAAACATGGAGTAAAGATGAACTGTGCCTGTTAACTAGGTCTTGGGTTGGTTTTTTTGTTTGTTTGGTTTTTTTTAAGGAATTTTAAGGAATATTTTTTAAGGAATTTTTTTAAGGAATTTTTAAGGAATTTTATTATGCAGCAATAAATAAAGCAAAACTCCTTCCACATTTTTATCCAAGTATCATTATTTTTCCTGCCACTTCTTTGTTTTGTTTTCTTCCTTCCTTCCTTCCCTCCCCAAACTTCAGTACCAGAATTTCTGTCCTAGAGACCATAAAAATACAGAGGGCAAAGCATAGTCTTAAATGGACTTCATAGTACAGTGAAGAGAAATTTATTAATAAATGTCTAACTGCAATGCGACAATAATAAGAAAAATGAATATTTAATAGTCTTCTGTACATAGAGTACTTCTTTTCATGCACATTTCTCAGGAAAGAGAATGTGGTGAGAAAACAATTCAATATATTATACCATTACTAAGACATGGATAACAGTTAATAATAATATTAACAATCATAGTAATAAATATTTGAGACTGAGTTCTTAGCATTCAGTGTAGAATTAGTTGAATAAGTTCATTTTTCACCAGAAATAATAGGAGAAATAGTAAGTATGAATGATTAACTGAATATTGTTCTTGAAATTACCTAAGGCAATGAAAATTATGCCTCCTTTAGCACAATGGTACCTTTGCTCAGTGGTTCCTGGGGGCATGTGAACTGACTTGCTGCTATTATAAAAGCTGTATATCTGAAGAAGGAGTGGGGATGAGGGGGCGGGAGGAAAGCAATGACCACTCTTGAATGCTCAATAATTTTGTAAATCATACTCTTTATATAGAGTACTACTTATTTAATAAGACAGGATGTAAATTTACAATGACAAATTATATTTTAAGAAGGAAAATGACATAATTTTGAATGGAGCTTTGTGGAAAAATAGAGAATAAATTTATGCTGTGACGATCACTGGCAAATCACTGAATCACCAAAATCACTTGCAAATCACCAAAACACTCCGCTGCCCCCATGAGGGCTAGAATGGATATTTCCTTTAAATATCTTCTGTTTGGGTTCTTCTGTTCTTTCCTGAAAATATTTAAGGAACCATAGGGCTGGGAATCAGGTTTCAAAAATCTCCCCAAATATTATAATGTAATTAAAATATTCTCCTGAGTTTAGTATCACTATTTGTTTTTATGACCTCAACAACATAAATGATTTTTGTTATTCCTTTTCTTGAGACTGTTCATTTATTTCTAGCATGCCCAAAAGAGGAAAATTACTCATAAGAAAAGATTTACAATATGATTCTGTTGTATCCATTTTCCTTCAAGTTTTGAAACTTTTTGTGAAGGTAGGAAATTTCATTTTGTTATGTATGTATTAAGATATAAAATACACTATGAAATAATGTTTATATCACTCATAAGCCATCTTATGAGCTATAACTGAGTTAAAATATAAGCTAAAAGATTAATTTTTAAACTTTGGAATATACTTTTGAAATTGATCAAGTTTCTTATGTCGAGAAATAAAACTTGCCACCCCCAAATGTCTCTTTGACATGTAGATTATTTTAAGTTGATTGAGGAACAAAAAACTCAAATTTTACTTTTTGCTTCCTCCCTAACCCCCACAACTGTCTCAAAAAATTTAGATAGAGAACCTATTCCAGGTCGGAATCTATCACCATAAATAAATATAGTATAATACTAATTAAGTATGGTATATAGGGAGGAACCTAGCAAGGCCCATTTGATCAAAGTACTCTCTATTTCCCACTGTTTTCTGGATGACCCAGCCAACATTTGTTTACCAATCATATTCTTTCCATGCTTCCTGAGAACTGCCTTCTTCCCTCTCTAGCCTCAGATTCCTAACCCTCCTCCCTAATGCAGAATGCTATATATACCTCATTTTTCCTGCCTTTGGAATATTTCATGTATAATTAAATTTGATTTTTTCCTGTTAATCTGTCTCATGTCAATTTAATTCTTAGGCCAGCCAGAAGAATCTTGATGGATAGAATTTTTTTTTTTCCTTCTCAACAGGTGTATTACTTAAAAAATGCAACATGATGTCTGGGTGACTCAGTCAGTTAAGCATCTGCCCCTGATTTCAGTTAAGGTCTTGATCTCAGAGCCATGGGTTCAGGCCCTACATTGAGCTCCATGCTGGATGTGGAGCTACTTTAAAAGGAGAAAAAAAAAAAAAAAAGTGAGAGAGTGAAAAGGAAGGATGGTGAAAGAAAGAAACAAACAAAAAAATGCATTTAATTTTAATTGATTTTTTAGAGCAAAATATATTCCACAAAAAGGAAGAAAATAAAGCAACTTTAAATGTCATTTGACTAATAAAATTTAGTTCTTATACCATCTTTACCTTAATTGGATTGGAGACATCGCTGAACTCTGAATAAATGCATTTGGATCAATGTTAATTGACTTAACTATGAAGTACACATCATAGAGTCACTCACAGTTGGGTAAATTTTAACTCTGGCTTTTCGGACTAGTTCCTTTCCACCCACTCCATATCATTGGATAATGCTTAAAATATGTTATTATTTTAAATGACAACCAGATTCCAAACTTAAAAGATTATGTAACTGGAAACAGCCATAGCCAGTCACTCACATAGGATAAATGGCCAGTTAGACACGACATAATTTATAGATTCTTAATTATATTTCTGCTTGCTGTTTTGGGTCTTTTGTTCTTTCTGCATATACTCAGGAAAAAAAGATCAAAGAGACACTCATTAGTGTACTATACCATGTCTCCCTTCAAAAAGAAAAAAAAAAAAAAAAAAAAAGAAATGCCAAAGCCCACCAAAGTTGTCAGACCTGGGTTAAGAGAAATGCAAGCTTACTCTCTCAGAAGGAAACAAGATTTGCTAGAAAATGCATTAATTCTTTTTGTTTGTTTCAAATAGCAGCAGCAGCAAAAACATGTTGCCAAAATAAGATGCATGGACACTTCTACCTGGACCTACCCTCATTACTTAATGATGCTGTTTTGTTGTCTTTATATATTTTAATATGTAATCTGTACCAAAAATATGTTGTATACCATCAAACTGATTTAGATTAGGGAATTTATTCCCATCATGTTATTTAATCTATTTTAACTACTATTTCATCTAAAATAATTATTAATCTCATTTTAGAGCTATGATTAAATGTTCTTCCCCCAGTTACACAAGTAATAAGACAGCTTATGACTGCTTACCATGATTTCACTTCAGAGCCCAGTAATATTCTCTTTTACCCCACAGTCTTAGATCACCCAGTAACATAAAATAAGCACTGAATATCTTTCCATTTTACTAAATTTATCTGATAAATATTATAATATATAAAATGTTTATTCCTTCATAGACCAGAGTAGAGATAAGTGTACCAAACATCTTTTTCTTAAAATGTATGTTTGTGTGTGAACTCTGTGGTTAATTATGCATTTATAGTGACTAATAAATGTGGACTTAATAAAACAATTTTCCAGCCTGAAATTATATTTTCCCACCCACAGTTTTAATAGTGAGACATTTAGAATCCAAGAAAAGACACCCTGATTATATCTCCCAACACCTAAGTGACATCTACTCTGACTCACATTCTCTTCCCATTCCAGACAGCAAGAGCTTTGCCATACTCCTGGCATGTGGATAAGCATTTGTCACATAGTAGGGCCACTGAAAACTTTTAGTGAATGAAAGACAAAACTTCAGTAAAAGTAAAATATTATTCTTTAAAGTTAAAATTAAGGACTCAGACCTTTTTTTTTTTTTTCCCAGATGGAAACATTGCTTTTATATGTATTTTAAATTCCATAACACACCTTGCTCTTTTTCCTCCTATCCCTACACCTTCAGGTGAAATGTCTGTGAAAGGAGGGAAGCTTCTTACCTCCTTTAAACAAAAGCCATACTTTCCCCCAGGCACTGAAAGTCACTGTCTTAATTTACTCATTACAATGAATTGTCCTAATACTTACCCTTTGATTGGTAAATAAAGAAAACAATTACAAGTTGCTTGTTAATCAGAGACTTTTCCAGCTGGGAGGAAATTAGCCATTACCCCAGTTAAATCAGTTTACATTCCTTCTCACTTAGTACAGTACTCCAAAGTGGTGTTTTCCTCTGAGGCATTAATGTGGCGGTGATAGCCAGTCTTTAAACTATAGATAACAGAAAACAACCAAAATATGATTTGTTGTCAGTTACATCTTTTTTCTTGCCCTAACCAATTGATTATTGAACTCATTATGCAGTCGACAGTATTTGAGGACCATCAAGAACCAAGATCAACAAGAAAATAATGCTGTCTGCATTCTCTCTCTTTAGTTTTCTGTTTCTGCAAGCACAATAAAAGTTCTCTTGGTGGAGCACCTGGGTGGCTCAGTCAGTTAAGCATCTGCCTTTGCCTGCGGTCATGATCCAAAGAGTCCTTGGATCAAGCCCGGTGTCATCTTCTTCTCCCCTTACTTGCTCTCTCTTTCTCGCTCTCTCTGTCAAATAAATAAATAAATGTTTTTTAAAAGTTTTCTTTGTGAGGACTATGACTCAGTCATCCTAGTATAAAAAATCCAAAATAAGAACAGAGCCCAGCACATATGAAGGACAGTAGGTAAATATTCATTGAATAAATATTGTCACTTACCTTATGCTGTGAGAAATGGTGATACGAAAATCAAAAGCATGGTCCAAATCCAGTTTGGATTCAATTAGGTCAAATTCACTTCAGATGAAAAGCCAGTGCTTCAGAATGTATAGTTAGAAATAAGTTTATGACCTTACCTCGGATTTGCATTAGACTATGATTTTGAAAACAAGCCCAATAAAATATAGTGGGGGAGGAAGGATTTTCTTCTTTTATTGTAGGTTCTTTGTCTGGCCTAATAATTCATTTGAGATAAGACAGATTAACAAGACAAAAACAAATTTAATTATGTATGTATAGGAACCTAATGAGATAGGAAAGGTTCTCCAACAGCCAGGCAACTGAGGTTTATATACCATTTTTAAAGAGAAAGGGGTAAGGGTATGGGACTTCAAAGGAGAAGAAAATTCCTAGGAAGATTGGACGAGTATGTTTGCAATGCCAGGTGAAGAAATCTTTCTGATGTAAAAGTTATTTCTGTAGCTCTTTCCTGGCATAAGCATCCAATCTAAATTCTTTTAGGGAGCTGAGGCATAGGTAAAATGCCCCTTCTGAATCTGTTTGGCCTGAATTGTTTTCAGGAAACAATAAGCCACATGCAAAAAAGACATATTCAGAGTGGTCTACCTTGAACTCCATTAATATCTTGCTGGAAATCAGAAGACTCAGGTCTACTTCTGAGAAAACTTGTATTGCCCAAATCTCTGAGATTCCATTTTTTCATTTCTTAAGTTTCTGATCTGCTGTGGATTGTTCCTGTTAGTATAAAAGAATATAAGGAATATGGAGTTCATTTTACAAACAAAAAGGTAGAGTGTTATCTATACTTTGTGTTGTACAGTGAAACCGCTAGTGACCTCTGAGTGAGAACTCCTGAGTTGGAACCACTGGCTGAGAAAAATGACTTAATGACTTGGAACAACTCATTTGTCATCTCTTAAGTGAGGACATGCATTTAGCGATTCCTTTTAGTCATGGTACTCTGATTCTGGCTGGAGTTAAGATTTTTAGACATAAAGCAAAATAGCCCTAAACCTAATCTCATCCATGTAACTGTTTGGAATCATTTTAAACAACTGTAGTATCTCTTCAACAAAGATTCTGTGAGAGAGAGTCACAGAGTAATTTTAGAATTTTTATCTGATTTTGTAGCCATTGCTGGGTATGGTGGGGGTGGGGGGCTGCTAATGAGAAAGGACCATTGCTATTTACTTTTGTATTCTCTACCTTTATTTCTTCTGAATATAGTCTGTTTATTATGGGTTATTTATCAGAATCTAAAACCCTATGCTCAGGAGAGGATTCTTTCAATAGAATCTAGAGTTAAATTATTTTTAATATTAAAACCAGGATAAATAGATTTATTTTCAATAAGAACCATGAAGTTAGAAGAAAATTGACAGTCTTGTAAAGTCCTTAAAGATAATTAGAAAAGTAAAAACAAACAAACGAAAAACAATGTTCTATGTTATAGCACAAGGGGGGAATTGGATTGATTGTAAAAATACCTTTTAGAGAAGAAAAAATGAGGAGTTACATAAGACTGGTCTATGAGTGGTTGCTTGTAATGTATTCTAGCTCTGTAACATTTAATTCCCACTGTCATAAAGCTGATTAACTGTAATCAGGAATCTGATGTTTGCCAAGTATCATAGAGCCCTTTTCCTAGTGTACTTTATTTAATGGTTTAAATAAGTATTGGGCTGCTGCTTGCACGTTTAAACTCAAAAGACAAATTTTTAAATATCCAGTATAGCAAGCATTCCCCTGCTATTATCATATATTTAAACATTAACTTAATTAGATTCATCCTGTGGGTTTTTTTTAAATTTTCACTACTGAATTTATATATCATTGGTTAAAGTTTTGGTGCGCACTTCTCTTTAGCCAAATTGTCGATTCTTTTCTTAAAAATTTTTATTAAAATATTCATATACCATATAATTTACCCATTTTAATTCTACAATTCATTGGTTTTTAGTATATCCACAGAATTGAGCAACTATGATAAAAATGATTTTTGAGTACTTCCCTATGAGAAATCCGTATGCCCATCAACAGTCACTAATCCTAGTCTTAGGTCCCCACTAATAAACTTCCCGTTTCTACAGATGTGCCTGTTTTGGACATTTTGTGTAAATGGAATCCTACCACTGTGCTTTTTTGTTACTGGCTATTTTCAATTATCCTAATGCTTTCAAGGTTTACCCATATTGTAGCATTATCCGTTCTAACATTTGTATTGCTGAGTATTATTTAATTATGTGGCTATACTGCATTCTGTTCCATTCATCAGTTGATGGACATCTGGATTGTTTCTACTTTTGGACTATTACAAATAATGCTTCTATTTCATAACTGATCTGTGCTCTTAAAGTTAAAATTGAACCAATTAACCTGTACTGTATAAACCCAAGTCACTCTCCTGTGACAAAATACTTCTTACCTCCAGTGTTTCAGGCTCTTTTAAATCTGGGTTTGAGAGATCAGATTAAAATGCTCTGTAAATTGCTGTAGTATAGAAATAATTAGTATCCTTTGGGGACATTGCAGGGTTTTGAAGTTCAGAAGAGGCCATTTTTCTGCTCAAAACGTGAAGATTTTTCTTCCATAATGTTCCATATACTTGACATAATAAATGTGAAGGTTTGGGAGGTTCTGGTGTTATTTATGAAAACAGAAAAATATGTATTCAAAAATGTCCCCCCCAAAACTATTAAAAATATTTAAGCTTACCACTTCATAAGTTCACTGCAAAGACCATAACTTTTAACAAAGATTTAAAAAGGCACTATTGATAAACCATATAAATGTGGGCACATGCCATGCTAACTAAAACAGGTGGGGAAATACTTTTTGCAGTATCTGGTAAGCAGTTAATTCACTAATTAACATTATAGCTATTCTAAAGAGTAGAATCTGCCACTAAAAGATCTGGAACTCTCAAGGTCATTCCCAAGGACCATTTTATTATTATTATTATTATTATTATTAAGAATTTTATTGTCTTATTTTTTAAAAAATTAATTACAGTGTAGCCAACATACAGTATTATATTAGTTTCAGATATACAATATAGTGGTTCAGTGGTTCCGTATATCACTCAGGGTCATCAAAGATAACTGTAGTTGTAATCACTGTAACCTATTTCACCTATTCTCCCACCCACCTCCCCTCTGGGAACCATCCATTTGTTCTCTATAGTTGAGTCTGTTTCTTGGTTTGTCTCCCTCTCTTTTCCCTTCGTTTTGTTTCTTAAATTCCACATATGTGTGAAATCATAAGGTATTTGTCCCTCTGACTGGCTTTCACTTAGTGTACTACTCTCTAGGTCCATCCATGTTGCAAATGGAAAGATTCATTCTTTTTCTGGCTGACTAATATTCTATTGTATGCATATACCACATTTTCTTTATCCCTTCATCTATCAATGCATCCATTTTGAGTTTAGTTTTAGTATGGAATAAGAAAGTGGACCAGTTTCATTCTTTTGCATATTGCTGTCCAGTTCTCCCAGCACTATTTATTGAAAAGACTGTTTTTCCTGTTGCATATTCTTTCCTCCTTTGTCTGAAATTAACTGATCACATAATTGTGGATTTATTTCTGGGCTCTCTATTCTGTTTCATTGATCTACGTATCTATTTTTGTGCCAGTACCATACTGTCCTAATTACTACAACTTTGTAATGTAATTTGAACCCTAGAATTGTTACACCTCCAGCTTTGTTTTTCTGTTTCAAAATTGCTTTGACTATTCAGGGTCTTTTGTGGTTCCATAGAAATTTTAGGAGCTTTTCTTCTAGTTCTGTGAAAAATTCTGTTGGCATTTTGAATGGGAATGCATTAAATCCGTAGATTGCTGGGGTATCTGGGTGGCTCAGTTGGCTGAGCATCTGACTCTTGATTTGGCTCAGGTCCTGATCTCAGGGTTGTAAGATCAAGCCCCACACAGGGCTCTGCACTGAGCAGAGATACTACTTGAGACTCTTTCTCTCCCACTGCACTTCCCCCTGTTCATACTCTTTCTGTCTCAAATAAATAAAATATTTTTTTTTTAATCCATAGATTGCTCTGAGTAGTATGGACATTTTAACAGTAATTATTCTCCCAATACATAAGCATAAATGTATTTCCATTTCTTCAGTTTCTTTCATCAGTGTTTTATAATTTTCAGAATAGAGGTCTTTCACTTCCTTCATTAAGTTTATTCCTAGGTACTTACTATTTTTGGTGTAATTGTAAATGGGACGTTTTCTTAGTTTCTCTTTCTGCTGCTTCATTATTGGTGTATAGAAATGTAATAGATTTTAATATATTGATTTCATATCCTGCAACCTTACTGAATCATCAGTTCTAGTAGTTTTTTGGTTGAGACTTTAGGGCATTTTATGTAACATATCATTTGCAAATAGTGAAAATTTGACTTCTTTACCTATCTGGATGCCTTTTATTCATTTTTCTTATCTGTTTGCTGTGGCTAGGACTTTTAGCACTAGGTAGAGTAAAGGTGGTTAGAGTGGATATCCTCTTGTCTTGTTCTTGACCTTAGGGAAGAAGTCTGTTTTTCACTAATAAGTATGATGTTAACTGTGGGTTTTTCATATAATGTTTCCATTATTTTAAGGTATGTCTTCCTCTAAACCTACTCTGGTGAGGGTTTTTACTTGGAATGAATGTTGTATTTTGTCAGCTGCTTTTCCTATCTATTCAAATGCTCATATGGTTTTCATCCTTTCTCTTATTGATGTGCTGTATCATGTTGATTGATTCATCATTATCAACCACACTTGCATCCCAGCAAGAAATCCCACTTGATTGTGGTGGGTGATTATAATATATTATGGAATTCAGTTTGCTAGTATTTTGATGAGGATTTTTGCATCTGTGTTCATCACATATATTGACTTGTAGGTGTCTTAATTTTCTCTGTTGTTTTTAACTGGTTTTGGAATCTGGGTAATGCTGGCCTCAAAGAATGAATTTGGAAGTTTTCTGTCCTCTTCTATTTTTTGGAATAGTTTGGAGACAATAGGCGTTAATTCTTCTTTATATGTTTAGGTAGAATTCCTCCATGAGGCCTTCTGGCTCTGGACTTTTGTTTGTTGCGAGTACTTCCAACTCATGAAATTCACTTTCAAAGCCTACTACTACGGGACCTGTCATGCAGGCTTCCCAGTGCGATAGCCCATTTTCTTGCCCTTCTTTGTGCCTACAGCCACCTCCTTCGCCCGCATGGGCAGCTGGGGTCTGTTTTGTTCTTCATCTTCGCTCTTCCAGCCATCTTCAGTGTGTCCTCTTCTCTGCCCTCAGAGTTTGTTTTGCCAGTCTTTGGGTCACACTGACACTTAAGGTCACTTCATTATTCACACTGATGTGAGTGTTATCTAAGTTATATTCACAGAATACGGTGAGCTCAGAGTCCTCTTACTCGGCCATCTTCTTCAGGGGTGAGTACCAATAAGGAAAAGAAAGAGGAGGCTGCCTAGGTGATGTAGGGGTATTTGAAATAATATCTGCATGGTAGATCAAGTTAACTGGTGTTAGGGGAAGTTCAACTTTGCTCTTAGTAAATATACCTTTACCTTTTGTTTAAGTCATTTATTTTTTTGTTTGTTTGTTTCTATCACCTTTTATTTCTATTGTCTTCTCTTTCTTATATGATCCTCAACATTTATAAAAGATATTTAACCCATTCAATAGCACTCTGGACAGAGGAAAGTTAAGAATCAATTATTCTTAAAGGACTCCTATATCCATTCAAACAAAGACACAACAATGATATGAAAATGCCTGCCTGCTTGTTTTTGAATTAGCATTGTCAAACCTAATAAGCTCCCTGATAGTTTTACCTTCAGCTCCTGAACAACTTTGAGATGAATCAATGAGCAGCCAATAAGCTTATCTAGAATTCTTATATTCAAGAGTTTTAAAATTAGAAATGGCTTAGTAAGGGGAGGTGTTACATGCTCCATGAATCCAAAAGGGAGGCATAATTGAGTAATTAAGCTGACTGCTTTGGCTTTTCTGAGAGCAATGGCTGTGTCCATAAGAAGAAATAAAGATTTTTATAATTCCAATAGCCCCATCTGGACAATTGAGGAACAATATTAACTGTTTAAAGAACTAAATTTATTTTGGTTTTCTGGTAGGAAACAAAAGACTTATTTAAATTCATCACAAAGGATCTTATTCATTCTTTTCTGATGCTGTTGTTTTTAATTTATTTTTTACCTCTATTTTCTTTTTCCTGTTTGTCGCTTTAAAAATTTTCAGTTGTACCAAAAATTTCAAATAGTTCAAAAAACAGCTATACTTAGATTAAATAATTTATTTTATTTTACTTAAACTACCTTTACTTAGATTAAACAATTTATATTTTGCCACATTCGATTTATTTCTCTCCAAATATAAATGTTGATATGTACATGACAGGTAGATGATAGATTAGACAGATAAAAATTAATTTGTAAATTGGGATTCACACAATGAAGACTGCCCTGTGGGCCTGCCCACATTACAAATCTAGACACAAGTCAGCCTACATTTAGGGATACATCTGCCCCCAAATCCTAATTTACACCAATCACAATCTTCCCTTTTTCTTTTTCATTTTTATTTTTTTTAATTTAAATTCAATTAACCAACATCATTAGTTTCTGATGTAGTGTTCAGTGGTTCATCATTTGCATATAACACCCACTGCTCATTCTTAATACCCATCACCCAGTTACCCCATCCCCCTACTAACTTCCCCTTCTCCAACCCTCAGTTTGTTTGCCAGAGTCCAGAGTCTCTCATGGTTTGTCTTCCTTTCTGTTTCTCCCATTTGGTTTTCCCTCCATTCCCCTCTGATCCTCTGCAGTATTTTTTATATTGCACATATGAATGAAACCATATGATAATTGTCTTTCTCTGATTGATTTATTTCACTTAGCATAATCTCCTCCAGTTCTGTCCATGTTGATGTAAGTGGTAGATATTCATCCTTTCTGATGGCTGAGTAATATTCTATTGTATATATAAACATGTCATCTTCTTTATCCATTCATCTGTTGAAGGACATCTGGGCTCTTTCCACAATCTGGCTAGTGTGGACATTGCCGCTATGAACATTAGAATGCAGCTGCTCCTTTTTTTTTTTTTTTTACTACATCTGTATTTTTGGGGTAAATACCCATCTTCCAACTCAGCCTTAGCAATCTTACCTTATCCTAGAAAATAGGATCTGCTAGCCTTCTAAGGAAATCCCTAACTTCCTAGCCAATCATGCTGTGTTTCCATGTTGCTTCTTACTCTTTATAAAACTCATTTTTATGTCAAATTCCTTGAGAGTGGTACTCTATGGCTTATGAGGCACTGTACTCCCCCAATCCATGGATTATTTCTCATGAATGAAGGACATCAAACTTGTTACTAAATTGTGTTATCATTTGATAATAACAGATGATAAATAAATGGATGGAGGGATGGAGAGATACAGATTTTTGCTGAACTATTAGAAAGTGAGTGACAGACATTTCCTAACAAGTGTACCGTAGGGGAGGAAAAATAATTTTCCATTTATCCCTCTAGGTTCTTTGCTGAGAAAAATAAAAGATTAAGAGGATTAAGAGGAGAAAAACAAAAGAAGTTTAATAACATGTATACCTCCTATATAAATGGGAGAGACCAAGGAAAACTGAATAACTCCATGAAACGGCCCAACCCACTACCAAAATAACAACCCTAGCTAAAGCCAAAAGATATTGGGGTCTGGGAAACCAATTATAAGAGGCTAACAGGAAAAGCTCACTAAACAAGTATAGGATTAGTGTGCTTTTTCCCTTAAGGTTCTTAAGATTTAGTCATTATTCTCTTCCTGGTACAAAGAAAGCGTATACCCTTAAAAATGGAAATTTCCCTTATAAATGTAAATATCTCTTATGAAAGGGTAAGTTCTACTTTGTTTTAAGAGTTTTTTCCTATGTCTGCCACTTCTTAAAAATAATCAGCATAAAATAATTCTATGCCAAAGAGGCAATTTTTGAGGTGGCAAATTCTCTTATTTAATATTCTCCAATGAAATAATAATAAAATTAAAACACTCAAGAAATTTACTATTGTTATGGTATTATCTAATATTCAGTCCCTATTTAAGCTTCTACAATTTCTTGATAGTTGTTATTCTTTAATTTACACACCAATTACGTTTTGTGTATTTTGTTGTTAAGTCTCTTTCCTTTTCTCTAATCTAGATCACTATCTCCATTTCATTTAATAACAATGGCATTTTTGAAAGTCTGGATAAGATTTTGTTTGTTTTTAGGAGGCCAGTTAATTTAGGCTTATTTCCATTATTTTCCTCATGTTAGGTACAGGTTAAAAGGTTTTGGTAAAAATACTATGTAGGTGATGTTTCTTCCCTCAGCACATACCATAAGTAGGTGTACGATGTTAATCTGATAAATCTGTTACAGAATGTTAATTTTCTTTTAAAATATTTAAGTTTTAGAGAGGAACATAAACTGATATCCTAGATATTGGCAAATTGCCTTAAAAATGGAGACCAATTAATTTCACATCAGAAGTGTATGAGAGGAGCGCCTGGGTGGCTCAATGTGTTAAACCTCTGCCTTCAGCTCAGGTCATGATCTCAGCCCTGCATCGGGCTCTCTGTTCGGCGGCAGTCTCTGCCTGCCTCTCTACCTATTTGTGATCCGCTCTCTCTCTGTGTCAAATAAATAAATACAATCTTTAAAAAAAAAAAAAAAAAGTATGAGAGTTCCATGTTGACACCATCCTTGTAAAAATTATAAATCCAACTTTTTTTGTATGTATGCAAATGATACCTCATTTTATAAAAAAAAAAAAAAAAATAGAATTTCTTTGATTTCTGATGGAAAATGGTGTTTTTCCAATCTTACAAATGGCTATCCAAAGATACTCTGAGGGATCTCCTACTGAGGATTTTACTTCTATCTTTTGTTAATTTTTCCACTGAATGTGTTGTATTTTCCTTACCTACTTTCAAAGATCTATTATATATTGTGAAAACTAATATTTTATCTGATTTCAGTATATTCAAATAACATATCATTTCAAATATCTCCTCTCTGTATGCAACTGACTTTAACATTGTGCATGCTGCTTTTGTTATTTTCATTGTTATAGCTATGATAATGTTCATAGCTATAATAGTAATAGTTATAGCTATTCTGGTAATAGTTTCTTCTCCTTGACATTATTCATTTATTTTACATTGTATGTGCCATAGATATTCTTGCCCCTTTATTGTTTTATATAAATATTATTATATTATCAGTCTAATTTCTTGAAATATACTATTTGATTACTTATTGGGAATTACATGAGGTTTGAATTTTTTAAAAAATAATTGATTTATATTTACTATTGAATCATTTAGGTCATAAATATTTACATATTACACTATTGGTTTGGATCTAATTCTACAGATGTCAAAAAATTTTATAATTTTTCAAGAAAACATTGGCTTTTCTAGTATTTTCAAATTCTTATTTGCCTATTTTTTGGGGGGGTAAGGGAAAATTTTCATTTCTCTCATGGTTCCACATTATTTGTTTTCTGTGTATAAGAACACTCCTGCTGGGCAGGGAGACCGATGTGGGACTTGATCTCAGAACTCTGGGATCATGACCAGAGCTGAAGGCAGACACTTGCACAACTGAATTACCCAGGTGTCCCCAAGATATTTCTGTATTTATTACTGGGTTATTTTGTCTTATTGATTTTATACTCTACATGTGATTTTTTTATAGACTATATGTATTGTAAAAGTTTTTTACAAATTTTATAAGCCAACGTTCCTAACTTTAGTGAGTCCAAATTAACAGTCCTTCCTTAAATGACCAGACATTTACATTCTCTATAATAAATTTTTGTCTTGCCAAGAACATGAAGATATTATCCTATAATTTCTTCTGTAAGCCTTACTATTATTATTTCTTATTTTTATATTTTATTTATGTATTTTTATTAAATATTTTTCATACTAGGATATATTCACTTATTTAGGTATTTAGATTCATTTATTTTATATAAATACATTCTTCTTTATGGCATGAGCTAGGGATAAGAATTTATAGTTTTCTAAATGGATATTTTAGTATTGATTAAAAATGTATTTTGCCAATTGAATTGTAGTCATGCTCTTTCCTGTACCCTATTTTCCTCCTTGCTTTTGTTTTTCAAGAATGTCTTAGGTATTTTAGATTACTTACATGTTCACAGAAATTTTAGAATACGTGTCAATTCTCACAAAAGTAAAAACTATAAATGTAAATCTATTACTTTGAAAATTTGCAAGTACTTCATTTTATTAAAAAAATCCATTATTATTAAAACCTACTAGTAATCTTTTCCCATTTCAATCCATTTATATTTATTTGGGTTTTTTTTTTTTTAAGCTCTCATTTATTTATTTGAGAGAGAGACAGAGAGGGAACACAAGCAGAGGGAGTGGGAGAGGAAGAAGCAGGTTTCCCCACAAACAGGGAGCCCAATGTGGGGTTGGATCCCAGGACCCCGGGATTATGACTTGAGCAGAAGGCAGATGGCAGATGCTTAACAACTGAGCCATCCCTCAGTTCATTTATATTGTTGACAGCTATGCATAAAACTAATCCTGCAATACTCTATTTTTTTTACGTTTACTACTTTTCCTATGTCTTTTTTTTTTAAGATTTTATTTATTTATTTATTTATTTATTTATTTATTTATTTGGCACAGAGAGAGATAACAAGTAGGCAGAGAGGCAGAGAAGGCTCCCTGCTGAGCAGAGATCCTGATACGGGGCTCCTTCCCAGGACCCTGAAATCATGACCTGAGCTGTAGGCAGAGGCTTTAACCCAGTGAGCCACCCAGGCACTCTTGAACAGGATTGTATTATATCCAATTTCTAAAACATTCATATTATAGCTCATAAACTTTCAGTTAGTTAACCATTTGTTGTCTATAATTCTTTGATCAATGACTTTTTGTTTATTATTTATAATAATCTCATGTCTGATGTTAACCATTTTTCCAAACTTGCTATTTAGTATCTCAAACAGATCTTTTGCATCCTTTGTTATTCATATACTTAGAATTTATGTTTTGTTAGCACATTAACATGCTTACTTTGAAATAAAAAAATGAAGTACACTTTACTTAAGCATTCACTCTTTTTTTCTCTTTTGAATCTTATTTTGAGGAAGAAGTATAAAAAACTAATATAAAAGAAAACATTCATTAAATGCTTATAGGATTTGTAGAAGCCTGTCATATAGTATAAGCTTCTAAATAGGAAAAATTACATTAGAAAGTTAAAATTAGGCTTTTTAATATTTACAATAAATTTTTCCATTAATAGACTGAATTATTATCTTTTACTGTAGGCCGTTTTTTAAATAGCATATTTAAATAATCTAACTAAAGAGATTCTTCTGTCTCTGGTTAAATATCCTTGGTTGATAACTAATTAGTTATTGTTTGTGTCAATTGATGATATTATGACACATCTGATCATATTAAGCTCTCTGTAGAAAAGCAATGTTAACTCTATATAAGATAACTGTATCACAGACACCTAGAGAACTGAGAATATCAGAAACAAATATTTTCTTTTTTTTTTTTTTAAAGATTTTATTTATTTATTTGACAGAGAGAAATCACAAGTAGATGGAGAGGCAGGCAGAGAGAGAGAGAGAGGAGGAAGCAGGCTCTCCGCTGAGCAGAGAGCCCGATGCGGGACTCGATCCCAGGACTCTGAGATCATGACCTGAGCTGAAGGCAGCGGCTTAACCCACTGAGCCACCCAGGCGCCCAGAAACAAATATTTTCAAGATAGAAGACCTTCCCCTATCAGAATTTTTTGATTAATGACGCCGAGTAGATTTGGTATGAGTGTTTCTTTCTCCTCTTCTTAACTACATAAAAAACACTGCATACATATATACACATGTGTGTGTATGTGTGTGGTATTTTAAACTTTTTTTATTAATTTTGTATTAATTTCAGCTTAAGTACTTTTAATATTTCTTGTAAGGATAATTTAATACTGATGAACTCCTTTAGTTTTCCTTGTCTGGAAATCTCTCTCTCTCTTTTTTTTTTTTCTTCATGTCTGGATGATATTCTTACAAAGTAGAGTATTCTTTGTTGAAAGAGTTTTGATTTGGGGGGTTTTTAAAGCACTTTGAGTATGTCATGCCACTATTTCTGGCTTGCAAAATTTCTGCTGAGGAGTCTGCTTATAGTCTTAAGGGGTTTCTTTCATACATGACAATTTGTTTTTCTCTTGTTGCTTTTAAGAGTCTCTCCTTGTCTTAAAGTTTTGACATTTTGATTATAGTGTGGCTGTCTTTGGGTTCATCTTGTTTGGAACTCTGTGGGATTCTTGGATCTGGATGCCTGTTTCCTTCCTTAGGCTAGGGAAGTTTTTAGCCATTATTTCTTCAAGTAAGTGTTCTGCCCCCCCCCCCTTTTTCTGTCTTCTCTGTCTGGGACCCCTATACTACAAATGTTGTTTCACTTGTTATTGCCCCAAAGGTCCCTTAGGTTTTCTTCATTTTTAAAAATTATCATTTTTTTTTTCTTTTTGCTGCTCTGTTTGGTGATTCTCATTCCTTTATCTTTTTGCTCACTTATCTATACTTCTAGTTTTCCAATCTGATGCTGAAGCCCTCCAGTGTATTTTTCAGTTTAAGTTATTGGATTCTTCAGTTCTGTGACTTCTTTTTGGTACTTTCTTATGTTTTCTCTTTGTTGAAATTCTCACTGTACTCAACCATTCTTCTAAGTTTAGTGAGCATCTTTATAACCATTACTTTGAGCTCTTTATCACATTATTTATCTCTGTATCATTATTCCTTATTCTTATTCTTTTGTTTGAAACATATCTCCCTGTTTCCTCATTTTGTTTTACTCTTTGTGTTTATTTTTATGTATTAGCTGAAACAGCTACCTGTCTTAGTCTTGAAGGGGTAGCTTTGTGTAGGTGACAATCCCTCTTTGCCCTAGCTCTTGGTTGTCTCTCAAACTTTAGTGACTATTTGAATCATATGATTTATTCTTGGTATAATTCTATTGTTGAGTATTTGTCAAGATCTGTCAGTGATCCAAAGAGAAGAACCTCATTTACCACCTAGTTTCAGACTGATTAGAAGACCCTCAGGCAGCAGCTTTGGTAGTATGCAAATATATACTGTCCTGTGAGGCCATAATTGTAATCCCTTTTGGCCTCCAGGCCAGGAGATCTGAAAGTATCCCCTGGTTAATAATTGCATCCTCACAAGCCCCAGTCACAGAAGGAAGAACATTACAACTGCTCTTGCTCATGCTCTCTGTGATGTGGGAAACAGAGGCAGAAGAAAATCATTAAAATCCCTTACCTATTGACAAGCCCTTGAAACAGACAGAGTAGCTCTCCCCTGGGGACGTAACTGCCCTCACCTTGAGGTTTTGCTAAGGACAATCCTAGCCTGACCAACCCCCTACCCTGACAGGTCCAACCAGGATCCTGTAAGTCTACTTTAACAATTCCTTTAGGAAACTTCATCTCTAAACCTCCAAGATAGTGTCGAGAATCATTCCCAAGCATATGGCCAACTGATATACATCTAAAGGGTTTCACAAGAAGATTTTTATTACTGGTAATGAATAACCTTTTCCCCAGATAATAGCTAGCCCATCAAGGTCCTGGAGACCTTGCTTCCAAAATTTCTTAGAGACTTACATCATCCATAATCCCCTTTGTCCTCACCCACCTCTGAGTCTGCTCCTACTCTGCCTTTAGAAACTCTGACTGTAATCTGGTTCAGGATCCAAGTCCCTACCCTGCTGTGTCAGGTATACTTGGGCCCAAGCTTAAGCTCGTCAAATAAACCCTCATGTGATTGCATCAGTGTTGGCTCCTTGGTGGTCTCTCAGATGCGAAAACTCAGGTATAACACTCTGGTCTCAGCAAGTGCTGCAACCACTTGTGTCCACTCATCCCAGGCAGTGGGAGGATGCTGCATTTGAGTTCACCAACCTGTATTGGCAGGCTACATGGAAAGTGTCACAGTGGCATCTGCCAGTGTCTCTGTCTCCTGAGAACATTTTAACAGTTCCCCCCACTCCTCCAGCCAGTGCCCCCAGACCAGAGAATGAATCTCTTCCAGTTATAATCTAGGAGCTTTTCAGACTGCTCTTTTTTTTGCTGGATCTTGGGGTGAGTGAGACCACATACAAGCCCTCCAAGAGAGAGATTGGTTTCCTGTAGGTTTTGAAACCCTTGCACATTAGGCCTGTTGGTTTTTCCAAGCCAGATGTTCTGGGACTCATCTTTCCAGTGTAGATTCCTGGATCCAGGGTGGTCAACATGGACTGTAAACCCCTTGTTCTCCTCAGAGAACACTTCTATAGTGTGTTGCCACTTGGGTGGTGGGGGTGGGGTGGGGTTTTGAAACCATGTCTCTGCCTCTCTACCCTGATGGATATAATCCTTTTGTGGAGAGCATTTAATCAGGTTTTTAGTCTTTTTCAAATGGAAACGATCCATATGCAGCTGTAGATTTGGTGCCTCTATGGGAGGAGATGAGTTCAGGATGTTCCTGTACTATCATCTTGTGTGCCCCCAGCTTTATTTTTTAAAGTAATTTTCCCCTTTTACATCTTATTATCTGGGGGAAAAAAATAATAAGAACCCAAGGCAATGAATCTCCTATTTTCCTTGAAGCCTCTTCATCAAAATACATCACATTATTAGAAGTTTTACTTTTCTAAAACAGTGCTGCTCCATTCCTCTTTTAATTAGTCATCTCATTGGTATCTCTGAGCGTTTCCTAAAACTAGATTTTGTGTTGGGATGAATAACCTGCTCTCTCTGTTCATCTCTCAGTTTTATCCATCTAAAAAGACCATAAAATTTGGGCAATCTTTTCTTAAATAATTAAAGGAACAATTAGTTATTTACCTAGTGCTTCATTTTTATTTCTTATCATACTAATTCATCATACTTTTACTTGTACTTTATATAGGTTATGCAATACATGTAGAATCTTAGTCTGTACCATGAAAAACAATCCCATTTTATTTGTCATATGGTTATAAAATCACATGTATAAAACTATAAAATTATAAGTTTAAAGTCATTAACTTGTGTCCTGTTAAATATATTTTACATCTTCATTTATATTTAAACAGAAAAGGGACTATTCACTAATACTGGCAAAGAGAAATAAGATCTTGTTTAGCTTGGGAGAAAAAAAGGAACCCATATAAACATAAATATTCTTGTAAAATCTCATACATATGTATAAAGGAAAAATCCACTTAAAATTTAATAGGGCATGGTATCATTAGTAAAAATAGGAAAGAATTAGATCTTGATACTATTCCCTTCTATTGACAGAGACAAGTACATTTTAACAGATAAAAAAGCATACCTCTGAAAGTTTTTTGATTTTTAGTGGATGTGGTTTGGAGTAGATATTTTCAAAAAATCTTACTTAACAAGGCTTTTAGTGAGATTTTGGACATGCAAATTTGCCCTGAACTGGGTAGGGAACAAAGAACTAAATTTTTCCTACACTGAAGTAAGAGGATGAGTTTCCATTGGCAGGGTGAAGGAGCATAGACAGGCTGAAAGATAATTTAGAAGTAAGATCAGTTTGACTTTGGAATTGATGAAGTTTTAGAATACAGGTTCTGTTCAGTGGGGTAAGGTCTGGAACCGGTGACCAAGAAAGAATTCTTGAGATATCTTTTGTGCAGAATGGTAGTTTATTAAGTCAGGGGGACAGGACCCATGGGCAGGAAAAGCTGCTGCCCTGGGGTTGTGAGGGGTGGCAGGTTTTGTACCATGGGGGTGGGGGAAGTAAGGAAAAGGGAGATTTCAATAGAACTTTTATATGCTAAAAAGGATCTATCTATAGGATACAAGATATCAGAGGCCTTGCCATTGCCAAGGTCGTTTTGCCCTTTTTAGCAAGCTATTAAGATAGTTGGGAGATTCCTAAAGAATGTCACATATGTCCCACCCAGGAGTAGGGGCTGGGGAGAGGTTGCAAGGTGTCAGTCTTTTGCTTTGTCCTCAGCCAGCCTTCTGTTCCCTCATCAGAATGGTGAAGTTCCCCTGCATTCTCACTTGTACAACTGGTAGATAGTGACACCTTTCCCTGAAATGGAAATATGAAATGGAATCCACATTAGGACAAAAACATGTGCTAAACCCTGATGCTAAGAGAATTGCAAATGGGACTCCTCGATGTATGCTCAGTGGAAATTATAGAGTGGGATGGGCGAAGGGTCTAGAACTAATCCTTGAGGAATTTCATAATTAGCAACTTGACAAATGGTGAGTATCAAAAGAAAGTGAATACTTACTCACTGCAGCCTTTATAAAATTTATTCTAAAGCATTGATTGAAAGGAGGAAGAGGATGCCTGTTTCTTTAAAGACTAAAATAAATTTGCAGTTGTAGACTGAAATTTAGTAAAGTATTTTCTTCCACAAAGGAGCATCCATCTTGTACTGTCTCTGGAGGTATGTTCTGTTGAACAAACTTCACTTGCCCACATAGAACATACCCTTCAAAGATGCCTTTTTCTCTATTATTTCCTATGGTTACTGTGGACACTCTCTCAATCGCATATCCTGATTCAGTACGATAACAAAATTTTCTTTTTCTTTTTTCTTTTTCTTTCTTTCTTCCTTTTTTTTTTCAAAGATTTTATTTATTTATTTGATAGGCAGAGATGACAAGTAGGTGGAGAGGCAAGCAGAGAGAGAGGAGGGGAAGCAGGCTCCCTGCTGAGCAGAGAGACTGATGTGGGGCTCGATCCCACAGGACCTGAGCTGATGGCAGAGGCTTTAACCCACTGAGCCACCCAGGTGCCCCCACAAAATTTTCTTTAAATGCATTTTTTTAAATAAATTTTCTCATGCTTTAAGGAGATAAGGAGGGTTAACAACTAAAGGTTTTTTTTATCTAAGTCAAAGATAATTTGGAAATTCTTCAGGATGCTAAACTCCTGCATCCTAAACAGAAAGTAAACAGAATATAAGATTTGGACCTACGAGTAGCAGGCACACTATGATAGCTACCAATATATGGACATGACCACACACCACAGGACTGCTCAGTGGAAAGATTTGGGCAGAAAGCCAATGGAACTATTGATGACTTCTACTGAACATCTTAATACCAAAGGTACTTGGGTAGGTGCTTTTCAGGACAAGATTTTTGGACACAAAGGAGCTGACATCATAATAAATATACAGTTATCACACATAGATCAATAAAGTCAAAGAACTTCATTAAACAGATATAACCTTAAGAAAAATAACAGCCTTAGAGAAAAAATATATCTCCTTGCTAAAAGACAGTAGTTTTTTATCTAGAAAAAATTACCCTGCCAGTAAGTCAGCTCCTTCCTATGAGGACCTTGACTTTATTGAGGGCATCCTGGAAGGTGCTCTTGTTTCCTGGACTACGTCAGGGCATCTGACAAGGGTTTCTCTCTCTCCTTCCTTTCCTCCATTGTACCAAGTGACTCCAGATTGAAGAATTAAGGTAGTTAGTAATGGGGGTGCCTGGGTGGCTCAGTGTGTTAAGCCGCTGCCTTCGGCTCGGGTCATGATCTTGGGGTCCTGGGATCGAGTCCTGCGTTGGGCTCTCTGCTCAGCAGGGAGCCTGCTTCCCTTCCTCTCTCTCTGCCTGCCTCTCTGCCTTCTTGTGATCTCTCTCTGTCAAATAAATAAATAAATAAAATCTTAAAAAAAAGAAAAAAGGTAGTTAGTAATGATTATATTACAAATAGAAGAGATTATAAGTACCTACATACTTTACTAAGGAAAGGGATATTGTAAACATATAATTATATTTCTATTATCTTCATTCCACGTAGTCATGTTTTCCAGCCAAGAGTCTGTGTGAAGGAGGGGTAGACCTAAGACAAATCAGGCAGCTTTAGCTGTCATTTCATAGGTCTTCCATTCAACCTTTGTGAATTTGGGTAACAAGAATTTTGAAGGAACCCTGCCAAAATAGGCATAAATGCCAGAAAAGGGAAACGGTGGATAGGAGGAGCCAACAGAGAAAGGAGTTGGTTTCCATCACCTCTTCTTCAGGCCATAAATAGAGACTGTAGAAGCAGGAGGATCCCCAAATAATCTTAGTCTAGCTATTGTTCTTTCTCTTCTTCACCCTATTTACCACCACTTCCCCTTCACACTCATAAAACACTTTAGTGTATAGACCTACTAAGTAACCCTTTAACAACCCTGGCTCCTCAGAAGACTCCAAGCCCTAAGTATTAAATGTAAGAAATGTCTGCCTTACTGCTTAACAAATATAGAAAACTTACCCTATCTCAGTCTTTCTACAGAAACAGCTGAGTAATTTTTTCAAAAGCATTGTCTAGGATATTAATCCACTAGTACAAAAGAACACAAATTGGTTGTACCATAGTACATTCCAAGAACATAAATGCCATACTTACATATGTACATATGTGTTATACATCAATCATCTATCTATCCATCTAGCTATCTGGACTTCTTGCTTCCAATGCTAATGAAATTCTCAAAAGGCTCACTTGCAAAAATAAAGGCAACCAGAAATATTTCTCCTTCTGGAGCAAAAGACCTGAGCAGTTGTTGTCAATTCCAGAATAATCATTCATTTACATTTTTGCAGATAATAAGATTAGGAGTGGTAGGCAACTATAGGGAAGAGAATTTATTAGAAGCAGCATCTCTGTCTCTGTGAAGGTACTTAAAGACCAGAAGTATAGGTAGGCAGAGAGCAGCTGGAGCAGTTGCTGTCCCTGAAGACTTTCTTCACATTTACTGCCATTTCATCATCCTTAAAGATGGTATGTTGACGTTACAGTTATTAGCACTTTGATTGGAAGGCATTAGTGGTCATAGTGTGAAAACAAGCCAGGGAGACAAACAGAGAAGGTGGAATTGGAGTAGTCACTTTGCTGTTAACCCCCCAGCAAAAGTGAAGGTTTACTCTCAGGCTTGCCACTCCACGTCTCATCCCACTCCCCTCAAAAAGTAGAATCTGGCTATACCTCTTCACACCACAATACTATGATGCAGCATTCACACATCCCTGTTAAAATAAGGGGGAAAGCCTCCCCTTTTAATTGGTTATCTTTAGCAAACTCACCCTTCCACAGACCGATGTAAATTATTCTCTAAAATAGCTGAAGGAAGTCATCAGGATAAGCAGGTCAGGGCACATCTGTCTCTGCACAACTGAAATAGTTACTGCTGAGTGAGTGTTCTGTTTTCTCCTCACATCCTTGCACTCCTTGAGCATAGCATCCAGATATCATTGTCAAGTCAAATGAAAATAAAATTTATTTGATTGTATTTATATCATGATTCTGAATAGTGATGTACCTTTTCATGCCAGATTTCCCTAGATTCTTTTGCTCTGCCTCTTTTCAGAAATTCTGACTTCCTGACACTTCACATTTCTATAGTTGTTCTCAATATGGACTTTATTTTACCCTATAACTTGTTTAAGCTTCAGGTTATTTCATTAACTTCTTCCTATATTTTCAGATAAAGAATTTGAGCCAAAATTATGTCTCCATATGACTGTATTCTCATGTTGCTACATTAGTATTGCCAGACTCTCTAACTGAAAACATAAAAGTTACTGAGGCATGAGCCCAGATCTGTGAGCCAACATTTGCAGATTCAAAATATATCTTGGTCAAATAGCTCTGCCTCCTTGATTTCTGTATAATTTATGTGGAGTGGAAAAGAACTTCGATATTAAAGAACTTCTGACAGATTAACTATGCTGTAACTGGAGAGTTTTGAAGAGGAAGCTATACTCTTGTTTAAAAAAAAATGCTTTTAACCTTGTACTTACATAGTTTAAGTCGCTTGATCCTATAATTAGACATTTATACATCTTTCTTTTAAAACTAAAACATCCCTTCTAATTTTATCCTATTACTAGGGACACATGTCTGGGTTTGGCAGAAGTAGGCAGTCCTAGTTCATGCCTTTTGTTCCAGAACATCATCCACTTTAGCATTGTTCCAGAATTTCAAGTTTTCTTATTCTGTTTTTAACAGTTGTGTTAAAATACACCCAGATAGGCTTGGTATAACTCTGTGCTTTTTTCTTTTCTTTCTTTCTCTTTCTCTTTTTCTTTCTTTCTTTCTATTTTAAAGATTTTATTTATTTATTTGTCAGAGAGAGAGCAAGAGCGAGCACAGGCAGAGTGGAAGGCAGAGTCAGAGGAAGAAGCAGGCTCCCGCGGAGCAAGGAGCCCGATGTGGGACTCGATCCCAGGATGCCGGGATCATGACTGGAGCCGAAAGCAGCTGCTCAACCAACTGAGCCACTCAGGCGTCCCACTGTGCTTTTTTGTATTCATTTGTGCAAAGTTCTTGTCTAGTAGTGTGAAATGCATGGATGATGAACAATTTTCATGCTTTAACATGTGACACAAACTGGACACCAGGGGCCAACCTCTCTCTCTCTTTTTTATTTTAACCTTTCTAGACAGATTTAAATTAGCATCTCACTTTGAAGGATAATATGCAGGGGATGCACAGATAAACTACACTTGGACAGGATTGGAGTGAAATAACTCTTCCCAGTCTCCTTTAGTAGTAAGAAAAGTAATCTAGCCTGTGCCAGATGGCCACTTGCTTTAACAGGCAGTTGTGCCTTCTCTATGGCAGCAATTTGCAAGATGCCTGGTTTCCAGGCTGCTAGTTGTCTGTTGTTGTTTTAATCCTGCAACATGGAAATTATAGGTTAGGCCTTTGTGAAACATAAGCAGGCATAGGATGACCAACCCTGCCATAGAACATGGGCTAGTCTGAATGACTGCCTTACTACATTTTTGTAATTTATTGTGGTATGTAAAACTAAAATAATTAATTTGATTTATTGCTTGGTAATGCTTTTTATTCTGTGACAGACCAGTTTCTCATCAACAAACTAAAAGACAAGAAAACCCCATATTAATGAAAAAACAAATACTGAATTTCTGATAATCAAAAATATTAATAGGTATGCAATTTGCAGAGAAGGTTGACAAATCACACTTACCAAGAGGCCATGGTGATATGGACCACATAAAACTAGGAAGAATTGGGGGCGCCTGGGTGGCTCAGTGGGTTAGGCCCCTGCCTTTGGCTCAGGTCATGATTTCAGGGTCCTGGGATCGAGTCCCACGTCGGGCTCTCTGCTCAGCAGGGAGCCTGCTTCTCTCTCTCTCTCTCTCTCTCTCTCTGCCTACCTCTCTGCCTGCTTGTGATCTCTCTCTGTCAAATAAATAAATAAAATCTTTAAAAAAAAAAAAAAACTAGGAAGAATTGGGGAGCCTGGGTAGCTCAGTGGGTTAATCCTCTACCTTCAGCTTGGGTCATGATCTCAGGGTCTTTGGATGCAGCCCTATAACAGACTCTGCTCAGTGGGGAGCCTACTTCCCCTTCCCCTCTGCCTGCCACTCTGCCTACTTGTGATCTCTCTTTCTGTCAAATAAATAAAATCTAGAAAAACAAATCTAGAAAAAAATTGTGTAATATAACAACCTTGAAAAGTTAATGGTTGTTTAAGAAGACTTTGCTCAAAGGTGGCAACTTCTTGCAACTTCAGAAAGTATGCTTACACATCATTCTGTGAAGCATGACTTTTCATTCACATCAATATTTTGTAATTTAACATTAGTCATTTTTTTATTCCAAGATTTTTGTTCAAATATGTGTCATCAAATTATAACATTTAGTGTGTTAGCTTTACTAATAGGAATTGAATTTTGAAGAGTTAAATAGTCCAGGTTTTATATTAGTGTCATTTTGTACTTATTTTGAAAATAATTTAGTTAATTCTGAGAAGAGTTCAATTTTTTTCAATTTGATTTCAATTTTGAAATCAAAACAAATGCTTTGGAACTTTATTTCACTGAAGGTGAAAGATCTTATGCTAGTATGAGTAGTATAAATTAAGTTTAGAACATGTCCATTGAAGATTTTTTTTTTTTGCATTGATCATAGGAGTATGGTCATGGTAAAAATATTCTCATCAAATTGAGAAAGTAAGAACTAAACTATAATTGGAAGTGGTTGTGTTCCCAAATGATGTGTGTGTTTGTGTGTGTGTGTGTGTGTTTGTGTTTGTGTGTGTGTAGAGAGAGAGAGAGAAACCACACTATTTAAAAATAAAATCTGTAATTTAAGTAGTTAGCAAATTTTGAATGCACATATATAGACAAACCTATACAAAGATAAATTTTGTGATGGAGGTGATAATAAATATAAACAATATATTAAGCAAAGCTGGTACGCCTGGGTGGCTCAGTTGTTGAGTGTCTGACTCTTAATTTCTGCTAGGGTCATGATCTGGGTGTTGGATCAAGCCCTGTGTCAGGCTCTGTGCTCAACGCGGAGTCTGCTTGTTCCTCCCTCTCCCCTTGCTTGCTCTCTCTCTCAAATAAATAAATAGATAGATAGATAACTAAACTCTTAAAAATATATATATGTATATATATGTGTGTGTGTGTATATATATACAAGCAGTATGTACTTTTTATATATATAAGCATATATATGTACTTTTTATATATGTATGTATGTACCTTTTATATATATAAGCATATATATATATGTTTTTTATATATATAAGCAGTATGTACTTTTTACCCTTTATTAATTACATTGTAGAAATGCTTAAGGCTTTGAATAATTCCTTGTAAATCAACATATGCATTATGTTCTTGTTTTGGAACTATTGTAAAGGTGAACTTTTTTTTTTCATTGAAGTACATCTGAGACATGTCACCTAGTATCAGGTAAGGCATACCTTAAATTTTGTTTGCATTTACTTTAAAGGTATGTAAATATTTAAAAATATTTTGGGGGGGAAAGAAACATTATTAATGGGAAGATTTTGAACTTCAAATGAAAGTTAGAAATAGAAAAACAATAAGTACTCACTAGTAGCTCAAGGGGTTTACAAAATATAGGATCATAATCTGTTAATTGTATTTGGGAATGTCGTCTGTTTAGGGATAGTGTTTTGATTGAGCTCATATTCTTTTTTATTTTGATTCCAGTGTAGTTAACATATAGTGTTATATTAGTTTTAGGTGTACAATATAGTGATTCAGCAATTCTCTATATTACCAGTACTTACAGAGATAATTGTATTCTTAATCCTCTTCACCCATTTCAACCATCCCCCCGCCCACCTCCCTTCCGGCAACCATCCATTTGTTCTTTAGAGTTAAGAGTCTGTTTTTGTTTTATCTTCCTCACCTCCACCCCCATTCACTTGTTTGGTTTCATAAATTCCATATATAAGTGAAATTATATGGTTTTGTCTTTCACCTACTTCACTTAGCATTGTACTCTCTATCCATGTCATAGCACATCAGAGGATTTCATTCATTTTTATGGCTGAGTAATATTCTCTTGTATATAAATACCACATCTTCTCTATTCATCACTCAGTGAACACATAATTTGACTTCTATAATTTGACTACTGTAAATAAGCTGACAATAAACATAGTGTTGCATGTATCTTTTTAAATTAGTGTGTTCATATTCTTTGTATAAATACCTAATGGAGGGATTACTGGATCATAGGGTAAATCCATTTTTAATTTTTTGAGGGAACTCTGTACTGTCTTCCACAGTGGCTGGACCATTTGCATTGCCACTGACAGGGCATGAGAGTTCCTTTTTCTCCACATCATTTCCAATACTTGTTTTATATTGTGTTTTTATTTCAGCCATTCTGACAGGTGTGAGGTGATATCTCACTGTAGTTATGATTTGAATTTCTCTGATGATTGATATTGAGCATATTTTCATGTGTCTTTTGGCCATCAGGATGTCATCTTTGGAGAAATGTCTATTCGTTTCTTCTGCCCATTTTTAATTGGACAATTTTTTTGGTTTTGGGTTTTGGTTTGTGGATGTGTGTGTGTATGTGTGTGTGTGTGGTATTGAGTTGTATTAGTTCTTAATATATTTTGGACTCTAAACCTTTATTGGATATGTCATTTATAAATATCTTCTCCCATTCAGTAGTTTTTCTTTTCGTTTTCTTGTTTCCTTTACTGTGCAGTGTTTTATTTTTATGAAGTCCCAGTAGTTCATTTTTGTTTTTGTTTCCCTTGCCTCAGGAGACATATCTAGAAAAATGTTGCTATGGCCAATGTCAGAGAAATTATTGCCTGTACTCTTTTCTAAGGTTTTTATGGTTTAAGATTTAGGTACTTAATTCATTTTGAGTTTATTTTTGTGTATGGTGTAAGAACGTGGTCTAGCTTCATTATTTTGCATGGGACAATCTAGTTTTCTCAAGACAATTTGTTGAGAATTTTTCCCCTTGCATATTTTTGCCTCCTTTGGCAAAGATTAATTGACCATATAATTATGCCTTTTTTCCTGGGCTTCCTATCCTATTCCCTTTACCCATGTGTCTGTTTTTGTGCCAGTACTATAGTGTTCTGATTACTACAGCTTTGAAGTATAATCTGAAATCTGAAACTATGATGCCTCCAGTTCTGTTTTTTCTTTTCAAAATTGCTTTGGCTCTTTAGGGTCTTCAGTGATTCTATACAAATTTTAGGATTGTGTGTTCTAGATCTTTTTTATGATTATTTTTTAAAATTAATGGTTAGAGAGGGAGAGAGAGAGAAAGGAAGAACAGGGGTTAAGTGGGAGGGGGAAGCAGAGTCCCCACTGAGCAGAGAGCCTGATGTGGGGCTCAATCCCAGGACTCTGAGATCATGATCTGGGCCAAAGAAAGAGGCTTAACTGACTGAGCCACCCAGGTGCCCTGTTCTAGATCTTTAAAATTGCTGTTCATATTTTGATAGGGATTGCATTTGCTTTAGGTAGTATGGTTGTTTTAACAATATTTGTTCTTCTAATACATGAGCATGGAATGTCTTTTTTATGTCATTTCAGTTCATCAATATATTACAGTTTTCAGAGTATGGGTCTTTTACCTTTTTAAGTTTATTCCTGGGTATCTTATTATTTTTGGTACAGTTGTAAGTACAATTATTTTCTTAATTTCTCCTGTGGCTTCATTATTAGCATATAAGAATGTAACAGATTTCTGTACAGAGATTTTGTATCCTTTGATTTTACTGATAATCAGTTCTAGGAGGTTTTTGGTGAAATCTTTAGGGTTTTCTTAAGGTTGTCTTTTAGTTTTAACATATCATGTTTTCTGCAAATGGTGAAAATTTTACTTCTTCCTTACCAGTTTGGGTGCCTTTTATTCCTATTTTTGATTTCTGTGGCTTGGATTTTCAGTACAATGTTAAATAGAAGTGGTAAGAGTGGCTATCCATGTATTGTTTCTGACCTTAAGGGAAATGCTTTCAGTTTGAATATGACGTTAGCTGAGTTTTTCATATATGTTGAGATATGTCCCATCTAAAACTACTTACTGAGGGTTTTTATCATGAATGAATATTCTATTTTGTCAAGTGCTTTATTTTTATCTGTTGAAATGATCATATGATTTTTTATACTTTTTCTTACTGTGATGTATCATGATTGATTTGCAAATATTGAAGCAACCTTGCATCCTGGGAATAAATCCCATTTGATTATGGTGAATAATTTTGTAATGTATTGTTGAATTCCATTTGCTAATATTTTTTGAGGATTTTTGCATCTGTGTTTACCAGAGATATTGGCCCATACTTCTCCTTCTTTGTAGTGTTTTTATCTGGTTTTGGAGTCAGAGTAATACTGAAATCATAAAATGAATTTGGAAGTTTTCCTGCCACTTCTATTTTTTGGAATAGTTTGAAAAGAATAAATTTTAACTCTTCTTTACATGTTTGATTGAACTGAACTGTGAGACAGTTTCTTCTGGATTAGTTTGGTGTGAGGGGTTTTTGTTTGTTTGTTTGTTTGTTTAATCCATTCAGTTTCATTGCTTATAATTGGTCTGTTCAAATTCTCTTTCATTCTGGTTCAGTTTTGGGAGGTTACATGTTTCTAGGAATTTGTCCATTTCTTCTCGGTTGTCCAATTTGTTGGCATATAATTTTTCATAACATTCCTTTAAAATGCTTTGAATTTCTGTAGTGTTGGTTTTTATTTTTCCTCTTTCACTTCTGATTTTCTTATTTGAGCACCCCCCCCCCTTTTTTTAATGAGTCTGACTAAAGTTTTACCAATTTTGTTATTCTTTTCAAAGAATCAATTTTGGTTTCATTGATCTGTTCATTTATTTCTGCTGTGTTGCTTTCATTTATTTCTGCTATATTGCTTTCATTTATTACTGCTATAATGTTTATTACCTCATGGGTTTGGGGTTTTGTTTTTGGTTTGTTTTTGGTTTTGGTTCTTCTTTTCTAGCTTCTTTAGCTTTAAGATTAGTTGTTTATTATTTTGTTTCTTGGCATAGGCATATTACTATAAACTTACCTCTTAGTAACAGTTTTTGCTACATCCCAAAGCTTGTGGGCTATTGTGTTTCCATTTTCATTTGTCTACATGTAATTTTGATTGGATCTTTGATTTCTTAGTTGACCCATTCATTGTTACTAACATGTTATTTATCCTCCATGTATTTGTGATCTTTACAGAATATTTTTTTTTTATTTTTTATGTTTGATTTCTACTTTCATAGCATTGTGATTGGGGAAAAAATGCATGGAATGACTTTAGTCTTTGTGAATTTTTTGAATCTTGTGTTATGGCCCAAATATGATCTATTCTGGAGATTGTTCCGTGTGAACTTGAAATTAATGTGTATAATTCTGTTTTATGATGGAATGTTCTGAATATATCTGTTAAATCTATCTGGTCTAATGTATTATTAAAAAACTGTTTCCTTTTTTTAAAAATAATTTATTTATTTATTTGACAGAGAGAGATCACAAGTAGGCAGAGAGGCAGGCAGAGAGAGAGAAAGAGAGAGAGGAGGAAGCAGATTCCCCACTGAGCAGAGAGCCTGATGCGGGACTTGATCCGAGGACCCTGAAATCATAACCTGAGTTGAAGGCAGAGGCTTAACCCACTGAGCCAGCCAGGCATCCCAAAATTGTTTTCTTTTTTTGAAATTCTGTTTGGATGATCTGTCCATTGATGTTAGTGGGGTATTAAAGTCCCCTACTCTTCTGTATTACTGTCAAATTACTTCCTTTATGTTTGTTATTAATTGCTAATTATTTGGGTGCTCCCATTTGAGTTTATAATTATTTACTATTGTTAAATATTCTCATTGGATTGTCCCCTTTATTACTATATAGTATCTTTCTATGCAAGTATTGCTACCCCAGCTTTCTTTTGACATTCAATTGCATGATAAATGCTTCTCCATCACTTCACTTTTAATATGCATGTGTCTTTAGATTTGAGATGAGTCTCTTATAGGTAGTATATAGATGGGTCTTGCTTTTTTATTCACTTTGTCATCCTATGTCTGTTTGAGCATTTACCTGTTTACATTCAGAGTAATTATTGACAGATATGTACTTATTCTCACTTTGTTACTTGTTTTATGGTTGATTTTTGTGTTTTTTTCTCTATTCCTTTCTTTCCTTGCTCTCTTAATAGTTGAATTTCTTCAGTGATATACTTGGATTCCTTTCTCTTTGTTTTTGCATATCTTTTGTCGGTTTTTCATTTATGATTGCCATTTGCTTTATACATAACATCTGCATATAGCAGTTGATATTAAGTTGATGGTGGTTTAAGTTCAAACTCATTCTGTACTACTCTCCTTCCACAATTTAGGCATATTGTCATACTTCATATGCCTTTATTTTGTGAGTCCCTTGACTTATTTTTGCATATTTTTTTTCTTTTTATTGCTGCCTTTGTTGTTCCTACTTTTCTTACTCTTGCTTACAGATTTTCCTTTCCACCCAAAGAGTCCCCTTTCACATTTTTGTAGGACTGTTTTGTGGTGATGAATGCCTTTAACTTATGTTTGTCTGGTAAGCTCTCTATCTTTCCTTCTATTCCAAATAATAGACGTGCTGGATAGAGTATTCTTAGCTGTAGATTTTGTACTTTCAGCACCTTGAATATGCCACTCCTTTTCTGGCCTGCACAGTTTCTGCTGAAACATTAACTGATAGCCCTAATGGGTTTCCGGTGTATGTAACTATTTTATTGTTCTTAAAATTCTCTTATCATTACTTTTTTGCCATTATAATTACTATGAGTCTTGGTGTGGATCTCTATGGGTTGATTTTGTTGAAGTCTCTCTGTGCCTCCTGGATCTAAATTTCTATTTCCTTCTCTAGTTTGGGGATGTTTTCAGGTATTATTTATTCAAATAAATTTTCTGTCCCCCTTTTTCTCTCTTCTCTTTCTGGGATCCCTATAATCTGAATGTTATTACTTTTAATGGTGTTGCTGAGTTCCCTAAATGTATTTTCACTTTTGAAATTTTTTTTTCCTCTCAGCTTGATTATTTTCTATTACTCTGCTTGCCTTTTCACTGTCACTGTTTCATTGTGTTTCCTCTAGCCTATTATTTATTCCACCTAATGTATTCTTAATTTCATTTATTGTGTTTTCTCTGGTTCTTTATTTCTTTTTCTAAAGTCCTCACTTGGGTTCTCCACTCTTTTTTCAAGTCCAGTGAATTTCTTTATGATCATTACTTTTAATTCTATGTCAGGCATATTATTTATCTTTGTTTTGCTTGAGTCTCTTGCTCTGATTTTTCCTATTTAATTTGGGATATATTCATCTGTCTTCACACTTTGTCTGACCTCTGTGTTTGTATTTCTGTGTTAGGAAAGTCAGCTACATCTACTGCTCTTGTAAGTAATAGCATTATGAAGAAGAGGTCCTGTAGTACTACTCTGCTATGCAGTGTGCCCTATTAACCAAAATGTGGTGTTTCAGGGCTGCCTCTTATGTGTGTTGCCTATGCCCTGCTATTATGGTTGAGCTACTTTTTCTTCAGCAGTTCTCTATAATGGTTCTCTTTGACTGTTTTGGACAGGGCCAAACTGGGGCAACCTTGGTCTTCAGCAACATTAGACCAGGCATTTGCCCAAGATGCAATAGCAGCAAACTGTAGGGTGTTTTTCCCATGTTGTTCCTTGAGAAGCTTTCATTGGTGGGCAGGGCCTACAGTCACACTGGTTGTCTGTCCCCAACTCAGCTGCTACATATACATATAAACACACTCAGCTGTGTGTGATTATCTTCCCTTCCCTTCTCGTCTCTTCTCTTCCCTTCCCTTTCTTTCCTTTCTCTTCTCTTCCCTTCTCTTCATTTTCAGGGTAGGAGTTACTTTTGAGTGGTTCTGGCCCCTGCCATGGTTGCTTGCACACTCCCAGGCCTATGGCATCTCCCTGGCTGGACTCAGGACAAGAGTGCACTGGAGGGAGCAGATCTGCAATGTGTCAGGTGTGGGAGTGTTAGCGGTGTTGCTTGCTGTGTGTCCCCTGCAGGAGGAGCCCTCCAGTATGAGGACTGATGCTTGTCTGGATATAGAGCACAATCTGCAGAGGAGAACGTGTGTGTGGCAGAGGGGGTTGGGCACAAGTTCCAGTAAGTTAGGTAGGAAGTGTTGGTACCATGCTGCTTCCCTCATGTGGCCATGTGTTTATGTTAGGGGACAGAGGAGTGAAATGTTGCCTGCCAGCTTCTTTATTTCTGAAGAAATCTCCAAAGTTTTCTGCCCCTCCAGCACATGCTCTGAAATAAGTAAGTAAGTCTCCCTCCTGTAAGCCCCAGGCAGTTTTCAAACTGCTGCTTCTATGCTCTGTCTCTGCAGGCTGTTTCTTATGCTCTCTTTAAGGGCAGGGTCTCTGTTTCATACTGCCCTCCAGGCTCTCCCAGAGCCAAGCCAACTGATTTTTAAAGTTTCATGTTTTAAGTCCAACCTGTTTTAAGAACTCATGATATTTGGTCCCTGTGGTTTTCAAAGCCAAATGTTATGGCAATTTATCTTCCTCATGTGGATTCCCCAGTGTGACAGTTTTTCTACTCTCTCTCCTTGCAGATTCCCTCCCTCATATGGATAGTCCTTTGGATCTCTTTAGCTCCTGACCACATCTCCTGTTTTCCTACACTCTTTGATGTGGACTTTCCTCTACATTTAATGGTAGAATTTGTTCTGCCAGTCTCCAGGTCATTTGGGGGGTTAATTACACTGATATGGGTGTTATCTAGTTGTATCCATGAAATAATGTGTGTTTAGGTTCTTTCTATTCCACCATTTTTTCTGGATGTTACTTATGGGACTAATTCTTCTGTTCTTTTCTTCTGTTGTCTTCCCTTGTGCTTTGATAACTTTCTTTAGTGTTATGCTTAGATTTCTTTTTTTTTTTTCCCCTAAGTTTTTGGTTTGTGGTTATTGTTAGATTCTTCTGTAACATCTTATGGCTATAGCAGTCTATATTAACTTGATGGTTATTTATTTTCAAACATATTGAACCCATAATTTAGATAAATTTATAATTTCTACTTAAGGGAATAAAATCAAAAGGTTTATAATTTTTGCATTATCTAAATAGTGTAAACTGTTGCAAAATGTCATCAATAAAAACAACTTATTTAACAAGTTATGGTTTATAAAAGCATTTTCATGAATAGCTGCTCCACATAGGTATGAGAAATGATACCTTTGAAAATATCTAGGCTGAAATATATATATATATTTCCATGCAAAATAAAATAAAATAAAATGAGTATCTTCCATTTAGAAGTATCTGTTTACAGACAAAAGTTAAATAAGGGTTGCAACAATTTCCAAGTTATTTTTTAAAATATATTTATTTATTTGAGGGGTGTGGAGAGAGCACACAGAGGAAGAGGGAGAAGCAAATTCCCTGCTGAGCACAAAGCCCAATGTAGAGCTTGGACTCAGGACCCTGAGATCATGATCTTAGTCAAAGGGAGACACTTCACCAACTGAGCTACCTAGGCACTGCACCAATATCCATGTTATTAAGCACTGAATACAAGTATGAGATAATTTTAGTTCATGTTTTATAAAAATTTTAAGATATTTTTAAATAAATACCAGTGAAATAAATGCCAATTATATGGTTAAGAATCTGATTAATGTGCATATCCCTGAAGAACAAAAGTATCTTGCTCATTATGTTAGGTTCAAATAATAAATATGAAGAATTAATTTTGCTTTGATATATTTTCTTTCTTTATTTATTTTTAAGATTTATTTATTTAAGAGAGAGAGAAGGAGTGTGTGAGAGTGAGTGTAGGGACACAGGGAAAAGGAGAGACATCCTCAAGCAGAGTCCCCACTGATAGTGGAGCCAGATGTGAGTGAGGCTTGAGCCAATGACCCTGAAAATATGACCTGACCTGAGCTGAAACCAGGAGTCGGACTATTAACCAACTGAGAACCTAGGCACGTCATACATGGATATATTTTAATATTTTTAAATTTTTAAAAAATCATTTTTAAATGAAAATATTACAAGACCACCAATAGAATAGACAGACCAGTGTATCAGGAAATAAAATATGTGTATCTGTCAGTGCCTCTTTTCATATATGAGTCTTTGTTTCAATACTATATATGTTCACCCTAACTATGATAACTTTTTACACACCTTGAGTTGCTAGTAATGTTTTTTAAACACCAATTTAATTAGTAAAAATGTTATCTCAGAATCTTCCTTCAGACAATACATTCTCTATGTTGGCCTATCTCTGGAATCTCCTTTTACCAATTTAGATTGGAAATAATTGAAGACTGTGCATCTCTTGGTATGTATACTTTAGAAACTATCAAGAGATAAAATGCCTCCCTGGTTAACTTCCTTAACTGGCATGAGAAACTTGAGGGAATAATTGGGGTAGACACTGGTCAGAAAGTTTCACCCAGTCTACATTACATATTGAGGGAAACATTCAAAAATAGTTAGATTGGAGTTCCAGTTCTTTTACTGTCTGAATGTTGTAAAAACACTGTGTTTCCATTATCTACAGTTAGCCCTGTCGCCTTGGTTCTCTGGACTGGATGAGCAAGAGATGGAGTTCAGCCCAGCCATTACAATCAATCAAGTCTCTGCCAACATTACAAATCTTTCCTTCCTATAAGGGGAAAGGGGGAAAGGGACACTGGCTCTTTAGATGACTTTACCTAGGGCTGAGATATCTACCAATCTCTAACATTCTGATCAGGAATTCTACCCATAAGATCCTACATCATGGTAATGGTTTACAAATTATACAAAATATGTAATTTTTTTTCTTTTTGGAATACAAATGAAAAAAATTCTCCTTTATGTATTTATGGAATCATATAGATATAATAAAAGGTATGTATCAGGTAAACAAATCAAATATCATATTTGGCTACATTAGTTTTTATTTTATTTTATTTTATTTTATTTTATTTTTGTGGTGTTCCAAGATTCATTGTTTATGCACCACACTCAGTGCTCCATGCAATATGTGCCCTCCTTAATACCTACCACCAGGCTCACCTAAACCCCCATCCCTCTCCCCTCCAAAACCTACACTAGATTTTTCTTCCTTTATTGTAACCATGCAAAAATATTCTGACTAGGTATTATGTGGCTATCAGCCTATCATATATAAAAAATACCTGTGGTTTTAGAAAACCTCATTTCCATAGGAAGGAAAATTAAAAGGCCAGCTCTAGAGGAAATTCCAAATAGGATTTTTCCTGAGAACCCTCCATAATGTTATTATGATCCTTTCCCATAATGTCTGGCACATAGAAGACACACAGAAAATATTAGTTGTCTGAAATCATTGATCTGTAAGTCGCAGAGAATTCTTGCAGTTAAACTTTCCTTCATGGAAGTTGATTTACCCTTTCACCTACTTTATGTTTTACAGTGCTTTTTTAGTTTAGTAAAACAAACAAACAAACAGAAACATTCTCTCACCAAAAACTTGTTGGTTTTAGGGGAAGCTGCTCAATATTTTGACTTTTATTTAAAAAAAAAAAGAGATGTTTGCAATAATCTATTCAATTTCCTGTTCTTACCTCCTCATTCACATCCATTCTCTTCACTTCCTCCTCTTACATTGCCTCACATCTCAAGTTTTTGTTGCCTCTGTATTACAGGTTTCAAACCCCTTCCTCTGAAGCCATGTCACCAGTGACACTCACACCATGGATCTGGAAGCTAAGGGAAGTTTTTGCTCCCTTTTAATCCTTATCAAGATTATTTTTGCAAACAAACATAGTACTTTCCCTAAAAACTGAAATGAGGAGAATCATAGCAACAATATTTATTTGTATTTAAATATATTTATATTTAAATATTTATATTTACTGGTATAACTGTTTGACATGTAGCAATACAATTGCTCCTCATAACAATTCTACAGATGAAATTCTTTGAAATTTTCTTTAATGGAATAGTTGTTGCACAAAGTTTATTCAGTATTAAAATACCAATTAGTACTATAACTGAGATGTGAATCTAGAAAGATTTAATCTCAGAGAACATGGTCTCAACAATTTTACCAAAATATCTTTATAAACAACCTTTTATCCATTTTGATGCAACAGCAGTGATAATGATAAGGAAAATCTACGTAATGAGGTGGCTGACCAATCCAGCAGAGGAATCCCAGTCCTAGCCCCAGAGCCATTCCAGGCCTTCCTCTAGCCCCACTGGCCACAGCTGCAAGGGTGGCACAGATATGGAAGTACAAGTGTAGAAGATACCCCCTTTGTCTGTGCTAGGGGTTCAGACCTTAAGAGATTACTCTCTTCTGGGCCTGGTAACATGAAATAAATCTCTATTCCTCCAAGGTCTCCAAGTGTCACTTGGGTTTTTTGGCCAGCATCCTATCTACGTTCCGTAAAAATAGTAAGAATGTACATTTATTGCCTGTTTACTCTTTGCTATGCACCTTGCAAACCACTTTATGTTTTCTCTCATATTTATGTCTCCTCTCAATAACTAAGTATAGAATGCTCTTGAATACTGCCCTTTTTAGTAAGCTAAATTACTGCTCAGAGCATTTTCTTAATTTCTCAAAGTCAGTAAAAGAAGCAAAGCTTAGATCCAAGAATGGCAAGTGTCAATGAATTACATTTATAAGTTATAGAATAATATCTTACATTATTATATTATATAGTTATGTATTATATATTAATTTATAATGTATTATATATTATATTTATAAATTACAGAATAATAAATATCAGAATGTGTATACATATGCCTATTTCCTCTTGTAGTAGATGGTAATGTTTTCAGCAATTATTATTTGATATTTTATTAAAGTGACAGCATTCTGAGAAGAAGAGATATTTTCAGAAGTCCTATCTTTAAGATATTTAAATTTATAACTAATTACTTAAGATATTCAGAAGTTTACAGGGAAAGAACACATCCCAGATATTCACATGCAGAGGTAGGTGAAAAAATAGAAAACAAATAAGGTCAGTATGTTCTCTGTCACATCTTTATACCTATAATGTCTAGAAAAAGTAGCTAAGATAGTCTGTTATGGAATATTCTGTTATCTTCTCTGTCCAGCAAGAATGCTTGATAAAGAACCACAGAATGTTAATGTCTTTGTTAAACATCTTTCTAGTATATTTCTCTAAGGAAAAAGAATGAGATCTAAAGATACCAAAGATTTTGAGTTTAAGTCCCACAGCTAGGAGGGGATAAAATCCAGAGAAAAGGCATAGTTTTTGTTTCCTATTCCAACTTAGTTCAATTTTCTTAAAATTAAAATGAGTAGAAGACCTCAGGATTGTAGGAATTTAGTTTCTAGACCAGCATTACCCAAGAGCAGATGATTTCAAACCTGACAGCCTAGTAAAATACCTGGTAAACTATCAGTTTTACTTCATTTTATTTTGTAATAAAAATAATATATATTAAAGGTTTGCAGTATGATATTTTGATATACATCTACATAGTGAAATGATTACTACAGTCTAATTAACATATCCATCTCCACTGAAGAATTCCCAGATACTCTTCGGTGAAAACTTGAAAGAGATAGTACTGCTCGTGGCTTTGTCAGGTAAGCAAGCGCTCTTAGTATAACTTGAACAACATATATTTCTGCTCAGTTAGGAAAAGGAAAGGCTTACTCAAAATCATTCATTAGCTCACTTTAAAATTCTTAACTCCACATGTCTTTTCAAAGAAGTTAAGCTGTTGTACACATCTGCTCTCCTAGCAACTGCTTTCTTTTCCTACTGTTTTAGTTCATTGCCCTTTAAGCTATAGACACAAATACATTTCTACTTTTCCCTTCACATGTTTTATGAAAGTTATAAAACTAATTTTTTTCCAAAATATATTCCATTTCCTTTATAAATAAAAAGCCATTCATCAAGTTGTGTAAGATCTGGTCTATCATGAATATACTAAAACACTGAAAGGGTCCCCATGTATGCAGAAATGGAATAACAATTACTGGTTAATGAACAAGCCAGAAGGTGCATTGATGGAATATTGACAAGAAGATGTTTATATTTAAAATTGTTCCTCATCTTTCCTATGTGCCAAGTAAATGCCTTCTTTATTCTCAACTGCAATCTGTACCCAGGAAAAAACAAAATGTATGAGATATTTGGAAAATTTCTCAAATAGCACAGTATTTTTCTCTATTATGTAGAGAGAAATGAATAGAGATCATTCCATATAATGACTATGGCAAAAATAGTCAATTCTATATTTATCTAAAAACGATAAAGGAGTTAAAAATAAATGTTATGTAGCCTATTAAAATGTCAATTTCCTAATTATCAATTAGGCTAGCATATTTTTATGCAGAATATCTATTCAGATATAGCATAAAAAGAACTGAAATGTGCAGGCAAAAAACATACATCTTTTCAATTGTTGTCTTTTATGTTCAAGACTTGGTATCAAAGAAAATCAAAGAAATTACTATGGAATTATTTGACTTGTTATTGAATATAAAAAGGAACAGACTATAGAGCCCTTTAGGCAAATTGACTAGACATGCAGAATTTTTATTAATAGATAGATATATTGTCTAAATCTATGAGGAGTCTACAACTTTATTATATTGATCTGATAGTGCTTGCTATATTTTGGAGAGATGTCCTACATAAGTTTGATTCATTTTTATAAGTGTTCTGGAGATAATTCTAAGGCAGTGGATTAAATCTCTGCAAGGTCTGATTAATAAAATTAAAATATGTGTCATAATACAACATTTTATACATTTGGGGTATTTTCTTAGTATATGCAGAAGATGTAGGATTGTTTTAGGAAAACATACTCCACATAAGTTATTATTTCCTCATTTTGGCCATTGGTTGAAAGTGGAATGAAACAGCTATGGCTATAGAAAAACTGCAATTCTGTGATGGTGACATATGTTATGAAGTACAATTCTTAATACTTTTTACAGGCTGACATGTATTGTCAGACCTCCCTACACAATATCTAAATTAATTGCTAAAATTGTCAAAATTCACCATATCTATAATGATACCCTATCGTATGAAACATACTATAAGTATTTTCAGATTTTTTGTGGTGGGAATGATCCATCTGTATTTAGTTCATATTTTTAAGAGTCTCAGAATTGAGTAATATGTGTCTCCAGATTGAAATGGCTTACCAATCTTATTTAGTAACATGTAAATCCATTTAAAAACATTAAAACACATTAATGATTATTTGCCAAAGAAATTATGCTCCCACTATAGTATGTGAGATGAAGGGAGCACTCAGAAAACCCTGTTTCCTTCAGATATTGAAAAGAGATTGATTTCAAACTGCTTTGAAATTTTCTGACAGTATTTATCAAAATCTGATTGGAGTTCATCTGCTTCAGTCTTCAGGGAAGTTGTATTTTTGTTTTTGTTTTTGTTTTAATATAGATTCCTAAACCCTAACCAGCCCTATTAAATACAAATCTTAGGACTTAGGAATCTTTATTTTTATACCCTTCCTCATCATAAGTGACTCTAAAATACACTGAAATTTATAAATAATTCAGTTGTAATTTTAAATCGAATGCATCGCTTATTTAGTCCACTATCCTATATCAAACAGTGGTTTAAGAATGATATAGGATAGAGGCCCCTGGGTTGTCCAGTCAGTTAAGCATCTGACTCTTGGTTTTGGCTCAGGTCATGATCTCAGGGTCCTGAGATGGAGCCCCATGTCAGCCTCCATGTTCAATGTGGCATCTGCTTGAGATTGTTTCTCCCTCTCCCTCTGCCCTTCTGGCTCATGCTCTCATTCTCTCCCTAAATATGGATGCCTGGGTGGCTCAGCCAGTTAAGTGTCTGCCTTCAGCTCAGGTCATGATCCCAGGGTCCTGGGACTGAATCCCTCATCAGGATCCCTGCTCAGTGGGAAATTCTACATCTACCTGCTGCTCCACCTGATTGTGTTCTTTCTCACAAATTAATAAATAAAATCTTTAAAAAATAAAATAAAAATAAATCTTAAATGATACAGGATAGATTCCTTCATGTAAGTTTTGCAAGTTGAGGAGCAGCTCTTAGAGAAGAGAGAGGAAAATAGGAACTCATGCTCCATGCAAATACATGCCCTCCATAATACCAACCACCAGGGTCATCCAACCTCCCAACCTCCACACCTTTAAAACCCTCAGATTGTTTTTCAGAGTCCATAGTCTCTTCTGGTTCATCTCCCCCTCCAATATCCCCCAACTCCCTTCTCCTCTCCAGCTCCCCATGACCTCCCTGTTATTTCATATGCTCCACAAATAAGCGAAACCATATGATAATTGAATCTCTCTGCTTGAATTATTTCACTTAGCATAATCTCTTCCAGTCCTGTCTATGTTATATGAAAATTGGGTATTCATCCTTTCTCATGCAGGCATAATACTCCATCTTCCTTATCCATTCATCCGTTGAAGGGCAACTTGGTTTTTTCCACAGTTTGGCTATGGTGGCCATTGCTGCTATAAACATTGGGGTACAGATGGTCCTTCTTTCACTACATCTGTATCTTTGGGGTAAAAACCCAGTAGTGCAATTGCAGGGTCATTGGGAAGCTCTATTTTTAATTTTGTAAGGAATCTCCACAGTTTTCCAAAGTGGCTTTACCAACTTGCATTCCCACCAACAGTGTAAGAGGGTTCCCCTTTCTCCACATCCTCTCCAACACATGTTGTTTACTGTCTTGTGAATTTTGATCATTCTAACTGGTGTCAGATGGTATCTCGATGTGGTTTTGATTTGAATCTCCCTGATGGCCTGTGATGATGAACATTTTTTCATGTGTTTAATAGCCATTTGTATGTCTTCATTGAAGAAGTGTCTGTTCATGTCCTCTGCCCGTTTTTTGACATGATTATCTGTTTTGTGTGTGTTGATTGAGTTTGAGGAGTTCTTTATGGATCCTGGATCTCAGCCCTATATCTGTAGTGTCATTTGAGAATATCTTCTCCCATTCCATGGGTTGCCTCTTTGTTGTGTTGACTGTTTCCTTTGCTGTGCAGAAACTTTTGATCTTGATGAAGTCCCAAAAATTCATTTTTGCTTTTATTTCCTTTGCCTTTGGAGACATACCTTGAAAGAAGTTGCTGTGACCAATATTGAAGAAGGTACTGCCTATGTTCTCCTCTAGGATTCTGGTGGATTCCTGCCTCACTTTGAGGTCTTTTATCGATTTCGAGTTTATCTTTGTGTATGGTATAAGAGAATGGTCAAGTTTCATTCTTCTACACATAACTGTCCAATTTTCCCAGCACTATTTATTGAAGAGACTGTCTTTCTTCCACTGGGTATTTTTTCCTGCTTTGTCAAAGATTATTTGACCACAGAGTTGAGGGTCCATATCTGGGCTCTCTACTCTGTTTCATTGGTCTATGTGTCTGTTTTTTTTTGTTGTTGTTTTTGTTTTTTGTTTTTTTTTTTTGTTTTTTTGTTTTTTTTGTGCCAGTACCATGCTGTCTTGGTGATCACAGCTTTGTAGTAAAGTTTGAAATCAGGCAACATGATGCCCCCAGTTTTGTTTTACTTTTTCAACATTTCCTTAGCAATCCGGGGTCTCCTCTGATTCTATACAAATTTTAGGATTGTTTACTCCAGCTCTTTGAAAAATGCCAGTGGAATTTTGATCGGAATGGCATTGAAAGTATAGATTGCTTTAGGCAGTATAGATATTTTAACAATGTTTATTCTTCCAAGCCATGAGCATGAAATGGTCTTTCATCTTTTTGTGTCGTCTTCACTTTCTTTCATGAGTGTTCTGTAGTTCCTCAAGTACAGATCCTTTACCTCTTGGGTTAGGTTTATTCCCAGGTATCTTATGGTTCGTGGTGCTATAGTAAATAGAATCAATTCTCTAATTTCCCTTTATGTATTTTCACTGTTAGTGTATAAGAAAGCAACTGATTTATGTGCATTGATTTTGTATCCTGCCACATTACTGAATTGGTGTATGAGGTGTAGTAGTTTGGGGTGGAGTCTTTGGATTTTCCATATAAAATATCATGTTGTCTGCGAATAGAGTTTGACTTCTTTATTGCCAATTTGAATACTTTTTATTTCTCTTTGTTGTCTGATTGCTGTTGCTACAACTTCTAATACCACATTGAATAAGAGTGGTAAGAGTGGGCATCCTTGTGTTCCTGATCTCAAAGGGAACGCTGTCAGCTTTTTCCCATTGAGGATATTTGATGTGGGTTTTTCAAAGACAGATTTTATGAAGTTGAGGAATGTTCCCTCTATCCCTATACTTTGAAGCGTTTTAATCAGGAACGGATGCTGGATTTTGTCAAATGCTTTTTCTGCATCCATTGAGAAGACCATGTGGTTCTTCTCCTCTTATTGATTTGTTCTATCACATTGTTGATTTGGGAATGTTAAACCATCCTTGCAGCCCAGGAGTGAATCCCACCTGGTCATAGTGGATAATCTCTTCAATGTGCTATTGGATCCTATTAGCTAGGATCTTGTTGAGAATCTTAGCATCCATATTCATCAGGAATATTGGTCTGAAATTCTCCTTTGGTAGGGTCTTTGCCTGGTTTGGGGATCAGGGTAATGCTGGCTTCATAAAAAAAAGTCTGGAAGTTTTCCTTCTGCTTCTATTTTTTGAAACAGCTTCAGGAAAATAAGTATTATTTCTTCTTTGAAAGCTTGTTAGAATTCCCCAGGGAATCTGTCACATCCTGGACTCTTGTTTTTTGGAAAGTTTTTGATCACTGCTTCAAACTTGTTACAGATATTAGTCTATTCAGGTTTTCAGTTTCTTCCTGGTTCAATTTTGGGAGTTTATAGTTTTCCAGGAATGCATCCATTTCATCTAGGTTGCTTAACTTACTGGCATATAACTGTTGATTATAATTTTTGATGATTGTTTCTATTTCCTTGGTGTTTGTTGTGATCTCTCCCTTTTCATTCATAATTTTATTAATTTGGGCCTTCTCTCTTTTCTTTTGGATTAGTTTGGCCAATGGTTTATTGATCTTATTGATTCTTTCAAAAAACCAGGTTCTAGTTTCTTTGATGCGTTGTACTGTACCCCTCATTTCTATCTCATTGATCTCTGCTCTAATCTTGATTATTTTCCTTCTTGTGATTGGGGTTGGCTTAATTTGTTGTTGATTCATTCTCCAGTTCTTTAAGGTGTAGGGATAGCTGGTGTATTCTGGATTTTTCAGTTTTTTTGAGGGAGGCTTGGATGGCTATGTATTTCCCCCTTAGGACCACCTTTGCTGTATCCCATAGGTTTTGGACGGAAGTGTCTTTATTCTCATTGGTTTCCATGAATTGTTTAAGTTCTTTGATTTCCTGGTGGATCCAAGCTTTCATAAGGAAGGTGGTCTTTAGGTTCCAGGTGTTTGAGTTCCTTCCAAACTTTTCCTTGGGGTTGATCTCCAGTTTCAAAGCATCATGATCTGAGAATATGCAGGGAATAATCTCAGTCGTTTGGTAGAGGTTGAGCCCTGATTTGTGACCCAGTATGTGGTTTATTCTGGAGAAGGTTCCATGTGTACTTTAGAAGAATGAGGAATGTTCTGTATGTATCTATGTATCTATGAGGTCCATCTAGTCCAATGTGGCATTCAATGCTCTTGCTTCTTTATTGATTTTCTGCTTGGATGATCTATTACTGAGGATGGTGTGTTAAGATCTACTATTAATGTATTCATATCAATTTGACTCTTTATCTTGATTAACAGTTTTCTTATGTAGTTGGCTGATCCCATGTTGGGATCATAAATATTCACAATTGTTAGATCTTCTCAGTGGATATTCCCTTGAAGAATTATGTAGTGTCCTTCTGTATCTCTGATTACAATCTTTAGTTTAAAATATAATTTATCTGATATGAGAATAGCTACCCCAGCCTTCTTTTAAGGCTCATTGGCATGAAAGATGCTTCTTCATCCCTTCACTTTCAGTCTGGATTTATCCCTAGGTTCAAAATGGATCTCTTGTAGACAACATATGGATGGGTCCTGTTGTTTTATCCAATCTGCAACCCTGTGCTGTTTTATGGATGCATTTAGGCCATTCACATTGTGAGTGATTATTGAGAGATAAATTTTTATTGACATCATGTTACCTGTGAAGTCTTTGTTTCTATAGATTGTCTCCAAATATTTCTGTTAAATGATATTCTTGTTTTCTTCCCCTTTTATAGCCCCCCCCCTAATTAATATTTCTTGAAGTGCTGGCTTGGTGGTCACATACTCTTTTAAGCCTTTCCAGTCTTGGAAGCTCTTAATCTCTCCATCTAGTTTGAATGTCAGTCTTGCTGGATAAAGTATTTTTGGCTGCATGTTCTTTTCATTTAGTGACCTGAATACATCTTGCCAGCCCTTTCTGGCTTGTGAGGTTTCTGTGGACAGGTCTGACGTTATTCTGATGGGCTTTCCTCTGTATGTAAGGAATCTCTTCCCCCTAGCTGCTTTCAAAAGCTCCTGTCTAAAATTATGATTCATCATTTTTACAATCAGGTGTTTCAAGATCTTTCTAGATTCTATGATCTTGGGGCAGACCTTTCTGTCTCTAGGACACTAACAGTGGTCCCATTCACCAGACTGGGAAAATTTTCATGGAGAATTTGTTCAACTATATCTTCTAGTCTTCTTTCTTTCTCCTCCCCCTCAGGGATTCCAATAATTCTGACATTGGAATGTTTCATGGAATCATTTATTTCCCTAATTCTGTTTTCATGGTTTCTAAGCTGTTTGTTCCAGGCTTCCTGATTCTTTTCTCTATCAGTTTGTCCTCCAGATTACTAATTCTATCTTCTGCTTCAGTTACCCTAGCTTTTACAGAATTTAGATTAGATTGGAACTCATTGAGATCATTGTTAACATCATCCCTGGTGGCTTTCACTTTTGCCCTAGTCAATTCCATTTTGTGATCAAAGACTTTCTTCAGCCCAGCCTCTGATTGAGAGGGCCCAGTCTCTGAATTTTTCCTCTGTTGGGCATTCCTCCTCCTAGTCATTTTGGTGAGAGATGGCTGAACGGATGTGTAGCTGAATGTATCAGCCATGGTGCAAGCAAGGTGCACTATGGCACGCTTCTCTCCACTGGCATCTTCTGCCCCCTAGAGATCCAGAAGTGTATAATTCTCATCTCAGGCTGATTTCATGGGTGATCAGAGAGTACTTTGGTAGGTAATCAGCTCACTTTAGGGGACTGGCTGAAACAGTACCTCCTACTTCTCCACCATCTTGTCTCCAAACCTAATCCACAAAACTTAATGCAACTTATAAAGGATAAAAACAGACTAATAGGTATTGACTATGAGTTAGACAATAATAGTAATTCCATTCTTTTTGAAAAAAAGAAGAAACAAACAAACAAACAACTCCACAGATGTTTAACCTTGGAACACAAAGGGAAAGCAAGGGTCAGAGGTAGAGCATCCGTATGACCAGTAGAAAGTTATTTCTAATGTGTCTGGGATTCACTGAATTGATCTATAACACAAGAATATTCTACCAAATAAATTAGTAATATTTATCTGTGTTTCAGAGTCTCAGTGAAGATAGAGAAAGCCAAGTGGACAAGTGAACCTTATTGTTATATGTTTAATTTACTTGGGTTCTGTATTAGATTTCTTTGGCAAGCGAGTTTTCCTGAAAACATGTTCTTAGTTTAATAGAGAAGAGGCACAGAAAATGTAGACACCATGTTAGCAACTAATTCTTCACAGGAACATGTAGGATAGGATATGGGAATTTAGAAAGCATCTCAGCCAGGTAATTGAAATCCCTGCAATGGAGGAGGACTGGTACAGCAAGGTAGAGGTTAGTCTTGGAAGGACTAAGATCCTGTCAGTCATGAGGGTATAGATTTGGGGAGAGTAGAAATTGGTGGAAAGATATTTACCTGAAAGGTGAGTATATTTTGGAGTTGGGGTGACAAAATGTGTCAGTTTTTGGTATTTAAACTTCATCATACCATTAGAATGGAAGTAGTATCAATGATAATATATCTGTATAATTTTAAGGGGGAAAAATTTAAAACAATGATAGTGAAAAAGTTGGTTTTAGGATCTGCAGTGTGATGGGTTTATAGAAAGGAAGATAAATGATTTCTTCTGTCTGGTGAAGCAATGTAGAAAAACAGAAGATTGAGGCTGTGCAGAAGAATGTAGCTTTGAGTTTTCTTTCCATTTTATTCACACTGTGGGAAAACACATAGTCACTACAAGTGAAAGGAGAAATGTCAAAGTTGTAGAATGTGTCATTTTAAATTGGATCTCTTAAAAGTTGGTTAAGGAGCACATAAAGCAATAGGAAAGATTTGTCTTTCCTAAGATTAGATTACATGGGATTTAGGACTAAGTGAACATATAAAATTTAATAAATGTCTCACATTTTAAGAAGCTCAATAAGTATCTATTGAAATGATAAATAACTATATGATGTTTGAATAAGCCTAACTTTCATTTTTTAAAACTCATATCAAGTCTTACTGATAACATGGTAAGGGTTTTAAATTTTTTTTTAAAGATTTTATTTATTTGACAGGGAGAGATCACAAGTAGGCAAAGAGGCAGGAGAGAGGAAGGGAAGCAGGCTCCCTGCCGAGCAGAGAGCCCGATGCGGGACTCGATCCCAGGACTCTGAAATCATGACCTGAGCCGAAGGCAGCTAATTAACCCACTGAGCCACCCAGGCGCCCCAGGTTTTAAATTTTTTCATTAGAAATTGAAAATGTAGGGGCCCCTGGGTGGCTCAGTGTGTTAAAGCCTCTGTCTTTGGCTCAGGTCATGATCTTGGGGTCCTGGGATCAAGCCCCACATCGGCTGTCTGCTCAGCAGGAATCCTACTTCCTCCTCTCTCTCTCTCTCTTTCTCTCTCTCTGCCTGCCTCTGTCTACTTGTGATCTCTCAAATAAATAAAAAAATAAAAATCTTTTAAAAAAAAAGAAATTGAAAATGTTTATCAAACACTTCTGTTGACACTGCTACATTAAAAAGAGAAAAAAAAGAAAAAAAGAAAAGGAGGACACTTCTGGCTAAATAAGTACAGCATAGAAAGTAGAATTGGAAAATTCCATTCACTCAGCATCTTTGTTGCCTTTAAGGTTCTTCTGTCCTACCATGGGGCTCCAAGGGATTTTAATATCTGTGAGGAGACAGAACATGCTACAGAACCCATCAGTTAAATCTTAATTATTTCCAAGCAAAGACTAAGCTTCTTAGTCGCTTAATTGCCCACACATTTAACAAAGAGTTCTAAATACATTTTAGAGATAGTAGTTGAGAAAATATTTATGGAATAAAAGATGAACTTCAAGGGCATAATCAGAGTTTGTAGCTACATGATAAATTTTATATACCCAAAACCTCATTTAATTTTACATTCCAGATATTTTGCTGCTATAAGCTTTTTAAAGCTCCTAAGCTTTAACAACAACAAAAATACTTATTTTGCCAGGCTGTATATGCATCATTAATATTTCATTTGGGAAGATAACAATGTCCCAAAATAGATACAGAAAAATGTAAATACAAGCAAAAGTATTTAATTAACTCAGATGGAGTTCTGTCAAGCCTCTGAGAATATATTTTCATTTGTCAAATGTCCCTTTATGATTCATGACAAAATAAGGGAAGTATTAAGTTCTGTTTATTTTATATGTTTAAGAATTTTTCCTTACCGTGTTTATAGAAATGTTACTGTTCTCATTTCTATAAAGAAACTTAGGAGTCAAAAACACTTCATGGTTCTAATCTTAGTCATAGCGGTCAGGAAACTCTCCTTGAGTATGCACTTGTATTTTACCTAACACATCTTGATATCCCATTTAAGCTACAATGATTTACATGACACTAAAACATCCAAATACTATGTTTTCACAAAGCTACACACATATTATTTGAAGAAAAAATAGTTAAATATTGCTTCAGGTTTCAAAAATTAGACCTAACTTCCTGTTTTCATGCAGATAATAAATTATAAAATGACCATCAAAAGTCAATCCCCGAATTTTTTCTGAACCATGAATGCAATTACCAGTTACCACACAACATTTGTTTACATATTTTATTGTAGTGTAAGACAGCAAGACTTCAGAGGGCAACAAGGAAGCAATCAGGATTCAGAAATGTGTATACAACATATAAATGACATATAAACACTGACTTCACTATCATTTTGTTAGCTATTTCATCAGTATTACAGAAGCTGAATTTGATACCATTTGAAAGCATTCCCTCTGATCCTATTTCCAAGCCCTGGAGTATTAGGTTCAGAAATACTATTTTCCTTAAAATTTTAAATTTATGAATTTAACTTAAATTTATATATATATATATTTTTAAATTTATGAATTTAACTTAAATTTATATATATATATATTTTTAATTTTTTATTTTTTATAAACATATATTTTTATCCCTAGGGGTATAGGTCTGTGAATCACCAGGTTTACACACCTCACAGCACTCACCAAAGCACATACCTTCCCCAATGTCCATAATACCACTCCCTTCTCCCCAACCCCCTCCCCCCAGCAACCCTCAGTTTGTTTTGTGAGATTAAGAGTCACTTATGGTTTGTCTCCCTCCCAATCCCATCTTGTTTCATTTATTCTTCTCCTACCCACTTAAGCTTCCATGTTGCATCACCACTTCCTCATATCAGGGGGATCATATGATAGTTGTCTTTCTCTGCTTGACTTATTTCGCTAAGCATGATACGCTCTAGTTCCATCCATGTTGTCGCAAATGGCAAAATTTCATTTCTTTTGATGGCTGCATAGTATTCCAATGTGTATATATACCACATCTTCTTGATCCATTCATCTGTTGATGGATATCTAGATTATTTCCATAGTTTGGCTATTGTGGATATTGCTGCTATAAACATTAGGGTGCACGTGCCCCTTTGGATCACTACATTTGTATCTTTAGTGTAAATACCCAATAGTGCAATTGCTGGGTCATAGGGCAGTTCTATTTTCAACATTTTGAGGAACCTCCATGCTGTTTTCCAGAGTGGCTGCACCAGCTTGCATTCCCACCAACAGTGTAGGAGGGTTCCCCTTTCTCCGCATCCTCGCCAGCATCTGTCATTTCCTGACTTGTTGATTTTAGCCATTCTGACTGGTGTGAGGTGATATCTCATTGTGGTTTTGATTTGTATTTCCCTGATGCCGAGTGATATGGAGCACTTTTTGATGTGTCTGTTGGCCATCTGGATGTCTTCTTTGCAGAAATGTCTATTCATGTCCTCTGCCCATTTCTTGATTGGATTATTTGTTCTTTGGGTGTTGAGTTTGCTAAGTTCTTTATAGATTCTGGACACAAGTCCTTTATCTGATAAGTCGTTTGCAAATATCTTCTCCCATTCTGTCAGTTGTCTTTTGATTTTGTTAACTGTTTCCTTTGCTGTGCAAAAGCTTTTGATCTTGAGGAAATCCCAATAGTTCATTTTTGCCCTTGCTTCCTTTGCCTTTGGCGTTGTTCCTAGGAAGATGTTGCTGCGGCTGAGGTCGAAGAGGTTGCTGCCTGTGGTCTCCTCAAGGATTTTGATGGATTCCTTTCACACATTGAGGTCCTTCATCCATTTTGAGTCTATTTTTGTGTGTGGTGTAAGGAAATGGTCCAATTTCATTTTTCTGCATGTGGCTGTCCAATTTTCCCAGCACCATTTATTGAAGAGGCTGTCTTTTTTCCATTGGACATTCTTTCCTGCTTTGTCGAAGATTAGTTGACTGTAGAATTGAGGGTCTATTTCTGGGCTCTCTATTCTGTTTCATTGATCTATGTGCCTGTTTTTGTGCCAGTACCACGCTGTCTTGATGACGACAGCTTTGTAATAGAGCTTGAAGTCCGGAATTGTGATGCCACCAACGTTGGCTTTCTTTTTCAATATCCCTTTGGCTATTCGAGGTCTTTTCTGGTTCCATATAAATTTTAGAATTATTTGTTCCATTTCTTTGAAAAGGATGGATGGTACTTTGATAGGAATTGCATTAAATGTGTAGATTGCTTTAGGTAGCATAGACATTTTCACAATATTTATTCTTCCAATCCATGAGCAAGGAACACTTTTCCATTTTTTTTGTGTCTTCCTCAATTTCTTTCATGAGTACTTTATAGTTTTCTGAGTATAGATTCTGTGCCTCTTTGGTTAGGTTTATTCCTAGGTATCTTATGGTTTTGGGTGCAATTGTAAATGGGATTGACTCCTTAATTTCTCTTTCTTCTGTCTTGCTGTTGGTGTAGAGAAATGCAACTGATTTCTGTGCATTGATTTTATATCCTGACACTTTACTGAATTCCTGTTTAAGTTCTAGCAGTTTTGGAGTGGAGTCTTTTGGGTTTTCCACATATAGTATCATATCATCTGCAAAGAGTGATAATTTGACTTCTTCTTTGCCGATTTGGATGCCTTTAATTTCCTTTTGTTGTCTGATTGCTGAGGCTAGGACCTCTAGTACTATGTTGAATAGCAGTGGTGATAATGGACATGCCTGCCATGTTCCTGACCTTAGCGGAAAAGCTTTCAGTTTTTATCCATTGAGAATGATATTTGCGGTGGGTTTTTCATAGATGGCTTTGATGATATTGAGGTATGTACCCTCTATTTCTACACTTTGAAGAGTTTTGATCAGGAAGGGATGCTGTACTTTGTCAAATGCTTTTTCAGCATCTATTGAGAGTATCATATGGTTCTTGTTCTTTCTTTTATTGATGTGTTGTATCACATTGACTGATTTGCGGATGTTGAACCAACCTTGCAGCCCTGGAATAAATCCCACTTGGTCATGGTGAATAATCCTTTTAATTTAATGTTGAATCCTATTGGCTAGTATTTTGTTGAGTATTTTCACATCTGTGTTCATCAAGGATATTGGTCTATAGCTCTCTTTTTTGATGGGATCCTTGTCTGGTTTTGTGATCAAGGTGATGCTGGGCTCATAAAATGAGTTTGGAAGTTTTCCTTCCATTTCTATTTTTTGGAACAGTTTCAGGAGAATAGGAATTAGTTCTTCTTTAAATGTTTGGTAGAATTCCCCCGGGAAGCCATCTGGCCCTGGGCTTTTGTTTGTTTGGAGATTTTTAATGACTGTTTCAATCTCCTTACTGGTTATGGGTCTGTTCAGGCTTTCTATTTCTTCCTGGTTCAGTTGTGGTAGTTTATTTGTTTCTAGGAATGCATCCATTTCTTTCAGATTGTCAAATTTGTTGGTGTAGAGTTGCTCATAGTATGTTCTTATAATAGTTTGTATTTCTTTGGTGTTAGTTGTGATCTCTCCTCTTTCATTCATGATTTTATTTATTTGGGTCCATTCTCTTTTCTTTTTGATAAGTCGGGCTAGGGGTTTATCAATTTGATTAATTCTTTCAAAGAACCAGCTCCTAGTTTCGTTGATTTGTTCTATTGTTTTTTTTGGTTTCTATTTCATTGATTTCTGCTCTGATATTTATGATTTCTCTTCTCCTGTTCGGCTTAGGGTTTCTTTCTTGTTCTTTCTCCAGCTCCTTTAGGTGTAGCGTTAGGTTGTGTACCTGAGACCTTTCTTGTTTCTTGAGAAAGGCTTGTACCGCTATATATTTTCCTCTCAGGACTGCCTTTGTTGTGTCCCACAGATTTTGAACCGTTGTATTTTCATTATCATTTGTTTCCATGATTTTTTTCAATTCTTCTTTAATTTCCTGGTTGACCCATTTATTCTTTAGAAGGATACTGTTTAGTCTCCATGTATTTGGGTTCTTTCCAAACTTTCTTTTGTGGTTGAGTTCTAGCTTTAGAGCGTTGTGGTCTGAAAATATGCAGGGAATGATCCCAATCTTTTGATACCGGTTGAGTCCTGATTTAGGACCGAGGATGTGATCTATTCTGGAGAATGTTCCATGTGCACTAGAGAAGAATGTGTATTCTGTTGCTTTGGGATGAAATGTTCTGAATATATCTGTGATGTCCATCTGGTCCAGTGTGTTGTTTAAGGCCTTTATTTCCTTGCTGATCTTTTGCTTGGATGACCTGTCCATTTCAGTGAGGGGAGTGTTAAAGTTCCCTACTATTATTGTATTATTGTTGATGTGTTTCTTTGATTTTGTTATTAATTGGTTTATATAGTTGGCTGTTCCCACATTGGGGGCATAGATATTTAAAATTGTTAAATCTTCTTGTTGGACAGACCCTTTGAGTATGATATAGTGTCCTTCCTCATCCCTTATTATACTCTTTGGCTTAAAATCTAATTGATCTGATATAAGAATTGCCACTCCTGCTTTCTTCTGATGTCCATTAGCATGGTAAATTCTTTTCCACCCCCTCACTTTAAATCTGGAGGTGTCTTTGGGCTTAAAATGTGTTTCTTGGAGGCAACATATAGATGGGTTTTGTTTTTTTATCCATTCTGATACCCTGTGTCTTTTGACAGGGGCATTTAGTCCATTAACATTTAGGGTAACTATTGAGAGATATGAATTTAGTGCCATTGTATTGACTGTAAGGTGACCGTTACTGTATATGGTCTCTTTTCCTTTCTGATCTACCACTTGTAGGCTCTCTCTTTGCTTAGAGGACCCCTTTCAATATTTCCTGTAGAGCTGGTTTGGTGTTTGCAAATTCTTTCAGTTGTTGTTTGACCTGGAAGCTTTTAATCTCTCCTTCTATTTTCAATGATAGCCTAGCTGGATATAGTATTCTTGGCTGCATCTTTTTCTCGTTTAGCGCTCTGAAAATATCGTGCCAGCTCTTTCTTGTCTGCCAGGTCTCTGTGGATAAGTCAGCTGCCAATCTAATATTTTTACCATTGTATGTTACAGACTTCTTTTCCCGGGCTGCTTTCAGGATTTTCTCTTTGTCACTGAGACTTGTAAATTTTACTATTAGGTGACGGGGTGCGGGCCTATTCTTATTGATTTTGAGGGGCGTTCTCTGAACCTCCTGAATTTTGATGCTCGTTCCCTTTGCCATATTGGGGAAATTCTCCCCAATAATTCTCTCCAGTATACATCTGCTCCCCTCTCTCTTTCTTCTTCTTCTGGAATCCCAATTATTCTAATGTTGTATCATCTTATGGTGTCACTTATCTCTCGAATTCTCCCCTCGTGGTCCAGTAGCTGTTTGTCCCTCTTTTGCTCAGCTTCTTTATTCTCTGTCATTTGGTCTTCTATATCACTAATTCTTTCTTCTGCCTCATTTATCCTAGCAGTGAGAGCCTCCATTTTTTATTGCACCTCATTAATAGCTTTTTTGATTTCAACTTGGTTAGATTTTAGTTCTTTTATTTCTCCAGAAAGGGCTTTTATATCTCTCGAGAGGGTTTCTCTAATATCTTCCATGCCTTTTTCGAGCCCGTCTAGAACCTTGAGAATTGTCATTGTGAACTCTAGATCTGACATATTACCAATGTCTGTATTGATTAGGTCCCTAGCCTTCAGTACTGCCTCTTGTTCCTTTTTTTTGCGTTGAATTTTTCCGTCTTGTCATTTTGTCCAGATAAGAGTATATGAAGGAACAAGTAAAATACTAAAAGGGTGGCAACAACCCCAGGAAAATATGCTTTAACCAAATTAGAAGAGATCCCAAATCGTGGGGGGGAGAGAGGGAATAAAAAGAGGTTCAAAAAGGAAGAAAGAAAAAAAAAAAGAAAAAACAAAAAAAAAATAGAAAGGAATTTAAAAAAAGAAAACAAATAAGAAAAATATATAAAGAAAAAATATATATATTAGGTAAACTAGTTAAAAAACGTTAAAAAAGAAAAAGGTACAAGTTAAAAAAAAATTTTACCAGAAGGCGAGAAAAAAAAAACAAAAAATGAAAAAGAAAAAAATTAAATTAACTGCAAGACTAAAAAAAATTACAGGGAAAAAGCCATGAGTTCCGTGCTTTGCTCTCTCCTCCTCTGGAATTCTGCTGCTCTTCTTGGTATTGAAACTGCACTCCTTGGTATGGGAACTTGGTCTTGGCTAGATTTCTTGTTGATCTTCTGGGGGAGGGGCCTGTTGTAGTGTTTCTCAAGTGTCTTTGCCCCAGGCGGAATTGCACCACCCTTAGCAGGGGCCAGGGTGAGTAATCCTCTTGGGTTTGCTTTTAGGAGCTTTTGTTCCCTGAGCGCTTTCCATAGAGTTCCGGAGGACAGGAATACAAATGGCGGCCTCCTGGTCTCCGGCCCGGAGGAGCCGAGAGCCCAGGGCCCCACTCCTCAGTGCGCCCTCAGAGAACAGAGCCCAGTTACTCCTGTCTGCCTGACCTCCAGCAGCGCTCCGACTTCACCGAGCCTGTGACCGGTTCAAGGTACCACCAAGCTGTGAGCTTACTGTCGGCTCTGTCTCTGTAGCCGGCTTTCCCGTTCCAATACTGGCAAGCTCTGCGACTCTGACACCCCCGATCCTTCTGTGACCCTGCGGGACCTGAGGCCACACTGACCCCGCGTGGGCTTTGCCCCGGTTTAGCCTCTGGAGTGATGTCCCTCAGCGGAACAGACTTTTAAATGTCCTGATTTTGTGCGCTGTTGCTCCACTGCTTTCCGGGAGCCGGCCCCTCCCCCCGGGGTCTATCTTCCAGTCCCTTTGGATTCACTTCTCTCCCGGTCCTACCTTTCAGAAAGTGGTTGTTTTTCTGTTTCCAGAATTGCTGTTCTTCTTCTCTTCGATCTGCCGATGGATTTTCAGGTGTTTGCAATCTTTAGATAAAGCTATCTAGCTGATCTCCGGCTAGCTGAAGTAGTCTCAGCCTGCTACTTTTCCACCATCTTGACTCCCCGATTAAATTTATATTTTTAATTTATAAATTTATATTAATTAGAATATACATTCATTTAGATTTAGTGTTTGAAATAAACTAATTTTTTATAAATAATAAGATTAATACACATGCTAGTTTTTATTATCAGCCATAAATGTTTATGAAATATTTAGGTTCACAAAAAGAACAAATTGCAAACATTACAAATGTATTTGACATAGATTGAAAACTAACTTGACAAAAGATGGACTTCAAAGTGAATAGCTAAAAAATGATATAAAGAACAAAAACAGCTTTATCAAATTTTAAGACATTTCACTAAAACATTATAAGAACAAAATGATCTATGAGTGAGAATTGTATGAACCACTAAAGGCTGCTGAAGTAAGTACATATTTGAACTGAAGCATGGTACAAAATTTTATCTTCATAGCAAAGATAGGGAATAACCTGCTTTAGATACTTAGTTTTACAAGCATGAATTCACCAGCTGTGCTTTCCACTTTTTTACTTCAAGAACAATCATGAAGAACCATCTCAAATATTGCCTATTGCTTTTTATTAAGTCAACATTATTAATATATAATTTACATATAATATTTCCATTTTTTATTTTTAAAAATATTTTCATTTTAGATGAATACTTCGAGTTTTAGACACAATTAAAATATAAAATATTTACTTCACAATAGAAAATTTAAGCTCATTTGAATCACCACCTCCACTCTTGACCCCAGCTATCAGCTGTTGTGCATTCTGCCATTGTACATTGATTTGCTTTTTGTAAATATTCACAAAAATGGGCTCATATACTCATGTATTTCTGTGTCTGGCTTCTTTTTTTTAAATAATGTTTATAATTTTATCTATGCTGTATTATTTTTATTACTGAGTAATAGTACATTTTCTGAATATACTGGTTTGTTTATCCTTTCTCTCATTACTTTCATTACTTTTCCATATATATCTTTGGAATTTCTACTACTTTAGTTTTTATGATTAGGTCCTCATTTAAAATTATTTTTGTGCATAGTGTTGGGCATGGGGTTCATTTAATTCTGTATGCATATCCAATTATTCCAGCACTATTTGCCAAAATGCCTTTTTTTCCTTTATTGAATTACCTTATTAGTACCTTCACCAAAAAGCAACTGGCCATGGGTGTGGCTCCAAGGACATTATGTTTTGTTCCACTGGCCATAAATTTATTCTTCCATCAATACTACACTGTTTTGATTGTTGTAATCATATTAAGTTGCCAAACTTTGTTATTTTCAAAAAGTTTTGAAAATATCTATATTAGTTAAATTTTCACATATATTTTAGAATCAGCTTACCACGTTCTACAAAAACATGGAGCTGGGATTTTATTAAAATTTCCTTGAATCTATGGACAAATTTGAGGAGAACGGATATTTTAAAATCATTTGGTCTTCTATTTCATGAATATGGTGTATCACTCTATTTAATTAGATCTTTCCCCTCAATATTCTGGAGGGTTGGAAGCATCCATTACAATGTTCAGAGATCTTAGAAGGCATGTCATATGATAATCTTGACATATAATAAAATAGGTGGCCAATTGCATACCTAATTAAACTACTAAAAACAAAAATAACAAAGCAATTTTTAGGTATTCCCTTTACATTAATATATACATATGAACGTATTAATCATAAAACCATCATCTCACTTAATGGGAAGACATTAAAAGAACCTCCACCAAAGTTGAGAACAAAGGAAGGAAGCCCACTATCTCCAGTATGATTAAAAGTGTATTGTTCTAGTCATTGTATTTAGAAAATAGAAATGAATTAGAAAAATAAGAATGGAAACTATCTCTATTTGCATTTGCATATAATGGTATATCTGAAAAAATCTTAGAAAATCTATTATGAAACTATCACAAGTGGTAAGAGAATTATTAAGGTAGCAAGCTATCAAATCAGCATAAATAATTAAATGCCCTTCATACACATAAGTGATTACAAATTAGAAGATCTAAGGTTACATGCCATTTATTTTTTATTTTTTTAAATTTCTTTTCAGTTTTCCAGAATTCATTGTTTATGCACCAGACCCAGTGCTCCATGCAATACATGCCCTCCTTAATACCCACCACCAGGCTCATCCAACCTCCAACCCCTCCCCTACAAAACCCTCAGATAGTTTCTCACAGTCCACAGTCTCTCGTGGTTCATCTCCCACTCCATTTTTCTCCAGCTCCCCATGTCCTTCGTGTTATTCCTTATCCCCACAAATAAGCAAAAACATATAATTGACTCTCTCTGCTTGACTTATTTCACTCAGTATAATCTTTTCCAGTCCTGTCCATGCTGATACAAAAGTTGGGTATTCATCCTTTCTGAGGAGGTATAATATTCCGTAGTTTATATGGACCACATCTTCCTTATCCATTTGTCCACTGAAGGGCATCTTTGTTCTTTCCACAAGTTTGGCAGCTATGGCCATTGCTGCTATAAACATTAGGGTACAGATGGCCCTTCATTTCCCTACATCTGTGTCTTTGGGGTAAATACCCAGTAGTGTAATTGCAGCGTCATAGAGAAGCTCTATTTTTAATTTCTTTCTTTTTTTTAAAGATTTTATTAATTTATTTGATAGAGAGAGGTCACAAGTAGGCAGAGCAGCAGCCAGAGATAGAGAGGCAAGCAGGCTCCCTGCTGAGTAGAGAGCCTGATGCCGGGCTCAATCCCAGGACCCTGAGATCATTACTTGAGCTGAAGGCAGAGGCTTAACCCACTGAGCCACCTAGGTACCCCTCTATTTTTAATTTCATAAGGAATCTCCACACTGTTTTCCAAAGTGCCTTTTCCAACTTGCATTCCCACCAACAGTGTAAGGGAGTTCCCCTTTCTCCACATCCTCTCCAACACATGTTGTTTACTGTCTTGTGAATTTTGGTCATTCTAACTGGTGTCAGATGGTATCTCGATGTGGTTTTGATTTGAATCTCCCTGATGGCCTGTGATGATGAACATTTTTTCATGTGTTTAATAGCCATTTGTATGTCTTCATTGAAGAAGTGTCTGTTCATGTCCTCTGCCCGTTTTTTGACATGATTATCTGTTTTGTGTGTGTTGATTGAGTTTGAGGAGTTCTTTATGGATCCTGGATCTCAGCCCTATATCTGTAGTGTCATTTGAGAATATCTTCTCCCATTCCATGGGTTGCCTCTTTGTTGTGTTGACTCTTTCCTTTGCTGTGCAGAAACTTTTGATCTTGATGAAGTCCCAAAGTTCCTTTGCCTTTGGAGACATACCTTGAAAGAAGTTGCTGTGACCAATATTGAAGAAGGTACTGCTTATGTTCTCCTCTAGGATTCTGGTGGATTCCTGCCTCACTTTGAGGTCTTTTATTGATTTCGAGTTTATCTTTGTGTATGGTATAAGAGAATGGTCAAGTTTCATTCTTCTACACATAACTGTCCAATTTTCCCAGCACCATTTATTGAAGAGACTGTCTTTCTTCCACTGGGTATTTTTTCCTGCTTTGTCAAAGATTATTTGACCAGAGTTGAGAGTCCATATCTGGGCTCTCTACTCTTTTCCACTGGTCTATGTGTCTGTTTTTTTGTGCCAGTACCATGCTGTCTTGGTGATCACAGCTTTGTAGTAAAGTTTAAAATCAGGCAACATGATGCCCCCAGTTTTGTTTTACTTTTTCAACATTTCCTTAGCAATTCGAGGTCACTTCTGATTCCATACAAATTTTAGGATGCTGTTTCCATTCCCCAGATTGGGAAAATTTTCATGGAAAATTTGTTCAACTATATCCACTAGTCTTCTTTCTTTCTCCTCCCCTTCAGGGATTCTAATAATTCTGACATTGGAACATTTCATGGTGTTATTTATGTTCCTGGTTCTGTTTTCATGGTACATGTCATTTATTATAGCCAAAAAGACCTCAAATAGTTAGGAAGAATTTTATCAATAATTGTGAAGAATCTATTAGATTAAAAAGTTTAATATTCCTGAAAGATATAAAAGTAACTTGAACAAATAGGAAAGCATTCCTATTCACCATTATAAATATTTTTCCATAAGTAGTTTCTATGTTTTATTCAACCAAATATATCTGGAAGCTATTTTATGGAACTAGACATTTTCTTTATAAAATTCATATAAAAATGATATACATGAATGAGAAGCTTACCAAATCCAAAAACATACTATAAAGCCTCTATATTTAAGTCTGGTACTGAGTACATAACTGGAAACACCAGTGCATAGGATTAGAAATCAAGAAATTGAGCCAAGTATAAACCTCAAATTACTAGCATAAAAATAGACGTTATTGTGCTTGCATATGTAGCAGACCGTATCTCTTTGGCAAAGTATAACACTTGATCCATACCTCATTGCATATGTAAGAACAAATTCAGATAAAGGAATGAGCTGATGTCTTTTGAACCAGCAATTCTACTTCAAAAAATATTCTGAAGCCATATGTCCAATGATATATGTAAATTAATATGCACATGTTATTTATTGCAGCATTGTTTATAATTAAAAAAATCAGAAATCACCTTGAATTGGTGAAATTGGTTGAATAAATGTGGCACATGTACATGGTGGAATACCATGCAACCATAAAAAATAAGAAGAATCAAAACACAAATGCTGTCACCATTGAATTATCCATGTTCTTTAGAATGTGAATTACTGGAATAACAAATTTCCAAAATATCAGAGATATTGATATAAAACATTGCTAAAATGGAAGTAAATAGAAAATCTTTGTAGGATAGACTAAAATGAGACTCTTCCAATACAAGTCCTTCCTACTATGAGATTATTATGATCTTCAGAAACATACAATCCAAGATACAATAATCCAGTGATTGGCCAGAAATGAAAAAAAAAAAATTATATGCAAGGCCATTCTTTTTTCTGTATAGCTTAATTTTTAAAAAGGCACTTTACTTTTAAAAGATTTTTGGCATATATTATCTCATGTAATCTCATTTTATTGCCACTTCAGTACCTCAAGCTTTTACATATAAAGCTATTCTTCTATATATTTTTTTAATTTTTTATTTTTTATAAACATATATTTTTATCCCCAGGGGTACAGGTCTGTGAATCACCAGGTTTACACACTTCACAGCACTCACCAAAGCACATACCCTCCCCAATGTCCATAATCCCACCCCCTATATTTTTGTATGCTAAATGCTCAGTTCATTGCCCAACCATTTCCTCTATTCTACATCATCTTTTGATCATCACACTCTGGAATTTTTTTTTTCTTGATACAAATTTTAATTTCTTGAGACTACCCTCTTCCCAACATTCTACTAGGCCTATCAGGGAAATGAATTATTCATTTGTAACATACAAATATGGTGTGAAAATTGTGTATTAAAATGTGAGCTGTGTATTAAATGTAATAGTGTATTAAAATGTTTGGTTTTGGGAAGTCGGGACTCTCTTGGTTATAAATACTGTGTAATGTCACAAGTGAATCTTTGACAATTTATGTGTTGCCCAAAGAGCCAGACAGTTTCATAGATGGTCATTGATGTATCTTCCCTTGCAATGGTATTTATATATTATTGCTTCTGTCTATCCTTTTTCATGCAGCAAAATCAGACTTAAAAGTACATTAACCACCTTATAACCCATGACCAAAATTTCTAGGAAGTTTGTACTTTAAATTATGTATTTAATAAACAAATGAAAATATTGGGGAAGGCTACAAAAGGAAATGGAAGATAGGTATATGTGGTATACACATTTACTTTATAGAATAGAGCAAGCAATATATGCATATCCTATCACTTTATCTCGATGCAATGATTTTCTGAAAGTAATCATGTTTTCTGTAAAGGAAATCCCAATGTTTGTTAAACAACAGGGCAAACAATATATGCATATCCTATCACTTTATCTTAAGGCAATGATTTTCTGAAAGTAATGGTTTCAATAAAGGAAATCCCAGTGTTTGTTAAGCACCTAGGAAGTACCCTGCACCATGCTAGGATACCTAAAAGAAAAGAAAACAGTTTTATTATACATAATTATGACAGTTGTGCTCTGAAAAGGGAACAGCAAATAGGAAAACTGAAGTGAAAGTAGAAAATAATGGAGAAGTATTTAGAGAATAAAGGATGTTTGACCTCAGAGAGAAAGATTAAACATTTAAAAATATAGTTCAGGGTTGGACACCTGGGTAGATCAGCTAGTTAAGCATCTGCCTTCTGCTCAGGTATTGATCCCAGGTCCTGGGATCTAGTCCCCTACAAGGCTCCCTGCTCATTAGGGAGTCTGCTTTTCCCTCTGCCCTCCTCTCACCTGTTCTCTCAGTCACTTTCTCTCTCAAATAAAATAAAATCTTTTTTAAAAAGATAGTTTAGCATTATCATGTGAAAATGGATTAGGTTTTTTTTTATTGACTGAAAAATTGGAATTAGGATTGGTGCAAATGAGGATTTGTTTCTCTTGTACATTAAAATTATTATCATCTTCCATGAGGGCAAAAAAATAAGCTTACCCTGGACAATTATAAATTTATAAATATGAAATAATTAATGAAACCTAATTGTCAAATGGGGGGGCATCCTTTATAAATACATAAGACAAATTTTCTAAAATTGTAATGAGAAAGAGTTCTTTCAAATTTACCAGCATCCCAATGGTCACCATAGAGGGAAAGGTGCTGATAAAATATCCTTGATTTGAGTTTAGGAGGAAACACTGCTGTCAGCAACTTGCCTGCTCCCCATTAGGGCCATGACATACCATTGAGCTGAAGAGTGGTGTTTTGATGAGCATGACTGGGTTGTGCCCATATATAGAAATGATAAGGCTGCAGATTAGGGGCTAGTGGACTGTTCCTTTACATTTTAAAAATCTTTAACATTAAGAGTCTTACATAGCCACAGGAAGGCAGGTATTTTATATACTGTGACTATCTTGAAACTAGAGTATAGGCATGTTTTCAAATGTTTTCAAATATGAGATTCTCAAATGGAAATTAAGTTTAGAAATGACTGTTTTGGGGTCATAGTGATGATCTTCTCAAAAGGTTAAAGGCAAGGCTTTGGATTCTTTGGAGGTAGCAATTGTGTATCTTCTGGCATCTTTTCTGAGTGTCTTAAGTGCTAATTGGTGCTGGAAAAGCCGTTCTCACTAGAAAAGTTGGTTTTAATGTTGTTGGGTATTTTCTTGGCATCAAAGTTTTGTTTACAGAAATAAAGAGATTCTGTGGCCTCCCTAATAGATATCCTCCTTATTAACCCAGTGTTTTAGTAAAGCAAAATGTTTCAGAGGCATGTTTCTCTTTCTTGAAGATTCTCGATGTGTTTATGATGGTACCACTTCAGAGCAGGCAGAAGGTTAGTTAAAGCAACAATCTGATCTTGAGCCCAGTTTCAGAGATATGTGTCTGGTATGACTATTGTTAGGTTAACAGCTGCATCACCAGTGAGTGTATATTCCCACCACAAGCTCCAAAAACATGGAAAGCCACTCTGCAAGGAGGAAAACTAAGCAAACAAGGAGGTACCTCTCAGATAAGGATATGAGCATGAACTACAACTAGATGTAAAATACGCCTGCTATGTCATAGTCCAGTGATAAAAGACACAACGCTGAAGTAGGAACAGTCTCCAGGTAGGAGAAAACAGCCACCCTACAATATTCAAAAATGACGCTCAGAGAACAAAAAGTTCTAGCAGCCTGAAAATAAATAAATAAATTAATTAAATAAATAAAATGAAAACCTTCACTCCTCACAGTCTCTCTACATTGCTCCAGACATCTGTCAGTGTTGTCTGAATAAAGCCACATTAAATTAGTCTAAATTATTTAAATTAAATAAATAAATGAATGAATGAATTTTTAAATTAATTTAATTTTTTAAAAATTTTAATTAATTAATTTAATTTTAATTTATTTTTTGATTAATTTGGTTTCTCACTGCTTTGGTTACTCACTAGCCACATTAAATTAGTTTAAATTATTTTAATTAATTAATTAATTAATTACATAAAGTGAAAACCTTCACTCCTTACAGCCTCTCTGTATTGCTCCAGACATCTTTCAATGTTGTCTGCATAAAGACTTTGTCTTCCCGCACTGCAGCTCCATTTTCCCTTGACCATAACAACTCCTTTCTCAGAGTTGAATGCATGTAGGGGGCTCTGTCTGCCCTCCTCTCCCCACTTCAGCCTCACCTTGATATGCTGCTTTGGTTACTCACTAGCCACATCCAACTACCTCGTTAAATGAACCATACTTCTTTAAGTATGTTTTTCTAAGAGGTCTTTTCTAAGAAGCATCAGACATTACCCTTAGCTTATTGGTTGAAATATTATCTCCTGTCGCCAAATCAAGCATTACAAATAAATGCTTGTGTTTGGCTATAAGGGTGTTTAGCTAAGCATTATTCTCTTGGCTTACACACACATGCACACACAAACACACACAAACACACACATGTATTTTATATAATGTGTGCATCTGTGTATGTGGTTAATGCATTATTCCTGCGAATATCAGTAGTGGGAGTAGGATTTCTTTTTGTTCCGTGTAGCCCCAGGGGAAGGACTAACTGAGTATAGTAAGTTTGTAGGGATGGTGACTAATGGAGGTAACTATTAATACCAGAACTGCAATTTATTTAAAGATCAAGGCCCTGAGGAAGCTCTATACTCATCATCTGCCTTATCCTTGGTGGTGACTTACATCCTTTGCTTCCACATTCATAGCATAAATTCAGAATTGCAGAAACAATAGGTTGCATGTTATTGAAGTGAGGAGAATGTATGATTGATTACAAAAATCATCAGTTGATTGAGTGTCTGCCTTCAGCTCAGGTCATGATCCCAGGGTACTGGGATCGAGTACCACATCAGGCTCCTTGCTATGCGAGGAGCCTACTTGTCCCACTCCCTGCCACTCTCCCTTCTTATGCTCTCTCTCTCTTCTCTCTCTGACAAATAAATAAATAAAATCTTTTTAAAAAATCATGGATATAAAATGAAAGAAAGGCAATTGGTTAAAAATAGTTGCTGGAACAATTCATTATAATGGAAAGTGTAATTATGGTACATGCTTTTCATAAATATGTAAAGATAATTTGCAAGATATACAGTTCAGATAATCATTTGAATTTTTCCATCGTGAATTTTTTTTTTCTCTATCATGTCATTTCTTCTGTTAATTTAAGGAAATAGCCAAGGCATTTTTATCTCAGGGGAGCTGAGTTGAGTTTAGACATAAAAGTTCTTGCAACCTGGAAACTAAAAATCATACAAGCTTTGAAAAGCACTGAAAATTTACATCAAGAGAACACTATCCAAACCTGGCTTCTGGTACTGAGTTATTTGGGATGATTTCCCAGCACACACAGGTTATAAAATACTGAATGTCATCATATTGAAAAAACTATTATTTGTGGTTAGCATTTATATAGATTTATTTTCATGTTCAAAAAAAGTATATTTATATGCATTACCCCATTTAATCTATAGCACAACTCTGCTGGATATGTTTTATATTATTACCCTCATTTTATGATAAAAGATTTGATGCTCATGTGGATTAATTATATTCCTGAATAGAATGAAATTAGATTGTAATGAGCAGTGATTTGAAATTATGTCTCCTGACTCCAAATCTGTAGACATGACTCTATGCACAGATTTAGCAAGATTATATTAAATTCCAGGAAGGTCTTGTAAGAAATAGTAATCATGTGCTGGAAATTTCTCATGCATTTTAAATAGGACTAACCTCTTACAATCTTATAGCATATAGAAATTTGCATTTTCAAAGAAAATTATATTGTTTCTTATGAATTAACTGTGAATTTATCCATAAATCCCCAGCCCCCCAAAAAAACCATGAAGTTAAAGCACTCGAAATGATTGGTTGGAATTTCCTTCATTTCACTCATAGATTCAGAGTGAAAGCCCTTGGTAATTTTGCTTGGTCGTAGGGCTTTAGAAAAATTGACTTTCAGTGTTGATGAAATAATATTTTAGATGACAAATATTGGCAGGAGGACAATCTACTCTGCTGATACCATTGAAGAAAGCATTTTAGTCTTCAGATTGAGTCAGAAATCTTTGGAATGATGAAATTTATAAAATGATTGCTTTGTGACTTTGCAAAATGACATTAACCTTTGATGACTCTGAATGCCAACATCGTAAATGGTAATTCCTTTGATTTAAAAAGTCAGGAGGGGGGCGCCTGGGTGGCTCAGTGGTTTGGGCTGCTGCCTTCGGCTTGGGTCATGATCTCAGGGTCCTGGGATCGAGCCCCGCATCGGGCTCTCTGCTCCGCAGGAAGCCTGCTTCTCTCTCTCTCTCTCTCTCTCTCTGCCTGCCTCTCTGCCTACTTGTGATCTCTGTCTGTCAAATAAATAAATAAAATCTTTTAAAAAAATAAAAAATAAAAAATCAGGAGGAAATAGAACATCAATTGTACAATGGATTAAATTGAAGAAAGCTCACATTAAAATTCTGAATTCTACCGAAAAATAATAAAAATCCTAGAACAGTTCTCATTCCCAGGGAAATGCACCATATGTCCTCTAAAACACAGGCAGAACCAAGTATATTAAGAGAGCAATTAAAGCACTGTCCCGCAGTGCTGAAATATCAGTTCACATATGGCATTCCTCACCTGTAACAATTTTTTATTTTATTAGGTTTCTTTTACAAAACCAGTTATTTATTTACTGTTTTCATAGTTTATAAAGGTAAAACTTAAGACCATTTTGAACTTAATTTATAATAAAAACGAATGCTTTTAGGAAAGATATGTTGATTATGTTCAAGTTCAATATTTTATTATATCAATTTTTATTAACATGCAATCCCTGAAAATCTATTATTTTGTTTTGTTGAAAATATTCAATTGCCAAACAGTAGGAAATCAACTGTAGCCAAAGAATGAAGTGAAAGGGTTATCTTCATTTATAACGCAAGTTAATAGTGAACTTCCGTGAAAAACTAGAAAAAACATATACACACACACATACATACAAGTTTACAGACATGTGATGCAAGTATGTGCATGTGCACACACTAATTTCCATAGAAGGGTAAAAAGAAACTAATAAAAAGAGTCACCTTGTGTAGAATTAAAACAATGCAACTTTTTCAAGAAAAATATAACAGAAAATCTTTGAGAACTTGTGTCAAATATTTCTTAGATCTGACACAAAAAGTAGTGTTTAGAAAAGAAAAAAGTGATAAATATGACCTCATCAAAATTCAGAACTATTGCACTTTCAAAAACACCATTAAGGAAATGAAAAGAGCAGATTGAGAGAAAATATTTGCAAAAGACAAGTCCATGAAATACTTATAACGAAAGTATACAAAGAAAATGTAAGCTTCAATAATAAGAAACAACCCAATTAACAATTAGGCAAAGATTCTAATAACTTTCCACCAGAGAAGATATGCAAATGGGCATTAATCACATGAAAAGATTTTCAGTATCATTAATCATTAGGGAAATGTAAATTAAAATCAAAGTGAGACACAATTCCATACCTAGTAGAATGACTGTAATAATAATTTAAAGAACAAGTAACATAACAAACGTTGATAAGGGTAGAGAGAAATGGAAATCTTCATATATTGTAGGCGGGATTATAAGATGCAGCAGTCACTTTACAAAACAGTATTTTCATTAAACAGTGACTATTTTAAACTGATAAGAACAGATACTACACTTGATCTTAGTCAAAAGGCCGAGAAGCGATAAAACAGTGACTATTTTAGCAGTCACTGAAAATGTTAAACATAAATTCATGGTATGACACAGCTTTTCCCCCCTCTTAAGTATCTACCCAAGAGAAATAAAAACATATATCCATATAAAAACTTTTATGTGGATGTTCATAGCAGTATTGTTCAAAATGACCCAAAATGGTAATCTAAGTGTCTGTCACCTAGTGAATGCATAGAAATAGTGGGATATTATGCATACGGTGGAATACTATTCAGCAATAAAAGGAAGGAACTACAGGTTTATACTACAGCTTGAATAAATTCTCATAAATGTGTTTAGTAAAGCCATGCATAAGAGACTACATATTGTATGATTCAATTTACATAAAATATTCAGAAAAGGAAAGGTATAGAGATGAAAATTAGATTAGGGTAGCTTGAGGTGGTTGGGAAGTCAGGAGAATTGAAATTAACAGAAATATGCTGGAGAAATTTTATCATGATAATGAAATGTTCTCAAACTGATTATAGTCATGGTTGCCCATCTTGGTAAATTTACTAAAAACTCAAATTGCACACTTGAAAAGAATGAACTAAATGGTACACAAAATTTGCAAAAAAAATATTAAGTTAGAGAGAAATGGTCACATGTAGGTGGCTGGTGGTTGTAGACAAAGGGAAATGGTAGTATTTAAGACAAGGTTTTATTTGTATATGACTTTCTATATATTGTTTCCTTTGAATCATGTAAAATATCATATCTGTTCAACAAATTAAAATTTTTAAAACTAAAAAATAGGTTGCTTAGGATCCATATTTGCTACTTTTGCAAAGTTATTACATGTTATCTTCTATCAATCCACTATGTTTTTTTTTTTTTTTTAGTTTTTATTTAAATCCCAGTTAGTTAACATACAGTGTAATATTCATTTCAGGTGTACAATATAGTGATTCAACACTTCCATACATAACCCAGTGCTCATCACAAGTGCCCTCCTTAATCCCCATCTCCTATTTCTCACATCCCCCACCCTCTTAGCCTCTGGTAACCAACAGTTTATTCTCTATAGTTAAGAGTCCGCTTCTTGGTTTGCCCCCTCCATTTTTTTTTCCCTTTGCTAGTTTGTTTTGTTTCTTAAATTCCACATATGAATGAAATCTTATGGTATTTGTCTTTCTCTATTCTTCTTTTATCCTTTTCACTTTCTGAGGTATTTCAGAGGATTTATAGACTTCTTTTTTATGGGTGCTTTCTAGATAATACTACTTTGTTGCAACATCCTATAATTTTTTTTATATTCTTTTCTTTTTAGCTTACCACTGTATTCCTCACAAATAAAATGTCATCGATAGCATAAGAGACAATAGAATGGAAATGTATATCCGCATATCATAAGTGTGTACTTCTCCATTGTTTAACCGCTCCCTCCAAAATGCTAGTTTAAATTCTCAAAATTTTCAGTTGAAAATTTCCGTTAGAAAGAACAATTCAACTTTTAAGAGACTCTGCTAGAAACAAAACATAATTCACAGTACATTTGGTCTGTAATATAGACATGTTGCAATTTAAAAAAAATCAAGTTAGAAGTATCTATTGAATGGATCATATGGCTCTTATCCTTTCTTTTATTAATGTGGTGTATCATGTTGATTGATTTATGACTATTGAACTGCCCTTGCAGCTCAGGAATAAATCCTCCTTGATTGTGATCAATGATTCTTTTAATATACTGTTGGATTTGGTTTGCTAGTATTTTACCAAGAATTTTTGCATCTGTGTTTATCAAGGATATTGGCCTGTTGTTCCTTTTTGGTGGAGTCTTTTGTCTGGTTTTGGCATTGGGGTAATGTTAGCTGCATAGAATGAAGTTTTCCTTCCATTTCTATATTTTGGAATAGTTTGAGAATAGCTATTTATTTATGATTACCTTGTTCCATGTTATAATCTGAAAATAAATTTTGTATTTATAAATATATGCTATTGGTTTACAAAAATGGGAAAAATTAGACAACATTATGTTACCTGAAAGAGTAAACGTATGTATATTGTATACAATGAGGTTTATGGGAGCAGACAAAGCAAAAATAAGAAAATGATGGTATCAAAGATAGACTGGGTCTTTTACAATATTACCTTGAGTGCTTTAGCTGATGTCTTCTTCCTGAAGAGTTTTGAGGAAAATGGGGCACCTGGGTGGATCAGTGGGTTAAAGCCTTTGGCTCAGGTCATGATCCCAGATCATAAGATCAAGCCCCACATTGGGCTCTCTGCTCAGCAGGGAGCCTGCTTCCTTCTCTCTCTGCCTGCCTTTCTGCTTACTTGTGATCTCTGTCTGTCAAATAAATAAATAAAATCTTAAAAAAAAAAAAGGTTTTGAGGAAAGGATGGATATATAAATTCCTTAAATGCTGTAAGAGAAATAACATCATAAAAATTTTAGGGATAAACTAAACTTTTTAATCTTATTTTTCTTTTCTAATATCAATGTTATGCAAAGATACTCTCAGGGATATATTTATTATATGTATAAGGAAATTGAGAGAGGGAATGAGGTCATACTGACTTCTTCATTAAAGTTATAGTATTTAAAATTTTTTCTCACTTATGATTTTGGTATATATTCACAAATCCATAAGGTTGGAAAGACAGCGGCTATCATCTTTTCTGCACAATTAATCGTCCCCCATCTTTTTCAAGGAGACATGACTATTAGGCTCCAGAAGCAGATATCTGACTTGAACTAGTTCAATCATGTTCTTTATAAGTAAGGATATTTTATTGCATAAGACATAAAGCCCAAACTGAAAAGAAGAATTGAGCAGACAACACATCTACCACCATCCCTACCGCCATCATCTCCAGTTCCAAACTAAAAGATATACTGATAAATAGTAGCTAATAGCAAACAAAGTAGTAGGAAGATCAATGGTTTTCTTCTCCCAGTGCCTTTTCTCCTAAACATCAGTTGTGACATTAGGTATAATGTTCCTTAATATACTTAAAGGACAGGTTTGGTAATAACATAAATGCAGTTTAGGATGTTTTTATTTATGTAATGAATGATTTGTAAATCGTTTTCATCCAATTCCATTTTAATTGAAAATTATTTCTTTTTTCTGAACACAGGTTTTTTGTTTTTTGTTTTTTTAAGTATACCTACTCCCCTAGGATTCTTTACTAATCTTATAGTTATAATTCCCTAACATATAATAAAAGTTTTCACACCATCCAATGGGGAAGACTAAAATATAAAATGTTTTTATTATTAAAAGATTATTATTGTATTATATATTATGTTATATATAATATATTATTAAAAGATTATTATTAAAGATTATAAAAAATAATTTTCAACAAGAGATCAAAACTAAAAAAAAGGTGATTCTGTATTTATGTAGGTATTGGTAGGAACATATATTAAAACAAGAAAAATCAATCAAGGGTTAAAGGATACTACTACATCAAGTGGTAAGTGCACAAACCTTTAGAAAATCATTTTACAAAATAAATTGTATTTTCAAAGTTATGGGAGCAATTTTTCCCTCTGTATTATTATATATTTCCCTATATATTAGTTTTGTTTCTGAAGATTATAGATAAAATCTTAATCTCATGCATATTTCCTCATAAAACTTACAGTTATACCTATAATGGGATAATGTTATCAGATGTGTATAACACCTATAACATCTAATGTGGTTAGTATTTTCAACATACACATAATCTTCTACTACTGGTAGTTTGTCTTTCAAGATGTTCAAGGAAATGTGTAGTTATTAACTAGGCTAATGTGTAGTTACTATTAGACTGAATTCTTTTTGCCGATAAACTTGATTTTTTTTTCTGATTTGTTCACTACTTCATCTGTGGAATAAATCCATGAAAATTTACTGTTGAAAAGCAATATGGGTAATATAAGGGGGAATGTTGAATCAAAGGAAAAATCCTAAGCCCCAAAGTAGTAATAATGAAATGACAGCAAAAGTTGTTTGAATTAAATTTTATTTCGCCTTCTTGAGGCACCTGGGTGGCTCAGTGGGTTAAAGCTTCTGCTTTTGGCTCAGGTCATGATCCCAGGGTCCTGGAATCGAGCCCCGCATTGGGCTGTCTGCTCAGCAGGGAGCCTGCTTCCTCTTCTCTCTCTGCCTGCCTTTCTGCCTACTTGTGATCTCTGTCTGTCAAATAAATGAATAAAATCTTCAAAAACAGATTTTTTTATTGTGCCTTCTGATCCAGAGTCTGTATTTCTAAGCAAAGAGAATTAAATAGTATAAGTAATTCCAGATATTAATATTTCATATCAAATGTCAATAGAATCAAGTGTATCTTTTTGTGCTTCCCATTTTTCAAAAATCTGACATTATAGTTACTTATTACTACTAATACATACCACCCCCTTGAGCAAAGCATTTTAAGCTGTATTTATGCAATAGTTAAAATAATTATGTGGGTAGATGTCACTTCTTTATTCTACATTTAGAAAACCCAAGATCACAAAGTTTAAGTCCCTTGATAAAAGCCTTATAGTCAGTAAGTTAGAAGGTAAATTTAGAATTTGAATTCAGCTTTGCATAACTCAAGTCTAGGATTTTTGACTCAACAGTGCTTGAGGCTTCTTCTCTTTTGGCGTTTCTCAACATCACTTCCCCCATAAACCTACAGGTCAAAAGTGGTTAATGGATAGTTAACTGAGAAGAATATGGTGGGCACAGTGATACCGTATAAACACACAAGGGAGAAAACATCAGGAATCCTGGGTCTCAGTCATGCTGTGGCCCTAAGTAGCAGTACCTTCAATAAATTAATTCATCTTTGTATGCTTCAGATTTTTCAACTATAAAAAGAGAATTAAATGATGGGAATGAAAATGACACGAGATCATGGGTTTGCAATCTAGAACACTCTCCAAATAGCCATTGGCCACACATATAAAATACATAATGCCAGGATAGATCCTCATTCCAAGGCCTACCACCATCATTATACTGGTTAAATCTTCAAAACCTATCATTTTGAGGTATACATTTCACTATCTGTTTTTGTATTTTCTTTTTGGAATTACAGTTACAGGAAGTTTCTCTAATTATATGAGAAGAGTTCAGAACCTAAATATAGAATTTAAGACAATTTCACACATTTCTTAATAATCAGTATTTTTGATAAGTCCCTCAAAAAATTCTAAGGAGGCGGGACTTTTAAACCCAAGGAGTTTAAAAACTCACTGGTTTTTCTTGTTTTATTGACTATTGTTTCTTAACACAGCCACAGCAGTGTTTTTGATGCAAATTTTCATGGATGCTAATTTTGTTATTACCACAATTTTCTCTGCCCCGGATATTCCTCCAGCAGCTGGTGGCTCCCTTGAGCTGTTCTTGCCATCACTTGGCTGTCTCAGTGCCTTGCGTTCAGCTACCTTTTGGTGAATGGCAACCCCTTCTAATACCATGGGGGGGAAAAGCCATCTCACTTAAGAATATCCAGATATTTCTTAAGATATGCTTGAAATATGGTAATGATAGGTTCTCTCCTTTATTGAAGAAAACAACTTGCGTATGTTTCCTCTCCAGTTTCCCCGATTCAAAAGGTATTCATTATGTGATGAATTTAAAATCTATTGAGGATAAACAGTAGGAAAAGATGTAGTGTTTCATAGACATGCTTATATATTCTGCATTTTTCTGCCCTCATATGCTTGACCGTGATAAGAAAGATAGAACTAAATGGATAACACATCACACTCTTAAGATTTGACATTTTACCACATCACTGGATAATTTTTCCTTTATTAGAGCAACACTTTCCATGGGGATCCTTGTGAATAGTTGGAAACCCCAACCAATCAATGTTGAACTTAAATGATTTCAGTTTTTACATCTTTTAATTTTTATATTGGGATGGCAGAATACGGTTTTATATTTTCTGTACACTGCTCGGTCATTTTCACAACACTGAACTTTGCATCTGTTTTCTCCACAGTCCACACCTCACCTTGGTATGTGATACCATAAACAGAATGAACTGGCTTCCCTATATTCAGTTGCTTGAATCTAAGGACGGATAGTTTATTGCCCTGTAAGATGGCAGAAAATTAAAAGTAAAGAAAACAAGCAAACCTAATCTGAACAAGTCAACAATAAGCACATCCAATCCCCAAATCAGGGGTCCCAGTGGTAAATACTTTTGAAAATCAGGCAAATAATAAAGATGGGCAAAACACTTCTTGCAGGGAAAAAAATAGCATGGGAATGTGGATTAGAGATTTCTTGTCTGCTTAAGGACATTCATAACCCAAAACTTTAAACCAGTGTTAACTAAGCAAAGTGCTGCAATCTAATGTTGAATGCGTGTTCAGTGATTGTGTGGCAAGCAAGGTTAGAAAAGTCTGGACTTTGGCCTCTCCATTGTTTTGTTTTGTGAAATATATAGTGCTGATAAGAGAACAAAAGAGCCTTGGCCATTTGTAATCTTATTACTAGCTTCAGAAAATCTGGGGGGAAAAAAAAATCAGGTAAAGTTAAATAGAGAATAGTAGTTCAAAAGGGACAGATTTTGGTACAGATAATTTCCTAGTCAAGATAGTTTGTTGTGCTTCCAAAACTACTTCAAAACAAACCAGAGTCTTCTGTTTCTCATAATGGAATAGATCTCATCGTATGAATTGGCTGCTTCAACATATTCTTGTCTGTTCTAGCTTTCTGTTAGTCAATAGAAATGCTGTTCATCAGAGTTCAGTGTTAGATCTGGACAAAGTCTGTCATTTCTATACACAAAAATAGCATTTTAGAAATGAAAGGAATACTCTAAACAGCCTTCATCTTAGCAGTGAGTCTGAGTTCCAGTTAGGTGAGAAAACTAACCTTAAGTAAAATATATATTTTAAATGATTTGGACATTTGTTTATTAACTTCATGCCTATATTATTACCAGTTTCCTACTCATGTGTAAAATACAAATCATCTGACATATTTTTTCTAACTTTTCTATTTTGTAAGCCAATATCTACAAGCAATAATAACTACCCAGTTGGGGAAAAAACCATCACATTCTACAAGATAGAGTTAATATTGGCAACTTGCACACAACGGAAACAGAGCTTATGTCTAGTAGCATAACCAGAGTCTTAACTATTGTAGCAACAGGTGACATCAAGGCAGAGGGTGACAGCCCCTAAAAACAGGCTGGATGAAGACACTTTCCCTTGGTGTTCATTTGTAAGGTTAAACCTTGTCAGCACTCACTGGAAGACAATATTTGATAAATAGTTCTTTAAACTCAGACCTTTAAGAATCTTACAGGATTTTTCAAATTCAATAATCTTTACATTCAATATGCTTAGTATTTTCCAAATTTAATACTGTATCCTAATCTCATCCACATTAAGGAATGTATGATCGAGGATGCCATTTGTAGAGCACACTAATATTTTGCCCCATGATTAGACATACTTGTGAACCAGAGACTTTTTTTTAAGAGAGAAGTATATTCATTTTATTTAAAAAAATCCTTAACTGTCTTTTTTTTAGAAAATTTTTTAAATTTTAATTTAATTTTATTTTTGTGTGTCCATTCCAAAATTCATTGTTTATGCACCATACCCAGTGCTCCATGCAATACATGACCTCCTTAATACCCATCACCAGGCTCACCCAACCTGCCACCCCTCCAAACCTTCAGTTTGTTTCTGAGTCCATAGTATCTCACAGTTTGTTTTCCCCTCCAATTTCCTCCAACTCACTTCTCTCCATCTCCCAATGTCCTCCTTGTTCTTCCTTATGCTCCACAAGTAAGTGAAACCATATGAAAATTGACTCTCTCTGCTTGATTTATTTCTCTTAGCATAATCTCCTCCAGTCCCATTCATGTTGATATAAAAGTTGGATATTCATCCTTTCTGATGGAGGCATAATACTCCATTGTACATATGGAACATATCTTCTTTATTCATTCATCTGTTGAAGGGCATCTTGGCTCTTTGCACAGTTTGGCAACTGTGGCCATTGCTGCTATTAACATTGGGGTCTAGGTGCCCCTTCTTTTCTCTACATCTGTATCTTTGGGGTAAATACCCGGTAGTGCAATTCCAGGGTCATAGGGTAGCTCTATTTTTAATTTGTTAAAGAATCTCCACACCGTTTTCCAAAGTGGCTGTAACAACTTGCATTCCCATCAACAGTGTAAGAAGATTCTCCTTTCTCCACATCCTCTCCAACACTTGTTTACTGTCTTGTTGATTTTGGCCATTCTAACTGGTGTTAAGGTGGTATCTCGATGTGGTTTTGATTTGAATCTCCCTGATGGCTAATGATGATGAATATTTTTTTCATGTGTCTGTTAGCCATTTGTATGTCTTCATTGGAGAAGTATCTGTTTATATCTGCTGCCCATTTTTTGATATGATTATCTGTTTTGTGTGTGTTGAGTTTGAGGAATTCTTTATGGATCCTGGATCTCAGCCCTATATCTTTAGTGTCATTTGCGAATATCTTTTCCCATTCCATGGGTTGCCTCTTTGTTTTGACTGTTTCCTTTGCTGTGCAGAAACTTTTGATCTTCATGAAGTCCCAAAAGTTCATTTTCACTTTTGTTTCCTTTGCTTTTGGGGACATGTCTTGAAAGAAGTTGCAGTGGCTGATGTTGAAGAGGTTTCTGCCTATATTCTCCTCTAGGATTCTGATGGTTTCCTGCCTCACACTGAGGTCTTTTATCCATTTCAAGTTTATCTTTGTGTATGGTATAAGAGAGTGGTTGAGTTTCATTCCTCTATAATAACTGTCTAATTTTCCCAGCACCATTTATTGAAGAGACTGTCTTTTTTCCACTGGAAATTTTTTCCTGCTTTGTCGAAGATTATTTGACCATAGAGTTGAGGGTCCATATCTGGTTTCTCTACTCTATTCCACTGGTCTATGTGTCTGTTTTTGTGCCAGTACTATGCTGTCTTGGTGATCACAGCTTTGTAGTAAAGCTTGAAATCAGACAACATGATGCGCCCAGTTCTGTTTTTCTTTTTCAACATTTCCTTAGCAATTCGGGGTCTCTTCTGGTTCCATAGAAATTTTAGGATTGTTTGTTCCAGATCTACCTGGACCAGGTGGGATTTATCTATTGGATGCAAGGATAGTTCAACATTTGCAAATCAATCAATATGATAGAATGAATCAATAAGAGAAGAAAGAAGAACCACATGGTCCTTTCAATTGATGAAGAAAAAACATTTCACGAGATAGGGCATCTGTTCCTGATAAAATCCTTCACAGTATAGGGATAGAGGGAACATCCCTCAACTTCATAAAATCTATATATGTAAAACCCACAGCGAATATCATCCTCAGTGGGGAAAAGCTGACAGCCTTCCCTTTGAGATCAGGAACATGACAAGGATGCCCACTCTCACCAGTGTTGTTCAACATGGTACTAGAAGTCCTGGTAACAGAAATCAGACAACAAGAAGAAATAAAGGGTATTCAGATTGGCAAAGAAGAAGTCAAACTCTTTCTCTTCACAGATGACATGATACTTTATATGGAAAACCCAAAAGGCTCCACCTCATACTACTAGAACTCATACAGCAATTCAGTAATCTGGCAGGATACAAAGTCAATATACAGAAATCAGTTGCTTTCTTATACACTAATAATGAAAATATAGAAAGGGAAATTAGAGAATCAATTCTATTTACTATAGCACCAAGAACCATAAGATACCTGGGAATAAACCTAACCAAAGAGGTAAAGGATCTATACTCGAGAAACTACAGAACACTCATGAAAGAAATTGAAAAATACACTAAAAGATGGAAGAGCTTTCCATGCACATGGATCAGAATAATAAACATTGTTAAAATGTCTATGCTGCCTAGAGCAATCTATACTTTCAATGCCATTCTGATAAAAATTCCACCAGTATTTTTCAAAGAGCCAGAGCAAATCAGAGATTTTTTTGAAGTAAAGGAAAACTGTGATTCCAGGCAATCAATGCAATCACTCCACTTTGCATGGCCCATTACCTACTTCAGTAACACTCTGCACTTGAAAATTGTATGATTGTGTCATTGCATTATCCTTTTATTCATTCAAGTGATTCTGAGCATTTTCTATGTATGTGCTGAGCATAGAACTAGATGCTGAGATGATAAGAAAAGCTCATGATAGAAGGATCATCACCTGGTTCATGGGAACGGTCTCAATAATTGTTCAATCAGTAAAAACAAATAGGAAAATAGAATGCATGATAAAAATACAATCACAGTATATAATTCTTTGCCTAGAAAGTAAGATAAAGTTTCCCAGAGGAATTGATATTTGATAGTCCACAAAATCTGATGAGTGAGAACAAAGGAAGACATTTTGTCTTCTTTAGTATCAGAATGAGTGTTTCATGTTGTATATGCTCTTTTGATAACAGTGTGATGGCCTTTATTAAATGGATCATTAGAACCACCCATTAAGCTTATTTTTCCTTTTTTCACATAGTAAAGATTAACAGAAAGATGTGTATTTGTGTATAGAAAAATGGAAAATTTCTCAACAGAAGATAAGTGATGAACAAAATCCATTAAATACAGTTGTTTGACTGTGACATGGTCCTTAATCACAGAAGGCTGTCCTTCAGCACTCTAGGGTATTTCCTCAGGGTTCTCCTAGTCTGTCCTAAGGTCCACTATATTTCAACCTTACTTTAACATCTTAAGATCCCTGTTCTCTTGCTTTCCTTCCTTTTCCTAAATGAAATCTTATTCTCCAGTTCTTCATTTCACTTACAAGGTGCTGTCATTTGGCAAAAGACACAAAAGATATTCAAACTTTTGACTCAATAATTTTGTACCTGAATTTCAAAGATCAGCAAAAATTACTTCATTGTTTTATTATTCATGTCACAAACAAAAACAAAAAAAAACCCATAATGCGCCCATTCAGTATTTTGGTAAGTTGTGGTATATTCAAATACTGGAATATCACATAGATGTTACTAGTCTAAAAGAATACCCACTAAATATATTTTTTAAATCTCATTAAAAATATAAAGCAAATGTTAGTTGTGACTATTACAAGGTGCAGGGTTTATATGTGATTTAAATATTGAGCTTTATGCTTTGCTATAATTTATAATTTTTTTCTAATATTATTGCTTCAATCTGAATATGCATGGATAATGTTATTTTAGCACTTGTCCATCTGATTTTCAATTTTTTAAATTTAAATTCAATTCATTAACACATAGTTTGTTATGAGTTTCAGAAATAGAGTTCAGTGATTCATCAGTTCTACCCAGTTCTCATTACATCATGTGTCCTCCTTAATGCTCATCATCCTGTTATCTCCTTTCCCCACCTTCCTCCCCTCCAACAACCCTCAGTTTTTGTCCTATAGTTAAGTCTCTTGTGGTTTTTCTCCCTCTCTGATTTCATCTTATTTTACTTTTCCCTCTCTTCCCCTATGATCCTGTTTTGTTTCTTAAATTCTACATATGAGTGAAATCATTATAACTGTTTATGATTGACTTATTTTGCTTAGCATAATACTGCCTAGTTCCAACGCCATCATTGCAATTGGTAAGATTTCCGTTTTTGATGGCTTAGTAATATTCCATTGCATGTATATACCATCTATTCTTTATCCATTCATCTGTCAGACATATGGCTTCTTTCCATGGTTTGGCTATTGTGGTCATTGCTACTATGAAAATTGATGCGCAGGTACCCTTTCAGATCACTATGTTTGTATTCTTTGGGTGAATACCTAGTAGTGCAATTAATTGCCGGGTCATAGGATAACTCTATTTTTAACTTTTTGAGGAACTTCCATATTGTTTTACAGAGTGGCTGTACCTTCTCATTCCTACCAATAGTGTAAGGGGGGGTCCACTTTCTTTGCATCCTCACCAAAATCTATTGCTTCTTTGCTTGTTAATTTTAGCCATTTTGACTGGCATAATGTGGTATCTTACTGTGATTTTGATCTGCATTTCCCTGATGCTGAGTGAAGTTGAGCATTTCTTTATGTGCCAATTGGCCATTTGTATGTCTTCTTTGGAGAAATATCTGTTTATGTCTTCTGCTCATTTATTGACTGGGTTATTTGCATTTTGGGTATTGAGTTTAATAAGTTATTTATAGACCTTGGATACTAGACCTTTATGTGATATGTCATTTGTAAATATCTTCTCTAGTTCCATAGGTTGCCTTTTAGTTTTGTTAACTGTTTCCTTTGCTGTGCAAAAGCTTTTTAGTTTGATGAAGTCTGAGTATTTCATTTTGCTTTTGTTTCCCTTGCCTTTTGTTTCCCTTGCCTTTGGGGACATGTCTAGCAAGAAGTTACTGCAGCTGAGGTTAAAGAGGTTGCTGCCTATGATCTCCTTTAGGATTTTGATGGATTTCTGTCTCGCATTTAGGTCTTTCACCTATTTTGAGTTTATCTTTGGTGTAAGAAAAAAGTCCAGATTCATTTTTCTACATGTAGCTTTCTAACTTTCCTAACACTATTTGTTGAAGAGACTCTCTTTTTTCTAGTGGATATTTTTATCTTCTTTGTTGAAGATTGGTTGGCCATAGAGTTGAGGGTCCATATCTGTGTTTTCTATTCTGTCCCATTGATCTATGTGTCTGTTTTTGTGCCAGTACCATACTGTCCTGATGATTACAGCTTTTGTAATATAGCTTAAAGTCCGGGATTGTGATGCCACCAGCTTTGGTTTTCTTTTTCAAAATTGCTCTATTTAGGGTCTTTTCTGTTTCTAGGCAAATTTTAGAATTATTTGTTCCAGCTCTGTGAAAAAGAAAAAAAAAATTGATGGTATTTTGATAGGGGTTTCCCTGAATGTGTAGCTTGCTCTGGATAGCAGAGATTTTGACAATATTTTTTCTTCCAGTTCATGAGCATGGAATGTTTTCCACTTATTTATGTCTTCTTCAAAGTCATTCATAAATGTTCTATAGTTTTCGGAGTACAGATTCTTTATGTCTCTGGTTAGGTTTATTCCTAGGTATCTTACAATTTTTGGTGCAACTTAACTAGTGTCAAATACTATCTTCGCGTTAAAGACTTGGATTCTAACTGTAGACTTTACTTAACACTCAACTGGGAGAAGATGGGAGTGTTAGTAAAGAGTGTTGTTGGGTCTGCCTTAAATTTCTTGAAGGCAATGTTTTAAGTAGTCAGATTTGCAATTGAGATCTTGGTCCAAGATAATATGTTCTCATTATTTAATTTCAACTCTGTAACTTCAACCTTTGCATGCACTTAAAAACCAAAAACTGAGAACCAAAAATCTTTTACGTATGGAATATCAATTATGTGCCTTGCACATTTAAGTCTGTTTAATCTTTAAGGACAATCTTGTGAAGAAAGTGTCATTAGATACTTTTTAACAAAGATGACTATACTGAAGCTCAGGGAAGGAAAGTAAACTACTCCAAAGATACCTAAGAGGAACCAGCATTCCAGTTCTCTCCCTCTATTGTTCCAAAGACTTATGCTCATCAATCATTATGTATTTTTTTTCTTTTACAGTAGAAAAAAATATGTACTTATTTAGCCAGACACAACAAGAAGTATATTGCTACTACCAAAAATTTCTCATACTGCAATAAACAACATACAAAAATTCTAGAATTTTTTAGAGGAAATATCTTTGCATCAAAATTATACTTAATTTGTTTTATGTTGCTATTGAAATACAAAGAAGAAAAAAAAAGAAAGAAATACAAAGAAGAAACTGACGATCAAACTGCTTCAAATGAGATTTTCAAGTTATAATTAGCTATCAATACCTCTCAGCAAGAGTTTAGATATCATTGCTTTTCTGAGATGATCTATTATTGTGCATAAACACTGCTATGGTGGGAGAAATTTGAAGGTGTTTAAATCAAATTGCATGTATATAAAGGACAGTGGGAAATTGCTGAGAAGAGTGGCGATTTTCCTTTCAGGAGTTTGAGGATAAAAGCAGTTTAAAATAATCACTAGTATAAAGAGAAAGAAATTACTCCAAACTCATTGAAAAAATTCTAGGCTACTTTAAATACCCAGACATTTATATACCATGAATCTTACAGAGACATCTCTACCTATTTGTTTTGTGATTTTCTTTAGTAACATCTTAGTGTAAGAGAAAATAAACCAGCTGATTATATTGTTCCATGGATGTCTGTGTGTGTGTTTTTTTTTCCTTAGATTTTATTTATTTATTTGACAGATAGAGATCACAAGTAGGCAGAGAGACAGAGAGAGAGAGAGAGAGAGAGAGAGAGGAGGAAGCAGACTCCCTGCTGAGCAGAGAGCCTGATGATACGAGGCTCGATCCCAGGACCCTGGAATCATGACCTGAGCTGCAGGAAGAGGCTTTAACCCACTGAGCCACCCAAGCGCCCCTGGATATCTGTTTTGTCTCATTTTCTTTTGTTTTCTGTTGCAAAGGAGATAAAGACATTGGAAAGAAACTAGTTGAAGGAGTTGAAGTTTTGTTTTTTGAAGCTCTAACTGGATAAGAAATTGATAGGTAAAGGGAGATTTATATTTAATGAGAAAGTAGGGACCAGAAGCTCACTAATATAAAGGACTCTATTCACAGGGCACTCGGATGGCTCAGTAGGTTATCCACCTTTGGCTTGGGTCATAATCTCAGGGCCCTGGGATCAAGTCCCAAATTGGGCTCCCCACTCAGCAGGAAGAGCTTGTGTGCTCTCTTATTCTCTGTCAAATAAATACATACAATCTTTTTTTAAAAAGGCTATATTCGCAGAAATAATAAGAAAGAAAATGCATTATATCAAGAATGATTGCTATTTGAATTTAACATTTCTGGTTGGTGCCAGTTTACATGTGGCTGAAACACAGTGAAGGTGTGATTTGGGTATAGACACTTGAAAGGATAGATGGTTAGAGTAATGTCTCAGGATGATGACAGTACTTGTGATAAAAGAGACTATGAGGGGCACCTGGGTGGCTCAGTGGGTTAAGCCGCTGCCTTCGGCTCAGGTCATGATCTCAGGGTCCTGGGATCGAGTCCCGCATCAGGCTCTCTGCTCAGCAGGGAGCCTGCTTCTGCTTCCCTCTCTCTCTCTCTGCCTGCCTCTCCATCTACTTGTGATTTCTCTCTGTCAAATAAATAAATAATAAAATCTTTTTAAAAAAAGAGAGACTATGAACTAAATATCAAAGTCATCAGTAAAAGTTGGCAAGTTTCAGAAATAACAGTAGATTGTAATGAATAGAAAAATGACTCTATTTGAAGTTGCAGTTTTAAGAGTGGTTTCCACATTAGAGCAAGTCAGCACAACTCCTAAATATAGTATGGAAATATCAGTAGAGCAAATGCTCTCTTTCTCAATATGGATTTGAATTATTTTCTGTACCCATAATGTCTCTTCTACAACCATGATCCATGGGAATGCTGAACAATGTATCATTCTATGGCAATCAGTAGAAATTACTTCTGAAGAAATTCATTTAATAGTAAGATAAGCAATAATCAATAATTTCATAGTTTTCACTGATATTAACATTCATCTAATCAACCAAAAACAGCCCTATGATTGTGGAATGATCTAGTTAATATTTAACTGTGGAATGTACCTGGGAAACACCTCTTGAGTTTTTGCTTTAAACCAGCAATCAATATATAGAGGTTTATTGTATAACACTAATATGATTTTAGAAAATACATTACAGTAACAAGATTATATTTCAGTAGCAAACAACCTCAGATCTCAGTGACTTAATGCAACACTTGTTTCTTGCTCATACTCTATGTCAGATAAAGTTGATGTATACATGTGTTTGTGTATGTGTGCAATGAGGGTTGTGTGTTACACTCTATCATAGTACAAGGGACACTAAGAGACCCAGTATGATGGAGTCTAGCATTTGGAATATCAGCAGTGTGGCTGATATAGCAGGAGGTGAAATAAAGTGACATTCTAGTTCATCCATGCTTTGCAATGGAAGTGACATACAACACTCCACCCAAAGCCCATGTCAGAACTTGTTTTGTCACTCTAACAAATGAGGAGATAAGAAACACGAGAAACCAGATGGAATATGTGATGAACACCATAGTGTCTGCCATAAGTCTTCTCTCTGATCGACATCCAAGGGAAGTTTACAGAGCAGGGCAAGCTTCTATAATAACCCATTCGTGATGGGTTAAATATTTGCCTTTTTATGTAAACTGGAAGAAAATTATTTTGAATGAAAGTCTAACATCTGTATATCAATTTTCAGAAGTATTATTTACAGAATTTAAAGTCCTGTAAATAGCCTTAATTTTCTTCTTGATTTGTAAATTCTAAATAGCCTATGGTTCCAAATGAGGAAATGACAGTAGGTTAGTTGTCTGATCTTATTTTGTTATGATTTAATGATTGTCTAAATGATGGAGCATCATTAGAACACCTCTGGTTTGGGGTTTCAGCTCTGCATCTACATTCTCATCTTCAGATAAATGTCTCTGGCAATTTTTCTCATTCTTTATATACTCTCTTCTGCCATTTTCCCCCCAGCTCAACTGTTTTATCTTCCTAAATTAAAATCCTGTGAATTTTATCCCTATTTGACTCTATGTCCTCTCATTTGTGTGCTGCTATTCCTGAAATAATCTTCTCAGATCTGATCTTTGGAAAAATATTGGTAAAATCACATCTCTGGGTAGATAACAGTAGGAAAATTCTCAGCATCCTTTAATTGTATCTATGCATGCTGCATATTAGAAAAGCAAGTCTATAGTCTTCATCTTTAAGTTAAGCCAAATAGTATCTTTTCTTTAGGAATCCATAGCAATTTCCTCTCAAGTTTTTTGTTTCTTTTAACTAAAGATACTTGGCACTTTTAGACAAAGCTCTTGGAGTTAGGCCCCATTGATTTTCAAAGCCAGCCATTATGGGGACCTGTTTTCCCAGTGCAGGTCTCCAAGGTGGGGGATGCCCAATATAGGTCTTGAACCTCTTGCTTAGAGAATATCTCTGTGCCTCTGATATCTTTCTGGCTTGGGAGTCATTGTTCTTGGGCATGGGTCCCAATTAGAACATGTTTCTGCTCCTCCCAACCTTCTCAATATAGATTTTTCTTTATATCTTTAGCTGTGATATAGCTGTTCTACTAGTCTACAGATAGTTCTCAGAATTGTTCTCTATATAGTTGAAATCTTGGTGTGTCTCTATATAGTTAAAATCTTGGTGTGTCTGAGAAGGTGAGCACAAGATCCTCTTACTCTACTCTCTCAATCAGGATCTCCTCTTCTCTTAAGTTTTTGAATTTCTCGTCTACTCTTAGATACTCAATGTTCACAGCAAGCAACATTATTTTTCTTTTCATCATTATATAATTTCTAATGATGAAAAGAAAAAGACATGTTTGGAACGTATTATTGATGTTATAAAATACATTTAGTCTTCATATTCTTTTTGTGATCTCTTTAGAACAATTTCTCAGTGATTCCTGTTTTGGAAAACCTCTGGATGAGAACTCTTTAAGCTATCTCCTTTTGTAAAGGATTTTGAGATTCTAGGGCATTAGTAGCCTATGTGTGAGAACCTGTGCTATACCTCATATATTCCTTCAGTAAGCTGAAAAGTAAATATTTCTTCTTCCCATTTTTTGACTTGTTTTTCCTGAAAGAATATAAAGCAAATCCAAAATGTCAATAAAGAAACTATATGAAGTGATTTGTCAAGTCTTCTAAGATACCACTGCTTACTTGGCTTCATCTTCTCATTTTGGAAAGTAAGTTCCTGGAGGATAGAGCCCAAATGTATTCTGTCTTCTCAAGATGCAGAAAGGTGTGCAAAAAGTTTGGAGGAGTTTTTGTAGAAGAAAGATGTATTTTATAAATAAGATTTGGATAACAGCTTACATCTAATCCCTCTATGACTAAAGATGCAAAGGATTGTCGTAACAGTTGATTCCTCAAGCTGTAAGGCACAAATTTATTTTGATACTCTTATGGCACATATGAAACCAGCAGAATGAAACAATCCTTAGGATTCCTTCACATAGGATTTATTTCTAAGAAGCAAGTGGCAGTTTCATGGTCTTGATAAATGCTACAAGATTGAGGTGAGTTAAAAGTAAAATGATCTGGTCATCTGGGTGGCTCAGTGGGTTCATACTCTGCCTTTGGCTCAGGTCATGGTCTCAGGGTCCTGGGATCAAGTCCTGCATCGGGCTGTCTGCTAAGCAGGGAACCTGCTTTCCCCTCTCTTTCTGCCTGCCTCTCTGCCTACTTGTGATCTCTCTCTCCCCAATAAATAAATAAAATCTTTAAACAAACAAACAAAAAAGGTAAAGTGATTTGAGGACCACTACCAGCAGCTCCCTAGTTGGCTTTTTTTGGTAATTGCATGGCTTCAGTATTATTTTATAATTAAATCTACTTCATCAACAGGGAGCTATTTTCATTCTTTTAAAATTAAATATTGCCACTTATTTAGTGAGAAAATGAGGGTTCTTAAGAGATACATATATGTTAATTTTGATATACCTAATTAATAATGCATATAGTAAAAATAACATCTTTATTTTGTTGACCCTATTCATAATTAAAGAAAATATGTTGACACTATTCATAATTAAAGAAAATATAATTAAAGAAAATAAACTACTTTTATGATCAATAAGGTAAAAATATTGAGGTTCATTTATTTTATCTAGTTTCTTTGATATTCTAAAAAAAGATTGTCAACAATAGCGAATATTTCTTTAATATCTCTGTGAAAGACCGATACCTGAACAGTTGGATTCAAAAAATAATAAAGTATTGGGGCAACTAGGTGGATTAGTGGGTTAAAGCCTCTGCTTTCGGCTCAGGTCATAATATTAGGGTCCTGGGATCAAGCCCCACATGGGGCTCTTTGTTCAGCAGGGAACTTGCTTCCTCCTCTCTCTCTCTTTCTCTGCCTGCCTCTTTGCCTACTTGTGATCTCTGTCTGTCAAATAAATAAATAAAAATCTTTAAAAAATTATAATAAAATATAAAATATAGTTCACCATTAGAAGAAAATAAGTGTTTTGGAATAGTCTCAGTCAGCCTTTTATTAGGCCATCCGCTAGAAATGCCTGGGGCTGTCACCTGGGTCCGCACTACTTGTGGTGAACACCCACAGTTGTGTTCCCTTTCTGAGCTAATGCTGTGGTTGGACTTGCCCTGGTGGTCCTTATGATTGCAAGATGTACCTCAGCAACAGCCATCAGGGCACTCTGGAAAAAAACAAGGTTCATTTCTCAAAAGTCTGGAAGGTACAGGCCATACTCAGGGCCAAACAGCAAGGTCTTGGTTAGAGTGAATAAACTTGGGGTTCTGCCTTTACTGAGGTCAAAGATGGGGTGCATTGAGTTTCATGGGTTCATTCTTTATTGGTGAATTTTAAACATCAGATCAGAAATTAAAGTGTGCGAAGGGAAAGGCAAACTGACAGTTCTTTCTAGCAATCAAAGCTCTCTAAAAAAAAAAAAAAAAAAAAGTACTTCAGGGTTGGAATGGCCTGGCTCTTTACTTCTGTAGCTGACCATGTGTTTATTTAAGATGGATGTCTTTGAAGTGGATGCCTCAGGAATCAAAAACTTGTGTTACAATAAAAAAAATGCCAGTTGTCTGGTACTCTGACAGTAATAGGTGTCAAAATATCAAAGTCAAATTTTCTTACACGAAGCGCTATTCTCATTCTCTAATTCATTTAATGGCAGAAAGGTTTGAACCACATATCACTAGACTCTGGTTGTACAGACTTAAGTGGAAGAGTAAAATTTCTTTTTTTTTTTTTTTTTAATTCTTCAAATTTCAGAAAAGTAAATTCTATTCTACTTTTAACAAGTTCATGTTTGCTATGTATAAAATATGTTGTCATGCCAAGTTTTCACATGGGTTTGATTCAGGAGATGAATCAGATTTATTTTGTAGACTGAGTACCTCTTGGAAATTTTGGCAGTCCTTGATATTACAGACACCCTAGTTCTAGAACAAAGAATTGAAGCATATATTCTTTTTGTTTTTAAGTTTTCTTTTTTCTTTTTAAATTTATTTATTGGGGTGGGGAGGCTGGGGGAGAAACAGAGGGAGAAAGAAAAGCAGATTCCACACTGAACACAGAACCTGACACAGGCTCCATCTCAGGACCCTGAGATCATGACCTGAACTGAAACTCAGAGTCAGATGCCTAATTGACTGAGCCACCCAGACACCTCTGACGTATGTGTAGTTAATTGTTTCATTAGGTATTACTAAATTGAGTAAGGCAAATATAGAGTCATTTAACTGATCTATTAAGTCTGACTGTGACATCATTTATTTTTACTGTCCAAAACGTATACACTGCTGCTGCTGCCCTTCTCACAATGCCTGATTTCCTTCCTAAGGTATGAAGGGGAAAAGAATGCCTGCCTTAAATACATGATTAGCTCTACAAGGAAGTTATAAGCAGAAAATTCTTATTTAGTGTCTCATATTAGGAAACATATTAGGAAATTGTTTAAATGCTTGTGATACATACAATAGAAGAAAATACCTGTCTTCATATGGATTACATATCAGTTCATTGTGTAGAGAGACAGTAAGGAATAAAAGAAAAATAAGTATAATTTTATAGTAAATTGGAGAGAGTTAAGTACTAAAGAATGATGAAAAGGACATGTGAAATGTGATTTGGCATGCATAGTGACTATCCAGAGGGACAAGCTACTCTTTTTTTTTTTTTTTTTTTTTTAATTTGAAGACCATTGACACAAAATTTACATTAGTTTTAGGTATACGACAGTGATTTGACAAGTCTATACATTATGCTGTGAACACCACAAGTATAAATACCATCTGTCCCATTACATTGCTATTATAATATCATTGACTATTTCTTGCTATGTCATTTATTCCTGTAGCTTACTCATTCCATGACTGAAGACCTGTATCTCCTTCTCTCCTACACCCATTTTGTACAACCCCCTATATCCTCTCCACTGGCAACCATCAGTTTGCTCTATTTTTTATAGTTCTGATTCTGCTTTTTGTTTATTCAGGTTTTTTTTTGGGGGGGGTTGTTTTAGATTCCATCTATGAGTGGAATCATATAGTATTTGTATAAGTCTGACTAACTCCTCTTAGTATAATGCCCTCTAGGTCCATAAACGTTGTCGTAAATGGCATGATCTCATCCTTTTTTATGGCTATGTAATATTCCATTGTTTGGTATACCTCATTTTCCTTGTCCATTCATATTTTGAAGAATATTTAGGTTGCTTCCATGTGTTGATTATTGTGTATGACACTGCAATAAATATAGGAGTGCATATATCTTTTTGAGTTAGTGTTCTTTGTTTTTCCCTGGGAAAATACCAATAGTGGAATTACTGGATTCTATGGTATTTCTATCTATCTATCTATCTATTTATTTATTTATTGGAACATCCATACTGTATTCCATAGTGGTTTCACCAGGTTGCATCCCCACCAACAGTGCATGAGGGTTTCTGTTTCTCCACATCCTTGCCAACATTAGTTGTTTCTTGTCTTTTTGGTTTTAGCCATTCTAGCAAATATAAGGTGATACTCCATTGTGGTTTTGATTTGCAATTCCCTGATGATTAGTGAGGCTGAGTATCTCTTCATATATCTGTTGGCTATCTGTGGGTCTATTTTGAAACATTTCTATTCAGGTACTCTGCCCATTTTTAAAATCAGATTGGTTTTTGGTGTTCAGTTGTAGAAGTTCTTCATAGATTTTATATATTTTGAATAATAACCACTTACTAGATGTACCAATTGCAAATATCTTCACCCATTCAGTAAATTATCCTTTTGTTTTCTTGATGGTCTTCTTTACTGTGCAAAAGCATTTTACTTTAATGTAATCTCAATTTTGTATTTTTCCTTTTGTTTCCTTGACTTAAGAGATATATCTAAAAAAAATGTTTTTAAGGCTAATGTCAGAGAACTTACTGCCCATGTTGTCTTCTAGGATTTTTATAATTTTAGGTCTCATGTTTAGGTCTTTATTCCATTTGGAGTTTATTTTCGTGGGTGGTGTTAAAGCAGCCCAGTTTCATTCTTTTGCATGTAGCTTTCCAGTTTTCCCAACACCATTTTTTGAAAAGAATGTCTTTTCCCATTATATATTCTTGCTTCCTCTGTCTTAGATGAATTGATGATATAAATGTGGATTGATTTCTGGGGTCTCTGTCCTGCTATATTGATTTATGTATCTTTCTTTTGTTGTGCCTATACCAACTCTATTGATCACTACAGCTTAGTGTAGTATATCTTGATATCTGGGATTATGATACCTCCAGGTTTGTTGTTTTTTCTTAGGATTGCATTAGTTATTTGGTGGTCTTCCCCAAATATCCAGTAGTGCAATTGCTGGGTTGTAGGGTAGCTCTATTTTCAATTGGAACTATTTTCAACATGGAGCTTCCATGTTATTTTCCAGAGTGGTTGCACCAGCTTGCATTCCCACCAACAGTGTAAGAGGTTTCCCCTTTCTCTGCATCCTCGCCAGCATCTGTCATTTCCTGACTTGTTAATTTTAGCCATTCTGACTGGAGTGAGGTGGTATCTCATTGTGGTTTTGATTTGTATTTCCCTGATGCTGAGTGCTGTGGAGCACTTTTTCATGTGTCTATTGGCCATCTGGATGTCTTCTTTGCAGAAATGTCTGTTTGTGTCCTCTGGCCATTTCTTGATTGGATTATTTGTTCTTATTCATATTTTTCTTATGTATATGGACATTTCTTTTCTACTTAAAGGAGTCCCTTTGAAGGTTTTTGTAAAGATGGTTTAGTGGTGATAAACTCCTTTATCTTTTGTTTGCCTAGGAGCTCTCCATACCTTCCTCAAATCTGAAAGAAAACCTTGCTAGGTAGAGTATTCTTGGCTGTAGGTTTCTTCTCTTTCACCATTTGAATGTATAACACCACCTTCTTGTGGCTTGCAAAGTTTCTGCTAAAAAATCAACTGATAGCTTTATAGGTTTTCCCTTACAGGTAACTTTTGGTTTTTTTTCTTACTGTTTTTAGTACTCCGTCTTTGTCTTTAACTTTTGACTTTTTTTTTTTTTTAAACCATTGACATTTTTATTACTTCCTTAAGATAATCTTGTTTGGAACTCTCCATATTTCTTGGACTTGGATGTCTATTTCCCTCCCTTTGTTAGGTAAGTTTTCAGTTATTATTTCTTTAAATAAAATTTTTATATCTTTCTCTCTTCTTCTTTTGGGACACCCTATAATGCAAATGTTTGTTCTCTCAAGGTTGTCTAAGAGCTCTCTTAATCTATCTTCATTTTTAAAATTCTTTTCTCTTCATTAACTTGTGTGCTTTCCATTACCCTGTCTTCCAGATAACTGATACATTCTTCTACATTCTCTAATCTACTGTTGATTCCCTCTAGTATATTTTTATTTTAGTTATTAAAATCTTCAACTCTGATGGTTCTTTATAAGATTTTCTATCTCTTTCCTGAAGGTCTCATTGAGTTCTTCAACTCTTTTCCCAGGCTCAGTAAGTATCTTTACGATCATTACTTTAAATGCTTTATCAGTCTTATTGCTTATATCTGATTCATGTGGCTCTTTTTCGGAGATGTTTTTTTCTTGTTCTTTCTTTTGGAGTACATTCCTCTGTCTCCTCAATTTGCTTGACTTTGCTTATTTTTCTGGATTACGCAAAACACCTACTTCTAAAGTTGAAAGAATGGTCCAGTATATTTGTTCCTTATACAGACCATGTGCTTGGTGACTTTTGCTGGCTGACTAGAGCGGTGGCTATAAATGTTAGTTAGTATCTTAAACTGTGGTATGTCTTTGTGTCTCTTACTCTTCACTTATTCTCTGTATGTTTGGTTGTTCAGTCCTCAGTTCTTCAGAAGTAATGGTAATATTAATAAGTATAATTTAGTAAGTTGCATGGAGGAGATGATGTTAGTCTTATTATGTCACTATCTTGAGCTGAAACTTCACTACTTGCCTTTTTAAAAATGTTAATACATTAATTTATAAGTTTCACTTTCTAGGAGAGGATCACTTTTCTCCAGTTCCACAATATCTTCAAAGGTGATAAAAAAAATATATACACTCCAGGGAACTCATCCTCCTTATGTGGCCTTGTGGTGCCCTTTTTCTTGTGATGACTTGAGATAATGAAAGGGCACAAGTTGCAATTTTAAATAGTGTAGTCAGTTTAGATCTAAACAAGAACATGATATTAAAGTAAAAACATGAAGGAAGTGAAAAAGTTAGCCATGTGGATTTCTAGGGGAGAATTTTCCTGATTGATCCCTTAGCTAGGACAAGACTGTGTGATGGTAATATGCCTGCCAGATTAAGGGATGGCAAGGAAGCCAGTAGGTCTGAATGGAGTGAGTGGCAGTAGGAAAGGTCACAGTAGTTAAACTGTAGGAACTCTTTCATATGATTAGAAGCTGAGGGGAATGGGTAGGCACTGCAGGAACCTAAAATATAACTTACATTTTAAAAAATACAAGCCTCATAGTGGCTCCTCTATAAATAATAGATTAAAGGAAGTTAAAAGAAGAATTAGATTATTTAGGTAATTATTATAGTTACTAAATTAAATAATGCTGGTAACACTGATTAGAGGATTCATGATAAAAATGGTAAAGAGTAAGAAGATTCTGGGTCTATTTTAAAGATATTTCAACACCATATCTTGCTGGATTGGATGGGGGTATGAGAGAATAAAAGTGAAACAGGTCAAGCCACTGGAAAGTTAGAGTGACATTAACTGAGACAGAGGAGGCTGAGGTAAGTGTTGGAGGGATTACTAGTATTTTACTTTGGGACGTACGGATGTTGATATATTTTCTAGTGTAGATATCCAAAGAGTTTAGATTGGAGTTCATTGATCTTAATGATCTTAAAGGAGATATTCATGATAGAGTTATTGGCATTGAGAGGGTAATAGATCTACCTGGACAAGATAATAAAAACACGGAATATAAAATAGGACAGTAGGTTGGCACTAAACTCTGGAGAAAGTCAGTATATAGAGATCAAAAGAGAGATGATTATCATTTTTAATGTGACTAAACATTTTTGATGTAAAGAAATAAAGGTGAACCCTTAATAGTTTAAAAGGGAAGAGTTTAAAATAAAGAATTAATGTTCTTTATGAGAAAATTAAAATTTGGTAATTATTAAGGGGTGACTCCTAGGAAATACTTGCCACTCACCTTAATAGCCTATATTATTCTTTTAAGATTTACTATTTGCAGTTTTTAGGTATAATGATGAAGAAGGACTTCAGAGGTTTACTCAATTGTCATTTAAGTAACAATTTAAATTACGTATGTCAGCCCAGTGATGGGTATTAAAGAGGTCATGTATTGCATGAAGCACTGGGTGTTATACAGAAACAAAGAATCATGGATGCTACATCAAAAACTAATGATATACTGTATGGTGACTAACATAACATAATTTTAAAAATTAAAAAATAAAAAATAAAACATAAAAAATATTCTTCCTAAAAATTACATATGTTAATTTTGGATGATTTAAATCTTGTTGATGTATATCAGGAAATAATAGAATTTCCTATGGAAATGAGTATAGAGAGAAGATGCATATAACTTTATTTGTCTACCTATATATCATTTCAATAATCTTCACTTTAGGAGCCATTTTTGACATATTGTTAACCCTGTTAAAGCCTGGTATATCAACATCTAATATTAAACATACACAATAATCAGCATTGCAGAGATATTAAATCTAGTTATGAAGTCTCTGAATACACAGGTAACTCTTTTGGTGGAACTTAATCTTTCAGCAGATGTTTGCAACTTTTTCAGTGTGTGATTCCCAAGCCCATAGAAACTGAGGTGATTTAATTCTGCTATCATTTACTAAATCTTATAGAAGTGATGGAGACATTTTATAGAACGAAAATGTATAACAATACGTTACCAGATCCATAGGAGTCATATTATAATACACCTTTTAAACAGAGAAATAGGTTTACCTGGGTGGCTCAGTGGGTTAAGCCTCTGCCATCAGCTCAGGTCATGAGGATCAGGGTCCTGGGACCCTGGGACCCTTCAGCTCAGGGTCCTGGGATCTAGACCCACATCTGACTCTCTGCTCAGCAGGGAGTCCTCTTCCCCCCCATCCCTTTCTGTCTCCCTCTCTGCCTACTTGTGATCTCTCTCTCTCTCTCTGTCAAATAAATAAATAAATAAATATTTAAAAATAAATAAAATATATGTTTATAAAAAAATAAAAAATTATACAGAAAAAATAAATAAATAAATAAATAAATAAACAGAGAGATAAAGTAAAAGTGTGAGGATTCTATATTATCCATCTTTTATTCCCCCTTTTCAATCTCTAGCTTTTAAGATACATCTTGCCGCCAAAGCTCTGTGTCATTCTCTTTTTTTGTGTGTGTGTCATTCTCAATAAAGCTTATTAAAGTGGGATGCTATACCCAGTCATTGTTATGCTAATCAACGCACAAGGATTTCTTCATTGTGTTTCTGTATTTTATCGGGGGGGGGGGGGGGGGACACAGGGTACTTTCAAAGCATAAAATTTATGTCCCTAAGCCATGTTTTTTCTTACATGGACTTACCTATATTCATCTCACATCACTACTGCTAAATAGAACTAATTTATAAAGTTGTTTTTATAATAACCTAATTTCTTTGGTAACAAAATTTTGTGGAGGGGGGTCTTCTGTATATGTTTTTAATGGCAATGTATCTACATTTCATTGATTTTAAAAGTACTCTGAATAGGTGAGAATTTCTTTTTCCATTGCATTCTCTCCTCAAGGTCAACTTCCTCCTTTTAGTAGTATTTTTAAAAGGAATTCTTATTTACAGGGATTAATGAATGTGGTGAAGCATGTGGGTCTCAATGGCCCCCAAATCACCTAAAACTGTGAAATGTTCACAGTTGGCAATTTGTTTCTTTCTCTCCCTCTCTCTCTTCTCACACACATAGGTTTCTTCACAGAGTCTGCAAACTCAAAATGTTATTGACTCCCCAGGGTAATTCCAATAGATTGTAGGAACTGGTGCTATAGTCTACAAATAGCAATTCATGAATAACTACCATCTTGGAATTTCCCTTTATATTGTACCATAGTACGTCTTTCCTGATGTCCTCACATCCAAAAAAGAAAATGAGGCTACCCCATGCAGTTTATCTGCTAACACTACTAGTCCTATGCTTTCTGCAGAAAGAGAAGCAGAAGCAGATTTAGACATAAATGTAGGGAGAGAGGACAGAGGCTTATATGGGAATTTAAGGATGGTGTCATTTAAGGGCATTTTCACAATATAATATTCCTAATAGTTTATAGCCCCCACTAAGTTGCCCCAGGAAAGGTAAAATACTGTAGAATGTTGAGATTTCTTTTTATAAAAAGGAAAAGTTCCTAGAAATGTAGCCACATTGTCATTTGTAACTTTACATTTACTGATTTCCTATAATCACCTGGTTATTTAAAAGGAGACACGGCCCTGAACATACAATCAATTATATGGATAGTGAATACTGAAGACTAATCATGGGATATGGTAACTTGATACCAAGAAGAGATCTGAGTAAGACATAAAATGGGGATAAGAGAAGGCCGGCTCTAAACACATGGTCAGAAACAGGAGAATCCTCAATGCTTAAGGAATTTAAAAGAGTTGGGGCAAAAGGAGGTTGTCTTTTGCCTTGGTAATTTTTCTTACTTTTCACCATAAGGGAGCTACCTCTGTATGTTTTCCCTATCAAAGAAAAAAAATACATGAATCACTAAAGCAGAAGTTTTGCATCTTCCCAGCTGTCTAGCAGTTCTTTTTTGAAATGTAGCCACAGGTGTTGTCTCGTTGAATACATCTCAATTATCAGGCACTGAAGGATGAACTTTTTATTTTTCCCAATCTGTCATGGACCAACATGTTTGTAAAATACAATAAAAATGGATTAGGAGAAAAAAAAATGAAATGAAAAGACACACAATTCAATCCCACTTTGTTGTCAATGGATGTAACAGGCATAAAATTACTTTCTTCAATTGCTATACAATTTCTAAATGATTACTCTCAAATTCTGTGGATCATCTCAGAAAGTGACCAACTTATTGCAGACCATCGCCAGTCGGCATATCACTGTTTGGCAGCATTGATTGGGAGTGTAGAGAGCTATGCACAATGAGGGAGCAAAAAGGTGAACTTCTGGACTTTTATTCCCAATAAAGAGGGACTCTGCCTTTTAACTCTTTCTCATGCAGGAATTCTCCTTAAGATTGGCTTTGAAATATGCCTGCCTTGCTTATAAATAAAATTAAAAGTCATTTACATGTTACATAAAAACTCATATAGTGGCTTTAAGCCAGTGGTTCTCAAAGAATCCTCACACAGACGTTTTATTAATTTTGTGGACTTCTATTGCTTATGAGATTGTCTTTCTTTCTGGCTTACTTTATTTAGGATAATCTTTTTTTATTTCTATTTCACAAATGTTTAGGTTTTTATTGATCTTAAAACGGTGGGTAGTCATATTAGATTTTCAATGAATATTATTGCAAAATTATAAAAGTGGCAATGTCAGTTATCTTTAGAAATTATTAGAATGTAAATGATCCATTGGATAGATGGGATTAAAACTGCTTATGTAATCCTGTGCTGTGCATCAAGGGAGAATTTACAGTTTGTCCTAAAGATCTGAGTGTTATTTAAGAGAGATACACATGCACATATTTATATAGACTTAAAATTAGTCTCCTTTTCTATGCTTTACAAATTCATTTCCGGTCTTATTTTTTACTTCTTTTTATTAGACTGATCCTATCAAAACCTATTTTTATCTCCGATGAACACTTCGAATGCTACCAATAATGACATCAAACAAACAAAAATGTATGTTACAATAAAATACACTGACTCCATCTACATGCTAGAAAATCACACACCCAAGCAAATATAAAAGAAGAAGAAAAAGGGAATCTTGAGAGCCCTAATTAACAACTTAATTAATGAGAAAGTTCATTTTTCATCTTGGGTCTCCTTCTGTATCCATTGATATATAAACCTCAAGGTTGATTATGGATTAATGGTGGAGTATTAAGTATTACTTATAGACCTTAGCTTTCCCCCAAACTCCATATATTTTATTTTTCATATGCTAAAGATAAATTCAATATACTATTCAAAGACAGGCAGGTGAGCTCAATATGTGTGTGTTTTGGATAGGTCTTTTGATAAAATCAGTTGCTTTTCTCAACTGCTAGAGAATTTCTTGGAAGAAAAGCTAAGGAGAGACCTAGGCAGTCACTTGATCTGTTAGTGCAGGGAAATCCACCTCTCTCATTTAGTTTTTCCCACCTTCTTTTCTTGATTTTTCTCTGTCATAGTTGGTCATTGAGGTTGCATATTGATGAGAAAATTTATGCAGCACCAAGAACATTTATTCAAACTAGAGAAGGCTCTGAGACAGTGTTATAAAAAGGTCTTAGAGAGGACAATTTTATAATCAATTGACTAGTTATAAATAAAGGAGTTTTAAGAGGGGAGTGATAGAAGAAGATGAGATTTAGTGATGGAAGCTAGAATCCCAGAAAATCCTGGAAGCATTTATTCTCTTAACTCTCTTGATTCAAAGTCATACGATGCAATCTTTAAAAGAAAAGCTTTAATGTATTTAGAAAAAATACGCCCTTGAGTCAAGTAGTTAGTTTAATGCAATATTTTTGAGTTTTACTTTAAAAGTAGAAAACCAAAACATAAATATATTCAGTTATTAGGTGACAATACAACCTAATATATTTCAAAATTACATAAAGAAAATTTTCAGAAGAGAAATTGTTTTGTTAACAGCATATCCATGTACTGTAAGGTTTTAGATATTTTAAGGAGATGCTTGTTTCCTTGTATTATTGTTTTCCATCCATCTAACTTTTTTAGTAGAATATCCTTTCAAGTCTTTTGCCTGCTTTTAAAAAACTGGTTTTATGTCTCTTAATATTAAATTGTAGGACCTTTTTATTATGTGAAATATATTGTTACAATTAGTCTTTTAGAAAACAAGATGTCAATTTTGATGAAGTCCAATTTATTGATTTATTTTCTTTTAGTTACTACTTAAGGGTTTTTTGAAAAAAGTGGTTACTTAGAGTTTTATTAGTTATGAGTTTTTTCCAGATATTTTGTAAGTGTAGCTGTTAAATTGTTGTATGGGTATATCATTTAATCCATGTTTAGTTACTTATTATAGTGTCAGGTCCTGTTGAAGCTTATTTCTTTGGAATAAATATCTTTTTTATTTCAACTTTTTATTTAAATTCAAGTTAACATATAGTGCAGTATTGGTTCCAGGAGTAGAATTTAGTGATTCATCACTTACATGTAACACCTAACATGTGCCCTCCTTAATGCCTATCACCCATTTAGCCCATTCCCCTACCCACTACCCCTATGGGAGCCCTCAGTTTGTTCTCTGTGGTTGAGTCTTTCAGGCACCTGGATGGCTCAGTTGGTTAAGCATTTGCCTTTGGCTGTGGTCCTGATTCCAGGGACCTGGGCTAGAGCTCCACATTGGGCTGCCTGCTCAGAAAAAAGCCTGCTTCTCCCTCTTCCTCTGCTTCTCCCCCTGCTGTGCTCTCTCTCTCTGTCATATATATAAATTTTAAAAAAGAGAGAGAGACTCTGATGGTTTGCTTCTTTTTCTGCTTTTATCTTGTGTTATAAATCAGTGTCTTTTTAAAACAAGGTTATAATTTATCACATTGAATTGTCTTGATACCTTTTTGAATTTCAGATAGTCATATAAGTGTGTATTTCTAGACTCTTCTGTTCCTTTGATCTATATGTTTGTCCTTACTCTAATACCACACTGTCTTGATCACTATAAGTTTGTTTTGAAATTCAGGAAATTAGGTCATCCTTTTTTTTCTTCATTTTCAAAATCATTTTTACTGTTCTATGTTCTTTACTTATCCATATGCACATACTCTGATAATTAAAATTTATTTTTCAGATAACAACTCAAATATCCCTTCATCAGTAAACTTTTTCCTGATCGCCTCTCTGAATACATAATTTCCCAGTATTGTAGGCTCTATTTTTTTCTAATTTTTCTTTCAGAGAACTTGCTACACTGTGTAATTAGTTCTATTATTTTTTTTTTCTTATTTTACCTAATATTTGCTTCTTTTCTTCTGAAGGCAGGAACTAAATCTTTTTACAAACAGAGAATCTATTACAGGCAGTCCTCATTTCTCGCAGTTTTGCTATCATAAACTTCAGTTACCACTGAAATTAGATAACCCCAGACCCCAAAAAGATGGTTCAAGTTTTAGTTACTACTATGTATTAACTATAAATAATTAAATTAAGCAAAAAAATTGCTGCTAAGTCTTCAATTCACAAATCATTAAGTGAATAACAGATACGGCTGTGTTTTTTTCTAAAGTCTATGAGTGATTGGTCATTACATAGCTGTTATCAGTTCATGTATAAACAGCAAAGCATAAAATTATACCACCTCCTTAGCCCCAGTGATATACCCACATGGCTCTTTACAAAAATGCATAATTGAAAGAAAGGTTGGCCAACAAAGACAAAGGTCTGAAAAGATACAAAAAGTGGTAATGCTGGAAGTGAAATTCAAACTGCACATCAGTGGAGTTATAGAAGAAATAGCTGACAGAGGGAATGTTGATGTACTTTTCCTTTCTTGACCCTAAACATACAGAGGAATTAGTAAATATGAATTTATCCAGATAAATGAGAATGGTGGTCATGATGTAGGACTCAAGATTTCCTAAAGAAATTGATACTGGCAAAAACCTTCATAATTAAAGGAACTCTGGGAGATATTTTATAACATTGAAAGTGCAAAAGGTAAAATATTAGAAGCTGATCCCAACTGTCTTAGCTTGGTTTTTCATAATAAATTACAATAGTTTAGGTGGTTTGTAAACAACAGAAACTAATTTTTCATCGTTCTGGAGACTGGAAGTCTAAGACCAAGGTAGTAGTATGGTGAGTGCCCTCTTCTGGGTTACAAATAGGTGACTTCTTATATCCATACACGGCAAAAAAAGAGAGCTAACTAGCTCTTTGCCCTCTTCTAGTAGAGGCATTAATCCTATTCAAGAGGGCCTCATCCTCATGACTATGACCTAATTACCCCCTAAAGTCTCCACTTTGAAACCCAAAACCAGTGGGATTAGGATTTCAACATATATTTTGGGGGGGCATGAACATTCAGTCTATTGTACCAACTTAGAAAGGGGTGTGACAGTGATAATTTATTAAGGCATAGAGAAAAATCCACAACTTATGCTAAGTTTAAAAAGAACCAAAAAGTTTATTGTTAATATTTCTAGTGTTTTAAATTACATTCTAAGTAAATACTATTTTTACAATTTTTTTCCGTTTTCCTGTACATTTATAATGAATAGTAAGAGCTTTTGATGTTTCAAGGATGCTAAAAAACTAGAATTTGCAGAGCAAAGTAAAAGAATTTAAGGAGCCAAATGTGGGGTAAGAATCTGCATTTGGTTTCCCTGGGCATGCTTAGATAGGGCTGAGCTTTAGATGTGCAGGACAAGACTTTGGAATCACTAGCTAAGGGTATCTGCTTCATGTCCGTCATGTGAGAGGACATGCAATGCTGGGAATCTGCATTGTCAACTAGGTGCAGTAGTGACACTGTGCTGTGTATTTCTGTCATCAGCTGAAAGCCCTCTAAGTTCACAGTTTGAAAGTAATGACTATGCCACAGAATAGGATATATGCCCTAAGTTTGAAATAAAAGTGAAATAGATGTATCCTAACAGAGAATAAAATTGGGCTTAATAAGATTATAAACATACACTAGTAGTTTAACAGGCATCCAGAAATAAATTTAACACACATGAAGAAAGATAACATAAACTTCCTACCCTGTACATTCACATTTTCCAGTATGCAATAAAAATCACCAAATAATGTGGAAGGAAAAAAACTTAAAAAGGAATTGGAAGATATGATTCCAAAATTAAGTAAAACCTGGCCAAATGAAACCAACCATCAAATGACCAAAGTATTGGAACTAACATGGACCATAAAACAGATGATGAAGGCATTAAGAATTATAATATACTGAGAAGAAAGGCAGACATAATAACAAAACATGGGGGGGATCTCAGCAGATAATTGGGAATGGCAAAGAAGAACCAAATGGAAACTCTGCTACTAAAATGTACAATATTGGACAAGAAAATTGTGCTGGATTGACATAATAAACAGATTGGAATTTACAGAGGAAAAAAAAAGACTGGTAAACTTAAAGAGTTATTAATAGAAATTTTCTGAAAATCAGAAAGAAAATGTAAATCAATGAAGTATTTCAATAATCTGTGATGTAATGGTGCAACGGAGTCCCAGAAGGATAGGCCAAAAAAAAAAAAAAAAGAAAAAAAAAAGATAAATATAATGTATGTATATGGTATATATTATATATATAAATATGATTAATAATGGTTTGAAACTTCCAAAATTTGGTGAAAATATCAATATACACATTCATAAAGTTCAAAAAATTCAAAAAAAATATTAATATGTAGAAACCTCACTTAGGTACATAGAGTCAAACTGATGAAAATCAAAAATAAAGAGAAAACATTGAAAGCAACAAGAGAGGTAAAGACACATTACAAAGTAGAGGAAAAATAAAGAATATTCATGATATATGATTTCTCATCAGGAAAAAAGAAGAGCCAGATAAAAATGGGGAAAAAATTAAAAACCTGAAAAAAATCAACCTAGAATTATATATCCACTAAAATTATCCTTCAAAGGGTGGGTGAAATACTTTGCTTTAGAAAAATAAAAGCTGTAAGAATTTGTTGATAGTAGGCTTACTCTAAAAAAAATATTAAAAGTACTTCCTAAAGTTGAAGAAAAAATCATTTGAAAACTCAAGTCTACAAAATGAAATATAAAATATCAGAAATACTAAACATTTTCAAAAGAGAGAAATAACATTTTTATAAGCATGGCTATCTTTTGTTTCTTTATAAAATAACTGTATAGAGAAAACAAACAACTAACTGTGGAGTTTATAATGCATATAAAAGGAATCTATGATAACATCTTCACAAAAGATGAAACATTTCAGGGAAATCAGAAGAGTTTTAAGTTTTGGTTATGTTAATGCATTATGATTATGATTATAAGAATATATTCAAACAGTAGCTTCCATTCTGATTTCTCTTTAATATTAAGAAAGAAAGAAATTAATGACCATTATCACAGTCATTCCTAGGAAACATATTGTCAAAATTTGTAGAATTCATGAATTACTGTAATCATGGTTTAAAAAGTACTTCATTAAAACTGTAACAGTGAAATATTAGTGTGACTCAGTCATACGTGTTTTTTGCCTGTTAAATAAAATCTGTTAAGAATTTTTCATTATAAAATCTGTGTTTTGATGCATTGACTCTCTGACTCTTACATTTCCTCAAGAATAGACAACTGTCATTTTCTAAGTAAACAGTACCTTGGAATTCTCTTTGTCTTTATTTTATGGAGGAGCAAAGCAAAGGGATTTTCATATTCACAAACATCATTTGTGAAGACACTTGTAGTAGTCCCATAATTCCACATCCTTATTCATGATTTGAAATTGATGCATCTTTTATTGTACTTGGTTCCTTGAGCTCTATATCCCAGCAACATAATTCCTCTGTCACGGTGAAAGAGGGTTCTTTGAACCAAAGGTATGAGCAAATAGTGGAAACTGGACTAGTTTATTTCTCCACATCTTCAGTTCCATTCTCTTCCTACTCCTCTAACTTGTCTCACATATAAATAATATGTTTCTGTCGTCCATGTAAAGGGTACCAGAAATTGGTGTCCTACCCTGGGCTTAGAAAGGAAGAAAAAGAGCTTGATTTGGGACTTCTTTGAGAAAAGCCATGGTTAAGCCACAAAGTTGGCAGGAGTTTCAGCTCCAGTAGTAATAATTTATATTCTACCGGAGAACATCTTCAATGAGAGATCCCTGACTGAATGCCCACCAAACTCCCATCAGACCTGGAAGGCCTCACTCTTTTGGACTGGTCTTGAGTGAATTGGTACAACATTCCTGGGAACTTAGGACTTGCGAGCTCTGTCAAGTGAACTTTGTAAGTGAAAATTCTGTAACACATTAGCTAAGCTCATCTCATTATCACCAGGAAGGAAACATCCTCTCAGGAGAAAGGGGGGGGAGTCTTTGTCCCCCAAGTTAACTGAGGACTAAAAATAGCTGAATATGTTCATTAATTAGGGAGGGGAAATTTACATTAAAATGTCTTTTTTATGAAAAAAGTGTGTATCCACCAAGAGCAATGAGACTGTTAACATCTTCTACCATTCTAAAGTACTCTAACTGACCCATTTTTGCCATGTAGTCTTTGGTTTAACTCCCAGTGTTCACACACAGTTTATATTAATGGCGTGTTTTCTTTCTACTATTTAAAAACCTCCTCTGGCCTCACAACTATTCAGGCATTATTTGGATAAACACGAGGTTAGTGAAGAACAGAGTGGCTGGTTTTTGTTAAGACAATTCATCTTTTAGTCAATACTGAAATTTAGAGTTCTAAAGGCTACTATATTTTGGATAAAGGATGGCGATTTCACAGTTGAGAGATTTCCATTTACTTTCCTCTATCAATTTGGCTTGTTCCTAATTTAGTACTTTCTTTGATCTAAAACATCACTTATTTTAATTTTTGATTTTCAGATTTTCTTTCTGTTCTTGCCCATAATTTTGTGAAATATTGACTAGAGGAAAAATCATGCATAGTTAACTTCCCCACATGGAATTCGGCCATTCCAGTCAGGGAAGACCTGTGTACTTGTCTCCTCTCTTCCAATGTATGCCGTTCAGGAACTCAGCTTCCAGTCTGGCACTTAATCTCATGTGGTTACGGCTCTTCATTTCTCCATGCTCAGAAATGTGCCTCAGGGTTGATTCAGAATGATTACTCCTGTTTAAGGATTTGCAGAAATTTGGACTGCTAAATTTTGAGCCAACGAAGCTTTAAATCTTCATTGATTAATCCTCAACTTTAGACTATTATTTTCTTCCTTCTGATACTATACTTTCAGTCTCTATTCCCTGTTATAGTAGACTTCTGTCATGACTCCTATTTTCCTGCTAGAATGTGAGCACCTAGAGGGCATACACTAAATTGATTACATTTTTTCTTTTAAATAGCACCTGTTCCTCTGAGGGGAGTCAATAAATGCTGTTAAATCGAATGATTCACAGATCCACATGCTCTAAAGGGCATCAGATTAATTATACCTTATTAATGGCTTTTTAATTGGTGAATTATTCAGTACAGATGAAAGAGTGTGAGATTTAGTCATACAGATTGAGTTTAATTCTTAACCTCAATTATTTATAGATATTGTAACTTGAACTCTGTGAGCTTTATTTTCATCATCTTTTAAATGTGAATATCAATCTCATGTTTTGACAACTTATTTATCACATATTAATATTCAGATGTGAGTTCTTCTAACTGATAAAAATGTAGGTATTCAGCCCTTCTCATGTTTGTGTTCAAAAAGGGAGAACTTTTAATTTTTAGTTTGACTTTATAAAAATATGAAATTAAATGTTTTAAAATATTATTTTGGAAAAAATCTCTGAATGTTTTTAAAGTTTTGAATTTATGATACACTTTTGGGAATTTTCTAGACAAACTCTACCAGTTTTTGTAAAGGTTGGAAAGATATTGTTTGTGAAGAATATTGCCTTCCATTCAGAGCTATTCGTTAGGATTGCTAGATATGAAGGTCCTGTAATACTTTGAGGTTTTTGTGCAGAAGAGAGAAAATTGAGATGGAATATTTTACCTCATGACCTTGAGCAAGTCAGTCAACCTCTGTGAGGCTGTTTTCTCGTCTGTACCATAAGTGGTTAGATTTATTACTCTGAAACAATTCTAGCTCTTAACTACATAGGATGTCCAGAAGAAAGTATTCTATATGTGAGTTATTTAAACTATTTTCATGTGTATAATTTAATATACTATTAAATTATGTTTTCATGTGTATAATTTAACATACTATTGCAACCCTTCATATTCCTACTTTATTAATCACTGTTCATTTATGTAGCCTTTCCTCGGTTAATTAGGTCTTTTGGAATAAAAACATACAGGACTTCTGGATGGCTCATTTGCTTATGTGACTGCCTTTGGCTCCGGTCATGATCCTGGAGTTCTGGGATTGAGTCCCTTGTCGGGCTCCCTGCTCAGTGGGGAGTCTGCTTCTCCCTCTGACCCTCCCCTGTCTTGTGCTCTCTCTCTCTCTCTCTCTCTCTCTCTTGCTCACTTTCTCTCTCAAATAAATAAAAACTTAAAAAAAAAAAAGGCAAGAAAGACATACAAAGAGATTTATAAAGACTGGACCAGAATTTAGAAAAGATAAATCATTTTATTCTCTACAATTTAAGTTGGTTTTTTTTTTCAGTAAGTATTGTGATATTCTATTCAGTCTGATATTATTTAATTTTAGAGGATTCCATTGCAGCCTTTAGATGAACCCTTGCTTTGGACATTGTTCCAAATATATTTGACATTAATCCATTTCCTACCACCACTCACCACCACCATGATTCCAGCACTCAGTAGACTCTGCTTTTACTAGGATGGTTTTTCCTGGAAGATAGAAAGTGCCTTGACCACAGTACTCACATTACTAGATTGAAATAAAAGCACAATAAAGATTATCCTTTCAAGAATATTTATGTTACTTACTCTCAAGAGATACGGAAATTCAATTATTCAATTTGTTTGTTTTTAAGATTTTATTTCTTTATTTGACAGAGATCACAAGTAGGCAGAGAGGCAGGCAAAGAGAGAGTGAGAAGCAGGCTCCCCGCTGAGCAGAGAGACTGATGTGGGGCTCGATCCCAGGACCCTGAGATCATGACCTAAGCCAAAGGCAGAGGCTTTAACCCACTGAGCCACCAGGCATCGCTGTCACAACTGGTTTTTTTAGTAGTTATTTTCCATAGTCTTCCATAATTTTCCTTTATTTCTTCTTTCTTAAATGTTTTCAATGTTGTATGACCATTGTGTGGGTAAGGGAAGGAAGAAGAGAAAGAAAGGAGGAGGTTAAGATATCAAATTGAGAATGAGAGGGGAGAGATTTGATAAAGAGACATGTCAGCAAATTCTCTATCATCAAGCTTTATAAGGAAGAACATAGACTTAATTGTTAATTTCTTCTGCTATATCAACTCTTACATTTGAACTATTCTAAAGGATGCCTATTCCAGATCCATCATATCACAAACCAATTTTCCCCTACTCCCAGACCAATTCCCAGACACTGCTTCCAAGTAAAACATGTTGACTTACCCTTAAAACTGGAAAGTGGCACACAAAATTAATTTATAGTTAAATCATAAGTGTTCTCTATGGATTAGCATTTTTGCTCTATTATCTTTAAGCCAAGATTGCAAGGGTTGATTTGGACAGGTTAATTCACCTGATTTGCCCTTAGTTTTATTATCTTTTAAAGTCTAGAAATTGGGCTAGGTATGTATTGAAGTTCCATTTATCTCCAAGACCCCATAAATCTGTGATTCAATAATACGTGTCTTGCATAAGTTTTACTAACAGAATTAATGTTTGTAAAATAATTCAGATTCAAGGATGAAAGATTTTAATAATAGTTTCAAAAACTAATTTTATTTAATGAAGTGTATCATAAAAGTGCTTTGCCTGGGGATAGGTGTAGTCACTGACATCTTGAGCTTTACCTGTGTTCAGGGTTGGCCTGAAAGAAGAAAAAGACTAGAATATCTTGAGCCAAGAAGGAGATTAGAGTAGATGGAAAGTACATTCATCCCTTATACTAGAAACCAAAAATTAACAGTATGTGCATATGAATATCTTAAATTTTTCTAGTTCTCATGGAAGAAAGTACAGGTAGAAATAAAGCTTTACTTAAAGCAGAAATTCTATTGCAGGAAAAATTATCTGTTGTAGGAAAAGATCAGAAGTTGTTTCTGGGGGTTAGGGGTTGGTTTGACTCAGAATTAACATGAGATACTCTCTGGGCATAATAGTAACAAAAACGTTTCTTCGGAGTTTAATGATTTATAGTTCCTACTCAGTTTAACATTTTGAGATTTGAAATGAAAATTGTATTTTTTACTCCCAATATTTTATTGTAAGAAAACTCAAATTGTGGAACTGTCTATGAAATACAACTCAGGAATCTTCAAAATTATTTAAATTATGAAAAGATAAAGAAAAATCCAGAAACAGGTCCAGATTAAAGGAGAGTAATGAGACAGGACAACTAAATATAACATGTAATCCAGAATTTAATCCCAAACCACAAAAAGGATTTTAGTGGGTGAACTGATGAAATTTCAACTGTCTGTAAATTAGATAATAGTATCACATCAATGTATATGTGATATGTGTTTATGGAAAAGAATGCCCTCATTTTTAGAAAATACACAATGAAGTATTTGGGAGTAAAGAGCAATTTGTCTGCCTCCTACTCAAACACGCACAGTCATACACCAATCTACGTCTTTATCTAGAGATGTATATCTACATGTGTACATCTGTAGAGGATCATACATGTACAGAATAATAAAACAAGTGTAGTAAAATGTTGATATTTGGGAGTCTGGATAAAGGGTTGATGGAAATTTTTTATACTATTTCAGATATATATATATATATATATATATATATATATATATATATATATATTTTAAAGATTTTATTTATCTATCTGCCACAGAGAGAGATCCCCAGTAGGCAGAGAAGCAGGCAGAGAGAGGGGGGAAGCAGGCTCCCTGCTCAGCAGAGAGCCTGATGGGGGGCTTGATCCCAGGACCCTGAGATCATGACCTGAGCCACCCAGGCACCCCTCAGCTATATTTTTTTTTTAAGATTTTATTTATTTATTTGACAGAGAGAAATCACAAGTAGATAGAGAGGCAGGCAGAGAGAGAGAGAGGGAAGCGGGCTCCCTGCTGAGCAGAGAGCCCGATGCGGGACTCGATCCCAGGACCCTGAGATCATGACCTGAGCCGAAGGCAGCGGCTTAACCCACTGAGCCACCCAGGCGCCCTCAGCTATATTTTTTAATGTCTGAAGTGATTTCAAAAGAAAAGAGAAAATATGTTAAATTCTATGGGACAAAAAGAATGGAAGTATTATGGCCAATATTAAAGTAACAGTTGTGGATAAGCTACTCATAAAAATTATTCTTCGTATTTTACACATTTTGAAGAAATCACTTGCTCAGTGGGTGCCATAGACTAGAAAGAAGACTGGATTTATTTTAAACTAAGAAATTAAAAATGTACATGTCTTATTTTTGGAAAATTTGTTATAAAATGTATGATCGACTTGTGTTTCTAGCAAGATTTTGTCAATTGAGAAAAGAGGATGAACTAAAAACAAAAGCATTTTTTTAGGGTCTCAGAATTGCAATCCATGAGACACAGATTTGGAAAGCAACCCAAATAGTGCCCCCACCAGGGAACAAAAGTCAAGGGTTTTTAAACACAAGAGAGAATGCTTACTTATGTTGTTTACAAAGAATTTGATTATTGTTAGTGGCAGAAAATAAATCTTGGCTGAATATAATTGGTTACTAAAGCTGTCACTAAGCAAAGTGTCTTACTGTAGCAAGTTTGCATGTATCTAGGATGAGTTCTTGAAATATTTGCAGTTTGGCCCAGTTCAAAAGTTCATGGTTCCATCTGGTAGCAATGTGCATAAGCCCAATTTCCTTAATGGCCTCCTGACTCAATTTTAAAATATTTTGACATAAGTGACCCCATTTCATTTTATGTTTCATAGTTTTATAGGAGATATTATAAAAGACACTTCTAGTGCAAACACTAGATATAAAATATTATTTTCTATGACTAAATGTTTGTGCCCCCACCTTCCCAAATCTATAAATTGAAGCACAAACACTAATTAGCTTTAAATGAGGTCATTGGGGGGGGGCTCCAAGATGGATTTAGAGCCCTTATAGGAGGAAAAGCCATTGTAGCTAGCTTCCTCACTCTCTCATGCTCTCTCTCAGCCATTAGAGGGCACAGAAAGAAGGCAGTTATCTGCAAGCTAAGAGGGCTCTCCCTAAGAAGTGAATTTATACCTCAGTCGTGGACTTCCCTGCCTCCACAACTGTGAGAAATGTATATTGTTTAAGGCACTCAGACTATAGACTTTATTGTGGCAGCTGGAGCTGAATAAGACACCATTACAGCAGTGTGTGTGTCAGGGGGAGGGGGTTTATGAGGAGCTATAATAGTAAGCAATAATTCTAGAGATGAGCTTATGTTAAAATTAGCTTTAAGCCTGAGGGTTTTATTTTATGGATGCCCAGATTTAGATATAAGAGATAAAATTTAGATTCCTCTTTAGGTGTTTTTTAGTCTAACATAGTCCTTGTACTTCCATTATTAAAGAGTAAGGCATCAAAGATAGGGATGTTAGTTTTAGAAAACAAAAAAATCAACAGCTGAGGTCGGTTTTTATAGGATTAAACGTATATGGAGCTTTTGTTTGTTTGTTTAAATTTAATTATTTATTTGGGAGACAGAGATCACAAGTAGGCAGAGATGCAGGCAGAGAGAGGGGGGAAAGCAGGCTCCCCGCTGAGCAGAGAGCCCCTTGCAGGACTTGAGCCTAGGACCCCAAGATCATGACTGGAGCTGAAGGCAGAGTCCCAACCCACTGAACCACCCAGGTGCCCCAAATGTATATGGAGTTTTGATAAAGATAGGTTTGGGTTAAGTCCAGGCTTTTCCAACTACTAGTTATGGCTTTAGGTAAGTTTAGCATCCTGAGTTTCAATATAATCATCAATAATGGAATAATAATAAAATATACATTTCTATGTCCTACCCCATAACATAGAAACTTGTTATATGTTAGCTATCATCAGCGTTACCAACATCTTCAAATTCATCATAGTTTTAATTAATTAAATTAAAATTTAGTTTAATTTAAATTTTAATTTTATTGCTTTGTACAGTTTAGGTTTACAGAAAATTGAGCAGGAACTAAAAAGAATTCCTACATACTCCCTGAACCCCACCTCCCTCTTCATTGTTTCTCTTATTAATATCTCTCATCACTACAGTACGTTTTTTGTAAATGATGAACCAATATTGATATATCATTATTAACTGAAGTCCACACTTTACATTAGGATTCACTCTGTGTTGTACATTTCTCTAAGTTTTGACAAATGTGCAACGTAATGTGTTCAATATTCTAGAGATTTGTTTCATGGTCCTAAGAATGCCGTGTCCTCCTATTCATCCCTCTCTTCTACAGTCCCCAACACCTGGCAACTGCTGATCCTTTGACAGTCTCTGCAGTTTTGTCTTTCCCAAAATATCCTATGTTGGAATCCTGCAGAGTGCAGCCTTTCAGATTGAGTTCTTTTACTTAGCAATATGCAATTAAGGTTCCTTCATGTCTTTTCATGACTAGATAGTGCATTTCTTTTTGTCACTGAATAATGTTCCATTGCGTGTGTGTGTCACAGTTGGTTTATCCATCACTTGTTAAAGTAACGTAGGTTGCTTCTGATTTTTGAAATTATGAATAAACTTGCTATAAACATTTGTGTTCAGATATTTGAATGGACACATGTTTTCAGCTAATTTGGGTAAATATCTGAGAACACAAGATCATAAGATTGATAGTTCAAACAGTAAGACTGTGTTTAGCTTTGTAAGAAATTACTAATCGTCTTCCAATGTGACTGTATGATTTTCATTCCCATTGGCAATAAATGAGAGTTCCTATTGTCTGACATTCTCAACATTTGCTATGGTGAGTGTTTTGGATTGGAGGCATTCTAGTAGGTGTATAGTAGTATACTGTTTTAATTTTCATTTTTCAAATAATATTATGTTGGGTACCTTTCATATGACCATTGGCCATTCCCATATCTTAGCATCATTTCTTGAAGGTAGCGACTATTTTTAAAAACACCATCCACTTTATGGGATTTGCTCTGTTATACTTCTAGGAGAACAGAGAATTGGTTAGCAACACTCTTAGGACCTCCCCAGGTGAAATCTGAATCCAGCCTCTGTACTCTGAGGGCAGGGAGAGACAGAAGAAAGAGGCAAGCCATGCCAGGTTGACCCACAGCAGTTGAAATAAACACAGGGAACTTATATACTAAGCCTGCCTTGGAAGACAGCAAGAGAAGTGGATCCCTCCACCTGCCAAATAGTAAAAGTTTGTGTAGAGGCCTTAAATGGGTTGAGTTACATACACCATTCAGATGTTCTCAACACAACCTCACTACCTCTAGGCTGTATCCTTGGAGCGGCCTTGGACCCTGAAAGGCAAGGGGAACCCTTATACCAAGGGTAGAGCCAGGGAGGCAGTGAGGTGTTTCTGAGTGCCCAGGTCTAGCTCCTGGTCAACCAGAGGTCATCTCTTTCGATAACCTTGGCTAACACAGAGAAGTTCTGAAGTTAATGCCAGAAAGAGAAGGGAACAACAAATAGAATGATACAACTCCTGATGAAAGCAAGAAAGGGAAATCAACAAAAAACAAAACAAAACAAAAAAACAAAGAAACCATTTTTTTTAATTGACTCATTTTTTTTTTTTTAAATCCCCAGGGGTACAGGTCTATGAATCGCCTGGTTTACACACTTCATAGCACTCACCAAAGCACATACCCTCCCCAATGTCCATAACCCCATTCCCCTTCTCCCAGCCCCCCGAAACCATTTTTTTTTTTTAAGATTTTATTTATTTGACAGAGAGAGAGAGAGAGATCAGGCAGAGAGGCAGGCAGAGAGAGAAAGGAGGAAGCAGGCTCTCTGCTGAGCAGAAAGCCTGATGCGGGGCTCAATCCCAGGACACTGAGACCATGACCTGAGCCGAAGGCAGAGGCTTAACCCACTGAGCCACCCAGGCACCCCCAAAGAAACAATTCTTATTTAAAGATATTCATGCATTAGGACTGGATGACTTCTGGGTCAAGGAAGAGAACGTGTGTGTGTTTGTGTGTGTGTGTGAGAGAGAGTGCAAATGAGAGAGAATGTGAGTACACTATAAATACACAGTGTGCCACAAAAAAATAAAAACTAAGAGGGGAAAAAAATTCCAAATACTCCTTTATACCCTTACCCAGACTGCACACCACTGAAATTAGTTGCAAAATTCTTAGTCTTTTGTTACACAGGATAGCCATAAAAACTTGAAGGTAGATACCTTGTGACCAACCTCCCTCCCTCTCTCCCTCTTTCTTTCTGCCAAACCCCACTTTTCTCAAGATACTGCTACAGTGAAATGTGTTTAATAAGAGTAATGAGGATTATTAGTGGCATTAATCCAGGGCTGAGGTTATGTGAAAATTTTATATTAAAACATCCTATTAGTGAAAGTGTACAATGGTGCAATATTTCACTTTGGCAATTTATAACATGCCTGTGTGTTGATGCAGCAATGCCACTTCCAGTAATTTATCTGAGAGTATTATTTATAGATGTGTGTGGATTTAGTTGGAATTAAAGTCACTCAGGTTTTTTTATTACTACAGAAACTAAAAAACCAAATATTCCCAAATGAGATAACAGATAAATTAGGCACACCCATATAATGAAAGGTATGATGTGGCTATTGCATATGAAAATGTGAAAGAATGTATCAGCATGAAAAATTGTTCAGGACATTTTTTGTGTGTGAAAAACAGGCTATACCATAACTATCCTCTTTTTATGGACAGAAAAAAATAAACATGGGAGGTTATATAAAGTGTTAAAACATTTCCTCTGGTTGGTTCCATAATAATGCATGTTTATTTTCCTCTTTTTTTGCTCTTGTTCAGCACCCATAGAGCTTGGGAGATTAGCACATGGAACCTGGAGTCAGAAAGAAATGTTTTAATATTGATTTCATCACTTACTATCAGTTAGATGAGTAGTTTAATATCCCAAAGCATGGGATTCCTTTGTGTTTTGAGTCTAACATGTTAAATGCACACACTAAAGTGAAAAATGTCTGTGATGTGCTATTTCAAACTGAACAAAGTGCCAAGAAATGATAACCATTATTTTCATAATAGCATTTATCTGCATTTTTCTAAAACTTTAAGGAAGAGGCATTACGTTTATAATCATAAAGAAAAGTTATGAAAGAATTAAAAATAGGTACAGATCTAGAGCTAAAGAAGTAATTGGGAAGTATTGGTTTAAATTAGTGAGTATAGATGTAGAAATATAACACTTAGCAACCACTGTATCCCTCAAAACAGTTAAAACTGCTAAAATCTTTCTGAATCTGCAAATGCCTGGAGCATACCCTTCCAATGCTTTAGAAGTAGTCCTGTCAAGGTTGGAGCGATTGAACTCTCTGAAAGTTTTATTTTTCTTTTCTTGTAAAATAAATGCATCTCATGTTTCCCATTTCAGTCAAATGCAATTGTAAGTCCCCTTTTCACTACCCTCTTTCCTCTTGTTTCAAGGAAGAAACCACTAGAGATAACCAAAATGTAGTTCTTTTTCTGCTGGGTTTCAGCTCAGAGGAGGAAAGTAGCAGATACGTTTGTCTGTCTACCTCCAGAGAGTCAGACAGATTGGGAATGGGGAGTAAAACTCACCAAGGAGGCATGGTGCATGGCAGGGTATTGTACAGCTTGAAAAACTTTGTATTTTTATTTGCATGGTGGGAGAGAGTAGATAGGCAGCACAGACAGCCAATGCTGCTGCTGGCTCCTCTCTCCTCCTGGAAGAACGCAGGGCCCCCCTGCAGAGATCCTGTTTCTCTGTAGCCAGTGGCAGCAGCAGGTTGGGAATGGTGTGTTGCAAAGAGCCCATGGACAGTGATTTTGTGGAAATGCACCACAGCCTGATCTGCTTTGTCATATCAAAACAAAACAAAATTAGTGAGGAGAAGGATGTTGAACATGTACAAAGTTGCCTTCCCAAGTCCGCATTCCCCGCTTTTCTGGCTCTAAACAGACCCCAGTTTATTGAAGTATCAACGTCTTCACCTCCCTTCTCTTGCTGAAGGAAGGTATGGGGACAACAACCCAAGAGAATGAGTTTGCCTTAAAATGAGAATTTCTCCTTTCTACCACCCATTCCACTGACTCCTCTAGTGGGGGTACAAAGTAACGTAATCTCATTTTACAGAATTTCAGTTAGGAGATGCTTTTCTTCGGGGCACAGAGGAAATGTACATAGGCGGAAGGGCTCTGCTGGAGTCATCTCCACAGAGGAGGCCAGCGGGCCAGGTGGAGTGGGTGTGGGTGCTGCCACACTGACTGGAAGTCTTAGACAAGAGAATCACTAGCCTGTAGCCCTGAGAACCAGAGAGTGGTGGAGTCTAGGGGGAGGGGAAGGAGTGAGAGGCAGACAGGATTTACCTGCGTTCAATACTTGCTGTGTTGCAGCACCTGCGGCAGTACTTGAAAAGTGGAAAGGGCATAGGGAGTGCACCTGGGAAGCACCAAAGCGATTGTGTGAGAAAAAGGGATGGTGAAAGGGGAAGGGCTGTACACGTTTAGTTTGACGGCAATAACAACATGGAGGTTAGCTATCATAAGGGGTGACCCTGAGGAGTGCAGGGGGTCTGGTGCCACACCTGTTACTGTGCTAGACCGGGTAGAGGATGCTGAGACAGGTGCTTTGCAGAGGGCTCCAGTCGTTCTGCCACAGGCTGGGCTTGTGCGTGAGCCGGCACCCGGTCTTTTTCCTCACCGTGCCCGCAGTCCTGACCATCACCTTCGGCCTCAGCGCGCTCAACCGCTTCCAGCCCGAGGGCGACCTGTGGCTCCCAGATCTCCCACAAGATCTGGCGCAGCCTGCCCAGCAGCCTTTCCTTTCTGGACCAGTCCAAAAGCCAGCTCTATTCGGACTTACACACCCTTGGGAGGTATGGCAGGGTGATCCTCCTCTCCCCACCCGGATACAATATTTTGCTCCAGGCTGAGGGGAACCCGCAAACCCAACAAATCTTGCAGGAAATGAAGGGAACCACAAAGGGTTATATGTTTTTTCTCATCCGTCAGGGAGATCCATCAGTATGACAAATGCTCTGGATGATACTATTTCAGTATTAAAGGATCTCGGGCAGGGTGTGTGACAAGAGCTAGGGTGCAATGAGGTATCCCAGCACCAAGATAAAGGGATGCTCCTCCTGCATGCTTCTGCAATTAAAGAGACAGCACTTCATTTCTTGCCCTAAACAAGCAAAGAAAATGCGGAGGTCTCATCCTCAGAAGCTCAAGCTTCTTTCATTGAGGGAGGTGTTATGGGCAGTTTGGGGAGAAAAGGGGAAAACATTAAATAAATGCACGATTATATATTTATTAAGGATTAATTTGTGACTGGAAGGTGAATGGTGAGCCTTTAGCATTGCTAGGAACTTTAGCTCCATTGCCAGGGTATGAAATAACAGCTTATCTGCCAGCAGCCTAGCTTGAATTTGATATTTGAGTATCTGTACCCTGTGCATGCCTGTGTGACTGTCAATAATAAGCTATGACTACTGTTGAGAATCCCTAAATTTGCATCTGACTATAAGTAGGGGTTCTAACAATTGTATACGTTTGTATTGCATGCAAAAATAGCTGAAATACTGTGAACATAAATGAAAATATGTGGCACTGAATGATAAACTAGAGGAAGAGTTGACAACATTTCTGTAAATTACTATGTAGCAAATATTTTAGGCTTTGCAGATTATAGTGCTTTTGTTGTATATTCTTTTTCTGACTTTTTATTTCTCTTATTCTCTTTATTGTTTTTAACAATCTTAAAAAAAAAAAAAAGCCTGTTCAAAGTCCAAAAAAAACGTCACAGGGATCAAGTTTCCTGGTAAGGAGGTAAAGGCATTAAGCAAATTTGTTTTCACTGCAAATAGCATTTAAATTGAATGCCATTATTAAATCACAGGTTTCACAGTCCCCCTCCCCCCACCAAGCACAGTTTTACATTAGAGTTGAAAATTTATACTATACTTGGAAATTAAAATGCCATTTATTAACCACAGACAAATACCTAGGTGGGATTTAACTGATCATATATATTTCCTTAAATAGACATAAATGAACTGTTACGTAGGCTCTTCTATAATGGTGATGTAAATTCAGACTATGAATGTGGATGTCAAAGACTGCATTCTTGAGCCAAGTAGACACTACCAAGTAGATACTACCAGGTTACCAGTCACTAGTAGTCACTAGTAACTACTAAGTCACTAGTAGTTGGCTGTCCCATTAACAACTCAGACAAGTTACCCTGAGATATGTGAACTTTCCTGCTCCTCTGCATGATCACCTTACTTCTGATATGATTCTATACCTTTCACTAACTGGAAGTTAATCTGACATTCTGTGTATGTATGTACAATTTTCAACCTCAGAAATACTCCAATTAATAATGAGAGTTATAAATCATCATAATTTTGTGCAAAAATATATATAGTTTATAGAAGAAAATAAGTTCTATAAAACTATAATTGAATATAGTTGACCCTTGAACAACATGGGTTTGGATGGTGTGGTCCACTTACATGCAGCTTATTTTTAAAAATACAGTACAGTACTGTAAATGTATGTTCTCTTATGATTTTCTTGATAACATTTTTCTTTAGCTTATTTTATTGTAAAAAGACAGTATAAAATACATGAAACACAAAAAATATGTGGTAACTGACTCTTTATGTTACCAGTAAGGCTTCTGATCAACAGTTGGCTATTAATAGTTAAGTTTTAAAAGCATCAGAAGTTATAGGTAGATTTTCAACTGTGTGGGGTATTGTCACCTCTAACTCCTGCCCTATTAAAGGGTCAACTATATATCATTTTATTTACAGTGATTAATATTTGACTGGATTATTTTAAATTATTGCTAGCATTCTATCCTTCTCATTTAATTCAAATACTATTTTGTATAGAAGTGAAACTAGAAAGATCATTGTAATATCTGGTAAGGCTTTTCAATGCAAACTTTCATATTAATCACTGGACGAAATAAGTTTTTTCAAAAAGACAGTGTTTGAAAAAACCTGTATTTGAAGATAAATCTATATATAAAAACACTGGGGCTCCTGGGTGGCTCAGTTGGTTAAGCACCTGCCTTTGGCTAAGGTCATGATCCCAGGATCCTGGGATCAAGCCCCACATCAGACTCCCTGCTCAGTGGAGAGTCTGCTTCTCCCTCTACCTCTGCTCCTCCCCACAGGTTGTGCTCTCTCTTGCTCTGCTCTCTCTCTCTCTCAAATAAATAAATAAAATTTTAAATTAAAAAAAAAAAAGGAAAACACGCTAAATGTCATGAACAGATTTTTCAAACTTGACTTCCCTTACTTTGACTCTTGTCATCACTATATTTTTCCAATAAATGTAATTCTTCCAAACAGAGAAATACCCTTGAGTAGAGAAAAACAGAACAGATTTATTGTCCTTCATTTTATATTTAACTTAGTAATTAAAGGAAACTTCTGGTAATAATTGATAGTCACTCCCTTTATTCATGGTGTTACAAATAATCTTCTCATTTTTAGATGGAAAGGAAATTAATACAGCTTTTATGAAGACCAGGTACAGTAGCTAACAAAAATAATAATTCAATACATACTTTCCCCAACAATTCCAAATTGCAATTTTATTCTAAAGAAGAAAGGTTACTTGGGCAATGTCCCTAAGAAAATTATTGGTATGCCTGAAAATTGGAAACAATTTATATTCCTAGCAGCAGAAGACTGGCTAATAACCTGTTGTATTTTTTCTTCAACCTAACACCACTCTATAAAACAAGCTAGAATTATATGTGGTAAGTATTGATATGAATAATATATAAAGTAAAAATGAAAATTTGTGTAAATTACATATAATATTTATACTAATCAATAAGTAAAACATTCTTCTCTATACAATATCTGTCTTGTGTCAATTTTATAACTCAAGTATATAATTTGTATATTAGGTATGAGGATTAAAATAGTTAATGCAGGGACGCCTGGGTGGCTCAGTGGGTTAAGCCGCTGCTTTTGGCTAAGGTCATGATCTCAGGGTACTGGGATCCAGTCCCACATCGGGCTCTCTGCTCAGCAGGGAGCCTGCTTCCTCCTCTCTCTCTCTGCCTGCCTCTCTGCCTACTTGTAATCTCTCTCTGTCAAATAAATAAAATCTAAAATACAAAAATAGTTAATGCATGTAGCACTTCTATAATGATGCCTGGCACATAGTAATTGGTATTTTTATCCCATTATTTTATCCCATCCTATTTCAATTTCATGGCATTCCTTCTCAAAGTTCTAGAGAGCAAATAGTTATTTTGGAATTAACCATAAACTAATAATATAGGGTAAGAATATTCCATGTTGAAGTTGTTGATAGACATTTCTTGTAGAGGTCAGACTTAGCAGTTATGTAATTATGAAATAATTAAGTAGACATAATTTTAATTATACTACATGGATACTGAATTCCACAGAACTGAAAAATTACAAATCACACATAAAAATAACAATACAACACTAAGGAATCCTTTTTTTAAAAAAATTTAAATTCAATTAATAAACATCTAATGTATTGTCTCAAGGGTACAGGTCTGTGACTTATCAGTCTTATATAAAACCCAGTACTCATTACAATACATATCTTCCCCAATGTCCATCACCTAGTTACCCCATTCCTCCCTCCACCAACCCCCCAGCAACCCTCAGTTTGTTTCCTATGATTGAGAGTCTATTATGGATATCACTGATATGTGGAATTTAAAAAAACAAGGCAGAGGATCATAGGGAAAGAGAGGAAAAAATGGAATAAGACAAACACTGAGGAATCTTGATATAGAAGGCATAATGGCTTCATTTTTATCAAGTATCTACAGTGTACTTAGCAACTTACCAGAAGGATCAAATTTAATCACAACACCAGCAAGGTAGATTTAGTTCTCCTCATTATATAAATGTTGAAAACTAAGGCTAATGGCTACCAACAATTTGTACATGGATATGTAATAAATAATCAGCAAATAAGACACCATTAAAATTCCTGTTTTGTTTTGGTTTTTTACTACCCTATTATGCTTTGGGAAATTGGAAGTTACAGCATTTACAAAGGATGCATTTTTGGTTATACAATTTGACCCAAGTCCAAAAGTCATTCTGTAAATGGATTAGCACTGAGATAGATGAACTTTTGTCTAGACTGGTATTTATTTTAAAATTATACAATAATTACTTCACACTTTAAAAATGTTTGAAATACTGTTTAATTTTGTTATTGTTTTAAAAAGGTTGAGGAAAATGCACATAAATCTCTTATACCTATTACTGAAAACTATTTGACTCTGAGTGCATATGTTAGGCTCATATGTCAGTGTGTATCAGATTTAAAATATATATCAAGTGAAATTAATAGCACATTTATCTTAAAATATAATTAATTTGAAGAAAAAGATGACTATAGGCTTATGAGAGAGGTTATGGGTTTGGTTCCAGACCACTTCAATAAAGCAAACATCACAATAAAACAAGTAAAATAAATTTTTTGGTTTCCCAGTGCATATAAAAGTTATGTTTATGCTATACTACATTCTATTAGGTATGAAATAGCATTATGTCTAAATAATGTATATACTTTAATTAAAAATAATTTATTGCTAAAAAATGTTAATCATCTGCAGCTTTCCGCAAGTCCTAATATTTTTGCTGTTGGAGAGTCTTGCTTCAGTGTTGATGGTTGCTGACTGATCAGGGTATAGGTTGCTGAAGATTGGGGTGGCTGTGAAACTTCTTAAAATAAGACCACAGTGAAATTTGACACACCAGTGGACTTTTCCTTTCACAAACTATGTGTCTGTAGTATGTAATACCATTTGATAACATTTTACTTATGGTAGAACTTCTTTCAAAAATTGTTCATACTTAAACTTCTTTCCATGTGTTCATACCCTGCCATAGTTTTATCATATAAGTTTGCATAATCTAAATCCTTTGTTGTCATTTCAACAATCTTCACATCATCAGCAAGAGTAGATTTCATCTCAAGAAACCACTTTCTTGGCTTATCCATAAAAAGCAACTCTTCATCCACTCTCCTTTTCTCATTAGATTGTGGCAATGTAAGCATATCTTCAGGCTCCACTTCTCCTAGTCTTCTTGCTGTTTCCACCCTATCTGCACAATTCCTCCACTGACGTCTTGAACCCCTCAAAATCCTCCATAAAGATTGGAATCAAATTCTTCCAAACTCATGTTAATGTTGATATTTTGACCTCTTCCTATAAATCATGAATTTTCTTAATGGCATCTAGAATAATGAATCCTTTCCAGGAGATTTTTATTTACTTTGGCCACATCCATCAGAGGCATCACTATTTATAGGAACTTATAGATTTATAATTTTTTTTAATAATAAGACTTCAGCTTAAATTATTCATTGATCCATGGGATGCAAAATGGTTGTGGTGTTAGGAGGCATGAAAATGACATTAATCTTGTGTTACATCTCCGTCAGAGCTCTTGGGTGCATTTTCTTTCCTTTATTTTTTTTTTTAAGATTTTATTTATTTATTTGACAGACAGAGATCACAAGTAGGCAGAGAGGCAGGCAGAGAGAGAGGAAGGGAAGCAGGCTCCCTACCGAACAGGGAGCTCGATACGGGGCTCAATCCCAGGATGCTGGGATCATGACCTGAGCCGAAGACAGAGGCTTTAACCCACTGAGCCACCCAGGCACCCCAAAAATATTTTATATTCTTGATCAACATATTTGACAATTTTTTTCTTATGTTCCAAAAAACCTTATTCACAAAAATATGTTACAGATTGAATTTGGCCCATTAGCTGAGTTTGTTAACCCATAGTAGAACATAATAATGGGCAAATCACTTGAAACATTCACTTTCCAAAATATATCTGTATAGTCTATGAGTCTTTCTCCATATATTCTATAGTTAAAGTTTTCTTTTTGTTCCCCTCAGTAGCTTAACCATTCTATCTATCTGTGCCTATTTAAGGCCACCATACTTAGGCTCATGAACAGTAGATATTTTTTTTCTCCATTTGAGTGATCTTTTGCTCAGGTTTGCTACTCACTCTAATAAATGATTTTTCAGTTTGTAGTTTGTTTCTTCTTCAGTGACTGGGGATTCCCCCTCAATATGTGAGCTTTAACTCCAAGAAATTGACCAGATCCCTCAAGTAAATATGGGAGGAAAAATCCCTACAGACTTCTGGCAGGAGGAGAGGAAAAGGAATCCTTCTGAAATATGCTAGAGTCCTCTTATTCTCAACAAAACCAGCAATCAGGGGAAACTAACCAGTGTCTGAACTGCTGAGGTATTATCACATCTTAATTGACTTGGGAAAGAGAAATACCCAGTTCTAGCTAGCCATGCTGTCCCAAATGAAAGAGGAGAGGAAAAAATAGAAACTTGTGAAGTTTACAATCCTGAGGCACATGATCACTAAAAGACTCAAACACAATAATGGTAGGGGACTTTAACACTCCCCTCACTGAAATGGGCAGATCATCCAAGCAAAAGATCAACAAGGAAATAAAGGCCTTCACTGGACCAGATGAACATCACAGATATATTCAGAATATTCCATCCAAAGCAACAGAATGCACATTCTTCTCTAGTGCACATGGAACATTCTCCAGAATAGATCACATCCTGGGCCATAAATCAGGTCTCAACTGATAGCAAAAGATTGGGATCATTCCCTGCATATTTTCAGACCACAATGCTCTGAAGCTAGAACTCAATCACAAGAGGAAAATTTAGAAAGAACCCAAATACATAGAGACTAAACAGCATCCTTCTAAAGAATGAATGGTCAACCAGGAAATTAAAGAAGAATTGAAAAAAATCATGGAAACAAATGATAATGAAAACACAATGGTTCAAAATCTGTGGTACACAGGAAAGGCAGTCCTGAGAGGAAAATATATAGTGATACAAGCCTTTCTACAAAATAAGAAAGGTCTCAAATACACAACCTAAACCTACACCTAAAGGAGCTGGAGAAAGAACAACAAAGAAAGCTTAAACCTAGCAGGAGAAAAGAAATTATAAAGATCAGAGCAGAAATCAATGAAATAGAAATGCCCCCCCCCCAAATAGAATAAATAAAAGAAACTAGGAGCTGGTTCCTTGAAAGAATTAATAAGATTGATAAACCCCTGGCTAGACTTATCAAAAAGAAAAGAGAAAGGTACCAAATAAATAAAATCAAGAATAAAAAAGGAGAGATTACAACCAACACCAAAGAAATACAAACAGTTATAAGAACATACTATGAGCAACTTTACACCAACAAAGCTGGCAATCTGGAAGAAATGGATGCATTCCTGGGGACATATAAACTACCACAACTGAACCAGGAAGAAATAGAAAGCCTGAACAGACCCATAACCAGTAAGGAGATTGAAATAGTCATCAAAAATCTCCAAACAAACAAAAGCCTAGGGCCAGACGGCTTCCCAGGGGAATTCTACCAAACATTTAAAGAAGAATTAATTCCTATTCTCCTGAAACTGTTCCAAAAAATAGAAATGGAAGGAAAACTTCCAAACTCATTTTATGAGGCCAGCATCACCTTGATCCCAAAACCAGACAAAGATCCCATCAAAAAAGAGAATTAGAGACCAATATCCTTGATGAATACAGATGCGAAAATTCTCACCAAAATACTAGCCAATAGGACCCAACAGTACATTAAAAGGATTATTCACCACGACAAAGTGGGATTTATTCTGTGAGGTTCAACATCTGCAAATCAGTCAATGTGATACAACACATCAATAAAAGAAAGAACAAGAACCTAGGATACTCTCAATAGATGCTGAAAAAGCATTTGACAAAGTACAGCATCCCTTCCTGATCAAAACTCTTCAAAGTGTAGGGATAGAGGGCACATACCTCAATATCATCAAAGCCATCTATGAAAAACCCACTGCAAATATCATTCTCAATGGAGAAAAACTAAAAGCTTTTCCGCTAAGGTCAGGAACATGGCAGGGATGTTCATTATCACCACTGCTATTTAACATAGTACTAGAAGTCCTAGCCTCAGCAATCAGATAACAAAAGAAAATTAAAGGCATCCAAATTGGCAAAGAAGTCAAACTATCACTCTTTGCAGATGATATGATACTGTATATGGAAAGCCCAAAAGACTCCACATGAGAACATTATTTTTTTTTAAATCACGAAGGGTCACTGAATTCTATCAATGATTTTATAAAGAATTCCACTATTTACTTTATCTAGTTTGATTATCATATAATTTTAGTCCTTTATTATTTTTTTTTAAAGATTTTATTTATTTATTTGACGGTGAGAGAGAGACAGCAAAAGAGGGAACACAAGAAGGGGGAATGGAAGAGGGAGAAGTAGGCTTCCTGCTGAACAAGGAGCCCGATGTGGGGCTCGATCCCAGGACCCTGGGATCATGACCTGAGCCAAAGGCAGAGGCTTAATGACTGAGCCACCCAGGCGCCCCAGTTCTTTATTCTTTTGATGTGGCAAATTATTTTACTTTTGAATCCTAAATAAACATTCTATTTTGGGGAATAAGTTGATAATATTGTAGAGTATTAGAATATTCCATATTAGCTTATATATTCTAATTATAGCTTAAGATGGTAAAGAAAAATATCAGTATCATGCTCATCTTCTGAAACTACCTTGAGAAATAACCTCTTGTCATCTATTTTCTGAATGACTTTAGTAATAATGGTGTTATTTCTTTCTTAAAGGTTTGATAGCAATTTTTTTAAAAATTTTTCAGCTTTATTGAAGTATGATTGATAAACTTATAAGGTATTCAAAGTGTTTATTGTGATAAATATATATATTTATGTTATATATATTTATATATATACACATATACATATGTGTATATATGTATATATAGAGGATTCTTACCATCTAATTAATGAACATATCCATCATCTCACATATTTATCACAGATGTGTGCATGTGAGTGTGTGAAAAATTAGTTGAGTTTTTGGTGAAAATTTATTTTGAATTAAGCTATTAATTTTTCAATAGCTATAAGGTTATTTTTCTATTAATTTTGTTATCAGTTTTTTGTTGTGTTTCTCAGAATTTATTCATTTTCTCTGTTAAATTCATTTGCATAAAGTGTTTTATAATATTTTCTTACTGTTTTTTTAAGTATGTTTGGGATCTAAGTGATAATCCATTTAAACTGACAGTGATTTGAAAATTTTCTCCTTTTTTCATCATTTTTGCATGGGTCTAGTTTAGTGTTTTCACTCACATTTCGACTTTTTTAAGATTGCTTATCCGTATTCTATTAAATGTTTTATGCTCATGTTGTTTTTTTTCTGCTTCTTTAAATTTAATTTACACTTCCTAAATATAAACTGTTCACAGCTCACACATTTTTGATACAGCTTTTTTTCCGACATACTCATTTAAACATCTATTTTTTGTTTAAGGACTACTCTAGATGCATTAACTCTACTTTGATAAATGTATTGTTATTGTCATTTAATTAATTTAACTTCTCTTTTTATTTTTCTCAGTATTCTTTCATGTATATTAAGTGCATATATATAAGACGTGATGTATTCTTAATAAATTAGACTGTTGCCATTATTACATACCCCTGATTTAACAAAGACATTTGTCAAATTTTATATATCAATTGACTATAGAATCAAACTTCAACTGCATTAATAGTTGTTTTTATTTATTTATCTTTCTTTGAGAATGAAAATACCAATTTATTAAAAAAAAAAAGTAAACTTAGAGGTACCCAGAATGGTGAAAACATTTCATATGTTGGCAATATTATATTATCAAATTACTTAACCCACGGAACATGACAGCTCTGTACAAACTTCATGAGTTGCTCATTCTTTATAACTAAAAAAGGAGTTAGAAGATGGTGGAAAAGATGTATAGTCATGGTTGCAATAAAATGTTCTCCACCAGTCTTTCAAATGACAGTTCCATCAACATACCATTTTGGTAATATTTTGTTTAACATATGTCAGCAAGAAAGCAAATCTAATGGGTAAATTGAAAGAGCTGCACAGGTGATTTGGAAAATTTTCCCAAGCTTTGAATCTCTATTTTGTGTCATTAGTTGTCAATTGGCCCTTCTGAGCTAACAGAATGAAAGAAACAGGAAAAAGGAGATACTAGTCTTGCAAAACTCAACATTCAGGAAGAGTTCCTTTTATAGTTGAAATTCCAGTGTTGTATAGAAGTTCACTGAACAGCTTTAGCCAAAGACAATAGAGATTCAAACTAGGATCATATCAGTAAAAAAAGAAAGTAGAGTAAATTATGAGGTATTATGAATGTGGAATAATCAGGTTTAGCAGCTGGTTGAATGTAGGGAACAAAACAAAATAATTAAAATTATTCCAATTTAGAACTGGTTTGCTAGAAGAATTATAAAGAAATGAGAAAAATCTTGTGCTTTAAAGAAGAGATGAATTCAGTTTTGGACATATAGTCAGTCCATCAGGAAATCCTTGTCAAAATATTCAGCAGGGTGTGCACATTAGTGTTAAAAGTGATTACCAGCTGTAATTTTGATTTTAGGTTGGCTTTGTCTATGATCTTTTCTTATATGTCAAATTTATTTTATTTTTTTATTATGTTCAATTAACCAACATATAGTACTTCATTAATTTTTGATGTAGTATTCAACAGTTCATTAGCAGGTTTGGTCTATGATCTTAATCACAGATTTTTTTTATGAATTGAAGATGATGTAAATTAAAGTATAAGTTTCAAATTTCTGTACTGTATGAGGAAAAATACTCAAATGTGCAGTCAGGCTTCAGAAGACTGAAAAAGTAAATTTAAAAATCCATCTGTTCAATGAATCTTGGAACACTGGAAAAAATAAAATAAAATTAGAAACAATTTAAAATACATTAAGCTTAATGATAAAAAAAATCCATCTATTCTGAACATTTTTTTAACCTTTCGTTATTTTTATTTTGTTTTGTTCACCAGTTTTTAGGCCTTAGCAATCCAGATTATTTATATTTTCATTTCGTGCCAGGATTCCTGGAATTTCTAGAAAACATTAGCAATTGATCTTTATGGGGTAAAATAAATTGGGTGAAATTAAGATTATTATTATAGACTCTATAGATGGGTTTTTGCTGATGCCATCCTACTTGAGACCTTTATTATCTTGCAGCAGGGAGCAATTTTGAAGTTTTAGGTTTAAGAATATATTTTTTTAAAGATTTTATTTATTTATTTGACAGAGATCACAAGTAGGCAGAGAGGCAGGCAGAGAGAGAGGAGGAAGCAGGCTCCCTACTGAGCAGAGAGCCAGATGAGGGGCTCAATCCCAGGACCCTGGGATCATGACCTGAGCTGAAGGCAGAGGCTTTAACCCACTGAGCCACCCAGGCGCCCCACGAATATTTTAATAAAAGACTGTGAGCCAAGTTATGTTAGTGATAGAGTATTACTGTTTGCGTAGATGTGTAAATTTTATTTTTGTTGTCTCTGGACACCACTCATGAAATGTTGGAGATTACAATATGGTAACAAATCATGTGAAACATAAGGATTTAAGTATTAAAGGATGACAATAAGTAAATAAGAGTATTTTGTTTACTGGGTGACTTCTCTGTGTTAAGCATTGTGCCGCTTTTTATTTGTTCATTTAACTTAATTCTAGCAACAGCCAATGTAATATAGCTTTAAAAATTTTCTTTTTATGCCATTCATGCACACATATAAAATAATTATGACTTTTCTTCCTTTATTATATGTAATCTCTTACCTTGTGGTATCTCTGACTTGCAATTTATTCACAACTTCTATGCCTGCTGTGGGGAATAGAAGAGGAACTCATTCATTCAACCCAATGTCCATGTTTCATATTCCAGTTTTGACCATCGTCTCCATTTTAACCTCTCCTCTAGACTGTGATCAGCTTTCAGTCTACTGTAACCCATCTGAGAAGATAATATGGGTGCCTTGTTTTTTATGCTTCTTTCCTCCAAATTATTGACCTCTTGCAGTCTTTTTTTTTTTTTTTTTCCGCTAAATTTTCTTGCAAAATTTGGTTACTCTTGACCAGATTTTCCTTGGTGGTGGTGGTGGGGAGAACTCCTTGAATCCCAGATTATTCTGGAATATTTTTTTCCTTATAATCCTTCATGATGTTTCATATATGGCTTCCTTTTCCTCCTCCCATCCCTGACAATAATCCTATCTATTTTTTTGACATTTCACGTTTTAAACTCTTAATGTCACTTTCTTTTAAATAATGTATTTTATAGTGGCATCTATTATGACTCTTTATTTTTTTAAGATTTTATTTATTTATTTGACAGACAGAGATCACAAGTAGGCAGAGAAGCAGGCAGAGAGAGGGGAGGAAGCAGGCTGTCCGCTGAGCAGAGAGCCTGATGTGGGGTTCAATCCCCGAACCTTGGGATTATGACCTGAGCCAAAGTCAGAGGCTTTAACCCGCTGCACCACCCAGGTGCCACTATTATGACTCTTTTGATGATTTACAAGTCTTTTGAGTACCAAATTTTCATCTCAATTGTAGTCTAAGAATTCCTCCTTCCTGCAAGTCAGCTTAACTTAACATTAGCCATCAATTTAATGAATTAAAGCTAAACAGAGGGGTGCCTGGGTGGCTCAGTGTGTTAAGCCGCTGCCTTCGGCTCAGGTCATGATCTCAGGGTCCTGGGATCGAGTCCCACATCGGGCTCTCTGTTCAGCAGGGAGCCTGCTTCCCGCTCTCTCTCTCTCTCTGCCAGTCTCTCTACCTACCTGTGATCTCTCTCTGTCAAATAAATAAAATCTTTAAAAAAAAAAAAAAGCTAAACAGAGAGGTTTTTTAAATCAAAATATATTTTCTTCTTAATTCATAAAGCTGAACTGCCATTTCTCCACATGTCTCCTCAACTACTTTGTCCCCACTTATACCATACATTTGTACATGGAAAGAAATGTACTGCATCTTAATTGCATGCTCTCCCAAAGCACATCACAGTAAACTATATAGAATGCAGTCAGCAAATGGACTTTAACTAAATGAACAATGGAGTATGTAAGTTGTCACTTATTAATAATTATCATTTATGTTTTCTGTGCATCAATCAAATATTTGCTCATTTGTAATGCATTGTGAATGCTTTGAGGATTCAGACCACATCCTAGGGAATTAAAGCAAAATAAATATTTCTTTATCCAAAGTCAAATAGCTGTAGTTGGTGGATTTCATAAAGAATCTCTCATATCTCGCGGGTTTCAAATTCTTTGCTTTATACCAACTTGTATGTCATTATTTTTGGAGAAAATGTCAGTAAATTTTGAAATAACTTCAATAAGCCCAGTGGTATGTTCTTATGACTAACAGGTAAAGGATCCAATGCTGGAAGAATGAACATTTTTGTTAGATGTGCATCTGGGTTATTACATATTTCATGGCAAAATGGCAATTACCAAATTTCATGTCTATTCTATTTTTGAAATATATCTTGATCCTAGAAAGTCTTCCTCCATCAGTTCAGCTGCTCTGATTCAGTGACCCAACTCATTTCGCTGATGTCATAGAGATGAATTTAGGCTTATTCTGAGTTAAGGATTTTCCTGTTATGGTTGATATATTACTACATATGAAATAATAACAGGAATTTTTACATCAAAAGTTGAAAAAACCCTGTTTTATGTATAGCATTTATTACATTTCTTACTAGAAATACACTAGTATGCCTAAATATGGCAACTTTCAAAAATTACCAACCCAATGAGCACAGTAAAAAATAAAAATGAAATGTTTGTTTTACAAAAAACACACTATGTTCTATCCCTGAGCACACTGATAATAAAATGAAATTTTAATGGATCAAAATATAAACAGTTTTTTTTTCATCTCTTTTTGACAGAGAGGTCTCCTGGAATTTCAATGCAAAACTCCCTTGATAACCAATTACAGTTATTTGTTGGTTTTCTACTGCTGTGTAACAAATTACCAAAAACAGTAGGTCAGAACTCTAAACAGGTATTATCTGACAATTTCTATAGATCAGAAGTCAAGGTACAACATGATTGGGTTCTCTATTCAAGGTCTCCAAGATCTGAAATTCAGGGACTGAAAAGGAATTCATTCTTATCTGAGGCTTAAGTCCTCTGCCAAATCCATGGTTTATTGCCAGCATTGAATCTTTTTTATCTCTAGGACTTGATCAGTGCTTTCTTGCTGACTGCCAGAGGCTATTATCAGCTTCTAAAGATTACCATTCCCAAATACGTTGCTCTTTCCAAAACACAGCAGTTTTTAGACTTCTGACATCTGCAACCTCTGGACCCCCTTTTAAAAGGGCTTACCTGATTAGGCCAGACCCATCCACTCTCAAAGGGTGGAAATTATATGAAGTATGCACATCAGGAATGAGAATCTTGAGAGTCATCTTCAGTTCTCATACTTCACTGACTCTAGAACAAGTGGGTTCCTCAGTCTCTGTCCAAGTGTTCTCATGGATCAAGAATGACACATTTAGCCAATTCAGACCACTATACATCCTTGTTTTGTTCAGAGGAGAAGCCAAAATTTAAGGGATAAGCAGAGAATCATTTGGAGACATTTAACTTTATTTGAAGTTAAACAGACATATATCAATTCAATTTCCTATATGCAATTTTTTGGGGGTTGTAGATTTTTAGAGCAAAATTGCAGTTCCTGAAGTTGTCATAAGATTTGTATGACTCTGCATCACCTAGGATTATTAAATCTAAAAGACCTATCCAAGATGGCCACAGCTGAGTGTCATTGTTACTCAGGTCAGGCATCATCTCCCCTTTCTTCAAATACTGCTTTGATCAGAGTCCAGTTCAGGTCTTTACTGTCTGCTGACAAGATCAGAGAGCAATACACTTGAATAGCAGTTATGGCAATAATAGATGGGGTCTCAACACTACAGGCACAGTGAACTGCAGTAACTCCCCAGTAATTCTGGGAGAGATTCAGCTTTCTGTTAGTTTTGATCAAAATTTTAAAAAACCTCATCCCTGGAGGTCAGCAATCTGGTGTCACAGGGTCATTTGGAGTCTTAAACTCTATCAACATCTGACTTCTACAAAAACTCTTTAGGGGAAAAAAAGATTTTTTGTTTTCCTTTTTAGAAAGAGTTCCAGGCTGAAATATTCCAAAGAGTGAGATTTCCATATAACCGTTTTTAGCTAATTATGTCATATTTGGGTCATCATTCAGGTTATCTGTGCCTCAAATTCTATAAGTAAAGGTGAGGAAGCGCATTTCACACTCTTAACATCTATTTTGATTCTTCCCCCATTGCAGAAGGCAAATTGGAAAATGAGCAATTGTTATTGTACATTATATATCACTTTCCACTACTACAAAGCTGCTCTCCTTGCAGCCAATATATGTCCTTTATCTGCTGTCTAATATAACTTTGTTACAAACACTTACTAATTTAGGGGAAAGATTCTCCTTTCTGCTATTTCCCTTGTTTTTCCTTCTTTTCATTAAATGTATTCCTAGTCCTTCATAATCTACTTAATTGATCTAGTGTCAAATGGGAACTCCTGTTTGATGACATACTCTTCTAGATTCCTAACATTTGTGTGTGTGTGACTATTTCGGTAAATCTCATTTAATTGGAAGCTAACTTCCACCAAGTATCTCTTGCCCAAAACACATTGCAGGGAACCACACCTCCAACTCTTCAGAGAAGAAAAATTTGAGAATGTGTAGTGGTAATGGTGATAGGCATCTAAGAGACAACCCCCTGTTAGAGCTATCATTCCATAGCAGTATTAACCTAAAGTGCACCATATTCAGTAGGATACATAGAAAAAAGATAAAATTTAAATAGATTTCCAGATCCTCCATAAATATCCCAAATGTTACCTTTTGAGAAGGTAATGAAAATCAATGGTAAATCAAGATTAGTCCCTGAAACATTACTTACTCTAAAATTAGTTTTTGAGTGGGATAGAGATTTTCTTAAATCTCTGAATCAAGGCTGGGGTGTCTCTAATCCTTCTAATTATAATCAAGTTGACCAAGTTGCATTTCAAAAGGTTGTAAACAAAGTATAACTAAGGTGGTTTCAGTGGCCTCAATTTTATTGTAATGTGTTTTACATAGTTGATGTGTTGTTATAACCAAAGATCATACCATATATGGAAAAAAGAGACAATATATAAGGATTTGCCCACAGATATGCATTGTTTGCAAATAAGAGCTCTAATATATTTGGCGTAACTCGTATAGCAGTCTATACTGTGTTTGGCGTCATGTGAGAGAAAACTCAAGTAACTATGACTTAAATAAGTTATGGTCTCAGAGATGCATGATCTTTTTTGTTTATCTGCTTTCTTCTCTATATATTTGTCAATTGATGGTCCTAAATGGCTTTCCCAGTGCTAGTTTCCATGCCTACATTTCAAACCACAAAGCAGCATTGATGCAGAAGGGTGCACCCTTCTCTCTAAGACTGCTTCTCACTAGCTAGACAGAAACATCTCTGCTTCCATCCTGACAACCACCACTTGATCACATGGTCACATCCATTTGCATTTGGGACATCTGGGGAATGAAGTCTTCTTTCTAGATAGTATATGTTCAGATAATATATTCTGACATTACAGGGGTAGAGGTGGTAGGGAGAAAAAAACAAACAATGGGGATAACCTGTGGTATCTGCCACAAGTGAAGAATTACAAAAATTACCTAACAGATCTCTCATCTATGGCTCTTATGTTTATTTACCACAGCATTGCCTGGTTCTTCTTCCTTGAGTGTTGTTGAAGCCAGTCCCCGAAAATATGCATTCACCAAAACACCACTCTGAATAAACAAAAAGAAAAACAAAAACTAAACACTTTGGCCAAAAGAGAATGTTTTATAAGCAGCATACAACTTCTCTAATACCCAGAACTTCCCTTTTGGTATATTATAATTTTATATGCCTTTCTAACCCTACTGCCTTCAATATAGCTTGTTCTGATTAATTTATAACTATCTAGCTCTACGTGGAATACTATGATACCCTGATTTATTATTGATGTATCATGTTTCCCCTACTTGATTATAAGGATTTTGTAGAACATAGGGTATGACTTATTTATTTTTATGACTTCTACAGTACTGGGCATATCATGCAATACCATTCTATACACATGACAGGTATTCTTTAAATAACGGTTGAGTAACAAAATGGGCTTTTAATTAAAAATAAGTGAATTGGGTTATACTCTACATGTAGATAGTGGCCCATCTAATTCTAATGCCTAGACATTTGGTATCTGGTTGTTTGGGAGATGATAAAAGAAGATTATTTTTCAACATATATATACCAACTAAAAACCAACTGAATATAAATTATAAGAAAAATATTTAACTTTGTTTTAGCAGAATTCCTTTTAAGTAAATTTTATATATTTTATATTTCTAACTATCATTTATCCAAATGATTTAAAGTCACATGGCCTTCATTTCTCAAACTCTCTTCAGTTAATAAATAGAATATACTATCTTTCATAAATTGGAATTATACCTTATAAACTTCTGAAGAATTTTTTTTAACCCATTTTTTTTTTTACATGTTCATTGTGGTAGGGTGAATCTTTTCCTTGAGGAATTATATTGATAGAAAACTTCTACAACTTATGTGCACTCTTTTTTCTATCCACAGTAAAGAAATGCTTTATCTGACTGGTTATATGAGGAAAGGGGTCACCAAATACCAATATCTAAGGCATTCATACTTTCCTTTCTGGGCAAACTGTATGCTTCATAGTTTCCCAGGTTGGCCTCTTCTCTTTGCCCAGGCAGACCCTACCCATCTTGGGGAAGCCTTGGGTTTTCAGCTGCTTACTCTACCCCTGTGCATGTCCTTTCAGTTGTGGCGGCAGGAGGGGGGAGAGTAAGGAGGACATTTAAACAATTTTCAAAAAATATTCCCAACCTACCTTTAATATGAGCAAACCTGACTCTTAGATTGTTTATTGGCTCTTGTATCTAACTTTCTTGGTTCAGAGCTTAGAAAGCAATGCAGTATAACTAATTTTCCTCAAGCTTCAGTAAATACAGGTAGACGGGAGTGCTGCATATTCTCCAGACAATTAACATTTTCTACCATACCTACATTTTTTAAAACTTCTTTTGAAGAAAGTACTTTTTTTAAAAGATTTTATTTATTTGACACAAGGAGACACAGCAAAAGAGAGGGAACACAAGCAGGGGGAGTGGGAGAGGAAGAAGCAGGCTCTCCACTGAGCAGGGAGCCCAAAATGCAGGGCTCAATTTCAGGACCCTGGGATCATGACCTGAGCCAAAGGCAGATGCTTAACTACTGAGCCACCTAGGTGCCCCCAAAATACTACATTTCTAGTAAAAAGAAGTAACTTAATTTTTCAGCTTTTTGAGATAAAATAAATAATATTGTAAGATATTTAAAATCTAAAACATGATGATTTAGTATACATATACACCATAAAGGATTCCCCCATCAAGTAAGTTAATAAACACACTCATCATCCTGCATATGCCTCTCCCCGCTTTTTGGTAAGAACATTTAAGTTCTTTTTTAGGAAATTTCAACTTCTTCTAATGTATTTTGTGCAGTTTAAGGTGGAAAAATATGAAAATAAGTTATATTTGGCCTGGTTATAAAGTTTCAGACTATAAATACACATTTAGTTTGAATCATATGAAATTATCAGTAATTAGCTATTTTATAAAAATAGTCATTTCATAGAGTCAATTTGATAAAATTCATATGGAAACAAACTCATTGAATAGAATTATAAAGGGGAATAGTTTGAAATTGCTTCTTTTCAACGGGAATTAAAATCGTTTTATATTTTACATAATAAAATTACAATTAAGAACTTTCTGCATTCAGTATATTTAAAAAGTAAATATATCTACATTCTGGAAATTGTTAATATTTGGCATAATATAATATAATAATAATATAATAATATAATATAATATAATATTAGAAATAATATAAATGCATAATTTTATCTAAGATGTTTTTGAGACAACTACAGGCGAGCCAGTCGTCAGCTTATTCATAACCTTTCCTTTCTGCAGGTGTATCATGAATATTTTCTTCTCATTCCTTTTGGTATGCCAGATGTATTATAGCAAGCACCAATATATTTTAGGATGAACTGACATAGAATTAATTGAATGTTTTGTTCCAATTTTTTCCCCTCAGTTATATGGCAATACAATAATATTTTAAAGGTAGTAAAATATTTTTATTGGGTATAAACATCTACACATTCAGTAATTCATCATTGCTGGGCTCAGGAAACAATGAATATTAAGGATCAATAAAAAAAAGATTTATATCAAATTCTGGCTATTTACAAGTATTAAAGTATAGGACACTATAAGCTATCTTTAAAAAAAAAAGTACAATTTAATATATTCATTTAGTTTCAGTTCTAATAGTTTTAGTAACAAGTGCAGTGGACTGGACTACCCAGGAGAAACAAAACTAAAAAAAAAAAAACAAAAAAAAACAAAAAAAAAAAACTAAATGAAAACAACAAAGGAAAATATATGATGGAAAAAAGCAAAAGCAAACAAAATAAAACAAAAACAAGAACAGCTATATGATGAAAAAAAGCAAAAGGAAAAAAAGAATAGCTTCATCATCAGCTGGGTGACTTGTATTGATTTTACTCTTAACACTACTGAGAAATATTAAATTATATTCCTAATTCTAAAGTAAAATGTGTTTGTTTCAGCAGTCAGCATTTAGTAGACACATTATTTGTTTTTCTACATGTAGGGCGGTAAACTGGTGGGTAAGTATTCAAGGAATAAAAGAATGTGATCCATGCTCTCTAGAAAATCATGATCATCTATCGGAGAAGCACCCAAATCGATAGGAGGCACATGTAACAGTTTTTGCAACTGCAAATCAGTAGCATTTGAAAGGCGCTATATTTGGACCCTAAAGAAAAATTGTGAGTATGCACAATACAAATGTCTGTGTGGGAGGTAGATGTTGAGTTAATTCTCCCTAGTTTAGCAGAGCTCGATCATTAATTCCATAGCTTCAGCAGAAGGCAGACCCTGTCACATACTGAGATGGAAACCAGCCAAAAGATAAGGTGATCATGAAATATTAGTCTCAGAGTCACACTTCTATCAAACCTAAAGAAGAAAATAGACTTAATAGCATCTCCAAACCTCATGGCAACAGTTCCCATGTAAATCTTTCAGGAAATGGAATCCCTGGGCTGGTATAGTAAATTTACACATGGATTTAGATTTTAAAATAGTAATTCTAAGTATATTTAAGTAGATGTATAGGGAACCTAAGGAAATCCAAAGAGCAGGTACCAAGCCTGAAATTTGCAACCCCAGAAATTGAAAAAAATAAATAGAATAAAAGGATATTGGACCCTTAAAAAGATACTACAACCTAAGAGAATTACAAATGATTTATAAAAGGGGCACCTGGTTGTCTCATTTGGTTGAGCATCCAACTCGATTTATGCTTAGGTCATGATCTCAGGGTGATATCTGAGTCCCACATCCAGCTCTCTCTCAGCGGGAGTCTGGTTGAGATTCTCTCTCTATCCTTCTGCCCCTCCCCTTACTTGTAATCAATCAATCAATCATCTTTAAGAAAAATAATTTATAAAAGAATGTTTTTTAAAATACCTATAATAGGAAATAAATATTGGACCTTTAGCTTATTTAGCTCTACTTCATGCTAACTCTATCAAATTGAAGAATAATGCAGATTAAGAAATTAAATACAAGCTGAATAAAAAAATATGACTGAGTCAAAAGTAGGTATAAAAAAAAAACTTGGATGAAAAAGAGAGAACCAGAGTTACGTAATAACCTAACTCAAGATTAAAAATAAATAATATAGGATATGAAGATCATGATTGCTACTATAAGGGGGTGGGACAATAAATTATACAGAGTATGTACTGAATAGTCTTTACCTGAAAACAGATGAGTTAATTCTTTTTTTTTAAAATTTTTTATAAACATATATTTTTATCTCCAGGGGTACAGGTCTGTGAATCACCAGGTTTACACACTTCACAGCACTCACCAAAGCACATACCCTCCCCAATGTCCATAATCCCACCCCCTTCTCCCAAACCCCTCCCCCCAGCAACCCTCAGTTTGTTTTGTGAGATTAAGAGTCACTTATGGTTGGTCTCCCTCCCAATCCCATCTTGTTTCATTGATTCTTCTCCTACCCACGTAAGCCCCCATGTTGCATCACCACTTCCTCATATCAGGGAGATCATATGATAGTTGTCTTTCTCCGCTTGACTTATTTCGCTAAGCATGATACGCTCTAGTTCCATCCATGTTGTCGCAAATGGCAAGATTTCATTTCTTTTGATGGCTGCATAGTATTCCATTGTGTATATATACCACATCTTCTTGATCCATTCATCTGTTGATGGACATCTAGGTTCTTTCCATAGTTTGGCTATTGTGGACATTGCTGCTATAAACATTCGGGTGCACGTGCCCCTTTGGATCACTACGTTTGTATCTTTAGGGTAAATACCCAATAGTGCAATTGCTGGGTCATAGGGCAGTTCTATTTTCAACATTTTGAGGAACTTCCATGCTGTTTTCCTAAAGAAGAAGATAAAACCTCCAGTGTGGAGACATCATTTGAATAAGGTCTTAGGGATGATGAAAAGGTTTTCTGTAGAGGGAATGGTATATACTAATGCACAGATATGTGAGGAAACATGACATAGTCAAAGTACCAGAGACAGTTGATACCGCTCTAGCATAATGTTAACAATAGGAAATTAGCTCAGTGCATATATGATTAATTTCTTGGTGTCAGACATAAAATTCATTCCAGTTACTTAGAAGAAAAAAATGTTGTTAGAGAAAATTATGTATAACATAATCTTTATAAGGGCCAGGAATAAGGTTTATATGCTAGACAGCTAACCACACAAAAACTGGGAAAATTTACTGGTGGATGAGATTCTTCCATTTGAAATGTATTTTTCAAGATTCCTTGGGAGGTCAAAACAGTTTACCTGAATGAGTCAAGATTACCCTTCACTTTAAAAATCCTTTAAGAATAGTTTAATCCCCCTACTAAGGACAGTCCTAGTCCCCTATATCCTCTGGGATCTCCACTGAATGCCTTAGGTGATCTTCCACTCTGGCAGGATGGAGAGAAACATTCTTGTTAACTGGGAATTTCAGTTAGTCTTTACCTAGTTTCATGCAGTTTAATACTCCAAATATGCCATCTTTTATTTAGCAGACTCCAAAAGCAGACTTCTGGGGACACATTTTCTGAATAGCCCACTTTGTTTCTGGAAGTCTGTCCCACAATGACAAGTCACCCCAAACTCCAATTTATATCTTTTGAGATTCCAGAAGGTCAAGATCTGGATGCATCCCTCCTCCCTTGGTCCATCATCCATATATTGCTGGCAGGGAGAAAAAATACTGTAGGGTTTAGGGGTGCCTGTGTGGCTCAGTTCATTAAATGTCTGCCTTCACTCAGGTCATTGTCCCAAGGTCCTGGGATTAAGCCCTCTATCAGGGACCCTGCTTATTCTTCCACTGCCCCTTCTTGTGCTCTCTCTCTCTCTCTCCTCCCCTCTCCCGCTCTCTCTCAATCTCTGTTAAATAAATAAATAGAGTATTTAAAAAGTATACGGTAAAGTTTATTTCTGTTAGCTCCGTGCTTACAGTCTTACTTTGCTTATTGTAAAATCTCTGAACAAATACGTTTTTTAGTAGTTTTTCCCACTTCTTATAGTTGCTCACAGGAAAGGGTAACTGTGCTTCTTTTTACTGAATCATGGCCTGTATTTAGTAAAGAAGTAAAACTCTTTGGGAAATATTTTAAAAATTTTTTACCTTAGGTTTAAAACATTAGAAAGGAAGGAATATCTAAAAGCTGATTCCATTGACTGCTTCATAATTTCCTGGAATGCTTATGAAATTCAGATTACTCCATTCTACCCTAATCTAATCAAAATTTCCATGTATGAGTTCATAGTGTTTATATTTTTAATAAGCTTCCCCAAATGATTATTAGAATAATGATTACAACTCCACAGAATGGGAAATAGGTGAAGATATGTTTTTATTATTTTCCTGTATGTGCAGTATGGAATGTATATAAATTATTTATAAGGATATCAGAGTAAATGAACCTGGATTTTAAGCACCCTAATTGGGGATGGTATAATTCAAAATGCTAGGACCCTCTTGTTCAAATGGCTAATTATGGGATTTAGGCTGTTGTAAAATAACACTTTTGGAAATGTTATAATATGAAAAAAGTTGCAATATGAAATTTTCACTCCATTGTGTGAGACTTGAAATGTGTACTAACATATTCCTATGAAACTGAAAGCAATTCTGAGGGGGAAAAAATGTGTCACGTACAACTTTCTGACTTACATAAGTAATCGTGAAAGCAAAGGTGCCATAGCAAGACTGCTAGAGAAAAATATTAGGTGTTGCTAGCAGGTAAATTCAGAGAAGGTCAGTAATGAAGAAGGGTAATATATTTGAGCAAAAGGCAAAGAAAGCAACAGAATTGGGGGTTTTGGAAGATGGACATTATTATGCTTAAACTGACTGACCTGAGGTCAAAAGGCCCCAGAAATACCATTCCCTGAGTGGCAAGTCGGTTAAGCATCTGACTCTTGATTTAAGCTCAAGTTGTGATCTCAGGGTATGTAATCAAACCCTGCATCAGGTTCTGTGCTGAGCATGGATCCTGCTTCAGATTCTCTTTTCTTTTCCCTCTGTCCCTCTTCTCTCTCTCTTAATAAAAAGAAAATAAAAGAAAAGAGAAGAAAGCCTTGTTTGCGTTACATCCTGTTCTAAGGAACACTTGTAAGTAATATGAAGTCATTTCACATTAAGTGAGATGGACTAATATTGAATCATTTCTTCCTTTTAAGAAGAAAGCAGTAAAGAAGAATCTTGAGTAGGGGAACATGGGTGGCTCAGTTGGGTAAGCATCTGACTCTTGATCTCAACTAGGATCTTGACTTTGGGGTTGTGAGTTCAAGCCCCATTGTTGGACTCTGGACTGGGCAGGGAGCCTAGTTAATAAAGAAAGAAAAAATATTAAGAAAAGATGAGGAGAATCTGGCTTTGCTCTTTCCCAATATTCCTTTATCCAGAATACTGGTTTATGCCAAATTATATTTAGGAAATATTTTAGGTGACTGCTTCCTGAAAAAACATTTGCCCAAACACTTGGCTGCTTTTTTTTTTTTTTTTTTAATGTAGGTATATAGATTTTTTCAAAGATCAAATTGGCTATGTGAAATTATGCCATTTTTCAGAATGAAATTTTTCTTCTACCTTCTACCTTGATTGAAGGTAGAAGGCTACAGATTTAAAGGAAATCATAGTGCTACCCACTTTTTCTTTCAGCCTTTTCAGGTTTGAACTTGGATATCTCCACCTGTTAACTGTGAGAAGGAGAAGGTAGAATGGATAGTTTGTTAGCTTAGCCTTTTAGAGCTGTTTGCTGATCATGCTGAGCACTTGAAAATGACTTCCATATAGTAGCCCTTACTTTATTTCCCATCTTTTAACCCACTTGACCCCACATCCATCTGAGGAGCATTGCCTGTGCAAAGATCCCTCACGAGGCAATTTGAGTAAGGGAATGATTGGATCGTTATCAAACTATCTCCATGAATAGGGAAAAAAAATTAAACATGTGCTGTATTTGACCAGAGTCAGCAGCTTAATTTGAAAAACAGTGTAATTTGATAGAGTGGAGAGATGGAGGCTTAGGAGGAGGACAGATTTGTTGCAGCTTCTTTTTTAGTTTTCTCCAGTGAAATAATTTGATGGCTGCGTATTTTAGTTTTGCTTTACCTAAATAGACTTTCTTTATCCCACTACATTCCCCCTACTCAGAACTAGTCATTCTTTATGTATACAGTAAAATTTTAATTTTTTTAAAATAGTTTTAGATTTAGGGAAAAGTTATAAAGAAAACAGAGTTCTGTATCCCTGCACCCAGTTTTCCCCCATTGTTAGTATCTTACGTAACTATGATTCACTTTTCAAAACAAATGAACCAATATTGCTGCATTATTTTTAGGAAAGTTTCACACTTTTTTTTTTTTTTGAATTTTAACCTAATCTCTATATTCTGTCCCAGGATTCTCATGTTCTCTTATGCTCCACTAGACTGACAGTTTCTTAAACTTTTCTAGTTTTTGATGACTTAGTCTTGGTTTTTTTTTTTTTTTTTTTTTTTTTTTTTTTTTTTTTTTTTTAGAGCAGGCATAAGTGGGGAGAGCAGGGGCAGAAGGAGAGAGAATCTTAAGCAGGTTCCACACAATGTGGGGTTCGATCTTACACCCCAGGGATCATGACCTGAGCCAAAATCAACAATTGGATGCTTAACTGACTCAGTCATCCAGGTGTCCCATAGATATTCTTTTTTGATTGAATGATTAATTGACTGGTAAGAGGAAAAGCCAATAAAATTAAATATAAAATTTAATAAAGAAAATGCAGGGGCACCTGTATGGCTCAATCTGTTAAGTGTCTGCCTTAGGTTAAGGTCATGATCCCCCAGGACCCTGGGATCAAGCCCAGCATTGGGCTCCCTGCTTAGCAAGATGCCTGACTGTTTCTCCTTCTCCCACTCCCCTGGCTTGTATTCCCTTTCTTGCTGTGTCTCTCTCTGTCAAATAAATAAATAAAAGGTTAAAAAAATGCACTTGACTAAAAAAATATTTGAAATATCCTTGGGTTGATCTCTAGTATATCAAAACTTGGATTTTAGAGAAAATAAAGACAATGCTAAGCACTCATTTGTTTAATTTCTGAACTATCACTTAAAATACAATTTTTGGCTACTCTATATGTACACCTTTTACCATGGATAAAAGTCTGAAGACATCAGGTTTTTTTTCCCCTCACTGGTCTTTAGGACATGTGAGTTTCCTGGATCACTACCATTTATAGTCATGACTTAACTACAAAGCTTGACCTTGAAAGGTAAGGTATTATTCTGAGAGTAATTTCTTTATGGAAACTATCAAGTAGCACAACACTTTGCATTCTTTCTAAATGCATATTTCTCTACCTACTCAGTTCTAGCAAACTCTTGAGCCAGGGAAAATATCAAAACATTATAATCAGTTCTCCATCAACATGTATTTGCATTTAAGGATCTAATATGATGTTGATACCTCAGTAAGAAATGTTTAAATTGATGTCTATGTGATTGCAGAGTTGTTTGTATTTTAACCTCATTTGCAAATGTAATCAAGAAGTATGTATGAAGAAATTGGTGGGTATAATCAAATGGGGGAAAGGGTGTGGAAGAAAGGAAGCTTAGGCAACAATTGTAATTGCTGCTGATTGTATGGTTTTGTTCCAAGTCTATCACAGGAAAAAAGTATTATGAATACAGTTATTGGACCTATAATTTTCTCTAATTTTCAGATTCTCTTTCAGACTGAGAACTAATATTTTGTCATTCTTATGTTTGGTCCCTTGGCTAAAACGTTTCTCTGAATCTCATTTATTATAAATGCAAAACAGAGTTTCAGAGACTAGCCTCTATGTCACTATGTTGTATTATGGACAGGGTAAAGATTTAGGCACCAGACAGACCTAGGTTCAAGTTCTACTCCTGCTGCTTATTATCTGTTTGTTCATTGGCAACCTCTTTGATCCTGTTTAATATCTGGATCCATAAGTTGATGTATATGATGACCATCCAAAAAAAGGAAATACATTGAAGAATGAATCACAGAATAATTATTCAAATGTAATTTTTACTTTTACTTTTTGTAGGAAAAAATAAATAAATCTAGCTTATCCGAATTCATCCAAACTAACTTAAGTGCTTAATTTAAACTGAAAGGAAATAATACTTAATTTTCTTACTTTGTCCACTGAAGATCTAAAGGATACTAGTATATAAGGCATGCTATTGATTTAATCAAGCTATGCATCATATACTCATGGAAGCCCACAATAGGACATTAAAACTAATTTTTTTAAAAGATTTTATTTATTTATTTGACAGACAGAGATCATAAGTAGGCAGAGAGGCAGGCAGAGAGAGAGGGAGAAGGAGGCTCTCTGTTAGCAGAAAGCCTGATGCAGGGCCAATCCCAGGGCCCTGGGACCATGACCTGAGCCGAAGGCAGAGGCTTTAACCCACTAGGCCACCCAGGTGCCCCAACATTAAAACTAATTTTAATAAGTATGTTTGAACATATTCCCTTTGTCACCAGAAGCATTACCAATAAAATAAAGGACAAAGTCCCAAGAAAGAAAGCATGCATGCCCCTCTGCTTGTGTTCATAAAGCTTCAGTTTCCGTGTAAACTCTAGTGCCTGAATTATAAATACAGTTTATTAGTATCATTAATGAGTATCTCCAAGTATCCTTTATTAGCTACCAAGTGAACTTTTTCCATCTCTGTCAGCTTTCCATCTTACAGCAACAATTTTCACTTTTCTTTGCAGTGAGATGTCACTGTGGCAAGAGATGATGAATGATACTCAGAGAACTGTTCCCTGAAGTATTTTTGGAAAGGCCATGTGTTCAATATAGTTTATGTCAAAAGGTACAGACCACAAATCCAGATTCTCTCCATATGCTTGAAGGTCAGACAATGGCAATGAACACAAAAAGAAAGACAAGACACCTCTTGTCATTGCTTCTATTTATGATCTCTTCCTAAGAAAATCTCATTTTAGAGTGCTTTTCTAAAAGTATTTAGTATCAAAAAGTAGAAATCATCTGTGAAGTGTTTTTCAGGCTAAGCATAGCATTTGTCCTGCTCATTGGAGAGAGTTTCTTATAAGTCAGGATAAGGTTACTTTCTATGTTTTAAAAGGAAAACTCTTAACTTTATTTAGATTAAGTAAAATCTTTAATCATTAAGTTTTATCTAGTCTAAAATTTCCACATGTACTTCCATTTGCAAATGGATACATCTTTTTATTTTGCATTATTTTCATAAGAAGCTATCTATAGCATATTCATTCAGTGTTCTTTTCTCTATATTTTTTCAGAAATATTAAACAAAAATGGAGAGAGCGAATGACAGAAAGTTTCAGAATATAGTAAATATAATTTATGCCTCTTTTTATATGTCCTGCACTCCGGCAAAGTATTGTATTATATGGCTTTCCCTTTTATCAGAACTCCAAACCAGATTAAACTCTAAAATATAAATTGATGGAAATTCAAGTTTATAAGGCCAAGTTACTTAAAATATGAAAAGAATGTTGTCCTCATCTAGCCTCTTATAGACCACTATGGAAACCGTGTAACACAAGAGGCTAGACAAATACCAAAAGCACTCAGAATGTAAACAGTGACCACCTGGCCAGTCTCCTTGTGAATGAATAATTTTCCACTAAAAAGAATCTTACATGATGGAGAAGACAGATAAATATAGCACTATAGATTGTGTATAATCCCTCAGTCAAAAAGGGGGGAAAGGTATGGAAAGGAAAAGAAGAGGTGGTGGAAGGTATAGGTTAACTTTGAGAGTATGAAGCAAGTTACCTATTTTTCAGAGGATGAAAATAGTCCACAACTTGTCTTCAAAGTGGTAGAACTGAAGTCTTTTGTTTTTTAAGTACAATTGGCATAAAACATCCTATTAGTTTCAGGTGTACATCATAGTAATTAAATATTTTTATGCATTATGAAATGATCCCCACAAGAAATCTAGCTACATCATATAAAGTTATTACAATATTAACAACTATATTCCCTATAGTGTACATTATATCCCCATGACTTATTTATTTTATGGTTAGAAGACTTAATCAACTTCACCCATTTTGCCCAACCCTCCAACACCAGTTCTCCATACTGTGGCAATCACCAGTTCTCCATACTTACGGGTCTATTTCTGTTTCATTTGTTTGTTTTTTAGATTCCATATATTAGTGAAATCATATGGTATTTCTCTTTCTCTGGCTATTTCACTTACCATAACAATTCATCCATGTTGTCCCAAGGGGTGAGATTTCATTCTTTTTTTATGGCTAACCCTATATTACAATACCACATTTCTTCTTCCCTTACGCCATACTGAAATTTCCCAGGAAACATTCCAGGGTCTCAGGCAGGTTACTCTTCCTGGAATCTTGTCTCAGTGCATAAATTGACTTGCATCTGCATGATTTCCAGCTACTGTTACATGGGATTTGCCTCCCACTTGTCTTATTTTATTTTTTTTTAAGATTTTATTTATTTATTTGTCATAGAGAGAGAAGCGACAGCAAGCACAGGCAGACAGAGTGGCAGGCAGAGGCAGAGGGAGAAGGAGGCTCCCTGCCGAGCAAGGAGCCCGATGTGGGACTGGATCCCAGGACGCTGGGATCATGACCTGAGCCAAAGGCAGCTGCTTAACTAACTAAGCGACCCAGGCATCCCTTGTCTTGTCTTTTTAGGAGCTTCCCTATCTTGCGAAAACAACTAGCATTATTTTCACATGTTTTAATCCAGAGGGGACAAAAAGAAAGTATTTTTTCACTTTAGTCTAGATGAAGTAGGACAGTAGACCATCTGGGATCAGGATAAAAGGAGAGCATTCAATCTTACAGAAAGTCCATAGAGCAAGTTCAGGATACTACGCATCTTCAGAGGTTAGATTGGTTAGATGTATGGTGACTACCTTGCTCCTCTTCTTCATGGTTATTTAATAGTGTCACACAAAGCTCAAATGAAATTAGCACAGATGCACCTTCAAATCCCTGAACCAAGTCTGCCAGGAATTCTGACTTTTTACCCCAGTGTTAACATTCACCCTAGTGTCGTCCCCTCATCATCCTGAGAAAACATGCCACTTTTTGCTACCTCTTTCTGATCTTTTAGATCAGACTGCTATTACCCATCTGATACTTTCCCCATTGGTCTGTTCATAGTTCTTCCAGATATAAAATTTCTTGATCAGAGCTATGATACTGATACAGATCCTTTATATAAAATTACACAACACATACATTAATATAAGCTAGTTTAAAGAAAAAAAATCATAGAAGTGTATGGATAGAAAATTAAAATTAGTCCTCTATACCAGTTTACATTTTGCCCATTACTGTAATCTCTGTATGTATGCATACATGTATAAATTTCTAGACATTTAAAAAAACATTTTAAAACATACATTACCTATACCTATTGCATCACCATTGTTTTAGAAATTAAATCATTGCATAGTTACTTTTAAAAAATTAAAAGCACATCTTGAATAGTTTTACAGGTTAGTATCTATAGACTGATCTCAATTTTTACCTGTTGCATACTATAGCTCTGACATTATGTAAACCTTATTTTATGGGTATTTATGTTTTAAATATTTTGTTATTAAAGATGAACATCCCTCTTTTCATTCACATATATAATATGTTGTTAGAACTGACTTGCCATGGCGAAATTGCCTAATCAGTGCATTTGTATACTTTATAATTTGTTAGAAATTTAAATTTCAAACCAAATATATTGTATCAGTGTGAAATTCCACTATTAATAAATTATAATTTCCATGTATTTTTCTATTACTGGACAATATCAGTCTTCCTTTTCTATAATAGGCCAAAAATACTTTAATGTTTCAAAATGCATGTGTGAGATTGATTTCAGAATCTTTTAATATGTTTGGACCTTTTATTCTTTCTTGAATTGTATCTTTTGCTTCTCTCTTTATTGTTATGCTTACCAGAGAATTTTCATCTAAACTTAAGATTGTTTCTGTGCCTAGGTCTGTTTCCATCAGAATTTGTCCCTTCCATAAGATAACTTCACATTTTTTTCAAATGTTTTGTTTGTTTGTTTGTTTGTTTGTTTATTTGACAGAGAAAGAGAGACAGAGAGGGAGCTCAAGCAGGAGCAGTGGGAGAGGGAGAAGCAGGCGTTCCACTGAGCAGGGAGCTCAATCCCAAGACCCTGGGATCATGACCTGAGCTGAAGGCAGTTGCTTAGTGACTGAATCACCCAGGTCCCCTGATAATCTCACATTTTCATGACAGTTTCCCCACTGAGTGCACCACCTAATTCTGTCAAAATGATTTTTTTTTTTTTAAGTATGGCTATTAAAGTGCCGGAGACAATATTTGATATTCTATTTTTTTTTTACATTTTTATTTTAATTTCAGTTAACATACAGTGTTCTATTTGTTTCAGTGTATCAAACGGTGATTCAGTGATAACATACCTCACCTGGTGATGTATGACAAGTGCACTCTTTAATCCCTATCACTTATTTCACCCAACCCCCTATTATCCACCCCCCTCTCTGGTAACCATCAGTTTGGTCAGTTTGTTCTTTATACCCTTTATAGCTTTGATCATTTGTTTTATTTTTTAAATTTCACATATAAGTGAAATCATATAGTATTTGTCTTTGACTGACTTAGTTTGCTTAGCAACATACTCCATTCATGCCACTGGGAATGGCAAGTTTTAACTCTTTTCTATGAGTGGGTAATATTTATGAGAGGAGAACATATATATACATATTTATCCATTCATCAATCATTGGACACTTGGACTTCCATAACTTGGCTATTGTAAATAATGTTGCTATAAACATAGGGTGCATCCCTTTGAATTAGTATTTTTTGGGTAAATGCCCAGTAGTGTGATTGCTGGATTATAGGGTAGTTCTATTTTTAATTTTGGGGAGGAACCTTCATACTGTCCTTCATAATAGCTGCACCACTTTGCGTTCTGACCCACAGTGCCTAAGTGTTCCTTTTTCTCCACATCCTTACCAACATTTGTTGTTTCTTGTGTTGTTGATTTGAGCCAGTCTGACAGGGGTGAGGTAATAGTCTCATTGTACTTTTGATTTGCATTTCCCTGATGTTGAGTGATGAACACCTTTTTAGGTGTCTATCAGCTGTCTGGATGCCTTCCTTGGAGAAATGCCTACTCAGATCTTCTGTTTGATTATTCTCTGGGTGTTGAGTATAAACACACACACACACACACACACACACACACACACATTTATGTATTTATATATTTAGAATACTAACCCATTATCAGATATGGCATTTGTAAAAATCTTCTCCAATGGGATAAAGTTGCCTTTTGTTTTGTTGTTTCCCTTGCTGTGCTTTTTATTTTGATATAGTTTATTTTTGCTTCTGTTTCCCTTGCCTCAGGGGACCTATCTGGAAAAAAGTTGCTACAGCCAACATCAAAGAAATTACTGCATGCACTCTTTTCTAGGATTTTTATAATTTCAGGTCTCATATTAGGTCTTTAATCCATTTTGAATTTATTTGTGTGTATAGTGAAAGCAAGTGGTTCCCTTTCTTTCTTTTTCATGTTGCTGTCCAGTTTTCCCAACACCATTTGTTGAAGTGATGGTCTTTTTCTCACTGAATATTCTTTCCTGCTTTATTGAAGATAGTTGTAGGTTTATTTCTGGGCTTTTAATTCTATTCCATTAATCTATGTGTCTATTTTTTGTGCCAATACCATATTGACTCTGATTACTACAGATTTGTAATATGATCTACATCCAGAAATATGATATGTCCAGCTTTGCTTTTCTTTTTCAAGATTGCTCTGGCAATCTGGGGTCTTTTGTGTTTCCATACAAAATTTTGGTTGCTTATTCTAGTTCTATGAACAATGCTGTTAGTATATCGATGGGGATTGTGTTAAATGTGTAGATTGTTTTCTGTAGTATAGACATTTTAACAATATTGGTCTTCCCATTCATGAACATGGAATGTCTTTTGATTTCCTGTATCTTCTTCAATATCTTTCATTACTGTTTTATAGTTTTCAAAGTAGTGGTCTCTCACCTCTTTGGCTAGGTTTATTTCTAGGTATCTTACTATTTCTGTTACAATTATAATCAGTGTTGTTTTCCTAATTTCCCTTTCTGCTGCTACACTATTTGTGTATAGAAATGCAAAAGAATTATGTGCCTTGATTTTGTGTACTGTGACTTTATTGAATTTGTATATCATTTCTAGCAGTATTTTGGTGGTCAGATTTTTTATATATGATCATTACTATATATATTCTCCATCAGACATATTAATTATATCTGCTTCACTTAGGTCTCTTGCCATGGCCTTGTCCAGTCCTTTCATTTGGGACAGATTCCTCTATCTCCTCATTTTATCCAAGTCTCTGTGCTTGCCTCGTTGTGTTAGGAAAGTCAGCCATGTCTTCTGTTCTTGAGGGTAATGATCTATGAAGAAAAGGTCCTGTAGTGCCCTGCCATGTAGTGCCCCTGTTTCCTAGGGCCTGGTGCTTCAGGGAATATCTCCAATGTGTGTTGCACATGTTCTGCTGTTGTGTCCTGGCTACTTTATCCTTCAGGCCAGTCATTTACAGAGGCTCTGTTGACTTGTTCTAGGCACTGTTTGGTTCCTGGCCTGAATGTGGTGAGTTTTCACTAGGTGTACTCTGGTCTGTTTGTGAAATGAGACCTGTCACTACCACTGCCAGAACTGAGAGATACCCAGGTCAGGAGAAAGGGGTTTAGTGGCAGGATACCAGGTGGCCTGGTCTCCCACAGAAGGAGGCCCACTGCACTGGGACTAAGGCAAGGGTGACTGAGAAGGGCCATTCCCCCTAACCATGGTTGGGGGAGGGTGTCAGGGTTTTCTGCAAAAATTTAGGTAGCAAGTGTCCACACTTGTTTGCCATTCCTTTTTTTTTTTCCAGAACAGTTCCCATGACCTCCAAATGTACCCCAAACCAAGACCACTGACCTTTAAAACTCTAGGTTTTAAGCCCTGCTGGTTTCAAGAATTCACAAAACTCAGTGCCTCTTGCTTTCCAAGTCAATGCTTTGGGGATTCCTCTTCCCTCTGCACTTCCCTCTGTGCTTGTTTATCTCTTGCCCTTTTCCACAACCATGGCTCTCTCCCCACTGAAGCATCCAAGATACGCTCTCTTTCAAACTGTGTTTTCATATTTTCTATCTTCTTTGATGGGGCCTCTTTTCTACCTTTAATTGTGGAGTTTGTTCTGCCAGTCTTCACATCAATTTCTGGAGTGTTTAGGATGATTTGATACTTATCTAATTGTATTCCTGGGACAGGGTGAGCTTAGGCTCCTTTTACTCTACTGCCCTCTTCCCCTCCATCTCTGCCATGCAATTCTTAATGTAAGGTAGAAGTATATACGTTAAAATACACATGGCATGCACATTTATACAAAATAAATACAGAGGATAAACATAAAACCTAAAAACTAGATACCTACAAGAGGGAGGTGGGTAACGATTAGAAGGAAGGTAGGAGGGAAGAGGTAGCAGAGGTGAAGAGGAAGTGGCACTTTTTTAATATATCACTTTCAGTGGCTACAAATCTTACAAATGTATTAATATTCCACACAAATGGGGGTGCCTGGGTGGCTCAGTTGGTTAAGCATCTGCCTTCAGCGTGGCTCATCACCTTGGGGTCCTGAGGTGAGCCCTGCATTGGGCTCCTTGCTCAATGGGGAGTCTGTCTTCCCTCTCCCTCTACCCCCCTCCCTTGCTTGTGTTGTCTCTCAAATAAGTAAATAAAATCTTTAAAAATATTCCACACAATCATCACAGATCAAAATAATAATTAAAGCCAACTAAGATGTAGGGGTCACATGGAGTGTGAGTATAAACATTAACAATGAAACTTAATTGTGTTAAAAATGAATAGCATAACTGCACTAGAAATGGTGGGATATAAAGAACTAAGCTAAGTAACCTTAGAAAACAGTACATTGTCTGGATACTGTAAAGCTAAAGAAAAAGCAATTATTAATAAATCATAAATAAATAATGTAATCTAATGTTTCTCACAAGGGTGTTAGTGATTTTTAAGATTATTTTATATGAGTGCTGTGATTGAACAAATACACAAATATACTATAGGTAATAAGTTACAAATAACAAAAATGAGAAAAGTAAAATGAGTTCTCTGGTTTGGGACTGAAATAAATGGACAGACATGCTTATGGGGGTTAGTATTGCTACATTTGTTTCCTAGCATTGTCTACTAAGAGACTTAGAAGTCATGGCACAGCAATAACTAATGAGAACACTTAGTGCCTACCTTTTAGTTTCTATATACCATTCTCTAATAGAAGAAACCAAGGCTCCTTGGAAAAGAGTTTAAGTCTAAGCAGATTAGGAAAAGTAGAAAATGAATTGGAAACATCTTGTGATGTCACAAAGTAAAGAAGCGATTTGGAAAGATGGCGCTTGTTGAAAAAACACAGAAGCCATCCTAAATAATCTGAGTAATAAAATAAATTATAATATCTCTGAACTATAAGCCATAGAATAAAAGATCCACAGTTTGTTTTGTGAGATTAAGAGTCACTTATGAGGGAAGGGGGTTGGAAGAAGGGGGTGGGATTATGGACATTGGGGAGGGTATGTGCTTTGGTGAGTGCTGTGAAGTGTGTAAACCTGGTGATTCACAGACCTGTACCCCTGGGGATAAAAATATATGTTTATAAAAAATAAAAAATTAAAAAAAAAAAAAGAAGGGCACATATTGCATGGAGTACTGGGTGTGGTGCATAAACAATGAATTCTGGAGCACTGAAAAGAAATTTTTAAAAAGAAATTTTTAAAAAACAGGTAGGATAGGGGAAAAATAAAAACAAAATAAAATCCAAAAAGAAAAAAAGAAGAAAAGATCCAGGAATCAATTCTGATATAATAATCAATGAGGCAGGACTCTATCAAAATCCTATAGGAGAGCTTAGACAGTAACTTCTTCGACATTGGAACAGCAACTCTTTCAAAACATGTCCAAAGGCAAAGGAAACAAAAACGAAAATGAACTTTTGGGACTTTAGCATCAAACGTTTCTGCACAGAAAAGGAAACAGTCAACAAAACAGAGAACAACCCATGGAATGGGAGAAGATATTCACAAATGACACTACAGACAAAGGACTGATATTCAAGATCTATAAAAAAAAAAACCTCCTCAAACTCAACACACAAAAACAGATAATCACGTCAAAAAATTGGCAGAAGACATGAACAGACACTTTTGCAAAGAAGACATACAAATGGCTAACAGATACATGAAAAAATGTTCATCATCATTAGCCATCAGGGAGATTCAAACCAAAATCACATTGAGATACCACCTTACACCAGTTAGAATGGCCAAAATCAACAAGACAGTAAACAACAAATGTTGGAAAGGATGTGGAGAAAGAGGAACTCTCTTACACTGTTGGTGGGAATGCAAGTTGGTGCAGCCACTTTGGAAAAAGTGTGGAGATTCCTTAAGAAATGAAAAATAGGGGCACCTGGGTGTCTCAGTGGGTTAAGCCTCTGCCTTCGGCTCAGGTCATGATCTCAGGGTCCTCGGATCGAGTCCCACATCGGGCTCTCTGTTTGGCAGGAAGCCTGCTTCCTCCTCTCTCTCTCTGCCTGCCTCTCTGCCTACTTGCATTCTCTATCAAATAAGTAAATAAAATCTTAAAAAAAAAAAGAAATGAAAAATAAAGCTACCCTCTGACCCTGCAATTGCACTATTGAGTATTTTCCCCAAAGATACAGATGCAGTGAAAAGAAGAGTCACCTGTACCCCAGTGTTCATAGCAGCAATGGCCACAGTCACTAAACTGTGAAAAGAGACAATATGTCCTTCAACAGATGAATGTAAAGAAGATATGGTCCTTATATACTATGGAATATTATGCCTTCATCAGAAAGGATGAATACCCAACTTTTACATCAACATGGATGTGACTAGAAGAGATCATGCTGAGTGAAATAAGTCAGAGAGAGTTAATTATCATATGGTTTCACTTACTTGTGGAGTATAAGGAATAACACAGAGGACACTGGGAGATGGGGAGGAGAAGTGAGTTGGGGGAAATTGGAGGAGGAGACGAACCACAAGAGACTGTGGACTCTGAGAAACTATCTGAGGGTTTTGGAGGGGAGGAAGGTATGTGGGGTTGGGTGAGCCGGGTGGTGGGTATTAAGGAGGGCATGTATTGCATGGAGCACTGGGTGTGGTACATAAACAAGGAAGTTTGGGACACTGAAAATAAAATTAAATTAAAATTTAAAAATGCAAGTTGAGGGACATTTGACAAAAGCAACTGATCAACACTTTAAAACTTGAAAGGAAAGGAAAAACTAAAAAATTTTACTGACAACAGGAGTTTAAAAATAAATACTAATGCATTGCAGGATTCTGGATAGTATCCTAGAATGGAAAAAAATATATATATATACTTGAGGAAAATTGTTGAAATTAAGTAACGTGTTTAGTTTAAAGGTCAGCTGCCTTGTTGCATCTTTGTATATAAAGTTTTATTGTAACATCACCACATACATTCACTTATATATTGTCTGTGGCTGCTTTCGTTCCTCAATGTCTGGGTTGAATAGTTGCCACAGAGATGATATGGCCAGAAAAGCCTCTAGGATATATTGTCTTGTTCTTTATAGAAATGCTGATCCCTGGTTTAGTTAATACTATTTTATCAGTGTTCATTTCTTCCTTTGGTAATTATACTGTGGTGAATTACGATACTAGCATTAGGGAAACCTGAGTGAGGCATATATGAAAATTATGCTGCATTATTTTACAATTTTTCTGTAAGTCTAAAGTGAGTTCAAAATCAAAAGGTTTTTTTTCATTTTCTTATTTTTACTTATTTTTTTAATTTTTAAAAAATTTTTTATATTTATTTTCAGTGTAACAGTATTCATTGTTTTTGCACCACACCCAGTGTTCCATGCAATCCGTGCCCTCTCCAATACCAACCACCTGGTTCCCCCAACCTCCCACCCCCAGCCCCTCCAAAACCCTCAGATTGTTTTTCAGAGTCCATAGTCTCTCATGGTTAACCTCCCCCTTCCAATTTCCTTCAACTCCCTTCTCCTAAGTTTGAAAAAAAAAAAGAAGAGGAAAAGGAAATGAGGGGGGAAAGAACTAACATTCTAGTAATCTCACCATTTTTAAGTAGTATGGATCTAATTCCTTTTTTAAAAGTTGAATGATATTTCATGATGTGAATCTGTCACAGTGTGATTAACCATTTTACTATTGATGACCATTTAATCTATTTCATTTCACTACAAATAATGCTGTAATAGAAACAAATGTATGACTATTATATATAAATCACTTCTAGCTAAAGACTGAGTGGTGGCTATCTGTAATGAAAATGAGTTATTTTGAAAAATGTTATTCTAAAGTTTCATTTATAATATTTAATTTTCAAATTTGACTTTTTTTTAGATTTTATTATTTATTTGACAGAGAGAGATAACAAGTAGGCAGAGAGGCAGGCAGAGAGAGAGAGAGAGAGAGAGGAGGAAGCAGTCTCCCTTCTGAGCAGAGAGCCGGATGTGGGACTCGAACCCAGGACCCTGAGATCATGACCTGAGCCGAAGGCAGTGGCTTAACCCACTGAGCCACCCAGGCGCCCTCAAATTTGATTTTTGTCTTTGGTTGTTTCAATGTGATTACAACCTTTGCAATGCATGTATGTAAATAAGAGTATTTACTTAGGATCATGCTAAGCTGTTGATTCGATTTAAATTACAGAACTATTTACACCCACATAAGGGTATCTGTAAATGTCAATTTACTTCAAAAAGAACTAACAATAATGCAAGCGTAAATTACTTGTGAGTTTGAAAGGCTTTGTATTATAGCTATAGCACAAAGAGGATAAAACCAGATTTCAGAAGGAACGTTTGTATTTCTGGTTCTGCTGCACACTTGCTATATGAAGTTGTGTGAGTTATAAAATTCTGGTGAACCACAATTACATCATCTGTCAAGAGGGCAATACAAACCTCTATTCCTGATTCATAAAGGCCTCAATTCTGTATTGCCAGTTTCTAGAATCATGTCTGACATGTATCAGAACTTCAGTGAAGATTCACTGAGTGAATAAATGAGTAGGGCATTTGTAGAAACTAAATGAGATAGTGTACTTGAAAGCACTTTGAGAAAATGTGAATAATTTTGGCTGTACTATGTATATTAACTGAACAAATTACCATATTTAAAATCCTTGTGAGAGAACCAGGTTTTGCCTTTAATAGTTTTCCCTTAAGAAAGGGAAAAATACTTTTACCTTAATAGTTGGGAATATCAGAAGAATTTACCCTGGGAAAGATGGAAATGAAATCACACCCCCCCCCCCAGTCATCTCCTCCAGATTCAGGTAGAGCAGTAAATTTATCTTCTGTACACTAGTTTCCACTTAGACGTCACAAAAAGGAGATGGAATCAGTTAAACATAAATGATGAGGAAAATAATAACAAAAACAAACAAAAAACCCACAGTGACCTTCAGGAACTGAACACCATTGTGATAAGAAATAAAAATGATTATGATTTGGACTTAGACAGAAACCTGTCATCAAAGCAGAAGATAAGGTCTGAAATCCCTGAAGTAATCCCAAGGAAGGTTCATCTAGGTACTGATATCAGAACCAGGTTACACAAAAGAGATGATGCTCAAAGTTAAGCAGCAGCTGTGCAATCCAATTACTGACCAGGCTTCCCTGGACACCAAAATGCAGAATGGTTTTACAAGAACCAGGTGGTGTGCAGAAACTGAATGAGCAGGGCAAGTAAAGCATAAAAACAGACATAAGTCACTGGTAACAAGGAAGAACACTGACAAGAGAGGCAGAGCACTCTCTTGACTCTGAGTTTTGTGTGGTTTCTGTTGTGGGAAGAATCAATTCCAGCCTGGCTAGTCTTAGATGAGACAACACTTAGGAGTATTGTTTGGGGTTGTGTGGGTGTGGGTAGAAGCAGGGCAAGTTTGATATCAAACGATGACTATATTGACAAAAATGACCAATTGAGTCTCTCTCAGAGTTGAATTTTTCTAAACTTCTCTTATCTTGCCCCAGGGCTGAACCACTGCATAATAAGCTAAGGTCAGAGAATTCTTTGGTCTCATATATGTGTGGATACCTCTTTGAGAAACTTTTGTATATTAATTCATGTAATGAAAATAATCTCTAATGTAGATATATATCATATATATAGTGTCTTTTACAAATTTACAAAATGACCCACCCAGATGTTAAAGAACATGTGTAAAGCTACACAGCCAGAAAGCAATGCTAGGATTCAAGTAGCAAATTCAGGCAGGAAAAAAGCAAGTGCAAAACAAGTGCAATAAATTTGAAGTTGCAGGAAAGAGAAAGAAGACCGATGGAGTGGGAACAGAGCATAGGAGGGGAAGAATGCTAGGTACCTGTAGAGTGCTCTTTCTTTAAAAACCTGAATGTTATTTGATATGTACTCATTTTTTTTAGATCCCTGTACTTGATTAAATTAAACTGAGCAGATACAGATTTTGACAGCTTTAAATTAGCACTGATAGACACAGCTACATAACACAGAGGTTTTTCAACATGAGTGTGCTCTCTGCCATATTTATGTCATGCTTACACTGTCTTATATCCTTCTAAAAAATACTAGCTTTATCGAAAATCCCCAAAGAGCTTTACTCTTGACTTCACTTCTACATGATTTCCATGTTTGCTTATAATGTTTATAATTGGAGAGTTCACTCATCTCTTCAAATTTGTTTATCTCACAGTTGACACTGATCTTTCCAAATTTGTTTGTTTCAATGGTGCCTTTTCTGTGGTATTGTTATGGTTCTATTATAGAATAGGTCATCCTGTTTTGCTGTTGTTGTTGTTTGTTTTTTTAAGTTTTGTCTTTCTTCAATCTCTTCTATCTAATAATGCCTCTTTTTTTCTTCTTCCTTCTCAAATATTTCCACATTAGGAGTTCCTTCAAGGGCACCTGGGTGGCTCAGTGGGTTAAGCCTCTGCCTTCAGCTCAGGTCATGATCTCAGGGTCCTGGGATGGAGACCCACCTCGGGTTCTCTGCTCAGCAGGGAGCCTATTTCCCCTCTCTCTCTGCCTGCCTCTCTGCTTACTTGTGATCTCTCTCTCACTGTCAAATAAATAAATAAAAAATTTAAAAAAACAAAAAAGTTCCTTCAATTTAGTTACTATGGGCTCATTTATTTCCTTAGCTTTTTTTTTTTTAAAGTCAGGCATCATTAAAGTTGGCTTTTGACTCAGCTTCTTGTTAGTCTTTCTGGCTCAGTCCTTTTCTTCCCTTCTAAGTTTATCCTGTATCTTTCTGCCAAATCATCTTCCTTAGGATTCAGTTGCTCCAGTGTATGTATGTGTGTGTGTGTGTGTGTGTATTTCAACACATTGAACATAAATACTTAACTAATATCCCTTTACCCTGAGCTGTTATATACTTGTACTGCTATATATAAGAATGTATAAATTTTGCTATCTGACTCAAAATTATCTGTTGGGACACAGAGTTCTCATATATAAAAATGGAAATGGATATAATGTTTATATTAGACATGTTTATTTTAAGGATTGAGATGACTTGCTTGGAAATACTTCATAAATATTAAATCAGCAAAAAGCATAGTTATTATTGACACTTTTTTAAAGGTTAGTTCTTTGAAACAGATAGTACTTACTACCTTGTCATCTTTCCTTCTCCCTTCATACCCAACTGTATGATTCATCCCAGGTGACAGAACCTATCTTCTCTCTCTAGAGATCCATTCCTTACCAGCTTCCCTTGTACTTGGTACATGTGCATATGATGCAGTCCTAGTCAATGGAACCAGCAAGAAAATCTGCAAAAAGAAAATATTTCTGTACAGGTTTTCTTTCTCAACAAAAAGAAATGCGCACGGATAGTATGACCCTTTTGTTTTTCTGTCTTAAGATGGTGTTATGTGAAGATGTGGTACCTAGGGCTGCTGTACCTAGCTTGCAAATGAAGGTGAAGGTGGTAAAATGAAACGAAGAATGGAACTTGATCCCTGATGATATTTATTATCTAGTGTCAACACTCCTACTGTCCTGCCAGGAGACTTCTTTTAACAAAATAAAATGTATGCCCTCACAGTTTTTAACAGTTAATTAAATATTTTATTATTTGCTGTTGAAAACTTCCCATCCGATATATATTTCCAAGTAGGCATTCTTGATAATGCCTACTGCTGGGTTAAGAAATCAATAAATTATAATGGCTCAATTAGTAATTATTCTTTAAGATTTTTCTTTGGGAAATATTAGAACAGCCATCACTTGCCTTAAACAGTCAAAATGGAGAGTCCTATAAGGTGAAAAAAATTAACATAATCATGGACTTTAGCAGAACTCCCCCAAAGTAAGGTTTGAATAAAGAAGACTTAAAATTACAGCATTCCTGCTATAAGCAGCAAAGAACACCACTAAAATTTAAAATTGTGATCTAGTACAATGCTTCCCAACTGTGATATGACACACTAAGGTAGCAAAATTCCATAGCCTCATGCCTAATATCCCCTCATTCCCTTGATTAATTCCCTTAATTAATACTGTTCAAAATTTTTCTACTTATTTTCATTCCTGTAGGAGGATCACTATATTATAAATTAATTTGCAAATAATGATCTCAGACATTTTAGAAACATTAAAACACATGACTGAATACCCCCATGATATTCTTAAAAAATAGTTCTTTGAAAATTTAATGCCCTTTATTATAAACTTGTGTCATCCAAAGAAAATGACTCTTAGTCCTTGAGAAGGTTTAACAGTCTATGACCCTAGTAGAAATAGCACCAAATATATTTTACTAGGTAAGAAATAATTTCTGAGGCATTACTTTTCAATATCTTATAGGCCTGCTTTTTAGCTCTCAGGCAAGTGTGAAATTGTTGTTGTTTTGACTATTTGATAAAAGACCTTCCCATTTGATTTCACTAAATTTGGTTAAGTTGCTGACAGAAAAGCTGATTGTGTGGCTAAAATAACTTTACCACGAAACTGCTTAGAAGCACAGAAGTTGTCCACATTATCTGACCAAACTGAAGTTTCACTTTGCAAACACAGCTGGAAACCTTTGAAAGCAGCTTCCAGATGTCATAACAGAGCTTCTTCCTGATTTGGAACAGCTCCTGTCAAAATGACAACTGGGAAACAGGCTCTATACTTGTGGGAAATTGAGTTTATTTCTTATCTCATAGTTGCTGATTTCAGTAGTTTCATAACTCAGGACAGAGGTTTGTAGTTATCTATCTGTACTTTGTGACCATCTGGGGTTTTAGAGATTCTGGATCTCATTAGTATACTGACTGTTACTTGAAGTAAAAATGTGAGAGACTCAGTATGCAGAGGTCTGTGTCTCAATTTCAAAGACTGAATAAGCACCCAGGAGATAGGACCCAGGAGTCTGTATTTTTGTTTAACTTTTTATTAACAACTTTATTTTTAGAGCATTTTAATTCACAACAAAGTTAAAAGGAAAGTACAGGAGTTCATATATAAACCTGATCCCTGGACACCTGCAACATCCCCAACTGTCAACATCTTGCACCAGAGTGGTACATTTGTTACAATTAATGAGCCTAGATTGACCCATTATTAATACCCAAAGTCCATAGTTTATGTTAGGGTTCACTCCTCCAGCTGTAGTACATTCTATTGGTTTGGAAAAATGTATAATGGCATATGTCTACAATACAGAATAGTTTCATTGCTATAAAAATACTCAATGCTTCACCTATTTACCCTTCCCTTTCCTCCAAACCCTGAAAACCACTCTCTTTTTCTTTTCCTTGTCTCCTTCATTTTTTTTTTTTTCTTCTAGAACGTCATGTAGTTAGAATCATATAGTGTGTAGCCTTTTCAGATTGGCTTTTTTCAGTTGATAACATGTGTTTAAGGTTCTTCCTCATCTGTTTATGCCTTGATGGCTCATTTTGTTTTAACACAGAATAATATTCCATTGTCTGGTCATACCAGTTTATCCATCCATTCACCTACTGAAGGGCATTTTGGTTGCTTCTTAGATTTGGCAATTATGAACAAAGCTGCAATAAATATCTATGTGCAGGTTTTTGTGTGGACATAAATTCTCAGTTCTTTCTTGGTATAAATACCAAGGGGGGTAATTGCTAAATTATATGATAAAAGTGTACTTAATTTTGTAAGAAAACAGAAAACTATCTTCCAAAATCTACCATTTTGCATTCCCATTGCCAAAAAAATGAGAGTTTCTCTTGCTCCGCATCCTTGTCAGCATTCGGCATTGTCAGTGTTTGGGATTTTGACCATTTTAATAGGAGCATCTCATTATTTTAATTTGCAAGTCTCTAATGACATGTGATGATAAACATCTTTTTCATACGCTTACTTACGTTCTCTACATAACCTTTATGAGATGTCTTTTCACGTCTTTTGCTTATTTTTGAATCAAGTGTTTCTATTTTATTGTCAAGTTTTAAGATTTCTTTGTATATTGCAGAGGAAGTACTGTATCAGATATACCATTTGAAAATATTTTCTTCCATTCCGTGGCATGTTTTCTCATGCCCTTGACATTGCCTTTCACAGAGGAAAAGTTTTTAATTTTAATGAAGCCAAATTATCAATTATTTATATCAGGGATCATGACTTTCTGTTATATCTAAAAAGGGATCATACTAAAGTCATCTAGGTTCCTACTATGCTATCTTGCAGGAATTTTGCACAGTTTTGCATTTTATATTTTGATCTATGATCTACTTTGAGTTAATTTTTGTGAAGGATGAATTAATTCTGTGATTATATTTTTTTTCCCCCTGTGGCTGTCCAGTTGTTTGTTTGGTAGAATTCGCCAGTGAATTCTGGGCCTTGTGTTTTCTGTTTTAAGAGGTTTAATTACTGTTTCAATTTCTTTAATAGTTACAAACTTATCTAAATTGCTTATATGTTCCTGTATGAATGTGGCAGATTATGTCATTCATAATGGTCCATTCACTTAAGTTACCGTATTAGTGAGCTTACAGTTGTTCATGGTATTTATTCCTTTATCATCATTTTAAATTCCATGGGATCTGTAGTGACACTGCCTCTTTTATTTCTGACACTCATCGTTCATGTCTCCTGTCATTTTTTTTCCTTTATTTGTCTACTAGAGGTTCATCCATTCTGTTAATGTTTTCCAAAAAATTAGCTCCTGACTTTGTTGACTTCCTCAGTTTTCGGGGGTGCCTGGATGGTTCAGTGGGTTAAGCCTCTGCCTTTGGCTCAGGTCATTATCTCAGGGTCCTGGAACTGATCCCAGCATCAGGCTCTCTGCTTAGCAGGAAACTTGCTTCCCCCTCTCCATCTACCTGCCTATCTGCCTATTTGTGATCTCTCTGTCAAATAAATAAATAAAATCTTTATTAAAAAATTCCCAGTTTTCAGTTCCCTTGATTACTACTGTTATTATTATTTCTTGTGTTTATTTTGTATTTAATTTGATCTCCTTTTTCTACTTTCCTGAAGTAACAGCCTACATTATTGATTTTTGGATCTTTTCTTTTTTCCAAAAGTCCAATCTGCTATAAATCTCCCTCTAAGCACTGCTTTCACTGCATCCCATAAATTTTGATAAGTGGTGTTTATGTTTTCATTTTTATTTAGTTCAAAATATTTTTAAATTTCTCTTGGGATTTCATCTTTGAACATATTTTTCATGTGTTATTTGCAAGTGTGTTATTTAATATCCTGTTTTTTGGCCTTTTTCAGCTGTTTTTGTATTACTAATTTCTAGTTTAATTCTATGTGGTCTGAAAGCAAATAGTGTATAACTTTTATTCTTTAAAAAATTTTAAATGTGTTTTTAAGCCCAAGATATGGTCTATCTTGGTGAACATTTTATGTGAGCTTAAAAATAATATGTAATTATTGTTGTGTAAGTAGTCTATAGATTTCAGTTAAATCTAGTAGTTCCTAGTGCTGTTGAGTTCAACTATATGCGTACTGAGTTTCTGCCTGCTGGATTTGTCCATTTCTAATATAGGGGTGTTAAAGTCTCCAAATATGTTGGTGGATTAATCTATTTCTCTTCACAATTCTATTTATTTTGTCTCAGGTATTTTTCCACTCTGTTATTAGGTACATACATGCTAAGGATTGTTATAGCCCATTGAATTATTGACTCCCTTTATTATTATGTAAGATCTCGATCCATGATAACATTCCTTGTCATGTAGTCTGCTCTGTCTGAAATTAATTTAGCAGCTACTATATTTATGATTAGTGGTAACATGGTATATTTTTCTCTACCTCTTTATGTTAAATCTATATGAGTATTTCAAGTGAGTTTCTTGTTTTTTGATTCATGCTGACAATCTGTCCTTTAATTGATGTATCTAAATCATTGATGTTTAAGGTAATTATTGACATTATTGTGTTAAAATACCATGTTTGTTACTGTCGTCTGTTTATTGCCCTTATTCCTTAGGAACACTTACTATGTTGTCTTGAACACTTACTCTGTTTTTTGTGTGTTTTTCTTATAGTAGTGTTACCTGTGCCCATGCAGTTTAGTATATTTGATCATATTTGTTTTATTTTAATTTTTTATTGAAGTTTAGTTGACATACAATGTTACAACACTTTCAGGTGTACAACTGACTTGACAAGTTTATACATTATTCTATGATCACAAGTGTAGCTACTATCACCATACAATGAACGCTATTACAACACCACTGACTACTTTCCCCATTCAGTAGCCTCTATCTCCATGATCTGTTCACTCCATAATCGGAAGCCTTCATTTCCAGCAATCCTCCCCTTTATTTATTCTGCCCATACCATCCCTTTCCCCTCCGCCACAATCATCAAATTGTTTTCCGGACTTAAAGGTCTCTTTCCGTTTTTTGTTTAGTTATTCTTTTATTTTAGGGTATTTTTGTTTGCTTTGTTTTTTTTTTAAGATTTTATTCATTTATTTGACAGACAGAGATCACAAGTAGGCAGAGAGGCAGGCAGAGAGAGAGAGAGAGAGAGAGAGAGAGAGAGAGGAAGAAGCAGGCTCCCTGCAGAACAGAGAGCCTGATGCAGGGCTCAATCCCAGGACCCTGAGACCATGACCTGAGCTGAAGATAGAGGCTTTAACCCACTGAGCCACGCAGGTGCCCCTATTTTAGTTTTTGCATTCAAATATAAGTGAAATCATATGGTACTTTTCTTTCTCTCTCTGACTTATTTCACATAGCCTCTAGGTTCATCCATGTGGATCTTGCCATGTGACAACAAATGGAAAGATCTCATTTTTTATGGGTAATATTCCATTGTGTATGTGTGTGTGCATGTGTCTATGTGTGTGTATATAGTATGTGTGTATATGTTTGTGTATCTGCACACACGTCTGTGTACATATATGTATATATATATATATATATATACATACATATACATACATACATATGCCACATTTTCTTTATCCATTTGTCTATTGATGGAAACTTGGGTTGCTTCAGTATCTTGACTATTGTAAATAATGTTTCAATAAATATAGTGATGCCTTTATTTTTCTGATTTAGTGTTTTCAATTTGAATAAATAATAGTGGGATTACTGGATCATGTGGTATTTCTGTTTTTAAGTTTATGAGGAATCTCCATGCTATTTTCCACAGTGGCTTCACCATTTTTGTTCCCACCAACAGTGCATGAGTGTTCCCTTTTATCAACTTCGTGGCCAATACTGTTATTTCTTATAAATGAGATTGTTTTTTTAATTGTTTTTTATGATGCTTCACTATTAGTGTATCCAGCAGATTTCTGTATATTAATGTGGTATACTGTGACTTTACTGAATTTATTGATCAGTTCCAGTGGAGTTTTGGTGGATATTTTAAGATATTCTGTGTATAGTATCATGTAATCTGCAAATAGTATCAATTTTACTTCTTCCTTACTAATTCAGATGCCTATTATTTCTGTCTGATTGCTATAGCTAAGACTTCCAGTACTATGTTAAATCAAAGTGGTGAGAGTGGACATCTTTGTCTTGTTCCTGATCTGAGAGAAAAAGCTTTCAGTTTTTCACCATTGAGTATGATGTTAGCTGTCGGTTTTTCATACATAGGCTTTATTATGTTGAGGTATGTCCCCTCTGAACCCTACTTTGTTGAGAGTTTTTATCATGAATGAATGTTACACTTTGTCAATTGCTTGTTTTGCATCTATTGAGATGATCAAATGATTATAATTTCTCTTGTTGATATACTACATCACATTGATTTTTCAATATTGAACCATTGTTGTCCCCCTGGAACAAGTCCCACTTGATCACGATGGATGATTTTTTTGATGTATTGTTGAACTTGGTTTTCTAATATTCTCTTGAGGGTTTTTGTATCTACATTCATGGGAGGTACTGGCCTGTAGTTTTCTTTTTTTTTGCATTGTCTTCATCTGGTTTTAATATGAGAGTAATGATGACCTTATTGGATGAATTCAGAAGTTTTTCTTCTTCTATTTTTGAAATAATTTGATAATTTGACACAAATAGATATTAACTCTTTTTAAAATGTTTGGTTTCTGGTTCCATGTTTTTATTTCGTGGGGGTTTTTTGCTTGTCAATTTATTTCCATTACACTAATCAGTCTGTTCAGATTTTCTATTTCTTCCTCATTCATTTTTGGGAGATTTTATGATTCTAGAAATGTATCCATTTCATCCAGGCTGTCCAATTTGTAGTCATATAATTTTTGTCACAACATTCTCTTATAATTCTTTGTAATTCTGTAGTGTCAGTTGTTATTTCTTTACTTTTGATTTTATTTATTTGAGTAATCTTTTTTTTTCATGATGAGTCTGTCTAAAGGTTTATCAATTTTGTTTATCTTTTCAAAGAATCAACTTTTAGTTTCATTGCTTTTTTATACTTTAAAAAAAATCTCTACTTTATTTATTCCTATTTTAATCTTTATTATTCCATTCCTTTGATCTTTGATTACCTTTGGGATTTTTTTAAAGCTCATTTAAGTGTAAATTAGATTGTTTATTTGAGATTTTTCTTGTGGGATTTTTTTTTTTTTTGAGATAAGCCAGGATTGCTACAAATTTACCTCTTAGAACTGTTGTTGCTGCATTCAAACTTTTTTGATCATTTTTTTAAAATTTTCATTTGTATTTTTCAAATTTTCTCTTTGATTTCTTGGATGACCCATTCATTGTATAATAACATGCTGTTTAGCCTCCATGTACTTGTGGGGCTTTTTTTATTTCTTTTAGTTGATTTCTAGTTTCATAACATTGTGGTAAAAAAAATATGCATGATACGATTTCAATCTTTTTAATGGTTTTGAGACATAGATTTGTTTTGTATCTAGTATGTGATCTACACTGGAGAATGTTTCATGTACACTTGAAGAGAATGTGTATTCTTCTGTTGTTGAATGTTCTGTATATGTCAGGACCCTCTTGTCTAATGTGTCATTCAAAACTGTAATTTCCTTGTTGATTTTCTGTTTGGATGATATATCCAGTGATGTAAGTGAGATGTTAAAACTCCCCACTATTTTTGTATTACTGTGGATTTCTTCCTTTATATCTATTAATATTTGCTTTATGTACTTAAGTGCTCCTATATTGGGTGCATATATATTTAAATTGCTATATCCTCTTGGATTGATCCCTGTATCATTATATAGTGTTTTTCTTTGTCTCTTGTTATAGTCTTAATTTTGAAGTCTATTTTTTTTTTCTGATACATGTATTGCTAATTTGGCCTTTTTCCCCCCTTCTATTTGCATAGTATATATTTTCCCATCCCTTCACTTTCACTCTGTATTTATCTTAAGTCTGAAGTCAGTATCTTATTGACAGCATATAGATAAGTATTGTGGTTTTTTTTGTTTGTTTGTTTGTTTATCTATTCAGTCACCCTGTCTTTTGGAGTGTTAAGTCCACTTATATTTAAGTGTTGCTAGGTATATATTTATTACCATTTGTTAATTTTCTTATGTTCTTGTAATTCTTCTGTTATTTTTTTCTACTACTCTCTTTCCTTGTGGCTTGATGGCTTTCTATGGTAGTATGCTTGGATTCCTTTTTCTTTACATTTTTGTATCTGTTATAAGTTTTTATTTGTGATTACCATTAGACTCTTCTGTGACATTTTATGTATATAGCAGTATATATTAAGTAGATGGTTGTTTACATTCAAACATTTTAAAAGCACTACATTTTTTTACTCTGCCTCTATGCTTATGTATATGATGTCATATTATGCATCTTTTTATTTTGTGTATTCCTTGACAGCCCTGACAGGACCTAACACTATTCTAAAGTGACTCCTGCTCTGAGGAGAAGGGGAGTTCAATCAACACACCAGCACCTGCATTTCCACCATCCTGGCATCTTAGTTAGCTGTGCAGGGAGCAAGCACATATGCTTTTCCTGTATGTGCAACTATGGTAGAGAGGCAAACTGCAGACACTTTTTCTGTCTGTCAACACTGCCCATCATTGAGGCCTTAGTGGCCTCAGATATGAATCTCTATAGTCTGGAATCAAATCCTCTCCAGTGCACCAACAGTAGGCAAAGTGGGTATTGCAGCCACCTAGGCTGAGGCAAATGTAGCTCAACCACAACAGTAGGATACACAGAGTCCACATAGGAGATTCCCCAGGAGTGTTTGGTTTTGTTTACCAAGGGGGATTATGCTACAAGGTACCACAAGACCTCTTCTATGCAAGGCTACTTCTTTCAAAACCAGGAAACATAGCTGACCACCTTAACACATAGAAACAGATACAGAGCATTAGACAAAATGACGAGACAAATGAATATATCCCAAATTAAGGAAAAGAACAAACCACAGCAAAAGAGTTAAATGACACAGAGATAAGAAACATGCCTGATAAGAAATTCAAAACAATGGTCATAAAGATACTCACTGGGCTTGAGCAAAGAGTACATAAACTTTGAATTTCAATGGAAATATAGAAAATATAAAAGAGAACGAGTTTGAGATGTAAAAATTCACTAACTAAAATTAAAAAAAAACAAACTAGAGAAGATAAGCGGCAGATTAGAAGATACAGAATAGATCAGAAATCTGGAAATCAGAGTAATGAAAATCAACCAAAAAGAACAGTAAAAAGAAAAAAAAATAATAAATTAGAGTACATTGAGGGAACCCAGTGAAATCATCAAGAATAATAACACTGGCATTATATGGATTTGAGAAGAAGAAGAGAAAGAAAGGGGGTCAGAAAACTTATTTGAAGGGATAATAGCTGAAAACTTTCCCAAAATGGGGAAGAAAAGAGACATTCAACTCCAGAAAATATAGAAAGGCCCCAAGAAGGTAAACACAAGGACGTCAAAAACAAGACACATAATAATTAAAATGTCAAGAAGCAATGATAAGGAAAATTTTAAAAGTAACAAGGGAAAATAGTTACATACAAGGGAACCACATAAGACTATCAGCTGATTTTTCAGCAGAAACACTGAAATCCAGAAGAGAATGACATGATATGTTCAAAATACTGAGGAGAAAAGAGCAGCAAACTAGAATACTCTACCTAGAAAGTTTATCATTTAGAATAGAAGGAGAAATGAAAATTTTGCCAGAGAAACAGAAGTTAAAGGTAAGATTTTTGAAAGATACAAATACTAAATGCATCAGAAAATTTGATATTTATAATTGACAGCAACAATAGGGGAAAATACAACATTTTGGCTTTTTTATGCTTGAATCTGAATTTTAGTTTCTCTGATTTTGGCTTTCTAATCTTTAAAATTACAAGCTTGGACACCATATTCTCTGATTTTTTTTCCCATTAGTAGGAACTGAAAAATAACATCAGGGAGTAGTTGACTTAATATTCCATGCAGATTCAAACTTTTTTTTTTTTTAATGATTTTATTTATGGATTTGAGAGAAAGAGAGCAAGCAAGCAAGAGAACATGAGCAGATAGAGCTGCAGTCGGAGGGAGAGGGAGAAGTAGTCTCGACTCGGGACTTATTCCCAAGATTTTGTGATCATGAACTAAACTGAAAGCAGATGCTCAACTGACTGAGCCAGCCAGGTGCCCCTACACGTTCATATCTTGAGAAGCATTTTGCTAAAGATGCTGATTTGGCAAAGGAGAAAAAAATACATCTAAACAATGTAAAATGTTTTGTAAATATTTGTAAAATGTGGTTCTTACATAAATCCTAATCTGCAGGTTCTCTTGGCAATCCTACTGCTCTGATGGATGTTTCCCTTAAACTGAACTGTATAATTTTCTAATTGGAAAAGACAGATATCTTCTAAACAACTGCCTTCTGTATTGTAGATCCATTTATTAGATTTACATGCTAACTTGGTCCAGGTAGCATGTGTGCATAATTATTAGAAAAGTTCTATACTTGGTGGATCTCATACTGTTATTTTTCTCTTTTCTACACACCAGTTCTCTCCATGTATCAATGTCTCCATCTATCAGTTGTCAAGTAAGTTTTACACAAGAATGCAGTGAACTGTTGTTTAATCCCATTTTAATGAAAAGATTTATTTGTATAGATTAAATATTAAAGAAGCCTGAAATTGAGGTCACGTGTTTTTAGTCCTTCCAAATACTTTTCTACAAAATATTAGTATTTTTCTGAAGACTTTGTGACATTATATAACATTTGTCATTTACTGTAGTGTAAAAGACTTTGTGTAGGAAATATTTAAACCAGATAAAACTGACTACAATATTATTAGTACCTCTTCATTGGTATTCTTGGTATTCTTCTTATCAGAAAAAAATACTGAAAATATGAAAGACTATTTACTCATTATAGAATCTAAGATTATAAATTTAACTCTTATAAACCTAGGTAAATCACTTCATTACTCATTGTATCCATTTCTTAAACAAAAATGATAAAGATAATGGTTTGTAGAATTCTAAATAATGCAAAATTCTAATGAAAATAACAATTGCCTTTTAGCTTTCATTTTAAATACAGAAACAGCTAAAATTAAGAAAGAATAAAAGGATTCTTCGTGAGTGCACAAAATATGCTATTCAAGTACCAATGTTGTCAAGTATTTTATGAGAAAAATTGTTCCGTTGTTAAATATTTGAGAAAATATTGTTAGCCATATTCCTTTCTGAGGAGATTATACCATGATTAGCACACTAAGGATAGTTTTTTTTTATTTTTTTTCTTCACTTTAAGGATTCTAATAAGTCCTGTAGTTAATCCAGTTTTTCCCAGGTGTATTTGATCTTCAAAAACTTTCTCCTCAAGTAATACATATTTAAAATAATTGGAAAAATATCTAGTTGTCTAAAAGAAGTATTGTTACTCTGGCTTCTTTTGACATCTATTTATTTTTTTTTATTAATTTTTTATTTTTTATAAACATATATTTTTATCCCCAGGGGTACAGGTCTGTGAATCACCAGGTTTACACACTTCACAGCACTCACCAAAGCACATACCCTCCCCAATGTCCATAATCCCACCCCCTTCTCCCAAACACCCTCCCCCCAGCAGCCCTCAGTTTGTTTTGTGAGATTAAGAGTCACTTATGGTTTGTCTCCCTCCCAATCCCATCTTGTTTCATTTATTCTTCTCCTACCCACTTAAGCCCCCATGTTGCATCACCACTTCCTCATATCAGGGAGATCATATGATAGTTGTCTTTCTCTGCTTGACTTATTACGCTAAGCATGATACGCTCTAGTTCCATCCATGTTGTTGCAAATGGCAAGATTTCATTTCTTTTGATGGCTGCATAGTATTCCATTGTGTATATATATACCACATCTTCTTGATCCATTCATCTGTTGATGGACATCTAGGTTCTTTCCATAGTTTGGCTATTGTGGACATTGCTGCTATAAACATTCGGGTGCACGTGCCCCTTTGGATCACTACGTTTGTATCTTTAGGGTAAATACCCAATAGTGCAATTGCTGGGTCATAGGGCAGTTCTATTTTCAACATTTTGAGGAACCTCCATGCTGTTTTCCAGAGTGGCTGCATCAGCTTGCATTCCCACCAACAGTGTAGGAGGGTTCCCCTTTCTCCGCATCCTCGCCAGCATCTGTCATTTCCTGACTTGTTGATTTTAGCCATTCTGACTGGTGTGAGGTGATATCTCATTGTGGTTTTGATTTGTATTTCCCTGATGCCGAGTGATATGGAGCACTTTTTCATGTGTCTGTTGGCCATCTGGATGTCTTCTTTGCAGAAATGTCTGTTCATGTCCTCTGCCCATTTCTTGATTGGATTATTTGTTCTTTGGGTGTTGAGTTTGCTAAGTTCTTTATAGATTCTGGACACTAGTCCTTTATCTGATATGTCGTTTGCAAATATCTTCTCCCATTCTGTCAGTTGTCTTTTGATTTTGTTAACTGTTTCCTTTGCTGTGCAAAAGCTTTTGATCTTGATGAAATCCCAATAGTTCAATTTTGCCCTTGCTTCCCTTTCCTTTTGCGTTGCTCCTAGGAAGATGTTGCTGCGGCTGAGGTCGAAGAGGTTGCTGCCTGTGGTCTCCTCAAGGATTTTGATGGATTCCTTTCACACATTGAGGTCCTTCATCCATTTTGAGTCTATTTTTGTGTGTGGTGTAAGGAAGTGGTCCAATTTCATTTTTCTGCATGTGGCTGTCCAATTTTCCCAGCACCATTTATTGAAGAGGCTGTCTTTTTTCCATTGGACATTCTTTCCTGCTTTGTCGAAGATTAGTTGGCCATAGAGTTGAGGGTCTATTTCTGGGCTCTCTATTCTGTTCCATTGATCTATGTGTCTGTTTTTGTGTCACTACCATGCTGTCTTGATGATGACAGCTTTGTAATAGAGCTTGAAGTCCGGAATTGTGATGCCACCAACGTTGGCTTTCTTTTTCAATATCCCTTTGGCTATTCGAGGTCTTTTCTGGTTCCATATAAATTTTAGAATTATTTGTTCCATTTCTTTGAAAAAGATGGATGGTACTTTGATAGGAATTGCATTAAATGTGTAGATTACTTTAGGTAGCATAGACATTTTCACAATATTTATTCTTCCAATCCAGGAGCATGGAACATTTTTCCATTTCTTTGTGTCTTCCTCAATTTCTTTCATTAGTACTTTGTAGTTTTCTGAGTATAGATTCTGTGTCTCTTTGGTTAGGTTTATTCCTAGGTATCTTATGGTTTTGGATGCAATTGTAAATGGGATGGACTCCTTAATTTCTCTTTCTTCTGTCTTGCTGTTGGTGTAGAGAAATGCAACTGATTTCTGTGCATTGAGTTTATATCCTGACACTTTACTGAATTCCTGTATAAGTTCTAGCAGTTTTGGAGTGGAGTCTTTTGGGTTTTCCACATATAGTATCATATCATCTGCGAAGAGTGATAATTTGACTTCTTCTTTGCCGATTTGGATGCCTTTAATTTCCTTTTGTTGTCTGATTGCTGAGGGTAGGACCTCTAGTACTATGTTGAATAGCAGTGGTGATAATGGACATCCCTGCTGTGTTCCTGGCCTTAGCGGAAAAGCTTTCAGTTTTTCTCCATTGAGAATGATATTTGCGGTGGGTTTTTCATAGATGGCTTTGATGATATTGAGGTATGTGCCCTCTATCCCTACACTTTGAAGAGTTTTGATCAGGAAGGGATGCTGTACTTTGTCAAATGCTTTTTCAGCATCTATTGAGAGTATCATATGGTTCTTGTTCTTTCTTTTATTGATGTGTTGTATCACATTGACTGATTTGCGGATGTTGAACCAACCTTGTAGCCCTGGAATAAATCCCACTTGGTCGTGGTGAATAATCTTTTTAATGTACTGTTGAATCCTATTGGCTAGTATTTTGTTGAGTATTTTCGCATCTGTGTTCATCAAGGATATTGGTCTATAGCTCTCTTTTTTGATGGGATCCTTGTCTGGTTTTGGTATCAAGGTGATGCTGTCCTCATAAAATGAGTTTGGAAGTTTTCCTTCCATTTATATTTTTTGGAACAGTTTCAGGAGAATAGGAATTAGTTCTTCTTTAAATGTTTGGTAGAATTCCCCCGGGAAGCCGTCTGGCCCTGGGCTTTTGTTTGTTTGCAGATTTTTAATGACTGTTTCAATCTCCAAATATTAGATTGGCAGCTGACTTATCCACAGAGACCTGGCAGGCCAGAAAGAGCTGGCATGATATTTTCAGAGTACTAAACGAGAAAAACATGCAGCCAAGAATACTATATCCAGGTAGGCTATCATTGAAAATAGAAGGAGAGATTAAAAGCTTCCAGGACAAACAAAAACTGAAAGAATTTGCAAACACCAAACCAGCTCTACAGGAAATATTGAAAGGGGTCCTCTAAGCAAAGAGAGAGCCTACAAGTGGTAGATCAGAAAGGAACAGAGACCATATACAGTAACAGTCACCTTATAGGCAATACAATGGCACTAAATTCATATCTCTCAATAGTTACCCTGAATGTTAATGGGCTAAATGCCCCTGTCAAAAGACACAGGGTATCAGAATGGATAAAAAAAAAAAAAAAAAAAAACCCATCTATATGTTGCCTCCAAGAAACTCATTTTAAGCCCGAAGACACCTCCAGATTTAAAGTGAGGGGGTGGAAAAGAATTTACCATGCTAATGGTCATCAGAAGAAAGCAGGAGTGGCAATCCTTATATCAGATCAATTAGATTTTAAGCCAAAGACTATAATAAGAGATGAGGAAGGACACTATATTATACTCAAAGGGTCTGTCCAACAAGAAGATTTTGACATCTATTTAAATGAGAAATATTTTTTCATCCCTTTGCTTTCGATCTGTAGGTGTCTTTAGGTAGAAAATTAGTCTCTTGTAGGCAGTATATAGATAGGTTTTTTGTTTTGTTTTGTTTTGTTTTTTTAAACCCTTGTGACACCCTGTCTTTTGATTAGAGCATTTAGTCCATTTTCATTCAAAGTAACTATTGATAGATTTGTATTTATTGCCATTTTATTACTTGCTTTGTTATTGTTTCTGGAGATTTTCTCTGATCCTTTCTTGTCTTTGTCACATTTGGTCTTTCCTTTGCACTCAAAGAGTACCCTTTAATGTTCTTGCAGGTTGATTTAGTGGTCATGAACTCCTATAGTTTTTGTTTGTCTGGGAAACTATCTCTCCTTCTATGCTGAATGATAGACTTGCTGGATAGAGTACTTTTGGCTGCAGAGTTTTCCCATTCAGCACTTTGAATATATTGTGTCACCCTCTTCAGGATGCCAAGTTTCCATTGAAAAATCTCCAGTTAGTCTTATGGGTTTACCTTTGTAAGCTAAGGACTTCTTTTATCTTGCTGCTTTTAAGATTTTATTCTTTATCACTATATTTTTCAATTTTAATTACAGTATGTCTTGGTATTGGTCTTCTTTTATTGGTTTTGCAGGGAGTTTTATGTGCCTTATGAATTTGGGTATGTTTTCTTCCCCAGATTAGGAAAATTTTCAGCTATTATTTCTTCAAATTAATTTCCTGCCCCCTTTTCTCTCTGTTCTTCTTCTGGGACTCCTGTAATACAAATGTTATTACATTTGATGGAGTCACTGAATTCCCTCTGCATATTCTCATGTTGATTTTTTTTCTTTCTTTTGTTTAGCTCCATTATTTTCCATTATTTTGTCTACTAGGTCACTAATTCATTCCTCTACTTCTTTCATCCTTCTGTTCATTGCATCAAGGCTGTTTCTAATCTTGCCCTCTTCATCTCTGATTGATTCTTTTTTAACTCTTTTATCTCTGTGGTAAGGGTCTCACTGATGGTTTCTATTTTTTTCTCAAGCTCAGCTGGTGTCCTTATGATTATTGCTTTAAATTCTCTACCAGTCATATTACTTGTGTCTGTTTTGCTTAGATATCTGGCCATGTCCTCATCTTGTTCTTTCATTTGGGATAAATTCCTCCATCTTGGCATTTTGTCTAAGTTTCTGCCTTCTTCTTTGTGTTAGAAAGGCAATTTATGTCTCCTGCTCCTAAAAGTTTGAAAAGGTCATGTAGTGCCCAGATCCTGATGTTTCAGGGAATGTCTCCAGTGTATGGCGAGTATGCTCTGCTGTTGTGTTTTGCCTGGTTTTTGTTTAAGGCAAGTTGTCTGCAGAGGCTTTCCTTGCCTGCTGTGAAAAGTGTTTATTCCCTGGTCTGAATGCAGTGAGATTTAATTAGGTGTGCTCTGGTCTGCTTGTGAAATGAGACCCGATGCCAACTCCACCAGAACTGAAGCCCTACAGAAATCTCTGATTAGGAGATGTGGTGTGGGCAGGGGTTTGTGCTGATCTTCTGGGGGAGGGGCCCACCACATTGGGACAGAGGTAACCTTTACTGATAAGTGCTGTCCTACCAGAACACAGGGGTGTGGGACCTCGTATAAGCAGGTTAGGTGCCCAGTGCCACACTGATCTACTTCCTTCTGGTGGTTCTTCATTAATGCTGAGGAGCAGGGAGGAAAATGGTGCCAGCTAACTCCTTTGTTCCACAAGAGGTGTGTTTGTGAATTCTGTCTCTCAGGAAGATGTTCCAAGAAAGGCAAAACATCTCCCCACTGTGTGCTCCAGGTGCTTTTTGGATCTCTCTTTCCACACGGTCTCTGAGATTTTTTTCCCCCTGATTTCTCTCCCAGTGTAGCACATTGCTCTCTGTCTCTATCCCAGCCAAGCCTGCTGACCTTTAAAACACCAGTCTTTAAACTCCATTGGCTGCAAGTACTCATTAAATTCAGCTCCTCTCATTTTCTAAGCTGATGGCTTTGGGTAAACATCCCTTATGCACTCCTCTGTGTGCTTCTCTCTTTCTTACCCTTCTCCATGGCCACACCTCCCTCCCCTCCACAGCATCTGTAATCCATTCTCCCCTACATAATGCCTTCACATTTCCTAATTTCTTAGATGTGTCCTCTTCTCTCCCTCTAGTTGTGGAGTTTGTTCTTTCAGTTTTTAGGTTAATTTCTGGGATATTTAGGATGATTTTATAGTTCTCTACTTATGTTCATGAACGAGACAAGCCTAGGGTCCTCCTACTCTGCTTGTAAAATGTTCTTGTATAGTTTTCATCCTGGTTTGGTATCAGAGTTAATATCAGCCACATAGAATGATTTTAAATATGTTCCTTCTGTTCTATTATTTGTAAGATTTTGGTTTTTTTTTCATGAGGGGGAGGCAGAGGAAGAAAGAGAGAATCTTAACCAGGCTCCATGCTGGGTATGGAACCTGATGCAAGACTTGATCTCATAACCCTGAGATCATGACATGAACCAAAATCAAGAGTTGAATGCTTAACCAACTGAATCACCCAGGCACCCTTGTAAGATTTTGTTGAAGATTTTCACTAATTTTTTTTTTAAATGTTTGGTAGAATTCATGTACTCTTTGGCTTTTCTGTGCTGGGAGATTTTTGATTCCTAATTCAACTTTCATTCTTGTCATTGGTCTAAGACTTCCTATTTCTTGAATTCCAGATTCATGATTCAGTCTTGTTAACTTGTGCATTTTTAGGAATTATCTGCCCCCCCCCTAAGTTTTCTGATTTGTTAGTATGTAACTGTTTGTGGTAATCTGTTATCACACTATGTATTTCTATAGTATCTGTTGTATTATTTTCTTTCCATTTCTCTTTTAGATTTTTGAGTCTTTTTTTAAAAGCTGTTTGTCAATTTTGTTAATTTTCCTAGGAAACCTTGTCCTTACTTGCAATGTTGTGTTATTCTTTATTTTGTTATCTATTTATTTCTCACTTTTCTTGTTATATCCTTCCTCTACTAAACTTCTGATAAGTTTATTCCTTTTCTAGTTCCTTGTGAAGCAATGTTTATTTGAATTTTTTCTTAATATAAGCATTTATAATAAAGAGAGAATATATTAAAATAGGAAAATGAAAATAAAATTAAAAAACAACACAATAAAACAAAAATAAAACAGAAACAGGCACATAGATACATGAAACAAACTGTTGGTCACCTGAAGGGGGGTGGTTTGAGGAGTCAGTGAAATAGGTGAAGGATATTAGGAGGTACAGACTTCCAGGTACAAAATAAATAAGTCATAGGGATGTAAAGCACAGAATAGAGATTATAGAAGGCAATATTGTAATAAGTCTGTATGGTGACAGATAATAGGTAGACTAGCAGATATATTTCAAAATGTATAAAAATAGAAAATAAATATATATACCTGAAATTAAGAGAATATTGTATGTCAGCTATACTTGAGCAATAATTGAAACATTCCAAAATAAAATGAGACATCTAATTTTAAAACAATTAATGGGCTATAATGAATTTAAGGTAATTATCAAATGCCATCCAGAATCATTAGGGATATTACTACATATTTGACTGAATCATATAAAATTATTGATATATACATTTAGTATAAATTGGGCAATCTGGAAATATGTACAAATTTCAGTCTTTCAAATACTTACTATTTATTGATACTTAGTATTATTTTTTTTAATCTGTGAATCTGGAATACTCCATTTATTTAGGGTCTTTAGTTTCTTTCAATGACATGAAATTTTCAGTGTATAAGTCTTTCATATCTTCCATTCAATTTATTCAATAAAACATCTTATTTTCAAATAGTTAAAAAAATGTGGACAAAAAAAACCCACAAAAAGCCCACAGAATAATCTTTGTAAAATTATCTGCTAGATAATACTTGTTCTGAAGTTCCTTGAGTTTTAAAAAGTTGAATTATATAAAATGTCTCTATTATCACAGAATTCCTATAAAAAGGTTGGTTGCATCAACAGTATTTCTCACCTTTGGCTATATATTCAGAGATAAGTGGTTTCACAGTATGATTATGTGCTCTTGATCCCTATTTTTAACATAAAATTAATTCAAGGAACATTTTTTTTTCTAACAGAAAATAAACATCTTGGAAATATAAGATTAGTAGATCTACAGTCATTCTAGACAACAGCACAGTTTTATTTCCAACGGTAGCAGATGGACCTGAATATCACACAGTATTTTATTCTGTTTATCTGGGTTTTAATTATGGCCTACACTGAGAACTTTGTGCAGAAAAATAATATTGTTCACACCATTGTATTTGGTTATAAACTACAGTCCTTGACATGACTTCAGTCAAGAAAAATCTCTATTTATATGACTCCAAAAACATTCAGAAGTCAATAAGCTAATAAAAAATTCATCAAGTTTGATATTTTCCCTCTATTCCTTCTCTGTATATTGAACTCTGACATCGAGATGAAAGTATTTTAGTTTGGCGATTTCTCCAAGTTCATGTATATATTGTTTTTAAGGTTATTTTTTTTTTTTGACTTTTTTTAAATTTATTTTTTATTTATTTTCAGCATAACAGTATTCATTATTTTTGCACCAAAACTCTTTAAATGTTATAATACTTTATATCAACATTAACAGACCAGTCTAATGCATTTTATTTTTAACATTATAAGTGCATATTTATTTCTCAGAGGAAAAGGTAATATGTCAACTTTTGAATCTTATAAATTATTAATTAATTTTCCTTCTGATATTTCCCAGCATTGGTTGGTGTGTTGTGCCTTCACCACTAGAGAACTTACATTTTGACCTCTCCATGCCTTTATTTCTCCATTCTTATTTTTTACCTCTTATTCTTAAAATTCCACTTTTAAAAAAATTATAAAGTGACAATAGCTCATACTTGAAAAATTATGATATTATTCCAAAATAACTTTCACAGTTTTTATTATCAGCTTTAACTTTAGTTTCTAATTTTGTGACTCAAGGAAGTACAATGTTACCTGAGAAATGTCTGAATTAAATAATACCATTAACTCAATGAAACATTAATAATAGGTAAAGCTTTGTCTATAAAATAATAGGAAAAATATTTGTTAACCAACCTTATTATAGTGGTAAGCTGGAAGAAAACAACTTTGAGACACCTATGCTAATGTTGACAACATATAGTCTATGGATGACTATGTCCTATTTAACAAGTAGAGCTTGCATGCATGCTGGAGATATGGGTGAACTTCATTAAGGATGTAGGAAAAGATGAATGGGGATTCTGCCTTCATAACATCAGATGAGAATACTTGTTAGCCAGCTCCTGCTATTCTCTTGACTGGCAAGTGATATGATGTTAATTAAGTAGCCACATTTGGAGAAGCGGCAGTTTAAAAGAAAGAACATATATAAGGTAGACATAATTTTATGGTCAAACCCCATAAAAACTGAATAAGTATCTGAGGGCTAGGAAAGTTACAATAAAGATTTTGCTGATAGAGTTTTGAAATAAATAGCAAAAAGACACACTATATTAGAAAAATAACAATTAGGAATATTTTGCTAGGTACAACATATTTTAGAACAGAATGAAACATTAAATAAAATTACTCAGCTACAGGTATGAATAAAAGCAATATAATCACTGGAATGTGAATGAGAGGAACATAACCTTGAGGTTTTGACAGGAGGATCTTCTCCCCTCCCCCCAAGCCTTGAAAAGCTTTGGTTTAAAATAAATAAACTGTATTGAATTTCAGCCTAAATTTTTTTTTCCACCTATAGGCTTATGTCATCTGACAAACTTTAAAATGAGTGTTAGCAAATGTATGAATAAATGCTTAATTATATCTGAATACATCCACGAATGGATTATAAATTATTCAAACTCAGTAATTCACAAAAATTCAAAATAAGATCCAAGGACTGCTTCATGCAAGCTTCTGAGGTTGGTAACATAGGTTTCTCCTATGTTCTTTTTCCAAGTTCACTTTCCCAGTTCCTTTCCAGAGGGAATTTATTTTCAGTTCCTTTTGAGGAGTATTATCTTCAAAGAAAGTAAAGTAAGATTCATTTTGTTTATGAATTCACTGATTCAGTCATTCATTCAAACTTTGAAGTTCCTACCAGCCAGAACATGTAAAAACCTAGCTTAAGAAGTTGGGGTGCCTGGGTGGCTCAGTGGGTTAAGCCTCTGACTTTGGCTCGGGTTATGATCTTGGCGTCCTGGGATCGAGCCCCATATCGGGCTCTCTGCTCAGTTGGGAGCCTGCTTCCTTCTCTCTCTGCCTGCCTCTCTGCCTGCTTGTGATCTCTCTGTCAAATAAATGAATAAAAAATCTTAAAAAAAAAAAAAGTATGTTCACCCAATGTTGTATAGACAGCATGCTTCACTGGTTCTTTTTGCCTCTCTCTTGCTTACCCATGTATCCAATGTGCTTGCTAGCTCTTCCTGCTAAATGAGTTGTAGTTACTCAAAGACTTTGTTTTTTCCAAGGGAATAATGGGGAAAACATAAACACCTGGATCCAGACTTTACTGAACTTTCATTCTAGGATAGGAGATAGTTATATGGAGAATACAAAGTGTTCTACTTTTTAGAGGCCATGTATGAGTGAAATCTTATGGTGTTTGTCATTGTCAATCTGACTTATTTAGCATAATATCCTCTAGTTCTATCCATGTTGTCACAAATGTCAAGACCTCATCCTTTTCTATGGCTGAGTAATATTCCATTGTATATATATCATACTTTTATCTATTCACCTATTGGTAGACAGGTGGACATAGATTACTTCCATATCTTGGCTACTGTAACTAATGCTGTAAAGAATAATAGGGGTGCATATATCTTTTTGAATTAGTTCTTTTTTTGTTTGTTTGTTTGCTTGTTTGTTTGTTTGTTTTCTTTGGGTAAATACCCAGTAGTAGAATTATTAGATCATAAACAAATGAATAAACAAACAAAAAGCAGAATCATACCTACAAATATAGAAAACAAGCTGATGGTTGCCAGATGGAAGGGAAGCAAGGGCAAAATGCATGAAGGGGAGTGGGAGACATGGGCTTCTAGTTATGGAATGAAGAACTCATGGAATAAAGGTATAGCGTAGGGAAAGGAATATGATATTTAATAGTGTTGTATGGGGACAGATGGTATCTACACTTGCGGTAATGTATGGAGATTTCAATTACAATGTTGTACACATGAAAATCATGTAACATTGTGTGAACTATACAATGAATAAATAATCATTTGATGCAGATTTTTAAAAAATGGGTGCTGTGTTTCAAGGGGATAGAAGAATTCCCTGAATGGGAGTGTGTTAAAATCTTAATGAATTGGTTGGGGGGTAGTGATAGTTGTGGGAACTTGGGGAGATTATCTTAAGAAAAAGAGACCCATTGGAATATATACATATGTGTGTGTATATATATACACACATTATATTAATATATATTATATAGATATTAAGATTGGAAAATAAATATATATAATATTTATAAATATATTTATATGTTATACCTTTTATAGTTTATTATCATTACCATTATCATTCTAAAATCAGTATATAAGTAAATTTTCATTCTAAAGTTTTTAAGGAAATTTAGTACTAAGACAGAAATATGAAAAATGTCCACTTACACCTGTTTATAGATAAGAGTTTGGTATGTGTCATTTCATTTCTCTAGTTAATGCTTCATGGATGCACATTCAAATACATGTAAACAGACACATAAACACATTTTAAATAAAGTGATTTATATAATACACGTGGTTGATTTGGCTGAGTAACTATATTTTGGAGCACTTCCCAAGAAAGTACACATAGGCATATCTCCCTTTTAATGATTGCTTAATTTCTTGCATTACATAGCTTTATCATAACTGCTTGACCACTCTCTAAGAGATGGATATTTACATCAATTTCATGTTGTTCTGTTATAAACAAATTTGTAATGAACATCCTTAAATATTTAGATTATAATGCAAGTATTCTTTTTAGGGTAGAATTAGAAGCACTGTATTAAATACACCACATTTTATTTTCTGATATATACTGTCCATCTACTAGCTATTTTTCAACTTTTACTTTGTTGACTGGTGATTCTATAAATCTTGAAACATTTTCTGTCTTATATTAGATAACTATAAGGGTTCAAATCAAAGACCTTTAGGAGTCAGTCATATAAAATAAATTTTTGAACAAGTAAAAGAAAATAGCAGAGTGGTGGTGAGCTTGGCAAAAATATGCTTTACTACATTAGACACTGAAATTTAGACATTGGAAAATACTCTGTTCACCAAATAAGAGAACACTGTGTCTTGAGGAGGCTTGATTTGAAACATTGCTCTACGGGAAGTAATTCTGTGGGAAGAAAAGAACAGAATTTGTTGTTTCCCCAGTTTCAGACTCTGTCCTCCTGCATGTATTCTCAAGGTCGGTCCTTGTCAGTGCCGACTCAGAGAGCCATATGGGAACATACTATTTTGAGGACTGAGGTGTGAGAGAATCATTCTCAGTTACCTTATTATGGGGTGAGTTATTTCATAGTCTGTAGAAAAGTTATTTCTCACAGTCAGAGTCCGTATGACAAAAGATAAAGCATTTATAAGAAATGTGACATGTTTTCTGCTCTTTTCACGCAGAATATGCAGTTTGCTGCAATAACTCAGCTTTTTAAAGGCACCAGTTACCTCTCCAGTGAAACCATGAGTTTAAAGCTTTCACCCATCTCTGACTACTTTTCCATTCCTTACTTCTAATGCATTGCTAAAAGTTGTGTAACCAGAAAGTCTTATTTTAAAACTACTTATTTTTTTCCCTTTGCAGCCACTTGACTTAATGTATTTTTTTAAAGATTATATTTACTTATTTATTTGACAGAGAGAAACATAGCCAGTGAGGGAACACAAGCAGAGGGAGTGGGAGAGAGAAAAGCAGGCTTCCCACAAAGCAGGGAGGCCAAAGCAGGGCTCTATCCCAGGACCCTAGGTTCATGACCAGAGCAGAAGGCACATGCTTAACAACTGAGCCACCAAGGCACCCCTCAACTTAATGTATTTTAAGTGGCAATGCTGTGCTATATTAATTGGATTGTATTAAGTTGCATTGTAGGGCAGTTTTTATAATGTAAAAAAATTTTTTTCCTATGTATTTTCCCAACATGACAAAAGTCCCTCTACTTACGGTACCCAGATGGGCGGTTATGTATCTCATGGTCATGAACCTGAAGACTATCTCTAATTTTCTTTGAAGTTATTTCTAGCTTTTATCTGAAAGTCAGCTTTAATATTCAAGAAGTACTGGGTTGAGGAGTCTGAAAACTGTCATGATTTCAGTGGGCAAAGAACAGTTACTTTTCCAAATTCAGCATGCATCTGCTTTAAAGAGCTCACTCAGCTGCTCGCCGCTCTAGTTTCCTTGGGTTTGCAAACATGTGAATGTGGTAAAAATTCTTGCAGAATGGATTTTATGATTCAAGCCCAAGTCAGCCCCTAGCCGAGTAATAAAGTAAGATTAAATGACATGGGTATTTGAAAAAATCTCTGAGTATCAGAACTGAAAATACCTCCTTTAGACCTCAAATTGGACACATTTATAGCGTGAATTCACAGAGTGGGTTCCTGTAACATGCAAAAACATCAGTTTCCTAATAGGTTGTACTGGAAAAACTTGCAGTTCACCTTCTGTGTGTCTCTTTACTTTCATACGGATGACTTCAATTCTGACACTTTCTGTCACCAAATGTGTGTGTGTGTGTGTGTGTGTGTGTGTTTCCCCCACAACAAGTAATTCTCTCACACAAGCTAGGTGTCTATTTAACTCAGTTCTGATGTGGAGGTTAAGGGCTCCATTCCATGAGATGCACCCGCCCCCCCACTTCAGATGCCAATTATAAAAGTAATAAATGCCCAGGTTAACCACAATATCTGTCTGACTTGGCTACAAAAAAGTTCTCGTGACCTCTTCTCCTTGTATTTGATTATTTGCTAAAAAACAGGCCACAGAAGGCAGAAACCCTTACTTATGTTTACCAGCTTATTAAAAGATATAGTAAAAGCTATAGGTGGGTGGCCATATGAAGTGATACATAGGGTAAGGTCTGTGAGAGATCTAAGTTCAAGACATTCTGTCTTCATGGGTTGGTGTATGTCACCCTTTTGGTTGTGGATGTGTTCACCAACCTGGAAGCTCTCCAGACCACCTACTCTTGGGATTTTATGGAGGTTTCCTCACATAGACTTGATCAATTATTAACTTCATTTCCAGCCCCTCTCTCCTTCCTAGAGCTTGGGGTGGAGGTGGGCTGAAAATTCCAATCTTCTAATCCTGGTTTTGTCTTTTGGTGAATGACCCTCATCCTAGAGCTCTCCATGAGCTTCAGAGTTACCTCAATAGAATAGAATATGCTCCTAGTGCTTTATAATTTAGAAAAGTACAAGGGTTTTAAGAGCCTGTGTCAGGGATGGACATCAAAAACCAAATATTAGAATAAAACGTGCTCTTATCATTAGAAAATTACAAGTGTTTTAGGAGTTGTATGCCAGGAACTGGGGAAAAAGACCAATATATATATTTTCTATTATTTCACAGAGGTAAAGTGGTACTTCCTTAGGTTTTCTGAATTAACCAAGGTGAGGTATATTTTAGAAATCATTATGCCAGCTCTGGTCTCTCAGCAAATGTCATTAACTGAGAAAAGGCATTTCTTTCTTTCTTTTTCTTTTTCCTTTCCTTTTCTCTTCTCTTCTCTTCTCCTTCCTCCCTCCATATCTCTCTCTCTTTCTTTCTTTCTTTCTTTCTTTCTTTCTTTCTTTCTTTCTTTCTTTCTTTCTTTCTTTCTTTCTTTCTTTCTTTCTTTTTTGTATAATTACCAAACCATGTTATATTAGTTTTACATGTACAGCATAATGGTTTGACAATTCTGTACATTACTCAGTGCTCATTATAATAAGTGTGCTCAAAATCTACTCTATTTCACCCATTCCCCGGCCCACCTCTCCTTTGGCAACCACCACCTGTTTTCTGTATTAGTCTAATTTTTTGTCTCTTTTTTTTTCCTTTGTCTATTTTGTTAATTTCCACATATGCGTGAAATGATATGATAGTTGTCTTTCTCTGTCTGACTTATTTTACTTAGCTGTGTATGCCTTATGTTGATCCATGTTGCCACAAATGGCAACACATCATTTTTTGTGTCTGAGTACTATTCCAGTGTATAAATATAAGACCTCTTCTTTATCCATTTATCTATGGATAGATACTTGGACTGCTTCCATATTTTGAATATTATAAACTAGCACTGCAATAAATATAGGGGTGTATATATCAGTTCAAATTAGTGTTTCTAGTCTCTTTAGGTAAATACGTAGTAGTGGAGTTACTAGATCATATAATAATTCTATTTTAATTTTTTGCACAAACTTTGTACTGTCTTATGCAGTGGCGCACCAGTTTGCATTCCCACTAACAGTGCATGAGGGTTCTTTTTACTCCACCTCCTTGCAAACACTCATTATCTTGTTTCTTTTGTTCTAGCCATTATGACAATTTTAAGAGGGCATCTCATTGTGGTTTTGATTTACATTTCTCTAATTATCAGTTATGATGAGCATTTTTTGAGGTGTCTATTGACCATTTTTATGTCTTCTTTGAAAAAATGTCTATTCACATCCTCTGCCTACTTTAATCAGATTATTATTATGAGGGGAGGGTTTGAGTTGTATGAGATATAGATATATATATATATATATATATATATATATATATATATATATATATATAATTATGGTCTTAAACTCTTGTTGGATGTGGCATTTGTAAATACTTTCTCCCATTAACTAAGCTGCCTTATTATTTTGTTGATAGTTTCCTTCGCTGTGCAGAGGCTCTTTGATTTTTGCATAGTCCCAATAAATTAATATTACTTTTGTTTGCCTTCCCTGAGGATACAAACCTAGAAAAAAATGGCTGTATAACTCATGTCAAAGAAATTATTGCCTATGTTTTCTCCTAGGAGTCTTTTAGTTTCAAGTCCCACATTTAGGGCTTTAATCCATTTTGAGTTTATTTTTGTGTATAAAATTAAAAAGTGGTCCAGCTTTATTCTTTTACATGTAGCTATCCAGTTTTCTGAGCACCATCTATTGTTGATTAATTTACCATATAAGCATGGGTTTATTTCTGAGATTTCTATGCTTCTCTGTTGACCTATGTATCTATTTTTGTGCCGTATCCTACTGTTTTGATTATTATAGCTTTATAATATAATTTGAAATCTGAGATTGTGATATATCCAGCTTTGTTCTTCTTTCTCAAGATTGCTTTGGCTAATCAGGGTCTTTATAGTCATATATAAATTTTAGCATTCTTTGTTCACATTCTGTGAAAAATGTTGGTATTTTTATAGGTATTGCATATAATCTATAGATTTCTTGGGTAATATGGGAATTTTAACAGTTAATTGTTCTTTCTCTTAATGTGCATGGAATATCTTTCCATTTGCTTATGTCATCCTCAATTTCTTTCATCAAGGTTTTATAGTTTTCAGAGTCAAGGTCTTTCACCTCCTTGGTTAGGTTTATTCCTAGGCATTTTATTCTTTTTAGCACAGTTGTAAATGGATTTTTTTTCTTAATTTCTCCTTCTGCTTCTTCATTATTATTAGCGTATAGAAATACAACTTTCTGTATATTAGTTGTATATCCTGCAACTTGACTGAAATCATTTATTCTTTCTAGTAGTTTTTTGGTGGTGTCTTTAGGGTGTACTGTATATAGTATCATGACATCCGCACATAATGGATTTTACTTATTCCTTACCAATTTAGATGTGTTTTATTTATTTTTTCTTGACTGATTGCTATGGCTAGGACTTCCAGTACTATACAGAAAAGAAGTTGTGAGAGATGACATTCTTTTCTTATTCCTAATCTTAGAGAAAACAGTCTCAGTTTCCACCATTGAGTATTATGTTAGTTATTTTTTTCCCATATATGACCTTTATTATGTTGAGTTATGTTTCTTCTAAATCTACTTTGTTGATTGAATGAATGAATGAATGGATGTTGTAGTTCTTCAAATACTTTTTCTCCATCTATTGAGATAACCATATGGTATTTATTATTTCTCTTGTTAGTGTGATGTATCATGCTGATTGATTTGTAAGTAATGAACACTTTGCATCTCTGGAATAAATCTCACTTGAATGTGGTGAGTAATTGTTTTAATATATTGTTGCATTAGGTTTGCTAGTATTTTATTGAGAATTTTTGCATCTGTGTTAATCAGAGACTTTGGTCTGCAGTTTTGTTGTTGTTGTTGTTGTTTTGGTAATGTCTGTCTGGTTTTAGTCTGAAGGTAATGTTAACCCCATAGAATAAATTTGGAAGATTTCTTTCCCCTTTATATTTTTTGGAAGTCTGAAAAGAATAGGTATTAACTCCTCTTTAAATATTTGGCAGAATTCGCCTGTGAAGCTATCTTATCCTGGACTTTGGTTTTGGGAGTTGTTTGTTTGCTATAATTACTCAATTTCATTGCTAGTGATTGTTATTTCAAATTTTCTATTTATTTATGATTCAGTTTTGGGAGATTGTGTGTTTCTAGAAATTATCCATTTCTTGTACATTGTCTAATTTTTGGCATATATTTTTTTTATAATATTCTCATAATTCTTTGTATTTCTGTGGTACCCATTGTTATTTTTCCCCATTTATTTCTATTTTCTTTAAGATTTGTTAATTTATTTTACAGAGAGAGAGAGACAAAGAAGGGGAGAGAGAGAGCATACATGTTCAGGGGAGGGGCAGAGGGAAAGAGAGAATCCCTAGTGAGCATGGAGTTTGACTAGGGCCCAATTCCATGACCCTGAGATCATGACCTGAGTCAAAATCAAGAGACAGAAACTCAACTGATTAAGCCACCTAGACACCCCATCTCCTCATTTACTTCTGATTTTATGTATTTGAGTCCTCTCTTTTTTTCTTGATGAATATGGTTAAAAGTTTATCAATTTTCCATTTCTTTTCAAAGAGCCAGGTCCTTGTTTCAACAATCCATTCTATTTTTTTAATTAGTCTCTAATTCATTTATTTTTGCTCTAATCCTTATTATTACCTTCCTTCTACTTGTTTGGGCTTTCTCTGCTCCTTTTATAACTCTTTTTGGAATAAGGTGATATTGTTTGAGATTTTTCTTGATTCTTGGGGTGGGCATATATTGCTATAAACTTCCTGCCTAGAACTGCTTTTGCTACATCCCAAAGACTTTAAACCATTGTGTTTTCATTTTCATTTTCATTTCATTTCAGTTATAATTTCCTTTTAGTTTATTTTTTAGTATTTAACCTCCATGTTTTTGTGTTCATTCCAGATTTTTTCTTGTGATTAATTTCTAATTTTATACTATTGTGATCAGAAAAAATATAGTTGATATTATTTCAACACTTTTAAATTTATTGAGAATTGTCCCATGGCCTAACATATTATCTTCTATGAAGAATCATGTGCACTTGAGAAGAATATGTAAAGTACTGTTTTTTAGTGGAATGTCCGGTAGATCCAGTTGGTATAACAAGTCATTCAAAGCTGTTGTTTCCTTACTAGATTTTGGCCTGAATGATCGATCTATTGATGTAACTGCAGTGATCACTTTCCCTACTTTTATTGTATTACATTCAATTTCTTTACTACTGTTAATAATTGCAGTATGTATTTTCTTGTTCCAGTGCTGGGTGCATAGATATATATAGACATCATATCTTCTTATTGAATTGTTCCCTTTATCATTTTATAATATCTTTTTTTTAATATTTGCCTCATTACGGTTTTTGTTTGAAAGTTTATTTTGTTTTATACAAGCTACCCCAGCTTCCTTTTCACTTTCATTTGTATGTCAAATATTTTTCTGTCCCTTCACTTTCCATCCATTTATGTTCTTAGGTATGAAATGAATTTCATGTAGACAGTAGTTTTTTTTTTTTTTTTAACCATTAAGTCACTCTGTCTTTTGAGTGTAATATTTATTCCATTTACATTCAGAATAGTTATTAATAAGTATGTATTTATGCCATTTTCAATTAGCAATAATCACGCCTCGGATAAACTTCATTGACTACGATACTACCACTGTGCAAAGCTATTTATGCCATTTTGATACATGTTTTTTGTTGTTTTTGTAGGTTGTCTCTGATCTTTTCTTCTCTCTCTCTTTTCCTTTGTGGTTTGGTTGCTTTCCACAGTGTTATATTTGGATGCTTTTCTTTTCTTTCTCTTTTTCTGAGTTTTGATGTACCTATTATAGGTTTTGAATTTGCAGTTACCATTAGGTTCATATATAACATCATATGCATATAGTGGTCTATATTAAGTTGAACCCAACTTAAATTGGTCACTTAAGTTTTAACCCATTCTAAAAACACTAAATTTTTATTCCCTTTCCTTGATTGATTTTTGTAGGTAAGATGATTTTACTGCTTTGCATTTTAACCTCCATACAGGTTTCATAAGTGATTACTACTTTTATTATATGTTTGCATTTACCTATCCTTTTTTTTTTTTCTTTCTTTCTTAATTTTCCTACTTCTGATTCTGGCCTTTCCTTTATACTCAATGATTCCCTTTACCATTTCTTATAAGTCTTCTCTAGTGGTGTGAACTCTTTTCCTTTTGTTTTTCTGGGAAACTCTTTACCTCTTTCTATTCTGAATGATAATCTTGCCAACTAGAGTATTCTCATTTGCAGGGTTTGTTTTTGCTTTGTTTTGTTTTTTGTTTTTCATTTCAAATCATGCCACTTTCTTCTGGTCTGTAAAATTTCTGGTGAAAAAAATATAAAAACAACTTATAACTTTCTGTGGTTTCCCTTGTATGTAACTCTTTTCTCTTCTAAAATTCTCTCTTTGGTAAACCTGGGTGACTCAGTTGGTTAAGCGACTGCCTTCAGCTCAGGTCATGATCCTGGAGTCCTGTGATGGAGTCCTGCATCAGGCTCCCTGGTTGTCAGGGAGTCTGCTTCTTCCTCTGACCCTCCCTCTTCTCATGCTCTCTGTCTCTTTCATTCTCTCTCTCAAATAAATTAATAAAAACTTTTTAAAAATAAAATTCTCTCTTTATCAATCCTTTTTGCATTTTAATTATTATGTGTATTATTGTTGACACTTTGGGCTTCTTCTTCTTAGGGGCTTTTTGTGTTTCCTGGACCTGAATGTTTGTTTCCTTCCCCAGATTGAGGAAGTTTTAAGTTATTATTCCTACTAAATTCCTATAATTCCTAATAAATTTGAAAATGTATTCAAATAAATTTTCTAAGCCCTACTCTCTCTTTACTTTCTGGGATCCCTATAATGCACATGTTATTCCACTTGATTTCACTGAATTCTCTTAACCTATTCTCATTTTTTTAATTCTTTTTTCTGTGTGCTGTTCAGCTTGGCTGGCTTCCATAACCCTGTCTTCCAGATCACTGATCCATTCCTTTGCATACTCTGATCTGCTACTGATTACCTCTGGTGTATTTTCTGTGTCAGTTATTGAATTTTTCATTTCTGATTGGTTCTTTTGTATAAGGAAAGGGATTTCTTAATTGTTTCCTTTAGTCTACTTTCCTCATGGATAACAAGGGTTGGTTCAATTGTTCTGGCTCATTAGGCAGGTGCTCATTCTCTCCTTGGACTTCTGATGTTTCATGATGAGCTGCTTAAGTGGATGGCCTATCACAATATAGAAATCCTTAACTTATTAAAAGTGTGAAAGAACTATCACACCACACCTGCAGCTTTCATGTTATACAGTTATGCTTATAGCATCTCCTTCTTTCTCTTGATATACCTTCTACTATTCATTAATTAACATCTGCACCCACCAAATTATCCTCTGTCTCAACCTCTTGAGCTCAAAACTAAAATACATTTTATTCCTTTATGACATTCACTAATTTATAATATTAGTATTGTATTCTATCTTCCTTTGTATACCTGTTTTATATATGTAACTGGATGATAATTGTTTTCTTTCTCTTCTTCAAACCTCACCCCATATCTCTGAGCCCAATTCTTGCCATTCTATATATTTTTTTCACAAATTTAACTGCTCCCTGCATTCATTAACTCAACATTTTGCTCCACTTGTTTTCTTTTTTTTTTTTTTTTGAAGATTTTATTTATTTATTTGACAAACAGAGATCACAAGTAGGCAGAGAAGTAGGCAGAGAGGGGGGGAAGCAGGCTCCCCGCTGAACAGGGAGCCTGATGTGGGACTCGATCTCAGGACCCTGAAATCATGACCTGAGCCGAAGGCAAAGGCTTTAACCCACTGAGCCACCCAGACACCTCCATTTTGCTCCTCTTAACTGCACCTTCTGTATTGGTTTATTTAATGTCTTTCCACCCAACAGTGACTGTTTATGTTATGTTATTCCCCGAGCAAGAAAGTTTAATGTTTTTAATGTTTTGGCTCAAGTTTTGATCTGTGTGTGTATATGTGGGTGTGTGAGAGAAAATATGTGTGTGTGTGTGTGTGTGTGTGTGCGTGCGCGCAGGACAGAGAAAGAGATCTTTACTCAGTTCTTTTATCTATTACTTTAACATACCAAATTCAGTTAAATATTATATTCCAAGAAGCTACTTTTATAGTTTTATAATATATTAGTTGAGACAACCCTCTTGACCTGACCAAACATGTAGTAGCACTTTTAAAGTTCATCATACAGTATAATTTGACTTATTAAAGCTTCTGCTCAAACAAAAAGTGTGCTGCCTGCCTTTCTAGTTATCAAAGCAAAATCCTTATAGACTGAATATATGTCAAATATATAAAGCTCAATATTTTGTTAATTAACTTGTCAGTGTAATGTCAGTGTAACTTGATATTGCATGAATGATGACATTATTCCCCTATGTATTGATAATTTGGTTGATGTTGGATCACCCTATATGTTGCCCAGAATTTCTATAATGTCCCTGAGATGATTCAAAGGTAGGTGTCCTTTAATATCTAAAGTAAATGTTTAGTTATTTTTAAATACTTTATCTTTAGCATCAATACAGAAGATAGTCTACTATGTAAGAAAAATATGGTGTCCTTAAAAATTTAGGAGACATTGACTTTATAATTAAAACTTGTTGATCTCCATCTGGCTGAGAATAGACTGCCAGAGCCATCTGATTATCAGTCCACCTAGCTTCCCACTTTTTAGTTGTCATTGCCTGCAACCAACTCTCCTAGGACTTCTAAGAAGCCTTTGCATTTCTAATGTCAGGAATATTCCAAAGCAGGTGAAATCCAGATGGTTAATCAGGTGCACATTGAGATGGACCAAAAATCTTACTGAAGTTGCTAACATGAAAAAAAAAAATATGTAAGGAAAGTCAGCCATTCAAAAAAAGTGACTTTAATCATTTTGACTCTATTAAATGCACTATGATATCCACAAGGAGGTACCTAATCATTGTATGTTAGAAAATGCAATGCTATACATTTGGTAGTGGATTCTACACTGTTATGATTCCAAATCCAGAAATGACACAGAAACAATTTAGAAGCTGACACTTCCATTCCAGACATAGTTTTTTTCACTACAATAAATTTAGAACTTATAATAAACCAGCCATTATTGGGGAAAAAGGATATTTTCATGGTGAAAAATAATGCCAGATAAATGAAAAAATTGAGATAGTAAGTTAAAGAAGCTTAAGTTTTTTTTTTTTCTGCTGAATACTTGTTTTTGATGAAACACATATAACCAATGCCAACATTTTTAAATCATACTGGAAAGAAATTTCTCAGAATGAATTCATTGATGTACCTTAACCTTTCTGTACCTCAGTCTAGTATTCAGAAGCAACATAATCGATCCAAAAAGATTTATTCAGAAAATAATACCAATATGGCTATACATTGGTTGAAAATTAAACTCTGGAGAGCTTTCAAAAATACCTATTAATGGACTTTGCCAAAAAAACAGGGTTTTTTTGTTTTGGTTTTTGGTTTTTTTTTTTTCTTTGTGTGGCATAAACATTAAATATTTATCTCTCACAACTCTGGAGGCCAAGAAGTCAAGTTCAGGGTGCCAGCAGATTTGGTGTCTGGTTAAAAAAAAAACAAAAAACAACAAAAAAACAGTTCTTAGATTGTACACAGCAGCCTCATCATTTTATCTTCACATGTCCAAGAAGTTTATTTTTCTTGTTTCTCTTTTTTTTTAAGTTTTAATTTTTTATTTTTTATAAACGTATAATATATTTTTATCCCCAGGGGTACAGGTCTGTGAATCGCCAGGTTTACACACCTCACAGTACTCACCAAAGCACATACCCTCCCCAATGTCCATAATCCCACCCCCTTCTCCCAAACACCCTCCCCCCAGCAACCCTCAGTTTGTTTTGTGAGATTAAGAGTCACTTATGGTTTGTCTCCCTCCCAATCCCATCTTGTTTCATTTATTCTTCTCGTACCCACTTAAGCCCCCATGTTGCATCACCACTTCCTCATATCAGGGAGATCATATGATAGTTGTCTTTCTCTGCTTGACTTATTTCGCTAAGCATGATATGCTCTAGTTCCATCCATGTTGTCGCAAATGGCAAGATTTCATTTCTTTTGATGGCTGCATAGTATTCCATTGTGTATATATACCACATCTTTTTTTTTTTTTTAAAGATTTTATTTATTTATCAGAGAGAGAGAGGGGAGAGAGCGAGCACAGGCAGACAGAATGGCAGGCAGAGGCAGAGGGAGAAGCAGGCTCCCCGCCGAGCAAGGAGCCCAATGTGGGACTCTATCCCAGGACGCTGGGATCATGACCTGAGCCGGAGGCAGCTGCTTAACCAACTGAGCCACCCAGGCGTCCCTATACCACATCTTCTTGATCCATTCATCTGTTGATGGACATCTAGGTTCTCTCCATAGTTTGGCTATTGTGGACATTGCTGCTATAAACATTCGGGTGCACATGCCCCTTCGGATCACTACATTTGTATCTTTAGGGTAAATACCCAGTAGTGCAATTGCTGGGTCATAGGGCAGTTCTATTTTCAACATTTTGAGGAAAAACAGTTTTTTTTAGAAAATGGTGGTTAATATCCCCACACTAGTTGTTCCTACTGTTGTTTTTTAAACTCCCAGATGATTTTAATGTGCAACCAAGTTTGAAAGACACAATATGTACCTTCAACGTTAGTAATTTTCTAATGACCTAGAGTTTGCCATGATTTCCGTTATGGTATTTAACTGTATTAATTCAGAATTGCATCAAGTTGGGTGTAATGGAAACAAAGTAAATATCCTCAACTAGCAAGGGAAAAATTAGTCACTTCACTGGTTCATCAATACATTAAGTCCTTTAATTTTTCTCTTTTTTCTTTCTGGTTTTTCCTCTTAGCCTCCGCTGTATTACCAGAAAAGAATAGAAAAATTAATAACAAGCTAGAAAAGATTACATTGTCAGAAAAACGCTGTGTTCAGCAACCCCTACTGACCTATTGCCCAGAACTTTAGCCACACAAAAAAACTGATAAAACTTGGGAAGTACATAGCAGTAATTTTTTTTTCTATTTTTATTAACATCAGTATTGTTCTTACTTTGCATTCCCAAACTATGTATACAATTTTGATATTCTTGGTTGCCTTACAATAGAACATAGGTAAAATTAGGTACCTATTTCCAAAAGGAGAATAATTTTTCATGAAAAATATGAAAGATAATATTCTTAGTGGTGATGCCAAATATATGTGATAAAATTGTACTGCCAAGAAAATTATATAAATGTTTTATTATTATTATTACTTTTACTATTTACTATTAATCAATTTTTAACTACTAATTATTATTAATCAACCTTTGCAATTTTCTATTTGATCAGTCCACATGAAAGTTATTTTTAATTGCCTGGAAAATCATGTCTAACACTTATGACTATCTAGAAATTCAGGTGGTGTGAACTTTGTCTTGTATTCTAAATATGAAGAAAAAAATTCTCATTTTAAGATTTAAAAGTTTTAAGTTTGAAAGTTTCAATTATAAATATAATTGCTATGGACATTAACTATATTATTATATGGTTATCCCTTAACATTCACTGCTTGATGAATTCCTTTGGGATGTTATTTCAGTAAAAAGAATATATTAAGAGACAAACTTCCCAGGTTGATATATTTCACTTACAGAAATTCCACTTGGTAATGCAGAGGACATAGACAAAATTTCAATATTTATTCCTCCCTCTGGTAGTCAAGATCCAATCAGAAGACAGAAACCACACAGTACTCTGAAAAGAGAGTGTTCAATATAAAGAATCATTAATGATAAACAGGGATTTTCTATAAAGGATAAAAAGGTAATCTAAAGAATACCCAACCTGGGGCTGAGGGAGAATACCCTAAAAAGAAGGTAAATCTCAATGCTTGAATTCAGATCTCATCAGAGAAGGCATGATTACAGACCTGTGATAACAGAGAAGATGGGTGGGGTAATCTAGGTCAGATCTTGTCCACAGTTGTTGAGAAAGCAGGAAAAATCAGAGTTCAAAAGAAAACCATGGCTAGCTAGTACTGACAAACAGGAAATAATACCCTTTTGAATTGCTAGCACAGTGAGGCTGGGAACCAACGATTGGCACACAGGAAATCTCATTGGCAACTCACTTGAAACATACCACTGGATATCAAGGGGAAGCAGTTCAAAGGGCTGCTTTGATGAGGGTGATATAGATGGCCATCTTCTCACTGTGTCACCAAATGGTGGAAGCAGGAAGAGAACTCTCTAGAGCTTCTTTTATAAAACATTAATCATACTCATGACTGCTACACCCTCACAAACTAATCATTACCCAAAGCTCCTACCTCCAAATACCTTTTCACATTGGAGATCAGGCTTCAATATATTAATTTCTCAGGAGTGGGATACAAACATTAAATTTAAAGTATTCCACCCCTGGACCCCTAACTCCATGTCATTCTAACATGCAAAAAATACTCATTCCATCCGGATAGTTTCAAAAGTCTTAAAATATTCCAGCATCAATTTCAAAGTCTAAACGCAAAGTCTCATTTAATATCATTTAAGTCAGATATGGGTAAGACTCAAGGCACAATTTAGCTTGAGGCAAATTTCTCTGCAGCTGTGAAACTGTGAAATCAAATATATTTTTTGCTTCTAAAATGTAATGGAAGAGGAATTGGCTAGATATTGCCACCAAATGGAAGAGCAGGGAAAGAAAAAAGGAGTAACAGGTTCTGAGTAAATCCAAAACCCAGCTGGGCAAACTTTAATAGACCTTAGGTCATGAGAATGATCCTCCGTTGCTCAATGCTCTGTCCTGAAGGTCCAAGGGCAGTGGTTTTGCCTTTTCAGATTTGCTGAACAGGGTTTGGGTCCTTAAAGGTCCCGGTGGCCCTGCCCCGCCAGTTTTGTGGAAGCACAGGGGCTCTCTGCCTTGGTATTCTTTGAAAACTAGGTGGAGGCAACTATACTTCCATAGCTCATGTACTCTGCATGCTGGCATAGATGGCATAGCATAGACACTACCAGTTTTCCATCTGTGGTCTCCAGAAGAATGGTGACCGTGACCTGTGCTTCACTGGGACCTACTGAAGCTACACCTGGGGCAGCTAAAAATTAGCACCAGACTTGGGGTGGGCATCCCTCCATGCCACGTAGTTGTAGACAGTGAGTTGGGATCCCATAGGTGCTGGTGATCCCTTAGTGCTACATACTTTCATTTTCTGAAACAATAACTTGTGGTTTCTGTTAAAGTGGTTAACTAATGTTATCAAAATGTCTTTTTGCCATACCCTTAGTATTCTCTCCTGAATAGCCTTTCTTATTGTTTACAATAGGGATTGGCTGAGAGTTTTCCAAATCCCTTCTTGTCAGCATTTAGATCTTTAAAGTATTTCTCTCTTCTCAAATTTTTCTGTGGTAGTCAAGAGTAACCAGAACTCAAGGTGCTTAAGTGGCTCAGTTGATTGAGCATCTGACTTTTGATTTCAGCTCAGATCATAATCTTGGGGTCCTGGGATTAAGTCCTGAATCAGTCACTGAATTCAACTCAGAGTCTGCTTGGGATTCTTTCTCTCCTTCCCCTCCCTCCCCCACCCCAGTCCATGCTCTCTCATTCTAGAATAAATAAATTAAATATATTTTAAAAAGTAACCAGAGCTCTCTTCCATCACATTGTTTAGAAATAGCTTCAGCTAAATATCCAATTTCATCTCTTACACATTCTGTCTTTCACAAAATACTAGGACACTAACAGAATTCAACCCTGTTCTTTCCCACTTTATAATGCAAATTGCCTTTCTTTCAGTTTCTAGTATCTTTCTCATTCCCCCCTGAGACTTTGTCAGAATGACCTTTACTGTCTATATATCTACTAATATTCTGTCCTGGATTACTTACATATTTTCCTAAAATATGGAGGCTTTGTCTACAGCTGTCCTTTTTTTCTAAATCCTCACAAGAATTGTCCATTCATCACAATGCTGGCTTTTTTTATAGCATGCACTTCAATACTCTTACAGTGTCTAACAATTACCCACTTTCAAAGCCACTTCCACATTTTTAGTTACCTGTTACCGTATCAAATATGTGTTAGAGTTCCCCAAAGAACCAACAAGAGATCTAGATCTATCTGTATCATCTATATCTACATCTGTACCTACAGATTCTTGTTCTTATGGAGATCAAGAAATTCTATGACTTGCTGCTTGTAAGCTGGAGAATCAGGAAAGCAGGTGGTATAATTCAATCTAAGTCCTAATGCCTGAGAACCAGGGGAACTAATAGTGTATGTCCAAGTCTGAGTCCAAATTCCCAAGAACCCAGAGCAGGAAGAAGATAGATGTCCTAGCTCAAGCAAAGAGCAAATTTGTCATTCTTCTACCTCTTTACTCTTTCATACCCTAGGCTGATCATATGATGCCCATCTGCAATCTTCATGTCTTAGTCTACTAACTCAAATGCTAATCATTTCCAGAAACACAGAGATACCCAGAAACAATGTTTTACCTAGTTATCTGGGCATTCATTTTCCTGTGTAAGGTGAAATACAGTTAGGTATCACAATATCATTTTAATAAAATTGTAAAACATTTCATAAAATTTAACATGTATTTATGATTTGATGACTTAAACTCTCAGCAAAATAAGAATTAAAGGTGGTCTCCTTAATCTGATAAAGGATATATTTTAGAACCTATAGAAAATGTCATAATTGCTGGTAAAATAATTATTTTTCTTGATGTGGGGCAGAAAACAAGAATTACTTCCTCTACCCAGCATTATGCTGGAAGTCATATATACTAGAATAAAACAACCAAAGGAAATTAAAAAAATATAAGTACTGAAAAGAAAGAAAGAAAATCATATCACATTTGATTTGACTATGTATACAGGAAATCAAAAGAATCTACAGAAAAACTGTGGTGTTAATCCATACTAAAATTTTGATATTTGAAAATATTTACCTGCTATAAAAGCAGTTTCATGTGATTTAACCTAAACTAGTACTGGCTTTGATAGGTGAATTTAACAATATTTCACATACAATATAAATACACCAAAACAAAACAAAAAATCGTGTATTTTCAGATCTGGAAAAAAAATAATTTAGAAAAGAATATTTAAATTTCTATCATCAAAATGGCCTTATATGAATAAATACAATTTATTCAAGGCCTCTAAAAAGAACAAACTAAAATGTGTTATTGAAACAATTAAAATTTAAATGAATATGCCGGTATGCCATGGTCATAAGCTGAGAGACTCAATATTATAAAGATGTCAATTTTCCATAAACTGAGTAATGTTATAATTGAAAAACTAATTATATACCAATATTTTCTGGTTTATAAAACCATTTTTTTTTTATTTTTCCAGAATTTTCTTTTTCTTTTTTTTTTTTTTATAAACATATATTTTTATCCCCAGGGGTACAGGTCTGTGAATCACCAGGTTTACACACTTCACAGCACTCACCAAAGCACATACCCTCCCCAATGTCCATAATCCCACCCCCTTCTCCCAAACCCCCTCCCCCCAGCAACCCTCAGTTTGTTTTGTGAGATTAAGAGTCACTTATGGTTTGTCTCCCTCCCAATCCCATCTTGTTTCATTTATTCTTCTCGTACCCACTTAAGCCCCCATGTTGCATCACCACTTCCTCATATCAGGGAGATCATATGATAGTTGTCTTTCTCTGCTTGACTTATTACGCTAAGCATGATATGCTCTAGTTCCATCCATGTTGTCGCAAATGGCAAGATTTCATTTCTTTTGATGGCTGCATAGTATTCCATTGTGTATATATACCACATCTTCTTGATCCATTCATCTGTTGGTGGACATCTAGGTTCTTTCCATAGTTTGGCTATTGTGGACATTGCTGCTATAAACATTCGGGTGCACGTGCCCCTTTGGATCACTACGTTTGTATCTTTAGGGTAAATACCCAATAGTGCAATTGCTGGGTCATAGGGCAGTTCTATTTTCAACATTTTGAGGAACCTCCATGCTGTTTTCCAGAGTGGCTGCACCAGCTTGCATTCCCACCAGCAGTGTAGGAGGGTTCCCCTTTCTCCGCATCCTCGCCAGCATCTGTCATTTCCTGACTTGTTGATTTTAGCCATTCTGACTGGTGTGAGGTGATATCTCATTGTGGTTTTGATTTGTATTTCCCTGATGCCGAGTGTTATGGAGCACTTTTTCATGTGTCTGTTGGCCATCTGGATGTCTTCTTTGCAGAAATGTCTGTTCATGTCCTCTGCCCATTTCTTGATTGGATTATTTGTTCTTTGGGTGTTGAGTTTGCTAAGTTCTTTATAGATTCTGGACACTAGTCCTTTATCTGATATGTCGTTTGCAAATATCTTCTCCCATTCTGTCAGTTGTCTTTTGATTTTGTTAACTGTTTCCTTTGCTGTGCAAAAGCTTTTGATCTTGATGAAATCCCAATAGTTCATTTTTGCCCTTGCTTCCCTTTCCTTTTGCGTTGTTCCTAGGAAGATGTTGCTGCGGCTGAGGTCGAAGAGGTTGCTGCCTGTGGTCTCCTCAAGGATTTTGATGGATTCCTTTCGCACATTGAGGTCCTTCATCCATTTTGAGTCTATTTTTGTGTGTGGTGTAAGGAAATGGTCCAATTTCATTTTTCTGCATGTGGCTGTCCAATTTTCCCAGCACCATTTATTGAAGTGGCTGTCTTTTTTCCATTGGACATTCTTTCCTGCTTTGTCGAAGATTAGTTGATCGTAGAGTTGAGGGTCTATTTCTGGGCTCTCTATTCTGTTCCATTGATCTATGGGTCTGTTTTTGTGTCACTACCATGCTGTCTTGATGATGACAGCTTTGTAATAGAGCTTGAAGTCCGGAATTGTGATGCCACCAACGTTGGCTTCTTTTTCAATATCCCTTTGGCTATTCGAGGTCTTTTCTGGTTCCATATAAATTTTAGAATTATTTGTTCCATTTCTTTGAAAAAGATGGATGGTACTTTGATAGGAATTGCATTAAATGTGTATATTGCTTTAGGTAGCATAGACATTTTCACAATATTTATTCTTCCAATCCAGGAGCATGGAACATTTTTCCATTTCTTCGTGTCTTCCTCAATTTCTTTCATGAGTACTTTATAGTTTTCTGAGTATAGATTCTGTGCCTCTTTGGTTAGGTTTATTCCTAGGTATCTTATGGTTTTGGGAGAATAGGATTCAACAGTACATTAAAAGGATTATTCACCACGACCAAGTGGGATTTATTCCAGGGCTGCAAGGTTGGTTCAACATCCGCAAATCAGTCAATGTGATACAACACATCAATAAAAGTAAGAACAAGAACCATATGATACTCTCAATAGATGCTGAAAAAGCATTTGACAAAGTACAGCATCCCTTCCTGATCAAAACTCTTCAAAGTGTAGGGATAGAGGGCACATACCTCAATATCATCAAAGCCATCTATGGAAAACCCACCGCAAATATCATTCTCAATGGAGAAAAACTGAAAGCTTTTCCGCTAAGGTCAGGAACACGGCAGGGATGTCCATTATCACCACTGCTATTCAACATAGTACTAGAGGTCCTAGCCTCAGCAATCAGACAACAAAAGGAAATTAAAGGCATCCAAATTGGCAAAGAAGAAGTCAAATTATCACTCTTCGCAGATGATATGATACTATATGTGGAAAACCCAAAAGACTCCACTCCAAAACTGCTAGAACTTATACAGGAATTCAGTAAAGTGTCAGGATATAAAATCAATGCACAGAAATCAGTTGTTTTTCTGTACACCAACAGCAAGACAGAAGAAAGAGAAATTATAAAACCATTTTTAAACTTCACCTGGAAATGCAAAAGACCAGGTATTCCTGGTCCTATTGAGGACACTCTTGAAGAATAAAAATGATGCATAGGCTTTATAAAACTACAGATAGAAAGACCAATAAAGAAGTATGAAGAGTCCACAAACAGAACTACATACATATGGTAATCTAATCTTTACTAAAGTTGCCACTGGAATTTAGTAGCAGAAACATAATTCTTTCAAAAATGGTCTTTAATAAATTGGTTGTCAGGGGCACCTGGGTGGCTCAGTGGGTTAAGCCTTTGCCTTCGGCTCAGGTCATGATCTCAGGGTCCTGGTATCTAGCCCCACCCACATTGGGCTCTCTCCTCAGCAGGGAGCCTGCTTCCCTTCCTCTCTGTCTGCCTGCCTCTCTGCCTACTTGTGATCTCTGTCTGTCAAATAAATAAATAAAATCTTAAAAAAAAAACCACATGAAGAAGATACAAAGAATTCCTGCAAATCATTAATAAGAGAAGAGAGCATCCAGATAAAAATTTTCTAAAGATGGAATACTATGCAGCCATCAAAAGAAATGAAATCTTGCCATTTGCGACAACATGGATGGAACTAGAGCATATCATGCTTAGCGAAATAAGTCAAGCAGAGAAAGACAACTATCATATGATCTCCCTGATATGAGGAAGTGGTGATGCAACATGGGGGCTTACGTGGGTAGGAGAAGAATAAATGAAACAAGATGGGATTGGGAGGGAGACAAACCATAAGTGACTCTTAATCTCACAAAACAAACTGAGGGTTGCTGGGGGGAGGGTGTTTGGGAGAAGGGGGTGGGATTATGGACATTGGGGAGGGTATGTGCTTTGGTGAGTGCTGTGAAGTGTGTAAACCTGGTGATTCACAGACCTGTACCCCTGGGGATAAAAATATATGTTTATAAAAAAAAAATTAAAGTTAAAAAAAAAATTTCTAAAGAGATGAACAAACACTTCTCATAGAAAAAAGTCCTGTATATTTAAGCAATTCATGAAAAAGATAAAACAAACAAATACCTCAAGGTATTCATTAAGGAAATTCACTCTAAAATTAGAGTAAAATGTGGGTGCCTGGATGGCTCAGTGGGTTAAGTGGCCAACTCTTGGTTTCGGCTCAGGTCTCAATCTCATGGGGTATGGGATGGAGCCCCATGACAGGCTTCCTCCTTAGGGGGGAATATGGTTGAGATTGCCTCCTTCTGCCCCTTCCCATACTCATGCTTTTTCTCTCTTTCTAAAATAAATCAGTCTCTTAAAAAATTAAATAAAATCACGGTAAAATCTCGTTGAACTTCCATCAGAATACATAATATTTTTTAAGTGGCAAAACCACATATTTGCAAGAAAGTGGAGTAGTTGGTATTCTCATACGTTACTGGAGAGTATATGCATTTGTACAAATACTTTTAAAAACTGTTTAGCACTATAATGGCTAAATTTATATTCAGTAATTCCACACATAGAAATAGCCTCAATAGTAAGGTATGCATAGGGGTATCTGCAGACTTATGAATAAGATTTATGACAATATTATTCATAAAGTTGAAAATTTGGAACAACCCAAATGTACTTCAATATTTTAGCAAAAAAGAAAGATATTGGTATACACATGCAATAGTATAATTCATATAAAACAATGAAAAAATTCCAACTCCAACTTCATGAAACAACACGGATAAAACTCATAGGCATATTATTCACTGAACAAAGAAAATTATCATGTTCATTTTTACAAAATTTAAAAAAATGATTCTGATAGAAGTCAGAATAGTGGTTAATTTGGAAAAGATTAATAATAATGATATGGCAGATTTGGGAGATCTATGTAGACATATAGGTATGTTCATTTCATGGAAATTCAATCTGATATTTAAAATTTGTATACTAAATATATGTATTTCAATTAAAATATTAGATTTTAAGAAAAATGTATTGTTTGACACAGAAAAGGAATAGCAAAAGAAAGAAAAAAAAAAAGTTGGCTTCTCTTTTATTCTCTTTCCTCCCCATCACTGGTCCCCAAGTGCTTCTGTGGCTTCCTGTGGCTCTGTCAACATAGATGACAGTCATGAATTTGGTTAAATCCTTTCATTTTACAGAGAAGAACACTAAAACCTAGAAACATTAAATGGCCTGCTGTAGTCGCAGTCCCTCACTGTATACCCAGATTCCCCATTGCAAATTTTCTCTTCCATTCTGTGCCTAGGAGTTAATAATTCCCATTGAACATTCTAACTTTCAAATTTAAGAGGAATTTTAATTTTTTTAATCCCCACCACCTATTTCACCCAACACCCCACCCACCTCCCCTCTGATAACCATCAGTTTGGTCTATATAGTTAAGAGTCTGTGTCTTGGTTTGCCTCTCTCTCTCTCTTTCCCCCCTTTGCTCATTTGTTGTTTCTTAAATTCCACAAAGGAGTGAAAGCATATGATATTTGTCTTTCTCTGACTTATTCATTTAGCTTAATACTCTGTAATTCTATCCATATCATTACAAATGGCAAGATTTCATACCTTTTTTTGAAAAGATTTTTATCATTCATTCATTCATTCATTCAAAAGAGAGTGATCAAGGGAAGGAGCAGAGGGAGAGGGACAAGCAGACTCTGCACTGAGCACAGAGCCCCATGTAGGGCTCATTGTTTTTTATGGCTGAATAATATTCCATTATATGTACCTTTATCTTCTTTATTCATCAATCTATGGACACTTAGACTGCTTCTATATATTGGCTATTATAAATAATGCTGCTATAAACACAGGAGTTTATGTATCCCTTTGAATTAGTGCTTTTGCATTTTGGGGATAAATACCCAGTAGTGTGATTGCTGGATCCTAGGGTTCTATTTTTTAACTCTTTGAGGAATATCCCTACTGTTTTCTACAATTATTGTACCAGTTTACATTTCTATCAATAGTACAAGAGGGTTTCTTTTTCTCTACTACCTTACCAACGCTTGTTGTTTCTTGTTTTTTTATTTTAGCTGTTCTGTCGTCTGTGAAATGATATATCATTGTAGGTTTGATTTGCATTTCCTTGATGATGAATGACAATGAGCATCCTTTCATGTGTCTGTTGGCCATCTGAAAGTCTTCTTTGGAGAAATGTCTGTTCATGTCTTCTGCCCACTTTTTACTTATTTATTTATTTATTTATTTGATTTTTTTTTTTAAAGACTTTATTTATTTATTTGATAGAGAAAGATCACAAGTAGGCAAAGAGGCAGCCAGAGAGAGAGAAGGGAGCAGGCTCCCTGCTGAGCAGAGAGCCTGATGTGGGACTCGATCCAGGACCCTGAGATCATGACCTGAGTTGAAGGCAGAGGCTTTAACCCACTGAGCCACCCAGGTGCCCCTTCTGTCCACTTTTTAAATCAGATCATTTGTTTTGGGTGTCAAGCTGTATAGGTTCTTTGTATGTTGGAGATATTAACCTTTTATCAGATATGTCATTTGAAAACATCTTGTCCCATTCTGTAGATTGCCTTTTTATTTTGTTGTTTCCTTCACTGTGTAGATTTTTATTTTGATGTAGTCTCATTACTATATTTTTGTTTTTGTTTCCTTTTCCTAGAAAAAAGTTGCTATGGCCAGTGTCAGAGAAATTACTATTTGTGCCTTTTTCTAGGATTTTTATGGATTTATGTCTCACATTTAGGCCCTTGATCCATTTTAAATTTATTTTTGTGTATAGTGCAAGAAAGAAAGTGGTCCACTTTCACTCTTTTGTATGTTGCTGTCCAGTTTTCTCAATACCATTTGTTGAAGAAACTTTCTTTTTCTCATTGGATACTCTTTCCTGCTTTATTGAAGATTAATTGATTATATAATTGTGGGTTTACTTTAGGTTTTCTATTCTATTCTATTGATCTGTATGTCTATTTTTGTGCCAGTACTATACTGGCTTGACAGCTTTGTAATATATCATAAGTTCAAAATTCTGATACCTCAAGCTTTGCTTTTCTTTTTCAAGATCGATTTGGCTATTCAAGGTCATTTGTGGTTCCATACAAATTATAGAATTAGTTCTAGCTCTGTGAAAAATGCTGTTGGTATTTTGATAGGGATTACATTAAATGTATAGTCTAAAGTAGCCTATACATTTAACAATATTTATTCTTCCAATCTGTGAGGATGGAATGTCTTTCCATTTCTTTGTGTCATTTTTAATTTCTTTCATAAGTGTTTCATAATTTTCAGAGTCAAAGTCTTTCACTTCTTTGGAAAGATTTATTCATAAATATCATTATTTTTGGCATATTTTTCTTTCTTTTTGTTTTCTGATTGTTGTGGCTTGGACTTCAAGTATTATGTTGAATGAAAGTAGTGAGAGTAGACATCCTTGTCTTTTTCCTGATCTTAGAGGAAATGTTCTCAGTTTTTCTCCATTTAAGATGATGTTAGCTGTGGAATTTTCATATATGGTCTTTATTATATTGAGGTGTGTTTCCTCTACACCTACTTTATTAAGGGTTTTTATCATGAATGATGTTGTACTTTGTCAAATGTTTTTTCTGCATCTATTGAAATGATCATATAGTTCTTATCCTTTCTTTTATTGATGCAATGGGTCACATTGACTTGCAAATATTGAACCATATTATCAACTCAGGAATAAAACCCACTTGATTGTGGTGAATAATTGTTTTCAATGCATTGTTGGATTAGTTTCCTAGTATTTTGTTGAGGATTTTTACATCTATGTACATCAGATATATTGGTTTGTAGTTTTCTTTTTAGTGGAGTCTTAGTCTGATTTTGATATCAGGATAGTGCTGACTTCATAGAATTTGGAATTTTTCCTTTACTATTTTTGGAATGATTTGAGAAGAATAGGTATTAATTCTTCTTTAAATGTTTGGTAGAATTCCTCTAGGAAGGGATCTGGTCCTGGACTGACTGTCTTATTTATTTATTTATTTTTGGCATTTTTTGATTACTGATTCAATTTCTTTGTTAGTTTTCAGTCCATTTAAACTTTCTATTTCTTTCTGTTTCAGTTTTGGTAGTTTATATATTTCTAGGAATTTATCCATTTCTTGTAGATTGCCCAATATGTTTGCTTATAGATTTTCATAATCTCTTTTAATAATGTATTTCTGAGATTGGCTATTATTTCTCCTTTCTCATTTGTGATTTTACTTATTTGAGTCTGTTTTTTTTTTTTTCTTGATAAGCCTCTCTAGCAGTTTATCAATTGTAATGATTTTTTTCAAAGAATTATATCCCATTTTTTAAAATCTGTTATTTTGTTTTGTTTCTATATCATTAAATTCTGGTCTAGTCTTTATTATTCCCTTCCATCTGCTGGTTTTAGTATTTGATTTTTGTTTTCTTTTGTTTTTTACTTCCTAGCACCTTTACATATAAGGTTAGGTTGTTTATTTGAGTTTTGTCTTGCTTCTTGAGGTAGACCTATATTGCTATACATTTCCCTCTTAGAAATCCTTTTGCTGCATCCCAAAGTTTTTGAACCATTGTTTTTTCATTTTATTTGTTTCCATGTACTTTTTCATTTCTTTATTTCCTACTTGACCCATTCATTTTTTAGTACCACTTTGTTTAACTTCCATGTACTTGTGATCTTTCCTGATTTTTTCTTGTGTTTGACTTCATGATTTTATAGTATTGCGGTCAGAAAAGTTGCATGATATGACTTTGATCTTGAATTTATTGAGGCTTGTTTTGTGGGTTAATAAGTGATCTGGAGAATGTTTTGTGTGCACTTAAAAAGAATGTGTATTTTTCTGTTAAAGGATGGAATGTTCTGAATTTACCTGTTAAATTCATCTGTTCCAGTGTGTCATTCAAAGCTACTGTTTCCTTATTGAGTTTCTGTTTAGATGATCTGTCCATTGATGTAGGTGGGGTGTTAAAAGCCCCTACTATTATGTTATTATTGATTCGTTCCTTTATGTTTATTATTAACTGTTTAGTGTATTTGGATGCTCTCATGTTGGATGCATAAATACTTACAATTGTCATATCTTCTTGTTGGATTGTCTCCTTTATTATTGTGTAGTGTGTTTTGTCTGTTATAGTCTTTGTTTTAAGATCTATTTTGTCTAAGTATTGCTACTCTGGCTTTCTTTTGACATCCATGATAAATGTTATGATAAATGCATGATAATGATAAATGCATTATAAATGTGCATGATAAATATTTCTCCATCCCCTCACTTTCAATCTGTAGGGTCTTTAGGCCTAAAATGAGTGTCATGTAGGCAGCATATAGATGGGTCTTTTTTTTTTTCTTAATCTACTCTATCACCCTATTTTTTTTATTGGAACATTTAGTCCATTTACATTCAGAGTAGTTAATATGTACTTATTGCCGTTTTGCTACTTGTTTCTGAAGATTTTCTCCGATCTTGTCTTATCTTTTTCTCTTTTTCTTTGTTGATTTTCCTTAGTGATATATTTGTATTTCTGTCTCCTTATTCTTTGAATATTTATTAGTAGTTTTTGGTTTGTGGTTACCATTAGAATATCTTTTGCACATAGCAGCCTATATTAACTTGATGCAATTAAGTTTGCACCCATTCTTTACTCCTCTCCTCCCTACCTTTTAAATATATGGTGTCATATTTTACATTCTTTTATTTTGGAAGTTTCTTGACTGATTTTTTACAGAAATATTCATTTTAAGTGCTTTGGTTTTTTTTATCTTCATGCTGCCATTTTTTATCTTTCCTTTTCCACTCAGAGTGGAAATATTCAGTGAGAAATGTTTAATATTTCTCATTGGATTGATTTAGTGATCAGGAACTCCTTTAGTTTTGATTTGTCTGGTAAACTCCTAATCGCTCTCCTATTTTGAACAATAGCCTTGCTGGATAGAGTATTCTTGCTGCAGGATTTTCCCATTCAGCACTTTGAATATATTATGCCAGACCCTCTGGCTTCAGAAGTTTCTGTGAAAAATCCACTGATCGCCTCATAGCATTTACTTTGCATGTAATGGGGGGGGGCTGGTTTTGCAATTTTTTATTTATCACTGTATTTTGCCAGTGTAATTTAATGTGTCTTGGTGTGGATCTGCTTTTGTTGATTTTGTTGGGGTTCTCTGTCTCCCCTGGATCTGGGTGTCTGCCCCACCCCCAGATTAGGAAAGTTTTCAGGTATTTTTTCTTCAAACAAATTATCTGCCTCCTCTCTCTCTCCTTGTAGGACTCCTATAATGTGAATGTTGTTATGTTTGATAACATCAGTGAGTTCCCTTTGTTCTCATTTTGCACCATTCCTTTTTCTCTCTTTTATTCAGCTTGATTACTTTCATTACTCTATCTTCTAGGTCATTAGTTCATTCTTCTTCTAGCCTGCTGTTCATTCCATCAGATGCATTTTGCATTTTGTTTATTAAGTCTTTTATCTCTGCTCTGTTATTCCTTATCTCTTTTTTAATGGTCTCACTGATGTCTTTCACTCTTTTCTCAAGTCCAGTGGAGTATCCTTATTATCAATGCTTTAGTTTCTTCATCAGACATATAACTTACATTTGTTTTGCTTAGATTCCCTGCTGTGGCCTTATTCTCTTCTTTTGTTTAGGACAAATTTTTCTATCTTCTTATTTTGTCTAAGTCTCTGTGCCTATTTCTCTGTGTTAGTCAGTGATGTCTCCTGTTTGGAGATAACAAGTTTATGGAGAAGAGGTCCTGTAGGGCCCTGCAGTATAGTGTCCCCTGTTCCTCAGGGCATAGCACTTTTGAGACTATCTCTAATATGTGCTGCATGCACTCTACTATTGTACCCTGGCTACTTTATCTTTTAGGCCAGTCATCTGCAGAGACTCTCTGCCTGTTGTGGGCAGTTTGGTCCATGGGCTGAATGTGGTGAATTTTAGCTAGGTATGCCTTGGTCTACTCTGAAAGGAGACCTGTCACCACTGCCACTAGAACCAAAGCCTCACGAAACTCACAGGTTAGGAGATGTAGTGATGGCAGCTATTTGGAGTGGTCTTGGAGAGGCAAACTGCTGCACTGGAACTGAAGTAAGTGTGACTGGTAAGGCGATTTCACTAGAGCTGGGAGGAGGGCACTTGGTGTAAGCATGTTAGGTATTGAGATTTTGTGCTATACTGGTTCTTACAGGGGTTTTGTATTTATACTGAGGGATGGGGAAAGGAAAAGCCACCAGGCTTTTTGTCCCACGAGGGTGTCTCTGTAAAACTGCCTCTCTTGGACACCCTCTGATACAAGCAAATAACCTCTCCATTGTGTGCCCCAGGCACTCTTCAGATTGCTATTTTCATACTGGATGTTCCCAGGTTGTTTCCCTGCTTTCTGTCCAAGAGAAGCCCCAATGCCTACAGACTCTTCACTAGCCAAGACTACTGAACTATAGAACTTAAGGCTTTAAGCCCTCCTGGTTATAAGAATTCATGAAATTTGCCCCCTCTTGCTTTCTAAGTCAATTTCTATGGAGATTTGTCTTCCCTGTGTGCTCGTCTATCTCTAGCTCTTCTCTGCAACCAAAGTTCACCACAACCACTGTACCCAAGATCTATTTCTCTCCCAATTGGTGTTTCTGCATTTCCTGCTTTCTTTGGTTTAGTTTTTTCCCTTCCTGTACTTGTGGAGTTTGTTCTGCCAGTCCCCAGATTGATTTCTGGGGCATTTAGGATGATTTGATAGTAATTTAGTTATATTTGTCGGACAAAGCAAGACTAGGGTCCTCCCAGCCCACTGCCACCTTCCTCTCCTCTCTGAGGATGTTTTAATTTTTAACTTTCTTAGTTTCAGCAATTTTTCCTAAGATGATCTACCTTGATTTGTTGATTAATTAACACTTATTGGAAAGATGCTCATGTTACCCTACACTTTGGATTAGCAACATACTGACAAAGAAAGGTCTGTTTAAAAGAATCATGCCTTCTGTGACAGAGACTATTTTTAAGACCTATTTATAAGTAATAGAATATGAAATATTATTTTCTAAGTTAGGTGTTAGTGATTTAAATGCTTTCAATTAAACGTGGGGGAGCTTTGATTTAGATACAACAGTTTTTTTTTTCTTTTGTACATTTCCCCATTAGATAAAAGGATGTTAGTATCACCTTGAGTTCACCAGGATGGCAGCTCAAAAGTGCTTTTCATAAACTTATGGTTAGACTGCTCAGAATATCTTTTGTGTTGTATTTTCAAAGGCAATGTGAAATTTCTGTCTTTTCATATATGAAGCTGGGAGTTTTGACTAAAGACTGAAAAATGCAATTTATTATTTTTTTCTTCATTAACCCCATGTAAGTTCTCTCTCTCCAGTGGGAAGTCTCTTCCCTAATTTCCCAACTTATCAGATAATAATCTTACTGAGAGCCCCCTCTGTTAAATGGTGATCGGTTGAAATTAACACAACTTTATAATCTTTAATATTGAGAATGTTTGGGATTTGTGTGGCTTTGAAATAGTAAATTAAGACATTGACAGAATATTCATATTTAGTTGCAGTCCCTAGGGATTCTGGTGTCCATATCAGGGGTGTGTATGTTATATGTTGCTAAGGGAAAGCAAAAATAATTATTTAATCTTCTGTTAACTTCTCAAATGTGAATTCCACTAAATGTACATTTGTTATAAGTATAGAAACACTGGAAACTGTTTTCTTAATTGTCTTCTGAGAAACATGATTGCATCTCTTGCAAAATGTAGATTATAAGTATATTTAATCATGCATGAAAATGGTTAAAATTTAATGTAAAATACGATTGTTTCCAGATACTGATTTCCTTCAAATTCTAATCTCTCTTCCACTGCAATTACCCATGACTCTGTGGGGGAAGAACAGACTTATAAAATAGTTTGCCCTTGTTACTCTCGTTGTGTTATTGCCCTTTATGTCCAGGCATTTTCACTCAGGTATTATTTTCCCTCACTTTTCCAAACCCAGGCAGGTATCTCTTCTGTACCATTCCTCAAACTATTAAGATATATGTTTGCTGGTGATGTATTATTTATAAGTACTCAAAATAGTATTTCTAAGAGGTATGGGACCTAAGTATCACTGAAGAGGATTATTAAGTTATAGATTCTTGGACCCCAAATCAGAAATGTTGCTTAATGCTTAGGTACCTAATGTTTAGGTAAGTAGTCTTAGCATCCTCCAATTTCATCAAGCTGTAATTTCTAGAAATATTTACATATAGAGAGCCCTTAGACCAAATCCTCAAGATCTAATTAAATGTATTCCAACAGCTGTCTTCTATCATCTAACTATTACCTATCATCTACCTATCTATCTATCCATCTCTAACAAATACTGAGTCTCTACTATGTGAAAACTACTCTAGTTATTTGGGTTATATCAATAAATAGATCAGAACCATTTCTGTCCTCATGGATCTTCTTTCAAAAAATAGAGATAACCAGTAAACATAGCATATCAAATAAGTACATTTTATATTATGTTCTGTAAGTGTTATGAAAAATATAAAAAGTAGAGTAAGGTTAGGAGGTTGAGGAATGTGAGTCTGGAGGGACAAGATGAAATTTTAGATAGTATAGTAAATGTAAGTTTCATTAGGAAAGTGACAGCTCAAGAAAAATGTGAAAGAAGTATAGCAGGCAGGCATGTAGATATATGGGAAAGGAGTATTCCACGAAGAGGTAGACTTAAGTAAAAGTGTGCCTAACAGGAGTCCCCCTTATCTGTGGTTTTGCTTCCAGTGGTTCAGTTAACTGGTAAGTTACAATCCAGAAGCAGATGAACCTCCTGATGTCCTGATGTAGTATCAGAAAATCTGTGGTGACCCAACATTGTGCACAATGCCTACATGATTCACATCACTTCATTTGATGTGAGTATTTTAATGACTCACATCATTGCAAGAATTGGAAGAGTTAGTAAAGCACAATAAGACATTTAGGGTGGGGGGGGCGCCTGGGTGGCTCAGTGGGTTAAGCCTCTGCCTTCGGCTCAGGTCATGATCCCAGGGTCCTGGGATCCAGCCCCTCATCGGGGGTCTCTGCTCAGCAGGGAGCCTGCTTCCTCCTCTCTCTCTGCCTGCCTCTCTGCCTGCTTGTGATCTCTGTCAAATAAATAAATAAAATCTTTTAAAAAGAAAGACATTAAGAGAGGGAAAGACCATATTCAAATAACTTTTATTACTTTTTGTATTATGTAAATTCTATTTTATTATCTGTTATTGTTGTTAATCTCTTACTGTGCCTGTTGTATAAATTAAATTTTCTCATAGGTACACATTTATAGGAAAAAAATGTAGTATATATAGGGTTTGATACTATCCACAGTCTCAGGCATCCAGTGTGGGGCCTGTAACCTATCTCCTGAGGATAAGGGGAGAGTACTGTAGTCTTTAATGAATTCTAGGATGGCTGATATATCTGAAACACAGTATTCGGACAGTAGTCTGTAAGAACTTTAGCTATGAACCCAGAAGCCAGATCCTGTAAGTTTTTTTGATCCATTATAAGATGTCTGTCTTTACTTTGAATGATATTGGGACCCATTAAAACATTTTAATCAGAAGAAAATCATAGTCATGTCTTTAAAGGAGTTTTATATTTTTTCTTTTTTTCTTTTAAATTTAATTAGCCCACATATAGTACATCATTAGTTTCAGTTGTAGAGTTCAGTAATTCATCAGTTGTGTATAATACCCAGTGCTCCTTAACATCCATCACCCAGTTACCCCATTCCCCCGCCCACATCTCCTCTGGCAACCCTCAGTTTGTTTCCTATATTTAAGAGTCTCTTGTGGTTTTTCTCCCTCTCTGATGACTTTCCATTTGTTTTTTCCCTCCCTTCCCCTATGATCTTCTGTACATTTCCCTATATTCCACATATGAGTAATAAAATGTCTTTCTCTGATTGACTTATTTTACTCAGGATCATACCCTTCAATTCCATCCACATAGTAAGTATTCATCCTTTCTGATTGCTGAATAATATTCCATTGTATGTAAGCATGTATGTTTGTGTATGTATGTATATGTGTATGCACACATACACACATTCATGCACACATAATACATACATACATACATATCTTCTTTATCCATTCGTAAGTAAATGGACATCTCAGCTCTTTCCACAATTAGGCTATTGTTGACATTGATGCTATAAACATTAGGGTGCAGGTGCCCCTTCAGATCACTTTGTTTATATCTTTGAGGTAAATACCAAGCAGTGCAATTACCAGGGTCATAGGGTGCCTCTATTTTTAACTTCTTGAGATAATTCCATACCATTCCCCAGAGAGCAATAGTTCCTTGTGTTGCCACCAGCAGTATAAGAGGGTGTACCTTTCTCCACATCCTCATCAGCATGTGCTGTTTCCTGTCTTGATAATTTTAGCCATTCTGACTGGTATGAGGTGGTATCTCATTATGGTTTTGATTTGTAGTTCCCTGATGCCAAGTAATGTGGAAAATTTTTTCATGTGTCTGTTGGCCATTTATAGGTCATTTTTGAGGAATATCTTTTCATGTCTTCTGCCCATTTCTTGACTGGATTCTTTGTTTATTTTTGGGGGGGGTGTTGAGTTTGCTAAGTTGTTTATAGATTTTGGATACTAGTCTTTATCTGATATGTCATTTGCAAATATCTTCTCCCATTCCATAGGTTGCCTTTTAGTTTTGTTGACTGTTTCCTTTGCTGTGCAAAAGCTTTTTATCTTGATGAAATCCCAGTAGTTCATTTTGCTTTTGTTTCCCTTGCCTTTGGACATGTGTCTAGCAAAAAGTTGCTGCAGCTGAGGTTGAAGAGGTTGCTGCCTATGTTCTCCTCTAGGATTTTGATGGATATCTGTCTCACATTTAGATCTTTCATGCATTTTGAGTTTATCTTTGTGCATGGTGAAATAAAAGGTCAAGTTTCATTCCTCTACATGTGGCTGTCCCATTTTCCCAGCACCATTTACTAAGAGACTCAGATTTCCATCAGATATTCTTTCTTGCTTTGTTAGAGATTAGTTGACTATGGAGTTAAGGATCCATTTCTGGATTCTCTATTCTGTTCCATAGATCTAGGTGTACCATATTGTCTTGATGATTACAGCTTTGTAGTGTACCATATTGTCTTGATGATTACAGATTTGTAGTATAGCTTGAAGTGTTTCACTGTGATGCCCCCACATTTGGTTCTCTTTTTCAAAACTCCTCTGGCTCTTCAGGGTCTTTCCTAGTTCCGTACAAATTTTAGGATTATTTGTTCCAGCTCTGTGAAAAATATCAATGGTATTTTTATAGGGATTGCTTTGAATGTGTAGATTTTTCTGGAAGCGTAGGCATTTTACCATTTATTCTTCTAATCCATGAGCATGGGATGTTTTTCCATCTCTTTGTGTCTTCTTTAATTTCTCTCATAAGTGTTCTGTAGTTTCTAAAGTATAGATTCTTTACCTCTTTGATTAGGTTTATTCCTAGATATCTTCTGGTTTTTGGTACAATTGTAATTGGGATCAACTCCTTAATTTCTCTCTTTTCAGTCTCATTCTTGCTGTATAGAAATGCAACTGATTTCTGTGCATTGATTTTATATCCTGCCACATTGTTGAATTCCTGTATGAGTTCTAGAAATATTGGGGTATAGTCTTTTGTGTTTTCCACATAATGTATCATGTCACCTGAAAAGAGTGAGAATTTAATTTCATTTTGCCAGTCTTTCATTTCTTTTTATGGTCTGATTGCTGAGGCTAGGACTTCTAGTACTATGTTCAACAACAGTGGTGAGAGTGGTCATGTTCCTGACCTTAGGGAAAACCTCTTAGTTTTTCCCCATTGAGAATGATATTTGATGTGGGCTTTTCATAGTTTTTTGTTGTTTGTTTGTTTGTTTTTATAGCCTTAAGGTATGTTCCCTGTATCCTGCACTATGGAACATTTTATTCTAGAAAGGATGCTATATTTGTCAAATGCTTTTTCTGCATCAATTGAGAGGATCATATGGTTCTTGTCCTTTCTTTTATTAATGTGATGTAGCATAATGATTGATTGGCAGAAGTTGAACCACCTTCCAGCCCAGGAATAAATTCTACTTCGAAGTGGTGAATAATCCTTTTAATGTACGTTGGATTCTATTGGCTAGTATCTTGTTGAGAATTTTGGCATCCATGTTCATCAGGGATATTGGTCCATAATTCTTTCTTGCAGGGTTTTTTCCCCTGGTTTTGGGATCAAAGTAGTGCTGGCCCCAAAGAACAAGTTTGAAAGTTTTCCTTCTATTTCTATTTTTTTTAATAGCTTCATGAGAATAGGTATTAGTTCTTCTTTAAATATTTGGTTGAATTCCCCTGGGAAGCCATCTGGCCATGGACTCTTATTTGTTGGAATATTTTTTATTATTGCTTCAATTTCCTTTCTGGTTATAAGTATGTTCAAGTTTTCTTTATCTTTCTGTTTCAGTTTTGGTAGCTTACCAATTTCTAGAAATGCATCCATTTCTTCCAGATTGCCTAATTCTTTTGGCATATAGTTGCTCATTTTGGCATATAGTTGCTCATAATATGTTCTTATAATTATTTATATTTCCTTAGTGTTGGTTGTGATCTCTCCTCTTTCCTTCATGACTTTATTAATTTGAGTCCTTTCTTCTTTTTGGTAAGTATGGCTAGGGGTTTATCCATCTTATTAATTCTTTCAAGAACCAGCTTCTAGTTTCATTGATCTGTTCTATTGTTCTTTTGGTTTGTATTTCATTAGTTTCTGTTCTAATCATTATTATTTCTCTTCCCCTGTTTGGTTTAGGTTTTATTTGCTGTTCTTTCTCCAGCTCCTTTAGAGGTAAGGTCACCTTGTGAATTTGAGACTTCTCTAATTTCTATTTATTTATTTATTTATTTATTTATTTTTGCAAAAGGCTTGTATTGCTATACACTTCCCTCTTCATCCCTTACTACAACCTTTGGTTTAAAATATAATTCATCTGGTATAAGGATTGTTACTTCAGCTTTCTTTTGATGTCCATTAGCATTATTATATCCCTCTCACTTTTATTCTGGAGGTGTCTCTGTTTCTAAACTGAGTCTCTTGTAGACAGCATATGAATGGATCTTACTTTTTTATTCAAACTGATACCATGTGTCTTTTGATTGGAGCATTGGACCCATTTACATTCAGAATAACTATAGATAGATATTAATTTAGTGCCATTGTGTTACCTATAGATCCCCTCTCTATAGATTGTCTCTGTTTCTGGTCTACATTACTTTTGGAGTCTGTCTTCATTTATAGGACCCCCTTTAATATTTCTTATAGTGCTGGTTTAGTGATCCCAAATGCTGTTAATTTCTGTTTGTTCTGGAAGTTCTTTATCTCTCCTTCCATTCTGAATGACAGCCTTCCCGGATAAAGTATTCTCAGCTGTATTTTTTTCTGCTTTAGTACCCTAGTACCATATATAATGCCAGCCCTTTCTGGCCTGCCAGGTCTCTCTGGATATATCTCCTTCCAGTCTAATGTTCCTATTCCTATAGGTTAAGGAGTCCTTGTCTTGAACTGCTTTGAGAATTTTCACTTTTTCTCTGAAATTTGCAGTCTTCACTATTATGTCAGGGTGTTGATCTATTTTTATGGATTTGGAGGAGGAGGTTCTCTGTGCCTCCTGGACTTGAATGCCTATTTCCTTCCCCAGATTAAGGCAGTTTTCAGCTATGATTTGCTCAAATATACCTTCTGTCCCTCTCTCTTTCTTCTTCCTGTGGGACCCCAATAATTCTAATATTGTTTCACTTTATGGTATCAAGGCTCCCCTCCTGGTCCATCGGTTATTTTTATCTCTTTTCCTCAGCTTCCTTCCTTTCTATCATTTTGTCTTCTATGTCACTGATTCTTTCTTCTGCCTCATTTACCCTACCTGTTAGAGTCTCCATTTTAGACTGCATCTCAGATAAAGCATTTTTTTTTCTTTTAGCTTGATTAGATTTTATTCCTGCATTGCAATTCTCTAGTGTCTTTTATGTTTTGTTCAAGCCCAGCTAATAACTTTATAATTGTTATTCTGAATTCAATTTCTAACATTTTTACTTGTATCCATATTGATTAGATATATAGCAAAGAGTATTAACTTTCATTCTTTCTTTTGCTGTGACTTTCTCCTTCTAGACAATTTGTCTAGAGAAGAATAGATGAACAAGAGAACAAAACCAAAAATATCAACCATGATCCCAGTTAAATACACACTAGACAAATCTGAAGGTCAGGAACCAAAAAAGAAAAGAAAAAAGAAAAAGAGAATATAATCTCACAGGTGTACAAGACAGGGTGATCCACTTGGTCCTGGGTCTATTTTGGTCTTTTAGAAGATACTACATCCCAAAATTGTAAAGAAAAAAAAAGCTTATATATATTTATAAGCATATGCATATATATTAAATAATAAACCAAATTAATGTCTATTATATATAATTATTATGTGTGCATATATAAGATATATACATATATAATTGAATACAGTGAAAGGAAGCAAAAATGGAGAATATATCTATAAAATATAAATTTAAAAATGAAATTTTAAAAAGACAAAAACATCTTTTTCAAAGAAATGGAACAAATAATTCTAAAATTTATATGGAACCAGAAAAGACCTCGAATAGCCAAAGGGATATTAAAAAAGAAAGCCAACGTTGGTGGCATCACAATTCCGGACTTCAAGCTCTATTACAAAGCTGTCATCATCAAGACAGCATGGTACTGGCACAAAAACAGACCCATAGATCAATGGAACAGAATAGAGAGCCCAGAAATAGACCCTCAACTCTATGGTCAACTAATCTTTGACAAAGCAGGAAAGAATGTCCAATGGAAGAAAGACAGCCTCTTCAATAAATGGTGCTGGGAAAATTGGACAGCCACATGCAGAAAAATGAAATTGGACCATTTCCTTACACCACACACAAAAATAGACTCAAAATGGATGAAGGACCTCAATGTGCGAAAGGAATCCATCAAAATCCTTGAGGAGAACACAGGCAGCAACCTCTTCGACCTCAGCCGCAGCAACATCTTCCTAGGAACAACGCCAAAGGCAAGGGAAGCAAGGGCAAAAATGAACTCTTGGGATTTTATCAAGATCAAAAGCTTTTGCACAGCAAAGGAAACAGTTAACAAAATCAAAAGACAACTGACAGAATGGGAGAAGATATTTGCAAACGACATATCAGATAAGGACTAGTGTCCAGAATCTATAAAGACTTAGCAAACTCAACACCCAAAGAACAAATAATCCAATCAAGAAATGGGCAGAGGACATGAACAGACATTTCTGCAAAGAAGACATCCAGATGGCCAACAGACACATGAAAAAGTGCTCCATATCACTCAGCATCAGGGAAATACAAATCAAAACCACAATGCGATATCACCTCACACAGTCAGAATGGCTAAAATCAACAAGTCAGGAAATGACAGATGCTGGCGAGGATGTGGAGAAAGGGGAACCCTCCTACACTGTTGGTGGGAATGCAAGCTGTTGCAGCCACTCTGGAAAACAGCATGGAGGTTCCTCAAAATGTTGAAAATAGAACTGCCCTATGACCCAGCAATTGCACTATTGGGTATTTACCCTAAAGATACAAACGTAGTGATCCAAAGGGGCACGTGCACCCGAATGTTTATAGCAGCAATGTCCACAATAGCCAAACTATGGAAAGAACCTAGATGTCCATCCACAGATGAATGGATCAAGAAGATGTGGTATATATACACAATGGAATACTATGCAGCCATCAAAAGAAATGAAATCTTGCCATTTGCGACAACATGGATGGAACTAGAGCGTATCATGCTTAGCGAAATAAGTCAAGCAGAGAAAGACAACTATCATATGATCTCCCTGATATGAGGAAGTGGTGATGCAACATGGGGGCTTAAGTGGGTACGAGAAGAATAAATGAAACAAGATGGGATTGGGAGGGAGACAAACCATAAGTGACTCTTAATCTCACAAAACAAACTGAGGGTTGCTGGGGGGAGGGGGTTTGGGAGAAGGGGGTGGTATTATGGACATTGGGGAGGGTATGTGCTTTGGTGAGTGCTGTGAAGTATGTAAACCTGGTGATTCACAGACCTGTACCCCTGGGGATAAAAATATATGTTTATAAAAAATAAAAAATTATATTAAAAAAAAAAAGAAAATGATATGAATTAGCTTATAGGCAATTTACTCAAGTATACATTAAAATTTTTAAGTTAATGTTTAAAAAAAAAAAGACAAAAACAGAGTTGATAAAATGAGAAACTAGTTGAAAGGGGAAAGAAAGAAAAAGAAAAAGAAAAATTTAAACTGAAAGACTAAGACTCATGAGAGAAGAAATCTAATTCTATATACTGTTTTCCTCTAGTACAGGAGTTTTTCAGTTCTGAGTGATCCAAAAACTTGATATTCAGCTTATTTTCCTGCTGGTCTTCTGGGGGAGAACCTTTTTGCACTTATTCTCAAGTATCTTTGCCTGGGTGGAGTTGCACCACCCTTTGTCAGGGTGCTGGGCTCAGTGTAAGCTGCTTTGGGTTGTTTTATGTGGCTTTTGTTCTCTGAAGGCTATTCTTTCTACTTACAAAATGTGGTTGGTTTTATATTTGTAGAATTAAAATTCTTTTCTTAGATCTCAGGTTGAATTCACAGGTATTAAGAATTATTTGATAGATACCTAGCTGAATTCAAGGTACCAGATGAAATGAGGGTCCCTTACTCTTCCACCATCTTCCCTCCCTCTAGATGAGTTTTAATGTAAAGAAAGATATTGTATGAAGAGAAGTAGAAATAAAAGAATATTTTTATTTTGTTTTATTTTGCTTTTAATATGGGAAAAATAAGAGCATATTTGTATGGTGATGAGAACATTAAGAAAAAATACTAATGTAGATAACAGAAAGGAAAACTGCTGTAGTAATGTCTTTTAATGCAGAATTGGGGTAAGATCTGGTATAAAAATAAACAGATTGATTTCAGAGAGCACAGAGAGCTCATGTTCCATAATAGTTATGGGAATCCTCCAGCTCAAGTTTGAACAATATTATTGGTATTGGCTGGACCAGTGATTTGGAAAAATAATAATTGGTGTTCAGTGAATTTATGAGAGGTTGTGGTTACTTGTGATGTTAAGGAATAGCATAATACTATGAGAGTGAGTGGATGAGGGAAGGTGGAGGACAAAATCTTTGGAAAGAAAGATTTAAAAAAACTGAGAAGTCAGGTGTTCAAAGACTCATCTTACCAACTAAGATGAATACCAGTTTTAGAGAAAATAACAATGATATAAAACTAAAACTCTTACTGAAATTTGAGTAGTAGTGCCCTGGAAATCCACAAATTGAATTATTTTTACTGAACAGTTTTTACAGAGCGCATAAGGAATATTGTCTAAGGGTATAAATGGAAGGATATCTGACCCTTCTGTCTTAGATGTATCAAAAGATTCCCACCATTGCTCATTAATGGGTGCCTCACCATTTCTTAGCAATTCTATTTATCCTGCCTATGCTTTTGTAACTAGCACCTATATTATAAATTCTTAGTTAAATTTCTTGAACATGCTATCTTTTTCCTTCTGATAATTTAGTCTATAAATTGCCAGATGCTAATGTGTGAAGTAGTAATCTCTTTAATATTAAATTTTTTCCAGTAGAAATTTAGGAATTATTTGTCTATGAATGATGTAGGGAAAAAAATTTCAATTAAGTTGAAAGTTGGTTTCGATAGTCTGCCTGTTTCTTTCCAATCTTGACTGTGGCATATAATTTGGAAGCACTCCAGAAAACAAAGCATTAAGTAGATCAGAACCACATGGAGTTGTTGTGTAAGTCTTGTTTTTTAGATGTATTTCCAATACTGAAAATTAGAAGTCCCCCATCACTTCTAATTTTGTTGATTTGTGACATGCTTGAGTAATAGTTTCTTCCAAATAGCATTGGCTGATTAGGGTTGATCTGTCCTAATAATTGCAGCAAAGTCCATCCTAACTCTCATAACATTGAAGGATGTTCAACATTCACATTCTACCAGCTGATTTTTGTTCTCTATTTCCTAGAATAGTTTATTGGATGCCCCTTGAAAATCTCTAAATCTCATGTGTGTGCTTTTATTATTCAATATATTGTTGTAATTTTCATTCTTTGGTATTTTTTTTCCTTAGCATTATCATTTGTACACTATTAGTCAACCATAAAGGACTGACATTAGAATAGCAAATAAAGATAAGAAAGAAATGATCCTGTATCCAATAAACACTATATATTACTGATTATGCTCATCTTGCATAAGTAGAGTATCTAAAATTTTGGCTAAAAATATTGACCAGATGGTGGTGTAGCAATGCTCATCAGTAGAGAGTGTAGGGCACCATCTGCTTTATACATTCTTAATGGCTGAAAACTAATGATAGCCCCTCTCACCATCAGAAAATATATTTAACAGCACATAGTGTCATACTATAGAATTATTTTCCTATATTTATGTATTAATAAATGTGTATTTGGATCTATCAGAATATATACATATACATATATTTAATATATATTAAATATAACATGTATTTCATAGATAATATATTTATATTATGTATATATATATGAATATAAATGCCAAGTGGTTAGCATAAATAAATGAGGTATGAGATGGTGATTTATTACTATATATAATTATCAACAAAAAATAAATTAGGAAAGGGACAAAATACAAATTTTCTGAACACTTACTTTAAGCCAGATACTACGCTATGAATATTATGTCTGCTGTTTCATTGGATCTTTACCAAACCTCTGAATGATGGATTATGTTTGTCTGTTTATAGTTGGAAAAGAATTAAGAAATATAATATACCAAAATTACTTAGGGACTCATCTGAGATTTAGACATAGGTTCTTCTGAAGCCAAATCTCCATGTTCTTTTCATGACATCATTTGAGTTGCTTTTGTGTGAACTTCATCCAGTCCTCTAGCTACCTTGAGTCCTATGAGTTTCTACATATTTTCCTTTGATTTTGCAAGAAGAAGAAGTAGTTGGAGTAGGAGGAAGGAAGGATGGACAAGGGGGATGAGGATGAGGAAAAGGTGAGAGATATTCAGAGGAGGAAAGAAAGATATAGCTATGTCTGTGAATTTGTACTATATGAAATACAGTAATAAGGATATAGTTTTATTGATTTGGATGTGTCTTTGAATTTTGGATTTAAGTTTAAAGACTATTGGCAAATTATAACAATTTACTCATTTAAAATTTTTCTGTATGTAATAAGGTTAATGATGGCTTACATACAACTGAAAATAGCTTCTTTTTGACACATTGGAAGACATCAGACTGTTCTGAATTTGTGGACATCTTTTTCACAAGATAGAATAAATTCATTCAGCCTGTCAGCCAGTATTAGGAAGAACTGACACAAAGATTTGGAGGCAAGGGCTTAAAAAAAATAGGACTCTTGAAACCAAGAAAGGAACCCAGATATTATCCTGTGGCTAAGTTTCTGGTAATGAAAAATAAGGCAGGGATGCAGGTGCAGGAACAAGGCTGAAGTTTAGAGTGACCCACAACAAAGTTAATGATAAATGAATCACTGGATACCAGAACAAAAACCTCTATACTATTCTTTTAAAAAGGGAATGAAGGGCTTTACTCAAATTGATGGTTAAAATTGTAGAAGTTAATGGATGAAAGAACAGTACATTGGCTTTATCCCTACAGAAGTGATCATAGTCATATTTCTTATGGCTCAAGATGATTCTACAAAAGAACCCATTATAACCTATAATATAAATCAATAACCTATATTAATTCAAAATAAAAATTTTAAAATCTCAAACAAATGAAATTTATCAAGGTTTATAAATGAAAATTTAAAAAGAATTCACCAAAAAGTGTATGTAGAAATTTATACATTTTGTAGAAATTATGTACAAGAGAATGTATTCATTTTAGTTATATAAACTTTTTTTTTTCCACAAGGAAATTGGTTTTTCTCCTATTTTAACACTGTATATGTCATGGACCTTTTCAAGATGGTATTTGTGTTTACATGGCAGATTTTATTTAAAATGATATCAGTTTTTACCTACTTTTTTGATGAAAACATATAAGATTACTAAGTGCTCAAATATAAAGATAAGTATTATTTCTACTACTAAACAAATTAAAATAAATAATACCCAAGAAATAGTCATTAGATAGTAGTATTAACTTAGAATTTCTGAAGTGGATTTTTCCAGGAAGTCTTAGAAATCTATATACTGGCCAGTGCCATATTGCAAGACATATACTCAACTTGGGTATTTGATAACACTCAAAGATTCATTAAGGAGTTAGTCAAAATACAATCTGGAATATCATGAGACTTTATGGCAGTCTTTATACCATGATGTTTTCAACACAAAACTTTAGTCCTTCATTGAACATTGGTCTGGATACATTTTTTCTACCAATGATCAGTCAGAATAGGTAATCAATTCCAAACACCTTTCTCTATATCTATAATCATCTTCTGGATATATTAAGTACCCCACCCAAAATGTAATGGAAGGCAAAAACTTTTTTTCAGATATGCCAAAGATGCAAATTGTGAACTCTGTTCCTATTTTGTTTTGTTTAGTTTCCTTTTTTAAAAGACCTTGCCAAAATTCAGTCATATGCCTCTGGAAGATCTCCAGCATGCTTGTAAAAGGAAATGACAGGCATCTAGAATAATTTTTCCCTAAAGAATAGCAAAAGTTATTTCTTTAGTGTCATCAAGTAAGACGGTAATTAGTTGCAAAGCTAGACATTGTCAACATAGAGAAATTCTGCTATCTTCTAACCCTTCTAAGATAAGCCGTATTTTCCCTTTTATATTAAATAGGAAATTATCCCCCCAAAATTAAATGTATATAGGTTATTATATTGGGTTTTATACTGGATCTGGAAAGGCTAGGCCAGTTCTAGGAAAGAAGAGGTTTGTTTATGTGTGAATGTCAGATGCGATTATGATTTTCCAATGAAGGTTATAAGAAAGGCGTTAACTGAAGTAACTTTCTTTTTAGTGTCGTTTTTTGGTATCTTTGTGTATTTTTTAACATATTCTTTTTTTTGGTGTTTAGATGAATGGAGGTTTAACACTCTGTTTCTGAAATTGTTCAGCTGGTAATTTGGTCTTGTATTCATTATTTTTCTAGATATTTGGAAATAGCAATTATAAGGAAATGATAAATATGTATTACTGTGTACCAGTCATCATTTAGGTGTTTTTCATACCAAATCATAAGTGACTCTTAATCTCACAAAACCTCTGATTTTTTAAATCATAAGAACCATGAAGAGGACTGGAGGCTCAGGAATTAAAAGATTGCCTAAATTACTATACTTGTAAAAAAAAATCACCCACTTTTTGTAATCTACCTTGAATACAACAGCATACTCTTTATTAAAAAGTTCCTTCAATTATACAGCTTCTAAATATGTTTAGACATTTGCTAATCAAATAGCTGGCTTTATTTCACTTAAATTGTATGATTTTTATTGTTGTTTTCTATAATCTTACAATCCACAAACTCACTGGAAAAAATTATCCCAAATGCTTAGATAGGTTTTCAGAACTACATATATTAAGCAATTGATTGTTTACATCTCGCTGTCCTTGTTGCTTTTCTTGCTTTGCTAGTTGTTTCCCTTTGAATGAATTATTATGCTGTTGGGTCAGTTATGGTCATGTGTTAAAACCTTCCAGAAAAATGGTTAAAAAACTATTAACATATTAAAAAAGGACAAAGTATGGTAGAGAAAAGTGAAAAGATTTAGCTAACATCATACTGCAAAATAACCAGCTAAAAGAAATAGTATCTGGTCTTTGACTTTCTGTTAATTTCTTATAGAGGATTACTTTCACCCATTCTCTGTAGTGGAAAACTTCGTGTTAATGGTGATTTCTTTACCAATTGTCATAAATGAAATAGAAATAGCTTTATTGAAAAGTAAAATCACCACTCTTTTCAGGGAAAATCCTTATGCTGTTGGTTCTAAGAAATGGATCCTAATACTTTCCAAATAATCTTTGTTTATGGATACTAATGGCATTTGGGAACAATCATGCCCTTTCATTTGGCAAATAGCAGAGGTCAAAAACAAATCTTCATGGAAACATCTTCTTGTTAACATAATTGCAAAGTACTCAGTGGCTTGTAGGTTACTTTATAACTTGTGTATCCATCACAGTATTTTCATGGATACATCTCTTTAAATAGAGTTTTTTCCAAGAAATCTTTTGGCAGTCACATGGCAATGGCAAGAGTTTTATTTTTATTTTTTTTTTTTATTTTCTTAAAATATTTATTTATTTGAGAGAGAGAGAGAGTGAAAGAGAGAATGAGAGAGAGAGAGAGCATGAGCGGAAAGGTCAGCAGGAGACGCAGACCATCTGCTGAGCAGGAATCCTGATGTGGGACTTGATCCCGAGACTCCAGGATCATGACCTGAGCAGAAGGCAGTTGTTTAACCAACTGAGCCACCCAGGGCCCGCATGGCAAGAGTTTTAATCCTTTATTATCCATCCCCAGGTTTGTATTGCCCATATACTGACATTTTGATTAAAGTGTTTTTACATCTAATGGCACAGAAGGTCCTCCTTTTAGAAAAACAAAATAGTATTATAAAGGTTAGAAAGAGAAGAAGAGAGTACACAATGAATTGCAGCAGAGTGAGAGAAGTGAACAGCAATAGCAGCAAGAAGTATGGCATATGGGAGAGCAAATATTGGCAGCTTGACTTCTTTGGTTGGTAATCTTAACTTGAAGTTCACCTTGAACAAAGGAGGCACTTTACACAAGCGATATAGATGCATCATTTGCTTTAGATTAAGCAGGAAAGGACATAGAATTTTGTTTTTCAAGTTCAAATGCCTACTGTAGGTATCTCTTCTTTTTCCTCTAAATACTAGTATTAGATGATGATGTTGATGATGATGATGATGATGAAGATAGACATCTGAGAAAAAAAAGAGAGTTGATCAAATTCTTCCTTCTAGAAGAGCAGTAAAACATGAGCACATGCACATACACCTACCCTCACCCACCACCCTCCCACACAACACAGAGTGAAGAGTAAAAAAAAGCAAGAGTGAAAGAGAGAAAGAGAAATAGAAAATGGACCCAGAGCTGGTAAGCTTTTGAAGCCATCAGCTCTACAATTACTTACTTTTCTAGTAAACAGGTTTAAATGTGGTTGAATATTGAGTAGATGGGCTCCCTGACAAATCAACTCCCCTGATAAACCAGTTTTAGTATGTTGCCTGTGGGATTCACCTTAAAGTTTAGCAGTAGTTTGTTTCTTTAGCCCTCTCGACAATACTGTAAGTCATTAATTATGCCCTAATCAGTTAGTTTTTTACTTAACTTCAGTAGAATCATTTCTCTATTTCTCAACCAAACCATGGCCAATATGTTTTGTAACCTTGGTACATGATTTAATTTCTGTGAGTCTATGTTTATTTCTCTGTAAAATGTGAGAAAATTTAATTTTTATAAAAATATTATTTTATGTAATAAGTAAGATAGCATTTGTAAACTGCTTAGCATAATGAGTGACATATTAAGCATTCAATAGATTTTGGTATTGCCATAATTATTACTCTAACAACATGAAAGCTATAACATCAATCATATTTTTTCTGCTCCAGTTGTATCTCAATGTATGACCCTTCCCCACCCTAACACTTGGTAGTATAAAATAATCATTTTATTATGTCACAAATTTGATTGTTTAAGGGTTCAAAAGAGCAAATTGGATCACTTGCCTTTACTCTAACATCCCAGCTCAGAGGACATGAGGGCAGTGGTGATTCAATGGGAAGACATATTATCATCTGAAGACTCATCCGCACAGAAGTCTGGCTCCTGGACTTGAGGAATAGCCAAAACAACAACAACAACAACAACAACAACAAACAAATAGCACCTATACATATTTCTCAACATGGCTTGATTTGTTCAGAGCATGGAAATATTTATAGTAGCTCCACACAAAATTTCTCAGCAAAATTTCTACAAGTCAAATTCCACAGTACATAGAAAGAATTTAATTATGATAAATGGAGTTTTCTTAGAAATACAAGGTTGATTTATGGTTTATGAGTCAATTAATAGATTTCCCAAATGGAAGAGATTTCTGAAGAAGTTGTTGAATATTATGTGCAGAATAAAACATGTAGAATAGTGAGGAAAAATGTCCAAAGCAACCATTTAAAGGCTCTGAAAGTTAACCAAAGGCATACAACAAGTTAAGCAATATTTATTATTTGAAAAATGGTAAAGATTTTGGAAGAACAGAGATTAAAATCTTAGCTGGAGCTGTTCCCATCTCTCCATTCTACTATTACTTCCCAAAAATCATACTATTACTGACTTGGGTTGATGAAATTCATGGTTTTACTATGACTGACATGGTCCTGAATAAGCACTGCACTTTAGCTAGAGGTAAAGACTTAATTAGGACAGGGAAGAATAAAGAAACTAAGTGCTTATCAGCTAAAATTGTGACTTATTACCAATGGGGAAAACCCAGAGTTTTTAAGCCTATACTTTTAGTTATAATGAAGAGTGGATCAGTCTGAAATTTACTGAGGAACCCCAGAAATGAGAAAACAATAGAATAGTTAGATCAGCTTTCTGTATATCCTTGACTGAAAGGGGAACTAGATCTAAGATAGGCTATTGTAACATTAAAGAAAAGGAAAATTTTAAAACTAGTTGAACTTTGAAAGTATTCCTAACGTACATCACTTGGCATAGAGTAGATTGATGAGTCTTGAGCAGGTTGAGAACAATTGTTCTTATATTTCCTAAACACTAAGTTATGGAGAAACAGTGGTGATCCCTGAGAAGCCAGGCTTAAAATATAAAGTAAATATTTAAAAATCTGAACATTAGTATCAGAGCCTACACATTATAGGGAAAGATAGATTTTGCAGTTTAAATACAAGCACATTGCTGTCCATATCCTTATTGAATCTACTAGAGGTATTGGTACTACTTCTACTTCAGGAAGTAAATGAAGGACATATGCACTAGAACTAAAGATATAAGGCTATTTTTATTCATAGATGACATAATTGTGTGTATAGAAATCCTAAGCAGTTTAAGTTTTAATAAAAATAACTTCTTGAATAATAAGCCAGTTTAGCAAGGTCTTAGATTTAAAGATCAGTATACAAAAATCAACTGCATTTTTATGACCTAGAAATTAACAAGGTAAAATGAAATTTAAAAATGGAAACAATTCCTTTCAGCATCAAGAAGAATAAAACAGTTATAAATTTAACAAAAGGTAACTTCAAAATCCATGCTGAAAGAAATTAAAGTGAATAGATAGCTAAAACACATTTACAACTGTATGTTTCAGAATTGTTAGGATGGCAATATGCCCCAAATGTATGTATATATAGATTCAATGCAATTTTTAGCAACATTACAGCAGACTTTCCTCCCCTATTATTAGACATAAATATTATATGGAATAAAAAAGACTGGAATAACCAGCTCAGTTTTGCAAAAGAAGAACAAAAGTGAAATTTACCATAAAGTAACAGTAATCAAAACAGTGTGGCAAGTATGAACATGATCAATGGAACAGAAATGAATCTAAAAATAAGCCCTCACATTTAAGGTCGACTGACTTCTGACAACAGAACCATATTAATTCAATATGGATAGGATTGTCTTTTTAACAAATGGTGTTGGAATAATTGGATATTCATATGCAAATAAGAAAGAAAAAGAAAAAGGGAAAAACCTGAAAGCAAATGAACTAGGCTTCCAAATAAAAAATTAGAAATAAAATATACCCGGGGCGCCTGGGTGGCTCAGTGGGTTAAGCCGCTGCCTTCGGCTCAGGTCATGATCTCAGGGTCCTGGGATCAAGCCCCGCATCAGGCTCTCTGCTCAGCGGGGAGCCTGCTTCCTCCTCTCTCTCTGCCTGCCTCTCTGCCTACTTGTGATCTCTCTCTGTCGAATAAATAAAGAAAATCTTTAAAAAAAAAAAAAGAAATAAAATATACCTGAAGAAACTCCATGAAAGGAAGGTTTCTTCAAGATGTAAACATTTATTTAAGAATAAATTTACAATAGAGAATATAAAACAAATTTTTGGAGGTTTTTTTTGGAAAACTGAAAAAAATGAGTAAAGAAAGGGAGAAGGTATAAATAAAGTATGTAGTTTATATGTGCTCATTAATATTTATGAAATATTTCATAATAAAAAGCAGAAAAGAAAATATAATTTTTTCACAGTTGGCCTCTCAGAAAAATGTAAACTGATTTGAAAGGCAGTCAGGAGGGATTTTGTTTTCAATTTTGTTTTGGTTTTAGCAGGAATGCCTAAGAATCTGTTTTGAAAATGCTCCAGTATGAGACACTGCCTTCTCAGAAGAGCTAAAAGACTCTGAAAAAATTACCCAGTTCCAACAAATCAATAATACTTAGGTTAACCTACAAACTTTTGTTCTTGCATTAATGTTTTTGTATCAATCATAGAGACCGTATCATCATTTCTTAATCAATATATGAGACGTAACAGTATGCAGACAATTTTTCTAGCAGAAATTAATGAACAGGAAGCATGGGAAGGAAAAATAAGAAAGCAGAAAACATACAAATGTTATAGGATCAAATAAGGTCAAGGATAAAAGCCAGTGCATAAATATCAAACATATGAAGTTCAGAATTTAACTAAGAAACTGATATAAAGTATCCTGGAAAAGGCATCTGACATCTGAAGATAAATCACTTTACAGATGCATGTAATAAATGTAATCAAATTAAAATTTAAAAAAATTTATTTGACTTGACCTTGAGATCTCTGCTGTTCTCAGTGTGAGGAATTACATGAGGAGAATATATAAACTACACTCAGTAGTAACAATGCCATCAAAAGAGAAAAGTAAAAGACTTGATTTCTCCCAGCTATTTGAGAAAATAATTTTCATAAATTGGTCAAGTGGTTAGCCTTCAAAGATAATATACATAAATCAAGCAGGCTTCATCCTCTTTTCCAGATCAAGATAATATTTACACATACTGGATATTAATTTTTTCCAGAGATGTCAACCAATTACACTTCTACCTAAGGTTATAAGGGGCTTAATTCTGTGCGTGAAATTTTGCCATTTTTTGTTGGGTGAGTGCGGGTGTGTTTTCCACCCATTATCCAATTTCCTATCTTGTCTCGTGATCTAGTTTCCATACATCTACACTGCTTCCTCCATGTTTATGTAATAGTCTTAAAACTGTCATATATTTGAAAAAGGATGACAAAATGCCATGTTTGGATAATAATATGTGCACCTAAGCTTTCGGTTGTGCTCAGCGGAATTCATAGCAAATGAGGAAGCATGTGTTTTGTTAAGGGTGGGAGGAGAGAATACAAAGAAAGTTAATAACTGAGATGCCTGGATGGCTCTGTTGGTTAAAGCATCTCTCTTCCATTCAGGTCCTAATCCCAGGGTCCTGGGATGGAGTCCCACATTGGACTCCTTGTTCAGCAGGTAGGCTGCTTCTCTCTCTGCCTCTGCTGCTTCCTCTGGTTGTGCTTTCTCTCACAAATAAATAAAATCTTAAAAAAAAAAAAAGTTAATAACTGATTATAATTCTAAACAGTGTGTGTAATAGATGTTACACACTAAAGATTGAAGTACTCATTGTTGCAGCTGCAAGAATGATGGTAGATAATAACTGTTAGCTAAATATCTCCTGGTATTTGGCCTTGACTGGACAGAACTGTTTTATTCGAGGTAGCTGGTGCCCACTTCTTCAATTTTGGACAACTCCCAAGAGCTATTTCAATTCTAGCTATCTTTGTGCAATCAGGCGAGGACTTTGTTTCAACTTTATCACAATTCAATTATCACTTCTTCACAAGCCTGCATCTTTCATTTCCTTAAATATGTTGATCTCAAGAGTACTTCATAATAAACATCTTAGTTACAAATCTCTAGTTGAGTCTGCCTCGTAGGAAACCTGGACTGAGACAACTGACACCAGAAAAAGTCTAAGAAAGCAAGTTTGAAATAGCATTTTAGAGTGCAATCAACCACCAGCTTACCAGCAATGAGATCTCCATAACTGGTAGCAGATGGAACATGAATAACCCATAGTGGATGATAGTGCTACAATTTTTGATCTTCACATAGAATTTAACTGGGATGATACAATGGAAAAATGAAACAGCACATGAAACATATCAGGTGTTTGAGAAATACAAAAGAAATTGTGATGATAAAGAGTGAGGAACTAGATCATGAATATATTGGAGGGATTCAATGTAAAAGCCAAGCATACTTAACAAATTAAAGCACCTAAAGAAATTCTTATCTCCTCCAATTAGAAGATAGAAAAATATTGGGTTATAGCTCAAAACTTCATTATAAAAGTAGCAGAGCACTTGAGATATTTAAATTTTCAAAGTTCACAGTTCTTCCAGATCAAGGTAGGATCCCTGATGAAGAAAATGTGGAATACTAAGGCATGGAACAGTAATATGAACAAATATGTAACTCTTTGACTTTGCAGAAGTTGGCCCATTCATCCCTGTTAATGGCTTGAAATCCTCATTTGTTTGAAGACAAAGCAAAGGTCTCTGTCTTGCAAGACATTTGTCATCTTCAGATCTACTGTACCTTCCCTCCTGGCCACCAGGTTAATATTTAGAATTAAGGAAATACACAAGGTGATATATTCTCCTGAATTTCCTAGGGGACATTCATTGACTAAAGTTCTAGTAAGACAGAAATTGGCATCACTGAAAAGTACAGTGGTGGCTGTCCTCTGTAGGACAAGGCTTATGGTAAGAGATGTTGTTATATAAAAGGGCTCTGTTGCCATAATGGATATAAACAGTACTAAAAATAACAGAAGGCAGATGGTGGTATTTACTCAAACAAGATAGGTGCAATTATTGTAATGACTAGTAACATCAAAGAGTCATCTGGGAGCAGGGCTATCCCACAGAGAGCTGTGGAAATGGTTAATACAGCATAGTATCTGCAGAGGCAAGTTAGATGGGCCACCAACAAAGGTGTTGCTCAGTCTACAAATCCAAGTCATGTATGATTAATCAAGGTTGAACGCAACCACTTCATAAACGACACAGTTCTTTGCCTAGTATTGAGATCTAAGTTTTCAGACTCAGGACACAGTGACTGAAATATAAACAAGCTCCTTGGGAGGAATGTCCCAGTAATATCACAATGATGTATAGATAGGGTAATGGTTTCTGTGTGCGTATTGTAGAGATAGGGTAATATCTTTGCAGCCCTCCACAAAAGATACCGTTTATTTGGCTAGCTGTACACAGACAAAAGCAATATTCAAACATTTTGTAGACCATTTGGCAAAGGGTGCAGCTGATATTAATAACCAGGAACAGAAACAATACCATGGCTCCACTTTTAGAGTGGAGGCTGAAGAGGACCAGTTTTTTTTTTTTTGTTTTGTTTTGTTTTGTTTTTTGTTTGTTTAAGATTTTATTTATTTATTAAAGAGAGAAAGTGAATGAGAGAGAGCATGAGTGGGGAGAAGGTCAGAGGGAAAGCAGATTTCTCATGGAATTGGGAGCCCAATGTGGGACTCAATCCCGGGACTCCGGGATCATGAACTGAGCCGAAGGCAGTTGCTTAACGAACTGAGCCACCTAGGCACCTAAGAGAACCAGTTATTTATGGACCCAGTACGTTAGGTCAGTAGTCCCTGCAGTGGTCATATCCTATCTGCATGTGTTTAATTAGAGTAGACATGTAACTGACAGAAACCTCACATTGATTGGTGTGGGGGGTAAGGGCTATTATAGTAGGGAAAGATAAGTAGAAAATTCTGAAACTTCTAAGCAAAGGTATTAATAAATTAGATACAAAATTATATCACATTCAGGGGGTAATAATGGAAATTAGTGCCAACCTTTAAGACCTAAAGCAAGTGACAGTGGTGCTTCCTATCATTCCCATTTAATTCACTACTCTAGCCACCATAGAAGTTAGGCAGAACCCCTAAAATGATAGTAGACTATCACAAAGTCAGCTAAGTGGTATCTACAATTGCAGCTGCTATGCCACATGTATTATCTTTGCTGAAGTAAATTAACAGGGCTTCAAGTATATGGTATTTGGCCACTGAGCTGGTGTGTATCTTCTTTTCCATGCTAATCAGGGAGGAGGATCAGAAATAGTTTGCATTCTCATCAGATGGATACCCACATTTACTGTTTCATTCCAGGGCTATGTAACCTTTTTTGTCCTCTGTTATACTATCAGGGGGACCCAGAAATATGTAAATCTAAACTGTCTGAATTGGAACAGTTTATTGAATATATTTTTATTAGAACAAGATGAACACCAAGCTAGAAGTCTGTTGGAGGTTTTAGTATGACACACATACTCCAGAAAATGGGAGATAAAAACCCATGAAGATTCAAGGGCTTGCAATGTCAGTGAAGTTTTTAGGAACCAGTGATCTGTGAAATGTTAGGGCATCTTCTCCAAATAAAGAACACATTGTTGAATCCCACACCTATTCTATGAAGGAAACTCAATGCCTTGTAATCTTCCTTGGGTTCTAAAAGGCAACATACTACACACTTGTTCCAACCCATTAACTAGATCACATAAAAGACTTCACTTCGAGTGAGTCTTTGCACAGGAAAAGAGTCTGCTGCAAAACTATGCTACAGAGCAAATGGCCCTGCTGCTTGAACATATGGCATGGACAATGAATTACAGTTGCACTACCATTCCATTCAGGAATGATACTGAACAGCGGAGTGAGGAAAATTTCTCCTAAAGACAGAGCTTTGGGTAAGGTACCTGATCATCTACTTTTTTTATAGCAATAAATGGGTTGGTTTGTCAGGGGTCTGAAAAATATTGGAAGATCAGGAAAATGAGAGATATTAGATTCCTAGGGCTGCCATAACAAATTAGCACAAACTGGGCCACTTAAAACAACAGGAATTTATTCTCTAACAGTTACAGGAGCTTGAAGCCCAAAATCAAAATGTCAGCAGGATCAGACTTGTCCTTGAGGCCATTGGGGAGAATGTGACGTTTTTTCAGCTGCTAGTGGCTATTTAAATAATCTCTGCCTTCCTGGTCACATTGTCTCCTCCCTGTGTCTATCTTCTTTGTCTGTCTTTTCTTCTGTGAATCTCTCATGGGGGTGCTTACTGAATATAGGGCCCACACAGATAATCCAAGACAGTGTCCTCATCTGAAGATCCTTAACTTAATCACATCTGCAGAGACTCTTTTCACAAAAGGTAATACTCATAGATGTTCAAGCTAAGTCCTTAATATAATACTATCTCTAGAGGAGACTGGTGACAAGATGACTCTATTAGATCCCTTAAATCCTGGAGAGGTCAGTAATCTTTTTGACTGCCATTAGCTTATATTCCAATTAAAGGTTTGCATTTCCTGAATTCAGGGCCTTAGCCAGTATTCTCTCCAATATCATAAAATGTGTTGTCTCTCCTGTCATGTAATTGACCCTGCATAATGTAACTCAGATTATGGGATTTATTTTACTGCAAAAGAGATATAGATGTGGCCACACAATCATGGAATCCACTAGTCTAAACCTGTACTACACTTCCCAGAGGCTGCTCATTTTTTAATAGTCTGTTCAAAGCACAATGGAAACACCAACTTGAAGAGTATATTATATGACTTGAGGTGTTCTTGTAGGCACAATTTTAAAGTAGCCCTCAAGATTCTTGTCTTGTATTGTATAAGCATAATCCTAAGAACTGAAAATATGATGCCTTTTACTCCCATGATGATGACCCCTATATTACAAAAGGAAATTTCCATATGTAATTGAGGTGCAAAAACACTTTACTATAAGAGAGACTATCCACATAGGTTTGACAAATGTGTGAGGCCTACAAATCTGGATCTAGTGATCAGAGATAATAGGAAGTCAGAGATTCAAACATAAGAAGAATTTGATATGCCATTATTGACTTTAAGATGGAGGGGGCCACATGGCAAAGAATGTGGTAAAAGCAGGAAAGGAAATAGTAAACTCAGTTCTACGACCAGAAAGTGAATTCTGCTAATAGTAAGAGTCATCTTGAAATAAGATCTTTCCTCAGAACCTCTAAATGAGAATTCAGTGTCCCCAGAGAGTCCACAGATATTCACCAAAAGGCCCTCTGATCCAATTTGAGAATTTCTGGAACTCTTGGGTTTTTCTATACTTAAAACAAAATGGTGTGAGCTTTCCCGAGTTACTTCTCATAGGTCCTGGGCAGTCCGAGCCACACCATGTCCTGAAACTGACCAGATAAAGCTATCATTCGGGACAGAACCTAATACTGAGGAGAGGAATTGCATTGAAAAAGAAGAGGGACAGTAAAAATAAAGAAAAAAAGGAGGTCTAGATAAACATGGAAGAGAACAGAGCCAGGAAATCTCAGAAAACAAGTTGCTATATTTTTAAATATATCTCCACAATAGCATAATTGAAACTATGTGAAGTTAGAAAATCTATTATGAACCTTTTAAAAGTTTAGATGAAATAATTTTGTTAAAAGATGAGTAATGGGGCTGTCTGGGTGGCTCAGATGGTTAAGCATCTGCCTTCAGTTCAGGTCATCTCTGAGTCCTGGGATTGAGTCCCATGTTGGGCTCCCAGCTCAGCAGGGAGCTGACTTCTCTCTCTCCCTCTGCCTCTTCCTCTGCTGTGGTCTCTGAGTCTCTCTCTATCTCCCAAATGAATAAATAAAGTATTAAAAAAAAAAAAAAAGGGGGCAATGGAGGAGAAGCTGGGTGGCTCAGTTGGTTAAGTGGCCAACTCTTGGCTTCAGCTCAGATCAAGATCTCAGGGTCATGAAATTGAGCCCCATGTTGGGCTTCATGCTGAGCATGAGTTCTGCTTGAGATTCTCCCTCTTCCTCTCCCTCTGCCCCCCACTTGCATGTGCTCTCTCTCTCTCTCAAATAAATTAATCTTTTTAAAAAAATATGCAATGGAGAAAATGAATGTCAAATTAAAAAAAAAAAAAAAGAATAGAGGCAGAATATCACTGCTATAGTCGATGATAGTGTGCCAGAGAACTATGCCTACAAAACAGATCAAAAGTATAACCTACTATTTCTAAGTGAGATAAAGTATAATAAGAAAAATATGATATGAAAAAACAAAATACTTTTCAAAAATTAAAAAAAAAAAAACAAAAAAACAAAACCTTTATCAATGATGTAAAATAACAGGTATGAATTAAAAATACAAGAAAAACAATTCACAGTTAAATTCTGAATTAGAAGAAACATAAGAGCAAATAAAATAGATAATCCCTTAAGATAAATAGAAAGTAAAGGAGAGGAAATTTTTTAAAAAAATTTAAATAGAATTAAAGTTTTTTTAAAGTGAAAAATATGCAAAGCATTCAATAAACAACATACGGATTATAAGAATCCCTGAAGAATCAACAGTACATTAAAAAGATTATTCACCACGACCAAGTGGGATTTATTCCAGGGCTGCAAGGTTGGTTCAACATCCGCAAATCAGTCAATGTGATACAACACATCAATAAAAGAAAGAACAAGAACCATATGATACTTTCAATAGATGCTGAAAAAGCATTTGACAAAGTACAGCATCCCTTCCTGATCAAAACTCTTCAAAGTGTAGGGATAGAGGGCACATACCTCAATATCATCAAAGCCATCTATGAAAAACCCACCGCAAATATCATTCTCAATGGAGAAAAACTGAAAGCTTTTCCACTAAGGTCAGGAACACGGCAGGGATGTCCATTATCACCACTGCTATTCAACATAGTACTAGAGGTCCTAGCCTCAGCAATCAGACAACAAAAGGAAATTAAAGGCATCCAAATCGGCAAAGAAGAAGTCAAATTATCACTCTTCGCAGATGATATACTATATGTGGAAAACCCAAAAGACTCCACTCCAAAACTGCTAGAACTTATACAGGAATTCAGTAAAGTGTCAGGATATAAAATCAATGCACAGAAATCAGTTGCATTTCTCTACACCAACAGCAAGACAGAAGAAAGAGATATTAAGGAGTCAATCCCATTTACAATTGCATCCAAAACCATAAGATACCTAGGAATAAACCTAACCAAAGAGACACAGAATCTATACTCAGAAAACTATAAAGTACTCATGAAAGAAATTGAGGAAGACACAAAGAAATGGAAAAATGTTCCATGCTCCTGGATTGGAAGAATAAATATTGTGAAAATGTCTATGCTACCTAAAGCAATCTACACATTTAATGCAATTCCTATCAAAGTACCATCCATCTTTTTCAAAGAAATGGAACAAATAATGCTAAAATTTATATGGAACCAGAAAAGACCTCGAATAGCCAAAGGGATATTGAAAAAGAAAGCCAACGTTGGTGGCATCACAATTCCGGACTTCAAGCTCTATTACAAAGCTGTCATCATCAAGACAGCATGGTACTGGCACAAAAACAGACACATAGATCAATGGAACAGAATAGAGAGCCCAGAAATAGACCCTCAAATCTATGGTCAACTCATCTTCGACAAAGCAGGAAAGAATGTCCAATGGAAAAAAGACAGCCTCTTCAATAAATGGTGCTGGGAAAATTGGACAGCCACATGTAGAAAAATGAAATTGGATCATTTCCTTACACCACACACAAAAATAGACTCAAAATGGATGAAGGACCTCAATGTGCGAAAGGAATCCATCAAAATCCTTGAGGAGAACACAGGCAGCAACCTCTTCGACCTCTGCCGCAGCAACATCTTCCTAGGAACAACGCAAAAGGCAAGGGAAGCAAGGGAAAAAATGAACTATTGGGATTTCATCAAGATCAAAAGCTTTTGCACAGCAAAAGAAACAGTTAACAAAATCAAAAGACAACTGACAGAATGGGAGAAGATATTTGCAAACGACATATCAGATAAAGGACTAGTGTCCAGAATCTATAAAGAACTTAGCAAACTCAACACCCAAAGAACAAATAATCCAATCAAGAAATGGGCAGAGGACATGAACAGACATTTCTGCAAAGAAGACATCCAGATGGCCAACAGACACATGAAAAAGTGCTCCATATCACTCGGCATCAGGGAAATACAAATCAAAACCACAATGAGATATCACCTCACACCAGTCCGAATGGCTAAAATCAACAAGTCAGGAAATGACAGATGCTGGCGAGGATGTGGAGAAAGGGGAACCCTCCTACACTGTTGGTGGGAATGCAAGCTGGTGCAGCCACTCTGGAAAACAGCATGGAGGTTCCTCAGAATGTTGAAAATAGAACTGCCCTATGACCCAGCAATTGCACTATTGGGTATTTACCCTAAAGATACAAATGTAGTGATCCAAAGGGGCACATGCACCCGAATGTTTATAGCAGCAATGTCCACAATAGCCAAACTATGGAAAGAACCTAGATGTCCATCCACAGATGAATGGATCAAGAAGATGTGGTATATATACACAATGGAATACTATGCAGCCATCAAAAGAAATGAAATCTTGCCATTTGCGACAACATGGATGGAACTAGAGCGTATCATGCTTAGCGAAATAAGTCAAGCAGAGAAAGACAACTATCATATGATCTCCCTGATATGAGGAAGTGGTGATACAGCATGGAGGCTTAAGTGGGTAGGAGAAGAATAAATGAAACAAGATGGGATTGGGAGGGAGACAAACCATAAGTGACTCTTAATCTCACAAAACAAACTGAGGGTTTCTGGGGGGAGGGGGTTTGGGAGAAGGGGGTGGGATTATGGACATTGGGGAGGGTATGTGCTTTGGTGAGTGCTGTGAAGTGTGTAAACCTGGTGATTCACAGACCTGTACCCCTGGGGATAAAAATATATGTTTATAAAAAATAAAAAGTTAAAAAAAAAAAAAAAAAAAAGAAGAATCCCTGAAGAAGAAAATCAAAATAAGGTAACAATAAATATTTAAAGCTATAAGATGAAAAAACATACAACATACTTTGGATTAGAAATGTAGAAAGATCAACAGCCAAACATATTTTTGCAAAATTATTGAACTTTAAACAAAACAAAAATTACTTGGTCAACCAAGCAAAAAGAAAAAAACAACTTACAATGGTAAGCAAATTGGATTGTCATCAGACATTTTGGCAGTAACACTTTATGCTAGAATGATGAAATATGTGAGCCAAGAATTTTACACAAGAAAAACTGACAAGTGTTAAGGATGCAAATTGTTGTCAATATCCAAGAATTTAGGGAATGGAGCTCTAGTAAGCACCTCTTGAGAAATCAACTAGAGAACAAGATGCATAAAAGCAAACTAATTGGAAAAACATCAGTTTAAAATTCTAGGCTTGGAGGTAGGGATTTAAAAAAATTCACTTGTAAAAGTGACACTACAGGAGAATCAAAAAAGAATGTATAGTTTGTAATGGTTCAATATTCAGACAATGTAAATAAAGTACAACTACTAAAATATAGGGCACATGGAATACATTAAAAATAATGTTTTCACTAATAATTATTGCTCTTGATGATAATAACATTCTGATGCTAGTGATGTTTAATATATGTTAAAGTAAATGGACTATCCTATCTTTCCCTTTTTCCTTAAAAATCAGGATAAGCTTTGTAGAAGAAAGTATGTATGCAGATATAGTAAAGAAGAAGTAAAAACCCTCAGGTCCTATATTTTAACTGGTAGCATGATTGATTGGTTGATTGATTAACTGAATATATCTAATAGGCAGACTTCTAAGATGACTCCCCATGATACCAGCCTCTTGGTATTCATTGCAAGTTACTCATGAGTAACTTGCTTCTGACAAACATGATGGCAACACTGAAGGATTTTAGTTCTGTTATTACAGTACAAAAGATTGTAGCTCCATCTTGCTGGGAGACCACAGCTTTCTCAGCTTGTATGCTTTTTTTTTTTTTTTTAAAGATTTTATTTATTTATTTGACAGAGATAGATTACAAGTAGGCAGAGAGGCAGGCAGAGATGGGAGGAAGCAGGCTCCCTGCTGAGCAGAGAGCCCGATGTGGGACTTGATCCCAGGACCCTGAGATCATGACCTGAGCCAAAGGCAGTGGCTTAACCCACTGAGCCACCCAGGTGCTTTAATGAAAAATACTGCCAGTTCGAAGGGGGAGAGAATTCAGGGTAGCCTCCATCCAAAGCTGAGCTAAGAACTGGAACCATCAGTCCAACCGATGAGGAACTGGAACCATCAGTCCAACCGATGAGGAACCGGTTCTGCTAACACTATGTGAGACTAAAAATGGATCTTCCCCAGTTGAGTCTTCAAATGGGCCGTCAGCCCTAGCCAATACTTAGATTATAACATCATAAGAGATCTTGAATATTGTACCTCTAAGGCCCAACATATGGTCACTGTTCTGGAAAGTAAGTGAGTATATTAGAGTATATTAGAGTATATTTTTAAAATGTGCATGATATAAAGAATTATTGGCTTTCAATTTATTTAAGATTAGATTTAATAGTTTAAGGTTGCTAATGGAAAAATTTGAAAGTTAGTTCTGAATTAACTATCCTCTGGAAATCATCAAGTATAGTTTTTGTGTTAAAAAAAAAAAACTATTATTACTGTATGGATAAAATTATTACCCAAAGTACATGGTTGTCTGGTGAAATCTTTCAGCTAATTATGTCATTACGAATTCCTTTCAGATTTGTGGAACAGATAATGCCTCTTGGCATTATCTTATAATTTGTAATTATAAGGCACTTGAATATAAGAATTCAATGACTGATGGCTCATCAGTTAGTCTGAAAGGAGGTCTGGAGCTGAGAAGTGAAACTAAAGGAATGAGTATGATTTACAGATGACCAGTTGCAGATAGGGGACACAAATTATCCCATGACAACTCCCAAGTGATTTAGTCTTCTGTATGAATTTAAATAGAAGGTAGGATATAGAGATCCTATGACTTCTTAGTATTTTATATATAGTAATTTTTCCTTATTAGTAGGACTAGAAACAGTTTGGTTAGGTCATTATTAAACCGAACCTTAGTTTTTCTTTTCCTACCCTGAGCAAGTAATGATTGAAAAAGCACTTTTCCATTAACACCAAGAATTTGAAGATGGTGATGTTGGAAATGCACAGCTTTTAAAGAGAATAATTGATTTACAATTAAAAGTAAAAGATGTATGGTAATTTTACCAAATAAAAGTCAGACACATTTATTTTCTCTTAACCCAAGTTAACTAGTAGTTTTACTATTTGGAAATATTTTTATATTTCATGGAATTTAGATGTTATTGATTACAAGAGATTTTTAAGAAAAAAATACTGCCATTTAGAATTTAAAACAATTATAAAATTCTTTCTCATTTCAGACATGAAAAAAGTGGGAAAATGTGAATTATAAAATATTATATGAGTTACTAAATCAGTAAGGACATAGATATGAACTAGAATGTTCCATAGTGAACATAGCAGAAGGCCCTGCTTTTCTGCTTCTGTTTGATGCAGCCCATTCTATTATCTTCTAGGCACAATGAAAAAACAAATAACAAACAAATACAAACTTTCACTCCTCTTGCTTTAGTAAGTAGAAAATACTAAGTGAGACATTCTCCATTTTCACTAAAAAATGCCTATCTTTCCAATATTAAATGAAATCCTAGTTACTTGGAATATAATCTGGCAGTAAATGACAGAAAGCTGCTGTCATCTTACCCATGCCTCATATAGACAATTATTTTCACAAAGATATGCAAAGCTGTCTTCTTTACAGAGATGGATGCTCATGAGATCTAGGTTCTTCTCCTTTGAATAGGGAAGGTGAGCCCTACTTTCTATGGCCCTGCACTAAGAGCAAGATAGAGAATCCAGCCATTCAATAATTTTAGTGACCCATGAAAACTGAATATTGGCATGAGGGAATTTTTTTTTAATTTATTAATTTGACAGAGAGAGAGAGAGTGATCACAAGTAAGAAGAGCAGCTGGCAGAGGGAGAGAGAGAAGCAGGCTCTCTGCTGAGCAGGAAGCCTGATGCGGGGCTGAATCCCATGACCCTGGAATCATGACCTGAGCTGAAGGCAGCTGCTTAACCAACTGAGCCACCCTGGTGCCATATATATATATCTCAGATTGAAGATAGTCTTGGGCAAATGAGTTTATGAAGGTTGTTATGAGGGATGGATTTTAAGTAAGAAAAGCTCTAGGTCTTCCCCTTAAAAAAGGGTTGATAAATTTCTGAAGTATTCATTGGCTTGTGCTGCCATAGCAATGTAATACAGATTGGATAGATTAAATAATTTATTTCTTCATGATTCTGAAGACTAAAAGTCCAAGATCAAGGTGTCAGCTGGGTTTATTTCATCTGAGCATCTTTTTCTTTGGCTTTAATGACTATTTTTTCTCTTTGTCTTCACATGGTCTTTCCCCTATGCATATCTATAACTATCCCTCAAAATAATGAACTGCTTAAAATATAACTTATGAGAATTTATACTAGTTACCAAGCATGTTTAGATATAGCCTTAATAAAAACGTGTACTGGCAACAGACCTCTGGGAGAGGATGATATATGTCCTTGAAGCCAAGCAGCTGGGACTGCCAGCTCCCTTAGGATGGAATGCCACCTGCTTCATTTTTCCATTATCTCCCCTATCCCAGAGAGCGTCAACAGTTAGTCAACCCTTTCGTTTGAGCTTGCTCACTGTAGATCATGTACTATGTGACCAGACATGTTTTGCCTTTCTTCTTAAGCATGTACAAGATTCATGGTCAATGTGTAATCTACTCCAGCTTCTTTGTTGGTTATTATTCACTTTATAATAAATATGAGACTCAGGAGTTGTTCGAGGCAATAGTCTTCTACTGTTAACCCTGACTCCCATTCTCTTGCAGTTGACTTGTTGGTGCCTCATTCTTCTCCCGTGTGCCGTCAGGAGGTGGCAAATATCTGTGTTTTAATTTATTTTTATGAGGACACCAGTCATATTGAATTAGGACCCACCTATATGACCTCATTTCATGTTAACTACTCTTTAAAGGCCTTATCTCTAAATATAGTCACATTCTGAAGTACTAGGGGTTAGGACTTCAATATGTGAATTTGGCGGGGGGGGGGGGGTGGAATGAGAGGACACAATTCAGCCTACAACAAACCCCAAGGATTTTAGTCTTCTAAATGAATTTAAAATTATAGAGCTCATAGGAATTACACAGCCAGTAATTCTATCACCATGGTCTTTGGCTCTCAAGCTCGAAGTTATTGTAATATCTTTCTCTTATCAAACTATTTGAGAGCTTTTGAGCCAAGGTATTCTGGGCTTAGAGATGGAATGTATCTTTAGTGGGGCTGAATACTCTGGAAGGGAAATCTAGGAATCCTTAGATATCCTCCATATAAATCAAAAACAACACCTGGAAATATAAAATATATTATTCCATCTTGGCACCAAGATTCTGGCTGCTAAATTTACAAGTGCACCAAGAGATTTGGTAGTAGCAATATGGACGCAGATGTAAAATTAAATCAATTCAATGTCACAAATACTGGGTTATTTTCCACTGAATGCTCAATTCAAATGAAAGCAGCTGTCTAGTTGCTTAATTTCAAAAGGTCAGTTGCTCAATAAATTCCTAGGAAAGAGAGTGAGGAAGATCTAAGTAAATGAATAAGAAATGATTTGGAACTCTGAAAATATTTCCTTAAATGTATATATAAAATTTATCTGTTTGGATGTGAATGCCTAAATATTGGTTGGTATAATACTTTATTAAAAAAAAATATACTTAGTAAAAGAATAGTATTTTTAGATAGCAAATTCCTGACTACCATGAGCCAGCTTTATGGAAGTCTAGGGGAATTAAAGTTCTAAAACGTGAATTATATTAGTAGCAATTCCTCACGTTGCTAGATTTACTTTAAAACACAGTGTTGATATCAAAGATCTTCTTTGAAATACAAAATTCCCTATCTTTCTGAGTTATTATTCTTTGATATATTTAAGGCAGAACAGGTCTGCCATATTTATCATATACCATCTGATTTTTTTTCTTGAGAAAATTATGAGACTTTCTAGGAAATAGAGCTGTCTTACTTTATTTTTGCTCTAAATGTTAATTTACCTTTCTATCAGTACCTCTGATAAGAGTACTTCTGTGTTTACTATTGTAGCTTCTGATACTTGCCTGCTACAATAGATGGGACATTCAGATGAGATAAGGTTGAAAGACTAAGATAATTGGGTTTTCTTAAAAACCTAATTCTCGAGTGTTGTTTCATCATCACAGTTTCTCACTTCAGAGGCTTGCTTTCTTCATAGCCAAAAATCATACAATTACCCTTTTTCTCTATAGAAAAGAAGTGAGATAAAATAGAGGCTTGGGGAAATTTAATTAAAAGGAAATTTTAAGACTGTTCAGCTCAGTAATTGTCCAATTATACCATAGGTTAGTATCAGAATCTGATTTAAATGCAAGTTTCCTGACTCCCTAATCACTGATCCTAATATTTTGCTATTCTTTTTTGTTTGTTTGTTTAATATGGCCTGCACCAATATTTTCCCCACTTTATCAAGATAAAATTGACATTTAAGAGTATATGAATATAAGTTGTGCAACTTGTTGATTTCATGTATTTATAGATTACAAAATGATTACCACCTAGCATTAGTTATTTTAATTGATCTATTGTGTTTTTATCATGCTTTACAGTTTATAAGGGAATTTTCATACATTCTCTATACATTGCTTTATTCTATCTTCAAAATGACCTCTGCAACAGATGGGAAATATTTTAACGATTGTATGTTATTTACAGATAACAAAACTCAATCCAGGGGATATGAAGTGATTTGAGGATTACATAGGAAAAAATATATTCAAGATCAGACCCATGCCAACTTAGTATAGAGTTTTGATCATTCCTACTACCATCAGTTTAGTGTCTGACATTATTTCCTGGCCACATACCTGGACCTTCACAAACCAATACAGTTGGAATCTCTTATAATTTCATTTTAGTGTGCCCAGCCAACAATGCTGATTCAGTTATGATGCTACCATTGTATTACACATGTGCTATAGAACAACTCCTACAACCATTGGGGCATAGGCAAGTTTATATTCTGAGTAATTGAGTTTTGATTTACATAAATTACATTTAGCATACTGCCCACCCTCCTTAGTAAGACATATTGTGAAGGAGTAAGATTTATTTTGTTTTATTGTGTTTTCTCCAGGCAAATCAATAAGAATGAATAGAAATAAAATTCAACTTCTTCATGAGTACAGTTGGTTTCTTTTTCAGATTTTCATGTCTTTTTTTTTCTTTCATTTCCTTTTCTACTCTCAAGAAAAACCACCTAGTCAATAAATACTTGTTGAGCATCATTTATTTCCAAGGCATATGTTATATCTTGAGAATATCTCTGTGGTGAGAGTAGAATTTTTGTCTATAGTGACTCTATTGGTTTTGTAGTGCTGGTAGAACCAGCAAGACAGGCAATTAGATAGGGATTATTTCTAGGAGACAACTCATGGTCCAATAGATTTGTTCACTTTCAGTGGTAGAGTGATAAAAGGAACTTAACTGAAAACCAGGATGTCTTTGTTTTAGCCCTGACTTTATGATGGTCTCCTTGTGAAGCCATAGAAATGTCCATCCTTGGACTCTTCTAGCATTTGACTTCTGAAGATTTTTGATAAAATACTCTGGGGAATCCTTAGCTCTTCTAAGGCATCATGATTTATGTTTTCCTTGTTGCCCTTGGTGCTTGAAATCTCTAAATCCTTTTATTTATTTTTTTTAATTTCTTGTCAATTAATCAACTGGTTTAAAGGAAGGAAGAAGGAAGGAAGGAAGGAAAAGAAATAAAGAAAGAAAGAAAGAAAGAATAGAGAAAGAGAGAGAGGAGAGTACGAGACAGGAGAAAAAAGAAAAAAGGAGAACAGGTTAGTCATTGCCAATGAGTGGATTCCTGGAGGGTAGGGACAGCCTGCTTGGCTTGCCATAACTTCAGCTTCCATCACTTGGCCTGGGACATAGTAGGTGCTTGATATTGACCAATATATGAAGAAAGAATGAGTCAGCTGATATACATTACAGTTTACCCCAATAAACTTTATTTTACCTTATATTTTACATGAGTAAACTATTTTATATGAGTACTGATACACTAATGGCATAACTGGGTGGTCAGTTTGGTTAAGTCTAAACCTTGTACAGAACAGGAAAAGTACAGCTCAGCGATGTATCCTGGAGTGAGCACCTATGCATCCACCACTCAGAGGGAAAATGAAGCCCCGTCAACACTCTGGAAGCTACTCTATGCATCCATCCAGGCATAGAGGCTACCGTTCCCTCGTCCCAGAGATAACCGTGATTCTGAATACCAGGACAATTACTTTTCTATTTTTCTTTCCCATCAAAGCATTGCAGTTAATTTTGCATATGTTTTGAACTTTATATGAATGGACAAATATAGTATATTCTCTTGTGTGTGGCTTCTGTTGCCCAACATTATGTTCATGAAATTCATTTGTGTTGCTGCATAGCTATAATTTGTTCATTTTCATTATAGAATTCCAACATGTGAATGAATATAGTACAATTTACACATTTACTGTTAAAGGATATTTAAGTTTACAGTTTGAGGCCAATAGAGACAGATGCTGCAAACATTCTTGTACATGACTCTTGGAGTAACATTTCCTTTGGATACAGAACAAGAGTAAAATGTGTTGGCCATGTTATAATGTACTTTTAGTTCAGTATTTAAAGAGTTTTCCAAAATAGTTGTGCCAATCTGTGATTTTCCCAACTGGTGAATGAGAGTTACTATTGTTCCATACTTTTGCAATATTTTGTATTGTTTTCTGGGGCTTTTTGTTTGTTTTGTTTTTGTTTTTCTTGTCATTCTAATGGATGTATAGTGATATCTCATTGTCTTATTTTATAATCTATAATTAGATGTGGTATAGGTATGCTTTTCATATGCTATTTGATGTATGAGTTGTTGATTTAGATCTTTTGCTAACTATTTAATTGGGTTACTTGGAGGTTTTTTAATTGAATTTAAGAGCTCTCTGTATATTTTGAATACACACATTATTTATAATACCAGTTTTGCAAATATTTTTCTCCTAAATCTCTGGTTTATTTTTCTAAAATCTTAAATTTTCAATAATCTTATACAGTTTTTTTGCTTAGAATTTTGTACATTCTTTGTTAGATATATTCATATCTGTTTGATAATTCTGTTATAAGTGATATTATTACAGATTTATGGGTCTACAGAAATGCAATTACATTTTATACATTTATCTAGTATAATTGCTAATAATTTATCTGTAGATTTTTGTTCATATTAACTTTGTGTTAGTTATTACCCTTATACTAGCTTCATAAAACTGTTTTAAGGTTTTCACTTTTACTCTCCTATTTTCTGGAACAATATATATAGTATTTTGATTATTTGGTCTTTGGATACTTGGTAAAATTTCCTAGGAAATTATCCAGATTTGGACTTTTTTTTTTAATTGCTTTTGAATTCCGTCTGTGGAAATTGTTTGATTTCGACTTTCTACCTCTACTAGGATAATTTTTTCAAGCTGTATCTCCCTACAAAATTATTCACTTCATCTGATCTTGGTTTCCAAATTAAATAATTATACAAAGTAGTCCATTATGATTTTGAAAATCAATGATTTTGAAATTTTGAAAATTTCATCTCTTTTAATGCTTATTCTTCCCATATCATTTATTTTGTATTTCTTTCTTTCTTTTTTTCTCTTAAATAAACTTTTATTGTAGAAAAGAAATTCATTTGTAATAATAATCTCTTAAAAGGCACCGGGACTGCCTTGTCCTTTTATTTTTGGACTGTGTCTTTGCTGTATGGTTTCCAGGTAGTACAAAACTCTTGTCTTTTTCCCAACTGTGAATTAGTTAAAAGGTGAAACTTTTAATTGTGGAGATGGTAGTGTTAAACTTAAAAATAAAATAACCAATAATTTTACTAACAACATGAGCTTATTCCGGAACAGCAGAGCAATTGCTATTTGGGAAAAGCAAATTGTGGTGAACCATAGGCGAATTTAAAGAGACCAAAGGAAAGCCAGCTTTTATTGGATTTTAGAAAGAAATTGGAGAGGGTTGTTTTAAACAAAAGTTCATTGGAAAAGAAGATGAGTTCAAGGTTGTTGATGGTTTCTGTGGTTACAAACAGTGATCAGTGCTTTGTGGCTAAGGGCAGGGAGGGATCTTCCTTCTTCTTCTTAAAAGCAGGAGATGAAATTCCTATGTGAAAAATGTCCTCCCTTACAAGATTTCTCAAATCTTCCTTTTTGCTGCTGGCTATGCAGGTTGCGATAGTGATATATGTGTGAGAGATGAGGAGCTTCAGGGCTTCCCAACTCCTTGCTCACATTTCCCCCTTTTGATCAAAATCTTGACTCAAAAAACATTCCTGATCAAGATTCAGGTGTTCCACATTTAGTGGTTTTATCCCTTGATGAGAGAAAGGACCTATGCTGGTTGTCCTGTCACACATGAGAAGGAATGTGCACAGGTTGGAAAACATTGAGGCCACGGTGGAGTTAAAAGAAAGGTAGAGGAGACACCTCTCAGGCATTTTTCATCTAAAGTCTATTTCTTATCAGGGTCGTAAACACTAAAGTTCACAAAGTGCTGAGTTAGCATCACTCTGTTGGGTACATTGTTTCTGCAAAGGTTTCACAAGCAATAAGTACAGAGCATAAATATGATTATAGAAAATAAGTTGAGGAGCAGAGTGGCAACACCAATTTATCTAATAGTCTTAAACCTAGGAGCCTAAACCTGAAGGTAACTAACAACCCATAGGTTGTTAGATATAGTTCATTGTAGCTAATGTGCTTGTTCTATGATATTATGCAATTGGGCTTCCATTTCTCCAGAGCAATTTAGCCATGCAACAGATGTTATTCACTATTACATAAATACCTCCTTGTTCAGCAAGTAGATGATCAGGGGCCATGCAATTATCCACAAATACTTTAGCTAATGAAACAAGTGACCATTGCTAGGCTGTTATTGCTTTGGTTGTGAAGTCTGCTAGCTCTCTTAATGTTAGGGGAAAATTTTTGGTCATGTGTTCATTGGCATTTACTCTGATTCATCAGCTATCTAAATATTCACATGCTTTTGGGAAGTGCTCCCCACTGCTAAAGAAATGAAACCAAGTTGAGTATAGAGGACTCCAGCTAAGGTCTGGTCATCAACAGATTTATAAGATAGAATTTTCTGGTTGACCCTCTCAAGCTGTTTGGTTAGAAGAGCTGGGATGACATTCTGTGAAAAGCTATTTCTTCCTAAGTGTTTTTTTCTAGAAACATCACAAAAAGGTATAAACCTGCTTGTATTGTCCTTGTAGTGCAGAGGAACAGGTTATATTTAGGTGAGGAAAAGACCAGAGGGAGCAAAGGCCATATGATTGATAAAGGGGGAGGTGTTTAGTTGAGCTAGTGTGTTTATAATGCGAAAGACTGAAACAAAGTAGAGAGACACATGGTCATAACAACCTAATCCAATAGATAAGTAACATCCATAGGCATGTGGGTATAATAGGCAGTGTCATTTGGGACGAAAGATGAATTAGTTGCAGATAAGACCAAGGGGTATCCAGAATAATGAACAGATTAGAGTTTCTGGTGACTGACCTACAGTCAGATTTCCCCCTTTTGCAATAGACTAAGAAATATGGATAAGAGCACTGTCTCTCTAGAGAAAGGGAAAAAACAAAAACAAAACAAAAACAAAAACAAAAAAACAACCAAGGTAAGAATCAGCAACAAGAACAAGATATGCAGGCCTGGTCCAATTATGTTTGGAAAGCTTTCTGCTTCAGGTATCATCTATTTCAGCTCCTGGAACTCTCTACTTTCAGGTCACCAGTGCAGGTCCAGTTTGGATTTAGTCCCCATTTTTAAGTGTGATACATGAACCCAGGACTTTATTCCCTGGAGTCTGGCAGCACAAGTGTTGGTTAACAGTACCTGAGAGGAGTCTTTTCCAACAGAGTGGAAAGTCTTTTTGGAGATGTCTTTTCTAATAGATGAAGTATCAGGTTGCCGGGTGTGATATTTGAGATCTTTGTCTCCTTGGATCACACTGTGACAGACTGTTATACTAAAGCATGGCTATTTTCAATATAAACAATTGGGTCTTTATGGTATTGAAGTTTATGTCCTCTTTTATCAGCAATGGATCAAAAGAAGCAGGCACTAGGCCCATTGGGGGTTCTGTTACCAAAAAAAAAAAAAAAAAAAAAAATGTCTTATTGAACTCACACAAATATATATATTGTCATGAAAAATAAAAATATTTAATAAGAGTTTCAGAATTCTAGGGGGATTTGGTAGGGAGAAGATATATTTAAACTTTTATTGTAAAAATACATTTTCCCAAATCTCTGTGAATTATAAATAGTTCAAAAGAGAAGAGAAAAGTGGTCTTTTAATCTGAAAAACGAAACATTAAACAATTAATTTTCCATTAGAACTTTAGAAATTCTTAGCCAGTTCAGTGTTACAATCTTAAATTTATCAAAACCTAAAATCATTATAGAATACTTACCAAAGTCTTTTTCATGAATTTCTTCTAAAGTGAAGCACTGGAAATAATAATTGTATATAAATGACATAAGTCATAAAAATAGAAATAGTTGGAGATCTGATGAGAATTTATTATGATGTCATTGACAAGGAAATTTGGTTATTTCTGTGGCATACAACATTTAAGATAGAATTATGACTGATAACATCATACCACACATATCAGACTTTTAGAAATTTTATATAATCTCTAGGATATTTATGTTAATAACATATATCCATACAAATATAATCTGAGAAGATTTAGCATCACTTATTTGACAATGCTTCCCATGTAACTTAACATACTAAATAAGCCTAATTATTTCAACATCTATTTTTTTATAATGAGAGAAAACAAATCTGTAATATTCCCGGGACACTCTGGAATTCATTGTATCTATCTTATTTCTAAGGCAGAAATATTTCATTTAGAATTTGACTTGAGGAAGCATGTCAAAAATATCAAAGGTTTGAACCCACATAAATATGATACAATACCCAGTTACCCATTTAAAGTGACAAAAAGATGTCCAAGGCAAATACAGAAGGTTATATAGTTTTGAGCAAAATTTAGCTCTTTTAATATCTAGAAGATATTAAAGATCTGATGATAAAGATAATATGAAGAATAAGAATTATTTTGTTAAAACACAAAAATCATTTTTTAAGGTAGATAACTTTAAAAGTTAAAATCTTTCATAAGATCTTATCAAAAGCAGACCAATGTTCCAAGAAAACTTTATCCTTTTAACAGATAAAAGAAAATTGAGTTTTAGTTTTATATAAGTACACTATTGATATTAAAGTTGAATTTTAAAATCCCATAATAACAATTTTATTTTTAGTCAACTTGCCATATATAAAATTTCTTTCTCTAGATTCCTTTTCCATAAACCCTCTAGAACTTTTGGTAACCATCTAGGTTTTATCCTATATTTTTCCATTCTTATTATGGAACAGTAATTTTATTTTAAAACAAAATTATTTTTTTTCTTCCTTACCAAAAAAATGTATTTTGATTCCTTAATAACACCTTATTTTACTGAAAACATTTATCCTTTTAAAAAATACATTTTCTCCCACCTTTATTATTTCTAGTAGTCTTTTTTTTTTTTTAAAGATTTTATTTATTTATTTGACAGAGAGAAATTACAAGTACACTGAGAGGCAGGCAGAGAGAGAGAGAAGGAAGCAGGCTCCCTGCTGAGCAGAGAGCCCAATGCAGGACTCGATCCCAGGACCCTGAGATCATGACCTGAGCCGAAGGCAGCGGCTTAACCCACTGAGCCACCCAGGCGCCCCAATTTTCTAGTAGTCTTGTAAAAAAATGAGTAAAACTTTTTTGCTGACAATTTCAACTATTTGTTCAAATGTCATTTTCTGGATTTCAAAACTTACAAAGCTTATCTAGAAAAAGAAATGATGCAAGGCAGTTGGTTCAGAATAATTATAGATTTACTCTTAAAGGTTAGCATCATTGTTTATGCATTGCATTAAAAATATAAATTCCTTCTATATAATATATTTAAAATTAACCATACACATTCTGGAAATTATAGTTTGAGATGGATTCATGTCTATAGGCTCATTCTGACATTGTTCTGTTAGACTGGGAAACAGGTAGGGCAACAGGATCCCCAAATTATTGCCAGAGAGGGTTGCTTTAAGATAAGTAGAAAGAATAAGGATTTGAAAAATGTGACAACTTATAAATTAATGGCAGAGCTATAAATATGTGGGAAGCCACCAATGGAATTCCCAGTCTTGCAAGGAGTTATAAGAAATGGGGGAAATTCTTTTAAACAAAGACTGCTGCTTGACTGCAAATCTGAAAAGACAAGGCAATAAAGTATAAGCCTATCAAAGAATGGTTACATTCTTGCCTTGAGGAATTATCACTATATGTGTATGGAATTATCACTGTACATGTACATGACAGAAAGGGTGATTGTTCTTGTATTGGCCTTTTCAGCTAGCCATATAGACCCTTTCTCTTGTTCAGTTTATCGTGATATAAGAGTAGTGGCTTTTAAACATTTGGGGTCTTTCAACAGTAACAAATATAGTATATATATATATATGATGGCCCAGCACATACCTACATACATAAAGTAACCAAATTACAAATTTGGTTACATAAGTAACCAAAATAAAAATATAATAAACTGACATCTATTTCCTATTTTCAGCATATGACATGCATGCATTCTATTTTGTTTTTTGTGAAATTATTTTATTTATATATACATAAATCTGTAATAAATCCATCTAAAAATTATAGATAATAGAAGATATATGTTATTCATTTATTTATATTGATGTAGATAATATGCATATTTTCTATTTAAATGATCTGTGACCATACTTTAAAAAACAAAAAGTCATTCTAAATCCTTCTACAATTGGGGAAATCTCTCATGGGAGTTCTGTTGCTTCTTACCTTCTAAAGGGATTCATGCTGCTTTGCCTATATTCCCTTAGTGATGTAGTTTTGTAATATAGGTGAGGTTCAGTGGGGTAGTCTGGAACTGATGACAAAGAAAGAATTCTTGATACGTCTTTGGTGCAAAATGGTGGTTTATTAAAGCACCGGGACAGGACCCTTTGGTAGAAAGCTCTGCTGCATGAAGGTTATGAGGGGTGGTTGATTATATACTATGGGGTTTGGAGAGGTTAGGAAAAAGGGAGGTTTTGAGAAAGTACTTTCATATGTCACAGGATAATGGAGGCCTGTTTATTGTCAAACGAAGGCTTTTTTTTCCCCCCTCTAATCAGGTGCTAAAATGAAGACAGCTGGGAGTTTCCTGGAGGAATGTTACATTCCTCCTATCACAGTCCTTGTCAATGGGCTGCAGGTTTAAGAGAAATTCAATTTTATTTACATTTCCTTCTGCCTCAGCCTCCTTCAGTTTTATGGAGGGGAGGGTGATGTTAGGGCTCCAGGAAACTGAGTTACGGGTCTCTGGAAGTTAGGCTATTGATACGAACACTTCTTCCTTGTAAATCACTAGGACATTTTTAATCTGAGGGAGGAGACTCACTTCCTGCAGGACTGTGCTCTCTATCAGTTAATCATTTGTTTTTCCTTTAGGGCAGCAGGAGTGCCTGAGGTAATGTCACACAAATCACATGGGGGAGGGGTGTAGGGTGTCAGCTTCTGCTTTGTTCTTAGCTTGCCTTCTGCTCCCTCATCATAGGTACTAATACACAGTTAGTGTGGAGTTAATTTATGTTTATTACTCTAAGTGTTTGGACATTTTCTCTTTGGTTTCCATTGTATTCTCAGTTCTTCTTCCACATTTTTTAACTATTTGTAATTTGTGCTTTACAGTGAACACTAGGAGAAAAGCAATTTTAAGCTATCATATTATTAGTATCCTGTAGTAGATTATCAAGCTTATAAATACAGTTGACCCTTGAACAACACAGGTTTGAACTCTACTGGTCTATGTAAACCTGGATTTTTTTTTTTCAATAAATACAGTAAGACACTGCAAATGTATTTTCTCTTCCTTATGATTTTCTTAACATTTCTCTAGCTTTTGTTATTGTAAGAATACAGTATGTCATACATATAAAATACAAAATAGTTGTTCATTGTCTATGTTATCAGGCTTCTGGTTCATAATAGGCTACTTGTAGCTCAATTTGGGGGGAGTCAAAAGTTATACATGGATTTTCAACTGTGCAGGGGGACAGCACCCCTAGTCCCCTACATTGTTCAAGGGTCGTGTATATTTCAGTTTTTAGAGATATACTCTTCTTCATAACAAACTTTTCAGTGTGGCATGAAACATGTTTATTAATAGGTTCAAATATATTTTGTCTCTCTGTAAAAATGAAAAAACCAAAAGTAGATGAACTTATGTTTGGCATTTTATGTTTATCTTATTTGGGAATGATTTATATATTAAATGAATATCCCTGATACAATTTAACTTAGTATTAGCTTTGATGTTATTTACATAATTTAAATTACTTATATATATTTTTTTTAATTTTATTTATTTATTTGACAGAGAGAAATCACAAGTAGATGGAGAGGCAGGCAGAGAGAGAGACAGGGAAGCAGGCTCCCTGCTGAGCAGAGAGCCCGATGCAGGACTCGATCCCAGGACCCTGAGATCATGACCTGAGCCGAAGGCAGCGGCTTAACCCACTGAGCCACCCAGGCGCCCAATTACTTATATTTTAATGACTATACTTGGATTAAACATCAAATAGTTGGCTATCATAATTTTTTTTGTTGTTGACAGGTTTTGAAGGCACACCTGCTTTTATTAAACCAGTAAGTTTAAATCAGCTTTAAATTATTAAGTTAGCTTTTATTTATTAAAAATTATCCCAGATCATATAAACTTGAAAAACTTTTGGGTTACTTTCTAAATTTCTGAGACTATACTTGACTTCTATAAATATTTAATTTTCTCTAAGCCAATTAAATAGGGCTCTTGACTAATTTTGGCAATACCATCAGCAGGTAGAAAAATAACATATGTCTATTACATATAGTTATATGTGTGTATATATGAGTGTATATATATATATATATGTATATATACATATGTGTACACACAACATATAAAACACAAACATAAATCCTATGCCTTTTGTTTTAGGAATTTTAGCCATGTCTCAAGTACAAAACTCAAAAGAATAGTTGGATCCAAATTATTTCTGGCCAGTTGGTTTCTTAAGTTTACTTGCACAATGGCCAAGATTTTTACTAATTTGTTTGCTGTAAGGATCTTCTTAGAACTGCTTTTTGTTTTTTTTTATTTATTTATTTTGATTTTATTTATTTATTTGACAGGTCACAAGTAGGCAGAGAGGCAGGCAGAGAGAGTGGGGGAAGCAGGCTCCTGGCCGAGCAGAGAGCTCCAGGCAGGGCTCCATGCAGGGCTCCATCCCAGGACCCTGGGAACACTACCTGAGCTGAAGGTAGAGGCTTACCCCACTGAGCCACCCAGGCACCCCTTCTTAGAACTGTTTTTGAAGTCATTTTATCTTTGAGAAGCGTCTGCATATCAATCAAAGAATGCATTCCATTTTTTTTTTTTAAGTTGCCCCTTAAGATGGACTTATGAAAAACAAAGGATTCTAAGAATGGCCATTATAATTCCAAATTATCCAAAAGTTCATTCAAGTTTTCAGAAAGGCACAAGATTTTGGTCCAAGGATGAGGTAGAACCTATCTTGCCTTTCATGTCCCTAAAATATCTTACCTACGGGAGATCATGTTTTCCAATAGCTGTTCCAAAACATATTTCACCCCCTTTGGGTAGGATGGATGACTTAAAAGGAAATGCTGAATCACTATATTGTACAACTAAAACTAATATCACACTGTATGTTAACTAACTGGAATTTAAATAAAATTGAAAAACAGATCTTGAATAAAGCTAGAGAGCTTAACCAGAAGTAGAGAGATTGAATCCCAGAAAACCTACCAAATTAAATGAAAGAAGGTGACTCTGAGAAGCAGAATCCAAGGGGTTCAAGTCAGTACTAAACACAATTCTGGAGTCATTATTTCCTTTAGGGTTCAATCCCAGAAAACCTACCAAATTAAATGAAAGAAGGTGACTCTGAGAAGCAGAATCCAAGGGGTTCAAGTCAGTACTAAACACAATTCTGGAGTCATTATTTCCTTTAGGGTTCATTTTCTTCAGACTCCACTTTGAACCACCATATAAGGTTAACCTCAAATAAAATACTCAGTTATTTCACAGCTAAATCAGCTTAATTTAGGAATAGCAAAGGAATTGCCATTTGGAACAAGCAAGCTCTGGTGAACCCTAGGCAAATCCAAAGAGACAAAGGGAAGGTGAGCTTTTACTAGGTTTTAGGATGAAATTGGAGATGGTTGTTTTAAATAGAAGTTTATTAAAGAAGAACAAGAATTTAAGGTTGTGATAATTTCTCATTGGCTGCAAGGAGTGGTTAGTGCATTGTTGCTAGGGACAGGGAGAGCCATTCCTTTCTAAAAACAGCACATGAAATTCCCATGTGAAAAATGTCTTCCCTTGTGAACAATTTCCAGTTTTCTTCTTTCTGCAGCAGGGTGTGGTTTGTGCACAAAAGCTCTCCCTTCAGGGCTTCCTGACTGCATTCTATGTATTTTCCTTATTTTCACAAAACAGCAGCCTGTATGAATGATAAAGTTCATACTTAAAATAGCAATTTGACCTTGACTATGTAGTCATAATATGTCTCTTGATTCTAAATCCAGTAATTTTTAAGAGTAATGAACCAGGGGCAGATTCCAGTAGAAACCCCAGATCTCACCATGTATCTTACCAGGTAGGGGTACCTGCCTAAAAGGTATGGCATAGGCGGACCCAGCTGATGAGAGGACAACAGCTGGCTCTGTCTGGGCAGCTGGCTCCCCAAAACATGGAATAATGGGAATATCCCAATTTCTACTCCCAAAGGTACCTTCAGAATTTACCAGAACTGATGAAAATGAGTGAGCACAGGGACAAAACAGAATTATAACTGATTGAGTTTCCTTGACTCAGAAACAGAGGTGAAGTGAGATTTATTTTTAAGTGAGATGACCAGTTGAAAGGAAAATAACATGTACTGGTTAAACATATCCTAAGTTCCTACAAAATCTGATTCAGCAACTTGTTGATTCACTTAAAGACTAACTTATGGCAAGATATTGTCACTCTCTTTGATGTTACTCTCCTAGTAGTTTTTTTTTTGTACTTTACTAAAGAATTAGTACAACATCAAGACGTTTCAAGTTTTAAAGGAGTTCATTCAGTCTTAAAGATAAAATTATTATAATCTTGGAAATGATATCCAGCTCCCATCCAAAGTTAAAAAAAAAAAAAAGACACTAACAATATATGTTAGAAAGTTAATTCGGGGGTGCCTGGGTGGCTCAGTCAGTTAAGCATCTGACTCTTCGTTTCAGCTCAGGTCACAATCTTTGAGTCTTGAGATCAAGCCCATGTCCAGCTCTGCACTCAGCTTGGAGTCTGCTTAACTCTCTCTCCATCTCTCTCTGCCTCTCCCCACCTGTACTCTTTCTCTCTCTTAAGTAAATAAATCTTTTTTAAAAAGTGAATTCATTCATATTTCCAAACATCCAGTTATGTCACAAATTATTATTTTGTATATTCTAGTTTTTCTTCTGAGAATATAGTTTATATCCATCAAAATTTTACATATACATATAAAGCTATATCTATAAATATTTAATAATATAAAATATTATATATATTTTATATAATATATTAAATGACATAAAAATATTTAATAATATAAAATAAATATTTTTACATAAATATAAGCATATATATAAAAAACTATGTATAGCTGTATAGTAACTTCACAGTTTTGACTGAGGCCTATACTTTATTCATTCTTGGTATGTCTTAAAACCCTAATTAAATAGTGTTTATTACTATTAAAAAACATTTTCTTTTTTTTTTTTAAGATTTTATTTATTTATTTGACCGAGAGAGATCACAAATAGACAGGGAGGCAGGTAGATGGGGAGGGGGAAGCGGGCTCCCTGCGGAGCAGCGAGCCCAATGCAGGCCTTAATCCCAGGACCCTGAGACCATGACCTGAGCTGAAGGCAGAGGCTTAACCCACTGAGCCACCCAGGCGCCCCTAGAAAATATTTTCAATTCAAAATCTACTACAAAATCTACTACAAAATAATGTGGAATATAACAAAAAATAGAAATCATAATCGTTGCTCTGAAAGCATTCATAATGTAGAGGGAGAGAATAAACATATATCTGAAAACAAAATTTCAGATAAAGTCAGTTAAAATTAACGTCAAATGAAATAAAATAATTAGAAAGAATTTAGAAGGAAACAACAAATATCCTGTAGACCAGAATAGCCTAGGAAGAACTCCTGGAAGAAGCAGTGCTTAAACTCAGTCCTAAAGGATTACTATGATTAAGATACACATAGAGGAGAGGAGGGAGATTCCAAAGAAGAAAGACTGATAATAATAATAAAAGTACAGAATATTTATCTTTTTTGTGTAAGCAGATCAGCTTAGAAGATCTGATTAGAAGAGGAAGAAGAGAGTATGTTCTCTCTGTCCTTCCTTCCATCCATCTACCCATCCGTCCCCTTCCACCCGCCCATACATCCAGCAACGGAATGGCCAGGGAGCTAGCTGAGGGGCAGAGCCAGATTTGAACAAAGGTTGCTGTGCATTCAAACTTTTAAGAGTGTAATAAATTTCCAATACATATTTTTTAAGATTTTAGCTAGAGCTATAAAGATGGGCTGAGTTTCTTTATAACAATTTTTTGAAGAGTAACTTGTTAGATTAATAAGTGTAGTCAAGGAAACAAAGCTGAAGAAGAAAAAAAGAGAGGGAGAGGTAAGCACATGTTGATATATGTATTTGTGTCTGTGTATAAGTACAAAAGAAGAAAACATCATTCAGACATTGAATTAAGAACATTTCTGTCAAAAGAAGCAGTGAAGTATCCTCTTGTGTACTGTCTTTGCTCATTGGTTTGCACAAGTTTTCTTCTCTTCCACTAGTCCTTTAAACTGCTATTCCCCAAGGAAAGAGGCCACGGGTGGGGAGAAAGAGAGCAGTAAATGAATGCTTGGACAGTCTTCACCATAACATGAAGAGCTCCCAGGATACTTCTTTCTGGGAGCAGATGGGATAAAGTTGATAGAAGTGGTACATGTGTTCAAACTTCTTAGAGTATCTTTTGGTTTTAGAAAGTTTTTTTAGAAGGTCATATAAGTACTCTGAGCCCAATATGAATATCTGTTAAAGTACATCAAAACTAAGTATAATTAGACAATCTTTAGGTACCCAAGAGGAGGTATTTAAAAGTTGACTAAGTTTGTGTTTTACACACATACACACACACAGGGTCTCATCATTGTATATAAAAGAAAACCAATAATATATTTTTATTTTGCTGAATCTACATGATCATTGAGATGCACATATGAATAGATCATGAGAAGAAAATAAAGGGCAAGTGAGTACAGGTTTATTCACACATCATAGATTAAAATTAGAACAAAAATGCACATATTTGATTATAATTTAAACCATTAATGTGACTTAATAGCACAGAGAATAGTGCATTCGCTCTCTTTTAGATTTCTAAAATGTTCTATTTCTGCTCTGATGGGTTGAAATCCTCCTACTCCCACAAAAAAAAAAAAAAAGAAAGAAAGAAAGAAACAATTCTAATACATTAAATTAAATGATCATTTTAAAGTGTCTTATGGGAGGCCAAGGTAAAGTTGAAAAAAAAACTCAAATCTTCCCATTCGTTTACTACCCCCAAAATAAATGAAGGAGTTGAAGATAGGTTCTGCTTGTGTTAAAACAAAACAAAACAAAACAAAACAAAACAAAACAAAACAAAACAAAACAAAACCAAACCCTATGGTAACCTATGTGCCCAGACTGCTTCATTCTCTTCTGCCAAATAGTAAAACAATAATTAGAATCCTCATATGTATCTCTAACTTATGTTTTCTATCAGTCAGTTTTAGTGATATATGGGATGAGCAGCTCTTATGATGTTGTCAAGTTATATGATATTTTGAGACTGACAATGACTCTCATGGAAAAAAATAAGTAATCTTACAATTGTTGAATAACAGTATGAATGTGACCAAAGGAAGCAGACATGCAGTTCATCTCACCATTGGTGACTATATGAGGTACAATCCATGGTTAAACCGATTCATATCGATCCAAAGGTGTTTTACTAGCACTCAGCAGTGTTAACAATCTAATTTACCTCGAGATCTGATAAAAAGTAGACCTTACTCACCAAAATGTTTTTAAAGGCTATTTGTTCTTTGCCTTCTTTTATGGTTCAGCAAACTGAAGCCTTTATGTTTTGTTTTATTTTGTTTTGTTTTTCATAAGAGTTAACTACATTCATTTACCATGAGTTAGTATCCATTGATAAAATAATCTTAAGGAATGAGTAGCATAATACTTAAAAGCTCTGAAATAATAAGTTATTGCTACCTTTATTTGTTCAAATCATTGGTATTAGATATAATTAAAATTAACACAATGAAGGTTGGTGAATTTCAAACAGTGTAATCTAATTATTAGGGGATGACCATAGAGGAAATGATACCTATATCTCTATTTTTCTGGAGAAAGTCACTAGTATTTGTTAAGCGCTAGCACAGCAAAAAATAATCAAAGTTTTATTTATCAGGTAGTTTGAAACAATATGGAATTAGGGTTACAACAGAATCAACTTTTAAGACATTCTTGGGCGGGGGGGACTCTATGTCCCCTGCACTCGTACTAAACTTAAGGACTAACTCGAGTATGAGATAATATTTTTGAGATATTTTTGAAATCTAATCTTTCTCCTCTGAATCTTGAGGTAATCTGATGGTTTAACTAAATAAGTTGATGATTTCATACTTCCATATATAGATTGAGATTCCATTTTGAGATTCAAATTTATATCCCAAGTTGGTATGAGATCACAATGTTTTATTTTTTGCTTTTGCTCATCCATTTTTGTTTTTAAGTTGCCCTTTCATCCCAGCCCTTTGCTTATGTTTCCTGACATGTTGGGTGATCTTTAGTTTCTCTTTGGTTTAGAAGGTTTTGCTTCTGTTTTCTCTTAAGGAAGAGTATTTACAATGGTTTGTGTGTCCACATTCAATCATGGAGAATAGGTAGTTTTGACAAACCATGCTATTTTTCTTTTGGCATTCCTAATGTCAAGCTGGATCTAATTTTCCACTGATTTCCATTTTAGAAGAAACAAAAGAGACCCCATGCTTTCTTTTTTTTTCCAACTAAAATATATCTGACATATAACACTTTGTAATTTTAAGATGTACAGCATGTTAATTTGACACATTTACATATTGTAATATGATTGCTACTGTAGAAATAATTAGCACCTATATCTCTTACATAATTATGCTTTCTTTCTAGTGGTTGGAATAATTCATTTCTAGTCTCTTAGCAAGCTTGATGATTATACTACAATATTATTGCCTATGTTCACTATACCATGCATTGAATCTTTAGGACGTATTTACTACCTGTTGCAAGTTAATGTCCTTAAGCAATACGTCATGTCTCTCTACTCCTACCCCTGGTAACCACAGTTTTATTCTCCATTTTTATAAGTGTGACCTTTTTAGATTCCACATATAAGTGATACCATATAGTACTTGTTTTTCTCTGTCTGAGTTAGGACTATGTCTCTGAAGACCATTGCTTTGAAAAAGACTGAAATGCTTTCACATAAGAAGGGGAAACACCAAAGGATTTTCTCTTTTTCTTTGTACAAATTAATGAGACCTTCAATAATTTTCTTTTAACATGAATCCTCTCTTTACCTCAGCTCTTGAAAATTGCTTTTCTCCCCTCTGTAAGAGGAGTTTTGTTGTTTGTATTTTTCTTCCAGAACTTTTCTGATATGGGGGATTAATTATTATATATATATATAATTATTAATGCCTTATTAATTATTATTATAAATGCCTAATTATAAATCATAAATGCCTGCCTTGATGGAAACTTTTCTTTCCCTTGTTAACATGACTGTTGGAATAGCTTCTTCAGACAAGACTTTGTAGTGAATACAGAGTGGGTTTTAACAAAAAGATGGCACATGATGATGGGATCTAAAGATACAAGCACCACTCAAAGTTCTTGTCAGAAAAAATCGGACTGGTAGGGGAAAATGGGTTTCTCTTTCTAGTTGATTTAGTATTTTTATGATCTTAAGAGCTTTTATGTATAAGACTTAGGGAAATTTACTATTTTTTGTACTGCTAATCTGTCAGGGAAAGGAAGAAATACATGGGTGCTTGAGTGGCTCAGTAGGTTAAGCACCAATTCTTGATTTGGGCTCACGTGATGATGTCAGTCATGAGATCCAGCCCAGGAGTCTGCTCAAGAGTCTCTCTCTTCCTCTCTCTCTGCCCCCCACCCCACTTGTACACATTCTCTCTCTCTTTAAAACACATAAATAAATAAATCTTTTTAAAAATTTCCTTCATAATATGGAAATGCAAATTAATTTCCAAATGTGTGTCAAAATTAAGAGCAGTATGAGATTTTATGATGGTTAAAAGCTCAAACACACTTGGGTTTAAATTCCTAATAGTGCATGTAATTGTTTTGTGATCACGAGGAAAGTAGTTAACTAATTTTCCTGTTCCTCATTTAAAAATGAAGCTAATAATAATATAGTTGTCCTGGGACTGCAGTAGGGATTAAAGAAGTTACAACACAATGCACATGTGAGCTATTATTTATTATTATTATTAATTCAGGTCTTTTATACTAGAGTAAAATAATTACTGTTTCTACTTTCACATTCCTTTTTTTTTTTTTTTAAGAGTTTATTTATTTATTTGACAGAGAGTACAACCAGGGGGAGCAACAGGCAGAAGGAAAGGGAGAAGCAGGCTCACCAAGCAGAGAGCCTGACACGGGGCTTGATCTTGGAACCCCAGGATCATAACCCTAGCTGAAGGCAGACACCTGACTGACAGAGCCACCCAGGTGCCCCTCTACTTTCACATTCCTAAATGCATTCTCAAGTTTCTGCTTTCTCCCTGTTGCTCTGTGGATTTCATGAAAGTTGTTTACTCCAGGTCAATAATGATTTGCCATTTGCTGAATAAATGAGTATTTTTCAGACCTTCTCAGGGGCTCACTGCAACTTTTGGCACTGTTCAGCACTGCTTTTGTCTTGCAGTTCTTTCCTATTTTGCCACGTAAGTGTATCAGAGAACACAAAAGAATCTCAAAGTGTGAGCTTTCTTTTTTTTTTTTTAAGATTTTATTTATTTATTTGACAGAGAGAGATCACAAGCAGGCAGAGAGGCAGGCAGAGAGAGAGGAGGAAGCAGGCTCCCTGCTGAGCAGAGAGCCCGATGTGGGACTCGATCCCAGAACCCTGGGACCACGACCCGAGCTGAAGGCAGCGGCCTAACCCACTGAGCCACCCAGGCGCCCCGAGCTTCTTTTAATTGCCTGCCCAGCTAGTAAGGAACTCTGTTGTTTTAAGTATTTGTCCTTTGCTCTATGCCTTATATGCCAGACACCTTTCTCTCCAGGCTATGTGTGTTGACTTCTCCAGTATGGGTTTTTCAAAAGTAACAGCAAATTCATATAATTGCTACTTAAAACAGATTAAGATGAGATTCCTTGTGAAAACCAAGAGACATGTGAATGCCAACTATGCTTATAACAGGCTTATATTTGTACGTTCTGGCTATAGATAGATAGACTATCTATGCTCCCTTAATACATTATCATATGTCACTGGGGTATGGATAGTGTGGATGTATACTTTGGCTTCAAGAAATAAGCTAGAAAAAGAATCATGGCTGGGGATCTGTAGATGAGTTAAGGATATTTAACACGGTCCCCAGTGACTTTCTTATTGGAAGTCAGATATAATTGCATCTCCAATCAGGAACAGATGATTAAAAGACAAAAACTAGAATATGAAGTGGCAAGAAAAGTCTGGATACTATTGCTGCTATTTTAACATAAACAGGTAGGATAGGTAGCTGAAAAAAGATTTATCTCAATGGCAGAAAAAGCCTAGGACAGTGGTTCTCAAATTGCAATGCACGGAAGAATCTTCTGGGATGTTTGTTAAAAATACAGAACTTCAATCTCTACTTATTTGGGTTAATCTTTAGAGGGTATCTTATATGTGTTCTCAAAGAAAATACCCCCTGCAGACTGCTTTTGCTCTCCTGCCAAGAGTGCAGGAAATCTGACCTATCCACTGGGAGTCCATTCTGCCCTGGGATTTGGGCTACAGCTGTATCCTGCTGTTACTCCTCTGAGAAAATGCCACTCTGCCAGAGTCCTCTTTCCTAAATAACAAGTAAAATCCAAGAACCAAAACTCCTGAGATTTTAAAATACTATTTTCTTCTCTGTGGTTCTCTCTGCAATGGGGTCTAGAGTCAATGTTCTGCACAGAAATGGGAAGGAAATGTACTATTGCCCTATCAATTGTTAGTCTCTTGACAGCACCCTATACTAGCAACAAACTTAACCCTTTCACTTCTTCTTTTTTCTCCATATATAATACAAAGCATAAACACATCTCAGAGGTTGGGAGCTGCATATATTTAGCACTATTTAGGGCTCGTTGGGGAACATCACACCAACATGTTTGCCTGAATTTTTATAAAGGTCTTTTTGCTGAAATCTCTGCTTCTCATCTCACTCATTCTGGTCCATACCTCCCTCAAGTAGGAGTGTCTTTCTCTAGTGCAAATCTCATTATATTACTCTTTGGTTTAAGATCCCTCAATGAGACCAGCTTTCAGGATAGTATCTAGTTCATCATAACCAGGAATCTGTTACTCTTTCTTTCAGCCTTAGTTCTCACTTTTTGCCTCTATACCTTTTCCCTGTCTTTCAGACCTGATCTCTCATAGTCTCTGTAGTAATTGACATCAACAACACGTATTTTCCATTTACTGGTTACAAATTTTTTAACCCAATTAATGCTGTCAAGTCATTTTGCCCAGGGATCATTCTTATTCTTTTGGGTTTCCATGTTTCCTAGCTTAGAGCTTTCAATATAGTTGCTAAGATAAATCAGAAAGACAGATAGGAAAAAGAGTAAGGAAGGAAGGAAGGAAGGAAAGAAGGAAATGCATACATTTGTCTAGAGACTAATATCTAGATATAATGGTTTAATACCCTTATATATTAATACTTTTTCTAATAGGTTTCCACTAGAGAAATAAAAACTAACATAGAGACAGTAATAAGCTATTTCTTTTTGGTTATAACTGTCCAGTGCTACTGTTCCAACTACTTTCCTCTGAGGTGCATTTCATTAATGTGGACATAAATTCATGCTGCTGATTATTAAATGGAAATCAATAGAATGCCTTCATTCATATTGGTGGGCAAGGAAGGAGGACAGTCAGATAAAGGAAGGAAGGAAGGAAGGAAGGAGAAAGAAAATATTCCCAGACTAAGCAAGATAAAAAGAGGAGAAAATCCTTAAGTTAGAGATTTTCTTTAATTGGTCTTCTTCACAGTTGTTTTGCTGCTCTGAAATAAATCTTGAAAACAGAAACTTCAGCCATGCCAGGAAGCAACAAACCACTTCTTTTGAGTCCTCAGTGGTGTAATGAATATCAATTGTAGATGATGCATTTAATTTTTAATGCTTTCCACAGTTTAGTGATGGACATCTAATCATTAAAGAAGTAAAGAAAGGAGTTGAGCAGGAATGTCGCTTATCCATCCAGTGCTTTTCAGTCAAGGCCAACATTTTATGCTCTGCTCTCTGCAGCAGGGGCTACAGTTCAGATTTTTTGTCAGCTGAAGTATTTTTAGGTTCTAAGAATGGTGAGCTTTAGTGGGAAAGTGGATGGCAAGAGTCTAGCCCCCTGTGTGTTCTTATCCCAGTGCCAGCAGTTGGTCCCAGGCTCAAGCTTCTTTTACCACTCTTAGAATCAAGTCCATCAGACCTCCCCACAGTGAGCCTCAGGTAATGGCTAATGTCCTCCTTTCTGGTTTGAGATCACCTCACCCGACCTTTCCAAATTTCTAGAACCCAATCCTATCCATTTTGTTTTCCTAACTGGAGTACTAAATGCTCTCTACCCAAAAGTTTTTTCCTTGACCACCCCAGAATTCACTTTGTGCTCCTTTACCACCACCCCACCCCCACAAATAACAGTTTACGAATATCCTAGATTGAATCTACCTTCTTGAAGTACCTAGTGAAAGTTCTGTTTTCCTGAGTATGCTCTCATATGATTGGGACTCTAGATTCTGTTTTAAGTCTTCTATTAATTCAAGAGTTATATTTCTACACTGAAGTGACATCAAATGGATACGCACATTTCTGGACTACATTCAAGGTATCCTTTTATTTTCACTTTTCTTATCCCTGCTCAGTCTCATTTTTTGTTATGCCATAATACAAACTTTAAAATATAATTATTCTTGTGTTCTGTATGTCTGACTGGTCTGAAAACCTGTTCTCATTTAGATGTCTTTTATTTATGTTCTCCAGTATTCCCCTTCCAAGACACATTTCTCAAGATCCTAACCCTGACCCTCTCACAGTGAGTGGTAGCCCTTACTACTATAGCTTATAATACACAATTTCTGTTGTAAGCTATTGTAAATCTCTCTTGACTTAGTGTTGATGGTGGTAGTCATGGTGATGATGATAATTTCCTGTTTGTCAATTCTGTTTTCTGAAGTTAAGAGTTAATGTGAGGACAGAAACTATATCCTCAATTTTCTCCTGTGGTCTATTATACCCATTAAAAGCCAGTCACATAGAGATGCTCTTTAATTACATGCAAACTGTCTAATTTCTTCTCTGCTTGGCAAGTAACCATTGTCTGTCCTCTTTTTCCAGTATGGGTGGTTCTGAATGTTCATTTCCATTATACCAATGTTTGCCTTCCAATATGGGTAGAAAGATGTTGTTCTTAATAATAATAAAGTGTTTGAGACTTAGCCCGTGTTAAATTTTTCTGGTGAGTTTATTGCTCATTTAACTCTTGGAGTCCCACATTGAAATTTTAGACTTGACCTGAATTTGGGTGATTGGTATTTCTGTACCTCTGTTGGCATCCAGCCTGCCAAAACTTCCATGACTGGAATATCTTAGATGGATTTTTGCTCTCTCCATTAGAAAAGGGACCACTTTGCTAGTGGGAAACATTGGAAGAAATTACCCATCTTTGCCTTAACTCTAATCTACATGCTCTAGAGGGGGAGCACCCTAGCAATTCACATTTCTTTTTGCATCAGGGCTCTAATTCAGTGAAGTTCTCTCTGCATGTGAGTGCCTATATTCTTTTCCTCCTTAAATCTCTTTTTATTCCTCACTCCCCTCCACACCATGCTGTTCAAAGCTATCCTAGATTCTGTTTTTCATTATGGACTGGCATATCATTTCTCTTTAACACTGGAGTCTGCTCTAAAGGACCACTCTTAATTCTCCTTGCTCTAATAATAGGAATCTGGAATATCAAGATCATAGCTACAAGGACCCCATACAGCTACATTCTACATCTGACTGAGCACATTGAGATCATTGTGTTGTTGACTGTGACAGAGATTCTCGTACTCCCTGGTGATCGGGTGCTAGTTTATCATTATGGACAATGAGACCATCTGAGTTTTCTTTTCTCTTTACTATCTAGTGGGAGACTTTCAAAAGCATATAAAAATACTGCTGGCCAATCTAAAAAAAAAAAATTCAGTTTGTAGTGATTTTCTACTTTCCTTGTTCTTTTTCTTTGTTTTTAAAATCTTTGGGCTTTTCTCTAGTTCTTAATAGGGACAGAGAAAAGCTCTAGAATTCTCTAGGGGTAGAGAATTAGCTTCTTTAATTAAATTGAGTGAAGCCTTCTATCTTTATATACTATAAAATGAGGTTGTAGTAAGAGATTGAAATAAAAAAGGACACTTGCCTCCTGCAGACAGGCTCATGCATGTTTTTGATGTAAGATATTTGGGGATTCACTCTATTTCAGTTAACTGTTCTCTTAAAAACAGGTTTGGTCTTATAATTCATTTATATCTGAATGATGCAGTGGTTCTTTTCCAGGGCATGGTATTATTTACAGGATAAAAAGTTATCCTATTAGGACCTTGTGGATGCTGGCAGATGATGTGAAACTCCAAGATCAGAGGCAATGGACTTTATTACTTAGAGCACAGCAAGCATGCTGTCAAATCCCACAGGGGTGATGGGGAGTAACCCAGTTGGATGCTATGTATGTAGTGAGTTTGCATTGCAATCTAGAAACTATATGCCTGGGAAGTCACTGTTCCACTGTGAACCTGCTATTGTCTTGGCCAAGACACAACCTTAGAGATGGACTGAGTAAAGAATGATTAGGGATTTACATCCTTGTCATATTCAATAAAAATAGACACAGGTGCTCAATACTCAGGTTACTACTTCCAATATCCCTTAACTTCAATTTCAGTAAGAATGTCTTGGAGAATTTGTTTAAAATCCATTTCCTGGACTGGATATAACATAGAATTTGATTCAACAGTTCTGGGGGATTGCCCAAGAAACACCATTTTAATTTAATCAGCAGATTATTTTGTTGCAGTTTCTTTCTCTTAATACAGTGGTTTTTTTACCCCCAAATTGCTTTCCTATACATGCTATCATGAACAACTCAACAGGATGTACTGTATGTAGGTATACACTTGCCAACTTTAGAAAAAAAGAAACAAGAAAAAAACCAACACCTAAACATACTATGTATTCCTTAGTCAGGGATTAACATGTATATGGCTATCACAAACTAACCAGAGTAGAGAGGTTATTATATCTGATCACCATATTCACCCATGTGTTAACAATCTTAGTAGCTCTCTGTCAAGTGTGTTTTTGTTGTTGTTGTTGTTGGGGTTTTTTGTTTTTTTGTTTTTTTTTTTAGCCAAGGGCACAAGCCTTCAAGAGGTATGATGAGAGTTGATGGGTATGTGTAAAATGGGGTTGCAAAGGTTTTTGTTTGTTTGTTTGTTTGTTTTGTTTTGTTTTGTTTTAAATATCAGGGGATGGGGCATTTGGGTGGCTCAGCGGGTTAAACGTCTCTCTCTTGATTTCAGCTCAGATCATGATCTCAGGGTTGGGGGAACCAGTCCCGCACTGGGTTCAGTACTGGGTGTGGAGCCTGCTTAAGGTTCTCTCTCTCTCACTCTCCCCTACTACCCTTCTAAGAAAAAAGTAAAATATCAGCTGGTTATTAGAATTGTTTAGAAAGGGGGAAAAAAAAAAAACAAAGACCAAGCGCTTAAATTTTTGAGATGTGTTTTTGAATTGATTCTCCTGTAAACAATATAACTTTGGGAAAGTTACAAAGTCTCCAATTCATCTGTAAAATAGGGATAATATCTGTCTTATCTGGGAGGTGGTGTAACTTAAATGAGAAAATGTATATAAAGCATCTTGTCAACTGGAAAGTGATCTGTAGATCCAAGCAATGGTGATACTTTTGTTTAAGGCATTTTGCCCTTTAGGAAAAAGGCAGCATCCTGTTCCACAAATACAGGACTTGATAATATATCGTTTTCAGCAAACTGACCAAACTAGTAAGTATTATCTGATTAATCTAATTATTTCTCATGGGAATAATTTCAATTACACTATTCCAGCACTACTAAAGAATCTGAACTGTTAGAAAATCTCCATTTATAATATTTTCCCATTGAAAATTGCTATTAATCAATAGTTTATCCATCATCATATTTCCCCTTAATAAAATTTGAATTACATACCTTTCATTGAATTCACATTGAAATAATCTTTGTACGTATAAACAGCTAATCACCCAGAAGGCCCAAGCACTGTTTAATTTTAGTTTTTTTGTTGTTCATATAAAGTTTATTTTTTTAAATTTCATTTTGATACCAGTATAGTTAACATATGGTATTCTATTAGTTTTAGGTGCACAATCTAGTGATTCAATAATTCCATACAACACCCAGTGCTCATTACATGTGCCCTTTTTATCTCCATTATCTATTTCAACCACCTCCCCTCTGGTAACCATCAATTTGTTTTCTATAGTTGAGTCTGTTTCTTGGTTTGTCTCTCTATTTTCCTTTGTTTTATCTCTTAAATTCCATATATGAGGGAAATCATTTGTCTTTCTCTGACTAACTTATTTCACTCAGCATAATAATCTTCAACTGCATTCATGTAATTGCAAATAGGGAGGTTTCTTTTCTTTTCTTTCTTTCTTTCTTTTTTTTTTTTTTAACAAATAACGTGCCATTTTATGTACATACCATATCTTTTTTATCCATTAATCAGTTGATGGGCACTTGAGTTGCTTCCATAGTTTGGCTACTGAAAATAATGCTGCTATAAACATAGGGGTGCATGTATCCCTTTGAATTAGTGCTTTCATGTTCTATGGATAAATACCTTGTAGTGTGATTGCTAGATTGTAGCACAGTTCTATTTTTAACTTTTTGAGGCATCTTCATACCCTTTTCCACAGTGGCTTCACCAGTTTGCATTCCCACCAACAGCACACTAAGGTTTCTTTTTCTCCACATCCAGAAACACGTATTGTTTCTTGTGTTTTTCATTTTAGCCATTCTGACAGGTTTGAGGTGAAATCTCATTGCAGTTTTGATTTGCATTTCCTTGATGATCAGTGATGTTGAGCATCTTTTTTATGTGTCTCTTGTCTGTCTGTATATTTTTGGAGGAATGTTCATATCTTCTGCCCGTTTTTAAATTGGATTATTTGTTTATGAGTGTTGAGTCTTATAAGTTCTTTACATATTTTGGATACTAACCCTTTATCGAATATGTCATTTGCAAATATCTTCTCTCATCCCATATGTTGCCTTTTAGTTTTAATTGTTTCCTTCTGTGCAGAAGCTTTTTATTTTAATGTAGTTTATTTTTGCTTTTATTCCCCTTGCTTCAGGAGATACATCTAGAAAAATGTTATGACAACTCCAGACATTGTTTTAATATGATTCTTTTCTCCAAACTGTTGTTTTTTGAGACTTTTTATTTTAATTTGCCAATTTGGTATAAAATGGCAGCACAATTGACAAACAAATCATTCTTTGTTTAATAATTTCAGAGTACATATTAAAATTTCTGGGAGATTTTGTTCTTAGGGTCTCTCCTGAAGTACAGCTAGCTACAATATTACAGCTCTGCTATTATCGTGTCATTTGGACAAGGACCAATATGTTTGAGCACTATTTACTAAGACAGAATTCATCTGAACTAGGCTTTTCATGAAATAAAGATATTCTCAGTACCAATTCTTTTTTTTTTCCTTTTTTTAATTTACTTTTTTGTTTTTTAAGATTTTATTCATCCATTTGACAGGCAGTGATCACAAGCAGGCAGAGAGACAAGCAGAGAGAGGAGACAGCAGGCTCCCCACTGAGCAGATAGCCCAATGTGGGGCTCAATCCCAGGACCCTGGGATCACAACCTGAGCCAAATGCAGAGGTTTTAACCCACTGAGCCACCCAGGTGCCCCCTCAGTACCAATTCTTGATGGTTAAATGTACTCCACAATAATATACTCTGCCAGTGTTTCTTAATCAATAACAATAATTTGCCTAGCTAGAGTCTTTAAAATTTTTGTGTTGTCCAAATTAAGTAAAAAACCTTGTTCAGTGATATAAGCAAGTATAAGAAAAACATGCTAAACATTTGTAACCTAATGTTTTATTATTTTCCATCTTTTACATAGTAGTTTAAGTTTCTGGTATTTTTGCTATATTCAATATAAGGCCATTTGGAAACTAAGTGGGCCTTTCATGTCATCTTTATGATGATAAATGCTTTTATTTTTTAGAATCCTCAGTTTTGTTAGTCTTAAAATTTATCTTATATATTATTTCTATCACAGCCTTTTTTTTTTTCTTTCTACTTTCTACTTACTACTTCCATTTGCGTGGAATATCTTATTCCATCCTTTCATTTTTAGTCTGGGTGTCTTTAGGTTTGAAGTGAGCCTCTTATAGGCAGTATATAGATGGGTCCTTTTTAAAACCATTCAGTCATCCTGTGTCTTTTGATTGGAACATTTACATCACTTATATTTAAAGTAATTATTGATAGGTATGTACTTGTTGCCATTTTATTAAATGTTTTTGTAGTTCTCTGATCCATCGTTCTTCTATTGCTCTCTTCCCTAGTGGTTTGATGGCTTTATTTAGTCCTATGCTTATATTCCTTTTTGTTCATTTGTGTGTGTGTGTGTGTGTTTCTATTATGGTTTTATTCTGTGGTTACAATGAGGTTATATGTAATATCCTAAGTATATAGCAGTGTATCTTAAGTTGCTGGTCCTTTTCATTTGTAAGATTTATTTATTTGAGAGAGAGTCTCCAAGTGGGGGTGGGGAGAAACAGAAGGAAAGGGAGGGAAGCAGACTCCTCACTGAGCAGGGAATCCTATGTGGGGCTCATTCCCCAGACTCAGGGATCATGACCGGAGCTGAAAACAGATGTTTAACCATCTGAGCCACCCAGGCACCCCAAGTTGCTGGTCCTTAGGTTCAAATGCATTCTTAAAAAAACCCTCCTTTTTTATGTCCCCCACATGTGTTGTCTTATTTTATATCTAATTCTGTAAGTCCCTTAACTATTTTTTAGATATAAATGATTTTACTATTTTTCTTTTTTAATGTTCATATTAGTTTTGTAAGTGATTGGTCTACTACATTTACTACATGTTTACTTTTATTCATGAATTTTTTCCTTTTATAATTTACTTCTAATTATGACTTTTTTACTTAAGTTCCTTTAACTTTCTTGTAAGGCCAGTTTAGTGGTAAAAAAAAAACTCCTATTTTTCTTTGTTTTGGAAACTCTTCATCTCTCCTTCAATTCTGAAGGTTATTCTGAATAATCTTGCTGGTATTCTTGGTGGTAGGTATTTTTTTTCCTTTCAGCACTTTGAATATATCATGCTGTTCTCTTCCGGCGTGCAAATTTTCTACTGAAAATCCAGCTGATACCCTTATGGAGTTTCCCTTGTGTGTAACTAGTTGCTTCTTTTTTGCTGCTTTTAAGATTCTCTCCTTGCCGTTAAACTGATATTTTAATTATGTGTCTTTTTTTAAAATTTATTTTTTTCAATGTTCCAAAATTCATTTTTTATGCACCATACTCCATACAATATGTGCCCACCACCACATATAATACATATGTATTAACCCACCACCAGGTTCACCAAGCCCCACCCCCTTCCCCTCCAAAACCCTCAGTTAGTTTCTCAGAGTCCACAGTGTCTCATGGTTTGTCTCCCCCTTCAATATGTGTCTTAATGTGGACCCTCCTGGGTTCATCTTGTTTGATGCTTCCTGTGATGCCTGGACCTGAATATCTATTTTCTTTCTCAGGTTAGGGAAGTTTTCAGCTATTATTTTTTCCAATAAATTTTCCATCACTTTCTGTCTTCTCTCTCTAGGATCCCTATAATGCAAATATTAGTACATTTGATGTTGTCCCAGGAATGCCTTAATCTATCCTTTTTTTTTTTTTAATTTTTATTATTTTTTTATTTGACAGACGGAGATCACAAGCAGACAGAGAGGCAGGCAGAGAGAGAGAGGGAAGCAGGCTCCTGGCTGAGCAGAGAGCGTGATGTGGGGCTCGATCCCAGGACCCTGGAATCATGACCTGAGCCGAAGGCAGAGGCTTTAACCCACTGAGCCACCCAGGTGCCCCAATCTATCCTTATTTTTTAAAGAAAATATTTTCTCTTTTTGCTGTTTAGCTTGGCTGCTTTCTATTACTCTGATTTCCAGATTGCTGAGCTGTTCCTCTGTATCCTCTAATCTGCTGTTGATTCCTAGTATTTTTTTCCTTCCTAGTATATTTTGCATCAATTATTGTATATTTCATATAAGTTTTTGTATTCTTCAACTCTGGTTCTTTTTGACATTTCCAACTTATTGAAAATTCTTTTTCTTTCTTTTTTTTTAATTTTTAAAATTTTTAAAATAAACATATAATGTATTATTAGCCCCAGGGTCAGGTCTGTGAATCACCAGGTTTACACACCCCACAGCACTCACCATAGCACATACCCTCCCCAAAGTCCATAACCCCACCACCCTCTCCTGACCCCCCCCACCCCTAGCAACCCTCAGTTTGTTTTGTGAGATTAAGAGTCTCTTAAGGTTTGTGTCCCTCCCAATCCCATCTTGTTTCATTTATTCTTTTCCTACCCCCCACACCCTCCACATTGCATCTCCATTTCCTCATATCAGGGAGATCATATGATAGTTGTCTTTCTCCGATTGACTTATTTCACTGAGCATAATACCCTCTAGTTCCATCCGCATCATTGCAAATGGCAAGATTTTGTTTCTTTTGATGGTTGCATAGTATTCCAGTATATATATACCACATCTTCTTTACCCATTCATCTGTTGATGGACATCTAGGTTCTTTCCATAGTTTGGCTATTGTGGACATTGCTGCTATAAACATTCGGGTGCATGTGCCCCTTTGGATCACTACGTTTGTATCTTTAGGGTAAATACCCAGTAGTGAGATTGCTGGGTCATAGGATAGCTCTATATTCTTGTTCTTTCTTAAAAGAACTTTTGACATTATCACTGAATTCATCCATTCTTTAGTCTGGTGAATATCTTCATGACCATTAATTTGTTTTCTTGTTTTGTTTTGAGTATAGCTGATGCACAATGTTATATTAGTTTCAGATGTGCATCATTGTAATTTGACAACTTCTACCTTATACTACAGTGTAGCTACCATCTCTCCTGTTATACCACTACTGCAATATCATTGACTATGTTTCTTGTGCTGTGACTTTATTGCCATAACTTAATCATTTCATGACAGAAAGCCTCTATTTCCTCTCTCTTTACCCATTTTATACCACTCCCTACCCTAAACCTTTCATTTGTTCTCTATATTTATAGGTCTGATTCTGCATTTTGCTTATTCACTCAGTCTTTTTTGTATTCCACTAATGAATGGACTCATGGTATTTGTCTTCTTTGCTTATTTCACTACACACACACACACACACAAATATCCCCCCTCACACACATTTTCCTTGTCCATTCCTCTATTGATGGATACCTAGGTTGCTTCCATATCATGCTATTGTTTAAAAAGAAATGTAATAGACATGGGTGCATTTATCTTTTCAAATTATTATTTTCATTTTCTTTGGGTAAATACCCAGTAGTGGAATTATTAGATCATATGGTATTTTACTTTTAACTCTTTGAGGAACTCTAAACTGTTTTCCACAGAGGCTGTACCAATTTACATTCCCACCAACAGTGTATGAGGGTTCCTTTTTCTCCACATCCTCACCATGCTTATTTCTCATCATTTAAATTTTAGTTATTCTAGCTAGTGTAAAGTGATATCTCATTATGGTTTTGATTTGCATTTCTCTGAGGGTTAGTGATGTTGAACATATTTTCATGTGTCTGTTAGCCATCTGTGAAAAATGTCTATTCATATCTCCTGCCCATGTTTTTAATTGAATTGTTTGGCATTGAGTTGTGTAAGTTCTTTATATATTTTGGATACTAACTCTTTATTGGATATATCATTTGCAAATATCTTCTTCCATGCAATAAATTGCCTTTTTGTCTTGTTGTGCAGAAATTTTTATTTTGATGCAGTCCAATATTTTATTTTTACTTTTGTTTCCCTTGTCTTTGAGACATATCTAGAAAAATGTCGCTATGGCTGTTAGAGCAATTACTACCTATATTCCTAGGAATATTTTGGTTTTAGGTCTAATATTTAAGTCTTTAATCCATTTTGAGTTTATTTTCATGTATCATATTAGAAAGTGAACCAGTTTCATTTTTTTACATGTAGCTGTCCAGTTTTCCCAGCATCATTTATTGAAGAGACTATCTTTACCCCATTGTGTAGTCATGCCTCCTTTGTATGACAATACTTCAAACTATTTATCAAGTACATTGCTTATCTTTGTTTTGTTTAGTTCTTTTTTTTTTTTAAAGATTTTATTTATTTATTTGACAGACAGAGATCACAAGTAGGCAGAGAGGCAGGCAGAGAGAGAGAGGAGGAAGCAGGCTCCCTGCAGAGCAGAGAGCCCAATGTGAGGCTCAATACCAGGACTCTGGGATCATGACCTGAGCTGAAGGCAGAGGCTTTAACACACTGAGCCACCCAAGGCTCCCCTGTTTAGTTCTTTTTCTAAGGTTTTTGTCTTGTTCTTTGGAGCATATTTCTTTGTATCTTCATTTTATTTGATTTTCTGTGTTTGTAACTATGAATTAGGTAGGACAGCTACTTCTCCTAAATTTGAAGGAATGACCTTCTATAGAGTCTCTCCCCTTGTAGGCTACATGAGCTTGGCTCCAAATAAAACCACCCTCATGGGGTACTGGAACTCAAGAGGGTGTGGAGCAGGCGGTTCTCCATGCAGCTGAAGTGGGTTCAGGATGGGGGTCCTGCAGTGTTCCACACAAGGGACACAGTGGTGGGACAGCTGGAACCAAAGTGGATTTGGGTTTTGACATCCTCATATTTGACTGCAGGTTGCAATTTAGTATCTCATCAGTTTAAAAATGTTTCCAGTGAAATGCCAAATAGTAAACATTTTATGCTTTATAAATTTGCTAATAGGAAAATTCAAGAATATTATATAAGTACTTACACTGTGAGAAAAAAATTTCCCCTAAATTTTTATTGATGGTGTTCAAATAGTAAAAGTAACTAAATAATACCTTTTTTGGTAATATAGGTTTACTAATGTGGAAAATTGATCTTTTGAGAATAACAGTTCATTTAATGGAGATTCAAAATTAGTGTTTCCTATCACCAAATTTATTACAAATGTTCATCTGTAAAAAATTATTCTTAGTTTGTAGGTCATATAAAATATGCCAGCCAATGGATCAGATTTGGCCTAAGTCCCTAGGTTCCCCCATCCACAGTACGAAGTACATACTCTATATTCCTTCTTTTAGCCAAACCCGAATGCTCTCTTACCTACTAAATTATAAGACTCTTGAGTGATGAACACAATATACTTGTAAGAGGTATTGATAGAGCCGGAAAGGACCCAGGTAGAATTTTTGGTAGAATACCTCAATGGGAATTTTTTCAATTTTTGACAAGATTAAGACATGTCATATAGCCTTCATTTTTTCTATTAAAATTGTTTCCTGGAAACTGTGATAAAAGTAGCTATATAGAATAAGAATTGAAAATATATTCTTTGAACATTTTGAGAAAAATGGATGTTTTACAGTAAATTTTATATTTTAATGAAATATACTTCTAGATGTAGAATTCATATCTTATTAGTCTTAGAGAAAACAACAACAAAAAGCTCAATTTATAAATGGAAGATCTAACAAGAATCCAAAGATGTTACAAATTATCAAGGGTCACAGTGCTGTTTGGGTGTGATATGACTTTATTCTCTAAAATGTGGAGGTGCTTTAAATATGTTCTGAATTAACTTTGGAATCAGAGAGCTGTTGGTTCATACCTTGCTTCTGACTTACTAACTTAATGATAGTCTCAAATCACAGGGCCCATACAAGTCTCAGTTTAATCATCTGTTAACTAAAAATTAGAATACTCTTTTATAACATCATTTTAAGGGAATATTAATATATTGTGCATGGAAAAATACATATGGAAGGCGATATACACTCTATTTTTATACTTTCCCTTCAAAATATATTCCAACACATTTTTCTGTTTTAAATATAGGACTTCTGTACAATAGGGTAAAGTTAATACTTACCATGGACATAAACAAATCTTAATACTTATAATTAAAATAGAGACATAATTGGAGACAGATTTTTTTTTACTTTATATTGTTCCATCTCAATTTTCTCAGCATAAGAAGAAGCAATACTACATGCTAATGGTTGTTATGAAGTTGAGAATATAAAGTGCTTCATACATTAAAAAGTATCTTATAAAAATATTACCTGGAAATTATATAATTAAATGATAGCTTTGATTTACATTTTGATTTTCAAATTGTGATAAGTTTTTTCTCCCTTCTCATGTAGTTGATACCTCGCAGACAAAAAATTAACTCCCAAATGTTAATAATGATGAATTATTTAATGTGGTGGAATTAGATCCCTAAAATTCAAATTAAATTTCAGCATCCAGCTTTACAAAAATGCAAGTCACAGGAAGCAGTTTTGTGCATGTAGATGGAACAAGAGACCTTATGGCTTTATAGGACTTTACTATAAATTCTAGAATTCCATTATTCTCCTTTATTTCTTCCTACTCCAATATCTGGCAACTTCTTTTTTTACATCTCAGTTTATGTATGATAAATGAGTCCACAGAATATTTTATGAGATTTAGCCTCAAATCTAACAGAAATGAGGTTAAATCTCATAATATATTCTATGGATATATATCACTCAGAGTGATACCCAAACACCATCCCAGATAAGCAAAGCTCCAGAATCTTAAATAAACACAAACATGTGAGTGTGAATGATATTGAAGGAAGCTGCATTACATTCAATGGCTTACAAAGACGCACATGATCTTTGTTGTCCACATCTACCACAATCACCACCTCTCTGGTCTTGATTCCCACTACTCTTTCAGGAACAATGATTCCCCTTTATGCACTCTGGCCTCTGCCCAAACATGTGAGCCATCCTTCTCCTTTGCTCCAAAGGTACCCTCTATCTGAATGATCTTCATAAAATATATACATGGCTAACTCACCCACTGCCTTTGAGACTTTGTCAACTTTGTCTAAACACTGACTTCTCAATGAGGCTCATCTTCACTACTTATTTAAAACTGCATCTCTTCAACTTCCAAAGTTTGTGATCCTTTTCCTACTTAACTTTTTCTTTTCCCATGACACTTGTCATCAGTTTGCAAATAGACTTTTTTAAATCTACTGTCGGTCACTGTGAGATTGTATGCTTAGTGAGAAACCTTTCTTCTGCTTTTTTACTGCTTTCTCCTAAGCAACAAAAGAAGTGCATAACATGTATTTATTGAACAAATTAATAAATAAAATATGGAAACTTCATTTATGAGAGGCATTTGGAGTTTCTTTATTTCCTTGTCATTGATTTCATAGTATTATTATCTTCCTTCCTTTCCCTTTGCTTGTTGTGTTGTGTTTTGGTTTTATTTTATTTTTTTTTAAGATTTTATTTATTTATTTGACAGAAATCACAAGTAGGCAAGGAGGCAGGCAGAGAGAGAGGAGGAAGCAGGCACCCCGCTGAGCAGAGAGCCCAATGCAGGGCTCAATCTCACGTCCTTGGGAACATTATTTTTAATGTCCAGCGTTTATAATACGAGGGACACGTCCTTGGGAACATGACCTGAGCTGAAGACAGAGGCCTTACCCCACTGAGCCACCCAGGCGCCCCTTGGTTTTATTTTAAAGGGTTTATGTCCCTGGTTCCAGATTTGATATAACAATACCACTACATCTTTCTCTCTTTTAAGTGTCTTATTAACTTTTTACTTTTAACATCTTACTTATTACTTATTACCTTTTTACTTTTTATTTATTAACTTATTAGTTATTACTTTTACTGGGAAAGAACATCGCTCTAATCTCTTAAGAGAAGTTGAAATCTGAAATCCATAAGGTTGCAGAATGTTTGTTAAATCCATATAAACTTTCTGGGTGTCTTGGTATCTTAATACTCTAAGGTGATGGTTAGTTTTATGTGTTAATTTGACTGGACCACAGGGTGCCCAGATGTTTCAAGAAAACTATATTCTTGTTGCTTCTGTGAGGGTGCTTTTGAATAAGACTAACATGTAAATTGGTAGGCTGAATAAATAGATTGCCCTCCCTAGTATAGAAGGGCCTCATAAAGTAAGTTGAAGGACTGAATAGAACAAAAGGCTGATCCTCTACCAAGTAAGAAAGAATTCTCCCTGCTTGACTACCTTTGAACTGGAATTTTTTTTTTCCTTTTTCCCCTGCCTTTGGCTGCATAGTATATATACCACATCTTCTTTATCCATTCATCTGTTGATGGACATCTAGGCTCTTTCCATAGTTTGGCTATTGTGGACATTGCTGCTATAAACATTTGGGTACCTGTGCCCCTTTGTATCACAACATTTGTATCTTTAGGGTAAATACCCAGTAGTGCAATTTCTAGGTTGTAGGGTAGCTCTATTTTTAACTTTCTGAAGAACCTCCATACTGTTTTCCAGAGTGACTGCACCAGCTTGCATTCCCACCAACAGTGTAGGAGGGTTCCCCTTTCTCTACATCCTCACTAGCATCTGTTGTTTCCTGACTTAATTTTAGCCTTTCCTACTGATGTGAGGTGGTAGCTCATTGTGGTTTTGATTTGTATTCCCCTGATGCCGAGTGATGTGAAGCACTTTTTCATGTGTCTGTTGGCCATCTAGATGTCTTCTTTGCAGAAATGTCTTCTCATGACCTCTTCCCATTTCTTCATTGGATTATTTGTTCTTTGGGGGTTGAGTTTGATAAGTTCTTTATAGATTTTGGATACTAGCCCTTTATCTGATAGGTCGTTTACAAATATCATCTCCCAGTCTGTCAGTTGTCTTTTGGTTTTGTTGACTATTTCTGTTGCTGTGTAAAAGCTTTTGATCTTGATGAAGTCCTAACAGTTCATTTTTGCCCTTTGTTTCCTTGCCTTTGCCAATGTTTCTAGGAAGAATTCCTCCAGCTGAGGTCGAAAAGGCTGCTGCCTGTGTTCTCCCCAAGGATTTTGATGGATTCCTTTCTCATGTTGAGGTCTTTCATCCATTTTGAGTCTATTTTTATGTGTGGTGTAAGGAAATGGTCCAGTTTTATTTGTCAGTATTATTAATTCTTTCAAAAAAAAAAAAACACAGCTCCTAGTTTCATTGATTTGTTCTACTGTTTTTTTATTTGTTTGTTTCCATTTCATTGATTTCTTTTCTGATCTTTATTACTTTTCTTTTCCTGCAGAGTTTAGGCTTTCTTTGCTGTTCTTTCTCCAGCTTCTTTAGGTGTAGGGTTAGGTTGTATATTTGAGACCTTTCTTGTTTTTTGAGGAAGGCTTGTATTGCTATATATTTTCCTCTCATGACTGCCTTTGCTGTGTCCCAGAGATTTTGAACAGTTGTGTTTTCAATATTGTTTGTTTCAATTCTTTAATTTCCTGGTTGACCCATTCATTCTTTAGTAGGATGCTCTTTAGCATCCATGTATTTGGGTTCTTTCCAAATTTCCTCTTAAGATTGAATTCTAGCATCAGAGCACTGTGGTCTGAAAATATGCAGAGAATAATCCCAATTTTTGGTACCCGTTGAGACCTGACTTGTGACCTAGAATGTGATCTCTTCTGGAGAATGTTCCATGTGCACTAGAGAAGAATGTGTACTCTGTTCCTTTGGGTTAGAATATTCTGAATATATCTGATGTCCATCTGGTCCAGTGCATCATTTAAGGCCTTGTTGATCTTTTGCTTAGATGATCTGTCCATTCCAGTGAGGGGGTGTTAAAGTCCCCTACTATTATTGTATTATTGTTGATGTGTTTCAATGATTTTATTTTTTTTATTTATTTTTTAAGATTTTTATTTATTATTTATTTGACAGAGAGAACACAAGTAGGCAGACAGGCAGGCAGAGAGAGAGGAAGGGAAGCAGGCTCCCTGCTGAGCAGAGAGCCTGATGTGGGACTCGATCCTAGGACCCTGAGATCATGACCTGAGCTGAAGGCAGCGGCTTAACCCACTGAGCCACCTTGGCGCCCCTCAATGATTTTATTATATTGGTTTATATATTGGGCTACTCCCATGTTAGGGGCATAGATATTTAAAATTGTTAAAATTGTTAATCTTCTTGTTGGACAGACCCTTTGAGTATGATATAGTCTCCTTCCTCATATTTTATTATAGTCTTTGGCTTAAAATCTAATTGATCTGATATAAGGATTGTCACCCCAGCTTTCTTTTGATGTCTGTTAGCATGGTAAATTGTTTTCTACCCCCTCACTTAAATCTGGAGGTGTCTTTGGGTTTAAAATGAGTTTCTTATAGACAGCATATTGATGTTTTGTTTTGTTTTAATCCATTCTGATACCCTGTGTCTTTTGATTGGGGCATTTGGCCCATTTACGTTTAGGATAACTGTTGAGAGATATGAATTTAGTGTCATTGTATTGCCTGTAAGGTGATAGTTACTGTATATTGTTTCTGTTCCTTTCTGGTCTACTACTTTTAGGCTCTCTCTTTGCTTAGAGGACCCCTTTCAATATTTCCCATAGGGCTGGTTTAGTGTTTACAAATTCTTTTAGTTTTTTTTTTTTTGTCCTGGAAGCTTTTTATCTCTCCTTCTATTTTCAATGATAGCCTAGCTGGATATAGTATTCTTGGCTGCATGTTTTTCTCATTTATGCTCTGAATATATCATGCCAGTTCTTTCTGGCCTGCCAGGTCTCTGTGGATAATTCTGTTGCCAGTCTAATATTTTTACCATTATATGTTACAAATTTCTTATCCTGGGCTGCTTTCAGGAATTTTCTCTTTTTCATTAAGAGTTGTAAGTTTTACTATTAGATGATGGGGTGTGGACCTATTCTTATTGATTTTGAGGGGGTTTCTCTGTGCCTCCTGGATTTTGATGCTTGTTCCCTTTGCCTTATTAGGGAAATTCTTACAATAATTCACTCTGATATACCTTCTGCCCCCCCTCTCTCTTTCTTCTTCTTCTAGAATCCCAATTATTCCAATATTGTTTCATCTTATGATAGCACTTATCTCTTGAATTCTTCCCCCACGGTCCAGTAATTGTTGGCCTCTCTTTTGCTCCACTTCTTTATTCTCCATCATTTGGTCTTCTATATCACTAATTCTCTCTTCTGCCTCATTTATCCTAGCTGTAAGAGCCTCCATTTTTTTATTGCACCTCATTAATAGCTTTTTAAAATTTCAGCTTGGTTATATTTTAGTTCTTTTATTTCTCCAGAAAGGGCTTTATTTCTCTAGACAGGGTTTCTCTAATATCTTCCATGCCTTTTTTCAAGCCCAGCTAGCACCTTGAGAATCATCATTCTGAGCTCTAGATCTGACATATTACCAATGTCTGTTTTGATTAGGCCTCTAGCCTTTGGTTCTGCCTCTATTCTGTGTGTGTGTGTGTTATCCAGATAAGAATATATGAATGAGAGAATAAAAAATACTAAATGGGTGGCAAAGACCCCAGAAAAATTTGTATTAACCAAATCAGAAGAGACCCCAAATCAGGTAGAGAAGATGGGGTAAAAATAAGTTCAAGGGATGCGTGGGTGGCTCAGTGGGTTAAAGCCTTTGCCTTCAGCTCAGGTCAAGATCCCAGAGTCCTGGGATCAAGCCCTGCATCAGGCTCTCTGCTTAATGGGGGGCCTGCTTCTCCCTCTCCCTCTCTCTCTGCCTGCTTCTCTGCCTTCTTGTGATCACTGTCTGTCAAATAATAAATAAAACCTTTTAAAAAAGTTCAAAAAAATTTTTAATTAAACAAATATATATATTTATTAGACTGGTGAATATAACGGAACCACCCATGTTATTTTGGGTATATTTTGTTTTTTTAGAGGAAACTACCTCCCAAAATTTTAAAGAAAGAAAAACATAGGGGCTCCTGGGTGGCTCAGTGGGTTAAAACTCTGCCTTCAGCTCAGGTCATGATCCCAGGGTCCTGGGATCTAACCCTGCATCAGGCTCTCTGCTCAGTGGGGAGCCTGCTTCCTCTTCTCTCTCTGCCTGCTTCTCTGCCTACTTGTGATTTCTCTGTCAAATAAATAGATAAAATCTTAAAAAAAAAAAAGAAAAAAACACACACATACACACACACACACACACACACACACACACACACACAAATAAGGGTAAACATGATGAAGAGATGGAATATGACTGTAAAGAGGATAATTTTTTAAAAATTCTAAAAAATGAGTTCATAAGATAAATTGGTTGGGAAAGAAAGAAAATGAAAGTGGAGAGAATTTGCTCAGGCCAGAGACTAGAACAAAGCCCTGTGCTAGATTTGGGGTATATTTTGATCTATTAGAAGAAGTTGTATCCCAAAATTTTTTAGAAGAAAAAAAGCCTATGTGTATACAAAAAATAAAGTTAGATACAATGAAGGATAAAATATGACTATAATAATGAAGGTTTGAAAAGATTTTTTTAGGTAGATATTGTTAAGATAAACTATTTAAAAATGTTAAAAGAGGAAAGAAAGAAAATTAAAAAATATTAGAAGGAAAAAAAATTTAAAAATTTAATTAACTTTGCAAGACTGAAGAATCATGGGGAGAAGGCCATGAATTCCATGCTTTGCTTTCCCCTCCTCTGGAATCTGTGAGCTTGGTCTTTGCTGGATGTTCTTTCTGATCTTCTGGGGGAGGAGCCTTTTATAGTGATTCTTAAGTGTCTTTGACTGGGGCAGAATTGCTCCACCCTTGCCAGGGGCTGGGCTAAGTAATCTGCTCAGGTTTGCTCTCGGGAGCTTTTGTTCCCTGAGTGCTTTCTGTAGAGCTCTGGAGGATAGGAATGAAAACAAAATGAATGAAAATGGTGGCCTCCCATTCTCTGGCCCAAGGAAGCGGAGAACTCAGGACCCCACTCCTCAGTGTGCCCTCGGAGAAAAGTTGTCAATCACTCCTGTCTCCCTGGTCTCGGGCCATGCTCCGAGCTCACCCACCCTGTGACTGAGCATTTATGTCCCTGGCACATAGCCCCATTTGGAGTCTCCAAACCCAGCAGATCCTGCCGCTCTGCTTTTCCAGTGGATGAATGTTGGTCTCCACAGATCTGCCACTTATAGTGTCCCTGCTCAAAGAGCAGTGGCCCAACTGTGCCTTGGATCATGGTTTAAGGTAACTGGAGCTGAGAGTTTACTCCTTGGTTCTATCTCTATAGCTGACTCCCCTGCCTTAATACCTGAGTGAGCTCTGCTATACTCAGACACCCCTGAACCTTCTGTGATCCCTCAGGACCTGAGACCACACTATCCCCGTGAGGGCTCCACACCCGCTTAGCCTCTGCAGTGATGTCCCTCAGTGGAGCAGACTTTTAAAAGTTCTGATTTTGTGCTCCATTGCTCTGCTGCATGCAGAGCATGCTTCGCATGTCCTACCTTTCAGAAAGTGGTAGATTTTCTATTTGTAGAATTGTTGCTCTTCTTCTCTTTGATCTCCTATTGGATTTGTAGGTGTTTGGAATGGTTTGATAACTAACTAACTGATCTCCTGCTACCTGATGTCATCTCAAGCTGCTATTCCTCTGCCATCTTGGCTCCTCCCCCTCAGATTCCTACCTTTTTTTTTTTTTTTTTTTTTAAGAGAGAGATAGAGAGAGAAATAGAGAGAAGCTCAAACAGGCTCCACACCCAGTGTGGAGCCAACACTGGCCTCAGGGTCACACCCCTGATCATGACTGAGCCAAAGTCAAGAGTCAGATGCTTAACTGACTGAGCCACCCAAATGCCCCATAAATTCCTACTTCTTATGTGTTGGTTTACATAGTAACTTCTTTCCCCAAAAGTAAAGTATGGAAAGGGGGGAGAAGTGTAATGTTATAGTGGATAAATAAATCTGACAAACACTTATTCAACCAGAATATCAAGGTCAACATCAGTCATAAATCATGTGATAGTATGTATCCTTGATGGGATGTGATGAAAATGATATGTTACCTTGATGGGTGTCTTCACAAAAACTCATAACCATAGTGTAATCATAAACAAAAATCAGATGAATTCCAAATGAGGAGCATTCTACAAATGAGTACTCCTCCAAAGTATCAAAGTCATTAAAATCAAAGGAAATCTGAAAAAAATATTATGCCAAAAGGATCCTTATATCATATGTATTTTTTGAAAATATTTTCTCCTAGCTGTGGCTTGTTTTCTCATTCTCTTGATGTGTTTTTTGCAGAGAAGAAGTTTTTAATTTTAATAAAATCTAACTTATCAATTATTTATTTCATGAATTGTGTCTTTGATGCTGCCTCTAAAAAGCCATCACCATCCTCAAGGTCTAGTTTTCTATTATGTCATCTTCTGGGAGTTCTGTATTTTAACAATTTACATTTAGATCTATGATCCAGTATAGAACTGGGAGTTCTATACTTTAACAATTTACATGTAGGTCTATAGATCCATTAGGTCTATGATTCCATTATGATTAATTTTTGAGGAGGGTTTGTGTAAGGTCTGGTGTAGAATGCTTTTTTTCCAAAAATTTTATTTATTTATTTGACAGAGAGAGAGCTATCACAAGTAGGCAGAGAGGCAGACAGAGAGAGGGGGAAGAAGGCTTGATCGCAGGACCCTGAAATCATGACCTGAGCCAAAGGCAGAGGCTTAACCCACTGAGCCACCCAGGCACACCTAGAATTATTTTTTTGCATATGAATGTTCAATTGTTCCATCACCATTTTTTGAAAAGACTATTTTCCTCATTGCATTGCATTTGTTCCTTTTTCCATGATCAGTTGACTATATTTATGAGATTCTATTTCCTGACTCTCTATTCTGTTGTATTGATCCATTTGTTCACTTCTTATCCAATATCACACTGTTTTGATTACTGCAGTTTCATAGTAAGTCTTGAAGTTGGGTAGTGTCAGTCCTCTTGTTCTTCTTTAATTTAGTACTGACTACTCTGGGTTATTTGTCTTTCCATATAAACTTTAGAATCAATATGATGATATCCACAAAATTACTTGCTGTTTTTGACTGGGATTTTAGTGACTTTATAGACCAACTAAGAAAGTAGTAACATCTTGATAATATTGAGTCTTCCTATCCATGAACAGAAAATATTACTCAACTTAGTTCTTCTATTTCATTCATCACAATTTTGTAGTTTTCCTTGTATAAGTCCTATAAATATTTTGTTAGATTTGTATCTAAATATTTCATTTTGGGGGGTTATCAACATAAATCATATTTTTTAAAGATTTTTTTTTATTATTTATTTGACAGACAGATCACAATCAGGCAGAGAGAGAGGAGGAATCAGCCTCCCTGCTGAGCAGAGAGCCCAATACAGGGCTCAATCCCAGGACCCTGATATCATGACCTGAGCTGAAGGCAGAGGCTTTAATCCACTGAGCCACCCAGGCGCCCCAATCATATTGTGTTTTTAATTTCAAATTCCACCTTTCCATTTCCATTATGAAAGAAATCAACTTTTTGTATATTAACCTGATATTGTGCAACCTTGCCATACACTCTTACTAGTTCCAGAAATTTTTTGTTGATTCCTTCAGATTTTGTACATTGATGATTTTGTCATCGATGTACAAAGGCAGTTTTATAAATTCCTTCCCAGTTTGTATGTTTTCTTGTCTTATTGAATAAACTAGAATTTTCAGACTGATGAAAAGGTGAGAGAGAACATTCTTGCCTGGCATCTGATCTTAGTGAGAAAATTTGGGTTTTCAAACCATTAAGTATGTTAGCTATAGGTTTTTTTGTAGATTTTCTCTATCAGTTTGAGAAAGTTTCTCTCCATACCCAGTTTGCTGAAAGTTTTTAACATTAATGAGTACTGAAGTTTGTCAAATGCTTTTTCTGTGTCTATTATTATGATCATGTGGTTTTTAAAAGCCTATTTATGTGATGAATTATATTAATTGATTTTCAAATGTGGAACCAGCTTTTCATATTAGGATACATCTCAGTAAGTCATCTTGTGTAATTATGTTTATGTATTGTTGGATTATATACACTAATATTTTATTGAGGATTTTTGCTTGTTCATGAGAGATATTGGTGTATACTTCTTTAAAAAATATGTTTGATTTTAGTATTAAGGTAATGCTCACCTCATAAATAGGGTTAGTTAGAAAGCATTTCCTTTGTTTCTATCCTCTGAAAGATATTGCAGAGAACTAGCATAATTTCTTCCTCAAATGTTTGTAAAACTTCACCATCTGGACTTGGTGTTCTTTGCTGTAGGAAAGTATTAATTTATTTGATTTCTTGAATAGATTATGTCTATACATATTGTATATTTCTCTTGCATGAATTTCGATAAGTTGTATCTTTCAGGAACTGGCCCATTTCAACCAGGTTATCAAATTTGTGGGCATGGAGTTGTTCATAGTATTCCTTTATTATCTTTTAAATGTCTATGAGATCATATGTAGTGATCTCCCTCTTTTCATTTCTGATGTTAGTATTCTGTTTTCTCTCTTTTTCTTAAGTTAGCCTGGTTAGAGGCTCATCAATTTAATTTTTTTCAAAGAATTCACTTTTGTTTTATTAATTTTTCTCTATTGATTTTCTGTCTTCAATTTTGTTTTCTACTCTATTTCTCTTTTTAAAAGATCTTATTTATTCATTCCTGAGAGATAGAGAGGGGGAAGCATAGGCAGAAGGAGAAGCAGGATCCCTGGGGATCCCAATGGGGACTTGATCCCAGGGCCCTGGGAACATGACCTGAGGTGAAGGCAAATGTTAACCAAATGAGTCAATCAGGCACCCTCTATTTTCTTTTCTTTTCTTTTTTTACTTTAGATTTAAATTGCTCTTCTTTAGTCTCCATAGGTGGAACTCAGATTAGAAATTTTAGATCTTTTTCTAATACATTAATTCAATGCTATAAATTTCCCTTTAAGCACTGCTTTTTGCTGTATTCCACAAATTTTGATAAGTTGTATTTTCCTTTTCATTTAGTTCAAAATATTTTAAAATTTCTTTTGAGATTTATTCTTTGACCCATGTGTTATTTAGAAGTGTTTTGTCTAATATCAATGTATTTTGGGATTTTCCATGTGTTTTTATAGTACTGATATCTAGTTTAATTACACTGTGCCTTGAGACCAAATACTGTATGATTTCTATTCTTTTAAATGTGTTGTGTTTTATGACCCAGAATGTGATTTATACTGGTGAATGTTCCATGTAAACTTAAGAACAATGTATATGCTTCTGTTATTAGATAAAGTAGTCTATAAATTTCAATTATATTCAATTTTGATTGATGGTAGTTTTTAGTTCAACCATATCCTTACTAATTTTTCTGCCTGATGAATCTATGCATCTCTGCTAGAGCGGTGATAAAGTTTACAACTGATATAATCAATTCATTTATTTATTTTTTTTTTTTACAATTCCATTAGTTTTGCCTCATGTAATTTGATAATCTGTGGTTAGATAAATATATCTATTCTATAATCATAAGTACTTAATGTTTTTATTCTATGGACAAAATCTTGACTTCATAATGAGTTTAGTTCTACATGTTCCTAACATATATCTATTCTTAAATTTGGGACTTTCATAAAGTCTGTTGAGACTGACTTACCCATACTTTAATAAGATTATACTTGTATAAATGGATTCCCAAAAGGATTAAAATCCATGGACTATTATAGAAACTCACTGTATTTATGTATTTATGTTATTTATTTATTTGATTGCTTGCTTGCAAAGGGACTGTAGCAACTCCTTCCTTTCCATTGGAAAACACATCAAGCAGATTTTATAAATTTTTTTCTTTTTTAAAAAAGATTTTATTTATTTATTTATTTATGAGAGAGAGAGAGAGGGAGGGAGCACAAGCAGGCAAAGTGGAAGGCAGAGGGAGAGGCAGTTTCCCAGCTGAGCTAAGAGCCCATCTTGGGGTTTGATCCCAGGACCCTAGTATCATGACCTGAGCCAAAAGGCAGAGACTTCACTCACTGAGCCACCTAGGTACCCCTTTCTCTTTAGATTGCTTTCCATCAACATAGTAATCTCAGATTTACATTAGAACTTCAATTCCACATCCAATTCAAGATACTTTACCTCACTGATTTATGCCTAAGGATATGCAATAGACAGAGATGGGGTGTTATGTGACATTTTCATTACAATTTCCTTTTTTATTTCTCCATGACACTTCTGCTATTGGCTATTTAAAAGGAAAGAAGATCTGAAAAATTCCAATTCCATTGGAAGGAGTGGTAGAACAAATAAAAGGAGAAGTAATTAGGGGAAGCATATTGCAGTTTGCTATTATTCTTTTAAGTTATTTTTGTAGGTTTCCACACACTCATTGTCTTTTTGTGGGTCAGTTTTTTGGTTCGTTGGTAGATCTTCATGAATGCATGTACTATATGGTTCCCTTGTGCTGAATTTTTTTATTAACCTTCCATGACCTATATTAGCATTTAGAATAAGAGCTACCCCATTAGCCTACCCCAACTGGGATTCATTACCCAGGCAGGCAGTCTTCTTGGGTGGGATCTCACCAAAGCAATACATGTCCCGTTGCCTTCTATAGCATAAAATTATTGCTCAGGATTATCACTCATCATTTTGCTAATTAATTTTAAGTGGCTTAATTCTTAATCCCTCTCTTTCTACCCCACTCTCTTGTTTGCTTTTACAATTTCCTGGTGCCAGATTTCCTTGGGCTGTAAATAGGTACTTCCCTTTGACCTACAGACTGCACAATCCACTGACAGCATTGAGCAAGACTGAGTTTCTGAAGCTCAGCAATCATTTAGGGAGGAAAACCTAAGTTTCCATAAATTTAGAAACTCAGGATTCTCTTAAATCCCTTTTCATTTAGCTCAGAAGAGGAATAATTCTGCTACATTCTGCCTGTCCTTTCATACTAGACTGAGAGTTCTTTACCTCAAGTGTTCTCTTCAATCCCTTCTAAATCTGCTCCTATCACATTTCTGATTTTCCTCTTAAACAGAAGGTAGCAGCTGTAATAGTTTGCTCTTTGTCTTGCATTGATATGTCTACTAGATCACACATAACAAATGCTTTTTTAAAGAATCTAAGGTACAAGAGAAAAAAAAAGGAAGGAAGGAAGGTTTACTGGGTTGGGTACAAAGTACAAGAGTAGAATTTTTAGAGAATTGAGACTGTTCATTCAAATTGACTTCTCTAGAACAAGTACAAATGGTTTACTTGGGTAATCAGGATTGAAATCTATGGGGGAAAATACCTAGCTTTCATTTTATGATAGCTAATTCAAAGGACACTACATAGAAAGTGCTAATATATGAGTATATACATTTCTTTCTAGTGATCTTCAAGCTTTTTTTTCTACATTGCCACATATTATAGGAAGAACCTGCCTAAGCAGAACTGAACTAGTTATTAAAGCTTTTCCTGGAAAATTCTCTTAAGTTCCATTGTTACTTGGAATTGCTTCTAGCTGGGGGTAGCTATTTTTTTCCAAGGGATGAGATGGTGGAGGAAGGAAGCAGGGAGTACAGTATTTCTATAAAAACCTTTATATAGGGAAAATTTTTTAGATTTTCCACAGTTGCAGTCATTGAAGAGAAGGTCTGTGTGGATATAGAATTTGAGGCACATTATGTACTCCCAGGGTGGTTAAATGTGTCTGAGTTGTGACATTTTGTAGATAAGGATCTTGAATAGTCTGTGCTGATATTTACTTTGATCCTATGGGAATTGTGGAAGTATGTCTGGAAAATCTTAAGATGACAATTATAACTGCTTGGTCTTGGAGTGAGATGAACTACATTTATGTTAATGAGAGGGAGATTTTAATTTCTTGTCCTTCAGAAAGACATCTCGTGAAATGTAATGACTACCATGTCTGGATTATTCCTTTTGCATTTCACCTTAGAAAAAGCATCTTAACTACAATAACTTTCAGGGCACATATAAATCTTTTTTACAGTTAGAGGAAGAAGATCTAGTAATGAAAATACTGGCATTTCTTTTCAACTTTTTTTTTTGATCCTTGAATTTACCTTTAGAATAGCCCTTTAAATATTGACCAGTTCTGCCCTTGCTCCCTTCCTACGTTTTATAGCATTATATTGGAAGATGATTAGATAAGATTGAAAGATGATTAGATCAGAACCCATTCTTGGTGAATTTCTGTATCGGATTTTCTCTTGTGCTTGTTTTTGTGTTAATTTTGGATTCTTTGTGCAAGCACAAAGCGATAAAGTACAGATTTTTTAAATCACTGCGTCACTGAGAAGTAGGCCATGGAACTTTTCCTATAATTAGTCTGCTTATCCTAAAGTCTACTTGTATGTCACCTATCCTTCCTTCATGAAGTTGGCTTTTTAATAACATAAAAGGTTTTTGCTTTTTTTTTTTTTTTTTTACAAAGGGACAGAATGCTCATGAGGTATCTTGTGGATCTGAGATGGCACTTTAGTCACCCAGGTCTTTCTCAGAATGATGTGCTTTTAGGTATTCAGATGAAAGACTGCAGAATATTATCATCTAGCAAGAATCACTTAGTAATTACCTTTTGTGAGTTGACAGCTGGATGACACTAAAGAAAAATAAATGGACTCCACTTTTAAGACGTTTCCAGTTCAACTGAGGAAATGTCATGGGGATATGTGGCTATGACTAAGAATTTTACAAAAATTTTATAATTAAGTGGAAAATGCTCTACCACATATTAGCTAAATGATCTTGGAGAAACCATATGATTATTCAGAACATCAGTCTTCCTGTTTACAGAATGAAGACATTCTTCACATCTTTGTGAAGATCTTTGTAAACAACATGGATGGAACTAGAGCGTATCATGCTTAGCGAAATAAGTCAGAGAAAGACAACTATCATATGATCTCCCTGATATGAGGAAGTGGTGATGCAACATGGGGGCTTAAGTGGGTAGGAGAAGAATCAATGAAACAAGATGGGATTGGGAGGGAGACAAACCATAAGTGACTCTTAATCCCACAAAATAAACTGAGGGTTGCTGGGGGGAGGGGGTTTGGGAGAAGGGGGTGGGATTATGGACATTGGGGAGGGTATGTGCTTTGGTGAGTGCTGTGAAGTGTGTAAACCTGGTGATTCACAGACCTGTACCCCTGGGGATAAAAATATATGTTTATAAAAAATAAAAAATTAAAAAAAAATAAAAGAAAAAAAAATATTTTACAAATAAGACATCGTACAAAAGTTGATTGTAAAGGTGTGCACTTAGGAGTGGAAAGAAGTAGAAGTGATATGGTTTTTTTTTTTTTTATATTTTTCTTATTTATTTTTTAGGAAGAGAGAGAGAGAGAGCATGAGAGTAGAGAGGTCAGTGAGAAAAGCGGACTCTCTGGTGAGCAGGGAGCCCGATGTGGGACTGGATGCCTTAACTCAAGGATCATGACCTGAGGCAAAGGCAGTCGCTTAACCAACTGAGCCACCCAGGGGCCCAAGAAGTGATATGTTAATCAGGGTAGGTAACCCCCAGTCTTAGAATTAATTATTGGAGTTTAGGACATGAGAGAGAAAGCCCACTCTTCAAGTCCTGTTCTCAGCCAGACTGCTCAACGTTGCTCATCAAGCTATGGATCATCTAGCTATTTAAGTTGAAATAGGTAAAAAGGAATCTGACAAAAATGGAAGAATTAGATGAATGTGAATGAAGTGATCAGAGGAGATTTGTATGTATATGATATAATTTATGTATATTTTTTATTCGACAGCTTATACATACATGTCTTTTGTAACACATTGACCCTTAGTGTATAAAGAATTCCCACAGAAGGAATACTTACTTAAAACCAACACTTGATCAAGAAATAGACTTCCTTAAAATCAAGTTGGAAAATTGCTCACAAGGAGTAACTTCTATATTATTTATTACTTTTTGCCTTTTCTTGTATACCCTGAAAAGGAATCAGACTGTGTATATTCAATGGGCCGGCCTTAGTTTGTTCAATATTCTATTTTTGAGTTTTCTCTTTCTATTGTATATAGCAGTAACATTTCTCATGCTCAATGCACATCAAAATTTATCCATTTTATGATAAATGGATATTTGGATTCTTTTATTATTTTTGTTATTACAAGAATCCTGCGACAAACATTCCTGTACATATGTTTTGGTAAACATATGCACACAATTATGTTGGATACATTTCTGGGCCATGGTGTTTGTGCATATTCAACTTTAGAAAGTACAGCTAATTACTTCTCCGAAGTTGTGTGAATTTATACATTCACTGACAGTATATGAAATTGTAAGCTGTTCTATGCTATCTATACAGTGGTATAGTCAATTTTTATAATCTTACCTATTTTGATGGCTTTGTAGTAGAATCTCCTGTAGATTTAATTAACATTTCCTTTGTGACTAATAACATTGAACACCTTTCCATATACTAATTGGCCACTTACATATACTCTAGTTTGAAATACCGAATCAAGTTTGTTATTTTCCTTAACAATTCGTAGGATTTTTTTTAAACATATTCTATATACAGGTCTTTTGTTGGACATATGTATTCTGAATATTTTCTCCTACTTTCTACCTTGCCTTTTCACTCTCATAGTAATGTCTTTGGATAATAAAAGATCGTAATTTTAATGTAATTTTTAATCTCTTTCATTATGGAGAGAACATTTTGTTTAGTTTAAAAAATCTTTCACTATCCCAACACAATTCATGTTTTCCTATGTTATTTTCTGGAAGTTTTATTCTGCCTTTCACATGTAGATCTACCATGTATCTGAAATTGTTTTGTTAGAATGGATAGCCAATTGTCCCAACAATATTTATTGAAAAAAACAAAAACAAACAACAACAACAAAAATAGACAAGAAAATGTCCCCCATTATACTATAGTGTCATTTGTGCTCTCTACCAAGTGAGTTATGTGTGTGGTTCTTTATAAGGGGATTTTCTTAATTGTATAAGATGTTACTTGTTGATAGTCTGCATATTGATTTTTTTATACTCTCTGTTCCTTGGTCATATTTTCAAACTTCTCTTTTCTCTATTTCAACAACTTATGTAAGGCTATTTTATACTCAATGACTATTTCACTATGTCAAGGCTTTGAGTGTTTGATTCTATTGCCTCTGCTTTTCCAGCAGCACTTAAGTTGCACTATTTCCTTGAGGGGGCGTGTGTGTGTGCGTGTGTGTGTGTGTTTTGCTTGATTTTAATATTGCTTTTACTCTAGTCAAGTAATTTTTCTTGGAATTTTCTCTGTGGATTTGCTTTGAGATCTGGTTCCTATAGGGAAGATATGTGTTGTATCTCCTGGTTACCTGGTGTTAACAATAACCTGACACCACTTTAATTTTCCATTTGAGATCTATTTCAAATCTTGAAGGGAGGATGGATACAGAACAAATTAATTTTTCATCTGAGATTATTTTGGATCTCATGTGTAACATGAATTCACACCAGAAACTCATATGCCATTTGTGGTTACAGATTCTCAGCGGAGAATCTTTATTTTTCCCTCCTAACACCAAGTTCTAGACAAAATTCCTTTCTTGCCTCCTCTGTATGATTTTTAAAATTTTTTATTTATTTGCTTAGTTTTTTTTTTCTTTTAAAGATTTTATTTATTTATTTGACAGAGATCACAAGTAGGCAGAGAAGCAGGCAGAGAGAGAGAGGAGGAAGCAGGCTCCCTGCTGAGCAGAGAGCCCGATGCAGGACTCGATCCCAGGACCCTGAGATCATGACCAGAGCCGAAGACAGAGGCTTTAACCCACTGAGCCACCCAGGTGCCCGGTTAATTAGTTTGGACATTTATTCTGATCTGTGAATGAGAGTTATATGCCCTTGAGAACTCAGAATTGTGTAGGGCTCATCTATAGCTTGCCCCTTTGAGGGAAGTCAATTTTGTCTTCTGTCCTCTGAACCCCAAATAGGTATCAAAGTTAGAACTCTAGGATTCAGCAAAGGCCTCAAAGAAAAAGATAAGTTCGACATTAATTTACCTCCTAAGATTATAATTTTAATTCCATTTTGCCTTCACAGAATTATTGCTTTCAATAATGTAACCATTTGTATTATTTTAAGTCAAGTATTGTCTCTCCTATGCTACCCAACAGAACCATTACCTTTAAAATGTTTTTCTTCAAGAAAGGATACATGTTTCTAAAAGTGGTTAATGATTTCCTGAATAGATCAAATTTCTGGAAGGCTGGTCTATATACAGAGGAACGTCAAGGCAAAGGCAGAATATCTTTATTTATTTATTTATATATTTAAAGATTTTATTTATTTTTTTGAGAGACAGTGAATGAGAGAGAGAGTGAGAGCACACACAAGTTGGGGGTCAGAAGGAGGAGAAGCAAACTCTCCACTGAGCAGGGAGTCCCAAAAGGGGCTGCATCCCAGGACCTTGGGAACATCACCTGAACTGAAAGCAGACACTTAACTGACTGAGCCATCCAGGTGCACCAAAGACAAAATTTCTGAATCCCAACCCAGACCTAATTTCCCAGGCTGGCAAAAATAATAAATAAATGAATGAATGAATGAATGAATGAATGAATAAATAAATAAATAAATAAATAACAACTTAGTCATTGATTCTGTAGAGTAAAAGTTTTGTGCTATTGAATTTAGCAAAGCAGTTATGACCGGATCCATAAGAATCCATTTATGAGATAATCTTTACGTAACTGGTAATGGTACACAAAAATTTTTAATAAAGTACCAGTCTACAATAATCATTTAAAATATAAGGATTATTATTCATCTAATAAATGTTCTAGTTACTCTAAAGGGTTGGGAATTGCTCTCTACTTACTTGAATTACTTCTAAAGTCAGTGTTTTCTATTTCATGTGGCTGCAAAATTTTTATTAGTAGAATTGACAGTTATTAGATTGCATTATACCTTGTGTGCTTTTGGTGTTGATGACAGTCCTTTTCTCAGGGCCATGGTTTAGAGAAAGATATTTATGTAACTGCTGCTTCTTATGACGTGTCCGAGAAGACTCTTGGATGACCCATTCTAGTTACTTTCTACTTTTTATTGATAAATAATAAGATTTCTCTCAAGTGTATTTTGCATTTTAATTGGGGATGCTTAAAAGGAGTCTGAGATTCAAAAACAGACACTCTTAATAGTAGAGAATGAGCAGAGCAGATCCTACCTTGGCAGAAGGACTTCTGACTCTCAAATTACCTCCATGTGATTTCTCAATGTCACACAGGAAGTCACTTATCCTGTCACTTTTTAAAGAACAGACTACCTTGATGGGCCCCATTTCTGTTGCACAATTCTTTGACCTTGATGGGGGAGAGTTTGTTTTCTTTTCTTTTCTTTCTTTTTTTTTTTTTTTTTTTTTTTGTTTTTTCCTTTCCCTTGTTGATATAGCATTATAGCAATCAAAGGAGCAGAATCCAGGGATTCAGGCCCAGGACAAGTTAATTAATGCAAGTCACCTACCCTTCCACATGGGCTTAATTTTTTTTTTTAGGGTCACCCAGTGATTTACCAATCTGTCAGTTTTTCTTCTATTCTCAGTCTTGAGTCATAATTGTAGGGAGCAGAATGAAAACGAAATGGGCTTTATTTTCAGGTCTTGTATTTATAGTAGAAGTTATTAGATGGCTCTCTAACCCCTATAAATAAGAACTTGTAGATGCTTAGAATTCGTAAAATTCTTTGAATTTGACTCTTCTTCCATAGCCTGATGTACAAGTTAAAAATGGACAAATATAATGTCAGCATGAAGAAATGGCAGTGTTATCTATTGAGACATCCACATTAAAGAAAAGACATCAAAATATTTTTGGTCAAAGATATTTAATCTTGTCTTGATGTTGCATCACAAGATGGGATTGGGAGGGAGACAAACCATAAGTGACTCTTAATCTCACAAAACAAACTGAGGGTTGCTGGGGGGAGGGGGTTTGGGAGAAGGGGGTGGGATTATGGACATTGGGGAGGGTATGTGCTTTGGTGAGTGCTGTGAAGTGTGTAAACCTGGTGATTCACAGACCTGTACCCTTGGGGATAAAAATATATGTTTATAAAAAATAAAAAGTTAAAAAAAAAAAAAGATATTTAATCTTTTGCCACACATCCGGTGTCTTTTCACATAAGCTTTAAATATCTGATTTAGGGGATCATAGTCCTATGCAGACAGCTGAAGTGATGATCTGTTTGGCAATTCACATTAGAACAAATAACAACTTAATTCACTTCCCAGGGTGCGAATTTGAGATTTATTCCTGTGGAGGGGTAGGTGACTTGCATTAATTAACTACTGCTAGGTAAGAAGTGACCCCAAGATTCAGTGGCCTAAAATAAAGTGTCTTTTTATCTCATGGTTCTATTGGTCAATATTCTACTGACTTTAATTCTACAGTATTCTATTTTGCAGTAGAGCAATCTGGGCCTTCTACTTCAGAATTTCCACAGGCTGTAGCTAAATTATCAGCCAGCCTGTAGTCATCCTAAAACTCAACTGAGGGAAGATTTGCTTCCAGGAATCAATCTGACACTTTCCCAAGTGTAATGTTTAAAAAATATTCTTAATAAACAAATACTCCCAAGTTAAAAGTGCTGATTCCTCCAGGTCAAAAACTATGACTCATTTTAATTTTGAAGCAGAGGAACCTGATTTTCTCCTCCTCAAGGGAACTGGTCATTAGGCAGAATGGAAAAGCTGAGGTATTATTGGTTTATAGAATGGTTAATGGATAACAGTACTACAATGCTAGGTTTCTTCATTTTGCTCATTTTTCCAGAGACAGAAACATCTTTGCCCACCTAGAGACTTTTAGCATGTAAAAACAAATGCAGAGCTTCCATTTAACAAATAGCTGAGAATGAATATTAATTTCAGGCCTTTCACTGATAAGAAACATAAAAGTGTCAAAACAGCTTTTTGGTTTGAAGCTGGGCTTAAGAAATATTTACCCAAAGATGAAAAATTGAATTAATAATGAGCAGTTTAATATATTCTTCCTTATGCAACTTAGTTCCATAGAAGCCAGGGAGAAGCTCTGATCTTGTTTAAAAGATACCCAACTGAGTAAAAATTGAGGAGTAGTGGGAAAATTAAGGGAGTGAAATCAGTGCTACTTACAGGTAATGGAACTAATTTCTCCTTCCTTGGAGTTCTGTTAGCAGTTGTAATATTCCAGTTAGTAGGCATTCCAAATACAAAACCTCTCTCTACATTTGATAAGCATACAAGCCATCATTCTCTTTTGACCACACTAAAAAAATAGCCTCCAAACTAGTCTGTCTCCCTAATTCCTTTGCTTCATAAAAAAGCAACAAAGATAAATAAATGGTACAGTAATGCGAGATGTCAGTAGTGAGGAAGTTTGGGTGTGTGGAGGCACACATGGTATATTGGAACTCTTTGTACTTTCTATTATATTTTACTGTGAACCTAAAATGTGCTGAAAATTAAGTTTATTTATTTGAAAAAATGCAACAAGCATTCTTTCAAGACAAAGCCATGTCTTTAATTTTTCTTGCTCTGCTTAGAATCTTCCAACACTTCCCATCCCTCAAAATAAAATTCAGCATCCTTACAATTTATAAGCTCTGTAAGATCTGGCCCAGGCTGCTTCTCTTCCATCTTTCCAGCCGCCTTCTACCCATTCTTTCATTTTTGAAAAATGGGCTTCCTTTTTACTCCTCAATGGACTAGTCATGCCCCTACCTTTGAGTTGTTGCCTATTCTGCTCTAATGGGATTCTCTCCTTCCAGATACCAGCATACACTGTCTCCTTCAGTGTGTGTCAGAGGGTGACCACACATCTTGCTGAAGAGGCCCTTGTACATCATCAAAGTAAGTAAGAGTAAGCCATTCCTCTCCACCGCTCTCTATCCTCTAATACTGTTTATGTGTCCCTGTACCACCATATGAATTTTTCATTCCAACTACAAAATGTTGAGTGGAAACTTTCAGGAGCATTTCTGTTCATCATTATTTATTACCACTTTTCAGTAATCAATAGTGAGACATTAAAAATATATTAGCAATAAATTTCCAATTTTTTAAAGACCAGATAGAAAGGATGGAAAGTTATTTAACTTTGGGGTACTTCAAGATAAAATGGAACCATTGCTATTTTTTAAATTGAATATAGGTTATTAAATTCATTAAATCAGGACTACAAGTAATTATTGGTATCACAAATAGATATCATACTGACCTTTATATTTTATTTATGTTTTTAAAGATTTATTTGAGAGATGGAGAGAGAATGAGAGAGAGAGAGAGAGAGAGAGAGAGCGCGCAGGACCAGAGGGAGGGGCAGACATCACACAGAGCAGGGAACCGGCCTTGGGACTCTATCCCAGGAGATCAGGACCTGAGCCAAAGGCAAATGCTTAACCGACTGAGCCACTCAGGTGCCCCTCATACTGATCTTTAAATATTACCTGTCTTTATAAATAATATGAAAAAAGTCCCTTTAGAGCAGATATAAAATAAATAGCAGTTTTCAACTTTTTACTTATAGCTCTTTTCAGAGATTTTAATTTATTTGTCACAAGGTTTAGCCTAGGAAATATGAATTGAGAACCACAAGATTAGAAGCTTATTTTCTCTGATACCTTGCCTAATATTCTGTCTTCAATTAATAAAGAAACTCCTGCATTAGGGATTTCACAAGCCTGCATTGGTAATATTAGGGAACAATAAGTTGTATTAGGGAGACTGTTGCCAGACACAGATAAACTAAGTTCTGGGGAGAAAAGAACATAACCTTTGAATTTATTTGCTAAGGCTTTTGATGACTACAAGTATCAGAACCATTCTTCCTTCATTCAAGGATTGTAATCTGGGTTCACCCCATTAACCTCAGAGCTTGAATTTAGAAGCTCAGCTACAAAGTCTGGGTCTTACTGATTTAATGACCTGTGATCTTGCAAAATTTGTGGCATGTTTTGTTTTATTTTACCCCTTTTACCTATCGTATAAGCTCTCAAGGACAGAGGCTAGGTTGCTTTCACATTTATTATTTATTTCCTTTGTCTGAAAACTACCTAGGGTCTGAGTAAAGGGTGCAATAAGCCATGCATATTAGCTTCTCAAGTGGATGGTAACTACTGAGGAAATCAGCACTGTGTTTGGAACTCGGAAAGTAGTATGGTCCAGAGGAAAAAGGCTGGGCTGGGGACAGTGATGCATATGGGTTTGAAATTCATTTCCATTGATTACCTGATTTCAACAAGGAAATTTGCCACTCTGGGCTTCGATTCCTTCACCTGAAACAGCTACTCTTTAGAACTGTTGATTAAGTGAGGTTAGACATTGAATTAATCTCCACAGGGCCTGGAACGTGGTCCCCACTTCATCAACACTAACTTATAAATATTATCAGATGTCTCAGGAGATTCTGTTTTTACTTCACTGTATCTGCTCACCTCTAAATAAAGATTCTAAACTTGCTCATTGTTTATTTCAAAATCACGCACTAGTCTTGAATTACATAAACTGTCCACACAAAGTATATTTAAGCACTATGAAATATATGAGGGCCATTCGAGTGAGAATAAGCAAAGACTGTTTATTTAGAGCTTGCTGTAGCAAGACAGTCACCCAGCATCATTTGGTTTTAGCTGAGACTCAAAGACAGGCAGGGGAATGTAAAAGCTAAACAGTGAACAAAAGAGAAAGCTTCAGAAATTCCCTGATTGGAGGCTGTTGATAATGGGGAAGCTGGAGACAGGTTAACTAGAAGTGAGACATCCTCTGAGATTCATTAGTCGAGTCCCCCCGGCTTTCCGGGTTAGTTGGATGTTGGAAGTAAGAAAAAAGATTAGGGAAGCTGTCAGTTATTGATTGCAGCCTGACAATTTGGGATCAGTTGTTCCTAGTTTGTGGGTTGGCTTCCACTGCTAGTTGCTGCAGGCTTGGGTCACAGTTCTATTTTAGTAGATGATCTGGGCATTGTCTGGTTGTATATTCAGTCTTTCAGCACAAGGAGTGAGGATGGTTGTAATAAATAATGTCAATTTTTAGTAGAAGCGGTACATCTGGTAAGAAGGTGCTAGCACCATTGCTGCAAAATCTATTTGCTAATGCCTAATATTCTTTTAAAGTTGAACTCTCTGTTAAAATTCAAGCTAATTAACTTTGAGGCAGTTACTTGGTTTGAACCCTAAACTTTATGCTTAATTTACACAGAGTGTTGTTCAAATTAAAAGCCTTTGTTGACACCTACTGACATCACAAACGGATATTTATATGTTTTACTTGGGCTCACCAGCTATGACCTTCATTTTTATCAACTAATTAATAATCATAAATTTACATATAAACGTGTAAAGATTTAGTGTAAACATTGAATAAAAATGTCTACTTAAGCTTTCTTAGAAAAACAAGAGCAGGGGTAATTACTGTATCACACCAGTCTCAGGATACAAAAGCCACAGAATAATAGCAATAAAACACTGTTCTCCTTCTATCCACCATCACAATTGAGGGGGCTTTAGCAGTGCTGCCATCCCTCCAAAATAGTTCAGAAAGTCTCCAGGCACTAAGGTTAAATTGAATAAATTTCCTCTGGCTGCCTCTACTCTTCACCATTTCTCTTTCCTCTTCTTTTAAAGATTTTATTCATTTGACAGAGAGATAGATCACAAGTAGGCAAAGAGGCGGGTGGGGGTGGGGGGGGCAGGCTTCATCCCAGGACCCTGAGACCATGACCTGGGCTGAAGGCAGAGGCTTAACCCACTGAGCCACCCAGGTGCCCCTCTCCCTCCCCTTCTTGATGCAGGCTTTAGGGAATACTACCCTCCTTTAGGTTATCAAATCTTTACAATCAGATTTGCATTTTACTTTAATTTCTTACAGAGATTTCAGTGGTAATGGCACTTTCACCTTTCCTGCAGACCCCTCTCCTCAAGGACCCAGGCATGAATCCCTGAGGACTTGGAACAGGTAGGCAATCTGATCAGTAGCTGTTATTAAAAAAACAAAAACAAAAAAAACAAAACAAAAAAAACACTAGGAAAGGCTTGAACTGCAGCTTTTCGGAATTCTGGCAGAACATCCTGTTATGCTCCCAGAATATGACAGGATGGGGGGGCCAATCCTGACATCATGTGCCAATCACCTCCCTCCTCCTCCAGGAGGTTGCCATGAGACAATTTCTCATTGCCATGTGAGTCTGATGACGGATGGGGCTTCTGCTTTAACCCCCAGAAAAGAGCTGCAGACTAAAACCTCTAAGGTACAGTCTTAAATCGGCTCCTCAGCAACATATATATCCCATAATTTATACTGCCGTCATGTAGCTCCTTTTGTTTCAGTGTCCTTGTTGGTGAGTGAGGACCAGGGAGCTCCTCTGTTCTTCCTTGCACTGTCATGGAAGTAAAACATTGTCTTAACCTTAAAGTGATTCATTGTATCTTTACTTTTGTGTGTCTGAAAGTTGCAGCACCCAGTCTGTGCTCAGATGCTTAGCAACAGACAGACCCAGGGCAGCAGTAGCTAGGCAGATGTAACAGCTTCCCATAGACCATAGGTTTCCTTGTCATGATCCCACTCCAGAGTCGAAGAATTTTTAGTTTCTTGACATTCTCCTGCAAACTTCAAATTGTCCACTCAAGCCAGTGTTTTAGTAAGGCTGGTTTAGTGTGACCTTTACTTTGATCTTGTAATGCTGGGCAACTTTGCATAACCATCTTCCTAAATCATGTAATACCTCCTTACTGTAATAAATCCCTTAATGTCATAATACTCATGTAGATCTGCTTCCCTTAGTCTTGACTGACTGATAAAATTAGATTTTTTTTTTTTAAAGATTGCACTGAATGTGAATACCTCAAAGAATTTGGAGTATGTTAGTATATAGGAAATCTTTTTCTATAAGAGGCTAGGATTATGTAAGCTTTGGTCAAATTTTTTTGTTTGTTTTTACCCCCAAACTGAATACGCCCACTCCAAGTCTCTGAACTGGCAGGTAGCAAGTTTGGTTGCAACTCCTTGCCTTCAATTCTAATTTGGCTATTTTCCCTAATGCCAGTTGGCAATCTTTGTCTTTACTTTTTAGAATAGTTCGAAAATATAGAGAATGGACCAGGATTACTCCTCAAAAACAATTGGATGATGAAAATGGAGAAAATTTGTGAAATTGATTAGACTGTATGGGAAAAAGTACTTTTATCAAAGTAAAATTTCTACTGGTATAAGAACATTTGTTCTTTTCTGAGCAGAGGATAGATATGACAGGTGAATTTTGATTCTCTTTTGATTTTATAATGTAATAACAGGACACATTTTTATTAAAACTATGTGTTTGTATAATTCAGTTGCCATTATAAAATAAGCATTGAACTTTTTCATATTTCTTATTTATGTAAGACAAATATTCCTATTCCATAAATGAAAACATAGTAGTTTGAGTGACTTGCACTATGTTGTAAAGCTGACAAGTGCTGAAGATAATTTTATTAAAATGTATACCTTTTTAATTCTAATAACTATTTTTTAAGTAAATTTGAGACACTTAGAAGCTCAAAAGGCAAAGGAAACCAAGGTTAAGCAAGAGAGAATTTTTCCTCCTTTCAAGATTATTGACAACATAAATTTGTAAAATTAATAACTTTTGAAAATTTCAGTTGTCCCACTACCCTTAGACATTTGTAGGTATTGACATTTCAGCTCTAATGGCCTGAGCCCCTTTCTGCCTAGTCCTTAAAATTTGAAAGGGGAAAAAAAATTAACAATGGACGATTGTAGCTGGACCATTAGACTTGCTTCCAATAAGGTTGGTGTTTTGAAGCACATGAAATATTTCACACAGCATTCTCACTTGAATATGAGATTGTAAATACCATTTAAAGAATTTTCTTGACACTTGTTTAATACAAATCTTACAGGATGTCACATTTTGAGGATTTAGAATATTTTGTTTGCTAGTATGCCTAATTGTGTATAAATTTCTAAATCACTGGTGTCTAGCCAGGGGTAGATCTTAGAATCTCTTGTATAATTTTTCAAATATACAGGCAAAGGAACTGAGGTTAATAGAACCAGACTCTATGGAGGACAGAAACTTCATATATGCTTAAAAGCAAATAATAATTTAAAAAAATTAAAACTGCAACAAAAAAGATACTTCCCCAGGTTTTTCTGTATTTATGATGTGCATTATTAATAGTATAGAAAATTTAGTAACACAGTAGAGACATTAAATATTTTCACATAAATAAGTAGTTGGCTTTAATGTTAAATCCAATTTCCCTGGCAGCTTTCATTTAGTGGTTACATAACAAGCAGTCCTCACAGTCCTTCAGCTTAACCTGACTCTGCAGTACTGTGCTGGTTCAGAAATGATGAGAGAAATCTCCCCAACTATTACCTTCAGATGAAAGCTTCTACCCACTACATTAGGTGGTTCAGCAGATGAAATGTTCCAAAAATGAACCGTTTTATATATATGCTCTGCAACAGCATTTATTTTTATTAACTTGTCACAATTATAATAAAGAGAGGGAGTAGGGAAGTAAAAGTACAGGGTTTTTCTATGTAATTAAATTATTAGCTTAAAATACTATTATAACTATAAGAAGTTTTATGTGTGTGGTAAGAAGTAATTGTGCTAATTTAAGGGGTATGGGTGGCTCAGTTGGTAAAGCATCTACCTTCAGCTCAGGTCATGATCTCAGGGTCCTGGGATCAAGTCCCGCATAGGGCTCCCTGCCCCCTGCCTGCCCCCACCTCCACTCATGCTTTCTCTATTTCAAATAACTAAATAAGTAAAAAAAGAAAATAAGTAATTACGCTACTTTAAAACATTTTGTAAATGATTAGTCCATGGAATAACACTGGGCAGAGGCACATGAAAGTTAGAAGAGGTTTATTATAGTCACAGGCACCAGAAGAGGGAAACAAGTGTACCACCCAAGGGCCATAGAGGAGAACCTCCAAGGGAGCACACTCAAATAAGCAGGTGGGTAGCCCAGCATGAGAATGAGGGTAAGTTTTCTTTATAAGGGTGGGGGCTTTCATTGTTGTCTTTGGTCACTATGTCACAGTCCAGTCTGGGGAAGGCAAGAAGGGAAAAAGATAGTTCTATGCCTGGCGCCTGGGCAGGGTACTCAGAGCCTGTGTTTGGGGATATTGAGGCTTGGGGAAAATATGGTTTTCAAAATTTGCAATACAACAAGGCTCACAATACCACTCCCCCACCCACAGAAAACTTCATACAGAAAATATGCAAAAAAGAATCAAAGATTACTACCAAAAAAATCGTGAAACACAAAAGAAGATAGTAAGAGAAGAAAAGATGACCGAAAGACTATGCAACAGACAGAAAACTAATCATAAATGGGAGTAGTAAGCCCTTCCCTACTAATCACTACTTTTACAGAGTGTGTGGTGGGGATGAAATGGGTAAACGGGGCCAAGGGGTACAAGCTTCCAGTTGATTTTTTAAAAATTACTTTAAATTGAAATGAAATAAACACCCCAATCAAAAGGCATAGGATATCTGAAGGGGTAATAAAACAAGAACCAACTATAAGTAATGCACTTTCAATTTAAGGTCACACATAAGCTGTGAAAATAAAGGGATGGGAAAAGATTGCATTCAAATGGTAAACAACAAAGAGGTATGGCTATACTTAGACAAAATACACTAAGCCAGAAACTGTCACAGGGGACAAAGAGGGACATTATATAAGGACAGAAGTGTTAAGTCATCAGGAAGATATAATAATTATAAATGTATGTGTACCCAACAGCAAAACAACTAAGTATATCAACCAAGTATCAAGGAACTAAAGAGAAAAGCAGTAATACAATAATGGTATGAGAGAAAAATTGCAACAAAACTTATTTTAGGGGTGCCTGGGTGGCTCAGTGGGTTAAAGCCACTGCCTTTGGCTCAGGTCATGATCCCAGAGTTTGGGGATCAAACCTCGCATCTGGCTCTCTGCCTGCCTCTCTGACTGCTTGTGATCTCTGTCCGTTAAGTAAATAAATAAAATCTTTAAGAAGAAAAAAAATTATTTTAAAAGTTTGTTAAGTTTGTGTTACTTCGATTATTATGACCGATTCTATATTTAGACTAATGATCAAAATTAAAACGATCTGCTCAATTAGTTCTGTCACCCAAATCAATATTTCTTCATTGAACTTAATTTTGTTGTCTTAGTATTAATATTTTATGAACTTTTTCTGTTTTACCATGTAAAAAGTGTTGTCTTAGAATATTTTTTATTTCCATCCTTTAAGAATGCAATATCCTCTCTCATATTCATTTCCTAAAAATTCTAAAATTAAGAAAAAAATGAATGGTAGACGTTTCCCTTTATGCATGTAAATAAAGTAGGAAGGTAAATACAGATTTACATCTAAAGAAATTATTTTCTATTTCTCTTAGCTGCTTAGAGAAAATTGAAAATATTAATGCGAATTACTAATATGATTTTACCAAGTAGAAGATAACTCATGAAATGTAGTCTCACCCTCTTCAGGAAATCTTTAAACCCAGTTATTTGGAGGAATATGACAGAGAAGGTCACTGAAAACTTAAGCAGACCAGGTATCTGTTATTGAAAGCTTCACATTGTTTCTGTTTTCTTTGATGGAAAATATTGACTTCAAAGCAAAACTTTCTTTTATTCCAAAAGGAGTTAACCTGTTTAATTAATCAGTATATTTATGCACAATCTGTAACGTGAATTGAGCATAGCTGTGGCAAAATTCTGTTAAGCTAGAAAAATATTTATTTTTACTGATGTATAGGTGACACACAATGTTGCATTAGTCTTAGGTGTAGAACATAATAATTCAACAACTCTATACCTTCTGCTGTGTTCACAAGTGTAGGTACCATATGTCACCATACAGCCCTCTTACAATATCATTAACTATATGCACTGTGCGGTACCTTTCATCCCTGTGACGTATAGTATACATTCCATGACTAGAAGCCTGTACCTCCCACTCATCTTCATCCACTTTGCCCATTCCCCACCTCCTTCCCATCTGGCAACCCTCTGTTTTGGGATTACTATTTCTGGAGCTATATCTGCTATTCAGTTAGATTCCACATATAGGTGAAATCATACAGCATTTGTCTTTGTCTGACTTACTTCATTTAGCACAATACCCCCTAGGACCATCCATGTTGTCACAAGTGGCAAGACCTCATTTTTTTTTATGACCAAGTAATATTTATACACATACACATGTATACACACCGCATCTTTATCTATTCAACTTCTATGTCAATTCACTGATGGACATGCTTCCCTATCTTGGCTATTGTATATAATGCTGCAATAAACATAGGGTTGCATCTATCTTTTCAGGTTAGTCTTTTTATTTTCTTTGCGTAATTCCCACCCAGAAGTGAAATTACTGGATCATATGTTTTTATCTATTTTCAATTTTTTGAGGAAATCCCATACAGTTTTCTGCAGTGACTATACAATCTTGCCAACAGTTGTTATTTAGCTAATCCGACAGGTGTAAGGTGAACTCATAGTGTTATTGATTGGTCTTTTCCTGATAACTGGTGATGTTTAACATCTTTTTCAGGTAAATACCTATTTGAGTAGTGTGTGTGTGTGTGTGTGTGTGTGTGCTGAGTTGCCTAAATTCTTTATGTATTTTGGATATTAACACCACGTCTTTTCCCATTAAGTATATTTACTTTTCATTTTGCCGATGGTTTTCTTTGCCATGCAAAAGTAACTTTGTGTGTCTGTGTAGTCCCACTAGAAGAGACGGATCTAGAAAATGTTTCTGCAGCCAATGTCAAACAAATCACTGCCTATATTTTCTTTTAGGAAATTTATGACGTCAGGTCTCACATTTAGATCTTTAGCCCACTTTGAGTTTATTTTTGTGTATACAGTAAAAAAGTGGCCCAGTTTTCCTAGTACCATTTATTGATAAACCCTTTCTTCATTGCAGATTTGTGCCTCTTTGGTCAAAGAATAATTGACCAAATAGGCTTATTTCTGGGCTCTCTATCATGTTCTATTGATCTGTGTGTCTATTTTTGTGCCAGTGTGGTTTGTTCTAGGTCTATGAAAAATAGTATTAGTATTTTGATAGGGATTGAACTGTTTCTACAGATTACTTTGGATAGTATATACATTTTAACAATATTAATTTTTCTAGTCCATGAGCATGGAATACCTTTCCATTTGTTTTGTTTTCAATTTTTTTTTATCAGTGTTTTATAGTTTTTGGAGTACAGGTCTTTCACCTCTTTGGTTAAGTTTATTCTTACATATTTTATTCTTTTTGGTGCAATTATAAATAAAAATTTTTTTTGCTTTGTTGTTAGTGTGTAGAATGCAACAGATTTCTGTATGTTAATTTTGTATCCTGTAAACTTATTGAATTCATTTATCAGTTTTCATTTGTATAGTATCATATTATCTGCAAAGAGAATTTTACTTCTTCATGCATTTAGGTGACATTTCTTTTCTGATTTCTCTGGCTAGGACTTCCAGTACTATATTGAATACAAGGGATGAGAGTGGACATTCTTATCTTATTCCTGACTTGAAGGAAAAAGTTCTATTTTTCCCCATTTAGTATGATGTTATCTATTGGGTTATCACATTTGGTCTTTATTTTGTGGAGTTATGTTCCCATAAACCTACTTTGTTGAGCATTTTTACCATGAATGGATATTGAATTTTGTCAAATGCCTTTTCTGTATCTATTGAGTTGATGGTATGATTTATATCCTTCATTTCATTAATGTGTTTTATTATGTTGATTGATATCTGAATACTGAACCATCATTGCATCCCAGGATTAAATCTCAATGACTGGGAATAAACATTTTAATGTATTATTGAATTTGGATTCCTAATATTTTGTTTAGGATTTTGTGATCTATGTTCATGAGGGAGGGATAGTTTTCTTTTTTGTAGGGCTTTTGTCTGGTTTTGCTGGCCTCATAGAATATATTTGGAATCATTTATTTCTCTTCTATTTTTTACAATGGGTTAAAGACATATGTATTAACTTTTATTTAAATGTTTGGCAGAATTCATCTGTTGGGCGTTTTTTAATGGTCTGTTCAAGTTTTCTATTTTTCCTGATCTAGTCTTAAAAATCATATGTTTCTAAGATTTATCCATTTCTTCTAGGTTGTCTTGGCATAAATTTTTATGATTTTTTTTTATAATTCTTTATACTTCTCATTTTTCACTTCTGATTTTATCTATCTTCTACCTTTTCTTCTTGATGGTTCTAAAACTTGATCATTTCCAAGAAATAGGTCTTGGTTTCATTGATATTTTCTGTTCTATAAGTCTCCACTTATTTCTACTCTAATCTCTACTATTTCTTTCCTTTGGCCTGAGATTTTGCTTGTGTTTTTTTTTTTGTTTTTTTTTTTTTTTTTGAGGTGGGCCAATATTCCTATAAACATCCCTTTTAGAATTGCTTTTGTTCAATCCCAAAGATTTTGAGCCATTGTGTTTCCATTTTCATTTCCTCTTTGATATCTTTGTTGACACACTGGTTATTTAGTAGCATGCTTTTTAGGCCCCATGTGTTTGTGTTTCTTCAGTTTATTTCTTGTAGTTGATTTCTAGTTTCATACCATTGTGGTCAGAAAAGATACTTGATAGGACTTCAATCTTTTCAAATTTATTTAGGATATTTTATGGCCTAACATGATCCATCCTGAAGAATGTTCCAAGTGCCCTGTGAGGAGTGGGGGTGAAAAATATTTTCTGTGGTTTTGGAATGGAATGTTATATATATTTATATATATTTGTTCTCCCTCTGATCTTGTTTTCAAAACCACTGTTTATTGGTTTTCATTGATGCAAGTGGGCTGTTAAATTTTCCTACTAGTAATTTCTCCCTCTATGTCTGTTAATATTTGCTTTATAGATTTAAATGCTCCTCTATTGGGTGCATAGATATTTACAGTTGTTTTATCTTCTCATTGCATTGTCCCCTTTATAATTACATAGTGTTTTTCATTGTGTCTGATATTAGTATTGCTAACACAGGTTTTATTTCCATTTCAATGGACTAGCTTCACTTTTGGTCTGTATCTATCTTTAGGTATGAAAGGAGTCTTTTATAGACAGCATATAGATGGGTCACATTTTTTATCCATTATTTCATGCAGTATCCTCTGATCGGAGCATTTAGTCGATTTACATTGCCATTTAATTTTTCTTGTTTTTCTAGTACTTCTTTATTCCTATCTTTTGCTCTTTTTCCCCTATGAGTTGACATGTTTCCTTAGTGTTTCTCCTTATTTTTTGAAGGACTTTGTTTGTGGTTACCATGAAGTTTGTATACATCATCCTATATGTGGCAATGTATATTAAGTTGATGGTTGCTTTTGTCAAACATTCTAAAAGCACTAAATTTTTTACTTCCTCCTCCCTGTTGATACTCCATATGATGTCATATTTTATATCTTTTTATCTGGTCTTTTAACTTCTATAGTAGCTTTGCATGGTTGATCTATTACCTTTACTATATGTTTGCTTTTACCAATAAGATTTTTTCTTAATTTTCTCACTTTTAGTTATGATCTTGTCTTTTCTTCACCACTAAAGTGGCCTTATCTCTTTATCTAGCAAAATTATCATTTCAGAATTGAGGAGAGAAAGACAACTCTTTGTTGTAGGCTTTTTCTTTTCAGCACTTTGAATATATCATGCCACTTTCTTCTGGCCTGTGAAATTTCTGCTATAAAATCAGCTGATAGCCTAATGGGTTTTAAATGGGTATTATTTGGGAATGGCCTCTGAACACATTTTAATTAAGTAATGAAGTGGTAGTAATTATTTCTACTTTAAAAACCATTAAATGTGAGACTATTAATTCAGTTATAAATAATGCATAGCTCATGGGTCAAAGATGTCACAATGGTAATAAAAAATTATTTGAATTGACACATTAAAAATAAACCTCCAAAAGCTTTGAAATATAATTGAAGAGGTACTTACAGAATAACGTAACTTTCTCACCCATCACTGTATTTCCACATGCAGGATCTAGGAAGATCCCACCCGAGGACTTCATTCTACACTGCATTAAGATTGTTGATGCTGGTAGAGGGCTGGCTGTTAGATCCCAGTGTGTTTACACTTTCCCTTGCTTGATCTACTTTGTGATCTCTGGTATTCCTGTGTCTCACAACTGCATTTCTGGTAACTCTCCAGGTAATGCCTGCTCAGTGACTGAAAGTAAGAGATGTTGTTATTCACTACTAGATAGTCTCCAACATTTATAGCTGCTTTCTAGCCATCACTCAGTTTAGTAGATGCCAATTAACCTGTCAATTTTTTGTATTCTCTCATAGTCTGAATACAAACTCCATTTTTGTTTTTGTTTTAAGATTTATTTATTTGAAAGAGAGCAAGAATAGAGAAAGTGAGCAGGGAAGGGCAGAGGGAGAAGCAGAGTCCCGGCTGAGCAGGGAGCCCCTGGGATCATGACCTGAGTGGAAGGCAGACACTTACCCGCTGAGCCACCTAGGCACCCAGAAACTCTGGATTTTGTAAGTCAGACTTAACCTTCACTTCAGCCTCCTCTTCCTCCTCATTGTTTTGTCAACTGTGTCCAATTGATATGTAAAAACATACATATACATTAGAAGTTATTCATGTAAGCGTGGTGTTTCCTGGAATAGAAATTAGGATACAAAACCTGTCAAAAATGGACCAGATTTTGAGGATACGGAATGAAATTTATAAAATGACAAAAAATTTAAACATTGTGGGATGATGATAGAAAAAATCGGAATACAAGGTTATTAAAATGATGTCCTTATATAATACTAGGAAAATTAACATGTATATGTATAGAATTATCTATAAATCTCTAAGAATTTAGTTCAATGTTAACTAATATTCTAACAAATTTCCTTCAGAAGATTATTTTTTTATGCAAAGTGAATTTTTTTTTATCTGTTTAGGTAATAGAAAATCAGACTGGATCTTAAACAATTTAATGTAATGTCTATGATACTATATTTTTGTTTAAATTTTCCTGGTGTGGTAAATGGCAAAAATGACCACAATCCTTCAGTCAACCCTGTTACCATTCTCTCTGCAATGTGACTTTGCAGTTTCTCATACCAAGAGACAGAAGAGAGCATCCCCTCCCTTGAATCTGGATTATCCAACTTGATTGGTCCAGAACAATGCAGTGGAAGTGATGGGGTGCTAGTTCCTAGCCTAGGACTCAAAATTTGCAGGCTTCTGGTCACTGCAAAATATATATGTATATTCATACTTCAGATTGGAATTTGAATTTTTTTTTAAATGTTTCCTTCCACCTTTCTGTAGTTAAACCTTTGGGTATTGTCATTTGTTTTCTATTTATTATATGACTGCTATTGATTTTAGAGACTCAAAAGGAGAATTATGATCATTTTATTGTAGAGTTTTGGTTTATCATTTAGAAGTGATGGAATTTTATTTAATTGAAAAATACAAAAAAGGTAATGTCTCAGCTATAAATGTGATGAGTCATGTCATATAGCTTGCAGCCCAAACTATAAAAAAACCAATAGATAACACTAAAATGTGGGCCCCAAAAGAAATATCTAGTAACCTAATTTTAAACACTAATAACTTGGCATTAAGACTGATTTTTCAAGCCAGGGCAATGTACTTAAGTCCTGTGGGATTTGAAGAGATTTGTTTTCTTTTTTTCCTGATAAGAGAAAGGTAAGAAATCATAATTTTAGATCTAAACTCAAATGGCATAATTATAACAGCTTCTCAAACCAGTTTTCTGTCCATTCACTGGTTCAAATGATAATTCTTACCAGCTTTTAGAAACAACAAGAGAACTATTGTCCCTGATGCTTTACAAAGAAGGACTTGGAAGGCAACATACTCTTCATCCTCACTGACCCTGTACAACATTGCTCTTGTTTTTGTCTATTTTGCCAAAAGTTCTGGGTATCATGTCCCTTTACTGGACCAATTGCTTGCCACACCCTTCAGCAATGTGTGGGGGTTGGTTAATTGTCTTTTTATAGTGCATCCTGAGGAAAAAACAATTAAAATAGGAGATCTAATGAGCAGTTACTAGTGACTTCAGTGATAGCTTTTTATCAGGCTTGAGCTTAATTTATGTGAATTTTGTACCATTGAAAATAGTGTTATAATAACTAAAGCTGAAGCAGTCTTTTCTCAAATAGCAGCTTATTACCTTTCCCAGTTTCTCTCTCTTGTCCCCTTGTCTAATATTCTTTTTCCAAGGATATACTTGGCAAAGTTTTTAAAAATTTCTTTCTTTGAAAGCACTCATGAGACTTCTCAGAAATATTCACTCATACTTGGTGTTTTTATGCCCACATAGTCACCTCATCAAGCCTGGCTATCTAACTGCATATTCCAGGTAAAAATTATCAGTAAACAAACTGTCTCTAGTGGTCACCAGGGAGATATCAGACATTGAAGAACACATTATAAATCCTACTGCTTTTAGTTTGGCAGATGGACATTCAGGCTTTCCCAGCATTGAAGCTAGATTTTTTTTTCTTGTTTTGCTCTATTTATCTTTTCCTTTGTGTAAACTAACTTAACCACTTACTGCCTTCTTCCTTCCCTAGAAAGCTTACCACTCACTAGTAGATGCCGAGGTTACTCAAATTTAAAAAAAAAAAAAAAAATTGTTCTCCATCAGCTCGTAATCTAGTGTCTCACTGTCTCAGCTCATTTATGAGAAACAGTATATATTAAGAAATACGAGGAGGAAAGGGAGTCAGGAAGTTTCATGTACAAAGAGCTTTCTTGGAGGTTAAATGGATATTGTCGTCCTTGTGCTACTGATAAGGTTCAGCCTTAGACCTGTCCTACAAAACCAGTCATCTCAGACAATGTAGCATATCCATAAAAACACTGAAATATCGGTTTCACCCTGAAAATCCCTGATGATAAAATTCGTCCTCTATTAAGCACACCATCATTGGGATGAAGGAGATTGTAAATTAGTGCTTATCTTGCTCTTAACTTTCTATAGCTATTTCAGGCATTTCTTTAGAATGACCTGAGTTTTTCTTAAAATCACTCGGATAGCCACCCTTCAGCAAGGGTAAGTGATTTGTTTCTTTTCTGAATTGGAGGAAGAATTAATTTAGTGGATATAGCCTTGAGCAAAAGCAAATGTTGAATTGACCTCATTCTCTGTCTACTTTCAGCATAACAGTGTGTAGGAATAATAAATAATAAAAAAGTAATAAACATACATACATACAAACTCCTGGCTAAAGATGTCAGGGAGAAAAGTCTCCTTGTAGTTATTTTGGTAATAATCCCTTTTCTCTCAAGGAGTTGCAGAAAACATATATAGATTTATTTTTTTTTTCCATTCTCCTTCCACAATCATTTCAATGTTTCTAAAGCTCCAATTTTTTGTATATCCACTGTCTCCTTGGAATTCCCAGTTAACTCTGTTTATCTACTCATTCTGTTATCTGGAATCATCTCCTAATATACCAATTAACTTCTCTATCAGCAAGGTTTAACCTCTTCACCCACATATTTCACTTTATCAACAAAAATACAACTTAAAAACACAGATGGAAATATTTTCACACATTTCTCAAAAACCTTCCATGGCTACTCAGTGTATAAATAAAGTCAAAACCTCTAAACACATATATCTTTACTCTAATCCATTCAATTCACAAATAAATCATGGCTACTCCTATGTGGCAGGCACAATGGTCAGCTTCTTTAATGTCTCCGTTCATTATCTCTTCAAGATGTGGTTTCATTCTATCCCTGCTGTTCAGACCTGCATTGGTGGCCACACACTTCACCCCCCAGACAGAACCAACACCTTCTCCCCAATCCTTTACATTCTTTTGTAGTTGCTTTGACATTTTAAACATTTCTTACATGTTTAAACATACATAAAAAAGAATAAGATAATAAAGACTCATCACACATATTCTATCTAGTTATGGTTAGCAGAATTTGCTTTATTTATATTCCCCTCTCAATGTCACCATCTGTACTGTTGAGTGTGAAAATTTTTTGAGTTCCTTAGAATTATTTCCTAAGAGCAACTGTCCATTAACTACTTGATTACCTTGAGGAGCAGGTGGTATAGTATAGGCAGGATATATTTGATTCTTTGCCCCTACTTACCAGCTGTCAGAACAATAAGAAATTGATGTGCTAGAAAAATTTCAAGATAACCAATTTGTTTTCATTTTTAAAATCATGGAATTTTAACATATTTCATGAGTTTCAATCCATTGCAGTCTGCAGTATTTGATAAATTATTTGCTTTCTGTCATTACACCATGTATTTTTTTTCCCAGCCAGATAAAAAAATCAGCCATTTTTCTGAGCTGCTCACCTTGCTTTCTATGAAAAAGAGAATTAGGAGGCCATATCTGCATAAAAGGTAACCACTGCCAGTGGTATTAGATGTCATCCCTTTTCAGTGATCAAGAGCAACAAAGTTTTTTTATTGTTGTTTTTTGGTGTTTTTTTTTGGTTTTTGTTTTTTGTTTTTGCCGATAAAGTGTTTATTTACACTGACATTATTAAGGTTACAGAGATTCTGATCCATTATTTAAAATATTTTCTGTTTGCATCTATTTCTTGTCTATTAAGCCTTGATTCCATTTGCCATAATGTAATTACTTATTTGCCTCATCCTATAATGTATATATAATAGTTTCATTATGACAATACCCATGTTACTATTGAAAATACCAGTGTCATTATTGAACACTGTTTCATACTTCATTGCATCTTTTTTTTTTTAATGTTTAACTAGGGACAAATTACTTAGTTGAAACTTTACTAAAATAATTCTCTTTTGTTATTAATATTTGTATAATTATTATATTTAATTGTGATATTGGGCAAACAGTCACAGTATCTGCAGATGAGCCATGTGGAAAAGGCAGATGCTGATAAAACATGGTAAGATTTTCAGTTTAGGAAAGGATGAGTGGTCCCCTAAGGTTAAGAGATTTTGATGTTTTAAGTTTTATTTGGTACATCTTTGAAATCACACTTTGCTAGAAGAAGCTTGTTTGGCTTTCACTTACCTTCTGAGGTCAATATTTTTTTCTGCAGTGAAAATAGACACTGTGACCTATAACCAGCTCCAGTATATTCTGAAATTATCTTTATTGGCTTCTTTGTATAACCATTTAGCTTAATTTAGTAAAGTTACCTACACCTTGCAAGTCCAAATACACAGCCCAATAACTTTTATCTGATAGGAAAGGAGAGATATGAGTGTGGTTCTTCTAGTTAAGATGTAATCCTGAAACCCGAAGTAAATGGCAAAATTTCTTCTCATTCCAAAGCCTTGTTTAGTAACCTTTTGTTTTTCCCTTAGGAATGAAGCAGTTTATAGAAAAATATAAAATATTTCCAGCTGTTCTCATCACATCTAATTTTAGGCCTCATTTATTGGGTGCTTGGGTTAGTTTAGGTACAAATACCCCCAATAGAAGCATTCAGTCCCTAGGGGAAAAAAATCAGTATTAACAAGGTGATAAACTCTGATGTGAATCAGTGGTGTTCTCACCCAGGGTAAATAGCACAGGATGGGCGTGGGGTGGGCATACACACAGTTTAATAAGAAAAAAGGCTGAAACCTGAACAATACAAAGGATCACAATCCAAGTACAACTGAACTACAAATTGAACTGCACAAATGAAAAATCTCATTTGTAAAAATATCTCCTGAGAAGTCAAATAAGTTTCAAGGAATTTTCGAGGACATTCTAACACTACCAAGGACTCTCAGGGAAAGACCAAAATGCTATTTCCAGTGAAAATAAATAAAAGACAAAAAGTCTGGCTTCAAGAAATACCTTGGGACAGTCTGAGACCAGAACTTATTCTGGACCCTTTCATAAATTAAAATGACATTAAGGGACAGTTTTTTTAAACTGAGAAGTAATCTTTAGTTTTTTTCACAAAGAAGATCCTGTATAATTCCAGCACACAGCTGTGTAATTAACTACAGTTTATATATGCAAAATCAGCTCTGCCCTTCCATTTTAACACTGAAAAACTAAATCGCTAATTAGACCAGAAATGTTTAGAAGGGAAGAAAGAGAACAGAAATGGAGATTGGGGATGTACATAGAAAGTGGGTAAAAGATGACTTTAAAGCATGAAAGAAGGTGACATAGAGGTTATCACTGCAGGAACATACTTTCTTTTAATCTTCTCAAAATTCCCTATCAGAAACTAAACCCAAGACAGATTAGATAAAGAAAAAGAAAGAAAAAAAAAGTCGGAGAAAAACAACATGTGGATAATCTCAACAAAGCTAGACAACGTAAGCCCGCACACTCCATAATATGGGCAAATGAGGCTAAATGAGCACAAGAGCAAACTCCAAATAATCTCAGCTAAGAAATGCACAGGTAAAAATAGATTTAGAAAAATATCGACACCCTGAGAAGCAATTAATTCTGGTAAAAATCACCAACAGTGACATCACTAGCAAAAAGTTTGTAGCAAAAATCTAAGTAGCCAGGCTGGCAGCACCGGAATCCGACTTTCAAGTTGGCCTCAGAATTAGGGTAACTAATCATTCAGTGCCTTTTGACACGAACTGATTTGAGGCACATGGTACCTCCTATGGAGCATTCTTGTCAAAATTGAAACCTGAATTTAACTCACTTCTAGAGATAATATCCATTCCTGGGATATATGAGGGGTAGGGAAAAAATTGATGCCTCTAAGAAGAAAACAGCTACAATATACGGGACAGTCTACAAGATCATTGGTACTGCTGCCATGATGAGTTAGGGCATGGCACGAAAGGAAGATTAGATCTAAGTTTAAAGAGACTTTAGATATGGATATAGATATAGATTTATAAACTAATGCATATTCTGGACTTTGTTGCAATATATATTTGAATAAACAAACTGAAAAGATGTTTATGAGGTGATGGAGGAAATCTGGCTTGAACTGGGTATTAGGTGCTACCAAAAGATTATTAATTATATTAACTGTGATCACGGCATTGACATTACACCAGAAAAATATAGTTTTGTTTTGTTTTTTTTTTAAGAGATGATTGCTAATATCCAAACAATACAAACAAATCTCAATCCAGGCACAACTCAACTATAAACTTAATACCACAAATTAAAAAGTCCTATTAGTAAAAATATTTCCTGAGAATCTGAATAATTACAGATATGTTTTAGAAATGTATGTGGAAATGACACAGTGTCTATTTTCCTTTCATAAGATTGTAGAAGTTATATACAGAAATGTGTAAAAAATAAAGGGAAGTTGAAGTGGCAAAATTTTGACAGGTTTTAAATATGGAGGATGTATATTTCACTAGCTCCCTAAATTTGTGCATTTTTGAACATGTCATAATTTAAAAGATTAAAATAAAAGACAAAATCAGTTTTTATTCAATAAATATTATGTAAACCCTTTGTGCCAGGTCTGGGGATTCAAATCTGATTATTTGGGCATGAGTTCTGCAGATGTGAAATGTACTTTTTACTTGATACAAAAGACTAAAACCTGGTCAATAAGATATTATATAAAGCCATATGTGCCTTGAAGGAAATAGACAGGATGCCGAAATAGAGAATAATGGGCGAGACTATGTGTAACATGGCCAGCAAGTGCAGCAGGATCAGCAGATAGGCACTGTCAGAGGATATTAGGCTGAGACCTAAATGTTTGTTTGCTTGTTTATTTATTAGAGAGAGAAAATGAGCAGTGTGAAGAAGGGGAGAGGGAGAAGCAGACTCCCTGCTGAGCATTGAGCTCAGCAATGTGGGGCTTGATCCCAGGACCTGTAAGATCGTGACCTGAACTAAAGGCAGATGTTTAATTGACTGAACCACCAGACACTGCCCCCTCCAATTTTTTTTTAAGATTTTATTTATTTGACACAGAGAGAGGTCACAAGTAGGCAGAGAGGCAGGCAGAGAGAGAGGAGGAAGCAGGCTCCCTGCTGAGCAGAGAGCCCAATGCAGGGCTCAATCCCAGGACCTTAAGATCATGACCTGAGGCAAAGACAGAGGCTTAACCCACTGAGCTACCCAGGTGCCCCCTTTTTTTTAATGAGAAAAAATGTACTACCTATTTCTAGGTAGAATGACATTTATAAAATCTCTGTGATGGGAAGGGAAGGATTTGTTGAGCAAATAATTGGAAGACCACTATCAGTTTTAGAACTTAGTAATGACCCAGGAGAGGTGGAGGAAGGAAAAGGAGTTTATTTGAGTGGATCTCATAAGTCTAGGAAAAGGATAAATTTGTATTTTAGTTTATGTGCAATAGGGAGCTACAGAAGGGTCTTAAAAAAATATCATTTTCTCTTTTCAATTTTAGGATAACCATAACTGCCATATATTTAAAAAGTTCAGAAAATATGCCTTTACTTGTTTGAATCGGTTATACCATATTTGAAGAAACTCCCTCTGTCACACAATGAGTAAACTCAGTGTTTAAGTTTTTAAACATGTCTGTTCTCAACACAGTATCACTGGCTCGAATAGAAAAAATAGTTTGATTTTGGACAATTTCTACTGTATTTGTTCCCTGATACAGAGGAACAGCTAGGTAGAACAAGATTCTGTTGAATTGTGAATGCATGATTTTAGAAAATGATTTATAAGTGACATGAAAACTCTCAGGAGGACAGTTAAAAAAAATGACAACACAAATTTAAAAAAAAAAATCTTGGATCCTATTATTATGCAGAACTAAATATGGATGATTAATTTTGTTATGGTCTGTGCTAAATGACACTAAAAGTAATAGGTCTACCTGTACCTTTTACTAAATCAAGGTCTTCTATTTGTATTATTTTTAGTTCTTCATTTTCAATTTTTAAATCATTTTGAGCCTCACATGCAGAATATGGCCAACAGAGATTTGCCTAGTGAAATAGCTATTTTAGACATGTGTGACTTATTTCTGACATATGTTGTACAAGCAATTGTGTTAGGATGACGTCCATCAGAGATAATGGCAAGCTAAAAGTGGCACTATCATATTTCACTCTGATAATCATAAAAGCATACACAGAAAACCCTAATGTTTCAGCCCACAGGAGTAAAATCCTTCATTCACTTTTCATAGCATAAATGTGTTTAAGCCAAATTTGTCATTGCTCAAAACTAGTCATATTTATAATTTCACTTCAGTAAGTTGAAATTAATTTCTGGTAAATCTCTGCTTCTAGCTTCTGGATCAACATAATTATCTTGTCATTTATCAAATGTGTTTTCTAAAAACCTAACATTATAGCATGCCTTTCTCTGCTTGATACATTGCCAATTATTGAGTTGGTTCTGTGTTTTCACTCAATATGGAAATGTACCTACCTAAGCCAATAGAAATTACTTTGACAATTCTATTGAGAAGCTTCATCTTATAATTCTGTTCTATACTTTGGCTTTTTGGTTCCTTTTTCATGGGAAGGAGCAAAAGCCAGCACAACCTGGAAAATGACCTTGATATATATCAGAGGAAGATTTTCTAATTTATAGAAATAAACCAGAAAATTCATGTGAGTATCTGCCACAGACTACCTAGTGTTTGAATCTATTATGTTCCTCTGTTAGTGAGACTATTTTTCTCATTAGAGAAACGAATCATGGTAAAAAGGTATAGCCTTCATGCCATAACCAAGTGTAGCTGTCATTGATCATGGTCAGTTTTTACTAAAAATGGATTATTTGAACAAAAACAAGGAGAATGTGCTAGGGACACAGAAATATTGGGGGGAGTGTTCCAGGCAGAGGTTAAAGTCATCCGTATGTCTATATGATGAAGGTACAAATTTAAGGGGCAGGGCAGGAGATGTTGCAGAAAGGCTAAACAGATAGAAGGAGATAAGAGAGTAACAGTGATTCAGATCAAGTACAACATTACAGATAAGGGCAAGCACACTGGCTTTTCCTCTGAGAAAATAGGGTGGCCCAAGAGGGTTATGAGCAAAAGAATGGCATAACCAGACTTTGGTTTTAAACACACCATCCTTTGTAGTGAGAACAGACTGCAGGATAAAGATGGAAACAGGGAGACCAGCAGTGATATAGATGAGAGAGATGAAGAGAATGTAGTTACCAAGTTGAAAAGTGGTCAGATTGTACTAGAATTTAGCAGCACCCCTTATGATATCCTTGCGGATAGACCAAATAGATGTGGCTGGAATTGTAAGTAGAATTATATGATTTACACTAAGTATAAATAAATGAACTTCCTTGCTAAATGAATGTTATCCTGATTGAAAGGCTCTTATCCCAGGATTATGACTTTGAACTTGAATTATTCTGCTGTTTCATTAATGACATAGAATAACATTGAAGGTATGCTGCAAAATCTACAGATTAAAAAAACAAACAAACAAACTTAGGGACAAATACACTAAAACATTGGATGAAATCAGATTATGTTTTCAAAAGCACAAAATTATAAATAAAGGAACTGGAAATCAAGAAAACAAATCTCCCTAAACACAGGGGCAACTTGAGTAAACAGATCTAGATATTTTATTTGACATTAAACATAATATCAGTTAAAGTATAACACCTTAAAAACTGAACATAAACTTAGACCACATCAATTATAAAAGCATATTAGCTGAAAGCAGTAATAGGACACCGCTTCAAACAGGAAAACCTAATTCTACTGTTGAAGACACTGAGAATTAACTTGAGTGCTTTACATAAACCAATCAACCAATCTACTCCTAAAAGCCCTCTTATGATATAGGTATTAGTATCTTCCATCTCATTTTATAAATGAGCAAATTGTGGCCTGGAGAGGATAACTTGCATATTGCCACACAACTAGTAATTGATTGAGCTGGGATTCATTTCCACATAGTCGGGCTCAAAACTTAACCTTAACTAAGATACCATAAAGCATGTTTTTGGACACCCTTATTTGAACATTAAGTCATCAGCAAGATACCTGCTAAGCATATCTTTTTATTTATTTTCAAGTGAACCAATGTAATAGGAAATGAAGAGACTTCATCAAAAGTACTTATAAGGCTACATTTGAGAAATTGTTCTTCTGTTGATGTTGTATTTAAAGAGGACTATTGGTACAGCCATTTTTGATGAGGGACTGTGGGTACTCAGAATCTTCTACATTTATGTTTGTTAGTCTGATAAGAATGAATACAGGGAAATCAAAGAAGGCCATCTGTGAGTTATGATGGCAAACTTACTGAGGTTTTGAGCTATTCAAGGATTGAACTTAGAAGTCTGATCTATGTGGGCTGAGTCTGGAACGCAGATTGGGTCTAGGGAGCTGGTGGTGGGAAGATAAAGGAAAGCCAGAAAAAGGACTCCTGGGGTGCACAAGTTTTATCCTCTGGTATACAAGAAGGGCAGAATATGGTGAGAAAGAGTTTCAGCAGCTCAAATTAATATGAATAGGACACAGGGAGACTCAGGCTGTGATTGTCAATCATAGCCAGCCAAGCAGTTCTCTTCTAATAGGAGGGGCATAGCAGGGAGACGCTCCCAGCACTCCCAAAACCTAGAAGGAAAGGCTGGCAACACTTTTGTTTGATTCAGTAGCTCAATCTAGGTTTTCATTGTGGGTGTCCTAAAAACCTTCTACATATGCCACAAGAAGATGAATGCTAAGCTGAATAATGGGCACTGTCACACCAATGCAGACAGATGAACCTAGAAACAATTTCAGAATCAGAAGTTAAAACTATGAGGTCAGAAATAAAAGGATCAGGCAAAGTGTAAGTGAAAATCAAGAAACTACAGAAGAGCAAAAGCCATCATGGGAGTGGAGTGAAGGGGTAAAATTAAATATCTGAGTTTTCAGACACTGGGCATTCTGCCAGGTGTTTGTTTGTTTGTTTGTTTGTTTGTTTTAATCAGAGGAGGTTATCACAGTGATTGCCTGGATCAAGATGAGAATAGAAAATCTGGGGCTTGGAGATCCTAAACTCTAAAGAACAGAATTTACAACCAAGTGGGTCTTTATCCACAGGGATCTTAGACTAGATATGGAAATATCTACGCACATGTTTAAAGAGTTGTATTCACCAAGAGATTCAGGATTAATTCAGGATTAACCAGAAACAAATTCTACCAAGTCCAGGAGAAAACACATGTTCAGTAAGTAGGAATTGATACTTAAATGTTATTGAGTAAAGTACCTAGCTGTGTGAAAGTATTTTATTTTTTAACTTTTTTAAATATATGGTATAAAATATTATAATAGTAAGATATAGAATTTTAATAGTTTCCAACTATTGGAAACTATTGGCTCAACTTATGATTGTGTGACTTTACAGTTGTGAGAAAGCAATATGCATTCAGTAAAAACTGTATTTCAAATTTTGAATTTTGATTTTTTTCTGGGACAATGATATGCAATATAGTTATTCAGTCATGATGATGGGCAGGGACAGTGAGCATAGTTCCCAGTCAGCCACAGGATCAGGAGGGTAAATAACTGATACACTTAAAACATTTCTGTGTTCATATAACCATTCTGTTTCTCACTGTCAGCCCACTATTCAAAATATTACATGAGATGGTCAGTATTTTATTACAAAATAGGCTACGAATTACACAATTTTGCCCAACTGTAGGCTAATGTAAGTGTTCTGAGTGTGTTTAAGATAGGTTAGACTATCTTAGATGTTCAATAATTTAGATGTATTAAATGAATTTTCAACTTATGATATTTTCAGCTTATAGTAGGATTATTGGGATGTGAACCACATCAAAAGTTAGGGAATACCTGTAGTTAAATGTGCATTTTATAATATGGAAATTGAAAACTATACTAATTATCTTCAATTCCTCACCATTTTAGGAAAGCCTCCTTCTAGATCATATGGTTCTGAGGACACCACATAATTATATTACTGAGCTAAAGCACATAATAAAAAGTAAAGAAGACTTCTGAATTCTTATCTTGAATAAGTGATAAAAGATAAAATAGACAAAATTAGAATCATCATTCAGATAATAATAGGTATAAGAATTTTTAAGACTATTATTGTGACCAATATATACATACACACACCCATATGTAAACATAAATATATACTTACATATAAATGCATGGATATATAAATATATAAATATAGATATCCATATATACTATACATATCCATATATATGGATATACATATATTAGAATTTAGTACTATTGTGATAGATGTATCCATATTATCTATATCTAGTCATATATATGCTTCCAGTATTTTTGCTATAAGTAAAATACTTTCTAATTTTTTAATATTAAGATAATGGGATGACAGATAAAAGATGTTAAAAATAAAATTTATGACTAAAAGCTCATAACTCTATGAATAGAATACAATTTTTTACTCCTTGAAAGGAATTCCATGCTCAAATTAAAACATTTAATGTGGTGTCAGAAAAGAAACTGACATAGCCCATTAATTATAGGTAACTAAAATCAAATAATTAGCATAAGCCTTTGTCTTTGAGTCAGAGTCTTATGTTAGAGAGACAGCTCTAACTCAGTCTGCATAGCCAAGCCTTGGTATGATGCCTCTATAGCAAGTGCAACCATTTTGAAGAAATATGGTCACCATTTAGATAATGTCTTTGCAGTAGGGAGTCACATATTAAAGATTGTGAGTGGGGAGAAGGTACACTAGTTTCTAGTGAAATGCTATTCTATAGCTTTATCATTATTTCTTCCTGTTCTGAGAAATAAAGTGCATTTTTCATGTAGACACCAGAAAATTCTGGGAAACAGTCTACCTACACGTAGAAGTTTGTAGGATCGTCAGTCCTGATCAAGAGATAAATCAAGCAGACAGAGGCAAGGCTGAGTTCTTCTGATGTATGCTTATATACCATCAGTGAACAAGTGGCTAGAGTTATCATAGGAGTCAACAAATCTGAACTTGACAAACTTATAAATTAGGATCCATGAATAAAAGAATCATTGAAGCAGGTGGGTGGTTTAGTTGGTTAAGTGTTAGACTTTTGATTTCAGCTCAGGTCATGGTCTTGGGGTTCAGAGATCAAGCCCTGTGCTAGGCTCCCTGCCAGGCATGGAGCCTGCTTGGGATTCTCTCTCCCTCCACATTTGCCCCTCTTCTCCCCACTTGTTCTCATGCTTTCTCTCAAAAAAATTAACAAACCAAACCAAAACAAAACACACACAAAAAAGAATCATCTACAAGAACTAGTTTGCTTTTGCATACAAGTACCGCAGAATTTTGCCAGTTTTTTAGGGTAAGTAATCCCAATTATGACTAAATGAGATCTTCCGTTTAGAGCTTTGTAGCTTTTTCTTAATAAATATGGATTTATGAAAGGAAAATTTATTGTGCGTGTGTTAGAGTTCCCCAGAGAAACAGAACCAATAGGATGTGTTTATACATAGAGAGGGAGATTTACTTTAAGGAATTGAGATATGTAGCAGTAAAGGCTTGGCAAATCCAAAATCTGTTGATTAGAGTATCAGGCTAGAGACCTAGGGAAGGGGTGAAGCTTGATTCCAAAGGCAGACTGTTGGAACTCCTTGCTCAAGGGAGTCAGTTTTTGTCCTATTAAGGCCTTTAACTGATTGGATAAGGCCCACCACTTTATAAAAAGTACTCTGCTTTATTCAAAGTCTACTGATTTTAATGTTAATCTCATCCAAAAACACTTTCACAAACATTCAGAATAATGTTTGATGAAATTTCTGGGCACTATAGTCCAGCTAAGTTGACACAAAAAATTAACCATCATATTGAGATTATTTAAACATGGTTAGGCCTGCTCATATTAGTCCCTTAGTTTAAAAAAAAAAAAAAAGAAAAGAAAGAAAGAAAGAAAAAGAAAAAGGAAAGAAACATTTTCAGAAACAGACATAGGAAGAGGCAAAAACTGGTGGCTCAGGTGCCAAGTAAGAGCTGTCCTAATTGGGGTGTAGTAGTATTTCTGTGATAATGACAATTTAAAACAAGTTTGTTTTTTTTTTTTAAGATTTTATTTATTTGACAGAGATCACAAGTAGGCAGAGAAGCAGGTGGGGCGGGGGGCGGGGTACGGAAGCTGGCTCCCTGCTGAGCAGAGAGCCCAATGTGGAACTTGATGCAAGGACCTGAGATCATGACCTGATGTGAAGGGAGACGCTTAAGCCACTGAGCCACCAAGTTGCCCCTGTGATAATTACAATTTAGAGTTAATTTATCTTGCTTAAAATATTAATTATGATAGTATATTTGACATTAAATACTTGATGGAGTCTTTCTGAGATAGAAGAGGATAAAAATTCCTTGTTTCAGATTTTCTTCAACTCAGTTGGATTCTTTAGCACTCATGTCCCCCTGACCTCTTCCCCTACCTTACCTTTTTCTCCCTGATCCCATGCAAAAGATGAGATACCCTAGTAGGGTCAGATGTATCTTTTTGCCTATAATCTCAGATGCTTCTGATGTTCATTATAGTTTGTGAATAGGACTGATTACTGCCTCAAGTGCCATTTCATCCATTCTTTGAGGCTGTTCCCAGTCTTTTGAGAACATTGACCATAGGTCTCTATTTTTATTGTGAATATTATTGTTATTGCTTGCAAGAGATGTGCTGTGATTCTTAACAGTGATCCAGTAGTCTTCATAGAATATTCATAAATGTCTCCATGAAAACAAATAGTGAATTAACAGAATCATATTTCTATTTCACTTTAACTACATGCAGATGAGTTTCTTTTTTTAAAGAAATGTTTGAAGAATTATCCTCAGAATTCTCCCAACCCTGTGCCTCCCCCATCCTTATAATCAACACTCCCCACAAAATATGATATCTTGTTTTGTTTTTTTTCCTGGAATTTCAGACAACCAGCTATTCATTTTTTTCTTGAGCCAGTGACCAGGATGAGAGAAATTTATCTTATCAATAATTCTGAGTATATATTTGGACTTAGATACTTGACTCATACAGCAATTCAGTAATATGGCAGGATACAAAATCAATGTACAGAAATCAGTTGCTTTCTTTTACACTAACAATGAAAATATAGAAGGATAAATTAGAGAATAAATTCCATTTACTATAGCACAAAGAACCATAAGATACCTGGGAATAAACCTCAGAAGTAAAGGATCTGTACTCAAGGAACTACAGAACACTTAAGAAAGAAATTTAAGACACAAAAGATGGAAGACCATTCCATGCTCATGGATCAGAAGAATATACATTGTTAAAATCTCTATACTGCCAAGAGCAATCTATAATTTCAATGCCATTCCGGACTTAGATACTTGATAATAATTTTGTAATTTGTCAAGGCATAAGCTGAAACAGATGTTATTTCAAAAGAATATGTAGCTAGGAGAAAAGTGTTAAATGAGCAGTTAAGTTACACATAACTGCATCAAAGGACAGATCTTACTTTACTAGCTCTTTACAGAATTAAACTGAATAGGTGGATCCCTTTCTCAATGCCTATAAAAATCTATATACCTATGGTTTCATCCCTAATAAAAGTTCAGTTTATCCTTTCTTTCCTGGGTGGCAGGCATTTTTATTACCAAAAGAGTCTAATCACGAGAATATATACTCTTTGAATAGATTTTGCTAAATTCAATTTATCATTCAATAGATTATGCTAAATTCAATTTATCAAGTAAAAGTGATAGAAATTGTTTTTGAAAAGTGGATTCAGTATAATCTCTTTTTAAATCAATTTCTATGACATTCTAACTATTTTACCCTAGTTATAATGAAACCGTTTAAAGTTTAGCAAAAATTCACAGTACTTTACAATTCCAATCACAATTTGAACCTCCTAATCATGCCATACATGATATATTCAAAGAATATGCATATATATGTATATTCTTTACAACTCTCAAACTTATGAGCCTAGCAGCTGAGGAAGAAATTGAGAGAAAAATATATAGCTTACCTTATCTCCCTTGCATTCCAGTTTAATAAATATCTAGTCCGCCATTTAACCAAAAAGGATAATCTTCTAATGCCTAATCCTATTACCGAATATTTACAAAAATATTTCTCTGCTAAACAACAATAGCAAGAAACACCCTGTTTCCTGATAAGCTGAGGTAGAAAGTTTCACCGTTAATTATACTTTATAAATAAAGGTACAGAAATCTATTTTAAGCTAATTATATTTTCTGTAAGGCTTAAATTTAAAACGGTTTTCATTGACTGGAATTATTTTACTAAGTAATATTTTAATTGAAAATTTTGAAAAAGAATTTGAAAAACTAGAGTATAAACCTGAATGTGAATAAAATATAAAAGATTGGAAAATGGACCCTGGTCCCCAAACCAGGCAAAGACCCCTCCAAAAAGGAGAATTTCAGACCAATATCCTTGATGAATATGGATGCTAAGTTTCTCAACAAGATCCTAGCTAATGGGATCCAACAGTACATTAAAAGAGATTATCCACCATGACCAGGTGGGATTTATCCCTGGGTTGCAAGGGTGGTTCAACATTTGCAAATCAATCAATGCGATAAAATAATAAAAGAAGAGAGAAGAATCACATGGTCCTCTCAATTGATGCAGAAAAAGCATTTGACAAGATACAGCATCTGTTCCTGATTAAAATGCTTCAAGGTATAGGGATAGAGGGAACATTCCTCAACTTCATAAAATCTATCTATGAAAAACCCACAGCAAATATCATCCTCAATGGGAAAAAGGTGACAGCCTTCCCTTTGAGATCAGGAACACGACAAGGATGCCCACTCTTACCACTCTTGTTCAACATAGTATTAGAAGTCTTAGCAACAACAATCAGACAACAAAAAGAAATAAAAAGTATTCAGATTGTCAATGAAGAAGTCAAACTCTCTCTCTCTTTGCAGGTGACATGATACTTTATATGGAAAACCCAAAAGACTCCACCCCCAAACTACTAGAATTCATTCAACAATTCAGTAATGTGGCAGGATACAAAATCAATATACAGAAATCCATTGCTTTCTTATACACTAAAAATGAAAATACAGAAAGGGAAATGAGAGAATCGATTCCATTTACTATAGCTGCAAGAACGGTAAGATACCTGGGAATAAACCTAACCAAAGAGGTAAAGGATCTGTACTCAAAGAAATACAGAACACTCATGAAAGAAACTGAAGAAGACACAAAAAGTGGAAGACCAATCCATGCTCATGGTTTGGAAGAATAAACATTGTTAAAATGTCTATACTGCCTAGAGCAATCTATACTTTCAATGCCATTCCGATCAACATTCCACCAGCATTATTCAAAAAGCTGGAGCAAAGAATCCTAAAATTTGTATGGACTCAGAAGAGACCCTGAATTGCTAAGGAAATGTTGAAAAACAAAGCTGGGGGTATCACATTGCCTGATTTCAAGCTTTATTGCAAAGTTGTGATCACCAAAACAGCCTGGTACTGGCATAGAAACAGACACATAGACCAGTGGGACAGAGCAGAGAGCCCAAATATGGGCCCTCAACTCTATGGTCAAATAATCTTCGACAAAGCAGGAAAAAATATACAGTGGAAAAAAGACAGTCTCTTGGGGCACCTGGGGGCACAGTGGGTTAAACCCTCTGCCTTTGGCTCAGGTCATGATCCCAGGGTCCTGGGATCGAGCCCCACATTGGGCTCTCTTCTCAGTGGGGAGCCTGCTTCTTCCTCTCTCTCTCTCTCTCTGCCTGTTTCTCTGCCTACTTGTGATCTCTGTCTGTCAAATAAATAAATAAATAAAAATCTTTAAAAAAAAAGTCTCTTCAATAAATGGTGCTGGGAAAATTGGACAGCTATGTGTAGAAGAATGAAACTCAACCATCCCCTTACACCATACACAAAGACAAACTTTAAATGGATAAAAGACCTCAAGATGAAGCAGGAATCCATCAGAATCTTAGAGGAGAACATAGGCAGTAACCTCAACATCTGCCACAGCAACTTCATTCAGGATATGTCTCCAAAGGCAAAGGAAACAAAAGCGAAAATGAACTTTTGGGACTTCATCAAGATCAAAGGCTTCTGCACAGCAAAGGAAAGTCAACAAAATAAAGAGGCAACCCATGGAATGGGAGGAGATATTCGCAAATGACACTACAGACAAAGGGCTGATGTCCAGTATCTATAAAGAACTCCTCCAACTCAACACACAGAAAACAGATAATCATGTCAGAAAAATGGGCCAAAGACATGAACAGACATTTCTCCAATGAAGACATACAAATGGCTAAGAGACACATGAAAAAATGTTCATCATCACTAGTCATCAGGGAGATTCAAATCAAAACCACATTGAGAAACTACCTTACACCAGTTAGAATGGCCAAAATTAACAAGACAGTAAACAACATGTGTTGGAGAGGATGTAGAGAAAGGGGAACCTTCTTACACTGTTGGTGGGAATGCAAGCTGGTATAGACACTTTGGAAAACAATGTGGAGATTCCTTAAGAAATTAAATATAGAGCTTCCCTATGACCCTGCAATTGTACTACTGGGTCTTTACCCCAAAGATACAGATGTAGTGAAAAGAAGGGCCATTTGTACACCAATGTTCATAGCAGCAATGACCATAGTTGCAAACTGTGAAAAGGAGCAAGATGCCCTTCAACAGACGAATGGATAAGAAAGATGTGGTCCATATATACTATGGAGTCTTATGCCTCCATCAGAAAGGATGAATACCCAGGTTTTGTATCAGCATAGACAGGACTGGAAGAGATTATGCTAAGTGAAATAAGTCAAGCAGAGAGAGTCAATTATCATATGGTTTCACTTATTTGTGGAACATAAGAAATAACATGGAGGACATGGGGAGATGGAGAGGAGAAGGGATTTGGGGGAAATTGGAGGGTGAGATGACCTATAAGAGACTGTGGACTCTGAAAAACAATCTGAGGGTTCTGGAGGGGTGAGGGGTGAGAGGTTGGATGAGCCCCGTGGTGGGTATTATGGAGGCCACGTATTGCATGGAGCACTGGATGTGGTGCATAAACAATGAATTCTGGAATACTGAAAAGAAATTAAAAACATAGGGTGGGAGGTCAGGGTACCAGGTGGTGGGTATTATAGAGGGCACAGATTGCATGGAGCACTGGGTGTGGTGCAAAAATAATGAATACTGTTATGCTGAAAATAAAAAATAAATTAAAAAGAAATTTAAAAAATAAATTAAAAAATTTTAAAATGATTGGAAAATGGGAAAATATTTTAATTCCTATGGAGCCAGGGATATTTGTCAGGTTAGTAATCTATTGGCAGGAAACAGTGGGAGGGGAGGAGATGCAGAGATAAGCATATGAGAACCATCTTGTCTAGATCCTTGATATAGTGTTGTCTATGGTTACTATCATCTAAGTACTTGTTATAAATGTAGAATCACAGACTTCATACAAGATTTACTAAATTCTAATCTGTTTTAATAAGATCATTAATTCATACAAACATTAATGTCAGAAGCACTGAACTCTGTGATAATTTAGTCTAGAACAAACGTTGGTTGACAGGGTTTTATAATGAGTTTTGGCTTTTCATAGTACACAAAGTTCAATATACTGGAATGATTTTGATGGGTTGCTTGGTCACAGCTCACAAACAGTGCCTTAAACTACACACATGACTTTATAAATTAATTATACACATGAATTTACAAATTTGCTGCCACCTGTAATTTGTGCTAAATAACATCAATTAGATAATTTTTCCAGTCATTCTGAATGAAAAGTGATGGACTGGAATACTGACAACATAAAAACTTGAATTATATAGTTCTGAGTCAGATCCTTTATTTTAGTAAGGTATACAAACACTTTGAATTTCAACTTTCTCTTCTGTGATTTGGAGAGTATAATGACTAGTTTGTAGGGCTGTTGAAGATTAAATTAGATAAATTGTGTAAATCTGTGAGGAAAGGCAGGATGGTGGCAGAGTTGGAGGATCCTGAACTCACTTCATTCCATAGACACATTGAATGACAATTGCATCTAAGAAACTAATTCTGAAGATGACCTGAGGACTGGTAAAACACATCTTTCACAGTCAATCACAGAGAGAAAACTACATCCAAAAGAGTAGGAGTGGCAGAGGTGTGGTTGGTAACCAAATCCCTAGGGAGTCTAAGCTTCAATAGAAGGGACACCACAAGCATGGAGAATCAAGAGGAGCAAACCCACACCAGGTACTCCTAGCACTGGGAACCTCCACTGGGAAGACAAGTTCCTGTAAGACATGACTTTGAAAACCAGATGGATTTAACTTCAGGAGCTTTGAAAATCAGGGACTTAACTCTAGGATAGCTGGAGGGCAATAGGAAACTGAGTTCCTGCCCTTATAGAGCCAGCATAATAAGTAACATAGCTCATGACACAGCATAGAAGCAGCAGTTTGAAAAGTACCTGGGGTATACATTAAAAAAATAAAAAATAAAAAATAAAAATAAAAATAATTTTATGGATTGATATTAGGACATGCCCTAGAGGGGTAAGGACCTTTAGGAGACCTCTCTAGGAATAAAAGTGTCAGTAGCTGCCATTTCTCTTTTTCTACTGCAGCCTAGATAGCAAGATTATTGAAAGAACCAGTCCTTATATTCTCCATCTACCTTTGGTAAAACCACATGTCTTGTTCCCCTGTGGAGTCACCCCATACAACATGCCTGCCTCTGCAGCCATCCCTCTAAAGCAGGTTTTGTTCTGGTGCATCCTATAGGCAGCCCCAGTAGGGACCTATGCCATACCACAGTAACTCCTGGCTTGGGGAGGGCAAGAGATAATCCCATGCATCTGTGCACCCACAGTTGCCAGGCTTCACAACTGGGTAGACAGGGAGAAAGCCCTGCACGTTAGTGTACTTGCAGCTGTGGCAGAGAAGGTAATTTTAGACAACTAGTATGTTACTGTCCCCAACCCCAGCAATCACAGTTTTTCAATTGGCTAGGCAGGTAGCATATGCTGCCCTTCCAAGCAATTGAGGTAACTAATTGCAGACACTAGTCTGTCATCACACCCCCCACCCCAATAAGTCTGTGGTGGCCTCAAACAAGATCTCTTAATAGCACAAGAACCAAACCCTGCCCATTGTGCTATAGGAGGCAAAACAGTCATTGCAGCAGCTGGACTAAGGGCAGCTGTGGCTTAACCACAATAGGGCACAAGAAGCACACACAGGGGACACCCCCTGGAACATCTCATTCTGGTGACAAGGACCAGAAGTTATTACAAGGTACCACAGGACCTCTCCTGGAGATATAGCTGAGCTCCGTAACACAGAGAAACAAACAGAGTTAGACAAAATGAGGAGACAGAGGAATACGCCCCAAATGAAATAAAAACACAAAAATTACAGTAAAAGAGCTAAATGAAATGAAGATTTTAAAAAAAAAAATGCTTGAAAAAGAATTCAAAGTAAAGGTCAAAAAGATATTTGCTGGACCTGAAATGAAAGCAAATGAACTCAGAATTTCAACAGAGATATTAAAAAATAAAAAGAACCAGAAAGAGCCGAATAATTCAATAACTGAAGTAAAACATACACTAGAGAGAAGCAACAGCCAATTAGAAGATGAAGAAGAATGGATTAATGTTAGGAAGGCAATAATAAAGCAACCAAGCTAAACATCAAAAGCAAAACAAAACAAAAAGAATAAAAAATGAGAATAGGTAAGGGTAACTCAGCAACATCATCAAGCATAATAACATTTGCATTATAGGTATCCCAGAAGAAGAGAAAGAGAAGGAGGTGGAAAACTTATTTGAAGAAATAATAGCTGAAAACCTTCCCAGTCTGGAGAAAAAAATAGACATCCATGTCTAGGAAGTACAAATCTACCTCTAACAAACCCAAGGAAATCCACATAAGACACATAATAATTAAATAATTAAAATGGCAAAAAGTAATTCAAGAGAGAATTTTTAAAGTAGCAAGAGAAAAGAAAGCAGGTACATACAATGGAAACCTTATAAGTCTATCATCTGATTTGACAATAGAAACTGCAGGTCAGAAGACAGTGGCATACTATATTAAATGTGTTGAAAGAAAAAACTACATCCAAGAATATTCTATGCAGCAACATTATCATTCAGATTAGAAGGAGAGATGAAGAGCTTCTCAAACAAAGGTGGTTATCATCACTAAATCAGTCTTTTGAGAAATTTTAAAGGGATTCCTTTAAGTAAAAACAAAAAACCATATCTAGAAGAGAATTATGAATAAGAAAAATTCACAGAAAAAAACAAACACATAGTAAAGGTAATAAGTTAATCATGAATTAATCCAGTCTAGAAGTTGAAACATAAAAGTAATAAAAATCAATTATAGCTAAAAAAAATTAGTCAAGGGGTATACAAAATAAAAAAAAAATTAAAATATATAAGTGAAATGTGATGGGAGTAAAAATTTAGTGCTTTATAGAATGTGTTCAATCTTAAGCAATCATCAACTTTTATTACAGACTGCTACACACGTAACATGTTATATAAGAACCCACTTGTAACCAGAAATCAAAAACCTATAAGAGATACCCCCAAAATGGAGAGAAATCCAAGCATAATACTAAAAAAAGTCATCACATCACATGGAAGAGAACAAAAGAAGGATAAGAATTACAAAAACAACTAGAAAACAGTTAACAAAATGGCAAATCAATTTGGCAAAACAAAATCAGTGATTACAAAAACAAAATCAGTAAATGTAAACAGAGTGTACATTCCAATCAAAAAACAAGGGTAACTGAAAGTATAATAAATCAAGACCTGCCTATATGTTGCTGACAGAGACTCACTTCAGACCTAAAGAGAGAAAGGAAAGTGAACAAAGAGATGGAAAAAAATATTCTAAGCAAATGGAAGTAGAGGGGGGAGCCAGATTAACAATACAAATATCGGACAGAATACACTTTAAAACAAAGACTGTAGCAAAAGATAAAGAAGAGCATTACATAATGACAAAAGGATTAAACTCTCAACAAAATGGGTTTTGAGGGAATATACCTCAATATAATAAAGGCCATATATGAAGCACCTACATCTAGGGTGTATACTACAGGGTCAAAAACTGAGAACTTTTCCTCTGACATCAGAAGTAAGACAAGGATATCCACTCTCACCATTTTCATTCAAAATAGCAAAATAGTACTAGAAGTCCTACCTATAGCAATCAGACAAGAAAAAGAAACAAAATCATCCAGGGCATCTGTTGCATTTCTGTACACTAATAATGAAATAGCAGAAAGAAAAATTAGGAATCTCATTTACAATTGCATCAGAAAGAATAAAATACCTAGAAATAAATTTAACCAAGGATATGAAAGACCTATACTCTAGAAACTGTAAGACATTAATGAAAGTAATGGACAACAGAACAAATAAAAAATAATTATAGATTGGAAGAATAATGTTAAAATGTCCAAGCATTTTACAAATCTACAAAGCAATCTACACATCTAACACCTTTAATATGAATACACAAGAGCATTTTTCACAGGGGCAGAACAAATAATCCTTAGATGTGTATGGAACCACAGAAGACCTGAAATAACCAAAACAATCTTGAGAAATAAGAACAAAACTGGAGCTATCACAATCCCAGATTTTAAGATACACTACAAAGATATAGTAAAGAATATAGTATGGTACTGGCACAAAAATAAACACATAGATCAATGGAACGAGTTAGAGAGCCCCCCCCCAAAAAAAAGAGAGCCCATAAATAAACCCAAGATTATATAGTTGATTACTCTACATCAGAGGAGGCAAGAATTTTCAATGCAGAATAGAGTCTCTTCAAATAGTGTTGGGGGAAAAAAATAGTGTTGGGAAAATTGGACAGTTACATGGAAAAGAATGAAACTGGACCACATTCTTATACCATACACAAAAATAAATTCAAAATGGATTAAAGGTCTAAATGTGAGACTTGAAACCATAAAACTTCTAGAGGAGACTGTAGGCAGTAATCTCCTGGATGTTGATCTTTGCAACATATACATATATATATGTCCTCAGCAAGGGAAACAAAAGCAAAAATAGACAATTGGGGCTACACCAAAATAAAAAGTCTTGTACTGCAAAGGAAACCATCAACAGAACAAAAAAACAACCTGCTTAATGGGAAAAAAATTTTTTTGCAAATCATGTATTTGACAAGGAATTAATATCCAATCAACACCAGTAAAACAATCCAATTAAAATATGGACAGAGGACCTGAACAGGCATTTTTTTCTAAAGATGACATTCAAGAGGCTAACAGACACATGAATTCTCAATATCACTTATCAGGGAAACACAAATCAAAACCACAGTGAGATACCACTTCACACCAATCAAACCTCTCATATCAAAAATAGAGTAACAAGTGTAGACAAGAATGTAGATTAAAAAAGAAGCCTGTGTACTGTTGGTAGGAAGGTAAATTGGCACAACTACTGTAGAAAACAGTAAGGAGGTTCCTCAAAAAATTAAAAACAGAAATACCATAAGATGCAGTAATCCCTACTGCTGGGCATTTCTCCAAAGAAAAGAAAAACAATAATTTGGAAAGTTATATGTACCCTTATGTTTATTGCAGCATTACTTACAATAGCCAAAATATACAAAGAACTAAAGTGTCCCTCAGTAGATGAATGGATAAAGAAGACATGGGGTATCCACACACATACACACTCAATGCACTGTAACTCAACTATAAAAAATGAGATCTTGCCATTTGTGGAAACATAGATAGACCTAGAGAGTATTCTCCTAAGTGAAATTAGTCAGAGAAAGACAAATACCATATGATTTCACTTATATGTGGAATCTAACACACACACACACACACACACACACACAATAGACTCATAAGTACAGAGAACAAATATGGTTCCTGGAGGGAGGTAGGTGGGAGAATGGGAAAAATAGACAAGGGGGATTAAGAGGTACAGACTTTGAGTTTTGTAAGTAAGTCATGGAAGTTAAAAGTAGAGGTTAGATAATATAGTCAATAATATTGTAATAATGTGGTATGGTGACAAAAGGTGAAGGTGACTTCATGGTGTGCACTGAGTAATGTATGGAATTGTTAAATCAGTATGTTGTACTTCTGAAATTAATGTAATATGTTAAATATATTTCAATAAAAATAAGATAATTGTGTAAATTTCTTGGTATAAATCTGGATATATATATATACATCTATATAATACATATTATATATATATTATATATTATATATATATTATATATATATCTAGATATATAGAGATATCTATATAGATATATCTATATAGATATCTCTAGATATAAGATATATCTTATATATATATTATATAGATCTCTAGATACATATATATATAGATATATATATAGGGCCCTGGAAGCGACTCACCATGGTTTCAACCCAGGCACGTCCAGCAGATACCATGTTTTCACCGACTAAAAATATTTGCGAGTCTTTCCTAAACCACACTTTCCTTTTCACGATGGAAGCCTTTTGAGAGAGGTAGAAGTTTGGATGACAACAGGTCATGCTCTGCCATTCCATGTTATGGAAGTCTAAGGCCCATGGCCTGCACTTTAATAGAACTATCGACCTTGCCCAGAATCCGTCCTTGTTCTATATTCTTTACTCACCTGGGAACACGCTGCCACGAATGGGTGTCCACCTGAAGTCGTTTCACTGAACACAGATCTTCTAAACTCACTGGTATGTATGTTCGAGATTAGGGCCCTGGAAGCAACTCACCATTGTTTCAACCCAAGCCTGTCCAGCAGATTCCATGTTTCCACCAACTAAAAGTCACGAGTCTTCCTAAATCACACTTTCCTTAGCACGTTTGAAGTCTTTTCGACAGACGTAGACAGTTTGGATGACCTGAGGTCGTGCTCTTCCATAACATGTTATGGTGGCTTAAGGGCCTTGGCCTGCACTTACCCCTAGTTATCTATATAATATACACACACACACACACACACACATACCCCTATGTTTATATATAATTTGGGTTTCCTATGTGTATGTATATCCTATATAGTTGTATATATTTGCATATATACATATATAATACAAATGTATATTTTCGATATGTATAATTTATATATATATCCTATAGTAATGTGATATAAAAATACAAGTCTACATGCATATACATTCATATATTCTATATAGTTGGTTTTATATGTATATTCTATACAATTATATATGCATGTCTGCATATATACTTACATGTGTATGTACTTGTGTGTGTATGTGTGTGTGTGTGTGTGTATATAATTCTCCAGAGCCAGTACCTTTTCAGACTATCCTTTTTATTTAATTTATAGCCTATTGGCTCCACTCTGTAGAATCTCTTTTCTTGTAAAATCCTACCTGATTTTAGAAGTCAAAGAAAATGACAAGTTCCTCCAGTTACAAGTTCTCTTATGATATTAATACACACAACATCCTAATGTTTTCTTCCTCTGCCTCATATTAATGATTATATTGGTTTATCTGTAAGGTGAAGTTATGTATTTTCCCCCAAATAATGCAGCCTAAAGATAGAAAACAAAACAAAACAAAACAAAACCTTCTATTTCAGTTATCTGTGCCATGTAATAAACTATCTTAAAATTTAGTAACATCAAATAAGTCTTCTTTTGATTGTCTATATTTTAGTGGATTAGAAATTTGGGCAGAGCTACCCTCATTTTTTTCCTTTGACTTTAATGGCTTTGATTGAGTGGGTGAAACATCTAATGTGGCTTCCATGTGGCTGCACTCGGTCTGCGGATGGCCTAAATGCAAAGGCTCAGAAAGCCTCTCCCACATGTTTGAGGGCTTGGTGTGGTCAACTGGGGCATCTTAATTCTCTTGCACATAATCTTTTTCCAGGTGCTTTCCCATCAGAACTAAGTTCTCCCTGGGAGAACTTGGATCTCTCTTTTTATATAGCATGGTTTCTGATTGTATTAGCTAGGTTTCCAAGATGAAAAAGCAAAAAATTCCAGGCCTTTTTAATGTTTAGGGCCAGAACTGAATGGCATAATTTCTTTCACATTTTTTGGCAACACCATGTCAAAAGTCTGGTAGAAATTCAAGGTAAGGAAAGTACTATGGACATGAATCCTGGGAGATGCAGTTCCTGGGGACTACAAACACAATATACCGCACAAATACTTAATGGCTTAATAAGTGGTGAGTCACGCTTTTAAACAAAGAAAACTTACATGAGGAAATGTGAACTAAAATTGGATGGGGGTAATAACAGAAAATCTGTCATTTAGTTGAAATTACTCCAACACACCTTGATGTGTTAGACTGAGGGTAATATTAATGGGTACAGAGCCCATTGGGGTTCTAGAATATTATAGAAAAAATAGTACGGCTAGTTTACAGAAACCTAGTACTTTTTTTTTTTTTTTTTTTTTTTTAAATCTCAGGTTGTCTAAGACCATTATGGAATAGGTCATCTATGTTAAATATAGTCTGTATTACTTTAATCCTGCAAAATCCTCTATATATGTTTTAAGAAAGTATGGACTATGGGCAAGTTGCTGGGTTCTCTATAGCTTCTCCCTTATTAAGATAAGGGAGAAGTAATTAAGATATAGTATAGTATATACTATATATAGTGTAATATAAAGAAGTATATTAAGATAAGTGGTGAAAATAATGTAAAAGCATGTTTTCTGTATTTATCTCACATCAGCATATTTTAAAAATGCATTTGCATCAATGAAGGGAACCTATTAACATTTGTTTAACCTGGCATTCCCAAGACATTTTTCCTCCCAAAAGACAATATTACAACCCAAAGAAAATATTTCCAGAAATGTTAGAATAATTTCTATGGTAAAATCAGCCTGAGAAATTCATTTTTACCAAGAGTTCTAGGGTTTATATAAACTCTAAGATTTCAGAAATTATATTTTTCCTAGCTGGAGAATTTTTGTGACATGTAGTGATGTAATTCTTCCCATTTTGTACTTTGCCTTTTCCTCTTATTCCTATGAAAAATTTCATTTTTATTTTAAAATAGATAAGGATAGATAGCTGCAAATTATGCTTCTTGAGGGTCAAAAATTGGGCCCCATTTCTTGCTATGTTCACCTGTTCCTCTGTTTCCCACAGTGTTTCCTCAACAGGGAATTTCCTCTTGGCTCCTGCAATTGACTATGCTCAGGAGCCAGAAATAATGTGGAGTACTAATAGGAATATTTTACACTAGAATGTGCCAAAAAGGTATTGTCAGGCTGCAAGCCAGATCTCAGGATATCCTCTCATGCTTCCAGGGTTTGCTTTCCAGTGATGACTTCATGAGAGCAGAAGCAGCCAGTGAGGTGGGGCAAGAGGAGGGATTTTAAAACTAATGCCAGCTTGCTATGCTTCTTCTCTGTTGATAGTGCAAAATGCTTATTTTTGCTCCTCCTTCTCTGTTTTCTTCCAGAGCATGTTGGGAGCTGTAGCCAAAAGAATCTTCCTATCTTAATAAGGGAGAAGCTATAGAGAAGACCCAGTAACTTGCCCATAATCATAGTATTTAATACAAAGCAATAATCATGCATCTTCCTCAATCCTATTGAAAGGTCCCCCAATGATATGTCCGTGATCAAAGGAGCGAGACTGATACAAAGCAAAGGTCAAGCAAAGCTTTATTTCACGCCAAGCATCGAGAATCAAACTGACTAGTCAGGGCTGTCTCTTACAAAGAGGGGACCCCTCCCTGCCTTATAGACTAACTTTTATAGAGCAAAGGCCATGTGGTTGGGCCTGGCCACACACAGGTGGCCAATGAGATTGTAACACACAGAGAAATCTGCACAGTCATGCTAGGTCACACATGGTTGGCCAATTGAATTACAATTTACCCTAGTAGATATTTGAACTAGCCTATCACCTTAGTCAGAATTGGTGCCCAAAAGGCAGGATCCACACTCCTTGGTAGCTAGGGAGACAGTATGTGTGCCCCACTGATTGATGTCTCCATCTGGCCTGACCCACCCTTGTATTTGGGCTTTGTTACCTGGGGCTGGTTTCCAGGACTTGCTTTTAAGTAAGTTCCCAGAGCGGGGGAGAGGGCAGGGTCAGTTTAAGTTTTACTGCATAAACAACAAAATCACTGTTTAAACAGATGGAATTGCTCTGGCTAAATGGGCCCTTACAGTATAGGTACCATAGAAAGTTAAGAGACACATTTCCCTACTGCCAGTTATTTTTCAGTCCCATCAACATCATCATTATCTTTATTGTTGTTACCATGGAAACCAGCTAGGTGTCTAAAATGTTATAAAAATATATGATAATATATGTGTATAGGTATATGCATATATGTATATACATATGTATATATTTGTAGCAGAGATTTTTTTGCAACACAGTTGCATACATACACATATACTATTCTAGAATATTTAGAATAGCATATTGATTTATACCACCACATTTCAAGAAAAAGAAACTTATGGATCAGTGTCCTTTTCCATTTTTAACTTATTTACCTAATTGATGGCTTTGATTTCAATATGATGGCCTATCTGGTCAAGTTCACATGCATTAATAAACTTAGCCAGTATTAAATCATAATTTATAATCTCTGTGAAGGTAAAATATCTGAAAACATACACCAATAGGTGGAAAACAAATTTAGAGACAAGAAAGAGCACCATGAGCCATAAATGATGAGGAAGCTGAAGGCTAGCTGAGGACAGGCAGAAGCAGAGGAGCAGACACCCCATAAACAGCCCCCCCAATGGGATAAATTTGTAATTCCTTAGGACTCCCGGCTACCCTAAAGGAAAAACAAATAGTTAATTTATAGAGATTGCAATCTTGCAAGACATGAATCTCCCTCAGTTTACAAAAGTTTTAACAATTTACAAGAGCAAACATTTCTATCAATGACTTAGCTTCCAGAAAGGAATGTAGATACAATTAAATGTCCCTATAATCCACAGCCAATTGACAGATACTCAGAAACCCCAGGGCAGCTTTTCCTGTCCACAGGTCCTATCCCTGTGCTTTAATACAGCCATCTTTTTGCACCAGAGACATCTCAAGAATTCTTTCTTGGCTGTGGGCTCTGGACCACACTCCACCAAACTTTACCTATATCCAAAGCTTTTTCATAATGATAAGTGAAATCTCATGGGGGCTTAGACTAGACATTCAAGTCTGAAAATGAGTAGGGGACAGGAGGAGCTAGGTAGGGAGAGATAGATAGGGGACTAGATGATTAGGCTTACAGAAATCCCAAAAATGTGGAGATGAAACCAGAGATAAGGGTACAAACCTGGCCATCCTGTCCTAGATGTCAGAGGTGGGATCTTATCATAACAGCTACTTGTGATCAACCAGGAGCTACCAGACCCTAAAAAGAAAGTAAACCTTTGAAGGTGTTATCACTAGTCCTTACTCAATAGTGATAGCAATGAGATGTTAAGATTTAAGTTCCCTTGTTGGCTTTCTATAAAAGACTCCCTAAAAGCCCTCAGTGGCAACCCTGTCTAGACCCCTCTCACTCTTGAGAGTTTCTGTATCCTCACTCTCATTTGTCCCAGAGATTAATTCTTTGACTCCCTGAGAAAATAACCTAGCTCTCCCACATCAAAAGTATATAAATAGGTAAAGAGAATGAGGCAAATTCCCATGCCATGGTAGCAGTTTGATCAAGGGTACAGAAAATGAACTAGTAAACTAGAGTTAGAAGACAATGAGTAAACATCAATTCAATTACTCAAGAGTAATCAGAAAATAAAACAATGGAAAATGTAGACCATAGTAGATGTAGCAGTGCTGATACAAAGTCTTTGTGAGTGAAGAAATGAGTGATACCAAGTCTTTGACAGTTAATGAAGTGATACAAAGTCTTTGACAGTTAATGAAGATTTGTCTCAGGGAGAGGAAACAAAAACTAGGCTAATAATGCCTGGGCTATAAAGAGATTTTTGAGTATCAATACTGATAATTTCCTGGATACCTGAGCACAAAGAGTTCTGGGACTCGTTAATCAATAAAATTAGCAGGAACTGGGACCAGAATGAACACATGAGAGTAGGAAAACTACGGCTATGCTCAGAATATGGAGATGGCATTTGTAGGGTACTGCAAACTAAGGATGTGGAGACACTATAAATGAACTTCCTAGTCCTATTTTGTCAAAACATTAAGTGGACCAGGCCCTGTATGTTCTGCATGTGAGGCCTCTTAAAGAAGAAATTGCAGGAAGCCAGAGAAGATAAAAACAGGCTAAAACGAGGTCATGACTGACATAAATGTTGTGAATTAATATTACCATGACGTAGACAATGGAAGAAGGGAGGAAGATTCATTTAAAGACAAAAAGACATTTATGTATACCTGTAATCAGAGGCTTCCTGTGTGGATAGCATTAATAACGACAGCTAAAATTCACCGAGGTAGTGCTTTCCCCAGACCCTGAGTTAAGTATCTTAATTCTCACGGAAAATTCCTTTCACCAACAAGGTAACTGTTAAGGCCTCCAGAAGTTAGGTGACCAAATGTAACAAAGTTACCAAAGATGGAGTCAGAGCAAATCATGTCCTGTTTAGCCCTGAAGTCCTTCTCCCAAACAGGATACCACAGTCTCCCACAGTTTTGAATCTATATGACTGTGGGGGAAATACAAGGAGTCTCTGGGTAGATATGCTGACACTGGGATGACTGCAAATCACTCAAGTAGATAATTAGTGATAAAATTAGACAGAGTTCATGGCTGCAGATGGGTAGTTAGAAATTTTACAAATAACAGATTTTCACTGAAACCATGAGAATAATTTAAATCTCTAGTGGAAAGAAGATACAGAAAAAGGACAGAGGTTCAAAAAAGAGAACACTAACTCTATTTATATATAACTACTTAGAAGATACATTTAGAAATCATAAAGTAAAATATATTTGAACATACACCTTTGTGTGGAAAAAAACCAGCAAACTTCTGTGTCATGAAAATAAAGAACATTTTATGTTATCGACTGAGCTAACGTATCATTAGCTGGACACTAAAACATTTTACAATTAATATACTGGTCAAAGGATTACATAACATATAGAATGAGTATTTCATTAGGGTCAGTCTTCTGTGGTTTGAAAATTTTCTTGCAAAATGAAAGAGAAACTTCATAGAATATGTGTTTGTTTTCTTGTCCTAAATACCTATCTTCTGAAATCATTAGAAGCAGGTCTTTTTGTCTCCACTATATGATGGTGGTGGTAGCTGGTGACAGTGGTCAGTGTGACTAATATTTACTAAACATATATAACCTGCCAGGGTTCTAAGTATTTTTTAAGTAATGCTCAATATGATATGAAACACATATTTTGTTCTTCATCCCAGCTCCTGGCCCCAGTTCCTACAATACTTATAATTTCTTAAGTGATAAAGTTAAAGGCCTACCTTTTGTTATAATATCTGGATTTTGTCCTGGACTCCTAAACCAGCTCCAGAGCATCTTTCATTATTCAGAACAGGTGCTTTCAGCCACACCTGAATTTATGTTAAATTAGAGGATTTTTGAAAAAACCCTGAGGATTGGGAGATTGAAGGGGGAACTGCTTGTTAAAGGAATAAACCATGTGATTAGAAGGTTGGAATTTTCAGCCCCATTCCCTGACGGGAAGGAGAAAGAGCTGGAGATTGAGTTTATTATCAATCACGCCTTAGTGGTGAAACCTTCTAAAAAACCTTCACTGAAGGGGTTTGGGGAACTTCCAGACTGGGAAACACATGGGGGTGGTAAGAGGGTGGTGTCCCTGGAGGGGCATAGAAACTCTACCCTTTCCCCATACATTGTTCTGTGCATCTTTTCCCTTTCAGTTGTATTTTTTGTAATCTAGAAAGTAAATCATTATTCCTGAGTCCTGCGAGCCCTACTAGCAAGTTATTGAACCCATGGAAGGGGTCATGGAAACCCCCAGTTTATAGCCAATACAACCTGAGACTTGAGATTGTCATCTAAGTGGGGCAGGTCGTCTTACAGGACTATACCCTTAACCTGTGTGATTTGCATTAACTCCAGATAGACAGTGTTAGGACTGAATTGTATTGTGGGATGTTCAGTGTCCACAAAATTGGGAAATTGCTGGTTGTGAAAAACTCACACAAAAAGTATGTCAAAAGTGTTGTAAGTAGGAAAAAAAAAAAAAAAACCTTCATTAAAAAAAAAAAAATAGTACTAAAACACAAATTCCAAAAGGCTGAGATGAGTACCAAGGTAAAACCATGTCCTAAATGGAAAAACAATAGAAAATATTAGGAAGAAAATGTAGAGGTAGGAAATTTTCCCTTCTTCCCCTCAGTGTTTTTTGGCTAGCCTAATTAAATTTCTGTAAAACAGATTACCAAGAGAAAAACACTGTACGTGCAGATGCCCATGAAATATATAACATCCTAGGCTAAAGAGAAGGGATTAGGGGTCTGGGGTCTCAAAAGGGAGCTAAGAAGAAGTATTTTGTAGACCAAATGTTGACCATGCCATGCAGATACATATTTTGGATATAAAAAATTTATTTTTGGTAATAGCCCTTTTCTTGGTACAGGCCCCTTTACTAAATCTTTTTAGGTAGTTAAGGGGGGAGGTAAAAAGCTCTTCCTCAGTCTACTGGGCCCTGATTGTTTCCAACTCAAAATAATCCACATATCTAGGTGACACATTCTGGGGTGGTGTACTCTGCTTTCCCTCAGAAACTAATCATACTGTGCAAAAAGAAATTACATATATGAAAGTCTTTTAGAAGTGGAGGCCATGAATCACAAGCTGGAACACATGACAAACATCCTATTACCAATCCAGACTAGACTCCTGTAGGAAACATCCTCCTCCATCTTCCTCATTACTGTTCTGCCTCTGTTTTCCTTCATCCAGTCTGGCCTACTCCAGCTTTTATTCCCTCCACCCCCAAAGGTGTCTTTCTTCATGCAAATGGAATCATATACCTCCTATTCTTTCAAAACTTGCCCTTTATAATTTTACCATTGTTTTAACATGACAAATACACTTTCAAAAGCAGTCCCCAATTCTTCTTTTCCCTTTCCCTTTCATTTTTCCACACACATGAAGATTATACAAAGGGCTGTTATATGAATACAACTAAGACTTTGCCTTTAAAATACTTTGTCTATAGCTGAAAGGCCTTTATTTTTCTCTGCCTCTCAAGCTCCTTCTTATTTTTCAGGTCATAATACAAGTTTATTGTAAAGCCTAATGTAACAATATGCCTTTCCTTCTAGTTAATTTGTTTCTGATGCTCCTAACACACTGTGTACCTAGTTTCTTCGTTCAACCCTTCCAACTGTATTACATATGTATCTCCACGACCACCAGACTATGAGCTCAAAGGAAGAAACTCTTTTTTATCCTCCTTTGGAGCCTCAACAAATAAGCAGAGTGCTTATAACAGATTTTCAATGAACAAATGTTTATTTGAATCATTGGGTAATCAATGAAATCAATGAACTTCCATGAAACAAAGATTCATTTTTTAAAAGTTACCCTTAAGCCACTTGTATAGTTAAACCATACTTATGTATCATGCGGACAGACGTTGGTCAGGAGAGCGGGATGACTGTGCTTTAAATCCAGTTACATTGCTTTTGTTAACCCAACCAAATGAACTTTAACATTCATTTAATTTTTTCTGTACTCACTTCTAATCTGTGAAACACAAATAACACTCTGTGTTCTCAACTCTTGAACTGTCATAAAGATGAAGTAAAATAATACAGTTGAAAGCACTTTAAAAACTAGTGCCACACTGGGTGTGGTGAAAAAATAATGAATACTGTTTTTCTGAAAATAAATAAATTAAAAAATATATAAAAAACAAACAAAAACTAGTGCCACATCCAGATAAGCACAGAACTTATATATATAATATATAATATATATATATATTTATAATAATATAATTATTATTTTTATTACATAGCAGGGATCAGCCTACAGAAGGCTAAGTTGAAAGACTGGTATTTGGGGTATGTGTGAAATCAGGTACTGAACTGGGGCAGAGGTTTCTAGACTGAACAGTCAGAAAGACATGCAGGAATATTGGGCTTTTGGGAGCTGGGGTCTAGAGTAGGCCATGGACTAGGAGAAAAGAGACAAGTTCATCTTGAAAAAAAATAATTATGCCGAAGGTTCAACTGAAATTTGCATCCTCATCCAAGGTGAATTTTTCTATCTTACATTTTGGAAGAGAAAGAATTCTTCTTCTAAGAATTTAGGGAAAATAATTTCTCAAAAGGAATTTTATAGCCCTGATTCAGTGGTGGGATATCAACTCACTTTGCTTCTGTGTTAGATTTAAAAACTTAATGTATGTTTTCAATATTTTCTACTTTAGTATAATGCATACAGAAAATTTTGAAACATTGAGTTATTTTAAAAATGTCTTTTAGACAGAATGTTATAAAATCTGAAGTTGTGTAGCAATAGTGAGTGGTAGGCTGCAAGCTGACTGAAATTTACTTTCCAAAGGAAAAAAAAATTATTTTAGAAAGACATAAAAGTTTTAAACATAGTTTGAAAAATTTCATTAAAGAGAATAAATTATCTTTTCTAAAATTGCATTCTACAGATTCCCCTCATAATATTTTCTTAGTATTGCCAGGGTTTATTTAATTAATTTGTAAATTATATTGAGAACTTTGGCCCCAAACTGTAATGAAACTGCAGACTATTTTTGCATTACGATTTCTAAAAGAGATTCTTTATGACTCTAGGGACAAACAGTATGTGAGATGCTGCCATCATGAAGGTAATAAAATTTGCTTATAGTAATTTCTTCTATATTTGAGTTAATTTTAATCACCAGTGTGATTGCATTTTGTATGCATGTATGATTCACCCTGTAATATCAAGTGTAGTTCTATCTCAAACCTGTTAGATTATGTTTCTTCACTGATTTTGAGAGTTCTTTGTAAAAGAACCATCTGGGGTCTGAATGGAAAGAATTATAATTCCCATCAGACTTTTAATTTATTGGAAATCACTCAGGGCTGAGGAAGTTTGGGTAAGAAATGACCAATGTGGTCTCAAGAGCCTATCTGTGTCTTGGCTAATTGCCAAGAAAGGGAGGATTGCATCTGAGTATTGGGATATCATACATATAATTTTGTTTGTGTTAAAGTACAATTTTTTGGTTTGTCCATTTTGTTAGTCTCCTATCCCCTCACCTACCCACTGTTGGACAAACTTTTCATAAAATCCTTTATATTGATTGTGTTTTTTGCAGCTCATGAGAAACTTAAATTATGAACTTATTTTTATTTTATCCATACAGAAACCTAAAAATCTCCATATATTTCTTTAAACAATAAAAACAAAAAACAATATTGTAACCACTTGCTTCCTTGTCATAACCTTAGACATTTGGTATTTCCCCCTAATTTATTAAAGAGGTGTTGTACTTCCCTGAGGCACAATTTTAATCATTTTTATGCAGCTTATTAGTAGAGCTATTAGTAATAGATATTCATCATGTTTGAAAATATTTGGATGCTATTTGAACCTCCTCCAAATACTCAGTTCTCAAATCCATGTTGTACTTTTCGGCATTCATACTATGCCATTTTCGTTAATCAAGCAAAAAATTCATTAGGCATTCAATGTTTAATTATCTTTATTACTTTAGATTTGTATTAAAACTATAAGTCACTATCGGAACCCTAAATAAGACATTTTTTTATGTTCTTTTTCCTTCTCTATTCTGCTAACATTAAGAAACGTTAGGGTTTCTGGGAGTTTATATCTCATGTGAAGAGGTTCAAAATAAGTCTTCCCAAAATGTGCCACTTTGGCATGTGGACTATTTTGAGTTGAAGGCAATCAAGAGTCAACAGATTCAAAAAAAGTTTTACCTCTCCCATAAACTACCTAACAGAACTTAAATAGGCAGCCTGTCCCAGCAAGAGAGCTATAACTAAAAGATCATTTTTATCTGAATGACCCATCTATATGGCAGGACAAATATCTAATTACCAAACATCTGTTCTCCTTATGAACCCTGGGAATTACCCTCTGCCCCTTTGAAGCGTCAGGACCCTATCCTGTTCCCTAGGTCAGGATGGCATATAACCTTTAATTTCCCAGCTTGACCTTGAATCTCTTTGCTTTGTGGGGCACTATAATATGCAAATAAATTGGTTTTTCTTTGCTTAATCCATCTTATGTCAATTTGATTATTAGACCAGTAAAATAACTTAGAAGGGTAGAGAAAAAAAATTCCTCTTCTGTATATGTATTATTTCCAGTAAAATTAGATCTTTAATTATATAATGTAGAGTGATTTATATATACCACTTGGTAAGATTTTTTTATGTCTTTACATTTACAAATATATATAAAAATGTACTTGTCAGATTGTGTGTTCTAATTTAGATTTAGATCATAATGCTTACATTAACACCAGATCAATCTATTCCTCCTTTTCTGCAGAATTCTCTTGATCAGAATAGCGTCCATAGAAAGTTTCATACCAACACTTTCTTCAGAAGAAAGCTTTGGAGTAAGGGGGTTCTAGAGTTTTGAAAAGTGAATCTTAAGAAACATGGGATTTAGTATGTGATGAGAATTAGCTATCCTTATATTATTTAGACAAATACAATAAACTAGTCTGTCCATAGAATCAATATAAAATCATGATGGATAAAATATATAAGATACACAAAAGAAAAGAGTACAGTTTGGATAAGGCATAAAAATCAATTAGCTATGCTCTAGAAAAAGTAGTTTTTCTCTAATACGCAATGTTAAAACCTGATGTCACTCTGCTCAGTTCTAGTAAACACTGGAAACAATCTGATATGCATCCCTAGAGTTTAGAATCTGACATTTCATATCCTTCTCAACTAAAAGGAATTTGTTTCTTAATAAATAGCTGATTACATATCCTGAGCCTGGGAAAAATCAAACAGACTAGTAACTCCTTGTTGTTGTCAGATAGTAAGATTATTTGAAACACTGTTTGATGATATTTCTTAAAGAAGTATAAATATTCAAACTCAAATGGACTTCCATTGATCAAGTTGTATTAATTTGAATATCCAACAGTGAATCACAATTACAGTTTTTAGGAGCAAATTAACTATTAAAAATCCATGAGTCATAATGGAAAAATATACCTGTAAGTATTTCATAAATATAGTTATAATACAAAAGATGGATAAAATAGAAAGCATATTTTACAATGGTTTTAACATATAAAATTTTACAAATATAGGAATCCTTTACTGTTTCTTCTATTTTGTGTGTGTGTGTGTGTGTGTTTAACAACTTAGAGGTATATTCACTGAGGTTATTACCAGGAGCGAATCTAACAATCACCATACCCCAAAGGCTTAACAAAATGAAAGCATAACACTATAACAACACTTTTCAAGATATGTTTCCTGGGGCAAGAAAAATAAAAACAAAAACTATTGAGAATGCATTAAAATAAAAAATGTCTGCACATTAAAAGAACAAAACTAAAAGGCAACCTACTGAATGGGAGAAGATATTTGAAAATATCATATCTGAAAAAGGGTTAATATCTAAAATATACAAAGAACTTATACAATCTACCCCTAAAAAAATCCAATTTAAAAATTATCAGAAGACATAAACAGACATTTCTCTGAAGATGACATACAGATGGCCAACAGATGCATAAAAAGATGCTCAATATCACTTATCAAGGAAATGCAAATCAAAACTACAATGAGCTATGACCTCATACCTGTCAGAATGGCTAAAATCGAAAACACAAGAAACACGAGTTGGTGAGGATGTGGAGAAAAAGGAACCTTAGAGTATTGTTGTTAAGAACACAAACTGGTGTGGCCACTGTGGAAAAGAGTATGGAAGTTCCTCTGAAAATTAAAAAGAGAACTACCTTATCATCCAGTAATCATACTACTGGATACTGACCCTCAAAATACAAAAGCACTAAGTAAAAAGGATATATGCCCCCTTATGTTTATTGCAGCATTATTTACTATAGCCAAATTATGGAAGCAGCCCTGTGTCCATCAACAGATGGACGCATAAAGATGTGGTGTATGCACACACATTTATGTACATATGTGTAGATATTACTTAACTATAAAAAAGAAGGAAGTCTTGCCATTTGCAACAACATGGAAGGAGCTAGAGAGTATAGTGCTATGTGAAATAAGTTAAAGAAAGAAAATTCCGGATCATTCACTCATATATGGAATTTGAGAAACAAATGAGCTAAGAAAATAGAAACAAAGACACAGACTCTTAATTATAGAGAACAAATCATTACCAGAGGGGAGGTGGATGGGGGCATGAGTGAAATAGATGAAGGGAATCAAGAGTACACTTGTCATGGTAAGCACTGTGTAATATACAGAACTGTTGAAATTACTATATTGTACACCTGAAACTGATATAACTGTTAACTGTACTGGAAGCAGAGTTTGACATGGTTTGGATAGTTCTGCTGGGTTAGGGTTATTATTTGTGATAATATGGTTTCTAGAGGCCTCTATCAGGTCTATCCCTTTGCTTCAAGTCATGTGACCACAAGTTTCTTCCACACACATTCTACTGAGCAGAGTTGGTCTTATGTTCTGCCTATGAAAGGGGAGGCAGGGAATGCAGAAGAGGAGTGGATATTGTTAAACCATACCACAACAGACATGCATTTTCCTCTACATAAAGAATGGTGGGCACAAGAAACTGTGAGGAAAAACAAATAGTTGAAGAAATAAGAGTTATATCAAGAATAGTGAAGATTCATCAGAATGAATGTTCACATCTGATCATCAGGTAGAAAGAAGGTCCAACAATAGATTGTTAGTCAATGAATTAAGCAAATTCCCTGAGAGAACTGACATATCCTGTTTGAGGAACAGAAAAATTCTGGGTAACACTACTCCTCATAATGAAAGATTAATGAGACACAATAAAATAAATGCAAATTAAGACAGGCATACCATCTTGTAACCAAGACTTGATGGACACAAGTAAGCAGAGGGAGACACAGGTTCCAAGAACAGGCCTCACGCTGATTAATCCATTTATGGTGGCAAGAGAACATCACTCTAAAGAAGAGAACTAGCCCAGCAAACACATTCAGGTCTGAATCAATTTAAAAAGGCCAGACATTTTTCATGCCAAAAATAGGAAAGAAATTATAAATTTTGATTGGCTTATATTTTATATCTGTAGGATTGCTACAAAAATATGAAGGCATAAAGTGTGTCATTCTCTAACTTCAAAAACATATGTAATATACAAGGAGAAATAGAAGGAAGAGGAAAGGGAAGAAGAAGAAAAAGGACGAGCATTGGGGGAATTGGGGAGGAAGAAAAGAGAGAGGAAAAAATTTTTGATCCAGAGAATCAATAATAAAGTCTTAGTCCTTTTAATATTATAAACCTGTACATTATAGGTTTGTAACATATTTGGTGATTTTTTAAATTTGTTTGTAGGCCCACATGATTATTTTTTAATGTGGTCTTATTTACAGAGCTATACTGACACCCAGAGTTGTGAATTTGTGTGTGTGTATATGTGTGTGGGGGGGAGGAGCAAAAGTGTATCTGTTACAGAGTTTATGACTGCAAAGTAAGAAATAAAGAACTAGGCAGAACATAGGAGGAAATGATCGAGAATTGAGGAAGTAGGCATTAAAAATAAAAAGAGAGAGGGATGGGCTAGAAGAAAAATAAGACACCATTTATTGAAGCTGTGCCATATTTTATTTTACTCACTGTGTTAGATGCAATGTGATCAGCTCACAATAACTAGATAAATTGAAAATGCTGATAATTAGGGACAGTCCATTTAAATCCTATGAACGATGTAACTCAGATAATGTGAGAAAAGTCATTGAATTAAACAATTGGGTTCACAGTGGCTTCGGATTGTAGTCAGTGGTAAGACAAACCTGGATATACCTAGGAAAATTTCTAAACATCTACACCCCCCCCCCCCCCCCCGCCCAGGGAAGTGAGGAGACAGTGTTATCATGTGTGATAGAGGTAGAAAGAGAGAGAGCAAAGGTGTGAGGAGCAAAGCTGGGTGCCGATAGAAGTAAAAATTATCTACCAAAAGGACCACTGAATAAAAAGAATACATTAAAAATGTATTTAAATTTGAAACTGTGCCATTTGAAGTGGGTAATTTGCAAATATATACTTATGTCTTTTTAACTCACATCAAAATCTGATTTGTAATGATTTGTAATGAGAGTCTTTTACGTAGGACTGAAAGTATCTGAACTGGAAAAGATCCCAAGTTCCCTATGCTAAAGGAGACAACACTACATGAAAGGAATGCTGTGGAAGAGGGGAAAGATAAGAATATAAATTAATTCATAGAAATAGCTAACTGACATTAGAGATGTAGCTTGCACAAAGAAAAATGCAGGGAATTGAGTCTCTTTTTTTAAGAATTTTTTTTTTTTTTAATTTGAGAAAGAGAGAGGAAGTACACATGCACACACAAGTGGGGGGAAGGGCAGAGGAAAGGGAGAAAGAATCTCAAGCAGACTCCACACTGAGCAGGGAGCCTAATGAAGGGTTCCATCTCATGACTCCAAGATCATGACATGAGCTGAAACCAAGAGTTGGACACTTTAACCACTGAGCCTTCCAGGCACCTTGTAGGGAACTGAACTTTACGCACAAGGAATCTGATCTTCTTCCCCATTTTATATGTTTTAAAGACAGGCAGGAAATATTCACTTGAGATGGAAACCCCTATAAGTCTTTCATTTTTTCAAGTTTCTCTAAGATTGTCCAGTTTGGTAATTCTGTGTGTATGTGTTTGCCTTGAATTAATGAAACACTTTCCAGATGTATCACAGCTATTCTCACACCCAATTATGAATGTATGCACTTTTGAAGCATCTGGGATAACATTTCATTCAACATTCGAAAAAGAGTGATGTATTCATGACATAATAGACTTAACAAACATCTGCCTTTTTTTTGTTTTGTTTTTGCCAAACCTAAGCACACTTATGAAGGGCATGGGGATAGACTCCTTAACATTTTAGAACATAAACTTTAAGATGTTTATAAGAATTGAGGAACAGATTGTTTGAGGACATACCAGATTAGCTTCCTTATTCTTATTTCCTGGAAAAAAAAATCTTATTTAGGGAAAAAACAAATTAAACAAATATAGGAAAAACAAAGCCATAAATATGTTTTGAAAATAACTAGGGGCACCTGGGTAGCTCAGCCGTTAAGCTTCTCCCTCAGCTCAGGTCATGATACCAGGGTCCTGGGATCAAGCCCTTCAGGGAGCTCCCTGCTCAGCAGGGAGTCTGCTTCCCCCCTACTCCACTTGTACGCTCTCTTTCTCTCAAATAAATAAATAAATTCTTTTAAAAAAGAGCTAAAAGTGATAAAGAAATCAGACTTTTTAACCACTCAGAGACGGTCTAAATGTTTACTTTGGTAAGTAAACAAACTTTCAAACAAATTCACCTATGGCATATACCTATATAGGTGAGACACAAGTAAATTTCTTGAAGCATTCTGGCCATTGTCTTTGGTATTTTGTTGTAGGAGAATGGATAGACCCCCAGGATAGAATACAGGAAGATAATACAGAAGGTTGGTAGGAGCAGACTCTACGTCAGCATTTAGCAGAACATTCTGATTTAATTCACTAGCATACTAGAAAATCATGACTGTTGAAAAGAAAAGAGTTTTCACTATTATTTATTCTTTACAAACATGAATCATTAGTAACTGGAAAGCTTTCCTACCATAACTTCAAAAGCAAGCTATGAAAAGAAAAAAAAAAAATTATTACATCAGAACTCATTGTCTGGTCCCCAAAATTGGACTTGAGTAATAAATATGGGAATAGCTATATTCACATTCACACATATTTAGTGCTTAAATGTCTTGTCCTTGAAGCACAATTATAAAACTTGAAGAAATATTAAAGTTTTTTTTTAATTTGAAATATCATTTTCCAGATACAACAACTGGTCTAATACACAACTGCAGACAACTAGTGCACTTTCTAACAAAGTAATAGAGGCCTAAGTTAGGGAAATTTGAAGAAATGGCTAATTTTTCAATTAGCACTAGCAGTGTCTTAATTAACCTAACTAGAGGGTTGAACAAGGAAAAAAAAATCCACAAAATATCAATCATTTATATTACTCCATGGTTGTATAAAACTAGGAATTAAGTTACAGAATTACCACTAGATTTCTTAATATTTTAGCAACTGATGTTTATGGATAACCATTTTTCACCAGAGGAAAATAAATAAATAAATTTAGGGGACTGTGATACAAATAATAGGGCAAGAAAAGGATTAATTCACTAACTTACACATTCTTTTGTATGAAATTCTACTTTGTGAAAAAATATGGAAAATGAAACTCTTAATTTTGATTATAAACTCATTGTTTTAAATCAATTTAAAGTAGACCACTTCCAAGCTTCATTTGACAATAAGTTGCTTTTTATTTTCCCTCATTACTGAGCTGCTTTAAAATATAAGGCCATAGTTCTTTTATGTTTAGAAATATAGGATTATAGCTTATCATTCCCACATTTTTGTTTACCCCCTAAATTACAATGTTACTTCTTGTGCCAGTACTGCTAGGACATTAGTTCATCTGAGTTTAGAATATATTATTATCTCTGATAGAGCATAAAAACAGCAGATTAATAAAGGGCTACTTTGCCCTTCTCAGGAAACAGAGCCAATTCTGAGCATCTGTTTATATGTGTTCTTGGGAGTGAAGGAGCATGTAATTTGTCCTTTAAGGCTTATGTCTTTCATTTTTGTAAGAAACATAACAAGACTGAAGTATCACCAATAGTTTGTCATCAGTATGGTAGTTAAGGTTGGGGTAACTATAGTGTACGTATATGCCCAACAAATACAGATAGAAATGATAAATGTGATTTTAAAATAAACATTTTTTAAGATTACTAACCTTAACTTTGGAAAACTGTCTCATTATCCACAGGATTTTACTTTTTTTTTCCAGTAAAAAAACAAAAACAAAACAAAACAAAGTTATCTGTAAACCTCTTTTTCTTGCACCTGCACTTGTTGGTGGAGGAAAAGAAACCGTCATTGTCATTTGGTCCTAACTCAGCCTAACAAAGAGGCCTTTATTATGGGAATCTGAAAATGTCTTTAAACTTTTGTCAAATATGTATTTGGAAGAGGAAAAAATACCAGCCATTGTTCTCTTTCTCTGTAGGATGTAAGTGGCTTTGAGAGCTGAGTCTCAGGAGGAACAGCAAAAGAAAAAGCCTTTTCTGCAGGTCTGTGATTGTTCCCAATGGTCCCAGAAGGAAAATCTGTGCAGAATGCTATATGAGATCCCTGCACATTTGCCATTTTATACCCTGTGTGATTTCTGTCCTGTTTGGCTATTGCTTGCAGCAGAATCTATGGTATCATTTGTTAAAACAAGCCATCAGAGCCCAAGCTGTTGCCTCTGCAGAAGATGATCAGTTATATACAGGACACATCAGCAACCCTGCTTCTTTTTAGTTTTGTTTGTTTGTTTTCATTCCAGGATAGTTAACATAGAGTGCTACATTAGTCTCAAGCGTACAATGTAGTGATTCAACAATCCAATACATTCCTCAGTACTCATCATGATAATTGTAGTCTTGATCCATATCACCTAGACCACCCATTCCCACACCCACCTCCCCTCTGGTAACCATCAGTCTGCTCTCTGCGGTTAAGACTCTGTATCTTGGTTTGTCTTTCTTTTTGTTATATTTCTTAAAATCTATGAATCCACTGATTGTAAGAAGCAGAATTCTTGATCCATGTAAAATAAAGAGAGAAAACTAAGAGCAAAAAAAAATTGCTGTCAAATTATGAAATTGCCTTCAATTTTAAGACTCATAATTTTAGATAATTAAAATAACAACATAACTTTAAATAGCTAAAATATAATAAATTGTTTCTTTCAGATCCTGAGTTTAGCAATATAGACAATATCATGGAATCAGACTGTCTACAGGGAAAAGAGTGTGATAAAAGTAAATAATCAAGTTCTATTTTTAATATATCCTACTTTGTACAAAGCAAGTACAACTCACCAAAATGAGAAATTGTGAAACTACTTAATGGACAAAACCTCCCTAACCCCCCTAACTCTTTTACTTAACATCTCACCCATAATTATAATTACCCATAATTATAACGGGTACCTAATGGTACTCTACCAAGATTCTCAGATGATTCTTGTGAACTTTAAAATTTGAGATGTGCCAGACAGGAACACAAATACACTGTTTCCAAAGTTTAGGTAAGAGGTATGAAGATTTGCTAACAGCTAGCTTATGAAAGAATGCTCATCTGCTCTGTTGTGTGAAATAATACAATTATCTTCGAATTTATGAACTTACAGTGTTTTGAACAGGTAATTGGAGGATATTTTTAAATATCAACATTTAATGATTATAAAATATTGTCTTTCAAAGAATATTTGAAGTTTCATAGATTGCACATTTAGCAGGAAAGTCAATTTTGGGAGAGAGCTTTGTTTTACAAATGTTACAGTGAAGTGTTTTATTCAAGTACCTATAAAAATCATCTATTCTGGGAATAAAGATTATATACATATACATTTTCATATAATTAGCTACTCACTGTATTTTTAAATTATTATTTAAATTCAAGGTAGTTAGCATATAGTGTAGTATAGGTTTCAGGAGTAGAATTGAGTGATTCATCATTTACATACAACACCCAGCACTCATCGTAACAAGTCCTCCATAATGCCCATCACCCATCTACCCCACCCCCCAAACCATCTCCCCTCCAGCAAGCCTCAGTTATTCTCTATAGTTGAGTCTTTTATGGTTTGGCTCCCTGTTTTTCTCTTATTTTATTTTTCTCTCCCTTCCCCTATGTTCATCTGTTTTAGTTCTTAAATTCCACATATGATTTAAGTCATATTTGTCTTTCTCTGTTTCATTTCACTTAACCTAATATACTCTAGTCCTATCTACTTTGTTACAAATGGCAAGATTTCATTCTTTTAGATGCCTGAGTAATATTCCATTAGAATATTCCATTAATATGTGTATATACACACTAATATGTGTGTGTATACTAATATTCCATTGCATGTGTGTATATATATATATATATATACACGCTGCATCTTCTCTATGAATCAGTCAATGGATGTTTGGGCTCTCTCCATAATTTTGTGATGGTTGATAGTGCTGCATAAACATTCGGGTGCATGTGCCCTTTGAATCAGCATTTTTGTATCATTGGGGTAAGAACCTAGTAATGCAATTGCTGGGTTGTAAGGTAGTTCTATTTTGAACTTTTGAGGGAATGTCCATACTATTTTCCAGAGTGACTGCTACAGAAGGCACTCCTACAATCAGTGTAAGAGCACTCCCCTTTCCCCACATCCTCATCAACATCTGTTGTTTCCTAAGTTAATTTCAGTCAATTCCAGCAGGTGTGAGGTGGTATCTCATGGTTTTGATTTGCATTTCCCTGATGATGAGTGATATTGAGCCTCTCTTCATCTGTTAGCCATCTGGATGTGTTCCATGGAAAAGTGCCTATTCGGGTCTTCTGCCCATTTCTTTTTTTTTTTTTTTTAATTTTTTATTTTTTATAAACATATATTTTTATCCCCAGGGGTACAGGTCTGTGAATCACCAGGTTTACACACTTCACAGCACTCACCAAAGCACATACCCTCCCCAATGTCCATAATCCCACCCCCTTCTCCCAAACCCCCTCCCCCCAGCAACCCTCAGTTTGTTTTGTGAGATTAAGAGTCACTTATGGTTTGTCTCCCTCCCAATCCCATCTTGTTTCATTTATTCTTCTCCTACCCACTTAAACCCAAAAGACTCCACTCTGCCCATTTCTTAAGAATGCATTATTTGTTTTTGGGTGCTGAGGTTGATAAATTCTTTTAGATTTTGGATACTAACACTTTATCCAATATGTCATTTGAAAATACCTTCTTCATTGCACTGGTTGCCTTTTAGTTTTGTTTACTGTTTCCTTCACTATGAAGAAAGCTTTTATCTTCATGAGGTCCCAATATTTCATTTTTGCCTTTGTTTCTCTTGTGTGTCTAGTAAGTTGCTACAGTGGATGTAAAAGAGGTTGCTGCCTGCTTTCTCCTCTAGGATTTTGATGGCTTTCTGTCTGACATTGAAGTCTCTCATTGATTTAGAATTTATTTTTATGAATGGTTTAAGAAAGAGGTCCACTTTCGTTCTTCTTCACAAGGTTGTCTAGTTTTCCCAAGACCATTTCTTAAAGAGACTGCCTTTTTTCCATTGGATATTCTTTCCTGCTTTGTCGAAGATTTGTTGATCACACAGTTGTGGGTCTATTTCTGGGTTCTCTAATCTGTCCCATTGATCTGTGTGTCTGTTTTTGTGCCAGTACCATACCGTCTTGATGATTATACCTTTGTAATACAGTTTGAAGTCTGAAATTGAGAGGCCTCCCACTTTGCTTTTTCATTGCAACATTACTATGGCTATTTGGGATCTTTTCTCGTTCCATACAAATTTTAGAATTGTTGGTTCCAGCTCTGTGAAAAAAGGTAGTGTTATTTTTATAGGGATTGCATTGAATGTATAGATTATTTTGGGTAGTATAGACATTTAACAATATTTGTTCTTCCAACTCAAAAACATGGAATGTTTTTCCATTTCTGTGTCCTCTTCAATTTATTTCAAAAGTACTCTAGAGTTTTCAGAGTACTGATCTTTTACCTGTTTTAATCCGAGGTATTGTATGGTTTTGGTGCAATTGTAAGTGGGATTGATTTCTTGACGTCTTTTTCTGCTGCCCCGAAATAATGGTGAGTTCCCTTATCCTTTTCTTCATACACATAGTTTTTTTTGTTTTTCAGGCTGATTAGGTTATATAACACACATACAAAACCTAGCTATATTTTATTTCAATTAGAGGAGAAACATGATTTCTGTGTATAATCAATGAAGTGAAACATATTAATCACCTGGAGTAGTGCTGAGCATCTGTTTGGTACCCAACCAGTGTTCATTATACCATATAATTTTTTTTACAAATGAGAAAACATAGACTGTTTTTGTCAGAGAGGATCCAGAGTAATTCCCTTCTATTTCCCATCCTCCAGATCTAAGGGGTTGAGACTTAAAATTTCAAGATAAGGGGTTGGGGGTACCTGTGAGTCTTGGGCATTTTAATCTTCATCTCGTCATGTAATATGACATAATTCCTCTCTGTGCTCCTCCAAATGCAATTAAAGTAAATAAATATGCCCAGGCTACAAAAGAAAATTAACAGGAAATTGGGAAACATTTTTTTTCAGATAGCAAGTCCTTTGTATGACTTATTTCTATTTTTTAAGGTTTAGACTACCATAGTTTGCTTTTGTGAAGATAAACTATGTTAAGTTTCTCCTAGGTTAAACACAAAATAGAACCAAAAACACCAAATGTTACCATATAACAAAAAGAAAAGAAAGAAAAGAAATGTTAAGCATTCTATATTCATTAGAACAACTATAACCAAGAAAAAGAAATGTTCCATATCAAAGTATACATTTATGAATATGAAAAACATACTATGTATGATATGATATAGAAAAACTATTTAGAATTATATTTGTATAAACTGAATACACAAACTTTTCTGGTATAGAATTACACTCTTTGAAATTTCACCAAGAGCTATTCATCATTTTATCATACCAAAACTACTATGCTTAAATTGTGCTCAGAATTGTGTCTAATTTACAACAGTTTGGGAAAAAAACAATATCTGAAGAATCTCCCATCTTCCAAATGATTAAAAAAAAACTCCATTTATGGCTTCTTATTTTTCTCTTTATATCACATGTATCTTGTGTATCAACTGTTAATATCTAATGCTCTTGATGCTTTTATTTATCTTTTAAAATTTCAACTATAATCATAATATATGGAAAGAAAACTGATTTTTCTTATAATTTGATGTCATATCCTGCAATCTTACTAAACTTGCTATTTCTAGAAGTTTTTTAATAAATTTTGTATTTTCTATGTAGATATTCATGCTTTCTATAAATAAAGCTAGTTTTATATCTTCCTTTCAAACCAGTATTTTAAAAATTATTTAAGTTTTCATTTGCCTTATTCACACTTGCTAAACCTCCTCTAAATCAAATCATTAAATAGAATTTGGGAGTTGACATCCTTGCTTCCTTTCCAATTTCATAGTGAAAACATACTGTTTTACACCATAAATATGGTATTAGCTGTTGTTGGTGGGCTTTTTTTTTGGGGGGGGGTAAAGCCTTTAATCACATTAAAGTTTCCCTTTATTCATATTTATGAAAGTTTTTATCATGAATAGAAGTTTATTTTGTAAAATATTTTTTTTTTCTGTAACTATTAGGTTGATCATGTCTTTTCTTCTTTTCTATTATATTCTGGTCTGTGATATAGTAAAATTCATTTACTGATTGGTACATGTTGTGCCAGTTTTACATTCTAAATACCCTCTTGATCACAGTGTGTTACCCTTTTTAAATATTGCTGAATTCAACTTATTAATACCTAGTTAACGATTTTTACAATTATGTTCATGAGGGATATAGGTCTTTAGTTTTCTCTGCTGATACTAGTTTTATATGGTTTTGGAAATCTCATAAAATGAATTGCAAATATTCTTTTTTTTTTTCAGGAAGTGTCCATGTCAAACTGGTTTTATTCTTTTTTTGTGCTTTTGGCAGAACTTACTATGAAGCCTTCGGGTCTGAATATTTCTTTATGGAAAAGTATATAACTATAAATTATATTCTATAAAAGATGAATTATTTAGGCTATCTACTTCTTGAGTAAACATTTTGGTGTCTCCCCCAAATTTTTTCTATTCTATATATCATTAAATGTTGTCTACTCTTAAAGAAAAAAAGAAAGAAAGAAAGAAAGAAAGAAAATGAGATATTTAAGGTTATTTGAGAGAGAAAGAAAAAGAGAGAGAGAGAGCAAGTGAGCAACCAGAGGGAGGGGCAAAGTGAAAGAGTAAATCTCAAGCAAACTCCCTGCTGAGCCTAGAGCCCAATGCAGGGCTTCATCTTATAACCCTGAGATCTATGGTGACCTGAGAACCAAAACCACAAGTTGAATGCTTGACTGACTGAACCACCTAGGTACTCCTCATTTTCCTTTTTTTTTTTTTTTTTTTAATTTATTTACTTGGCAGACAGAGATCATGCATAGGCAGAGAGGCAGACAGAGACAGAGGAAGAAGCAGGGCTCGATCCCAGAACTCTGGCATCATGACCTGAGCCGAAAGCAAAAGCTTTAAGCCACTGAGCCACCCAGGTGCCCCCATTTTACTTTCAGTAAATGTCTGGGATATATGTATACAATAACTACTACTTTATTTCTGAAGTTTGCAATTTAATTTTTCCCTTGGTTTTCTTGATCAGTCTAGCTAGCAGTTAACAGATTTTATTGATCTTTTCAAATATACAGGTTTTAATTCATTTTTTGTTTTTCTATTTTTAATTTGTGCTATTATTGTTATTTCTAATTTTTTTAAATCTAATTTTCTCTCCTGTATCCTAAATTTATCTCCTGTATCTCCTTGAACCTTAGGTAGTTGGTTAACAACTCTTCCTTCCACTAATATGAGTATTTAATATGGATAATTCCAGTTACACTATGGTGGTATATGTTCAGAAGGGTCCATCTCTTCTACCAATTACATCTAAAAGTTCTGGACTTAAATTCCTAAAACTTATCCACAACAGAGATCATCAACATAGGTGTGAACAATCCATTTTACCACCTTAGTGCTATGGTAACTCTGGTTTCCTCTTTATTCTCATCCACGGAGTTAAAACACAGCTATATTTTTCCACACATTTTGCAGGATAATGGAAGTATTAGTTGTTGCCTTAATTTTGTGGAACCAGCTAAGAAGAATCAGGAAGATTCTGTGTACTTGTTTCCCAGTTCCTTTCTCTAAATGAAAAATATATTCAAGCCTAAAAGTCCGAAAATTCCATCTTAAGATTACTTGAGAAAATATTCCAATACAACAATTCTCTTTTCCTTGGGAGCTGATATCATCAAGAATGTAAGTGAAGTCACACATCAACTAACAGAAGTAAAACCATCAGGTCTAACGTTTTATACTCCTTGAACAACAATAACATGCCAGGAGAAAAATGTGTTTATTATCTATAAATAACCACAGTTAATTACAATGCATATTTATAAGGCAAATGATTATTGGCTAAGCTGTGAGTTTTACCCACTGATCTAGAAAGAAGGTCACTAATTAGAATTTTTGTAGTGTTTGAAAAATGATTTAAATAATAGCCCATGAGCAATTGAAAAATAATTCAAAATGATCAAGAAATTTCCAGTCAATTAATTTCTCTTAATGTTAAATCAGAATCATAACCAGCATATCAGAATCAACCTGGAATATTAGTTGATTTAGAGGAGAGAAGGAGGAAATATTTTATTTCTCATATGCTTTCATCAAGGACTCTGGTGTTCATCCATAAAGACCATCTTAAAGGTAGCATCACCTTTCACTGGATTATTATAACAAAAGAATCTCTTTTTTATTTTTAATTTTTTAACTTTTTAAATAGATTTATTTTAGAGAGAGATTGAGAGAAAGAGAGCCCATGTGGGGAGGAGGGAGAGAATCTCAAGAAGACTCCCCACTGCATGGGGAGCTCAACATGGGGCTCAGTCTCACACTCCTGAGACCATGACCCGAGCCAAAACCAACAGTCAGATGCGCAACCAAATGAGCCACCCAGGAACCCTTAAAAAAGGCATCTTAAAAGCCATAATTACAGAGTCTGATTATTTTTTATAGTTGGCATAGGAATATCTGCTTAATATATATATAATGACATCTCTTCCCCCATCCTAAGTAATACTGAGTGACTTTGATATAGAAAGAAAAAACATTGCTCAATAAACTGGTTAGGATCTTTTGATGTCAAAATATGTTAATATATAAAGTCATGAGAAGATCCTTATATATTAGATGAAGTATAGAGGAAAATCCACTATTAAAGTTACCTATAGTTCAGATGTCGACATTTTAATGTGATATCCACCTAACATTATATATTTTTCTTGAATTTTTTTTTTACAATTTAATGAAAACAATTCTTAGTTTGTATATAATGAGTTACTGATTTGTGTTTGTTCCCTGGCTTTCTAAAGACATACATTTGGGATGAGCAAATTTTTTAAAACATAATCCACATCACTTGAAGGCCATCTTTTTTTTTTTTTCCCCTCCTGAGCACAAATCAAATTTTGTCTAAAAACATTTGACTGACTTGTCTTGAATAGTTTACTATTAAAGACCTGAAAGCTATTCTTATTATAATTACCTAATTTTTCATATCAGAACTCTATTTTAGGAAAGAGAAAGAATTCTTCGCAGTTTGTTAATGAACAATCTATAGAATAAATAAAACCAGGAAGCATATTAGTAAATAGAGTAACTCACTGGGAAGTAATTTATTTATTGTAGTAATAAGCATGCCTCTTCCAATAAGTGACAGATTTGAAGAACAGTGGATGTAAGCATTTTTGCACATCCAGTAAAATGTAATTTGGGAGTTTGTTTCCTCAGTGATAATAAATCCTTATTTCCTTTGTGAAATAATGATATGTACTGTTTGCTTGACATTGCATCCAACTTAATTTGACTTAGCAGAAACCCCCCAAAAAGTATTCATTCATATTTGTAAACTTCATTAAACAATAAGCCAGCCCATATGGCATCTCTAAAAGACCTTGAAGGGACAGTGAGATTATAAACAGAACAGATTAAGGTTACAATGTATTTATTTGGAGTTTTAGCCTTTTCAAAAAAAAAATTATGGAACATTCTTTTATCATACTTAGCAAGTGACAGATTAATTTGAATTACCCCCACTTACATCAGCCTAACTTATGAAATGTAAGCCTATTTCATAAATGTGGTGAAGCATAAGTGAAATCACAAATTATACGTATATAAGTTAACATTACTGTCTCCCTTATGGTTTTATCTAAGTGGATTTTCTTCTTTATCTGATCAACATATCCATCATTTACTTCTTATTTTATAGAGATTTAATTTGATTAAAAGCTAATCATAAATTTTATTTATAACCTACTTTAACACACATAATTATACTTATATATATATAAATACGTCATATATATATGATATATAATTATATCATCCAAATCATCATATACAGATGGCAGAGCAGATATTACTGTTAACATTTTTCTTGTGAACATGGAAACTCAGAAATATTCACTGATTTGCACCAGATGAACAGCTAACATTACTCAGAGTCCAAATTTCATTCTACATCTGTCTTATGATTCCAAATCTTTTGCTCTTTCATTCTGTTTCCCACCTAAGCCAAATACACATTCTTGATCATCAATCTATTTGCCTGACCATATCTTCCTTCCCTATCTAGTATATCAAGACTCACTTTCCTCAAGCCTGCATGAATACCCTTCCTTCTATCCACAAAGGATTCTACCATCCATTCCATGGAGAACATCAAGAATACCAAGCACAGGGCGCCTGGGTGGCTCAGTGGGTTAAGCCGCTGCCTTCGGCTCAGGTCATGATCTCAGGGTTCTGGGATCGAGTCCCGCATCGGGCTCTCTGCTCAGCAGGGAGCCTGCTTCCTCCTCTCTCTCTCTCTCTCTCTGCCTGCCTCTCTGCCTACTTGTAATCTCTGTCTGTCAAAAAAAAAAAAAAAAAAAAAAAAAAAGAATACCAAGCACATTCATTTATTATAACAGAAGTTATCTGTACTACCCACTATGTCCTTTTGCAGTATCAGAGCAACCTGTATCTACTCATGCTCAAGGTTGATTTTTCAACATCTGTGTCTTTAAAATGATCTCATATTTTCTTCGGGACAATCTAGGAGTTCTATTCTTTGTTCTATTTTTGTTTCTGTTTGTACTTCATTCGTTTCCATATTGACTCTACCTACCAACTTATCTTTCTCTTTACTGTAAAATACAAGTTTTAAGAGAGAAATATCATCAGTTGTTCCACTTCTCCATTTTCCACTTACCCTTCAAGTGGCTAGAGTTAGGTACTACTCCAATGATTCCCTAATTGTCAATAAAAGGTTGATTGTCACCTTATTTTACTCAAATTCTCTGCAGATGACATTTCATCAATCCCTTCCTCTTGAACTATCTTCTCTGGCTTCTAGTTCGTCTCTTTATGACAACTGGTGCTTTCAGAACTTTGTCTTTGACTCTCTTCAATTTTCACATTATATATTCTTTTAAATTATTTCTTTCATTTGTATGTCAATAGCTACCACCTATAGACTAACTCAATGACAGAATTAACTAAAATTTATGATCCCCCTAACTTAATATAGAATTGTCACTAGGATAAACTGTGTGTGAAACACTGCCAATGTCATCTATGCTTATATCCTGTGTCCCTGGCTTTTAACTAGGTGGCATCTCTTGATACTCTCATCTTAGAATGACATTTCCTCAACCTCCTACTCTCCTCCACCTCCATCCACCTGGAAAATGCCTACTTTTAATACTCAGCTAGGACACAGCTTTCCAATAAAAAATTTCCTTCCCACTACAGAATTCTTTTCCATCTTATTTTAGATAGTAAGCCTTTCAAAGCCTTTCAAAACCACATATTTAGTGTCTCATCCCCAATGTCTAGCATAGAACCTAGCACAGAGTAAAAATTAAATATTTATTATGTGAATGAATTCCTACAACTTTCTGGCATGGTAGTGTGAACTCTCCAATAGAAACTGAGTAAAAGTATTTACAGGGTTAATTTTCTCTATTAAGTCCTTTTTCCCCAGTATTTTAACCCACGTAAAATACTACCAGGAGTTTTAACAATAAACAATATAGGAAAAAGTGTTCAGGAATTTGATATTTCTCAAATAGCATTTTCAAAACAGTGGTAAAGATAATTGATGTGAATATACTTTCCACATATTAAAAATTTAGTAAAGGATTGAAATGTCACAGATGCTACTTGTTCTTTCATAAGAAAATTATAATCAGAGGGGTTTCTTCATCATTGCTTAACAGGATTCACAACTGTGGTTACATACCTCTATACCTACCTTCTTCACAGGTTTTTGTTGTTTTGTTTTGTTTTGTTTTTAGGAGTTTATAGCAGAGAACAGGTTAAAATCAAGTACAAAGAATTCCTTGTGGATTAAGACGACTCATAAAAGAAGATATAAATTTTTATGATTTTTCTAATTTCTGATACATTGCTCATTGGGTCAATCCACATAATGAAATTCTTTCCTTTCTGAGAATATCTAAGATATCACCATCAACTATATTTTTGTAGTCATTTGCAATTAATTTTTTATTCATTTTGTATACACAGTTGTGTATAATTAATTATCAAGGGAATCTTCATTTAGTGCTAGATTTATTTAGCTTTTATTTCATGTATAAAAATATAAAAGTGCCATGCCCATGAAAAATCTATTACATAAATGTTATTGATCATTGATCCATTTTTGATGAGATGACTTTATTTAATTAAGGCAATGTAACTTTAATATCTAACAGACACTGGAAGTTATCTGGGCTTTGTTACCAGAAATGGGTTTACATGGATCGGTTAGACTTATATTTGCCTTTTCACTACTCAAGAGCTCTGGGTCTTAGATGATTTATCTTGCTGCCAGTTCTAACTCCAGTTAGGTGAGGATGCTTTAGTGGATCAAAAGAAGGGCCCTGCAAACACAAAGTCCAGCAGTTTGTTCTTATGGTTCATTTCCAACTGCTGGATATTGCTGCTCTGGAAGCTTAAATCTTATTTACATCAAGAATTTTATGTATCTTGCAACATTACTCTCTGCTGTATTGCCCCCTTGGAATGTGAAGGCACCTCTGTTTTATCCTTTGGCTAATGCTTGCTTAATTATAAATTATCTTTTGTCTGATGCTTAAAATGATTTTTATATTCACTTTATCTTATTTGTTGCTACTTTTTTTCAAATGACAAGTAGAATCAGAGGTCGTGAAACTTTGAACTTTCTTCTATTAACATTCAAATAATTACTATATATATATTTTTTTTCTTTTTAAGTACAAAATGAAAATATCTTCTTAAAAAAAATGAAAATGAAAATCTCATGTTAACAATGACCAAAACTCTGTGTTACTATTTGGTACCTTTTTGTTTTGATGAATACGTAGTGTCCCGAAATAGTCTGGCTAACTGTGTATACTATGCTTGGGGTAATCTGATAAGAATTTCATTTATATATGTTCATATTACCTATTTTTGTGTGAATAATATATTTATATTTTAACTATATAGAATTAATATTTGCTGAAATTGAAAGAACAATTTTGGTTCTTCCATTAATTTGATCACTTTAGATGAAAATATTCGGTTATTGTATTCAAGTGTGTAACATAAAAGTCATGTTAAAAGTTTATGTAAATGTATGTACCAAGATGAAGCTTCAGACGAGACGCTATCTGGTGGGTCAATGAATATCAAAAACCTGTTGTTTGTTTCTCTTTACTCTCTTCTCCCTTAATTTTGGCTTCTTCTAATGGTGGTTTCCCTTTCGAGGCAAAGATAATAAACAGAAATTCTGAGGAATATATGTTTCTTGATTCATAATAAGCAAGAACAATAATGATAGTCTGTTCCCCAGCATTTCCAACAACATATCAGGAAAAGACTGAATGAGAGGTCTTATTTGCCCAACTGGACCTAGTATTCTTGGGATAATGATGAGTTGATTGGTTTACTCTTGCATTGCTCTATTCCTGAAAAAATAACAGGCCAAGACACAAGATAGAATATCTTAAACTTGATCATTAAAAACATGAAGTATCATTAGTCTTATAAAAGTCTCATAGCGGATAATGTTAAAATATTCAAATCAGAATGGTGATCACCAAGAGCAAACATGAATATAGTGATGCCACAGATGTCTACCATGTTTATCCTTGAATATGATTTAACTTGAAAATGAAAATGATTTGATATTTCTTATGACTTCTTAGATGAGTTCTATCCAAAGAGAATATGTCAGTCCAAAAACAGCATCTCTTTATGTTCATTCTCTTATTCATCAGAGGGCATAATTGCTATGTAGTCTGACAGGATTTCATTTAAGTAGAGGATATTTTAGAAATGTCCTGCTTTCCTCTTAATTGTAGATGTACTTCTATTGCAAATCATACAGAAATAACTGAAATTTAGCAATTTATGCTAATTTTGATTGGCAAATTTTTTACCAATACGTGATAAACAGACATCAATCTGGAAGGAATATAATTTGGAAATTTGCCTTCTATTTTGAGCAGCATTGCAACTTAATGATGTCTTTATGCTTAAAATTTTATTAAAAATGTAAACAAAGTATATATGAAATTATAGAAACTACTGAGGTATCTGCACACTTATTTCTTGAGAATGACAGTCTATCACATGTCTGCATAGCAACTTTTGTTTTTCCAAGTGATTACAGCATGAATAGAAAAAGAAATTTCTTGGCTTGAGAATAAAAAATGGGAAACTTCATATTAAAAATGAGTCTTTAAACTGACCCTAACTGAGCACCTAGAACATTTCATAAATACCAGTTGAATTTATGTAAACATTGGATTGGTCTAGCCTTTTGTTTAATAATACTTTATGCTTGAAGTAATGCTCTATGGTTATAAAATTTTAAATATATAGTCATAATAAGATATTAAAAATATAAAGAATAATTTTAAGTGCCTTAAATTCTACTGCACAGAGATACCATCTTTTAAATGGAGTATTCTTTTTTCTCATTTCTTCCCTATTTCTCTAACCAGATGAATAAAATAACACAATCATATAAGTGTCTATTAAATCTGAGCTTGTGAACAAATAAGTTGCCTTACAGGAAATAATACTATAGTTGCACTTGAATTTCTCTAGCTTCAGAACTACACCAGTCACAGAGGGAAAAAAAAATCTAAAAGCCTTCCAAAACTTTTTTTCTGGAAGCATATTTTTTATGTTGCTATTGTAGCTATAACAACTGCATCAAGGATTGTTTCCTTTCACCTCTGTACCTATTCTGCCCATTCAAGCTATTGGCCTTCAACTAGACCTTGGTAATTTAAAACTGTAGTTGTTCAATAAGTATTTAAGCACCTACTCTGAGTTAAACATTGTTCTGTTTGGGGCAAATAATAATGAATAAAATGCACATACTCTATACTCTTGCAGACAGCATTAGAAAAACACTGAACTAGTATAAATGAGCAGTACAGGGAACAAGATATATAATTCATGGCAAAAACAAACTTGCCTGGGGTTCACAAGTCTTCCCTAAGGAGGGTATTTTATGACATTAAATAAACAAAGAATTGAGTGTATTTATAGTGTGTGAGTGAGTTGAAAGAGGGTTTGTAGCATATGATTTAGATGATGCAATAATGTATGCAAAGACCTTGAGATTAGAAAGAACAAAAAAGATGAAGAAAATGGGCCACTGAATGGCTAGAATGTATCCTAAAAAGAGATGGGTAAGAGGTAAACATGATTTATCTCATAGGACAATACCAGTGTTAGTATTTTGAACCTTTACTCTAATGAGAATAGAAGATAAAGAGCTTTAGACAGAAGAATGAAATAAAATTATTTTTTAAAGTCTCTAATTTTATTGTAGAGATTATCCTGAAAGAAAAAATAACTCTCTGGGGTCCATATAGGCTAGGAGATGGTACAATAATCAAGGTAAGTAATGATACAAGTGGGGTTTAGGATGATGACAAACGAAATGAGAAAAAAAAATCAGTTGACTTAGGGGCTATTTAGACAGGGAAATTAATGTTTGGTAATTGATTGACTACGGGGTTAAGATACAAATCTAGGGTCAAATAAAAAATTCCATGTACACTAGGAGTAAGGCATTTGTGGAGCTATTTGAGATAGCAAACACCAGAGGAAAAGCAAGTTGGGGAGGACAAGTATCATTTTTAAAATTTTAGACATATAATTTGGTCAGGCACAGGTATGAAGTAGAAAAGTAAATGCATATCTAAAACTCAAGAGAAAACTTCAGTGGAGATGTAAATTTGATAATTACTTAAATATGAATAGCAACTGAATTCATAGCAAAGGGTGAGACTAGCTTGGGAAGTCAAAAGCCATCCTCAAATAGAACATCAAAGAACTACAACATTGCATTGTTAAGGTCATGTGAAAGAGATGCTAGGGAGGCCAAAAAATTTGAAAGAAAACAAGGAGATTTTAATGCCATGCATAAAAGGAAAATATGTTAGGATGGAGATAAGCCTTAGAATGTAAAAGCCTATTTGTTTTCTGTATGCCAGTGACTTTCCAAGCAGAAATAATCATGAATTCAAAGAAAGTTTGATTTATTTATTAAAAATAAAGTCATCTCAAAGATTAAAATATAAAGTCAATCAAGTTACAGCGTGGAAAAATGAAAGAAATACCATCTTCTCAGTACATAATTGAAGAAAAATATAAAATTAGACTTCAAAATGATTGAATTCCACCACTTTTTAGAACCTATTTGCTAAGGTCTGTTTCCTCCCAAAATTAGTATGCTGAAATCCTAATGCCTACTATGATGATATTTAGGAGATGGGGCCTTTGCTACTGATTAAGTCATGAGAGACTTCTTGAAACTTCTGCCATGTCAGGACTCAAGAGAAATCTGTGACCTCAAATAAGTCCTTTACCTCACTATGTGGGCACCCTGATCTCTTACTTTCAGCATCTGGAATAGTGAGAAACTTTTCTGTTTTTTATAAGTTATCCAGATTCTGGTATTTTGTTTTATCAGCCTGAATAGGCTAAGACACTATCCTAAAGAAATACTCAGGGGGCACCCAGGTGGCTCAGTTGGTTAAGCAGCTGCCTTCAGCTCAGGTCATGATTCCAGGGTCCTGGGATCGAGCCCCACATCAGGCTCCCTGCTCAGCGGGGAGCCTGCTTCTCTCTCTCCCCCTCTCCCTGACGCTCTGCTTACTTGTGCTCTCTCTCTAACTCTCTGTCAAATAAATAAAATATTAAAAAAAAAAAAAAGAAATACTCAGAAGTTCAGTTCAGATGATAAAGAGCCCTAATTTCCTTGGGAGCAGAGATAAGATTATGCTACTATGAGAGGACACTTCCATGCACAATCAGATTCTTCTAGGCATGGGATGCAAATGCATGTATGTTTCCTAGGGTCCAGTTAGCCAAGAAAGGAAAGCTAGTGTAAGGTATTCTATAGCTACCTAGAAGAGTGGCAGGATCCCAACAAGAAATGTAGATGAGACCACAGGGCCTGAAAAAAAAAAGCTCCCAAGCAATAACCAGAGATAGAAATGTACTCACTCAAGTAAAGGGAAGTAATTCCAGGAAACAAGGACTCAGCCTTAAAATCTCCACCAGCCTCCAGAGAGCATAGAGCGTATGTTTGCTGACATCAAAAGTAAGACCTGTTTGTTTCTTCTTATCCTCCTTTCCCAAACCTTAGTACTAGAAGGTTTTAAAATGTGCAATAGCTAGTTGGAAGGACAATGAGAAGACACTCCTCTCCCCACCCACTGTAGGATTCCAACCTGAAGTAGACATGAGCTAGGATGGGGAGAATGACTAGTACCAAATTCAGAATCCTGTTTACTACATTGGATGGGATATTCAAATTATGAACAGGGTCTGCATTTATAAACTCAAGAGACTATTACTTCACATTTAGCAAAGTATCACAGTCCTGATAGATTTTACCCAATGGCTGGGGAAATTTTTCCTTATTGAGAGAAAAATTAAAATGTTTTGTGCCAGTCTTTGTTTCAATACCAGTGTTGTAGCTGGATAGGGCCCTATGGTTCTTAGTATGATTGCAAGATGCTACCTGCAGTAACAATCAGGAAATTTTGGTGGGGGCTGGGAAGGGAGAATGTTTATTACTTGCAAGTCCTGAAGAGTACACAGAACACCTGGAACCACACAGTGGGGTCATAGCAGAAGGAGAGAGTGCATAAGCCTGGGTTTTTTCTTTTATTGGGGTAGAGTGTAGGGGCTTAAAGTTTCACAGCATCACTCTTTATTGGTAAATATAAAAATAAGAGCAGGGAGAAGGGAGGGCCAAAGATGGCAACATACAAAGTCCCTGAACTTACCTCCTCCATAGACAGACCAAATCTATACCCATTTATAAAGTAATTCACTCTGAAGAATAAGCAAGGTCTGACTGAACAGCATCAGCACAACAAAAGATAGATTACATAGAGAACAGCAAAGAGATGGAGCCATGGTAACAAAGGAAACCTCTATTATGGACACTGAACTATTCTGGGGAGGGATAGTACTAAGGAACTGTGAGCAGATTCATCTGTCCTGGAGCACAGGAGAAAAAGCTATGGTTTAAAAGGTCAACTAGAATATCAGGGAGCTGGTTTTAGAAGCTGCCTAACAGTGGAGTGAGTTGCTGCAACTTTGTCTAGGTTTGAGGGGCCAGTGAATGTTGCAGTTCATGCACTCCCTCCACTTTGCTAGCACAGATGGGAGTAAGGTCTGTGCACCATAGCCAGCTGGGGGGGAGGGGGAAAGGAGGGGGAGGAGGAGAAACAGCAGCAGCAGCAGCAGAACTACTACTAAAATACAAAGGATCCAGCCCTAGAACTCTGCCAAACTGTGGGTGGAGAGCTGTTGCAACTTCCTCCTGGTCAAAAGGCCTGATGAGCACCCCAATTTGTGTTTCCCTTCCAGCTTGATAGCACAGTCAACAGCAGGGTCTAGACAATCAGCCAGGTCACTGCATCCATGATCCCTGATCTCCTAGTCCAAACCAGACCTAACTATCCCACAATGTGACCCAAGCATAGCTTGGGATCCCACACACTGGGATATTCCTGGTCAAGCCTTGCTACAGGTCCAGCCATCTTGCCAAGGTGGCACAGGTATAAAACACTCCAGGCCTAAATCACTTTTGCTCTAAAACACTCACCAGGAAGCATCCTGGGACACCCCAGCTTGCACCTCTGTTTCAGCTCTCCTATGAAGGCACCCTCTGTGTGGAGAGCCCTGAAAAATGTAGTTAGCACCTACTTTAAGATCAACTGTTCTGCTAGGGCACCCTGAGGGCAGAAAGCCCTAGGACCACTATGGCCATGCCCATTTTGGCTTCAGATGTCCTGCCAGGAAATCCTCTGCACAGAGAGCCCCCAAACTGGGCAGCTTGAACCCACCTCAGCTCTGGTCTTCCCACCAGGGTGGCCTCAGCAGAGTGCCCCAGGACCCCAAGCCCACACTAGTCACAGCACCACCCAGCCAGGCAAAGTCACTAAGCACACAATCTATGCAGGAAATAACCATACACAAGACCATTCTTTCTAGATTAGAAGTAGCTGTCCCTCCTAATTCACAGAAACAAAAAAGCAAATAAGGAGACAGAGGAACATGCTCCAAATAAAAGAATAAGACAAACCTTGTTGGGGGGGCATCTAAATGAAATAGATAAGTAATCTGCTTTATACAGAGATCAAAATGTGGTTCTAAAGATGCTAACCAGACTAGAGAGAGGAGTGGTTGAATTCAGTGAGAATTTCAACACAGAGATATAAAGCATAAAATAGAATCAGAGTTTGAAAAAACAATAACTGAAATGAAAATACACTAGAAGGAGTCGAAAGTAGATTAGAAGATGCAGAAGTATGGGTCAGCAATCTCGAAAAAAGAGTAATGCAAAGCACCCAAGCTAAAGAATAGCACCAAGAAAGTATTTATTTATTTATTTATTTATTTATTTATTTTTAAAGATTTTATTTATTTATTTGACAGAGAGAGATCACAAGCAGGCAGAGAGGCAGGCAGAGAGAGAGGAGGAAACAGGCTCCCTGCTGAGCAGAGAGCCCGATGCAGGACTCGATCCCAGGACGCTGAGATCATGACCTGAGCCGAAGGCAGCGGCTTAACCCACTGAGCCACCCAGGCACCCAGAAAGTATTTATTTTTAAAGATGAAGATAAGTTAAGGGAATCTCTTATACATCATCAAGCAAACACTGGCACTACCGAAGCACGAGAAGGAGGAGAAAGGGGCAGGAAAATTATCTGAAAAAATAATAGCTAAAAACTTCCCTAAACTGAAGAAGGAAATAGACATTCAGAATCAGGAATCATAAAGAGTTTCAAATAAGATGGATGCACGGAGGTCCACACAAATCATAATAGTTACAATTTCACAGATTAAAGGTAAATAATTTTAAAAGCACCATAAGAGAAGCAACTAGCTATGTATAATGGAAATTCCACAAAACTATCAACTGATTTTTCAGCAGAAACTTCACAGGCCAGAAGAAAGTGGCATGATATATTCAAAGTATGGAAAGAAAAAACCTACAACCAAGAACAATCTGCCTGGCAAGGTAATCATTTAAATTGAAGGAGAGATGAAGATGTTCCAAGACAAAGGTATAGGACTTTATCTCCACTAAAATGGCCATTCAAGACATGTTAAAAGACTTAAGTGGAAAAGCAAAGGAGAATTAGGAGGGAAAAAAAAAAGAAAAAACAAATATAAGTAAAAGCAAATATACAGTAGAGCATCAGTTATAAAGCTAGTATGAAGACTAAAAGAAAAAAGTAGCAAAGTCAATTATATCTAAAAAGTTACTTAAGAGAACTCACAAAATAAAGAGTTGTAAAATATGATAACATAAAAATAGTGGAGCAAAGGAATAAAATTGGATTTCTCTTAGAATGGGTTCAAACTTTAGTGACCATCAACTTAATATAAATTGCTGTATACTTAGGATGTTATATATACACTCAATGGTAACCACAAACCAAAAACCTGTAATAGTTACACACAAAAAAATAAATAAATAACGAGAAAGAAAGCCTTGCATAACACTAAAGAAAGTCATTAATCACAATGAATTAATCAAGTAAAGAAAAACAAAATGCAAAAATAACAAGAAAACAATAAAATGGCAATAAATACAGGACATAGGAAACTGAAGAGACTAGAAAAAAAAAACAAAAACAAACAAATAAAGAAGACCCACAAATATGCCATCCACAAATCTCACCTCTGACCTATAGACACATACAGGAGTAGAATTTAGTGATTTGTCACTTACATAAAAACCCAGTGCTTATCACATTTGCCTCCTTAATACCCATCAGCCATTTAGCACATTCCCTGTCTACTTCCCCTCCATCAACAGTCAGTTTGTTGTCTATAGTTAAGAGTTTCTTACAGTTTTCATCCTTTTTTTAAAAACATACTTTAAAGCAAAAACAAGAGATAAAGAAGGGCATTGCATAATGTTAAAGAGATCAAACCAATAAGATGACATGACAATTATAATTATCTATGCACCCAGCATTAGCACACCTACAAACATAGACTGAATATTAACAGACATAAAGAAGAAATCAACAACAACACAAAAATAATAGGGAATTTTAACAACAAACTTATTTTATTTAAAGATTTTATTTATTTGACAGAGGGAGAGAGATCACAAGTAGGCAGAGATGCAGGCAGAGAAAGAGGGGGAAGCTGGCTTCATGCTGAGCAAAGAACCCAATGTGGACCTCAATCCCACAATGCTGAGATCATGACCTGAGCCCAAGGCAGAGTTTTAACCTGCTGAGTCACCCAGGTGCCCTACAACAAACTTATTTTAATAGATCCATTATCCTGGAAAAAAAAAAAAAAAAAGGAAATCTTTAAGGAAACCATATTTTGAATGACACATTAGACCAAATGGACGTAACAGATATATATGGATCATTTTATCCCCAAACAATAGAATACCCATTCCCTTCAAGTGCACTTGGAAAAATCTCCAAGACAGATCATATGTTAGGTCACAAAACACATTTCAATAAATTTAAGAAGAATGATATTATATCAAACATCATTTCTGACTACGACGGCATGAAATTAGAACTATAAGAAAAATAACTGGACAAATAAACATGGTGGAGAGGGGAGAGAGACAGACCAAGATATTTCATACATACGTGGACTTCGAGAAACAAATGACTATAGGAGGAAGAAAAAGAGAAGCAAGAAAAATACTAGGAGAAAATATAAACATATGGAGGCTAAACAACATATTAATCAATGAGTAAACAAAGAAATCAAAGAAGAATTTTTAAAAATACATGGAGACAAAAATGAAAACACAATGGTATTTGGCATATAGTAAAAGCACTTGGAAGTTTAGGGATGCCTGGGTGGCTCAGTCAGTTAAATATCTGCCTTCAGCTCAGGTCATGATCCCAGGGTACTGGGATCAAGCCCCACATCAGGCTCTCTGCTCAGCAAAAAGACCTGGTTCTTCCTCTCCCTGCTCTCCAAGCTTATGTTCTCTCTCTCTATCAAATAAATAAATAAAATCTTTAAGGGACCTTTACAAGCTACCTCAAGAAAAATCTCAGGCAATCTGACCTTGGGCCTAAAAAAACTAGAAAATACCATGAAAGCCTGAAGTTAGAAGGGAAGAAATAATAAAGATGAAAGCAGAAGTAAATTAGAGAATTAAAAAACCAAAATATCAAAGAAAAGCTGGTTCTTTGGAAAGATGAACAAAACTGATAAAACTTTTGCCAGACTCATAAAAAAAAAAAAAAAAGACAGAGAGAACTCAAAATCACAAGTAAAAGAAGAAATATAACCACTGACACAATAGACATGAAAAGGACTATGAGAATACTACAAAATATTTTATGCCAAATTAGAAAATCCAGAAGAAAGGGTTAAATTCATAGAAGTATACAACCTTCTTTTTTTTTTTTTTTTTTGAACATATACCAGCATTTTATTAACAGGTAAAACTTGATCATTTTGTTTGGGCTCTTCCTTGTTAAGTCACATTTAAAGGAACTCATTAAATTACTGAAGAAGGAAGGGAAGATCTTGTAATAAATTCTGACATATCACTGATTAAAGTCCCAATCATCTAGAGTACATATACATAACTTTCTCCTATTTACCTCAAGGTCATTAATAATCTTTAAGTGGTTGTTGCTCTATATACAATTGTGAGCATGTGCACACACACATATCTGTGTATGCATACATTCCATTTAGTTTTTTCTTCATATAGCTTCAGACAGCAAAAGCACTATAGTTAAGATGGAAATAGAAGGGCAATTAACTTTCTAAGCTTTTTAGATCATTCCCAGTATGACAACTGTCAAATTACATCAGGGTTTTTTTTTTTTTTTTTTTTTAATTTATTTATTTATTTTTTTTTTAAATTTTTTTTTTAATATAATTTTTTATTTTTTATAAACATATATTTTTATCCCCAGGGGTACAGGTCTGTGAATCACCAGGTTTACACACTTCACAGCACTCACCAAAACACATACCCTCCCCAATGTCCATAATCCCACCCCCTTCTCCCAAACCCCCTCCCCACCCCAGCAACTCTCAGTTTGTTTTGTGAGATTAAGAGTCACTTATGGTTTGTCTCCCTCCCAATCCCATCTTCTTTCACTTATTCTTCTCGTACCCACTTAAGCCCCCATGTTGCATCACCACTTCCTCATATCAGGGAGATCATATGATAGTTGTCTTTCTCTGCTTGACTTATTTCGCTAACCATGATATGCTCTAGTTCCATCCATGTTGTCGCAAAAGGCAAGATTTCATTTCTTTTGATGGCTGCATAGTATTCCATTGTGTATATATACCACATCTTCTTGATCCATTCATCTGTTGATGGACATCTAGGTTCTTTCCATAGTTTGGCTATTGTGGACATTGCTGCTATAAACATTCGGGTGCACGTGCCCCTTTGGATCACTACGTTTGTATCTTTAGGGTAAATACCCAATAGTGCAATTGCTGGGTCATAGGGCAGTTCTATTTTCAACATTTTGAGGAACCTCCATGCTGTTTTCCAGAGAGGTTGCACCAGCTTGCATTCCCACCAACAGTGTAGGAGGGTTCCCCTTTCTCCGCATCCTCGCCAGCATCTGTCATTTCCTGACTTCTTGATTTTAGCCATTCTGACTGGTGTGAGGTGATATCGCATTGTGGTTTTGATTTGTATTTCCCTGATGCTGAGTGATATGGAGCACTTTTTCATGTGTCTGTTGGCCATCTGGATGTCTTCTTTGCAGAAATGTCTGTTCATGTCCTCTGCCCATTTCTTGATTGGATTATTTGTTCTTTGGGTGTTGAGTTTGCTAAGTTCTTTATAGATTCTGGACACTAGTCCTTTATCTGATATGTCGTTTGCAAATATCTTCTCCCATTCTGTCAGTTTTCTTTTGATTTTGTTAACTGTTTCCTTTGCTGTGCAAAAGCTTTTGATCTTGATGAAATCCCAATAGTTCATTTTTGCCCTTGCTTCCCTTGCCTTTGGCGATGTTCCTAGGAAGATGTTGCTGCGGCTGAGGTCGAAGAGGTTGCTGCCTGTGTTCTCCTCAAGGGTTTTGATGGATTCCTTTCGCACATTGAGGTCCTTCATCCATTTTGAGTCTATTTTTGTGTGTGGTGTACGGAAATGGTCCAATTTCATTTTTCTGCATGTGGCTGTCCAATTTTCCCAGCACCATTTATTGAAGAGGCTGTCTTTTTTCCATTGGACATTCTTTCCTGCTTTGTCGAAGATGAGTTGACCATAGAGTTGAGGGTCTATTTCTGGGCTCTCTATTCTGTTCCATTGATCTATGTGTCTGTTTTTGTGCCAGTACCATGCTGTCTTGATGATGACAGCTTTGTAATAGAGCTTGAAGTCCGGGATTGTGATGCCACCAACGTTGGCTTTCTTTTTCAATATCCCTTTAGCTATTCGAGGTCTTTTCTGGTTCCATATAAATTTTAGAATTATTTGTTCCATTTCTTTGAAAAAGATGGATGGTACTTTGATAGGAATTGCATTAAATGTGTAGATTGCTTTAGGTAACATAGACATTTTCACAATATTTATTCTTCCAATCCAGGAGCATGGAACATTTTTCCATTTCTTTGTGTCTTCCTCAATTTCTTTCATGAGTACTTTATAGTTTTCTGAGTATAGATTCTGTGTCTCTTTGGTTAGGTTTATTCCTAGGTATCTTATGGTTTTGGGTGCAATTGTAAATGGGATTGACTCCTTAATTTCCCTTTCTTCTGTCTTGCTGTTGGTGTAGAGAAATGCAACTGATTTCTGTGCATTGATTTTATATCCTGACACTTTACTGAATTCCTGTATAAGTTCTAGCAGTTTTGGAGTGGAGTCTTTTGGGTTTTCCACATATAGTATCATATCATCTGTGAAGAGTGATAATTTGACTTCTTCTTTGCCGATTTGGATGCCTTTAATTTCCTTTTGTTGTCTGATTGCTGAGGCTAGGACCTCTAGTACTATGTTGAATAGCAGTGGTGATAATGGACATCCCTGCCGTGTTCCTGACCTTAGCGGAAAAGCTTTCATTTTTCTCCATTGAGAATGATATTTGCGGTGGGTTTTTCATAGATGGCTTTGATGATATTGAGGTATGTGCCCTCTATCCCTACACTTTGAAGAGTTTTGATCAGGAAGGGATGCTGTACTTTGTCAAATGCTTTTTCAGCATCTATTGAGAGTATCATATGGTTCTTGTTCTTACTTTTATTGATGTGTTGTATCACATTGACTGATTTGCGGATGTTGAACCAACCTTGCATCCCTGGAATAAATCCCACTTGGTCGTGGTGAATAATCTTTTTAATGTACTGTTGAATCCTATTGGCTAGTATTTTGTTGAGTATTTTCGCATCTGTGTTCATCAAAGATATTGGTCTATAGCTCTCTTTTTTGGTGGGATCCTTGCCTGGTTTTGGGATCAAGGTGATGCTGGCCTCATAAAATGAGTTTGGAAGTTTTCCTTCCATTTCTATTTTTTGGAACAGTTTCAGGAGAATAGGAATTAGTTCTTCTTTAAATGTATGGTAGAATTCCCCTGGGAAGCCGTCTGGCCCTGGGCTTTTGTTTGTTTGGAGATTTTTAATGACTGTTTCAATCTCCTTACTGGTTATGGGTCTGTTCAGGCTTTCTATTTCTTCCTGGTTCAGTTGTGGTAGTTTATATGTTTCTAGGAATGCATCCATTTCTTCCAGATTGTCAAATTTATTGCCGTAGAGTTGCTCATAGTATGTTCTTATAATAGTTTGTATTTCTTTGGTGTTAGTTGTGATCTCTCCTCTTTCATTCATGATTTTATTTATTTGGGTCCTTTCTCTTTTCTTTTTGATAAGTCGGGCCAGGGGTTTATCAATTTTATTAATTCTTTCAAAGAACCAGCTCCTACTTTCGTTGATTTGTTCTATTGTTTTTTTGGTTTCTATTTCATTGATTTCTGCTCTGATCTTTATGATCTCTCTTCTCCTGCTAGGCTTAGGGTTTCTTTCTTGTTCTTTTTCCAGCTCCTTTAGGTGTAGGGTTAGATTGTGTACCTGAGACCTTTCTTGTTTCTTGAGAAAGGCTTGTACCGCTATATATTTTCCTCTCAGGACTGCCTTTGTTGTGTCCCACAGATTTTGAACCGTTGTATTTTCATTATCATTTGTTTCCATGATTTTTTTCAATTCTTCTTTAATTTCCCGGTTGACCCATTCATTCTTTAGAAGGATGCTGTTTAGTCTCCATGTATTTTGTTTTTTTTCAAACTTCCTTTTGTGGTTGAGTTCTAGCTTTAGAGCATTGTGGTCTGAAAATATGCAGGGAATGATCCCAATCTTTTGATACCGGTTGAGTCCTGATTTAGGACTGAGGATGTGATCTATTCTGGAGAATGTTCCATGTGCACTAGAGAAGAATGTGTATTCTGTTGCTTTGGGATGAAATGTTCTGAATATATCTGTGATGTCCATCTGGTCCAGTGTGTCGTTTAAGGCCTTCATTTCCTTGCTGATCTTTTGCTTGGATGATCTGTCCATTTCAGTGAGGGGAGTGTTAAAGTCCCCTACTATTATTGTATTATTGTTGATGTGTTTCTTTGATTTTGTTATTAATTGGTTTATATAGTTGGCTGCTCCCACATTGGGGGCATAGATATTTAAAATTGTTAAATCTTCTTGTTGGACAGACCCTTTGAGTATGATATAGTGTTTTTCCTCATCTCTTATTATAGTTTTTGGCTTAAAATCTAATTGATCTATATAAGGATTGCCACTCCTGCTTTCTTCTGATGTCCATTAGCATGGTAAATTCTTTTCCACCCCCTCACTTTAAATCTGGAGGTGTCTTCGGGCTTAAAATGTGTTTCTTGGAGGCAACATATAGATGGGTTTTGTTTTTTTATCCATTCTGATACCCTGTGTCTTTTGACAGGGGCATTTAGCCCATTAACATTCAGGGTAACTATTGAGAGATATGAATTTAGGGCCATTGTATTGCCTGTAAGGTGGCTGTTACTGTATATGGTCTCTGTTCCTTTCTGATCTACCACTTGTAGGATCTCTCTTTGCTTAGAGGACCCCTTTCAAGATTTCCTGTAGAGCTGGTTTGGTGTTTGCAAATTCTTTCAGTTGTTGTTTGTCCTGGAAGCTTTTAATCTCTCCTTCTATTTTCAATGATAGCCTAGCTGGATATAGTATTCTGGGCTGCATGTTTTTCTCATTTAGTGCTCTGAAAATATCATGCCAGCTCTTTCTGGCCTGCCAGGTCTCTGTGGATAAGTCAGCTGCCAATCTAATATTTTTACCATTGTATGTTACAGACTTCTTTTCCCGGGCTGCTTTCAGGATTTTCTCTTTGTCACTGAGACTTGTAAATTTTACTATTAGGTTCGGGGTGTGGGCCTATTCTTATTGATTTTGAGGGGCGTTCTCTGAACCTCCTGAATTTTGATGCTCGTTCCCTTTGCCATATTGGGGAAATTCTCCCCAATAATTCTCTCTAGTATACCTTCTGCTCCCTTCTCTGTTTCTTCTTCTTCTGGAATCCCAATTATTCTAATGTTGTTTCGTCTTATGGTGTCACTTATCTCTCGAATTCTCCCCTCGTGGTCCAGTAGCTGTTTGTCCCTCTTTTGCTCAGCTTCTTTATTCTCTGTCATTTGGTCTTCTATATCACTAATTCTTTCTTCTGCCTCATTTATCCTAGCAGTGAGAGCCTCCATTTTTGATTGTACCTCATTAATAGCTTTTTTGATTTCAACTTGGTTAGATTTTAGTTCTTTTATTTCTCCAGAAAGGGCTTTTATATCTCTCGAGAGGGTTTCTCTAATATCTTCCATGCCTTTTTCGAGCCCGGCTAGAACCTTGAGAATTGTCATTCTGAACTCTAGATCTGACATATTACCAATGTCTGTATTGATTAGGTCCCTAGCCTTCGGTACTGCCTCTTGTTCTTTTTTTTGTGTTGAATTTTCCGTCTTGTCATTTTGTCCAGATAAGAGTATATGAAGGGGCAAGTAAAATACTAAAAGGGTGGCAACAACCCCAGGAAAATATGCTTTAACCAAATTAGAAGAGATCCAAAATCGTGAGGGGGGAGAAAAGGGATAAAAAGAGGTTCAAAAAGGAAGAAATAAAAAAAAAAAAGAAAAAAGAGAAGAAAAAAAAAAAAAAGAAAAGAATTAAAAAAAAAAAAAAGAAAACACCTAAGAAAAATATAAAAAAGAAAAAATATATGTATTAGATAAACTAGTAAAAAATCGTTAAAAAAGAAAAAGGTAACAGTTAAAAAAAAAAAAAAAATTTACCCGAAGGCAAAAAAAAAAAAAAAAAAAAGAAAAAGAAAAAAATTAAATTAACCGCAAGACTAAAAAAAATCACAGGGAAAAAGCCATGAGTTCTGTGCTTTGCTTTCTCCTCCTCTAGAATTCTGCTGCTCTCCTTGGTATTGAAACCGTACTCTTTGGTAGGTGAACTTGGTCTTGGCTGGATTTCTTGTTGATCTTCTGGGGGAGGGGCCTGTTGTAGTGATTCTCAAGTGTCTTTGCCCCAGGCGGAATTGCACCGCTTTTACCCGGGGCCGGGGTGAGTAATCCGCTCGGGTTTGCTTTCAGGAGCTTTTGTTCCCTGAGCGCTTTCCATAGAGTTCCGGAGGACGGGAATACAAATGGCGGCCCACTGGTCTCCGGCCCGGAGGAGCCAAGAGCCCAGGGCCGCACTCCTCAGTGCGCGCTCAGAGAACCGCGCTCAGTTACTCCCGTCTGCCTGACCTCGGGCCGCGCTCTGAGCTCACCGAGCCTGCGACCGGTTCAAGGTAACACCGAGCTCTGAGCTTACTGTCGGCTCTGTCTCTGTAGCCGGCTTTCCCGTTCCAATACCCGCAAGCTCTGCGACACTCAGACACCCCCGATCCTTCTGTGACCCTGTGGGACCTGAGGCCATGCTGACCCCGTGTGGGCTTTGCCCCGGGTAGCCTCTGGAGCGATGTCCCTCAGCAGAACAGACTTTTAAAAGTCCTGATTTTGTGCGCGCGGTTGCTCCGCCGCTTGCGGGGAGCCGGCCCCTCCCCCCAGGGTCTATCTTCCCGTCGCTTTGGATTCACTTCTCCGCAGGTCCTACCTTTCAGAAAGTGGTTGTTTTTCTGTTTCCAGAATTGCTGTTCTTCTTCTCTTCGATCTGCCGATGGATTTTCAGGTGTTTGCAATCTTTAGATAAGCTATCTAGCTGATCTCTGGCTAGCTGAAGTAGTCTCGGCCTGCTACTTCTCCGCCATCTTGACTCCTCCCCTACATCAGGGTTTTAAGTGTTAAAGAGAAAGGCATAAATTTTGGTCCCAAACAAGAGCAATAACTCATTCTGATGAAAAATTAAAATTCCCACTGCTAGAGATGCTGGTTAATGATGAAGAACATTCTACATACATACATGAGAATTAAGGTTTTTCCTCCAAAAACTATACAGTGGCAGACTTTAAAAAATGAAGGTGTAGGTATCTATCTTTGAAGTATGTCAGCGGGGAGGGAAGAGGAGAAACAATGAACCTACACTGTCCTCTTTTAAAAAGAAAAAAAAAAAAGTAATGGATACTTTTCATCTAAACTATAAGCATAAAGGAGACTTAAAATAAAAAACTATTAAAATTTGGAATCCAATGTAATTCATCTGATTATGGATATCAAATGGCTATCAGGCCCCCCAAAACGGAAATGGGGAAAAGTGAAATAGTAACAAAAAACATGCTTTAGGCATAACTAAGGCACTAAACAAGAAGGTAGTTTGGAGCTAAATGCATATGTCACATTAAATATTGTGAAAGATGTAAAACTCAAATTTCTTTTCAAACAAATCTTATCTAAAAAGGATTATAGAAAATGGGAATGTATGATTTTTTTTAATAAAACAATTCTGCTTCAGTGCAAATGTGTCAAAAAAAAAAGTCTTATGCAACTTAGCAGGAACAGTTTCCACAGCCTTTCACACTGTTGACAATTTCTTCTTGTAGTTTCTTCCTTTCCTCCTCTTTGGACATATTTTCTTTCTTTGCATCCCATGTGGGGTTATTATGGTTCTGCACACGGCTACTTTGTGTATGCCACATTTCTGAATAGATACTGCCAGGGTTTGCAAGCAAACCATGGTGGGTACCACGTTCAGCTATCTTACCCTGATCCAAGACAATGATTTCATCTGCATCAACCACTGTTGACAATCTGTGTGCAATAAAAATAGAAGTTCTATGTTTGACTGCATCCTTCATGGCACTAAGAATAGTCTCTTCAGTAATTGAATCTAATGATGAAGTGGCTTCATCATAGAGAATGACTGGGGGGTCCTTCAAAATGGCTCTTGCAATTGCTACTCTTTGCTTTTCTCCTATCAGGAGGAGAAAAGTATACAACCTTCTTAAACTGAATCAGGAAAAATTGGATATCTAAACAGATGGATTACTAGTAAAGAAATTAAATCAGTAATAAAGTAACTCTCAACAAAAGTCCAGGAGCAGATGGATGCACAGGTGAATTCTACAGAACATTTAAAGAAGAGTTAAAACCTATACTTCTCAAACTATTGCAATAGGTGGAAGAGGATACTTACAAGGCCAGCATTACCCTGATACAAAAACCAGACAAGGACACTACCCTAAAAATAAATAAATAAATAAATCCAACGTACATGCAAAAATCTTCAACAAAATATTTTAAAAACTGAAATCAACAATACATTTAAAGGATCATTCACCACAATCAAGTTACACTTATTCCCAGGAATACAAAGATATTTGAATATCCTCAGACCACAATATAACATACCACATTAACACAATTAAGAATAAAAATATCATGATTATCTCAGTAGATGCAGAAAAAGCATTTGACAAAACAAAATCAATTCATGATAAGAATTTTCAATGTGAGTTTAAAGAGAATATGTCTCAACATTTAAAAAGCCATATATGAAAAATTCATGGCTAATATCATACTGAACAGTGAAAAACTGACTTTCCTCCAAGATCGGGAAAAAAAACAAGGTGGTCCACTCTCACCTCTTTTATTCACATAGTACTAGTCCTAGCCACAACATCAGGCAAGAAATAAAGGCATCAAAATGTGTAAGAAAAAAATAAAACTGGCATTATTTACAAATAACATAATATCTTACATAAAAAACCCTAAAATATCCAACAAAAACACTAAAGTAAAAGTTATGTTGCAAGGTAAAAATTAATATAAAAAATCTGTTGCATTTTTATATAGTAACAAAGTGGCAAAATGAGAAATTAAAAAAAAATTTACAATAGCACAAAAAAGAATAAAATATCTAGGAATAAACTTAACCAAAATGTTAAAACACCTGTATTCTGAAAACTATGAAACATTGATGAAAGAAATTAAAGATGATGTAAACAAAATAAAAAAATGGCAATGCTCATGGATTGGAAAAATGCTCAAAAAAAAGTTCAAACTACCTTCCAAAATTGACAGAATCAGTATAATCCCTATCAAAATACAACTGACCATTTTCAGAGTAATAGAACAAATAATCATGAGATTTGTATGAATCACAGAAAATCTGCAATAATCAAAGCAATCTTGAGAAAGGAAAACAAGGCTTAAGTTATCACAATTTCAGATTTCGAGATATACTCCAAAACTAAAGAATACAGCATATTACTTGCACAAAACACATAGACAAAGGGAATAGGATATAGAACTCAGAAATAAATCTATGCTTATATGGTCAATCATCAGGAAAAGGAGACAAGAACATACAATGCAGAAAGAGTAGTCTTCTCAATAGTCTCAATTGTTGGGAAAATTAGCTACATACCAAGAATAAAGCTGGACCATTTTTTTTTTTTTACATCATATACTAAACTAAATAAACTAAAATGGATTAAAGTGTTAAATGTGAGACCTGAAGCCATAAAAGTCCTAGGGAAAACAAACAAAAAACCAAAAACCATACTTTGACCTTGACCCTAGCAATTTTTTCTAGAATTGTCTCCCCAAGCTAGGGAAATAAAAGCAAAAATAAACTATTAGGGCTATGCCAAAATAAAAAGTTTTTCAGAGCAGAAAAATAATAAACAAAATATAAATGCAATCTACTGAATAGGAGGAAATCTGCAAATGATATATTTGATAATATCCAAAATACATAAATAAATTTTACAACTCAAAACCAGAAAGAAAACAACCCAATGAAAACATGGGCAGAGGACCTAAATAAACATTTTTCCAAATAAGACACAGATAGTCAACAGATACATGAAGAAATTCTCAACATCACAAATCATCAGGAAAATGCAAACCAAAACCACAATAAGATATTCCTTCATACCAGTAAAAAATGGCTAGAATCAAAAAGACAAGAAATAACAAGTGTCAACAAGACTGTAAAGAAAAGGGAATGCTGGTGCACATTGGCAGGAATGTAAATTGGTGCATTCACTATGGAAAACAGAGGTCTTTCAAAAAATTAAAAATGAAAATACCCTATGAACTGGTAATTCTATTACTGAGCATATGCTCAAAGAAAACAAAAGCAGTAATTTGAAAAGCTATATGCATCCCTATCTTTATTGAAGCATTATACATAATAGCCAAGGTATGGAAATAGCCTGTCAACAGATGAATAGATAAACATATTATAAGCCTGATGATTCACAGACCTGTATCCTGGGGCAAGTAATACATTATATGTTAATAAATATAATTTTTTTAAAAAAGAAGACATACACACATATATATAATGGAATATTACTCAGCCATAGAAAAGAATGAAATCCTACCTTTTACAACAGCATGGATGGACTCACGGGGTATTATGTTAAGTGAAATAAGTCAGAAAAAGACAAATATAATTTCACTTTTTCTTTTTAGGGCTTTAGCATCAACTTCTTAAAATTTAAGTTCCATTAGCCAACATAGAGTATATTAGTTTTGAATAATGTTCAGTGACCTGTTAGTTGTATATAACACCCAGTGCTCATCAAATCACATGCCCTCCTTAATAAACCCATCACCCAGTTACCCAATCCTGCCATCCTTCTCCCTATCCGCACCCTCAGTTTGTTTCCTGGAGTCAAGAGTCTCTCCTGATTTGTCTCTCTTTCTGATTTCTTCCTGTTCAGTTTTCCCTCCTATCACCTATTGTCCTCTGCATTATTTTTTATATTCCATATATGAGTGAAACCATATGATACTGTCTTTCATTGATTGATGATTTCACTTAGCACAATCCCCTCCAGTTCCATCTATATCAATGTAAATATAGGTATTCATTCTTTCTGATGGCTAAGTAATATTCCATTTCATATATGTACCACTTCGTTTTTATCCAGTCATCTGTTGAAGGACATCTTGGCTTCTTCCACAGTTTGGCTATTGTGGACATTGCTGCTATGCACATGAGGGTGCATGTGTCCCTTATTTTCGCTACATTCATATCTTTAGGATAAACACCCAGTAGTGCAATTGCTGGGTGGTAGGATAGTTATATTTTTAACATCTTGAAAAGCCTCCATTCTGTTTTCCAGGGTGGTTGTACCAGCTTGCATTCCCACCAAAAGTGTAAGTCCCACCACATTTTCATCAACATTTGTTGCTCACAATCTTGTTATTTCAACCATTTTAACTGGTGTGAGGTGGTATCTCATTATGGTTTTGATTTGTATTTCCCCGAGGGCAAATGATGTGAGCATTTTTTCATATGTCTGTTGGCCATTAGTATATCTTTTTAAAAGAAGTGTCTGTTCATGTCTTCTGCCCATTTCTTGGCTGGATTCTTTGTTTTCTGGGTGTTGAGTTGGCTAAGTTCTTTATAGATTTTGGATACTAACCCTTCATCTGGTATGTCATTTGCAAATATCTTCTCCCATTTTGTAGGTTACCTTTCAGTTTTGTTGACTGTATCCTTTGCTGTGCAGAAGATTTAATCTTGATGAAGTCCCAATAATTCATTTTTGCTTTTGTTTTTCTTAACTTTAGAAATGTATCTTGCAAGAAGTTGCTGTGGCCATAGTCAAAGAGGATACTGCCTGTATTCTCCTTTAGGATTTTGATGGATTTGTCTCACATTTAGACCTTTCATCCATTTTGAGTTTATCTTTGTGTATGCTATGAGAGAATGATCTAGATTCATTCTTCTGTACGTGACTGTAAAATTTTCCCAACACCATCTATTGGAGAGGCTGTCTTTTTTCCATTGGATATTCATTCCTGCTTTGTCAAAGATAAGTTGACTATAGAGTTGAGAGTTCACTTCTGGGCTCTCTATTCTGTTCCATTGATCTGTGTCTGTTTCTATGCCAGCACCATGATGTCTTGATCATAGACTTATAACATAGGTTGAAGTCAGGCATTATGATGCCCCGAGCTTTGGTTTTCTTTTTCAACATTTCCTGGGTGATACCATCTCTTTTCTGAAAGCTTCCATACACATTTTAGGATTGTTTGTTCCAACTCTGTGAAAAATGTCAGTGGTATTTTGACAGGGATTGCATTGAATGTGTAAATTGCTTGGGCAGCATAAATATTTTAATAATGCTTATTTTTCCAGTCGATGAACATGGAATGTCTTTGCATCTCCCTGTGTCTTCCTCAGTTTAAGTGTTCTGTAGTTTCTGTGGTACAGATCCTTTACCTTTCTGGTTAGGTATATTTCTAGGTATCTCATGATTTTCCTTAATTTCTTTTACCAATCACATTGTTTATCTTCTTATATTTTCCCACAGATTCGCAACTTTGCACCTCCTACCATGCAAAGTGCTGTCTTTTTTACTTCTTGTAGATTTAAATTTATATCTCAGGCTGCATTTGTGGGTGTTCAGAATGGTTTGATAGATATTCAGCTAAGCTGGAGGGACCAGATGAAACAAGGTCCCCTACTTGCCTCCTTCCCTCTAGAACTGATTTCACTTATATGCAAAATCTAAAAAAAACCAAGCAAGAAATAAACCAGAACCAGAACCATAAATACAGAACTGATGGTTGCTAGAGGGAAGGGACTGGTAGGGGATGGACAAAGGAGTGAAAGGGGATAGGAGGTACAGACTTCCAGTTATGGAAAGAATAAGTCACAGTGATGAAAGATACAGCATAACGAATATAGTCAATGGTATTGTAATAGACTTTTTTGTTAACAGATTGTAGCCACATTTGTGATGAACAATGCATAATGTATAGGTTTGTGGAATCACTATGTTGTACACCTAAAACTAAGGCAAAACTGTGTCAATGATAGTTCCATTAAAAATAAATTGGGGGCCATCTGGGTGGCTCAGTGAGTTAAGCCTTTCCCTTCTTCTCAGGTCATGATCTCAGGGTCCTGGGATCAAGCCCTGCATTGGGCTCTCTGCTCAGCAGGGAGCTTGTTTCCCCCATTTCTCTCTGCCTGCTTTTCTGCCTACTTGTGACCTGTCAAATTAAAAAAAAAACATAATTGGTAATTTTAAAAATGAAATATAAGAGTGGATATTTAAAGCATGGGGAGAGAAAACAAGGGGCTCAAATAGCCAGTTATCTAAATGAATCAGGATCTGTAAAACAACCCTCAAGGGGTGAGGCCATGGGGGCTGGCTCTTTATCTAGCTGTGTGGCTGGCAGTGTGCTTATTCTGGAAGCCATCTTTAAACTGGATGTCTCTGTGATAAAAGCTTAAGTCACACATTTGCATTACATTACAAAAACAAACAACTGCTGTGTTCACACTACAATGATATTTTGATGACAGAAATTGTACATATTCAACTTAGCACATAATGCATTATATAGAAGCTAGAAGGAAAGGATTAAAATGTTAACTATTTGTATTTGAATATGGGCCTATAGGTGACTTTCTTTTACTTCATACTTTATTTTCCAAACCGAATTTAGGGAATATTTTCTTTATATTTAGAACAATGACACAACTGTGTAACTTAAATGGAAAATTTTTAAGGTTTTTATTTAAATTCCAGTTAGCATACAGTGCAATGTTAGTTTCAAGTATACAATATAGTGATTCAACACTTTATACAACACCCAGTTCAAGTGCAATATTTAATTCTCATCACCTATTTCATGCATCCCTCCCCCAACCCATCTCCCCTTTAGTAATCATCAGTTGTCTCTGAAGTTGAATCTGTTTCTTGGTTTGCTTTTTTTTCCCCCCTTGCTTATTTGTGTTCTTAAATTTCACAAGTGACTGACATATGATATCCTTCTTTCTCTAAGTGACTTATTTCACTTAGCATAATACTGTCTAGCTCCATCCATGTCACTGTAAATGGCAAGATTTAATTCTTTTTTATGGCTGAGTAACAATCCATTGCATATATACACCTCAACTTTTTTATCCATTCATCAGTCTGTGGACACTTGGGTTGTTTTCTTAATTTAACTATTATAGATAATGCTGCTATATGGGGAGGAGTTAAAATGGTGGAGGAGTATGGAAAACTGATGCTTGTCTTGTCCTTCAGAAACACCTAGAAAATATGAAATTATTCTGAATACCCAAGAAATTGATCTGAGGACTGAGAATAAGCAACCTAACTAGCGAAAGAAAAGAGGCCACATGGTAGAAGGTAGGAAGCATAGAGACATGATTTGGGGTAAGAAAAGAATCACTGGTGCTGTGGAGGAGAGGGAGCTCTGATCACAGAGGGAGAAGAGATGGAGAGCAAGGGAACAGCACACAGGGGATCACATAAGAAAACCATTTCCCCAAAACCATCGATAGGAAAAATAAAAGGGACTGATAATTACAATTTATCATAAGCAACAGAGTTCAAAGATTGAAGGTTTGGATGTCCATGTCATGGCCAGCCTGGAGCGTGGTGGGTGTAGTGGTGCTCCTGTGGAGAAAGAGGACAAACGCCCAGGAATGGAGAGTGTGGTGTAAGGTCCCCTGGGCCACAATGGAAGAGACAGTTCCCCTTCTTGGAGTGCATTTGGGAGAGGTGGCACTGCCCCTCAGGAGACAAAAGTACCAGCAGGTGCCTGTTCATTAGCATAGGAGCAGAGATACCTGCTGAGACCAGGTAACCTAACACCACATTTTTGCTGCAATTTACCATAAACTCCAGGCCCCTGTGTGTTCATGTGACTGCCCTTCTAGGACAAACCAGCACCAACCACAAAGCAATGAGATCTATCCCCAGAGGATGAGAGTGGGTCCTTTCTGCACGAAGTCCCTAAAATTTGGAGTTTTGAAACCCAGCTGGTATGCCCGAGATAAAACTCAGGATCACTGCACCCCATGGATGGGCAGATAGTTCAGATGCGACAAGGTGAAGGCAGGGATCTGAGGACTGCCTGGACACCTGAAGGGAGATGTTTCACTCTTCTCTGAGACTTCCTGAATAGCGGTAGGCATAAACTCCTCTTTGTAGAAACTGGAGAGGCAGCTGATGTCATTTCTCCTTCCAAGTCCCACCCATCAGCATAAACAGACTTCAGTGGGCAGCATAGTGGCTACAGTGGAGGCTAGAGCCACTTACATCAAGCCACAACCTCCACATTCTGCGAGTGCTTTTTGACTAGCATAAGAGTGTCTGAGAGCCAGAAGAGCAGTGAGGTCTCTCTCCCAGAAGGCCAGCACAAACCCTCCCATAGGTGCCAAGTCTACTGACCATAAAATGCTGCAAATCTTGAGCTCCAGTGGATATAGGACCTAGCCTCTTTTAACAAGCAGAGCGAAACACACCTAGTTAAAACTCACTACATACTAGACAAGATCCAAAAAATTTCCATTGCAGGCAAGGAAAAACTCTGCAGAGGTCTAACCTGAGGAAAGAACAGTCAAAACATAATATGGAGTGTATGGAGCATACACCAGAAACATGTACTGAAGTGCAAGGCCCTGAACAGTGTATGATCCTCTTCTTAATATAGCTTTCACTTCAGGAGCAGGAAACATAGTTGGCTTTATTAACAGAGAAAAGACAGAAATACAAAATACCAAGATGAAAGAATTCATCCTAAAAGAAAGAACAAGAAAGGTTCACCTGTAGGATCTAATCAAAAGAGATACACACTCTTTTCAAGACAAATGGAACATTCTCCAGAATAGATCATATACTGGGTCACAAATCAGGCCTCAACAAATACAAAACAATTGAGATTATATTATGCATATTCTCAGACTACAACACTCTGAAACATGAAATCAAACACAAACAAATTTGGAAAGACCATGAGTACATGGAAGTTAAAGAACATCCTGCTAAAGAATGAAAGGTTTGGGGCACCTGGGTGGCTCAGTGGGTTAAAGCCTCTGCATTTGGCTCGGGTCATGATCCCAGGGTCCTGAGATGGGCCCACATCGGGCTCTCTGCTCAGCGGGGAGCCTGCTTCCTCCTCTCTCTCTCTGCCTGCCTCTCTGCCTGCTTGTGATCTCTGACTGTCAAAAAACAACAACAACAACAACAACAACAACAACAAAAAACCCAAACGGGTAAACCAGGAAATTAAAGAATAAAAACTACATGGAAGCAAATAAAAATGAAAACACAACAGTCCATAACCTTGGGATGCAACAGAAGCAGTCATGAGAGGAAAGTATATAGCAACACAGGCCTACCTCAAGAAGAAATAAAAGTCTCAAACCTAACCTTACACCAAAAGGAACTAGAAAGAGAATTGCAAATGAACCCTTAAAGCCATCAGACAAAGGGAAAAGATAAAGATTAGAACAGAAATAAATGATGCAGAAACAAACAACAAAATAGGACAGATCAATGAAACTAGGAGCTGAAAAGATAAAATTGATAAACCCATAACTTACAAAATTGATAAACACCCAGACTTATGAAAAAGAAAAAAAGATGTAAATAAATAAAATCTTGAATGAAAGAGGAGAGATCATAAACAATACCACAGAAATACAATTATAAGAAAATACTATAAAAAATTATATGCCAACAAACTGGTCAATCTGGAAGAAATAGATAAATTTCTAAAAACATACAAACTACCACAACTGAAACAGGACAAAATAGGAAACTTGAACAGACCCATAACCAGCAAAGAAATTGAATCAGTAGTTACTGTTCCAAAAAAAATAAATAAATAAATAAATTAAGAAAACATTCAAACTCATACTATGAGACCAACATTACCTTGATTCCAAAAATAAAGACCCCACTAACAAGGAGAATTGCAGACCAATCTCTCTGATGAACGTGGATACAAAAGTTCTTACCAATATATTAGCAAAACAATTCCAACAACACATTAAAAGAATTATTCAACAAAATCAAGTTGGATTTATTCCTGTTCCGCAAGTGAGGTTCACAATCCACAAATCAATCAACCTGATTAACTACATTAATAAAATAAAGGAAAAAAACGCTCTATGATCCTCTCAGTAAATGCAGGAAAAAATTTTTTAAAGAACTCCACATTTGACAAATATAGTATCCTTTCTTGATAAAAACCCTCAAGAAAGTAGGAATAGAAGGAACATACCTCAACACCATTACGGCCATATACAAAAGACTCACAACTCATATCCCCAGTGGGGGAAAAAACAGACATTCCCCCCACCCTAAGGTCATGAACAAGACAGGAATGTCCACTCTCATCATGAGTTACTTCACATACTACTGAAAGTCCTAGCCAGAGCAATCAGACAACAAAAAGAAATAAAAGTCTTCCAAGTAGGAAGGGAAGATGTCTAACTTACACTATTCACAGATAACATGATAATCTATTTCAAAAACCTGAAAGACTCCACTAAAAAACTAGCAAAAAACTTCTAGAACTCATACACAAATTCAGCAAATTTGCAGGATACAAAGTCACCACACAGAAATCTGTTGCGTCTCTATACACCAGTAAGGAAATAATTTCTCAGCAGAAAGAGAAATCAAGGAATCAATCTCATTTACAATTGCACCCAAACTGATAAGATACCTAGGATTAAACCTAATCAAACAGGTAAAAGATCTGTACTCTGAAAACTATAGAGTAATGATGAAAGAAATCAAACGTGACAGAAAGAAATGGGAAAAAATTTCATGCTCATGGATTGAAAGAATATTGGTAAAAATGTCTATACTACACAAAGCAATCTACACATTTAATGTACTCCCTATCAAATTATCACCAGCAATTTTCACAGAGCCAGAAAAAACAATCTTAAAATTTGTATGCAATCACAAAACACCCTGTATAATCAAAACAATCTTGAAAAAGAAAAGCAAAGCTGGAGGCATCACAATTCTAAACTTCAGTTATATTACAAAGCTGCATTGATTAAAAAACAACAACAGTATGGTAATGGCACAAAACAGTCATATAGATCAATAGAACAAAACAGAAAACCCAGAAATACATCCAAAACTATATGGTCAACTACTCCTTGACAAAGCAGGAAGGACTATCCAATGGAAAAAAGATAGTCTTTTCAAAAAATTGTGTTGAGAAAACCAGATAGCATCATGTAGAAGAATGAAACTGGACAAATTTCTTACCATACATGAAAATAAACTCAAAATGGATCAAAGATCCAAATGTGAGGCAAGAAACCATCAAAATCCTAGGAGAGAACAGAGGTAGCAACCTCTCTCAAATCAACTGTAGCAATTTCTTACTAGACATATCTCAGGAGGCAAGGGAAACAAAAAAGAAATACTGGGACTTCATTAAGGTAAAAGGCTTCTGCACAGGGCAAGAAACAATCAACAGAACTAAAAGGCAGTACTTGGAATAGGAAAAGATATTTGCAGATGACATATTTGACAAAATGTCAGTATCCAAAATCTGTAAAAAACTTAGACAACAACAAAAACAAATAATGCAGATAAGAAATGGGCAGAAGACATGAACAGACACTCCCAAAGATGACATCCCAGTGGCTAACATATGAAAAGATGCTCAACGTCACTTATCATCAGGAAAACACAAAACTACAATGAGATGTTGGCAAGGATGTGGAGAAAGGGGAATTCTCTTACACTGATGGTGGGAATACAAACTGGTGCAGTCACTTTGGCAAACAGTATGGAGGTTCCTTAAAAAGTTAAAATAGAACTACCCTGCAAACCAGCTAAAGAATACTAGGTATTTACCTAGTAAGTAAAAATACTTATTTGAAGGGAACCATGCAGCAACATTATCACAATAGCCAAATTATGGAAAGAGGCCAAATGTCCATGATCTGATGAGTGGATGGAGAAGATATAGATATAGATATAGATATAGATATAGATAATAGATATAGATCCACATACACACAATACTACTTAACAATCAAGAAGAATAAAAAGCTTTGACATTTGCAATGAAATGGGTAGAACTAGATTGTATTATGCTAAATAAAATAAGTCAGAGAAAGACAAAAATACAATATTATTTTATTCATATGTGGAATTTAAGGAACAAAACAGATGAACGTGGGGAAGGGGGAAAAAAAGGAGGAGGCAAACCATAAGAGATTCTCAACTATAGCAAACCATGTGAGGGTTACTGGAGGGGAGGTGGGCAGGGGGTGCTATATAGGGGATGGGTATTAAGGATGGCACTTGTGATAAGCATGTGAAGTTATATGTAAGTGATGAATTACTAAATTCTACTCTTAAAAGCAGTATTACACTCTTTGTTAACTAAATAGAATGTAATAAACTTAAAAAAATAATTCTGCTATAATTTATGTTCCTTCTTTGTCGAAGGTTTTTATCATAAATGAATGTACTTTGCCAAATGCTTTTTCTGCATCTATTGCAATGATTATAGTTTTTCTCCCTTCCCTTTATTAATGTGGTGTAACATATTGATTGGTTTGAGAATACTGAACCACTCTTGAAGCCCAGGAATAAATCTCACTGGATCATGGTGAATTATTTTTTAAATATATTGTTGGATTCAGTTTGCTAGTATTTTATTGAGAATTTTTCCATCTATGTTCATCTGAGAAATTGACCTGTGGTTCTCTTTTTTAGTGGGATCTTTATCTGGTTTTGATATCAGGGTAATGTTGGTCTCATAGAATAACTTTGGAAGTTCTCTTTCCTTTTTTTCTTTTTTGGAATACTTTAAGAATTGGTATTAATTCTTCAAATATTTGGTAGAATTCACCTGTGAAGGAACCTGTCCCTGGACTTCTCTTGGGAGGTTCTGATTATTAATTCAATTTCTTTGCTTCTTATGAGTCTGTTCAAGTTTCCTATTTCTTCTTATTTTGGTTTTCATGGTTTATATGTTTGTAGGAATTTATCCATTTCTTCTAGGTTGTCATTTTTTGGCATACAGTTTCTTATAACAGTCTCTTATAACTGTTTGCATTTCTGTTATATTGGTTGTTATTTCTTCTCTCTCACTTGTGATTTTATTATTTGAGTTCTTTAGCTTTTCTTTTTGATAACACTGGCTGGAGGTTTATCCATTTTATTATTTTTTTCAAAGAGGTAGTTCCTGGTTTCATTGACATGTTCTATTGTATTTTTAGTTTCTATATCATATGTTTCTGATCTAATCTATACTATTTATTTCCTTCTTCTGGCTTTAGGCTTAGTTTTTCTATCTCCTTTAGATGTAAGGTTAGGTTGTTGGAGATTTTTCTTGCCCTTTGTGATATGCCTGTATTACTATATACTTCCCTCAAAGGACTGTTTTTGCTACATTCCAAAGGTTTTTACTATTGTACTTTCAATAATTTTTTTAATAAGAGAGAGAGAAAGAAAGAGGGAGGGACAGAAGGAGAGAGAAAGAGAAAATCTTAAGCAGCCTCCATGACCAGTGAAGAGCTTGATGCGGGGCTTGATCCCATACCCTGAGACCATGACCTGAGCTGAAATCAAGAGTCAGTTGCTTAACTGACTGAGCCATGCAAGCATCCCCATTGTGTTTTCATTTTCATTTGTTTCCATGTGTTATTAAATTTCTTCCTTGGTTTCCTGGTTGACCTATTCAATGTTTAGTAGCATGTTATTTAATTTCCAGGTATTTATGATTGACCTCTATTTTTATAGTGCTGTAGCCAGAGAAGTTATACAGTATGATTTCAATCTTTTTTGTATTTGTTGAGGTCTGTTTTGTGACTTATATGTAACCTATTCTGGAGGATATTCTAGGTGTTCTTGAACAAAATGCATATGCTTTTTTTTTTTTTAAGGCTATAATGTTCTGACTTCATCAAATGTAACATCTGTATTATAGAAGTTGCAGAAGAAGAAAATAAAGAAAAGGTGGTAGAAAATTTATTTCAAGAAATAGCAGAAAACCTTCCTAATCTGGGGAAGGAAACAGACATTCAGACCCAGAAGGCACAGAAAACTCCCATCAAAATCAACAAAAGCAGGGCAATACCAAGGCACATAGTAATTTTCAAAATGTAGTGATAAAGAAAAAGTCTTAAAAGAGCAGGATAAAAGCAAAACCCAAGGGAGAACAAGATGGCAGAGAAGTAGGAGGAGGCGCCGTTTCAACGTGTACCCTAAAGTGAGCTGATTACCTACCAAAGAACTCCGATCACCCATGAAATCAGCCTGAGATCAGAATTATACACGTCTGTATCTCTATAGGGGCAGAAGATGCCAGTGGGCAGGTAGAGCTAAGTGGGAATGACAGACAGATATCGGAAGATAAACAAAAGGGAGAGGGAGCAACCAGAGGTGACCAATTGGAAAGTAATGCCCCTAATACGAGAGTGCCCTGCATCTGGGGACCAGCATTAACTTGAGACTGGTTGAAAGCACTCCAAAAGAGCAAGGGATCGCGGGGGGGAAATAGTGGGAATCGGGGCAGCTAGGGACAGGACCTTAAGTCCCTGGACCCAGGACAGCCTCCCCTGGCACTGAGCCAAGAGAGTGTGGCAGAGAAACCAGGTCTTGGTCCCTGAGCCACCAGTACATCCAAGAACACGTGGGGCCTGGCTCCTGTGAGGGGCTGGGAGCCTCGCCAGACGGCAGAATGCGGAGCCATGGTAACAGAGCCTGAGACGCGTGTGCCCCTCCCCCGAGAGAGGTGTGCAAAGGCCCAGCCTGGTGCTCTCAGACCCGCGCCACTGTATCAGAGCCTGAGACATGCTCACAACCCACACCCTCCCCTAGGAGAGGTGCCTAAAGGCCCAGCCCGGCGCTCTTAGATTTGCGCAATTGTATCAGAGCCTGAGATGCCCGTGCAACCCACAGCCTCCCCTGAGAGAGATGCACACAAGCCTGGCGCTCTTAGACCCAGAGAGACCAGGCACTCCCATCCCGTGCCAGCGGGACAATCACAGTGTGCAGTCACTGCTTGGAACCTCTCTGGCGGTCTGGAGCTGCCCAGACAGCCACCCCTGCCATGGTTTTGGGTACAAGCAGAAGATCCTGTGTCCCCAGGGACCGTGACTCGGAACCTGCTCTGCCAGCAGCCAAGGGGGAATTTATATGGGCTCTGCAGCACCCACAGGAGAACAGACTGAGGCTTCTCTCTGAGAGGGTGGTCAGGGTGCAGTTTGCTTTCCTCTAAACCTACAAAAACCATCAAAAGCCATCAAGGCAGGAGAAAAATAAAAAGTGAACAAAACATAAAAACCTCCAGAGAACAAAAGCCTGAAAAAAACGGTTTCCTCAGAGCCCATCCCTCTGAGGGGTGATTCGGGAGGACTTAAATCAGGGAATATCATTGACTGAAAACCCACGTGGCAGGCCCCTCCCCCAGAAAACCAACCAGAAAAGGGAAAAAAAAAAAAAAAAGGAAAAAAAGACTACAAGAGAACAACCACCACTACTTGATAGGACAACTTTTATTTTTAACTCGTTCCCACTATTCTGGTTCTTTTTTTTTTACATACAGATAATTTTTTAACCTATTTACCATCACAGTGAGATGTCCAGTACATCAAATTCCATATAACCTTCTAACCTGAACTTTTTGATACATACACCTGTGTTTTTCTTTTGCATTTCTATTTTTTTTAAATTTTAGTTTAGTTTAGTCTAGTTTATTCCTTTTTTATTTTTATTCTCTAATATTCATGTAGTTAAACTTCAAAGTAATCCCCTTCCCCTAATCAATGCTACCCCTATAGGTAAACAAATTTTTAATCCCCCTTTATCTTAGGAAAGTTGAGTCCTTTAACAAAGATATCAAGATACATCCAGGAAGAATCAAAACAACCTTCCTTGCCCACACTGAGAATTTATAACTACTTTCCCATCTTTTTCTTCTACCAGTGTTTCTGTGTTTTTGTGTTTGTCCTTTCAGTATATAAATCTTACACTTGGGGTTCTTTTTGATGAGGTTCTTCCTCTATTTGCATATATATATATTTTTTTCTCTTGTCATATACTTTTTTTTTTTTTTTTACATAACTTATTTTTTATTGAAAGTATCTTGCATTCGTGATGGATGCTTTCTAGGTTTTTCCAGACACTTTAAGGTTAAAGGTTAAATTATTTTTTTTACATGCAAGTACTGTGAAGTTTCCCCCACATGGGATCACTGATTATAAAAAGATGACACACTGCATGGGTTATTTGTCTTTTTTAATCGAAAAGCTAACACACTGGCTAGTTACATTTCCCCCCCAAGCCACAAATTTAGTAGTAACTGAGTCTCTAGCCAACATATTCCAAGCTGAGAATTAAAAATGCAAAAACAAGTCCTTATCCAATTAAGGGAGCCCTGCTACATACAGGCTAATCAATACCAGTGGTACTCCTTGACTCCAGGAAGCTGGAAGACACCCTAATAATCCCACTCAAAACATTTACCTCAAGTAGCCTTTTTCCAGTTTCCAACTCATGAATAAAGATAATACATTGTTAATTCTATTTCAGAAAACTTTTTTCAACTTGTTTTATTTACAATGCCAACTTTTAAAAGGTCATTAAACTAAAGTTAACTAGACAATAAACTAGGCAGAAATCGCTTTACAAAGAGAGGGAAAGCCCAAAATGCCACCTTCTACAGAGAACTCACAGTTCAGGTTTATTTAGAGCAAAGAAAAAAAACTTTTGATCGTACTAGAAGAAACTCAGCCTTAAGTTTGGAATCTGTACTCAAACTACACATGCAAGGAGGACAATATTCTGCTTAAACAACTGATTCGCTGCTGCCATTTGTCTACTGTTTGTCTAATATTAACAATTATAAACAGAGCAGTGCAACTAGTATTTGGAACAATCCTTACAGTGTTACAGTGTCAGGCATAACATTTCACTTCTCTTCACACCACTGGTTCTCTTTGCGTACCTGGGCTTCCTCTTCTTCAGTAAAGTCATTTTTGATATTGAAGGTCTTGCGGATCTCCTCAGGAGTTTTCCCCTTGATCATATTGGCAACAGTCTTGCATGTAACATCAAGCAAACCTTTGATGTCTAAGTAGTTCGCAGCCAGAATAAGTTCAAACAGTGTTCCTTGGTCAACTTTCAGGAATTCTTGGTCCCAAACTGGGATATCATCTGTCCGCTTTTCTTTGTTCTCATCATCCTCAGGAGGAGGGGGGTCATCCTTGTGATGGGTGCACCACTGAATGACCTTTTTTAATATTGTTGCTGCATTAACATTTGGTAGAGGAACTGGATCATCATCTCCTTCATCATCCATTCCCAAATCTTCCAACATGGTCTTGATAGTCACAGACTGTTTGGCGATTTCAACATCAACTTCAAATATCTCTCCATCGGAACTCTGCAACTTAATTGAGGGCATGGTGCTCAGTCTCGGGCCGACTGCGGGTCGGAGACTGACAAAAACACAGCGGCCTCCCGGACGTGGGAAGAAGAGCGGAGAACAAGGCCACTACCCTTGTCATATACTTTTATCAGTCTTTTTGTTTGTCTGTTTTTGTTTGCATACTTCATAAATCTTACCTTGGGGCCCATTTAGGCTGAACCTTCTCTTTTATCTTCCCTCTTTTTCCTGTCCCTCTCTCTCTTTTTATTTTTCTTTTCTTTCTTCTCTTGTTTGGGTGGGGAATCCTGATTGCTCAGAAGCATTCCAGGGTGCACCTTGACTGCACCACGGTCGATACATCCAGCTACATCCGTTCAGTCATCTCTCACCAAAATGTCTAGAAGGAGGAATGCCCAACAGAAGGAAAATACAAAGGATGGGCCTTCTGCAACAGAGCTAATGGCTATCAATAGACAATATGTCAGAAAGAGAATTCAGGCTAACAATTATCCAGGCAATAGCTAGGTTGGAGAAAGCCATGGATGACCAAACAGAATTGATTAGGGCAGAACTGAACGTGACCAGGGATGATGTTCACAATGCTCTCAATGAATTCCAATCTAATCTAAATTCTCTCAAAGCTAGGGTAACTGAGACAGAAGATAGAATTAGTGATCTGGAGGACAGAGAGAAAGGATCAGGAGGAAGCCTGAAACAGCTTAGAAGCCACGAAAACAGAATCAGGGAAGTAAATGATGACATGAAACGTTCCAGTGTCAGAATTATTGGAATACCTGAAGGGGAGGAGAAAGAAAGAAGTCTAGAAGATATAGTGGAACAAGTTCTTCATGAAAATTTTCCCGATCTTGAGAATGGAACCAGCATTCATGTACTAGAGGCCGAATGGTCTCCACCCAAGATTATAGATTAAAAAAAAAAAATCAAGGAAACTGATAGTCAAATTGAGGAATCACAATTGTAGATACAATCTCTTGAAAGCCACTAGGACAAAGAGGCTCCTTACTTACAGAAAAAAGCCCATCAGAATAACGTCAGACCTGTCCACAGAGACCTGGCAAGCCAGAAAGAGCTGGCAGGATATATTCAGGGCACTAAATGAGAAGAACATGCAGCCAAGAATACTTTATCCAGCAAGACTGACATTCAAAATGGATAGAGAGATAAAGAGTTTCCAAGACCAGCAAGGCTTAAAAGACTATGCAACCACCAAGCCGACACTGCAGGAAATATTAAGGGAGGGGGGGTGTCTATAAAAAAGGAAAAATCCCAAGAATAGCATTGAACAGAATTATAGAGACAATCTATAGAAAGAAAGACTTCAAAGATAACACGATGTCAATAAAAACGTATCTATCAATAATCACTCTCAATGTGAATGGCCTAAATGCACCCATCAAATGACATAGGGTTGCAGATTGGATAAAACGACAGGACCCATCCATATGTTGTCTACAAGAGACCCACTTTGAACATAAAGAAACACCCAGATTGAAAGTGAGGGATGGAGAAGCATCTTCCATGCCAATGGGCCTCAAAAGAAGGCCGGGGTAGCAATTCTCATATCAGACAAATTAGATTTTAAACTAAAGGCTGTAGTCAGAGATACAGAAGGACACTACATAATTCTTAAAGGGACTACCTACCCAAATGATCTAACAATTGTAAATATCTATGCCCCCAATATGGGAGCAGCCAATTACATAAGAAAACTGTTAATCAAGATAAAGAGTCATATTGATATGAATACATTAATAGTAGGAGATCTTAACACACCTCTCTCAGAAATAGATCATCGAAGCAGAAAATCAATAAAGAAACAAGAGCATTGAATGACACATTGGACCAGATGGACCTCATAGATATATACAGAACATTCCACCCTAAAACAACAGAATACTCATTCTTCTCAAGTGCACATGGAACCTTCTCCAGAATAGACCACATACTGGGTCACAGATCAGGACTCAACTGATACCAAAAGACTGAGATTATTCCCTGCATATTCTCAGATCACAATACTTTGAAACTGGAGTTCAATCACAAGGAAAAGTTCAGAAGGAACTCAAGCACCTGGAAGCTAAAGACCAACTTGCTTAAGAATGCTTGGATCAACCAGGACATCAAAGAATAACTGAAACAATTCATGGAAACCAATGAGAATGAAGACACTTCAGTCCAAAACCTATGGGATACTGCAAAGGCAGTCCTAAATACATAGCCATCCAAGCCTCCCTCAACAAAATTGAAAAATCCAGAATATACCAGTTGTCTCTACACCTTAAAGAACTGGAGAATCAACAACAAATCAAACGAACTCTACACATGAAAAGGGAAATAATCAAGATTAGAGCAAAGACCAATGAGGTAGAAACCAGAGATACAGTAGAACGTATCAATGAAACTAGAAGCTGTTTTTTTGAAAGAATCAATAAGATTGATAAACCATTGGCCACACTAATCCAAAAGAAAAGATAGAAAGCCCAAATTTATAAAATTATGAATGAGAAGGAAGAGATCACAACTAACACCAAGGAAGTAGAAACAATCATCAGAAGTTATTATCAACAGTTATATGCCAATAAACTAAACAACCTAGATGAAATGGATGCATTCCTGGAAAACTATAAACTCCCAAAATCGAACCAAGAAGAAACTGACAACCTGAATAGACCGATATCTAGTAACGAGATTGAAGCAGTGATCAAAAACCTCCCAAAAAACAAGAGCCCAGGACCTGATGGATTCCCTGGGGAATTCTACCAAACTTTCGAAGAAGAAATAACACCTAACCTCCTGAAGCTGTTTCAAAAAATTGAAGCAGAAGGAAAACTTACAGACTCTTTCTATGAAGCCAGCATTACCCTGATCCCCATACCAGGCAAAGACCCTACCAAAAAGGAGAATTTCAGACCAATATCACTGATGAATATGGATGTGAAGATTCTCAACAAGATCCTAGCAAACAGGATCAAACTGCACATTAGAAAGATTATCCACCATGACCAGGTGGGATTCATTCCTGGGCTACAAGGATGGTTCAACATTCGCAAATCAATCAGTGTGATAGAACAAATTAATAAGAGAAGAGAGAAGAATCACATGGTCCTCTCAGTTTATGCAGAAAAAGCATTTGACAAAATCCAGCATCCATTCCTGATTAAAACGCTTCAAAGTATAGGGATAGAGGGAACATTCCTGAGCTTCATAAAATCTATCTATGAAGACCCACAGCAAATACCATCCTCAATGGAAAAAAGCTTGCAGCCTTCCCGTTGAGATCAGGAACACAAGGATGCCCACTTTCACCGCTCTTGTTCAACATAGTATTAGAAGTCCTAGCAACAGCAATCAGAAAACAAAGATAAATAAAAGGTATCCAAATTGGCAATGAAGAAGTCAAACTCACTCTCTTCACAGATGACATGGTTCTTTATATGGAAAAGCCCAAAGGACTCCACCCCCAAAGTACTAGAACTCATACAACAATTCAGCAACGTGGCAGGATACAAAGTCAATGTACAGAAATCAGTGGCTTTCTTATATACTAACAATGAAAATACAGAAAGGGAAATTAGAGATTCGATTCCATTTACTATAGCACCAAGAACCATAAGATACCTGGGAATCAACCTAACCAAAGAGGTAAAGGATCTGTACTCAAGGAACTACAGAACACTCATGAAAGGAATTAAAAAAGACATAAAAAGTGGAAGACCATTCCATACTCTTGGATTGGAAGAATAAACATTGTTAAAATGTCTATACTGCCTAGAGAAATCTATACTTTTAATGCCATTCCGATCAACATTCCACTGGTATTTTTCAAAGAGCTGGAGCAAAGAATCCTAAAATTTGTATGGAATCAGAAGAGACCCTGAATTGCTAAGGAAATGCTGAAAAACAAAAATAAACCTGGGGGCATCATGTTACCGGATTTCAAGCTTTACTACAAAGCTGTGATCACCAAAACAGCATGGTACTGGCATAAAAAAGACACATAGACCAGTGGAACAGAGTAGAGAGCCCACATATGGACCCTCAACTCTATGGTCAAATAATCTTCAACAAAACAGGAAAAAATATACAATGGGAAAAAGATAGTCTCTTTAATAAATGGTGATGGGAAAACTGGACAGCTATATGTAGAGGAATGAAACTTGACCATTCTCTTACACCATACACAAAGATAAACTCAAAATGGCTAAAAGACCTCAACGTGAGAAATGAATCCATCAGAATCCTAGAGTACATAGGCAGTAACCTCTTCGATATCAGCGAAAGCAACTTCTTTCAAGATATGTCTCCAGAGGCAAAGGAAACAAAAGCGAAAATGAACTTTTGGGACTTCATCAAAATCAAAAGCTTCTGCACAGCAAAGCAAACAGTCAACAAAACAAAGAGGCAACCCATGGAATGGGAGAAGATATTTGCAAATGACAGCACAAACAAAAGGTTGATATCCAAGATCTACAAAGAACTCCTCAAACTCAACACACACGAAACAGACTATCATATAAAAAAATGGGCAGAAGATATGGACAGACACTTCTCCAATGAAGACATACAAAGGACTATCAGACACATGAAAAAATGTTCATCGTCACTAGCCATGAGGGAGATTCAAATTAAAACCACATTGAGATACCACTTTACACCAGTTAGAATGGCCAAAATTAGCAAGACAGCAAACAACATGTGTTGGAGAGGATGTGGAGAAAGGGGAACCCTCTTACACTGTTGGTGGGAATGCAGGTTGGTGCAGCCACTTTGGAAAACAGTGTGGAGATTCCTCATGAAATTAAAAACAGAGCTTCCCTATGACCCTGCAATTGCATTACTGGGTCTTTACCCCAAAGATACAGATGTAGTGAAATAAAGGGCCATCTGTACCCCAATGTTTATAGCAACAATGGCCACGGTTGCCAAACTGTGGAAAGAACCAAGATGACCTTCAACGGATGAATGGATAAGGAAGATGTGGTCCATATACACTACGGAGTATTATGCCTCCATCAGAAAGGATGAATAGCCAACTTTTGCAGCAACATGGATGGGAGTGGAAGAGATTATGCTGAGTGAAATAAGTCAAGCAGAGAGAGTCAATTATCATATGGTTTCACTTATTTGTGGAGCATAACAAATAGCATGGAGGACAAGGAGAGATGGAGAGGAGAAGGGGGTTGAGGGAAATTGGAAGGGGAGGTGAACCATGAGAGACTATGGACTCTGAAAAACAACCTGAGGGTTTTGAAGGGGCAAGGGGGTGGGAGGTTGGAGGAACCAGGTGGTGGGTATTGGAGAGGGCACAGATTGCATGGAGCACTGGGTATGGTGCAAAAACAATGAATACTGTTATGCTGAAAAGAAATTAAAAATTTTAAAAAAATAAAATAAAAGGAAAAACCCTTAAGGTTGACTAGAGATTTCTAAACAGAAACTTGACAAGCCAGAAGAAAGTGGCATGATATATTCAAAGTGCTGAATGGGGAAAAGTCTGCAACCAAGCAGATCTATACAGTGGAGTTAACATTCAAAATAGAAGATAAAAAGTTTCCCAGACAAATACAAAAGAAATACATTACCACTAAGTCAGCCCTGCAGGAAATATTAAAGAAGACTCAGTGCAAAGGAGAGACCTAATGTTGCAAAGAGAAGAAAAGATCAGAGAAAAATCTCCAGCAACAATGGCAATACAAGTAATAAAGTGGTACTAAATACATGCTATCAATAGTTATTCTGAGTGTAAATGGACTAAACACTCTAATCAAAAGACATAGGTTGTCAAAATGGATAAAAAAAAATAAGACCCATGTATATGCTACGTATAAGAGATTCACTTTAGACCTAAAGACAACTGCAGATATAAAGCAAGAGTGTAGAGAAACATCACATGAACAGATGTCAAAGGAAAACCAGGGTAGTCATACTTATATTGGACAAACTAGACTTTAAAACAAAGACCAGAAAAAGAAACAAAGAAGGGCATTATATAATTATAAAAGGAAGAATCCAACAAGAAGACAGAATAATTGTAAATATTTTTGCACCCAACATGGAAGTGCCCAAATATATAAAAAATAATTAAGAAACACAAAGAAACTAATTGATAGTTAACAAAATATAGAAATATTAATACTTCACTTATATCAATGAACAGATCATCTAAACAAAAAATAAACAGTAAATTAAAAAATCTACCTTATTTTCTTTCTATATATCATGATTCTGTGGATCACCACATTTATAATAACAAGATTGTTTTATAGGTCTTTCCAAGGTATTAACAGCTCTGTGACAAAATAGGCAAAATTAGGAAGAATGAGAAATTCAAATAATTTAATTCTGAAAATTCCAACAATGAACAAAAAGAAAATTAACCATTGGCTTAGCTTTCATTACTATTCATCTTTATGCATTTTTATTCATCTTTATGCATCTTTAAGTTTTATTATATAGTAAACTAAAATCTAATATCTTAATGTTATCTCCCACTTTAAACATGAGACTTCAAAAGTTGCTCAATTTTGCAACAGGTAATGAAGACTGGTAGAAATTTCTGACACTATTTTCTATGTTCTACATACTTTTTCTATCATCTCTACTCTTTCCTTCAAAAGTCTAATCATCACAAGACTTAAATTCTCATTATTTCTCAGTTATTATTCAGTTATTTACAAGAAATAAACCTGCCCTAGTTGAATTGTGAGCTCTGGGGAATATCACTTATGTGTATAGAAGTGTCAGCTCCTCTATTCTCTTATAAATTATCTTATACCCCCAAAACAAACACAAATAATCTCTTGTCACTTAACACAATCAAAGTATCTTTTTTTTAAAAAAAGATTTTATTTATTTATTTGACACAGAGAGAGAGAGAGAGAGAGATCACAAGTAGGCAGAGAAGCAGGTAGAGGGGGAAGAGGAAGCAGGCCCCTTGCTGAGCAGAGAGCCTGATGCTGGCTCCATCCCAGGACCTTGGGATCATGACCTGAGAGGAAGGCAGAGGCTTAACCTACTGAGCCACCCAGGTGCCCCACAATCAATGTATCTTGAAACCACTTTCTCTTTGGTCATACCATTATAATTTTATTAATGTAATAAAACATTTTTTATTACTTTTTGTGTTTAAGTAATTTTTTTCTGAGCCTAACACTTTGCACAAGAGACCTCCTGTGTTTTGTGGCACTAAATGAATGAATAAACAAAGGAATAGTGTGGTTAATCAACTGCTGTGTGCCAGCCATTGTGTTTAATAAAGTGAGATGGAGACTATGACCATAAGTGAACTTTTATAATTTGAGAGAAGGAGAGAGAGAGCACTCACACACCGCCGAAGGGGGAAAAGAGAGAAATAATGCTCAAAGATTTGAGAGAGGGAGACAGAGCATGTGTGAGCAGGGGGAGAGGAGAGCAGTGGAGAAAGAGAAAGAATCCTCAAGCAGACTCCCCGCTGAGCACAGAGCCCAAGGTGGGGCTGGATTCCAGGACACCAAGATCATGACCTGAGCCAAAATCAAGAGTTAGATGCTTAACTGACTGAGCCAACCAGGTGCTCATGAAAATCAATACTTTGATGTTATCCTTTTTAAGGAGAAATACTTTAAATATCAATAGGATAAGAAAGCATTGTTCAGGGGAACCTTATGAGGTGCCCTATTGTTGAGGAAGTGGCCCTACCCAAGTAAGCAACAATGACTGCAGCAAAAATTTTGGTCAGCTCATGAGAAGTTGGTTACTATAATGAAAACATAGGGATAAGAACTTGAAATTCCTCAGATGTTTTCTCAAAGTGTGTGGATTTTTCTAGTAAGAAATGGGAAATTATTTCAGATTATTAAAAAGAGAAATGACCCAAAGGTGTATGAAGAAAGCAAAACTTAAGGAAGTTTATCTTGAGCTATCTAGAAACCAAGAGCACATGACATCTACTTACAATTCTAAGCACTGAGGTCACTACATTTTGTATCCACATCTGCAACCATTTGCTATGCTCCCTGAAGAATGGAAGAATGTTGAGACCACTCCTACAGAGGACAGGTAAGTATCCTGGATTTTTAAATGACAGAATTAGGAAGGGAGAGTTACACATAGTGTTATAAAGGGCACGCAGATGAAACAGTAATTTTCAGCCTTTTTTTGTTTTTCTTTTGGCCACATTTTAGTTTTTAAAGAAAAACTGGGGTCTTACTTGGAAAAATAACCTACACCTGACCTAAAATACTGGAGTACTTGCAACCCTATTAAGCCATCATGCTCTACAATTGGCCATTCCTAAGATATATAAAATCCCTCTGTCACTGTTTCCTCCTATATAATCAAGGTCTTCAAGTCTCCTCCTATATAATCAAATTCTTCAACATATTTCTTCACTGTCAACCTGATTGCATATGTCTTAATTCTCAGGTTCACAAGTGGTACCTGGCCTGCATGTTCTATGCTTCACTCAGCAACATGATTTTTATGACAGGCCTTGCTTTAAAAATATACATACCCTGAATTGTGAAAAAAGCACATTTCATTTGTTGGTCAAAATTTGGCAAAAGCTAGAAAAAGTTTGGGCAATACTATGGCACCTACATCAAACTGGATATGTCCCTTTAACATGAGTATATATGCATATTTGTGCATATATAAAGAAATTTGACTATGTGTATTAGTCCACCATGCACACATTCTATCCCTAGAAATAGAGGACATTTGTTAAGAATACCTTCAACAAAAGAATGGAATGATACTCAGAGATAAACAATGGGTTGCATCATAAAGATAAATAAGAACTTTGAGGGATTTTCTTAAATTCATATGGGATATTATGATTTACAAAATGCTTTAAAAACACGTAATTTATTTTATTAAAAGAAAGCAAATTACTGTATTTTAAAGTATATGGCCTTGCAAGTCAGATGAATTCCAATATCAATCCTAACTAATAAAAGAGAACCAAGTAACAGATATTCTGGGACCAGTTAATAACCAGTTGGAGTCTCATTTGCATCAGTGACAAAATGAGGAAAATTATAACTACCTGTCAAAGTTATGGTGAAGACTATAAATATATAAAACTCTTAGTTTACAGTTCTGACAATGTCACTCAGCCAAGACAGAGTAAAAGGTAAGCCATAAACATTGCAGTTATTGTGAAAATTCCAGCTAATGCCTTAGTGCTTGGACTTTAAAGACCACTTCAGGCACTGCCCTGGGCATCAAACAAGACCCCAATGAGTTTTATGGTCAGGAGAAACTTTAATATATACATGAATGGTGGGGGGCATTTAACTAGATGCTCAGAGATAAAGGAAAATTTACAAAATAATTTGAGTCATTTTATCTCCCGAATTTATATTTTTCTTACTCCTTAAGAAGGAAACTGAAATATCACAAAACAGAAACAGGATCTTAAGAACTATGCAAGTTCAGAAAAATTGCTTGCTAGTCTCTGTATTCCAGTTGAATTTCAATTGAAGCATAATTAAGGATTGCCTTATAAAAGTAAAGTATTTTTATACTTAATGCATCTTCTACATAACCTTTTAAAATTACTGGGACATTAGGCAGGGCAGGAAAATGTCAACTACTTCAGCTTGTCTCTCAAGTTAAATTATTCTTTTCAGTCATAAATAGAAAAGTATAAATGGAAGAAAATCAGATTTTAAGACTAATTTAGGAGCTATTGTCTCATATAACAAATAAGAATGATTTCATAGGTTGTGGGTTTTGTGAATTACTACAGTTTGGCATAAATTTCAAAGTCAGAACATTGATTTAGGACAATCCTGCTTCTTCCAAAACGTTAACTTATTTTTTGTAACAAATAATATTTAAGATTTTAAGCTTGTGGCTCCAATCTTATGATTGAAGGGACACTAAGTCAGTAGTTGGTTTATACATTTGTTTATGTATGCTTAGTAACCATAATAGAATATGTGTAGGTTAACCTAATTTGGGAAATGCACTTTGTTTTGCCATCTTGTATTGAGATATTATGTAAATTCTTTTCTCAACGTCACAACAAATGCTGTGGTCCAATGTCAAGTCAGAAAATGCTGACTTAAAAGTGCCCAGATGTTGACCCGGAAATACAAACTTTTACTACAAGAATGAGTTCTAAATTGGATTTCACTGCTTATGACTATGACTTTGAGTAATATAAAACTATTCTAAATCTTCAATAAAAATTCTGTAGTTTTACTGAGAAATAATGGACATGCATCCTTGTATAAGCTTAAGGCATACAGCATGATTGTTTGATATACATACCTCATAAATTGATTACCATAATGGATTCAGCTAACAATCCTATAAATACACTAAAAATAAACATTTTCCTTGTGACAACTCTTAGCACCAACTCTCTTAACTCTGCTCTGTGTCATACTGACCTGTTACAGTCCAGTTGTACATTAAAGCACTCGTACTTATTTCTCTTTTAACTGGAAGTCTGTACCTTTCGACCACCTTACTCCAATCCCCCTTATCCTCCCCTCCACCTCTGGTAACAAATCTGATCTCTTTTTATGAGGTGTTTTTATTGTTTTTTGGGGGGTATTTTTTTGTTGGTGTTGTTAAGATTCCACATGTATGTGAGATCAGTGTTTATTTTATCTCACCTAGCATAATGCTTTCAAGTCCATCCATGTCGTCACAAATGGTAGGATTTACTCATTTTTAAAGGTCAAATATCCTATTGAATATTTGTGTACCACAATTTCTTTATTCATTTATCTGCAGATGGACACTTAGATTGTTTCCATGTTTTGGCTATTATAAATAATGATGTTATGAATATTAGAATGCCGAGATCTTTTCAAGTGAATGTTTTCTGTTTGCTTAGGCCCCACAGTTTAATGAATTTTACTAATCATGTATCATTTGATGGAAAAACAAGTGCAGCTCCAGTCCTTGTTTCAACCCTGTCACAGCCCAAAGAGTACTATTTCCCAGGGGAGAGTATGACTGGCTAGTCCTGCAAGTGGTCATATATTAACCTATTATCAGATATACCATTTGCAGATATGTTTTCCCATAAGTGGTCTTTTCACTTTGTTGGTATCCCTTGTTATATAGGAGCTTTTTAGTTGATGTAGTCTTGCTTTTTTATTTTTATTTTGTTGTTTATATTTTAGTTGTCCTACCCAAGAAATTACCAAGACCCTGTCACGGAGCTTTATTCTAGGTTTTCATCTACAATCACACGGTTTCTGGTGCCACATTTAAGAGTTAAGTCTAAGTCATATTTTCAGTTAATTTTTCTGACTGATGTAACATTTGGGTTTAGTTTCTTTTTCAAGTGATTATCCAGTTATCTAGCACTTTTTATTGAAAAGACTATCTTTTCTCCATTGAACATTCTTGGTTCCTTTGTCAAATATTAGTTGACTGTATATGCTTGGGTTTATTTTCTGGGCTCTTGATTCGGTTTCATCAGTCTACGGGTCTCTTTTTACACTAGTAACACATGACTTTGATGACTATATCTTATAGTGTATCTTGAAATCATGAAGTCTGTGATGATGAGCCCTGCTCTGTTCTTTCTCAATATTTCATTGGCAATTTGGGACCTTTTGTGATTCCATATAAATTTTAAGAGTGTTTTTTCCTCCTTTGAAAAATGCCCTTAGAATCCTGATAGGGATTGCTTTGAAACTATAGATGACTTCTGGTAGTACTGATATTTTATATTAATTCAGATATATATGTGTTATTAAAAATGTTATATTAATTCAGAGATATTTATATTAATACAGCTATAAAATTAATTTTATATTAATTCATCCATGAATGTGGGATGATTTTCCATGTGTTTTCCATTTCTTTAGTCATTGTCTTACAGTTTTTAGAGATATTTCAAGTTCTATTTTATTTTTTTTTTGATGCTATTGTAAACAAGATTTTTCAGAAAATTCACTGTGTACAAAAATGTTGTTGATTTTTGTATGTTAATTTTCATCTTGCAACTAAATTCATTGATTACAACAGGGCTGTAATCATTTAGAATTTTCTACTTAAAACTATGTCATCTGAAAATATAGATACTTTGACTTCTTCCTTTCCTATTGTGATACCACTGCTTTTTCTTGCCTAGTAGTACTGGAAGTCCTAGCTAGTGTAATGTTGAATAGGAGTGGTAAAAATGGGCACCCTTGTTTTGTTCCTGATCTACCAAAAAAAGTTGTCAATCTTTCACCATCAAGTATGATGTTAGCTGTGGGTTTGTCCTAAATGGCTTTTATTATGTTATTTCCTTCTATGTCAAACTCAAGAGATTTTACCATGAAAAAAAAGGTCTTTGTCATGAATAGCTATTAAATTTTGTCAAGTGCTTTTGCTATGCATATTCCTCTCCCTCAGAAACCATAGAGCCTTCACTTTCATTTAGAATATAGAAATTTTATGACAATATTTCCAAATGTAATAATCAGAACATTATCTTACATAATATCTCAATAAAGAGGGCAAAACAAAGTGCATTTCCCAAATTAGGTTAACCTACACATCTTCTATTATGGTTACTAAGCATACATAAACAAATGTATAAACCAACTACTGACTTAGTGTCCCTTCAATCATTATCTTTATAATCTTCAATCTATATATAGATCTATAATAATCTATAATCTCTATAATCTTCAATCATTATCTTTTATAATCTGTTTTTTTTTTCCCTATCCTCTTTCTAAAAGACCTATTATATGGGTCCTTTACTTTTCCCCCTTGTATTTGTATTTCTTTTAGTTTTGCCATCAACGCATTTTTACATTTTGAATGCTTTTACTTTCCCAATCCCTCTTTGTTCCCAAAGCATTTCCTTCTAGCTTATGGAGTCATTGTTCGTTCAAATGTCTCTAAGGATACTAACTAGGTGTTTTATATGTTTTTCTTCTTTTACATTATCATTTTCCTCAGGTGTTAGGTTTTATTTGTTCCTCTTGACCTTTCTGTTTGGATTACTTGCCTTTCTCCAAAGTCTAGAGCTCTTTGGTGGTCAACACACTTTAATGAATAGAAGACTGTACTGGTAAATACAGACATTGGAGATTTACTCTGAAAATAAATTAACTTATCCCTTCACTCCCAAAAGTTCTTGTTCCTAAATTGGGTGACTGACTACAAGCACTGTGTGCTAGTCTAACGGACTTTACTTTAGAATAAGCAGTTTGTGGAGTGATTACTAACTGGGAACTTACCTTATGCAATTACTTCACCAACTTTAACTGAAATTTTTGACTTCTATTTTTAGTATCCAAATAATAAATCCTGTCATATCCTCTTCCAAAGGAAAATTCTTTTACTAAGTATAGTAACTGGGACCACAATCTAGTCATATTTTATAAAAATTTCTAAATTTGAGTACAAACCAAGGATGTCCAAGAGTCTTATAATAATAGCAAGTGTTGGAAATCTGTCTCAGTTTGTGATAATCCATAAATATTAAAGACCATGGACACATTGGATTTTGAATCCTCTCTTCTCTATATGCCCTACATGGATGGATGAGTTAAAAGGGATCTTAGGTTCCTTAGTGTTCTAGATATAATTTCTTTTAACTGCCTTGAAGCTTAGGGATTGTGTAGGACAGGAATTTGGACAAGGCACAGCATAGACATGTTCTCTCTGTCCTACTACATCTGGGGCTACAGATAAATAATGTGAAGTCTCATGCCTAGAATGATCTAAAAGCTCATTCCCTCATGTATCTAGAGATCTACTCTGACTGATGGTTAGCAGCTTCAGTTACTCTCCACGTTTTATTTATTTTTTAGTTTTTTAATTATTAATTTATTTGAGAGAGAAAGGGAGAGCATATGAGCAAGGGAAGCAGCAGGGGGAGAGGTAGAAGCAGGCTCCTGGCTGAGCAGGGAGACTAAGGTGGGGCTCAATCCCAGAATCTGGGATCATTACCTGAGCCGAAGGCAGATGCCTAACCAACTGAGCCATGAAGGTGCCCCTCCACGTGTTTGTTTGTTTGTTTGTTTGTTTTTAAATGGAGTATGGCAACTGGAGTCCAAAAACAAGAAAGCAAAGAACAGGCAGACTCTTATCACCTTTTATGACCTGGCCTCAGAAATCACATAATACCATTTCTGCCACATTCCATTAATTGAAACCAGAAGCAAAAATATTCTCTACTTCTTGATAGGTAATGATAAAGTAATGATAAAGTTTTGAAAGAGAATTTGGCCCTGGAATATTGCTGTGATCATTTTTGCAAACATAATCTGCCACCGTCTACCATTTGTCCCAACAATCTCTATCCCTCCAACATGCAAAATATACTCACCCCTCATCCACTTACTATTCACTGTGCTAAATACTCCAAAATGTAGCAGAACTCAGTAGAGACAGTGTTTCTCTATTTCCTGTTACCAGCTGAAAATTTTAAGGCTGAAAGTTAGAATTCTCTGTGGGCTCATCTACTCATGTCAGGCAGTTGATGTCTTTTGCATGGGGCCTCAGTTCTTCTCCACACAGACTATTTTGAACTTCCTCAAAGCTTACTGTCTGAACTTTAAAGGGGTGTGTGTGTATGTGTGCATTGTTGAAACCATTAAAAATCCTGCCTACATTTAAGGGGGAGAGAAATAGATTTTATCTACTTCAAGAGATGGATTGATCTAAAAGAGCATTTGGTCATCTTTGGAAAATGAAATCTGCCATGCTTGATTCTGTTCTACTTGACTTTATTTCCCTCTATGTTGAAGGGCAGTAAGAGAATGGGCAGCAAGAAAGTATTCATTATAACCTAGGAAACCTGGCAAAAATTCTCTTTGTATCATTCAATTCTTCTGTACTTTGAACCCTCTAAAATCAGCATCACAGCTCTAGGATCTCCTGGCATTGGAGGGTGTAAGGGTGCCCATCTGTCTGTGCGAGTAGTGCCCATGTCTCTGTGCAAGTGCACATGTGTGTCTGTGTAAGAGCAGATGTATCTTTGTGTGTGCTTAAGGGGTCCTTTCTGACATTTTTTTGTTTCATCTGCCTTTTCTTGCCCTGAATAGTAATCAGCTAGCCTGAGATCCAGGAAATGATTGTTCGGGGGATGAATATGGTCCTGTTTGTATTCAGACCAAAGTCTAATTCAAATAGAAGCTGACAGTAAATCAACAAGAAAAGCAGACCCAGGACATTTCCCTCTTGTAAGATTGCTGACTCATTTCCTCATCACATTAGAGAATGTATAATAGTGAATGTTCTTATAGTGACAAAGGAGATAAGACTATGTGCTAATGGGCCTTTTTGGACTCTGTTTTCTGTGATTCAGCATCATTTCATGGTTAAAGCAGCAGGGATAAGAAACTTACATATGTATATTTTTTAAATTAAAAGACAACTGAATGCATTATTGTTTTTCCTGCTTGATCTTAAATAATCACAAGAATACAACAATATAATGTGCATAGCTGGAGAGAAGGAAGCACTTTTAAAAAGACAAAATGAATGTACCACTATCCAACACCCTAGTGAGAGAAAAATACTTAATCAGCTTGATCTGGTGATTTGTATTATTACACCAAGATTATATTAAAACTTTCTTCCATATAGATTCATACTATATAAACATGTATAAAGTAGTGAAATTTAAGAGATCTATATGAATACTCTAAGGCAGCTGCCTAAATATCATGAAATGCATATTAAGCAATTGGAAAAGATATATTTAATATAATTCAAAGAGTAAACATTAAGCAAACTCTATGTTGGGCACAGTCCAAAGATGTATCTATTGTAAATAGGTAAAAACGTGCAAATAATTTAAAAACAATCATCTATTTGTAACCTTCATGTGCTCAGCATTGAGCAAGGCAATTCAGTACTTAAGAAGGACATATTCTGTCCTTCAGGGATTTTAAATTTTGAAAATTAGTAAAGAAAAAAAAAGTAAAATGAAACAAAAAAAATAATATGTAAAAAATAGCAAGCAACAAAAAGAGCCCCGAACACTAAATTTTATGAACTACCAACACAATTATATTTCTAAAGCAAAGACAGAAAGATCAATATAAGGCGAGGTATTTGAAAATGAGGGAATTTAAACTGAGCCTTAGAGGGATAGTATGGTTTCCATGGTTTGAGAGGATGAAAAGTTAGAGAACAGAGCCTGAGCAGAATCATGGAGATGGAGTAAGAAGGACTATGACATCTCCAGCAGCCAGTGAAGAAAGAACCTTGATGTGAATTGCTATTTATGAGCAGCCTACTGAGTGATGGCCATCTATGGGAAACAGAGACCTCATGGCTCTAGGGAACATTCCTGCCTGCACCTGCTCCTATAGTTGTCCTCATACCATGCAGTGAGGCCAGCTACAGTGCCCCACTGTGGTGATGGAAATTAAATTAAATCACAATGCCAAATTGTGTGCATACAGGTTTTAAACTATAACCCCTGTTATGAAAGATATTGTTGTTCAGTGCTAAAACAGTATCTCATTTCTGTTCCGTACTATCTCAACATAGTGTGGATAATTTAGCCGCAATAATGACTTGAGTTTCCCCCAAGCAAGCAGTTACTGCAAATACCATTTTGATGCCAGCTACTCCCTGAAGGGACCCGCCTTGATGCTTGAAATAGGAGAGACAGGTTGGCTTTGCTCAGGGCATTTCCTCACACAGTGGGTGGTATTTCCTTTCAAAGTTGGCTCAGGCATTTAGCCTGATGCAATAAATATCTGTCCAAAACTCCACATCAGTGAGGGTGGTGGAAGATCACAGAGGTTGGATGAGGACAAACTGGGTTCAAGTACCAATTTCATTATATACAATTTGTGCTGTAGGCCAGTCATATAGGGCTTCTGGGTCCCAGCTCCCAATCTATCCTTTTTACCTTACAAGTTTATTGTGAAAATCATATAACCTGTTAGGGCAGGAACTATGTAAACACAGATTTCTATACCAACTTTAATTATCTTTATTTCCTTATGGATAACTGAGAACCGTATTTCCTTCCCATTAAATTTTCATCAGTGTGTGCTCCTCTATCATACCTAAAGATTTATACTTGTAAGAGTGTTAGAGCTTATTCCCTTTCTGTATTTCCCAAATATACTTAGGTGCCAATTACTAGGGATTCTTCATTTCTAAAACTGAATAAGAATTCAGGATTAAGGTCCAAGAACCAGGGGATAATTGAAGAAAAAAAAAAAAAGTTTTGATCTGCAGTAAACCTTGAGGGACATTTTCAAGTCTAGTTTACTCAGCACAGTCTGCTTTATGTAAATAAAGAACATGGAATTCAATAGGACTTTCAGAAATATTCAGCTCATAAATTGTTCCTACTGAGTATTACTATTCCATAAACATTACCCTAGTTTGGGAAATTGCCAGAAAACTTAGGTTGTTACACAATTAAGTTTTCTTTCTTTTTTACTATACTTTGACAGATTTCTTCCTTAGCTCTCCCAGAAACAAATAGAAATCCTTCTCTCTTTGAGTCTTAATTCCATGTTGCAGCCAATTTGACTCAACCACAGTTACACTAAATACCGTCTCTCAGAATAGTCAAGTCTTAATTGTCCTAATAACAAACTGTCCCCAAAAAAGCCTGTGACAAAAAGCTACTCCTCTGTGGCAGGGCTTCTTGTCTTAGTCACCAGCTTGCCGCTACTGGAGAAGGATGTTGGCTAAATTCATAAATGCGTATATCAGGCAAATGCAACATGGCACTTTTTGACTTATCTGTCTTTTCCTTGCAGTAGTTCCTTGCCAGCAGAGGGGCCATATTACATTTTTTCAGCATATATTCTGAGCATCTCTGCAGATCACAGCTGTGTATGACACTATCTCCTCTTTGCTGGGTCAGAACATAGTGGAACAAATATGTCTTTAGCAGATAAGCATTTTCATTTTCTACTGTCACACACAAAAGTATAAACATCTATAGCATAGTGTACCTACCATCCCTAATTGAGTGAATAAAAAAATAGCTGAAAACCAAAAGCTGGATAATGAATTAAAACAGTACCATAAATAAAATGCAAATATTTGGAATCTCAAATAATTGTTTTTAGAGTTCTACAGAGCCCCTTTAATGGGTATGTTTATGTTTATATATAGCAGATGGCTAGGAACATGCAGTGCCTGTTGATTTTAAAAACATTTTGGAAATAATAGGCAACTAATGTTTCTCCTAACCAGTACATGTCCTCTTTTCCATGTCTTCTGGAATCTGTTTACTTGCTGCCATTATTGGTTTTGTATACATTCAACAAGTTTCCTTCTCTTTTCCTGTTATAGTAATTTTACTTAATTTGATTAATGTGGCATCAATACCTTATAGGCTGAGGAACAGAGTGCTCAAATTGTCCTGGATATTTTGTTTATTTACTTATTACCTTTAAACATTTATTTATTTGAGAGAGAGAGAGAGAGAGAGCACACTGAGTTGGGAGAAAAGGGAGAAGCAGGCTCCCTGCGAGCAGAGAGCCCTGTGAGGGGTTCCATCTCAGGATGCTAGGATCATGACCTGAGCCAAAGGCTGATGCTTAACTGACAGAGGACCCACATACCCCAGTCCTAGATATTTTAGGAAAAAATACCTGCCACTGTTTGCTGTTGAGGGACTTTCTGGGGAGAGGAGACTGAAGGTCACATCTGTGAAAATGCTCCCTCATAATAGGACAGAAGTTTCTCCTAGTGAGTGATATTAGTCTTGGTTCTCAGTCATCGTTAGTAATGTGTATGTGAAAAATATTTCTCTGGAGTTCATTCTGACAATTTGAGCACTCTGTTCCTCAGCCTATAAGGTATTGATGCCACATTAATCAAATTAAGTTCATTCTGAACAATGAACTCCAGACAATATCCAAGAATAATTGCTCAAAATCCCAGGAGAGACCAGACTGTGGCTACAGTGCATGGCACAAATTAATCAGGATAGAAGGTTGAGCCATTAGCTAGAGATGACCAAACGCTAGAGCCACCAAGACTAATCAGTCAGTGCACCCAAAAAACACAAAAAGCATATTACTCAGGAATAAACCCTAAAGCCTTCAGAAATATTCACACTACGAAGGCATTTTCATTCAACTCCACCACTAAACTATGGCCATAATTTTCAAGACTTTAGTTGCTTCCTTTTCTAAAAGAAGAGCCATAAAAGAATTCACTGTGAGATAAGGACAATCATCCAGGAAGTCTAATTCCTTTGTAAAAATGGAAGTGTTCTCCACGAATAGAAAACCCAAAAGAAACTTCCAGGGAGACAACACTGCACAATACACAGTCTGAGGGCCTACTACATACATTCTTTTAAAACTGATCTTTAGGGGCCCTTGGGTGGCTCAGTTGTTTAAGCGTCTGACTCTTGGTTTCAACTTGGGTCATGATCTTGGGGTTATGAGATTGAGCCCCACGTCAGGCTCAACTCAACTTGGAGTCTGCTTGCAATTCTCTCTCTCCTGCTGTCCCTCCCTCTGCTCACACTTGCTCATGTGCTCTCTCCAAATATTTTTTTTAATTAAAATAAAAATAATGGAAATTTAGCTTGTAATTCCTACATTTATTCAGCAAATATTTAACGAGCACCTACTCTAAGTCAGACACTAGTCTAGAAAAATAAGTGAACATCACAAAAAGCTTCAGCAAGGGAGTTTCCATGCAAGTAAAATAATTCAACAGATAAAAAGAAGTACAGTTAAGAAGGCTAATAGCATTCAAATCACAATGTCATTAAACTGGTGAGTAGTTGAGTCTGAATTTGAACCCAAAACCAAAACCAATGTTTCTAGCACTAAGAAATACACTAAAAATGGGTCTGTATACTTATATTAAGTATACAAAACCACTAGCAACTTCTCTACAGTTAAGAGGATTTATGCCATTTTTATTATAAGACGATCTAGTTTTCTTTTAAAAGGTTTATTTCCAGGGATGCCTGGGTGGCTCAGTTGGTTAAGCAGCTGCCTTTGGCTCAGGTCATGATCCCAGTGTCCTAGGATCGAGTCCCACATTGGGCTCCTTGCTTGGCGGGGAGCCTGCTTCTCCCTCTGCCTCTGCCTACCACTCTGTCTGCCTGTGCTCGTGTTCTCTAACAAATAAATAAATAAAATCTTTAAAAAAAAATGGTTTATTTCCAGACAATATTCATCTACCATTATGAGGGAGAAAAATCGAGGATTTTAGACACTGTAGATTGTAAGAGATTTCGTAAAAATTATATTTGTACTATTTAAGAAGGCATATATATTGTACTGTTTATACTATATTATATGTGTATAGGGTGCTTTTTACTGAAAGATGCTATGCAAGAATCAGGCAATTCTTAAAGAAACTGACATTTTTAGAGTTTCTTAAAATATAAAAGTGGTGTTTTTCTTTTATCTAGTCAAGACAAATATGCTGGAAATTAGTTCATTTTATCTCTTAATGCATTTTATTTTTAGGTTTTGCAGAGTTCATAATCTAATATGAAATCTCTAGGCTATTTTGAATGAGACATTCAATTTGACCTCTTGATCTCTCAATGCAGAAGATGTCAATAACTGCCGAAGGGCAGCCTCACAGAGCATAGATCTTCCTTGATTTATGATGGGGTTATTTCCCAACAAACCCACCATAAGTTGAAAATATCATAAGTCAAAAATGCATTTAATACACATAATCTACTGGATATTATATTTTAGCTTAGCCTACTTTAATCATGCTCTGAACACTAACATCAGCCTACAGCTGAACAAAATCACTAAAACAAAACCTATTTTATAATTAAATGTTGAATGTCCTATGTCATTTATCTAATACTATCCTGAAAGTGAAAAAAACAAAATGGTTGCATGGGTACAAAATGGTTTTAAGTCTATCATTTGTTTACCGTCATGATCTGATGGCTGACTGGGAGCTATGGCTCACAGCTACTGCCCAGCATCCTGAGAAAATAATATACCATGTATTTCTAGCCCAGGAAAGATTAGAATTCAAGATTGAAGTACAGTTTCTATTGAATGTATATTACTTTCACATCACCTTAAAGTTGAATCATGGTAAGTTGGGGACCATCTGTACCATATACTCCAACATGAGGAAGACAGAGGTGAGAATTCCCACAATCATCGCCATGAGATGTTTAAAAGTATGTTGGTGGTCTCCAAGATACCCTGTGGTTAGGAATGTTAGGAAAATAAAAAGGATCCAGAATTTTCATGGACTAGAAAGCACAGTAGAGATGAAGGCCATTGACAAGATGAGACCCATCAACACAGGATATGGGTATGGCACCCTGACAGGTGGAAAATCAGTTATGTTGCAGGGGGGATAGGGGTGTGAATGAGGTGGTAGAAACTGAGGGGATAATGGAAGACAATGGTCAGATTTTGAAGGGCCTCAAGTACTCAAGTACTAGCTAAAATATTTGTTTTTTGTTGATACTAAGAGGATCACTGAGATATAAGATGGAAAATAACGTGATCTTATTTTGATTTTTAAAAAATTATGTTACTTGCTGTGAGGAGAGTAAAGTAGGGAGAATCAAGTCAGTGACCATCACAATAGTGACAGCCTGAATTATAACACTGACAGCAAAGATGTAAAGAGGTATGTTCAAAATATATTTATGAATAAATTCAGTAACACATCTTTAGTGAATTGATTGAGTAGATATTGGGTACTTAGAATGAGGAAACTAGGCTGATTCCCAACTGTCTGCCTTAAGATAGGTGGATAGAATATGGAGTCATAACTAATACAGGGAAATGATAGAAACAAGTTTGGAGGAAAAAGAGGAGTCAATTTTTGACTGGTGTTTCTCGCACAAGTGGATGTCCTATCAGCTTGTGTGTAGTGAGCTGTTGGATACATTTATCCACAGCCCTCTGGTAAATCTGAACTAATGGAGAAATAAAAGGAAAAAATCCTGCAGGCGGCCATGGCTTCCCAAAAAGCCCAGTTCACAAGGTAGCATCTCTTCTGGAGTCATCACAGTCTGATGTCCAGTTCTCAGTATCATAGACCCTGGGAAATAATTCATTCAGGATCCCAGAATTAATAGAACTAAAATGTGTTGACTCATACTAACTAAATTTTAAGGAAACCAATGTATAAAAAAGGAATACAACTTTATAAAGTTGCTTAAATAGAAAGTAATAATTAAGAACTTTAAACACTCACCGATTTTTTTTCATTCCACCCTCTAAGCAGTCTACAGGGGAAGCCTAAGAATCAGAAGTTTGTTTGAGGAGCACGGAATCAAAATACTTGTAATTTCATGGAATGGGAATAAAACATAACAAACATCTCTTTCAAGTAACTCACACAAATTCAGTAGTTTACACAATATTCTAACTGTCAGAACTCACCACTTTGTTCAGATGGTCTCTGTTCAAAGGAAGCTTTCAAATTATTATGGTTGACAAAGTTTTTAATCTTTTTTTTTTTTTAAAGATTTTATTTATTTGACAGAGAGAAATCACAAGTAGTCGGAGAGGCAGGCAGAGAGAGAGAGGGAAGCAGGCTCCCTGCTGAGCAGAGAGCCCGATGCGGGACTCGATCCCAGGACCCTGAGACCATGACCTGAGCCGAAGGCAGCGGCTTAACCCACTGAGCCACCCAGGCGCCCGACAAAGTTTTTAATCTTACTCAGCAACTAACATAGTGCTAATAAGTATTTGTTGAATTAATTAATTATGTCAGGCATAAAATGTCTGTATTTCTAAAAGATGGAATATATTCCAACCATTGCAGAGTCTTGATTATAAGGGAAGTCTCTCATCTTAGTTAAAACTTAAAAGTGTTCTGAGTATGAAGACCATAGCATCTAACACATCTTCTGTACTCATTTTTTTCCCTATACCTTGACTATCCATGCTATCACTAGAGTATCAAAGGTATAAAGAATCTAATCAAACAGGAGAGTACTCTAAAACCAGGGACATTTGGAAATATGTAGAGAAAATTTGTCACAGTGATTGCAGACCTTGAATTTATAGTCAGTGACTGCAGATAAAATATGCTAAAATGCATGAGACATCCCTGCTCAACAAGGAACTCTCCTGCCCAAGATGCCAACCACTCCCTAATTGGAAATCATAGATCTAGAATAAAAGAAATGAAGTTTAGTGGACCTAGATCTAAATTCAGATTTTTTGAATACAAGAAAAAAAGAATCAAAGGCATAACTGAGGGACAGCCTTAGAAGTCTAGTTGGATTTATTGCTTCCACAAATCTTAATAACTAGATCTATGGACATTTAGCTGAAAATTAATTTACTTAGGATAAACTGTGCTCCCCAATTCAGCTGTGGAATGTGTGTATGCACATGGGCATGTGTACATCAAAGGTACAGAAAGAGAAAGAGTGACAGATTGAAAAGGAAAAAGATACACTTTTAAAGATATTGGGAGTATTTTAAAGATAGTGTAAGTATTTTTTAACTCTTCCTTCATTCTCCACTCTTACCACACCAAATTCTGTCAAAAGTTAAAAGGAATCACTTGGCAAAGACACCTAAGATGTGCTACAAATGTTACTAGGCTAAGATAAATTGGATATTTTCTATAGAGATCACTAATGATCACCAGTATGTGTACCCCTTTCCTTTTTGGGCATAAAGACCATACAACTTAAGTTCTCAGAGAACAGGCTCAGGTTTCTGACCAATGCACAGTAAGAGGATATGCCTAACAAGATGAGACAGTAAAAAGGCCCCAGAAAACCTGCCTCCTTCCTCTGCTGTAATTCCCAGGAAGCCTTGTGGTAGAAATGGAGTCATGGATCAAACTGGCTTAGATTACTAATCACCACATAGAGGCATCTGCTCTGGACAGTTACCTAGCTGAGAAAATTTTGATCATAATTTTTTTATATAAAGTTACTACTTATAAGCACTGCTCATTTCTTCAACATGGGCATGCCAACCTAACACACACATGTTGCTATCCCCTTTTACCAAAGTTTACAAAATATAAGTAACCTTACCTCAATCAGTAACTGATTTTTTTTTCCCCTTTTGGTTGCATCATTCTGAGTGTTTTCATATAAACAAACAAACAAAAAAAATCACAAACAAACAACAAAAAAAACCCAACAATAGTTTTTGATGCATCCAGTTGTTGTATCCTCAGGAAGTTCCAGATGTTTCCAGGTAACTCTGTCGTTTAAGGACTGTGGTTTTGTCCAATGAGCAAAGGTCAAACTCAAATGTGTTTGTGATATGAAAGTGTCCAGTTTCTTCTATAAGGTTCACGATCTGCTGCAGAATGTGTCTCTCTCTCAGCATCATTAACCTTCTGTGAAGCTCGACCTGTTCGTCTAGGTAGGCCTTGTCACGCTCACCATTCTTTATTTGTTTATCTGATTTGCTTTGCTTTATTGGATTTTTTACGTCAAGAATATGGTTGTTGTTGGTTTTTAATAAAGGTGGCGGGGGTTCATGATGGAGGGGCGAAGAAGCTGAGCTGCTTTCACTGTCGCTGCCGTCACTTAAGCTAACTCTGCGGCTTTGGCTGCCTCCTCTATTTACAGGTCTCTCCAGGGGGAGGAGTCAAGATGGCGGAGAAGTAGCAAGCTGAGACTGCTTCAGCTAGCCGGAGATCAGCTAGATAGCTTATCTAAAGATTGCAAACACCTGAAAACCCATCGGCAGATTGAAGAGAAGAAGAACAGCAATTCTGGAAACAGAAAAACAACCACTTTCTGAAAGGTGTTTTCTTTTTTAAAAAAATTTTTTTTCTTTTCTTTTTTCTTTTTTTTTCTTTCTTTCTTTTTGAACCTCTTTTTATCCCCTTTCTCCCCACTCACGATTTTGGATCTCTTCTAATTTGGTTAAAGCATATTTTCCTGGGGTTGTTGCCACCCTTTTAGTATTTTACTTGCCCCTTCATTTACTCTTATCTGGCCAAAATGACAAGACGTAAAAATTCAACACAAAAAAAAAGAACAAGAGGCAGTACCGAAGGCTAGGGACCTAATCAATACAGACATCGGTAATATGTCAGATCTAGAGTTCAGAATGACAATTCTCAAGGTTCTAGCCGGGCTCGAAAAAGGCATGGAAGATATTAGAGAAACCCTCTCGAGAGATATAAAAGCCCTTTCTGGAGAAATAAAAGAACTAAAATCTAACCAAGTTGAAATCAAAAAAGCTATTAATGAGGTGCAATAAAAAATGGAGGCTCTCACTGCTAGGATAAATGAGGCAGAAGAAAGAATTAGTGATATAGAAGACCAAATGACAGAGAATAAAGAAGCTGAGCAAAAGAGGGACAAACAGCTACTGGACCACGAGGGGAGAATTCGAGAGATAAGTGACACCATAAGACAAAACAACATTAGAATAATTGGGATTCCAGAAGAAGAAGAAAGAGAGAGGGGAGCAGAAGGTATACTGGAGAGAATTATTGGTGAGAATTTCCCCAATATGGCAAAGGGAACGAGCATCAAAATTCAGGAGGTTCAGAGAACGCCCCTCAAAATCAATAAGAATAGGCCCACACCCCGTCACCTAATAGTAAAATTTACAAGTCTCAGTGACAAAGAGAAAATCCTGAAAGCAGCCCGGGAAAAGAAGTCTGTAACATACAATGGTAAAAATATTAGATTGGCAGCTGACTTATCCACAGAGACCTGGCAGGCCAGAAAGAGCTGGCATGATATTTTTAGAGCACTAAACGAGAAAAACATGCAGCCCAGAATACTATATCCAGCTAGGCTATCATTGAAAATAGAAGGAGAGATTAAAAGCTTCCAGGACAAACAACAACTGAAAGAATTTGCAAATACCAAACCAGCTCTACAGGAAATATTAAAAGGGTTCCTCTAAGCAAAGAGAGAGCCTACAAGTGGTATATCAGAAAGGAACAGAGACCATATACAATAACAGTCACCTTACAGGCAATACAGGTCTCTCCATTTCAGAGTCATTGTCCTTATCCTCTGCCTCGTCTGATTCCTCCTCATTGTCATCAGAATGCAGATCTTTCATTATAGACCTCAAAGGACCTTGTTGCCTGGTCTGGGACGGCATGAAGCTGGAGCAGGAAATCATCCAGATCCGGGTGACACAGTTATGAGATTCTTACTGCTCCCCCACTACCTTCCACTGAAACTTGCAACTTTGTCCTCTGTAATGCCCCTCCATAGCCTTTTTTGACCTCTGACTACCCCATTGGCAGATTGTGAAAGCTTGGCCTAAAGCAATGGTCTCCAATCTGGTCCTCTAATTATATTCTTTCTCCAATCCAGTCTGTGTAGGACTTCCTGCCAAAATAATGTCCGAAAATATTCCTGACTATTCTGAAAAGTTAATTCCATGATGTGTGTAGATTAGAATCTCTTTAAAACATAGAAATCTCAGACTTCTAGAATGATTTAACCATAATATGAAGAAGAAATTAAAGTCTATAGTTTGAGGGGAATTACTGAGATAATGCATTCTTAAAACTGCCTAAACTGGGGAAAACTGGACAGCCACATGCAGAAAAATGAAATTGGACCATTTCCTTACACCACACATGAAAATGACTCAAAGTGGATGAAGGACCTCACTGTGAGAAAGGAATCCATCAAAATCCTTGAGAACGCAGGCAGCAACCTCTTCGACCTCAACCACAGCAACATCTTCCTAGGAACATCGCCAAAGGCAAGGGAAGCAAGGGCAAAAATGAACTATTGGGATTTTATCAAGATCAAAAGGTTTTTCACAGCAAAGGAAACAGTTAACAAAACCAAAAGAAAACTGACAGAATGGGAGAAGATATTTGCAAATGACATATCAGATAAAGGGCTAATGTCCAAAATCTACAAAGAACTTAGCAAACTCAACACCCAAAGAACAAATAATCCAATCAAGAAATGGGCAGAGGACATGAACAGACATTTCAGCAAAGAAGACAGCCAGATGGCCAACAGACACATGAAAAAGTGCTCCATATCACTTGGCATCAGGGAAATACAAATCAAAACCACAATGAGATATCACCTCACACCAGTCAGAATGGCTAAAATTAACAAGTCAGGAAATGACAGATGCTGGCGAGGATGCGGAGAAAGGGGAACCCTCCTACACTGTTGGTGGGAATGCAAGCTGGTGCAACCACTCTGGAAAACAGCATGGAGGTTCCTCAAAATGTTGAAAATAGAACTGCCCTATGACCCAGCAACTGCACTACTGGGTATTTACCCTAAAGATACAAACGTAGTGATCCAAAGGGGCACATGCACCCAAATGTTTATAGCGGCAATGTCCACAATAGCCAAATATGGAAAGAACTAGATGTCCATCAACAGATGAATGGATCAAGAAGATATGGTATATATGCACAATGGAATACTATACAGCCATCAAAAGAAATGAAATCTTGCCATTTGCAACAACATGGATGGAATTAGAGCATATCATGCTTAGCGAAATAAGTCAAGCAGAGAAAGACAACTATCATATGATCTCCCTGATATGAGGAAGTGGAGAAGCAACATGGATGGTTAAGGGGGTAGGAGAAGAATGAATGAAACAAGATGGGATTGGGAGGGAGACAAACCATAAGTGACTCTTAATCTCACAAAACAAACTGAGGGTTGCTGGGGGGAGGGGGGTTGGGAGAAGGGGGGTGGGATTATGGACTTTGGGGAGGGTATGTGCTTTGGTGAGTGCTGTGAAGTGTGTAAACCTGGCGAGTCACAGACCTGTACCCCTGGGGATAAAAATATATGCCTATAAAAAATAAAAAATTTTTAAAAAGTTAGGAAAAAAAAAGAATGTATAGAATTGCACTGTATGCACTGGGGAGGGTATGTGCTATGGTGAGTGCTATGAATTGTGTTAGACTGATGAATCACAGACCTGTACCCTTAAATAATACATTATACGTTAGTTTTAAAAAGTATAGATACAGATTGAAATTAAAATATTTCTGTGACTGTGAAAAAAAAAAAAAACTACCTAAACTGGCTTTAATCTACTTTGTAAGTTTGAGTTGTAAAACAATAACACCTGCGTTGAATCCAATTTCTGTCAGTTATTTGCTATGTAAACTTGTCGAGTCACTTAAACTCTCAGGGCCATTTCCTCATTTACAAGCCAGGAATAATATGGTCTATCTCAAAAATTATTATGAAGATTAAATGAATTAATATAAGTATTTAAGACAGCATCTGTCCTACAGAAGAAAGGCCTGGCCTGGACTGCTCCCCAAAGCAGGAGGGGTACCCTTGTACCATGCACCCATTTGCACTCCATTCTTAGACCCCACCTTGTGCTGAATCTACCTGTTTGCCTCTTTTTCCCCAGTTATACTGGATTTAGCACAATATCTTTAGTCAAATTTGTACCTTCAACCCTTGACAGAGGGATACAGGAATACTAATACTAAATATTTGCTGGACAAAAAATTATGATGGAATACTTTAACTATTAAAAATTATCTCCCAACGTCATAATCTAATAAGGGGACTTGATTACTATTAAATATATGTATTACTAAAAATATATACACACCTATATATTATATATATATATATATATATAAAATTTCTTTTCAAAACATTTTCTCTACTTCCAGTAGTCCAGTGTTCCCCTTTTCCTTTAGACATGCCATTTGAATTCACCCAACTATGCTTTTGCCTTTGCCAGTTCCTCTGGTTGAGTACATCTTTGCCTTTCTATGATCAGTTTGATGCCCCACCTGCTGTTTAAACCATTCTCTGAATGCCTCAGCCCTTGTGATCTCTCCAATCTTAGGACTGATACAGTGTGCATACATAGGTGTTCACACACACTTCAGTGTTTATCTTCCACATATTTGTTGATTATCACCTCCCGTCTTAGGTCATCTTGTTAGACTCTATACTTTTCTCAGCTTGAAGACTTTGATGAAACAAACTGCTATGTCAAAGAGGCCTATGTGGCAAGAAATGGAGATCAGTGTTAGACAAAAGCTAGCTAAGTACTGGGGAGCCCTCAATTCAACTCCTGAGTACCTGAATTTTGCCAGAAAGCATATGAAGTTGGAAGTCTGTTCTCCCCAGTTAAGTCTTTAGATGGGACCTCATATGTGGCCAACACCTTGATTTCAGCCTTGTGAGAAATCCTGATTCCTGACCCACAGAAACTAATATAACAAATCTGTATTTTACAAAGTTCAGAATGATTTGTTTTATGGAGGTAGATAATTCTTAGACCTGGGCCAGCCGGAGGAGGAAAGACAGATATTAGAATCTTATTCTCAAGAGTGAGCAAAGCAAACAACCCAGAAGTACATAGATGAGTGTTGATAAAAGGCCATAGGCAAAAAGGTCTATAGTAAAGGTACTACGTGTACATTCATATATCATGTGGTAAATGAAGTAAATTGGAAGAGAAATGCAAGAAAAATTTAAGTTACTAGCAAGTTGTTGCTAGTTGGAGCATCTTAAAATTGTCCTGCAAATGTTCTCTATCGTGGGTCAAGAAGAGCAAAGAGCTTGATGAACATGGCTTAAGTTCCCTAGAGTGGTAAAAAAAGAATCAGGAGATCCTTGGAGAACTTAAAACTTAATCAAGATAAGACCAGACACTATCTCTTGTCCCTATTCTTTCAAATCTTGTCACTTATTTCTTGCTTTGTTCACTTTCTTCTTGCAAAATTTCCTCATCAAACAGATGTGAATGTTTTAATGTAGGAATAAAAAGAGGACTTCTTGCACTCTTCTCAGTTTAATTTTCCATGCACTTCTTCAGAATATAGATAGTGCCTATTAACTTATAAAGAACTGCAGCTCAGCTAAAAATATTTGCCTTATGGAAATGGTGCCATGCAGCTGAAAATATCTGTCATGTGGAAACTGATTTGCCTTAATTCAGTAGAGGTAATGTGCCATATAATAAGAATTTAGAATCTAGAAGACATTTAAGTTTCAGTCTTGCTTCAATAATGTACCAACTCTGACTTCTGCTTCAAAACCTCACCTTAAAACTGAGAGTAATAACCGTATCACTACATTATGTGTGTGTGTGTGTGTGTGTGTGTGTGTGTGTGTGTGTTTGAAGATTTGAAAGCGAGTGATCGAGCATAAGTAGGAGAAGGGGTAGAGGGAGAAGTAGACTTCCCACTGAGCAGGGAGCCTGATGTGGGGGTTTGAGCCCAGGACCCTGGGATCATGACCTGAGCCAAAGTCAACCACTCAACTAACTAGACCACCCAGATGCTCCTGTATCAGTGTGGATTTAAAATCTGGATAATGACTATAAAATTCTCATGACCTTGTAGTAGTTCTGTTTGTAACTACTTACTCTCAACCTACTCCCTGTCCCTTCCATCCACCACAAATACTCACACAGGCAAAAACTTTCTTTTTGTCCATTTTCTACAGTTGTTTCTCAGAGAAAAATCACAAGATATTTTGCTCATGTGAGAGAAGGTTTTTTGTTTTGTGTGTGTTTTGTTTGTTTGTTTTTAATAGCACAATAAGGTCAACAGTTCATAAAAACATTTCAACTTCTGGAACTGTGGCCTGAGTTCCTTATTTCCCCTTGAAGTTCAGCTGTTTAATATGAGTTTAGAGTTTCCACAGTTCATCTTTGAGACACTCAGATGAAGCTATTTATTAAATTAAGTGAATCTGTTGTTCCAGACAAGTTACATTTGAGATTATTCAGAGCTACCTCTGACCCTAATTCAGAGTAGAATTTTTACTTTTATAGAAAGCTCAGATATATTTAAGTTTTCCTTCATGTTTGAAAATACTTATACTTAGGAGTGAGAATAAGGAGTTTTCTGTTAGTGGATCAGTTGTAGGCTATCCATGTGCTTTACTAAAAAGTTGACAAATGTCTATTCTTCATCATAAAAAGATGTGTTTGCCATATTTTTACAATTTTTAATTAAGTTGATGCTTGTCATAAAATTCATAGTTTGGATGGGCTTATTTTTCTTGGTCAGAATAATTGTTCTGCTTTCTCTTGCCATTAAGTTAGTATATTAACCATGAGGGAGGAAGTGGCTTTAATTTGGTCTTAGGCTCTAACCTTATTAATTTTGTGGCTCAAGTGAAATCTTTGAAAGTAAATTAATTGGAGCCCAGTTTTTAGTGTGCATGTTGATACAGTTATGTAATACTTCATTTGTTGTTATTTTAAAAAATAAGTTTAGGTTGATTGAGCATTACATTCCCAAAGTACATTCTTATATTAGAATGGCATTTCCAGCTGATTGGTATCAAATTTAATGGTAGCCCTAGTCAACATACTATCTCTAGAACCACTAGTATGAGGTATATCAGTATATATAAGGTATATCAGATATTTAAATTATTTATAATAAGATGCTAATGAGATTGACATCTTAGATTTAGTCAACTGAAATCCAACTTTATATATTACTGTCAACCTCAGCCAGAAACTCAAAATGCAGGGGTCTTCTAATTTGGAGCTAGAGTTATTAATAACTACATGAAAAATCTCATTTTGATTTGAAAGTATTTCTCCTTTAAGCCCTATGAATACTGCTATCAGTGGGAAAACCAGACATAATGGAGTAGAAGATTTTCTAAGCAAGGTCATTTCAGGGCATTTAGTTCGAATTTCCCCCCAAAGCATCACAGAAGTAAAGTTTTGGGTGCAGGAAGGTTATTTGCTATGTGATTCCAGTAAGTGTTCATGAAAGAGTGAGAGAGAAAATAAGAGCACAATATGAGAGACAGAGACAGACAGAGACAGAGGAATGAAGGAAGGAAGGATGGAAGGAAGGAAAGAAGGAAAAGAGAAAAAAAGAGAAGGAGTGCATTAACACTGTTGTAAGGAGTCCTGAACTCTTCCAGGAACTCTTAAAATTGTATAGAATGTCACCAAGAATTGTTAACCTGAAGGAGAGGAGGCGCTAAGATTTATCTCACTTCTGATCCTCAACTGCTCAAGAATCATGTTTGGAAGTGTTAACAACCCCACACCCTGTAATTTTCTAGTATGTAGGGGCAGCAACACTCCATGGTATCAGAAAAGCCCCCGAGGCAAAATGAGAAAAGATGGATGGCGCAATTTGAAGCAGGAGACATCAGCAGCACAGATTAATTTAACCCTCTCAGAATTACATATGAATTGGAAATGTGTCATGGAATAGGATGTATACACCAAAGCACTTTCATAATTATTGAGTAGATCTTTCCCTTGAATTCTTTTTCAGCCAATTCTTAGTTTCTTTATTGGGGTGCTATGACTTCTATCCCTAAATCAAAGCTAAATTCAAAAGGAGAATGGTTTTGATAGAAAAAAAAAAAAGGCTCAAATACCTTGTGTTAGGTAATTACCTGATATTAGAGGCTTCAATAGGATAAACATTATGAACATACTGGTACCTGAAAGTTATGGGTATCAATAAATCAGAGAACACATGCAGTTAACTGTGTCACTTTATCATTTCTCCTCAGAAACCTGATCCATAGTATCACTTTTACCCATGGGCAGAATACTATAGCTGAATTCCTAGCTGTATGCACATACATTTTAAGTATTATATAAATTATGTATTGCTATGTAACAAATGATTCCAAAACTCAGTGACTTCAAACAACAATTGTACTGTATCTCAAGATTTTGTGGGTTAAGAATTTGGATAGCATGGAGCTCTGGTGATTCTTCTGTACCAGTTTAAGTCACTTTGTGCTATCCAACTGGTTCACATCGTGGCTTGAGTCCAAGATGGTTTCATACTAATGTCTGGCATCTTGATGAAGATTGCTACAAGACTGCACTAAATAATGACTGCCAGTGAAAACCCTCTTTTTGGCTTCTTGAACTTGGTACTTTCACGGTTTTAGAGAGTAATCCTAGAGGCCTGGGTGGAACCTTGAAACTCTTACAACCTGACCCTGGCAGTACCAGAATGTTACTTCTGTCATAGTAATAGTCAAACATGTCACTAAGTCAGGCCAGATCCAAAGAAAGGAGTATTATACTATTTCTTAATGTAAGAAGTAGTAAAGCATCTATAGCCATCTTTATCCTACAAGAACTAGGATATTAGGTCTTGAACTTGAATCAATGGGGTTTTAAGGAGTTTTATGGGAGCTGTGAAGTTTTCATTCATTGCATTAAGTCTCTTCTCTTAAAAGGCAGGGGGAGGGGGTTTGGGAGAAGGGGGTGGGATTATGGACATTGGGGAGGGTATGTGCTTTGGTGAGTGCTGTGAAGTGTGTAAACCTGGTGATTCACAGACCTGTACCCCTGGGGATAAAAATATATGTTTATAAAAAATAAAAAGTTAAAAAAAAAAAAAAAAGGCAGGAAATTCAATCTTAGTTTACATGCCTGTCTCAGTAGGAGAGGGTGTTCACAGACTAAACAGAATTTTGAAAATAGATGGAAATTTAGTCAAGATTTACCATACTTAGAACTGTTGGAAATTTGAAATATATAGTCGAACAACACAGGTTTGAACTTTGTATGTTCACTTATACATGGATTTTTTTAATAAATACAAGCATAGCTTCTAGAAATAATATCTGTCATTGACTGTGTTATTCTTGAAGATGTCATTTTCAAGAAAGGTCTCTTTTGCTGAATAAGCAGTGGAGAATCATACTATCCCCTACAATTTCCCAGTTAATAGTCAACAAAACCAAAACTCTGTAGGAGTAAAATTTTTTTCTCAGGTTTATTGCCAGACCTGATCTCATTTGGAGCTTTTAGAGTAAGTTGTAGACTTGCTCTTCCATTTTCCCTGTGTTATATAGGAATGTGTTCAGCATATGTGTGCTTACTTGGATTACAATGAATTCCAGGAGCTGTTGTGTTTGTTGTAGCACTCCCAAAAGCACAACTTGAACAAAGATAACAGTCTCAGAGTCAGCAGTTGAGTATAAAATGACTGCATTGGTAGCCTTGAGACACTTCCACTAATTGCTACTTTTCTCTGACTATTGAACAGAAGAGCAGCAGTCCCTGCATAGGTTCCATGTGGAGGTCCAGATTTTTCCTCTCATTCTAGGGACCACCAACCAAATGGTTCAGATGGCCTAACTCTGAACTCAAGGTCAGGGTTTTATTGTTTATTTGTTTTTTAATTTTTAATGTTTTATAAACACATATTTTTATCCCCAGGGGTACAGGTCTGTGACTCGCCAGGTTTACACAATTCACAGCACTCACCAAAGCATATACCCTCCCCTATGTCCATAACCCCATCCCCCTTCTACCAATCCCCCTCCCTCCAGCAACCCTCAGTTTGTTTTGTGAGATTAAGAGTCACTTATGGTTTGTCACCCTCCCAATCCCATCTTGTTTCATTTATTCTTCTCCTACCCACTTAAGCCCCCATGTTGCATCAACACTTCCTCATATCAGGGAGATCATGTGATAGTTGTCTTTCTCCGCTTGACTTATTTTGCTAAGCATGATACGCTCTAGTTCCATCCACGTTGTCACAAATGGCAAGATTTCATTTCTTTTGATGGCTGCATAGTATTCCATTGTGTATAGATACCACAACTTCTTTATCCATTCATCTGTTGATGGAAATCTAGGATCTTTCCATAGTCTGGCTATTGTGGACATTGCCGCTATAAACATTCAGGTGCATGTGCCCCTTCAGATCACTATGTTTGTATCTTTAGGGTAAATACCCAGTAGTGCAATTGCTGGGTCATAGGGCAGTTCTATTTTCAACATTTTGAGGAACCTCCATGCTGTTTTAGAGAGTGGTTGCACCAGCTTGCATTCTCACCAACAGTGTAGGAGGGTTCCCCTTTCTCCGCATCCTCGCCAGCATCTGTCATTTCCTGACTTGTTAATTTTAGCCATTCTGACTGGTGTGAGGTGATATCTCATTGTGGTTTTGATTTGTATTTCCCTGATGCCGAGTGATATGGAGCACTTTTTCATGTGTCTGTTGGCCATCTGGCTGTCTTCTTTGCTGAAATGTCTGTTCATGTCCTCTGCCCATTTCTTGATTGGATTATTTGTTCTTTGGGTGTTGAGTTTGCTATGTTCTTTATAGATTTTGGACACTAGCCCTTTATCTGATATGTCGTTTGCAAATATCTTCTCCCATTCTGTCAGTTTTCTTTTGGTTTTGTTAACTGTTTCCTTTGCTGTGAAAAAGCTTTTGATCTTGATAAAATCCCAATAGTTCATTTTTGCCCTTGCTTCCCTTGCCTTTGGCGATGTTCCTAGGAAGATGTTGCTGCGGCTGAGGTTGAAGAGGTTGCTGCCTGTGTTCTCCTCAAGGATTTTGATGGATTCCTTTCTCACATTGAGGTCCTTCATCCATTTTGAGTCTATTTTCATGTGTGGTGTAAGGAAATGGTCCAATTTCATTTGTCTGCATGTGGCTGTCCAATTTTCCCAACACAATTTATTGAAGAGGCTGTCTTTTTTCCATTGGATATGTTTTCCTGCTTTGTCGAAGATTAGTTGACCATAGAGTTGAGGGTCTATTTCTGGGCTCTCTATTCTGTTCCATTGATCTATGTGTCTGTTTTTGTGCCAGTACCATGCTATCTTGATGATGACAGCTTTGTAATAGAGCTTGAAGTCCAGAATTGTGATGCCACCAACTTTGGCTTTCTTTTTCAATATCCCTTTGGCTTTTCGAGGTCTTTTCTGGTTCCATATAAATTTTAAAATTATTTGTTCCATTTCTTTGAAAAAGATGGATGGTACTTGATAGGAACTGCGTTAAATCTTTAGATTGCTTTAGGTAGCATAGACATTTTCATAATATTTATTCTTCCAATCCCGGAGCATGAAACATTTTTCCATTTCTTTGTGTCTTCCTCAATTTCTTTCATGAGTACTTTATAGTTTTCTGAGTATAGGTTCTGTGCCTCTTTGGTTAGGTTTATTCCTAGGTATCCTATGGTTTGGGGTGCAATTCTAAATGGGATTGACTCAATTTCTCTTTCTTCTGTCTTGTTGGTGTAGAGAAATGAAACTGATTTCTGTGCATTGATTTTATATCCTGACACTTGACTGAATTCATGTACAAGTTCTAGCAGTTTTGGAGTGGAGTCTTTTGGGTTCTCCACATATAGTATCATATCATCTGCGAAGAGTGATAATTTGACTTCTTCTTTGCCGATTTGGATGCCTTTAATTTCCTTTTGTTGTCTGATTGCTGAGGCTAGGACTTCGAGTACTATGTTGAATAGCAGTGGTGATAATGGAAATCCCTGCTGTGTTCCTGACCTTAGCGGAAAAGCTTTCGGTTTTTCTCCATTAAGAATGATATTTTCGGTGGGATTTTCATAGATGACTTTGATGATATTGAGGTATGTGCCCTCTATCCCTACACTTTGAAGAGTTTTGATCAGGAAGGGATGCTGTACTTTGTCAAATGCTTTTCCAGCATCTATTGAGAATATCATATGGTTCTTGTTCTTTTTTTTATTGATGTGTTGTATCACATTGACTGATTTGCGGATGTTGAACCAACCTTGCAGTCCTCGAATAAATCCCACTTGGTCATGGTGAATAATCCTTTTAATGTACTGTTGAATCCTATTGGCTAGTATTTTGGTGAGAGTTTTCACATCTGTGTTCATCAAGGATATTGGTCTATAGCTCTCTTTTTTGGTGGGATCCTTGCCTGGTTTTGGGATCAAGGTGATGCTGCCCTCATAAAATGAGTTTGGAAGTTTTCCTTCCATTTCTATTTTTTGGAACAGTTTCAGGAGAATAGGAATTAGTTCTTCTTTAAATTTTTGGTAGAATTCCCCCAGGAAGCCATATGGCCCTGGGCTTTTGTTTGTTTGGAGATTTTTAATGACTGTTTCAATCTCCTTACTGGTTATGGGTCTGTTCAGGCTTTCTATTTCTTCCTGGTTCAGTTGTGGTAGTTTATATGTTTCTAGGAATGCATCCATTTCTTCCAGATTGTCAAATTTGTTGGCGTAGAGTTGCTCATAGTATGTTCTTATAATAGTTTGTATTTCTTTGGTGTTAGTTGTGATCTCTCCTCTTTCATTCATGATTTTATTTATTTGGGTCCTTTCTCTTTTCTTTTTGATAAGTCTGGCCAGGGGGTTATTAATTTTATAATTCTTTCAAAGAACCAGCTCCTAGTTTTGTTGATTTGTTCTGTTGTTTTATTGATTTCTATTTCATTGATTTCTGCTCTGATCTTTATGATTTCTCTTCTGCTGGGCTTAGGGTTTCTTTCTTGTTCTTTCTCCAGCTCCTTTAGGTGTAGGGTTAGGTTGTATACCTGAGACCTTTCTTGTTTCTTGAGGAAGGCTTGTACCACTATATATTTTCCTCTCAGGACTGCCTTTGTTGTGTCCCATAGATTTTGAACCATTGTGTTTTCATTATCATTTGTTTCCATGATTTTTTTCAATTCTTCTTTAATTTCCCGGTTGACCCATTCATTTTTTAGAAGGATGCTGTTTAGTCTCCATGTATTTGGGTTCTTTCCAAACTTCCTCTTGTGGTTGAGTTCTAGCTTCAGAGCACTGTGGTCTGAAAATATGCAGGGAATGATCCCAATCTTTTGATATCAGTTGATCCCTCATTTATGGCCCAGGATGTGATCTATTCTGGAGAATGTTCCATGTACACTAGAGAAGGTGTATTCTGTTGCTTTGGGATGGAATATTCTGAATATATCTGTGATGTTCATCTGGTCCAGTGTGTCATTTAAGGCCTTTATTTCCTTGCTGATCTTTTGCTTGGATAATCTTTCCATTTCAGTGAGGGGAGTGTTAAAGTCCCCTACTATTATTGTATTATTGTTGATGTGTTTCTTTGATTTTGTTATTAATTGGTTTATATAGTTGGATGCTCCCATGTTGGGGGCATAGATATTTAAACTTGTTAGATCTTCTTGTTGGACAGACCCTTTGAGTATGATATAATGTTCTTCCTCATCTCTTATTATAGTCTTTGGCTTAAAATCTAATTGATCTGATATAAGGATTGCCACTCCTGCTTTCTTCTGATGTCCATTAGCATGGTAAATTCTTTTCCACCCCCTCACTTTAAATCTGGAGGTGTCTTCGGGCTTAAAATGAGTTTCTTGGAGGCAACATATAGATGGGTTTTGTTTTTTTTATCCATTCTGATACCCTGTGTCCTTTGACAGGGGCATTTAGCCCATTAACATTCAGGGTAACTATTGAGAGATATGAATTTAGTGCCATTGTATTGCCTGTAAGGTGACTGTTACTGTATATTGTCTCTGTTCCTTCCTGATATACCACTTGTAGGCTCTCTTTGCTCAGAGGACCCCTTTCAATATTTCCTGTAGAGCTGGTTTGGTGTTTGCAAATTCTTTCAGTTTTTGTTTGTCCTGGAAGCTTTTAATCTCTCCTTCTATTTTCAATGATAGCCTAGCTGGATATAGTATTCTTGGCTGCATGTTTTTCTCATTTAGTGCTCTGAAAATATCATGCCAGCTCTTTCTGGCCTGCCAGGTCTCTGTGGATTAGTCTGCTGCCAATCTAATATTTTTACAATTGTATGTTACAGACTTCTTTTCCCGGGCTGCTTTCAGGATTTTCTCTTTGTCACTAAGACTTGTAAATTTTACTATTAGGTGGTGGGGTGTGGGCCTATTCTTATTGATTTTGAGGGGCGTTCTCTGAACCTCCTGAATTTTGATGCTCGTTTCCTTTGCCGTATTGGAGAAATTCTCCCCAATAATTCTCTCCAGTATACCTTCTGTTCCCCTCTCTCTTTCTTCTTCTTCTGGAATCCCAATTATTCTAATGTAGTTTCATCTTATGGTGTCACTTATCTCTCAAATTCTCCCCTCGTGGTCCAATAGCTTTTTGTCCCTCTTTTGCTCAGCTTCTTTATTCTCTGTCATTTGGTCTTCTATATCACTAATTCTTTCTTCTGCCTCATTTATCCTAGCAGTGAGAGCCTCCATTTTTTATTGCACCTCATTAATAGCTTTTTTGATTTCAACTTGGTTAGATTTTAGTTCTTTTATTTCTCCAGAAAGGGCTTTTATATCTCCTGAGAGGGTTTCTCTAATATCCTCCATGCCTTTTTCAAGCCCGGCTAGAACCTTAAGAATTGTCATTCTGAACTCTAGATCTGACATATTACCAATGTCTGTATTGATTAGGTCCCTAGCCTTCAGTACTGCCTCTTGTTCTTTTTTGTGTGTGTGTGTGTGGTGAATTTTTCAGCCTTGTTATTTTGTCCAGATAAGAGTATATGAAGGAGCAAGGAAAATACTAAAAGGGTGGCAACAACCCCAGGAAAATATGCTTTAACCAAATCAGAAGAGATCCCAAATCATGAGGGGGGAGAAAGGGGATAAAAAGAGGTTCAGAAAGAAAGAAAGGAAAAAAAAAAAAAAGAAAAGAATTAAAAAAAGAAAATGAATAAAGGAATGTATAAAAAAAGAAAATATATATATTAAACTAGTTTAAAAAGTTAAAAAAGAAAATGGTAAAAGTTAAAAAAAATTTTAGCAGAAGAAGAGAAAAAAAATGAAGAAAAAACATTAAATTAATGGCAAGACTAAAAAAATCACAGGGAGAAAGCCATGAGTTCCGTGCTTTGCTTTCTCCTCCTCTGGAATTCTGCTGCTCTCCTTGGTATTGAAACTGCACTCCTTGGTAGGTGAACTTGGTCTTGGCTGGATTTCTTGTTGATCTTCTGGGGGAGGGGCCTGGTGTAGTGATTCTCAAGTGTCTTTGCCCCAGGCGGAATTGCACCACCCTTACCAGAGGCTGGGCTGAGTAATCCGTTTGGGTTTGCTTTCAGGAGCTTTTGTTCCCTGAGCACTTTCCGTAGAGTTCTGGAGGACAGGAACACAAATGGAGGCCTCCTGATCTCCAGCCCTGAGGAGCAGAGAGCCTGGGGCCCCACTCCTCAGTGTGCCCTCAGAGAATAGCATCCAGTAACTCCCGTCTGCCTGACCTCTGGCCACGCTCCAAGTTCACCGAGCCTGCGACTAGTTCAAGGTAACCCCGAGCTATGAGCTTACTGTTGGCTCTGTCTCTGTAGCTGGCTTCCCCGTTCCAATACCCGCAAGCTCTGCAACACCTTCTGTGACCCTGCGGGACCTGAGGCCATGCTGACCCTGCGTGGGCTTCGCCCCGGTTTAGCCTCTTGAGTGATGTCCCTCAGCAGAACAGACTTTTAAAATTCCTGATTTTGTGCTCCATTGCTCCGCCGCTTGCCAGGAGCCGACCCCTCCCCCTGGGTCTATCTTCCCGTATCTTTGGATTCACTTCGCTGCTAGTCCTACCTTTCAGAAGGTGGTTGTTTTTCTGTTTCTAGAATTGCTGTTCTTCTTCTCTTCGATCTGCCAATGGATTTGCAGGTGTTTTCAATCTTTAGATAAGCTATCTAGCTGATTTCCTGCTAGCTGAAGTAGTCTCAGCCTGCTACTTCTCTGCCATCTTGATTCCTCCCCTGGTTCAGGGTTTTAACTAAGAAAAAATTTGATTATAGATTCTTCTCATATTTCCATTCAGTGCTTCTGTCTTCTATTTTAAAGTCTCACCTCACCCTAGGTATCTGTCCTGTTCAGCAAAAGGTTTATTTGCTAGCTAGTGTGTAATAGATATACATATATACATATAATACATATATACACATATGTATACATACATATAATACATGTGTAATACATATATAATATGGATATGTATGTATATATGTATGCCATATGTATTCATAGTCTAAATTTCCTCTTGTCTTTAATATTCTCCACCAATTTAATTTAAAAATAATTACCCTATTCATCATTATAAAGGAAAGTTTATAAAGAGTGGGAAACCCTATAGCCTGGGATTTTGCATCGTAATCCATAACTTCATGCTTCACATCTCTAGGTCTTTCTATCATCCACACTCAATGTTTTCAATTCCTGGCCTTTTTTTTTTTTAATTGACCTATATTATTTGTTTCAAGAGTCTGTGATTCATCAGTCTTAACATCAGTCTTCCATAGTTCACAGCACTCACCACAACCCATACCCTCAATGTCCATCAGCCAGCCACCCCACCCCTCCCCGCCTCCAGGAACCCTCGGTTTGTTTCCTGAGATTAAGAGTCTTTATGTTTTGTCTCCCTCTCCAGTTTCATCTTGTTTCATTTTTCCCTCCCTTCTCCTATGATCCTCTGTCTTGTTTCTCAAATTCCTCAAATCAGGAATTGTGTTTCTCCAACTGACTTATTTCTTTTAATGTAATACTCTCTAGTTCCACCCACATCATTGCAAATGGTAAAAGTCCGGATTTTTTAATGGCTGCATAGTATTCCCTTGTATATTAATACCACCTCTTCTTTATCCCATCATCTGTTGATGGACATCTAGACTCTTTCCATAGTTCGGCTTTTGTGATCATTGTTACTATAAACGTTCAGGGACACATGCCTGTTTAGATTCCTATATTTGTATCTTTATTTTTTATCTTTAGGGTAAATATCCTGGCCTGCTCTTCCAACATGAAGACCCACTAAAAAGCTCATCTTCTGAAAGTCAGCTCTCATTCCTCAACTAAGATGATGATTTCTACCTTCTCTGAAACCCTACTATGAATCAATTACACATTCTTTATATCAAGTATTATTGGCCATTTTGTAGCACAGTTATTTTGAATTACTCTCCCCTTCTTTACCACTACATGCACTGTTGAATACTTCTCGGACAAATATTTTATTTTGAAGCTTTGTGTTGTTAGCATCCCTAATTGGTATTATATATTAAATACTTTTATTTGAAAAGTGACAAATATACTTGGCAACAAATATAAACAGAATGAAAAAAATATATAGTAAAATTTAAGCATCTCTTCAAATCACCTCCACAGAAGCAACAATATTAATAATTTATACTTCCAAGAAATTCTATTATATATACAAATGCATTTTTTTGTCTTTACATACATACCCTTTTCAAAAACATAGAGTAGACACTGCTATATTCCATGGGTTTTCTTTTCTAACAATTTACAAGGTATAGAGGTTTTATACTAGCACATATTGACCCATTTATTTTCAATGAGCATATAATATGTCATTATACAAATGTGCTATAAATTTAAACATTGCAATTCTAACCACATTTAGGTTGTTTTTAGTTTTATTAGTCATGATGCAAGAAAAAATATTTTATATATATTTATATACATATCTGAGTACATCTGTAAGAAAATTTTCTACAATGGATAGGTAAACATAGGTAAATGTTACCCAATTGCCCTACAAAGAAGGCAAATCAACTCACATTAAAGGTCCATAAGTCCTTATCCATATTTTTAAAAGAAAATTTTGTCCAAAACCATTTGGGAGGAAAGCCTAATAAAAATGAATAAGAGGTTATTTATGGTCTTTACGTTGTACTTCTATTCTAGCTATACATTTATTTTATTGGTTGATAACTAGAGCATGCCATATACTTTGACTATGAATGCAGTACATAGGTAGTATTTGACGAAGGGCTCAAGTTACTAAGAGCTGATAGCCAGCAGAAAAATGTTAACTTCAGTCTTATTAGTTTCAAGGACCTGATTTCTATTAATAACCTGAATAAACTTGAAAGATGACCCTGAAATGAAGATGAGATGACCTTGATCAATATACTGATTATGATCTTATAGGACCATAAGCAGAGAACGAAGCTAACCTGTACCCAGTCTTCTAGAAGAAGAAACAGCTTATGGTAATTTGTTACACAACAACAGAAAATTAATGCAGCTTAAGGGACAAGCAAAGGTAATATAACTTAATGGTTATAAGTATAAGCTCTAGAAGGAGGTCTAGGGTACATTCCAAGCATCCCTAATTGGTATTTATCAGGGTTTATATATTGTCTCTTATCTTCAGTGTCTTCATTTGTAAAACAAGCATACAATACTTATATTCAATGATTGTTATAGGTATCAGTGAACTAATGCAGGTGGTGTATTAAGCACAATGTCTGTCATATGATGAACGTTCAAATAATTGTAACAATGGATATTATGCAAAAAAGGGTCTCTATTTTATTTTTAATTTTGATTTTAAATATCCACAGTCCACATTAGGCCAACTCCACGTGATACGTAGACAGATCTGAGAGCAATCACACATATGCAGAAACGATTTGCTTTTAATTTAAAAGAAAACATTTTCCTTATTATATACCCTCTATTTAAAGAAACCCAATGCTGAGATCTGGTCAATACCGCTAAATGAGTCATCATAAATTACACTCCACATGTTTTGATAAAGATGGCTAGATGAGTTAGGACAGTATTCACCCCAAGGACATGAGTAGTTTCTAAGAAAATGGATGCTTCCAGTTTATCAGATAAAATAATGAACTCGAGTATGGTCCATAGGTGAGAGATTAGGAAACAGTGTCAAGGACATAGATTGTCTTGAAATTCATGCTGAGGTTAGTCTTCATCTGGGATGTGATAAGCCACTGAAGATTTTAAAGAGAAAGATGACAGAATGACCCATGTTATAGGTCAACAAACAAAAGGTCAACAAAAGCTTAGAAAGCTTTTTCTAAGGTTTTATAGTATATTTGCTTCCTGCTCCAACTCTGACACGAGCAGAAGACTGAAAAAAGTTTGCACATTGGAGTTTTCTTTTGCTATTTTTGGAAACAATTTCTCCATGTAAACAATCCCAAACTAGATAAGACGAAAAACCACATGGAAGAGAATAACTGCTATCTGAAGCCCTTCTAAACTAAGCATGCCTCAGCCAACCTCACATATTATGTGAGTATGAGCCCAGGAGAGTCCAACCCATGAACCAGGACAGAGACAGTATCTTTCATTAAGAAACTCTCCAGTGCTGGGACACCTTGGTGGCTCAAGTTGCTTAAGCAGCTGCCTTTGGCTCAGGTCATGATCCCAGCATACTGGGATCGAGTCCCTCATCAGGCTCCTTGCTCGGCAGGGAGCCTGCTTCTCCCTCTGCCTCTGCCTGCCATTCTGTCTGCCTGTGCTCTCTCTCTCTCTCTCTCTGACAAATAAAATCTTTAAAAAAAAAGAAGAAGAAACTCTCCAGTGCCTTTTGTTATACTTTCACTTATTGATACCTAAGCTTCTTTAGAATGTTTTTCTCAATCCAGATTATTTTTGGAAAGAATTTCTTGAAACATATTGAGCCATAAAATATCTTCAACTTGAGAGAAAACAACAAAGTATATTAATCTTCTGGGTAAGTTTCGCTTATCACAAATTTTGAAATTCCATAGTGTGATTAATGTTCTTATTTTTAATATACTTTGTGACAGAAATTTTATTTTCTCAAACTATCTAGTATTCATTTTCCCAAATTTGGGAGACATGATTGAGCTCTTTGAATGAGACAGCACCCATATTTCTCACTTCTCAATATTTTTTGAGACAATAGGCAAGAGGATCAGGCAGATGGTGATAAAAATATCATCCTTGAATACCACTGCTTCTATCCCAAATGAAGTAACAGGGACTGTATTTTCTCTCCTCTTTTAAATAACTAAAAAACTTGGACAATATATGAAACCACATAGTTCATTCATTGGGATGTGATTCCTGGGAGCAGGAAAATAAGATGGATCCTATAAATTCACCAATATAATTCCCTGAAGGAATTTTCAAGGTTGTAGCATAGGGAGGGTAAATACAGAAACTTGCAGTCTCATTAAGTTGAGGAAAAGGAAAAGAGAATTTAAAAAGGCTAGAAATTGCATACCAAAAAGGACATAAATGCACATAGAGCTCCAGAGATCTACATAGGATTTCTCTTGGGTTTTTTATTAAGTTCCTATCTGAACATATATAACTAAGAATCAAGGACAGGAAATAACATGGAAGGAGTAGACAACATAGTTCATGGACTTTGGAGAATTTAGCTCACCATTAGATGAAATGGGAAGATACTTTAAAATATGGGTTATCAGGTACGATCCCCTGAAGTGTATTGCCTTGATAACATAACTAAAGTAACCCTATTAAATCTGTTCTGAACCAATCATAATAAAACTTAAAAATAATTCTATAGGTATAAAATTTATTCCAACTAACTTCATTCCAACAACAACATCTAATAACCAAAAATGCAAATTTCCAATTCAGCATCCAATCTAAAGTTATCAGACATTCCATGATGTCAGAAAATATGACCTATAAGGGCACCTGGGTGGTTCAGTTGGTTAAGCAACTGCCTTCGGCTCAGGTCATGATCCTAGACTCTTGGGATTGAGTCCCCCATCAGGCTCCCTGCTCAGCAGGGAGTCTGCTTCTCCCTCTGACCCTCCCCCTTCTCATGCTCTCTCTCTCTCTCTCATTCTCTCTCTCAAATAAATACATTTTTTTTAAAAAAAAAGAAAATATGACCGATAGATTAAAAAAAAAATTAATAGGAACATTCCCAGGACAAAGACAATTACAAAACCTTTATAAATATGCTCTATGTGTTCAAGAAGGTAGAAGGAAACACAAGCATAGACACAGAAGAAACAAAAGACACAAATTAGATTTCCAGAGATTAAGAAATGTAATACCTAAAATCAAAAGTACACTGAATTGGATTAACAGATTCAAGGAATTCCTAGCATTGAATATTTATATCAGGCACAATGAAAGGTCTCAAAGATCTATACATTTATTTTAAACCAGAAAAGAGCTAATTAACCATAGCTTCAAATAAGTCTAAGAAAATAAAGAGAAGCCTAAATGAAATAGATCTACAAACAATGGTAAAAATAAATAAAAATTGGCTCTCAAAGGATCAAAACAGGAAACAGGAGAAAAACATGAAAGAGGGAATGTAATTACCACTCCTATAAATCTTAGTAAAAAGCCAAGTAAATACTATAGCAACTTGATGCCAATGAATCAAATAACTTAGAAGAAATGGACAGAGTTCTTTAAAAAAAAAAAAAAATTCCCAAACTACAAAATCTCACTATGGAAGAAATAGACAATATGAATATTTTGATGTTTAAAAAAATTTTTTTTTTTTTTTAGCTAAAAATAATCCCACATACACAAGAATCCAGTCCTAGATAATTTCACTGGTGAATTTTACCAAGCATTTGTGGAAGAAATGACACCAATTTTATACAACCTTCCAGAAACTTGAAGTAGGAACATGTTCTATCTCAATTTATGAAGCCAGTATGACTCTACTATCAAAACCATTTAAAGACATAGGAACAGGAAACTATCAACCAATATCCTTTGTAAACATATGCCATAATGTATACTAAGGTTTTAACAAAATTAATTCAATAATATGTAAAATGGACATAACATGGACAAGTGGAGTTTATGCCAAGAATGCAAGGTTGGTTTAACATTAAAAAAAAAAAATCAAGTTAATGTAGTTTACAATGTTAACAAAAATTTTTAGAAGGAACTTTATGATCATTTTAATAGATACAGAAAAAGATGCAATTTACTCATCAATATTCATGATAAACCTTTGAAAATTACTAATTGAAGGGAACTTTTTCAACATGATAGGAAAATATGATCTCATCCTCTTTATTCAATATTTTCCTGGATGTTTTAGCTAGTGCAATAATATAACTAAAGACATATGGCTGGAAAATAAAATAAAACTTTACTCATAGGTGATACGACTATCTAGAAACATCTTAAGGAATTTGCAAAAGCCAAGTAGCACCATTAAGTACTGGCAAGGTCAAACAAAGTTTAATATATAAAATATCAATTATTTTTCTACATATTAGTCCCAAACATTTGAAACTCAACATGTAAAATAATACCATTAACAACATCAGAAAATAAAATATTTAGGGATCAGTTTAGCAAAATAAATTCAATACCTATAAATTAGAAATTATAAAGCACTATGAAGAGAATGGAAATTCTTACATTAAAAAATTATAAATAAAGATAGATACTATATTTTACTATTGGAAGAGTCAATATTATGGTAATAGGTAATTTGGTAAATCCAAATTGATCTATAGATTTAATACAACCTCAATTAAAATTTGAGTTTTAGAAATTGCTAAGCTCATTTTTAAGATTTACATGGTAATATAATATGCCCAAAATAGCTAAAATAATTTTCTAGAAGAAAGTTAGAGGAGTGTCTGGATGGCTCAGTCAGTTAACCAATTGCTTTTGGCTCAGGTCATGATCCCAGGTTCCTGAGATTGACCCCATATTTTGCTCCCTGCTCAGCAGGGAGTCTTCTTCTCCCTCTCCCTCTGTAATGCATAGAATTGTTAAATCGCTATATGGTACACCTGAAACTAATATAACACTATATGCTAACTATACTATAATTAAAATTTAAAGAAAGAAGAATAACCAGTCACAAAGGGCCAACTAATCTTTCCCAATAAGGCAAATGCTTAAGCCACAGTCAGCTATTCCTTTCTTTGCTTCCCCATTTTCTCTATAAAAACTTTTCCCCTTGCTCCTATCAGTGGAACACTCCTAACCACTTTTTGTTTATCCATACTCAATTTAAATTGATGTATGTGTAAATAAACTCAAATTTTAATATGTCTCAATTTATCTTTTAACACTCATGACTACCATGAGTCAATACTTCCAAGATCATTTATCCAAAATCTATTATCCTGAGGTCAAAGGACTTGGTCTTTCTTTTATATATGACTGAAGCATGTGGCATACTGAGGAAGCTAAAGCTAGACTGATCTCTTTAGGAAGAAATCCAGCATCTTCTGTAATTTTAGATGGGGCATCTTATAGAAGAAGAATTTCCACTAAAAGACTATTTCTTATTGAGATTTGAGTATGGTTTGTTCAAAAGTTAAGAGGTAAATAAATCAACATGTAACAATGAGTAAGGAAAAAAGAGAGAACATTTAAAGTTTTTATTATACTTCCCAGCTTGCCTCATCTTTTTCTGTGTCCTTCTCCACTCCATGACATACCCATCTCTGTCTCTGACATGCACACACAGACACCCACATGGTGATTTGGACTAGTGGGCTGGATGGATCTAGCTCATTTATATACAAAACACTGCCGAATTATGAGCTTTGATCAATTTAAGATTTACTGTTAACCTTACCTAGCCAAACTGTGAGTCTTGATTTCGAGAACATATTTTTTAAAATCAATATCAAATCTTATGATTGTTTTCTATTAACTTATCAAAAACCCCAAAGGATTTCTCAGGTGATTCCAAAAATTAAGGACCCTAAACTCTCAAGATGGAAGATTATCTCAAGAACTAAGATTATTCTTTTTTTAGAAAGAATTAATCCTTAAAATTATGTAGTTTTAATTCCAATAATATTTGTAAAATATAGTTCCTGGAGTACTAATAAAATTGCCAGAGGAATATTTTTGGAAAAAATAGTTTGGACTATAAAGACAAATCCTTCAGTCCTAAAATGCTGGGTAATTTACTTCTTCACATGCAAATTTCTAAAGTTTTTATTAAATATTATGGCTGATACATACTATCCACAGACCCAAAACATCTATTTGAACTTCATATAATAAAAAATAGGATTTAACAGAAAGGGAAGAAAGAAGTGAATTCTGAGCACTTGAGTAAATAATGGAAATGCACATATATCTTATGAGTTAACCTCACAAAATGTCACAAAAGTAGGTTCATTCACCAGTGGATAAACCCAATACTTTATGCTATTTCATGTGTCTCTGCTTTGGTTAATGCTCTCCCACATGCTTAAACTGTTCTGTCCCTCTTCTCTATTAAACTTCATTAATAAGAAACGTAGGTAACATTTTTTTTTTCCTTTCACAGCAATAACTTCTGCATCTCTCCTTTCCAGTACTGCTACTTTTAGAACTTCTCATACTGGATTGTGCTAATTACTTCTTCCTCACTTGTTGTTGCTTAATTTATTCATTTAACTGAGAAATTAAAACTAATTTTGATGAAGACCCTAGTGTTTTTTAAAAACACAAACAAAAAAAAAAATAAATAACATCACTATTCCTCAACATTTTCCAAAGAACTGTGAAAGAAATGTAAGTTAAATGAAGAAGAAATTTTAAAGGCATATGTAAATTATTCCCCTAAAATCATCAAGCAGAATCAGGAAGACACCTAGTTTCTATTTGAATTAAACTCAGAGTTCATCCAAGGAAAATCAGATTCTCCGAAATAGCTCTGAATCAACAATAAGCCCAAAATAGGAACACTTTTTAAGGTAGCCTAAACATTACAGAGAACTGAAAGTACTTAACCATGTATGGAATTCATGGATGGAATTCATGGAATTCATTTTTTGGATGATTTGTTCCAATAAGCTGGCAAGAGCCCTTAGAAATTCATTTTGAAGACACTCAATGCTATGACATTTTTTATTTTGCTTTTGAAAAACATTGAAGTTGTTTTTTCCTCTTCAGAACTAAAGAAGTGTGAAGTGCAAGTTTGGAGAATTGCTGAGAACAGCCCAATAACCCTGCCAAATGAACATCTTGGGGAATATAACTTCTGTTCATTAGAGCAAGTCTTGCTGTTTAGGAAGCTGGCTCACCTGCGGGACCTGGGGGAGGGTATTAGGCAGGCAGATGTTCTTGATTCTTAAAGTGGCAAATTGAGCAGCCAATTTTAAAGGCTAAAGCATTAGCTAAAGAATGGTCTTGAAGGACAAGGAACTTGTTGACCTATTTTGGAGGGTTTTTTTTGTTTGTTTTATAGTGTTGTGGAGTTTTTTGTTTTGTTTGTTTTTTTTAATGTTCTTAAGTCACCAGACTTTTTTATGAGGTAAAAGGGAAAAATTGGTCATGTCTAGTATTTTTCTACAAATTTAAGCCAGCAAATATGGTTATACTATTATATTATATTATTGGGCTTCTTATCTTTCACATTTTCAACTTTATATCTTTTGAAACTGCTTTAAAATTTAGTAGAGGATCATTGTTAGATCACAAGGACTGGTATACTCACAAGGACTGGTATACTCAGGCATATTAAACTTTTGAGAATAGTTGTTTTTGTTTTTAAAGATTTTATTTATTTATTTGACACACACACAGAGAAAGCGCACACTCAAGCACGGGGAGAGGCAGAGGGAGGGGAGAAGCAGGCTCCCTGTAGAGCAAGGGAAGCCTGATATGGGACTTGATCCCAGGACACTAGGATCATGTCCTGAGCTGAAAGCAGTGGCTTAACCAATGGAGCCAGCCAGGCACCCAAGAATAGTTTTAATGAGAAGTTAGAAGTATTGATCCCTGTGTTTTAGGGGCAGTCTTATCTAAAGAAAGGAAAATATTTTAAGTCAGTATGTCTCAAGTTTTCATGTAATACATCCCAATAAGTAGTTGTATTGAAAATTTGGAGTCCCAGGGATATCTGGGTGGTGCAGTAGGTTAAGCATCCAATTCTGTTTTATCTCAGGTCATGATCTCAGGGTCACAAGATCAAGCAAGCCTGGAATCAGGCTCCATGTTCAACTTAGAGTCGGTTCTTCCTCTACCCCACCCTCCCATGCTCTAAAATAAATGAATCTTAAAAAAAACGAATCTTTAAAAAAAAAATTCTGGAGTCCCACCATAATGCTCATTCATTCATTCAACATTCTTTAATTGAATCTACTGCAAAACAGACGATGTTGTAAAAACTGAACATATGTCTATTGAGTGAAATGGGGAAGGGGATAGAGAGGCAAGTAACAAACAAAAGTCATTATACTGTACAACAAGAGGTGATAAATATTGGGGAATATGGGGAAATAAGGGTGGTGGGAATACCGTGAGAGAAGCTGCAATTATAAATAGGATGCCCTGGTATCATGAGAAGGTGATAGGTGAACTAAGATTCTAAGAAGCAGAAGCAGTAAGTCCTGCCAACATCTGAGAAGACATTCCAAGTGAAAAGAACCCATGTGTGAAGTTTCAAGATTGGTGTGCTCCTGGTAAGTTCAAGAAGCAGCAAAGTAGAGCACAGAGAGCAGGGAAAGGATGGTGGTAAATCATGTCAATATACAATACCATTATCAGGATTTCACATTTACTCAAACAAATGGCATGTCATTGGAGGTTTTAAAGATTGGTACAAACTAATCTGCCTCACATTTAATGGGATATTTTTAGAATAAACTATGGAGATGAGGATGGGATCAGGAAGACAAGTTGAGAGTGTATTGCATTACTCGATGCCAGAGATAATAGTGTTTGCAATCTGAGTAGGAGTAATGGAGATGGCGAATAGTTGATGATTCTAGATACGTTTTGAAGGTAGAATTAACTACTAATTAAGAGGGGTGCCTGGGTGGCTCAGTGGGTTAAGCCTCTGCCTTCAGCTCAGGTCATGATTTCAGGGTCCTAAGATCAAGCCCTGTATCGGGGTCTCCGCTCAGCGGGGAGCCTGCTTCCCCCTCTCTCTGCCTGCTTCTCTGCCTACTTGTGATCTTTCTCTGTTAAATAAATAAATAAAATCTTTTAAAAAGAAAGACTATTAATTAAGAGATGTAGCATGTGGGGGAAATAAAGGAAGACTTCTGCTTGAGCTACTGGAGGATGGTGTTGCCAGTAATTGATATGAAAAAAGTAAAAGTAAACAGTATCAGAAGTTTATAAGCTTACATTTTAAACACATTAAGTTTAAGATGTTAAGAAGTCTCCAGAGTCTCCACTGGAAATAAGTTGAAATGTTATCCAATAGAATAAAGAAGTATGGATTTCAGGGGAGAAGTCAAGCTGGTGAAATAAATTTTTAAATTATCAGCAAAAGATCAAATGCTTATGGAAATTAAATGAGTCCCCTTAAAGGGGTTGTAACTGAAGACAAAAGTTGTCTGAAAGCTGAATTCTAAGAGCCTCTAATTTTAATAAAGATTGAGAGAATGGGGACACCTGGGTGGCTCAGTGAGTTAAAAGCCTCTGCCTTTGGCTAAGGTCATGATCCCAGGGATCAAGCCTGACATCAGGCTCTCTGCTCAGCGAGGAACCCGCTTCTTCCTCTCTCTACCTACCTCTCTGCCTACTTGTGATCTCTATCAAAGAAATAAAATCTTAAAAAAAAAAATGTGTATCAGCAAGGACAAAAATGAGAACGTGGTCACATGAAACCAAGCAACAAAGATATTTCTCGATAGAAGAAATAATTGGATGTGTCACATGTTTTATTTAGTACAAAAATATAAGCTCTGAAAATTGACTCAGATTTTCTAATAGAAAACTTGCTGGTGATCGGGAAAAAACCAAAAAGACATTATTGTGCAAGTTTTTCATATGTTTATAGTCATTTCTCATGATAAGTATAAAAAGAAATGCAACAGTATTTTGGGGAATATTTTACTGCTATGCAGTTCAATTAAGCTATTAATGTATCCTCGGAGAGAATAGAAACAGAATGGACTTTGCACAATTAAAGACAGTCTTGAATCTTCATTCTTGAATTTATCAATTCACTTAAATAATCAAATTATTTAGCCACCTAGAAACTCAGCTATAACTAGGAATAAGAATAATAATACCCAACTTATGGGGATACTATAAATATTATATGTATACCATTTATAAATTTAGCAAAAGTAAAATTAATCCATATGTAACATGATACTAAGTAGCTTAACTAGAATGACAGATTGAACGCACATACTTCTCATTTCTTCATTATAGTGACAAAAAAAATAAAATGGGATAACTATGCAATAACAAGAACTAAATAATTATCAGCAGTGAAAATATTTCAGCATCATTTTTGGAAGATGCAAAAGAAGTTGAGAAGTGGACACTGATAAAGTAGTACAGAAGGAGCTTCAGCCTACGCTGTGTATAGTGCAGCCCACCATGCCAGAAGACTAAAGTGCCTCTCTCCTTAATCCTAGGAATAGTCAAATAAATGGGGTTTTTTGTTGTGTTTTTTTTTTAAGATTTTATTTATTTATTTGACAGAGAGAGCTCACAAGTAGGCAGAGAGGCAGGCAGAGAGAGAGAGAGAGAGAGGAGGAAGCAGACTCCCTGCTGAGCAGAGAGCCCGATGCGGGACTTGATCCCAGGACCCTGAGATCATGGCCTGAGCCAAAGGCAGTGGCTTAACCCACTGAGCCACCAGGCACCCCAAATAAATGTTTTTACCTCCATTACTTTGATGAGGAAACTGAAGCTTGGGCTGGCTAAGATGTATTACAATAATCCTAAAGACAATAAGGAGTAGAGCCAAGATTTGATTTATTTCCTCCCCTAATTCCACTGCTTGATAATGTCAAAAGTTCCAACAGATAGAACATATCCATGAACACAATGTGCATATCTACCTATGAGATTTTAACTCTTCCTGTATTCTGAGATACAAGTTTTGGTATCCTAAAACTCCTTAGTCTTCCAACATCCTATATATAACAACATTTCTTTTCAATCTCTGAGGTAAAATACAAACCAGATCAATCACTTACCTTTATATATATATATATGTGTGTGTGTATATATATATTTTTTTTTAAAGAGGAGTGATCTAAATATACTTAGAAAAGAACAGATGAACTAATAAATTTTGATTAGCTACTGTATAAACAAGAACAATTGAGCAATAAGTTATAAGACTGAAGAAGAACGAGTTAGCATCAGCAAGATCATTGGAAAGATTAAGAAATGACAAAGAGAAACATTGACTAGAGCATAGGTTATTTGGAGATCAAGATGCAATGCCGAGTTAAACTTGTCTTGAATATGTTGAGTGATGGTCAGTTTAGTATCCCAGAGGAAGAGAGTCTAGATGTAGAGATTGGTTGTTCTCTAAAACCAATTCCTAGATTGCATAGGATACAAATCTCTTTTGGGACACCTGATTGTCTTGGTTGAACATTCAACTATGCCTTTGGCTCAGGTCATATCAGGGTTTTGAGACTGCGCTTTGCAGCAGGCTCCACAATCAGCATGAAGTCTGCTTGACATTCTTTCCCTCACCCTCCTCCTCTGCCGCTACCCCCTTACACTCTAAAATAAATAAAATCTTTAAAAAAATATACAAACCTCTTTTGACTTCAAGATTCTAGAAATTTCTTAGTTCCTGAAACACAGTCTCCCCACGTCCAAGCAGCTATTCTTATTTAATGTTTATTATTGTAGTGACCCTAAGGATATTCAGTATTATTTGGCACTTAAAAAGGTTGTAAAATTACAAATCATAGTGAAACTAATTCAATTATTCAATTTAAATCAAAGGTGTGTACACCTTTATGTGGACATTTTTTCATGAAGAGCAAATGAAAGTGAAATCTGTTGGGCTATTGCAGTCCAAGCCTTGTGGGTAAATACAATATGTGAGAGACTAATGCAGGATTCAGAAGTTCAATGTTTGCAGGATATCCAAAAATGACCAGTTTTTGTGGCATCAGATTTATAGATTTGGATGCCAGCAAGACATTTAATTAAAATAAATAGGTTATATGTTTAATCACTTCTTATTACTTCCAATTTTTTTTGTTTATTTGCAAGATATAATTTTCTAGATCCATTCTTTACTATGGAAAAATTTTAGAAAATTAGAAAGTTGTATGTTTTAAGGGATATATTATTCATTATGCTAGTTTCTGACTGTTCTTTCTGTATATCAAGGTACCCAAACTTGATTGAAAATCAGAATCACTGGTTTAGTGGTAGTAGCAGTGATGGTGTTAGTGGTAAAAAAGATAATACCTTTTGGATAGGAGCCTGTCACAGTTCTAGATCTTTAAATACATTAAATCATGTAACTCTGGTAAATGACCCAATGAGATGGGAACTGTATTATTTTTTATATGGAGAAACTGAGACATGTTGAGAAATTTGTCCAGGTTCACAAGGCTTGTTAATGAAGAAACTGGATTTCAAATCCTGGCACTCAAGCTCCTAGTCTTTGCTTACTTGCTGCCTTCCCTCCTTCCTTCCTTGCTTTATTTAGGAGAGAGAGAGACAGAGACAGAGACAGAGAAAGATGGGAAAGGGGAGAGAGAGAGAGAGAATCTTTAGCAGGCTCCATGCCCAGCACAAAGCCAGATGTGGTGCTCCATCTCAAGACCTCAATATCATGACCTGAGCCAAAATCAAGAGTCCAGCTCCCAACCAACTGAACTGCCCAGGCACAACTCTCTGCTGTTTTAAACGAAAATATATCCCGCTTTTGGAATTGTTATAACTGTTACTGAAAACATATCTTGCACCTTCAAATGGCCTCAAGTTCACTAATTATTCATCTTTGCAACATTCTCAACTGAAAGAAACATTTGCACTGATCCACAAGTTACCACACGTATTTTCTAACCATTGGCATATCTTTATAAGATAGTCAGTCTGATGAGAAGGTAAGTCTCTGATGATGTAACTTAGTAAGACTCATGGGTATTTATTAACGTAAATCTACATATGATTGCATGAGTATTTATTAATAGGAATCTACACACGATTGTTTATTTTTTGTTATGTTAGTCACCATAAAAAATGATTGTTTAACTTGTATTTATAAAGAATTATGTTAATATTCTGGAGATTAAATTCTTTTCTTTCTAGAATAATTCTTCTATATTAATAGATAACATTTTGCTACATTCTCTTTGTTAGGATTGTGATTTTTCTAATTTTATAGTAATATTTGATTACTAATTTATTGGGCAATCTTACCAGATTCTGGTATTAAATGTGTCCTGGATTTATAAAATGATTAAAATCTTTCCATTTTTTTTCCTATAATGAAAATATGTTTTTTAAAATGAGATGAACTCCTATGATCTCCCTGATTCTAGGGTTTTCTTTTTTTCTTTCTCTTTCTCTCTTTTTTTTTTTTTTTTTTTTTTGGTTACATGGAGATCTTTAATGATTTTTATGTTCTCTAGTAAGACCATGGCATTTTTAAAATTTGGCATTTGTTCTAGGCCAACATTATGGTAATTCACATTTTTACAAGAAAATCAGTTATGTCTTTTAGTGTTTTGAATTTGTTGACATGCAATTATAAGTAGTATTAACTTGATCTTTTAATGTCTCCCAAATTTTGCATGCATGTCATTTTATTCTTACAACATTGAAAAAAATGAGTAACATTTATGCATTCTTATCAGATTTAAAAATAATTTAACAAAATTCAGCCTGTTTGTTATTCTAAAAAATATATCTAAAATAAAATCTTCCATTACCTACCCATAAGTATAGCTTAGATAATGACATACTTAAAAGAAACTAAAAGAAATTACTCTAAAAATCTAAAGTTAATTTCTATTGAAATCAAGAGCTAAATAAACATGCTATAACATCATTGTTATTCAACGTTATACTGGAATGTGCAGTGACAACACTAAGGTAAAAATATCTCTCACATATCAGAAATAAATAGCTTTGGATTGACCATATCAGAGTGTATGTAGAAAATTCAGTAGAGGGGAACCTAGGTGGGTCAGTCAATTAAGCATCTGCTTTTGGCTCAGTTCATGATCTCAGAGTTGGGATCTAGGCCTGTATCAGGTTCCCTGTTCAGCGGGAGCCTGTTTCTCCCTCTGCCCCTCCCCCTGCTCAGACTTTCTCTCTCAAATAAATAAAATCTCTAAAACCAAAAAAGAAAATTCAATAAAATTTGTCAAACACATTTTTAATAATTTATATTTACTAATGGAATGAACATTTTACAAGGGAAATTGTAAAATTTTGATTTAGAAAATGAACTGTTGAATTTGACAAGGAAGACCTAAAATTTACATCAAATAGGCAAAAAATTTATTTCAAAGAACCAAGAATGTAAGAAAAAAGTTAAACGTAAAGAGAACATTCTTGAGTTCTAAAACCTAATGTCCACCTTGTAAAAGCCAATTCTAATATCATAAAATTATAAATATCAGGGCTCCCAAACCTGACATTATTTTAATGTAATTCCAAATTGATCTACAACCAAATGGGTTATTTTTATTGTTGTAAGATAATTTACATATAAAAAATGTCCAAAAGGAGCCCAGAAATGTTTTTTTTAAAAAGATTATGTGTAAACTTGCATATCTGGCATATTAAACAAACTATAAAGCAACAGAAATCAAATTGATACGGTAATAGGCTGGAAATGGAAGGGAAAATTTAGAAAAAGATTCCTAAAATAGATTATAATTTATTTAAGAGAATGATTTAGGTTAAGGGTATTTTACTTTACTTTATTCATTAGGAAAGGGAAAAGTAATTAAACCGTTATGACAACAGGCTAATGTGTATGGAAGAAAAGAGTTGCACCCTGTATCAGGGTGTTTTGGACCCAAGCAACAGAAAACAATTCACATGTATGTGCTGGCCCAGCTCACATACTAATAAGTCTACGAGTCAGTAGCATAGACTGAGATAGATGCTATAGGATGTCATAAGAGTCTCCTGCTAGCTTTCTGTTCTTCCAGGTTCTCTGAGGAACTTTAAACAATTATCCCTGTGATCGCAAAATGGCTACTACCATTCTAGTCATCCACACAAGAAAAGGAAAAAGGGCTTTCCCTTAGCTAGCTTTTGCTAGTTTTGTAAAACCAAGTTGTGTCTTCTTAAGATAGATCTGTGGGGTTTTGGTCAGAATTTGATTCTTCTGGCTTCAAGGAAGGCTGCTGAAAGTGAGCTTTCCAGTAACCATTATAAAATTAGGCCTTGAAGAAAGCAATTGAGGTGGAAAGTTGAATAAGAATTTTCAGACTCTGAAGGTATCACTAACTTGTCTTAAGCACAAAACTATATATCAGAAATATTGAATATTTAAATGTAAAGTAAAAAAACCCATAGGAAAAAAAATTTTTAATGTTTCAGGTTTCCAGCTTTATTTGTGAATTTTGAAATTCCCATTTACAAATTATGGAGATACAGATTAACAAAAAAACACCTCCATATTTCTGTATTATAGAAAATCTAACAAGAATACATGAACTGGGGTGCCTGGGTGGCTCAGTCTTTGAGTGTCTGCCTTCGGCTCAGGTCATGATCCCAGGGTCCTGGGAGAGAGCCCCACATCAGGCTCCCTGCCCAGCGGGGAAGCCTGTCTCTTCTTCTTCCACTCCCCCTGTGTGCGTTCCCCCTCTTGCTATCTCTTTCTGTCAAATAAATAAAATCTTAAAAAAAAAAAAATACAAGAACTGTGAGTGAAAGGTACATCCTAAACCAAATTCTAAAGCTAAAGGCTAACAAAGAAACTAGAATCTTATCAGACTTTATACTAAAAATATTTTATTTGATAAAAATAGCAAGTCGATAAAATTATACTTGAAAAAAATTATTCTTGAAAAAGTCTGATATCCAAAATATATACCCCAAAGCACCCTTATATGTTGACAAGAAAATGAAGGAACCAAGAAATAAGAAACATATGTTCAAGTGTTAAAAAAAAAAAATGAAGTCTTTCCTTCACCAGATGTAGCCTCCAATTTTGTCTTATTTCATCCCTTAATAAAGCTGTCTTAAAAGTGTCCATGCTGTTTATACTTGTTCACCCTTAACTATGAATTCCACTTGTCCAATGTAGTTTCCAGCCCAGGACACAACTTAAACCACTCTTCCAATGATAGTCAATGCACAACCTCCTCAAGGCTCAATCCAATGAACATAGCTTATTTTCTTCACCTTATTGAATGCCCTTCTTCCCAACATTCTCATCTCATCTTTTAAAGTTTGAGTTATAGACCTACAGAAAGTTGCAAAGGACATAAAGTCCCTTTATACAATATCTAAAGTTTCCCTGAAAGACCTCATTTGTGGCATAATTGTACAATATCAAAATCAGGAAACTGACATTGGAATACTACTATTAACTAAACCACAGACTTTATTAAGATTTTAAATGCTTCATTTGTGTGTGTGTGTAGTTTTATGCAATTTTTTCTCATACACATGTCTCACATAACTACCACCAAAACCAAGACACAGAATTGTCCCATCACCACACAGGAACTCCTTTGCGCTACCTTTTCATATCCACCCACATGCTCCTGACATTATTTTGTTTCTATTATGACAACAATTTCCTGATTTTATCTTTTTATTACCTTGATCATGATTTTATTATATGCCTGAGAGAAAGAGAGGGGGAGAGAGAGAGAGCACACAAGCAGGGGAGTAGCAGGGAGAGGGAGAAGCAGACCCCCTAACAAGCAAGGCACCAGATATACAGGACTCGATCCTAGGACCCTGGGATCATGACCTGAGCCAAAGTCACTTAACTGACTGAGCCACCAAGGCATCCCTCATCGTTAATTATTTATGTTCTTTAGCTTTGTCATAGACTCTCTTCTCTTGGAACTCCCTATCAGTACTTCTTAGGGAGGGATTGACTCCTTTCATGCTCAGTCTTCTGTATCAACATCTCTTCTCCATCAAGGGATTTACAGATGGTATTCTACCTGAAACACTCCTACAACCTACCCCCAGTCCCAATCCACATCCTCCTCCCTGACCACTCTTACTATATTATCTCTCAGGAGGTTTTCTCACCTTCTTCCCCAAGTATTATGTTATGTCCCCTTTTTATGCCTTGCCATTACACCTTGCACTTGTTATATTAAGAATTATGATATGCTTTTTTAATTACTGTATGACTTCCCTGGTAAAAAGATTTGTTGGAGGCCATGGCACGGTTGGAGTTGAGGACCAAACCAGGCCCTGACTTGTGTCTCCTTCAAAGTCCGGACACCTTGACAAGGTTAAGGACGAGAAAGTTGAGTGCACTGAGAAAGGGTCTGTGCTATGTGTCCTGCGCTCGCCTACGTGACTTCCCACACACTCTCCCTGCAGTAGGGAACAGTGTGGCCAGACTCCTGAGTTCTTAGTTAATCCTTGTTGTTCTGTACCTCCCATGATCCACTCCCTGGTCGATTGTCTTGCTAATGGCTTTAGCCTAAACTACCTGGCGTCAGGAGGTTTGCTTGTAGTTCATGTAAACTTGTTATAGGAACTTGCGGTCATCTGACTAGATACTGATGTAATGCTCCTCCTATTCTGGTCTGCCTTATAAATGCTTGTAAGAAGTGGAGTAAATTTGGCACTGTTGGACATCATCTTCAGTGTCCCTCCTGCCCCCATCTCTTTGTGTCTTAACTTTTTTTCATCATCCTCTTAGCCCCCCTGGTCAATTCATCATGCTGGCCGCAACAAAGATATAACTCAAAGATGGGAACATTTCAATTTTATTTTCTGTTGCTCTTCCAACATCTAGCCCTACTTGGCCCATATGAGTCACTCAGTAATATCTGTTGAATGAAGTCCTATAACTTAATGAACTGAAACTGAATTGACTTGATTGTTGGTGTTGGCTTCATGACCTCTGGTCTAATGCCTCAGATCTTGACTTCTAGCATAGCAGAGACATTTAACATAGCAGAGGCAGATGGAAAAAAATAACAAGTCATCATGTGATAAGGAGTATTTGTGTAGTGGGAAAACATAACCAGTGAATTACTGGGTAATTCCTGATGGTTCAAGTTTCCATTGAGAGAATGAAAATTTCCCCCAAGCAATCCTTTCTGTATTTTGCTAATTTCAGTTAAGGAAGAAATTTCTATCAAAGTGAAGGAAACTAGGGTAGATTCTACTATAACCAAGCAGGAAAAAAAGAAAGGAAGGAAGGAAGAAAGAAAATGGTTAACATCTGTTCTTTGGAGACTCATCTCAAACTTGAAGCCAAACTCAATTTGCAGCTAAACTCACCAATATCCAAAGGAGGATTTACAGCTTAGATGCTATTGTCAAAGTTTGACAAGAAGGAATTTACATGCAGAGTCATTAAGCTTATCAAAGCTTTTCAAATTCTCAAACGTATTTTCAGTTGTTTTTCCCAAAGCCTAATAAATCATTCCATTATTGCCATTTTTCTTCCTATTTACATATCCCATTTCCCAAATACCCAAACAAAATACATGTTTATTATCCAAATTCCACTTCTTCCTATAGGCTGAAAGATGCAGTTGCCTCTTTATTATTCCTGCCCATTTGTGGTCTTCCTCTACTCTGTTCATGTGTGTGCACATGTACACATGTGCACATTTCTCTTATATTCCTGTCCTGCCAATCATTAGAGATTTTATTTCCAATATTAGATAAGAGACCCATACAAATATAAGAAAGGACATAAAATATTGTGTTTAGGGTAACATTTTTATATGCTTCAATTCCATTCTTAAATACTTTATAACACTTAAAATAATCTCCAGTTGAATAAAAAGTTGTTTTGATATTTTGGTTTTCATTGTCTTAACTATTTTAGAATTATTGGTCTTTAAAAAAAGTTAAGTGTATGACTTATTTTTAGCCAGCCTGTCTAAACAAATAATTTCTTCTACAAAATTATAGTTATTGGAAGCTTATCAAAATATTACTTAGGGCCTGATAATAGAAAATAAAAGGAGTGGAGTCTTCAGTAACAAAGAAATTGACAAACTTTTCTGGAAGATGGTAGAGTAGTAGGATCCTGAGTTCCTCTGGTCCCACAGGATACCATATCAACAAACACATCTATGCAACTAACTCTGAAAATAATCTGAGGTCTAGAAGAACAAAATTTTCACAGCTAGTTGTGGATAAAAGGCCATATCTGAAGGGGTAGGAGAGGTGGGGACATAGGAATCAAATTCCAGAGTGACTAAACACAAACAGGACAGACATGACAAACACAAATGAGAGGACCAAAACCTGGGCACTCCCAGCCCTGCAGACACACACTGGGAAGATGAGTCCCCATAATGTCTGTCTTTGAAATTGGTGCAGCTTAACTCAGAGAGACAGAATTATAGAAAACTAAATCCCCACCCTTAAAGAGCCAACGCACTAAAAATCTTGGCCCAAGACACAGCAGAGAAACAACAGTTTGATAAGTATCTGGGTGAAGGAGATTTATTGACTAATCTTTAAACCATGTGTTGGAGGGGCCGGGATCTTCCGAAAGTTCTTCAAGAACAAAAGTACTGGTGGGTGATATTTTTCTTGCCATCCCCCAAGCCCAGATGCATGCAGGAGCCAATTCTAACACTTTCAAGGTATGTTACTAGAACTCTATGCCCCATTTCAGCATTTCCCTGCAGACCCACTTTCACCCAACCTCCATGACTTGGCAGAAATCCCTCCAAAGTGGCCCTAATACACCCAGCAGCAGTGTGGAACAGAACGAACACCACTCTAAAGTGATTCCTGCCCTGGGGAAGAAAGGAGGTCACTCTACATTCTAGTATGTCTGTAGTTGCTTCAACCAGGCCTCTTAGCTGACTAGACAGGGAATAGGCCCTGTTCGTCAGTATACTGTAGCCATGACAGAACTTAACCACAGACAGATAGGCTGAGTGTTCGTCAAAGCTACCAGGGAGGCCATGAAAACTGCAGCATACCTTTCAGTAGTAAGCACGTGTGAACAGGGGTGGGGAGGTGTGCTGACAGCAAACAGGCCTTTCAAACTCTGCCCAATGCACCAACGGCAGGCAAAACAATCACTGCAACCAGCTGGTAAGGGCAGCCTTAACCACCAGTGTGCCCACAGTAAACATGGCTCAGCCACAATAGGAAGTTACAGCCAGCCCACAAAGAGAACATTCTTGGATCATGTGGTTCTGGTGGTGGAGGCAAGGACTGTACTACAGGACACTACAGTACCTCTTCCATATAAGGTCACTACTTCCAAGAGCAGGAGGCATAACTTACCTAATATATAAGGAGCAATAAACAAAATGAAAGAGAAAGATATGCTCAAAACAAAAGAAAATCACAGCAATAAAACTAAGTGAAATGAAGATTAGCAATATGACTGGTAAATTTTCAACAGAAAATTTGTAGACTGGGAGAAATGGCATGATATATTCAGTATGCTGAAAGAAAAAACCTACAGCCAATAGTACTCTAGCTGCCAAGATTATCCTTCATTTAGAATTAAAGGAGAGAGTGGGGTACCTACGTGACTCAGTCAGTTAAGCATCTACCTTTGGCTCAGGTCAATATTCCAAGGTCCTGGGATTGAGCCGCATGTCAAACTGCCTGCTCAGATAGAAGTCTGCTTCTCTCTCTCCCTCTAACATTCCCCCTTGTCATGCTTGCTCTCTCTCAAATAAATGCATTTTTTTTAATTACATAAAGGAGAGATAGTATGCCAGACAAAAGTTAAAGATATTCATCATTATTAAACCAGGCTTACAAAAAATGTTAAAGGGAATTCTTTAAGTGGGGGTGAGGGGTTTGGGGGAAGAAGGTCATACCTAGAAGTTACAAAGTTATGAAAAGAAAAAAATCACAGATAAAAACAAACATTTAATAAAAAATAATCACATATAAGCTAGGATATAGGTTAAAACACAAAGTAGAAAAATCTACAAAATTAGTCAATGGTCACAAAATAAAGACAAAATATAACATACAGAAAACATGGCAGGGGAATAAGGATTTACTGCTTTTAGAATGTGTTCAAAGTTAAGCAACGATTAACTTCATATAGACTGCTAAACACATAGGGTGTTAGGAAATCAACTATGGCAACTGCAAATCAAAAACTTATAATGGATACACAAAAAATAGAGAAAGCAATCCAAGCATAACACTAAAGAATTTATTTAAACTGGAAGGGAAGAGAGCAAAAGAAAAAATTACGAAGACAACCAGAAAACAATTTTTAAAATGTCAATCATTACATAAGATCATAAGAAAAAAGACTGGAAGAAAACACAAATACATGGAGACTAAACAAAATGCTACCAAACAGCAAGTGAGTCAATGAAGAATTAAGAAATAGAGTACCAAGGGGCGCCTGGGTGGCTCAGTGGGTTAAAGCCTCTGCCTACAGCTCAGGCCATGATCCCAGGGTCCTGGGATCGAGCCCCGCATCGGGCTCTCTGCTCAGTGGGGAGCCTGCTTCCACCTCTCTGTCTGCCTCTCTGCCTCCTTGTGATTTCTGTCAAATAAATAAATCTTTAAAAATAAAAAAAGGAAGAAAAAAAGAAATAGAGTACCTAGAGATAAAACAAGAAAATGAAAACACCAATGGTCCAAAATATTTGGGATATAGCAAAAGCAGTTCTGAGGAAAATTTACAGTGATACAGGCCGACCCTCCCCTCAAACAAGAAAAATCCTGGGTAAACAAGGTAAACTTACACCTAAAAGAATGAGATAAATGAGACTAGTAGGAAGGAAATACACATAAGAAATATATGAAAGAGTCTAAAAAAACATAGAAATGAAATCAAGAGTTCAGGTTTTGAAAACATAAAATTGATAAACCTTAAGCCAGTCTCATCAAGAAAAAAAAGAACTCAAAATCTGAAACAAAAGAAAACAAATGACAGAAATACAAAGGAACATTAGAGAATACTACAAGAAGTTATATGCCAACAAATTGGGCAACCTAGAAGAAATGGATAAATTCTTAGTCTCAAAACTGAACCAGGAAGAAATAGAAAGCCTGAACAGACCCATAACCAGTAAGGAGAGATTGAAACAGTCCTTAAATATTGCCAAACAAACAAAAGCCCAGGGCCAGACAGCTTCCCAGGGGAATTCACCAAACATTTAAAGAAGAATTAATTCCTATTCTCCTGAAACTGTTCCAAAAAATAGAAATGGAAGGAAAACTTCCAAACTCATTTTATGAGGCCAGCATCACCTTGATCCCAAAACCAGGCAAGGATCCCACCAAAAAAGAGAGCTATAGACCAATATCCTTGATGAACACAGATGTGAAAACTCTCACCAAAATACTAGCCAATAGGATTCAACAGTACATTAAAAGGATTATTCACCATGACCAAGTGGGATTTATTCGAGGACTGCAAGGTTGGTTCAACATCCGCAAATCAGTCAATGTGATACAACACATCAATAAAAAAAAGAACAAGAACCATATGATATTCTCAATAGATGCTGGAAAAGCATTTGACAAAGTACAGCATCCCTTCCTGATCAAAACTCTTCAAAGTGTAGGGATAGAGGGCACATACCTCAATATCATCAAAGCCATCTATGAAAAACCCACCGCAAATATCATTCTCAATGGAGAAAAACTGAAAGCTTTTCCACTAAGGTCAGGAACACGGCAGGGATGTCCATTATCACCACTGCTATTCAACATAGTACTAGAGGTCCTAGCCTCAGCAATCAGACAACAAAAGGAAATTAAAGGCATCCAAATTGGCAAAGAAGAAGTCAAATTATCACTCTTCGCAGATGATATGATACTATATGTGGAAAACCCAAAAGACTCCACTCCAAAACTGCTAGAACTTATACAGGAATTCAGTAAAGTGTCAGGATATAAAATCAATGCACAGAAATCAGTTGCATTTCTCTACACCAACAGCAAGACAGAAGAAAGAGATATTAAGGAGTCAATCCCATTTACAATTGCATCCAAAACCATAAGATACCTAGGAATAAACCTAACCAAAGAGACACAGAATCTATACTCAGAAAACTATAAAGTACTCATGAAAGAAATTGAGGAAGACACAAAGAAATGGAAAAATGTTCCATGCTCCTGGATTGGAAGAATAAATATAGTGAAAATGTCTATGCTACCTAAAGCAATCTACACATTTAATGCAATTCCTATCAAAGTACCATCCATCTTTTTCAAAGAAATGGAACAAATAATGCTAAAATTTATATGGAACCAGAAAAGACCTCGAATAGCCAAAGGGATATTGAAAAAAAAAGCCAACGTTGGTGGCATCACAATTCCGGACTTCAAGCTCTATTACAAAGCTGTCATCATCAAGACAGCATGGTACTGGCACAAAAACAGACACATAGATCAATGGAATAGAATAGAGAGCCCAGAAATAGACCCTCAAATCTATGGTCAACTCATCTTCGACAAAGCAGGAAAGAATGTCCAATGGAAAAAAGACAGCCTCTTCAATAAATGGTGCTGGGAAAATTGGACAGCCACATGCAGAAAAATGAAATTGGACCATTTCCTTACACCACACACAAAAATAGACTCAAAATGGATGAAGGACCTCAATGTGCGAAAGGAATCCATCAAAATCCTTGAGGAGAACACAGGCAGCAACCTCTTCGACCTCTGCCGCAGCAACATCTTCCTAGGAACAACGCAAAAGGCAAGGGAAGCAAGGGAAAAAATGAACTATTGGGATTTCATCAAGATCAAAAGCTTTTGCACAGCAAAGGAAACAGTTAAAAAAATCAAAAGACAACTGACAGAATGGGAGAAGATATTTGCAAACGACATATCAGATAAAGGACTAGTGTCCAGAATCTATAAAGAACTTAGCAAACTCAACACCCAAAGAACAAATAATCCAATCAAGAAATGGGCAGAGGACATGAACAGACATTTCTGCAAAGAAGACATCCAGATGGCCAACAGACACATGAAAAAGTGCTCCATATCACTCGGCATCAGGGAAATACAAATCAAAACCACAATGAGATATCACCTCACACCAGTCAGAATGGCTAAAATCAACAAGTCAGGAAATGACAGATGCTGGCGAGGATGCGGAGAAAGGGGAACCCTCCCACACTGTTGGTGGGAATGCAAGCTGGTGCAGCCACTCTGGAAAACAGCATGGAGGTTCCTCAGAATGTTGAAAATAGAACTGCCCTATGACCCAGCAATTGCACTATTGGGTATTTACCCTAAAGATACAAATGTAGTGATCCAAAGGGGCACGTGCACCCGAATGTTTATAGCCGCAATGTCCACAATAGCCAAACTATGGAAAGAACCTAGATGTCCATCAACAGATGAATGGATCAAGAAGATGTGGTATATATACACAATGGAATACTATGCAGCCATCAAAGGAAATGAAATCTTACCATTTGCGACAACATGGATGGAACTAGAGCATATCATGCTTAGCGAAATAAGTCAAGCAGAGAAAGACAACTATCATATGATCTCCCTGATATGAGGAAGTGGTGATGCAACATGGGAGCTTAAGTGAGTAGGAGAAGAATAAATGAAGCAAGATGGGATTGGGAGGGAGACAAACCATAAGTGACTCTTAATCTCACAAAACAAACTGAGGGTTGCTGGGGGGAGGGGGGTTGGGAGAAGGGGGGGTTATGGACATGGGGGAGGGTATGTGCTTTGGTGAGTGCTGTGAAGTGTGTAAACCTGGTGATTCACAGACCTGTACCCCTGGGGATAAAAATATATGTTTATAAAAAAATTAAAAAAAAAATTCTTAGTCTCAAAAACTGAATCAGAAAAAAAAAAAAAAGATAAGGAAAAAAAACAGCACATGAAATCTGAACAGACCAACTACTAGAAACAAAATTGAACTGGTAATTTAAAAACCTACTAACAAGGAAGTCCAAGAACAATGGATTCACCGGTGAATTCTACCAAACATTTAAAGAAGAGTTAATTTCTATTCTACTGAAACTATTCAAAAGAGGAAGAAAACTTTCCAAATACATTCCATGGAGAACAGCATTATACTGATTCCAAACAGAGACATCAACACAAAAAAAGACTACAGTCCAAAATCTCTGATGAACATAGATGCAAAAATATCCTTCACAAAGTATTAGCATGCTATGTTCAACAATATATTAAAAGGAACATTCGCCACAATTGAGTGGGATTAATTCCAAGATACAAGCGCTGTTCAGTATTTATAAAACAACATGATATATCACATTAAGAAGAGGAGGAATAGGGCACCTAAGAGACTCAGTCAGGGTTGTGAAAGTGAGCCCCTTGGGGCTCCATGTTCATTGCAGAGTCTGCTTGAGATTCTTTTCCTCTCCTCCCCCCACCCCATTCCCTCTACTCTTTCCCGTACATGCACTCTCTCTAAAATAAATAAAATACTTTTTTAGGATTTTATTTATTTCTTTGTCAGAGAGAGAGAGCGAGTGCAAGCGCACAAGATCTCACAAGCTAGAGAAGCAGCAGGCAAAGGGAAAGGGAGAAGCAGGCTCCTTACAAGCAAGGAGCCCTACAGAACTCGATCCCAAGACCCTGGGATCATGACCTGAGCTGAAGGCTGACACAACCGAAGGCTGACACAACCAACTGAGCCACCAAGGTGTCCCTAAACTTAATAAAATCTTAAAAAATAAAAGGAGGAATAAAAACCATGTGATCATCTCAGCAGCTGTGGAAAAGCATTTGACAAAATACAACATTCCTTCATTATAAAGACTTTCAACAAAGTGGGTTTAGAGAGAACATTCTTCAATATAATAAAGGTTATAGGTGAAAAAACCTACAGCTAACATCATATTCAATGTGAAAAACTGGAAAAAGCAACAACAAAAACAAGGACAAAAAACTCAAAGCTTTTCCTCTGAGAAAAGGAACAAGACAGGATATGACCCTCACCACTTTTATAGAACATAGTTCTGGTAATCCTAACTGAAAAAACAACAATAACAACAACAACAACAACAAAAACAAAACAACAACAAAAAAAAAACCCTTAAAGTTATACAAATTGGTAAGTGAAAATTAAATCTGTCACTATTTGCAGATGACATGATTTTATATACAGAAAACTCTAAGACTCTACCCCCCCAAAAAAACCTCAAAAAGTATTAGAATTAATTTAAGAAAGTTGCAGGATACAGAATTAATGTACAGAAATCAGTTTTATGTCTATATACAATAGCAAAGTAGTGGAAAGTTAAGAAAACAATCCCATTTATAATCACACCAAAGTAATATCTAGAAATAAACCTAATGAAGGAAGTGAAAGACCTATACTCTGAAAGCTGTGAGATCCTGAGAAGAGAAACTAAGGAGGACACAAATGGAAGGATATATTATGTTTACGGATTGGAAGAATATTGCTAAGTCTATACTACCCAAAGCAATCTATAGATTAAAAGCAACTATCAAAATCCCAGTAGCATTTTTCAAAGAATTTGAAAAAGTAATTCTAAAATTTGTGTAGAACCACAGAAGACCTCAAAGAACAAAAACAATCTTAAAGAAGAACAAAACTGACATTATCACAATACCAGATTTCAAGATATACTACAAAGCTGTAGTAACCAAAACAGTGTGGTAGTGGCACAAAAATAGACTAATTAATGAAACAGGATAGAAAGCACAGAAAGAAATACATGCTTACATGATTCATCTGTGATGAACAAAGCAAGAATATACAATGGGAAAAAAACAGACTTTTCAATGAATGGTGTGGGGAAACCTAGACAGCTACAGATTAAAAAAATGAAATAGGAGCACTTTCATATACCATACACAAAAACAAACTGAAAGTGGATTAAAGACCTAACTAAGTCCTGAAACCATAAAACTCCTCAAAGAAAACAGGTAATAATCTCTTTGGGCATCAGCCTTAACGACATGTTTTTGGATATGTCTCCTCATCAGCCTTAACGACATGTTTTTGGATATGTCTCCTCAGGCATATGTCTCCTCAGGCACAAAAGGGAAACAAAAGCAAAAATAACTGATTGGGAGAAGATATTTGCAAATGATATATCTGATAAAGGGTTAATATCCTAAATACATAAAGAACTTCTACAGCTTAACCCCAGAAAAAAAATCCAATTAAAAAATAGGCAGAGGATGTAAATAGACATTTTTCTAAAGAAGATATACAGACGGCCACCAGATACACAGAAAGATGCTGATCACTAATCAAAGAAATGTGAAACAAAGCCACAATGACATGTCATCTTGCACATGTTAGAATGGCTAGTAACAAAAACGAGAAATAGAGTGTTGCAAGGATGTGGAGAAACAGGAACCATTGTGCACCATTGGGTGAAATGTTATTTGGTGTAGTCACTGGAAAACATAAGGAGGTTTTAAGAAAAACATAAGGAGGTTTTTTAAAAAATCAAAAATAGAAATACCATACAACACAACAATTTCACAGCTGGATATTTACCGAAATAGAATAAAAACACTAATTTAAGAAGATACAAGGATATTTACTTTTATTGTATGATTATTTACAATAGCCAAGGTATGGAAGCAACCCAAATGTTCCTCAACAGATTAATAAAGATGTATTTATGTATGCAATAGAACATAAGTCATGAAAATGGAGCACTTTTTGACAATATGAATGCTAAGTGAAGAAAGTCAGAGAAAGATTTACCATATACTGTATGTGTGGAATTTAAAAAACAAAACAAAAATCAAACACTCAAATACAGAGAACTGGTGGTCACTAGAAGGAAGAAGGGTAGAATAATGACTGAAAGAGGTAAAGGTATTAAGAAGTACAAGCTTCCAGTTCTACAATAAGTCACAGAGATGGAAGGTACAGGATAGGAAATATATTCAATAGTACTGTAATTGCTTCATATGAGCAACTACACTTATGGTGAGCACTGAGTAATTTATAGAATTGTCAAATATGTTGTACACCTGAAACTAATATGACATTGTATGTCAGCTATACTTCAGAGAAACGGACACTACTGGCCTTTAATACTTAAATCATTAAGCAGGTTAACTCTAGGCCTCTTAAGTACCTGGGAAATACTGCTTCTTAGAAAACAGAGTATCAGGGAAGATGTTACAATGATAACTTTTGAATAATTTTACAGAGCTAATGACATAAGATATTAAGCTGATTTTAAAGTGGTTTTTTTTTTTCCCCCAAAACTGTTTTCAAAATGTGAGCATATTTGGGTCACCTGGATGGCTCAATTGGTTAAGCATCAGACTCAATTTCAGCTATGGTCTTGATCTCAGGGTTGTGAGACCAAGCCCTATGTCAAGCTATGTCCTGGGAATGGACCCTGCTTAAGATTCTCTCTCCCTCTTCCCCTTCCCCTCTTCCTAGAAAAAAAAAAAAAAAAAAAAAAAACTTTTTCCTCAAAAATTTTGTGAATTAAATTTACAGTAAGGGGTTTCTGGTAACTAAAGTGTGTAAGATCCATATTATAGTTGGAGATTCTATTTTATGTGAACTAGATGAAAAGAAATGGAAGAGTAGAGGTTTTATATGTTTTTATCATGTGGATCTTTATAACAAACTCAAATTCTTATAGGGATAATAAAAACTGAAACATGAAATATGCTGCTAAAGGAAATGATTCCCCGTGGTTTATACTGTTTGGAAGCAAATTTTTTCCCCTCTGCAGATTCATATTTTTAATATCCAAATGATCTTGCCTTCCATGAGACTTTATCTGTTATTTGTTGCCAATTGTCATAAAAAAATAAGTCATGTTAAAAGAAGTCAATGATTAGTTTTATTGCTAAAACAGAAATTACTTTTCTTTGCCTTCCAAGTTTCTGCATGTCAAATGCACAATTTGCTTTGAGTTTAATGACACTTCTTCTAAAGTTGCATTTTTTATAAACTCCCAGATAAAGCAGAGGATAATAAAGATTGCACATGACCTCAAGTATTTTTTTAGTCAAGCATATTAAATACTTGGAAGGTACAATGGACATACTAATTATTTGTATCATGGAATTTTATATCTTTTAGAATGTATAAGGTTTAGAATTCTGATTAATATAACTGTCAATGGTTCTATTGGGTAGACTTTTCTTTCTGAGTTCAATGATTTAAGAATTATCATTTGGATTTGTATTGCTATAACCCCTACAAATACTTTTTGTATACACAGCATAATATACTCTTTGGACCTCTTTGTCACTCTAAAACTTCTGACTGTCCTATAGAAACTAATACACAGTAGGCAACAACTGTATAGCAATTAACAAAACACAGTGTGAACACAAATGTAACTTTCATTTGGTCTTCACAATTCATGGTACTAAAGCAGTAACTGTTCCGAATTCATTCCTTACCATGTTATACATGGAGCAAAATAGAATGAGAGTATAAAGGTCTACCTTAATTTTAGAGTTGAGAATAAAACTATCTAAATTAATTATCTAAAAATCTTATGAGTATTTGGCCAAATCAATCTCTTTACATTTGAATTTTCTCATCTGTAAATTGAGAGGTTGAGTTAGATAAGTGGTTCTCATCACTGGCTATACATTAAAATCATGTGAGAAGCTTTAAAAAAAAATAGTGACATGCAGACCCCAACCTGAAAGATTTTTGGAATAACTGATGGAGATTAAGGACCAAGAATTATTTGAAAATTTTCAGGTAATATTAATGTGTTGCCTGAGTTGAATATTGCTGAATTAGATTTTACCTAACAACTTTTCAAGCTCTAAGAATGAAATCAAAAATTGAATTTTTATGTATTCCAGTTTTCTTGACTTACAGTCAATATTAAAATGTTTTTTAACCACTTCATAAGACAAAATTACAGCATAGAAAATTATAGATAAGAAATATTTAAGAAAGAGGAAGAGCAAGTGGGGGGGCAATGGTGGAGGGGAGAGAAAATCTCAAACAAACTCCCCACCAAGCACAGAGACTGATGTGGTGCTTAGTCTCAAGACTGAGATCATGACCTGTACCAAAATCAAGAGTTAGCCATTCAACTAGCTGAGCCACCCAAGTACCCCATATTTTATATAGAAGTATATATTTGGTTTTACCATACAAACTTTGATATGTTTAATGGCTTTGATATATTTAATGGTCTATGTCTATGCAGAGCTTGTTACTTGAATATAATAGTCAAACACTATACTGATTTGTATCTGCATTGCAGCATCTAAAATACTTTCAGTAGCAGATTACTGCCTGATATGCTAGAATACCTTGGTAACACCTTCATGAGCATGAATTCCTATGGTGTGTGATGACCTGACAATATAGAGAAAACAACCTATGACTTTTCCTCAACATATTTTAAACTTCATTCAAATACTTTCATTAAATCTGATGCCAAGAATCTGTTCATCATTGAAAAGCCTCACATCAAGATGTGTGAAGATATGTAAATTTTTAAAAAGACTATTTGAGACAGAGTGAATGACAGAGTGCACATAAGTGTAGCAGAGTCATAAAGGGAGCGCGAGAAGCAGACTCCCTGCTGAGCAGGAAGCCAGATGTGGAGCTTTGTGTCAGGACCGTGGTATTATGATTCGAACAGAAGTTAGACACTTAACCAACTGAGCAACTAGGCACCTCTAAATATGTAAAAGTTTTAAACCTTCCAAGAAAATAAGTTAGCCATTTGAAATCTAAGTGAACCCAGCAACTCTTCATTTCTACATATTTATTCTCAGTCTGGTCCAAATCACTATTTTTGTCAAAATAGAATCTTTTACATTATTGAACATTGATCATGTATTTTTTAATTAATTGATGAAATATATAACTTTAAAGTAAAAGTAATAAAAATCAATGATTATAGTGTGTGTCTATATGTATAAGTGAAATGACAATTTATCTTAAGGGACAGGAGTGAGAAGTTGTGAAAAAGGTATCTCTACCATTCACAAAATATTACAGCATTGTTTGTGATTTAGATTTTAAATGTCCGAATTTTAATTTAGATTTATATTTATATGTTTATTGCAAAATATAGGACAGCCATAATTTTTATAAGGTATGATGAATATACTTAAGACAAAATGGAATCATAAAAATCTCAAAACCAGAAAAAGCAGAAGAAAAACAAAAACCAAGTATAATGAATGGAAATAGTCATATACATGGTAGACATTAAACATCAATAAAAATTTTCAATGTGAATGGTCTACGTACCAATTAAAAGATAGACTGACGAAATGGATTTTTAAAAAGGCTCAACTTTATGTTGTCTACCAGAAGCTCACTTTAAAGACAAAGTTAAAAGTAAAGGAATGAAGAAGATATACCATTAAAATAAAAAAATCAAAATAAAGCTGGAGTAGTATTTTAAATTCAGACAAAACAGTTTTCAGAACAAAGAAAATTATCAGAGGTAAAGAGGGTTTATTACAGAATGATAAAGGGGTCAATTCTCTAAAAATAGGTAATTCTTAATGGTCAATTTGTGAAATGACTCATTGTCAAAATCGATAGACTACAAAAATAAATAGTCAAGTCCACTATTACAGAGAACATTATTGGAGTATTCAAAACCCTCCTTTAAATAATTGATAGACTTTAACAGGCATAAAAATCTCAAAGGATATGTTTGAACTGTACAGGACCATCAACAAACTGGACCTACATGATATTTACAAAATCTTCAAACAGCAACTGCATATGCACTTCTCTCAATGTCACATGGATTATTTAGCAAGATTAACCAAATTATAGGCCACAGAACACAGCTAGAATAATTTTAAGATAGATATATTTTAAAATGTTATCAGAACTGAGAAATTTTTAGATAAAAATTCATTTTTGAAGGCTGAAAAATATCGCAAACTATTTGGAGGTTAAACACATTTTTATTTTTTTTTTTTATTTATTTTTTTATTTTTTTATTTTTTTTTTAATTTATTTTTTATTTTCAGCATAACAGTATTCATTATTTTTCACCACACCCAGTGCTCCATGCAATTCGTGCCCTTTATAATACCCACCACCTAGTACCCCAACCTCCCACCCCCCACCCCTTCAAAACCCTCAGATTGTTTTTCAGAGTCCATAGTCTCTCATGGTTCACCTCCCCTTCCAATTTCCCCTAACTCCCTTCTCCTCTCTAACTCCCCATGTCCTCCATGCTATTTGTTATGCTCCACAAATAAGTGAAACCATATGATAATTGACTCTCTCTGCTTGACTTATTTCACTCAGCATAATAATCTCTTCCAGTCCTGTCCATGTTGCTACAAAAGTTGGGTATTGGTCCTTTCTTTTTTTTTTTTTTTTTTTTTTTTTTTTATAAACATATATTTTTATCCCCAGGGGTACAGGTCTGTGAATCACCAGGTTTACACACTTCACAGCACTCACCAAAGCACATACCCTCCCCAATGTCCATAATCCCACCCCCTTCTCCCAAACCCCCTCCCCCCAGCAACCCTCAGTTTGTTTTGTGAGATTAAGAGTCACTTATGGTTTGTCTCCCTCCCAATCCCATCTTGTTTCATTTATACTTCTCCTACCCACTTAAGCCTCCATCTTGCATCACCACTTCCTCATATCAGGGAGATCATATGATAGTTGTCTTTCTCTGCTTGACTTATTTCGCTAAGCATGATACGCTCTAGTTCCATCCATGTTGTCGCAAATGGCAAGATTTCATTTCTTTTGATGGCTGCATAGTATTCCATTGTGTATATATACCACATCTTCTTGATCCATTCATCTGTGGATGGACATCTAGGTTCTTTCCATAGTTTGGCTATTGTGGACATTGCTGCTATAAACATTCGGGTGCATGTGCCCCTTTGGATCACTACATTTGTATCTTTAGGGTAAATACCCAATAGTGCAATTGCTGGGTCATAGGGCAGTTCTATTTTCAACATTCTGAGGAACCTCCATGCTGTTTTCCAGAGTGGCTGCACCAGCTTGCATTCCCACCAACAGTGTAGGAGGGTTCCCCTTTCTCCACATCCTCGCCAGCATCTGTCATTTCCTGACTTGTTGATTTTAGCCATTCTGACTGGTGTGAGGTGATATCTCATTGTGGTTTTGATTTGTATTTCCCTGATGCCGAGTGATATGGAGCACTTTTTCATGTGTCTGTTGGCCATCTGGATGTCTTCTTTGCAGAAATGTCTGTTCATGTCCTCTGCCCATTTCTTGATTGGATTATTTGTTCTTTGGGTGTTGAGTTTGCTAAGTTCTTTATAGATTCTGGACACTAGTCCTTTATCTGATATGTCGTTTGCAAATATCTTCTCCCATTCTGTCAGTTGTCTTTTGATTTTTTTAACTGTTTCCTTTGCTGTGCAAAAGCTTTTGATCTTGATGAAATCCCAATAGTTCATTTTTTCCCTTGCTTCCCTTGCCTTTTGCGTTGTTCCTAGGAAGATGTTGCTGCGGCAGAGGTCGAAGAGGTTGCTGCCTGTGTTCTCCTCAAGGATTTTGATGGATTCCTTTCGCACATTGAGGTCCTTCATCCATTTTGAGTCTATTTTTGTGTGTGGTGTAAGGAAATGGTCCAATTTCATTTTTCTGCATGTGGCTGTCCAATTTTCCCAGCACCATTTATTGAAGAGGCTGTCTTTTTTCCATTGGACATTCTTTCCTGCTTTGTCGAAGATGAGTTGACCATAGATTTGAGGGTCTATTTCTGGGCTCTCTATTCTGTTCCATTGATCTATGTGTCTGTTTTTGTGCCAGTACCATGCTGTCTTGATGATGACAGCTTTGTAATAGAGCTTGAAGTCCGGAATTGTGATGCCACCAACGTTGGCTTTCTTTTTCAATATCCCTTTGGCTATTCGAGGTCTTTTCTGGTTCCATATAAATTTTAGCATTATTTGTTCCATTTCTTTGAAAAAGATGGATGGTACTTTGATAGGAATTGCATTAAATGTGTAGATTGCTTTAGGTAGCATAGACATTTTCACAATATTTATTCTTCCAATCCAGGAGCATGGAACATTTTTCCATTTCTTTGTGTCTTCCTCAATTTCTTTCATGAGTACTTTATAGTTTTCTGAGTATAGATTCTGTGTCTCTTTGGTTAGGTTTATTCCTAGGTATCTTATGGTTTTGGATGCAATTGTAAATGGGATTGACTCCTTAATATCTCTTTCTTCTGTCTTGCTGTTGGTGTAGAGAAATGCAACTGATTTCTGTGCATTGATTTTATATCCTGACACTTTACTGAATTCCTGTATAAGTTCTAGCAGTTTTGGAGTGGAGTCTTTTGGGTTTTCCACATATAGTATCATATCATCTGCGAAGAGTGATAATTTGACTTCTTCTTTGCCGATTTGGATGCCTTTAATTTCCTTTTGTTGTCTGATTGCTGAGGCTAGGACCTCTAGTACTATGTTGAATAGCAGTGGTGATAATGGACATCCCTGCCGTGTTCCTGACCTTAGTGGAAAAGCTTTCAGTTTTTCTCCATTGAGAATGATATTTGCGGTGGGTTTTTCATAGATGGTTTTGATGATATTGAGGTATGTGCCCTCTATCCCTACACTTTGAAGAGTTTTGATCAGGAAGGGATGCTGTACTTTGTCAAATGCTTTTTCAGCATCTATTGAAAGTATCATATGGTTCTTGTTCTTTCTTTTATTGATGTGTTGTATCACATTGACTGATTTGCAGATGTTGAACCAACCTTGCAGCCCTGGAATAAATCCCACTTGGTCGTGGTGAATAATCTTTTTAATGTACTGTTGAATCCTATTGGCTAGTATTTTGTTGAGTATTTTCGCATCTGTGTTCATCAAGGATATCGGTCTATAGCTCTCTTTTTTGGTGGGATCCTTGTCTGGTTTTGGGATCAAGGTGATGCTGGCCTCATAAAATGAGTTTGGAAGTTTTCCTTCCATTTCTATTTTTTGGAACAGTTTCAGGAGAATAGGAATTAGTTCTTCTTTAAATGTTTGGTAGAATTCCCCCGGGAAGCCGTCTGGCCCTGGGCTTTTGTTTGTTTGGAGATTTTTAATGACTGTTTCAATCTCCTTACTGGTTATGGGTCTGTTCAGGCTTTCTATTTCTTCCTGGTTCAGTTGTGGTAGTTTATATGTTTCTAGGAATGCATCCATTTCTTCCAGATTGTCAAATTTATTGCCGTAGAGTTGCTCATAGTATGTTCTTATAATAGTTTGTATTTCTTTGGTGTTAGTTGTGATCTCTCCTCTTTCATTCATGATTTTATTTATTTGGGTCCTTTCTCTTTTCTTTTTGATAAGTCGGGCCAGGGGTTTATCAATTTTATTAATTCTTTCAAAGAACCAGCTCCTACTTTCGTTGATTTTTTCTATTGTTTTTTTGGTTTCTATTTCATTGATTTCTGCTCTGATCTTTATGATTTCTCTTCTCCTGCTGGGCTTAGGGTTTCTTTCTTGTTCTTTCTCCAGCTCCTTTATTATGTATGGGTCAAAAAGAAGTCTTAACCATTTAAAAAATATACTTTGAGTTAAAATGAAAATACATCACAAGATATGTAATATACAGTAAAAGCAGTACTTAGAGGAAAATTTATAACACTGGGTATGTATATATAAAGAAGAAAAGTGTAAAAGCAATACTCTAGGCTTCCATCTTGGGAAACAATAAAAAGAGCATCAATTTAAACCTAAAACAAGCAGAAGAAATAAAAGATAAAATGAAATTTAAAGCAGAAATAAAAATCGCAAATGTGAAATCAAGAGAGAAAAGTAACAAAATTCAAAAGTCAAAATGAATAAGCCTCTATTTATGCTAATAAAAACAAAAAATACAAATTATTGTCAGAAATCCATGGGCATTAAAAAAGAAATTATTATGAACTCAAATTTGGTAATTTGGATGAAATAGACCAATCCTTGAAATTCACAAACTATCAAAATGCAGATAAAAAATAAATATTAGTTCTACACATATTAAATAAATTGAGTCAATAATTAATCTTCCTGAATATAATGCCCAGACGAGTTCACTGGTAAATTGTACCAAACATTTAAAAAAGAAATTATAGCAATGCTCTACACTATCTTGCAGAAAATAGAAACCATAATTATCCTGATACCAAAGCCAGAAAAAGGGAGGTTAAAAAGAAAGAAAAATAAACTATGACTACAGTTGTAAAATTCCTCAACAAAGTATTAGAAAAAAATCCATAATATGTAAGTCGAATTATACACCATGACCAGGTAGGATTCTGGGTATTCAAAGCTGGTTCAACATTCAAAAATCCATTAATGTAGTTCATTGTATCAACTGGCTTTTAAAAGAAAAAATTATCAATTAATGTGAAGAAATCATTTAATGAAATTCAACTTTTATGATAAAAATTATCAAACTATGAATGGGGGGGTACATCCTCAACTTAATAGAGAGTGTTTACTCAAACCTTATGTTAATAATGAGAAACTATGTTTTTCTCCTAACATTGGGAATGAGGCAAGAACACACCATTTTACTTCACTTAGTTAACATCATCCTGGAAGAACTAGCTAGTGCAATAAGACAATAAGTAAAATGTATACAGATTGGAAAGTAAAAACACTGCTTTGTTCACATGTAACCTTATTATCTATGTAAAAACCCCAAAGAATTGACAAAATCTCTTGGTTCTCATAAGCAATTATAGCAAAGTCACAGGATACAAGGTTAATAAAAGTTAATCACTTTCTTGTATACCAACAGTGAGTAATTTTGGAATTAAAGATACCATATACATAAACTCCAAATATATGAAATATTTAATGAATGTAATATCTATATGTAGCTGACTAAACATGATGAAATAAAGATTTAAATAAAGACATTTCATGTCCATGGATTAGAAGACTCAAGATTTTTGTAATACCAGTTCTTCACAAATTTATCCATCCATTTAATACAATCCCAATCAAATTCAACAATGTTGAAAATTTGGTTATTGACAAAGGGATTATAAAATTTACTTGGAAAGCAAAGTATCAAGAATAGCCAACAATGCTGAAAAGAAGAGTTTGAGAACTGACACTATCTCACCTGAATACTTACTGTAAAGCTACTATAATGAAGACATCATGGTATTATCAGAGCAACAGTTACCAAAAATGAAAGAAGACACAATAGGCACATAAGTCAATGCAACAATATAGAGGGCTCAGAAATACACTCACACAAATATAGTCTAAGTGATCTTTGCCAAGACAATCCAGTGACAATTAGCTTTCCTACAAAGGATGGTAGAAATATTGGGTATTCTTATGCAAGCAAAAAAGTCAATACAGACCCAGACTTTACCTATTTCACCCAAATTAACTCAAAATTAATCATAGATGAATGGTTGTGAGGGAATCCATGTAAGTGGGAAGTAGGTGAAGCAGAGGGGATTTATCAACTATTGATAGTTGATCAACAAATAGTTGATCAACAAATCAACTATTCTCTATGGTACTATACAGTAAATATAGGACATTATTCATTTCTCAAAATCCATAAAACTTTCTAACTTAAAAAATAAACCTTAGAGTATGTAAATATTTAAATAATTGTAAGGTAGAAGGATCCCAGAAAAAATGGAGTAAGACTACAGGGAAAAATAATTGCACATGAGTAATATACTCTAGTTGATGACATTATTTACCACTGAGATAAGGAAGTAAACATCCTGGTACTTAATTTTTCAATTCTACTATGTATGAATAAGAGTAATTAGTGAACAGTGAGAACAAGATTTCTCACTGTTGGAGTGGGATTCTACAGATAACTAGGAGGAAGGGACTAGAAAGATCTATGTGGTAATGGGTAAGAGCTGGAAACAGAATTCATGTTCAAGTTACTGTACATAGAGATAATTACAGTTAGAAACATTTATAGGTATGTGTATAAATACAGGTAACACACCTATACTTCTTTGCTCCAATAGGTGGCAAGCCTAAAAGAAAGGAGACCCCAATAACAATTAACATACCTGAAATCCAAATCTTGATTTCCAGTTTCCATTAAAAGGAATCAGGGTTCCTTAAACAAATGCTAATTCTAGAACTAGAATGGGAAATTAGGACATATATAAGAGGAGACTGGAGCCAGGAATTCTAAAAACAAAACTCTATAATACACAATAGTGAGGTATTTCAACGGGACACAGGAAGCAACCAAAAGAGCTGACAATGACCAAACCTAGAACCATTTGATTGAGAATATAAGTACAGGATTATTGGATTATGACCTTCAGATCCAGACTAATATTAATAAATGGCCAATTAATAAGCAGAGAAATATCCAACAGAGAATTCCAAAGAAAGTATATAGATACTCTATCTTAAAGAGTCAAAGCACAAATCCCTACTCCTTAATTGAGTGGCACATAATTACTTCTATCCAAAGCATATAGTATGGAAAGGGAAGAAAAAGATTAACTTGACAGCGGGAAAGTTTTATAAGCACTGCATCAGCAAGGAGATTAAGGTCAACAATGGCTATTAAGTCATGTTAATAGCGTACTCTCTTGAAATGATGCGATGAGATTGGAAGTTCACCTGCCGTCTCTCTCAAAACTCATGATCCCAAGTATAATTATGAGAAAGACAAATGTCAATAGGCATCCTACAGTTTAGGTTTATCCCAAACAAGGGAAGTCTGCAAAATTGTCACAGCCAAGAGGAGCCTAAGGAGACGTGCCTAGTAAATAATGTAGTCTCCTCGATGAATTTCTGGAACACAAAATGTCATTAGATAAAAACTAAGGAAATCTGAAAGGCATGAACTTTTGTTACTCATAATGCATGAATTTTGATTGTGACAAAATACCATTCTAAACATCATAAAAGATAGTATTAGAGGAAACTGTATGGGGGTATATTTGGGAGTGCTACTATCTATTCAACGTTTCTCTAAATCTAAAACCCATCTAAAAATACAGTATTAATAAAATATTTTCTAAGTTAAAAAAATGACTTCTGTGGGTGCCTGGGTGGCTCAGTGGGTTAAAGCCTCTGCCTTCGGCTCAGGTCATGGTCCCAGGGTCCTGGGATCGAACCCTGCATCCAGCTCTCTGCTCAGTGGGGAGCCTGCTTCCTCCCCTCTCTCTCTGCCTGCCTCTCTGCCTACTTGTGATCTGTCTGACAAATAAATAAAAATCTTAAAAAAAAAAAAAAAGACTTCTGTAGAGCATTCTAGCTTATTGAAGTGGCCCCAACAGTCACAAAGGCATCGAGTTTTAGGTGACCTACTCCACTCTGTAATCTCAGTTTGTTCAGAAATTTATTAATGCTCACACCTCTTTGGAGCAATAGCTCATGGTCCAGTAGTCCTGGACATGAAAATAAAGTGTGACAGTAACTGATCTGAAAGAGAACCTTTTGCTTTAAGAGCTGGGCTGGGTGTGGGGGTGGGGAGGGTGGGTGGGAGAGGGGCTCCATCACTAATATTCAAGAGTCCTGGACTAACTGATAAAATTAATTTTCAATCAGGTTCTTTCTAGTTATAACTATAGCCCACCATATCTCATGGCAATAATCCACTAATGCTAAAGTATCCTCTGGAATTTTCAGGTTTTACAAACAATTTTATAACCAGTGACTTCCAACAACAAATATTTACTTCTTGCTTATGTTGCATATTAACATATGTGGAACAGTTGCTGGCTCTGCTCGGGGCTTGGGTTGAACCAAGTTTCCCAGACAGGAGCACCTCTCCTCTGAAGTAATGCTATTATGGCAGAAGACCAGACCAAGAAAACTGGTGGAAACATTGTGTTCTCTAAAGCATTTGCTTAAAAATTATCCACCTATTTGCATCATTTAAAGCAAGTTACATGGCAAAGCTAAACCTCAGGGCTGGAGAAAGGGCAATTTGAATATTTTCTTAAAAATTAAAAAACTTTCAGTTATAAAATAGATAAGTCATGAGGATAAGAAGTATAGCATATAGTCCGTATTTTAATAACTTTGGATGCGAACAGAGGGAACTACACTCATCACACTGAACACTGTATAATGTATACAATTTTCAAATCACTATGTTGTATACCTGAAACTAATGTAACATTATGTCAATGATACTTAACAAATTAGTCTAGCAACCCTGACCATTACTATTAACAGAATCCCCAATTTCTTTGAAATGAAGTCAATAAAATAGGATCCATATTTACCTGAAACAATTATAATGTGACTAAGTTCATTGATGTAAGAGATGACATATTATTCTTTTAAAAATTCTTCATAGTGTTCAGGAGAGAGACTCAACTATAGTAGGCATTCAAATATTTGCTAATTTGAGCTGATTATTTGAGAATGGGTCAGAATGGAGAATAGAGTAGTAATGAGAAATAAAAACAAAGGAACTTACTTTGGAAGATATCTAGACAAGTAATGGAGACTTCAAACACCTGTCCACGTATCTGGAGAATTTTGCAGATAGGAGGGACCTCAGAATATATATTCTTATTGAGAGGTCCTGCATGATAGATGTTGATGGAACACCCTTTCTAGAGAACAGCCCCAATAGCATTAAAAAAAAAAAAAATCCATGTTCAGGTCTCAGACCTTATATATATTAGGTTACCACATGATGGTAACTGAACATTGTGAAAAAGACCTCTATTTCCTCATTTGTAAGACTTTCTTCTTAGTGTAGTTCTAGTGAAACAATAGAAGCTAATAGTGTTTAAATGAATGGTTGAATTATATCTAGTACTGTGTAACTTTTCTACTAAAAAAGGTTTGAGACCAATTTAGTGCTTCATCAACTTTCAGAGTGCATTGTTCAGAAATCTTGGGGATACCAGGAAGTTCCTTGAAGGCAGCAGAGACAATAATGGTGGAGCTCCTGAATTTTAATTGGGTCATATTGTTACTTTGGTCTTTCAAAGATAAAAATAAAATTGTTTAAATAGTTTTATTAATAAATGTGTACATAATCATACTACATTATTTTCCTTCATTTTATACCCTGGAATCCATGAAGTCATGAAATCAAACCAAGCTAGCGGCAGAGAAGAAACCAGAGCAAGGTCTTAGCGACTTCTAATGATGTAATATTACCAACCAGTATTTACTAAAAATGGCCTAAGAATTCAGTTGAAATGTGACTTCGTAGAAAATGATACTATTTAAAAATGTATTTTTTCTCATTTTCATAAGAAAAATTTTATCCTAAAATCGTGTTAAGGGGTAGCTTTTGAGTTTGGTAATAGAACTTGAGGAAGACTATTTTGAAGGATAAGTGAAATGTATGTCTTTAGTTCTGATGTAGACATAAAACTCAACTTGAAGTCCATCAGAAATCAATGAATTAAAAAACAGGCAGAAGATTATAAACAGACATTTCTCCAAAGATGACATGCAAATGACCAACAGACACATGAAAAAATGCTCATCACTCATCACCAGGGAAATGCAAATCTAAACTACAATGAAATATCCCCCCACACCTGTGAGCATACCTAAAATCAAAAACAGGAGAAACAAGTGTTGACAAGTATGTGGAAAAAAGAAACCCTCATGCACTATTGGTAGGAATGTAAACTGGTAAAGCCACTGTGGAAAACAGTATGGGGTTTTCCTGAAAATATTAATAGAACCATCCTACTAGCCAGGAATTACACTACTGGGTATTGACCCCCCAAATACAAAAACATATCCAACGGGATACATGCATCCTTATTTTTATTGTACAATTATTTACAATAGCCAAACTTGGAAGCATCCCAAATGTCAATTGATGGATGAATAAAAATGTGTTGTGTGTGTATATATAAAATATTCACCCATAAAAAATGAAATCTTCCCATTTGCAATATGGATAGAGCTAGAAAGTAGAGTGGTAAGCTAAATAAGTCAGTCACGTAAAGACAAATATCATATGATCTCAGTCATATGTGGAGTTAAGGGGGGAAACAAAAGTGGGAGAGGAAAGGGAAAGAATGAGACACCAAGACACAGATTTTTTTTTTTAAGATTTTATTTATTTATTTGACAGACAGATCACATGTAGGCAGAGAGAGAGGAAGGGAAGTAGGCTCCCCGCTGAGCAGAGAGCTAGATGCGGGGTTTGATCCCAGGACCCTGGGATCATGACCTGAGCCAAAAGCAGAGAGGGGTTTTAACCCACTGAGCCACTCAGGTCCCCCACAGATTCTTAATAGAGAAAAAAATGATGGTTGCCAGAGGGAAGGTTGGGGGGAGATGGGGATGGGGATTAGAGAACACTTATGATAAATAACTCATTAATTTATCATGTCATTTGATTCCTACTTTTGGATTCTCTGATTACAGATTAGAGTCATATTAATTATAATTCTGATATTTTAGACAATTTAAAGTTGTTCTATTTGTTATTAAATTTAGATGACACTCTAAGGTAATTTCTCTGCATAATTTTAATGTCTTCAATGAAACTTCCAAAGAAACATGGAACATAAGATTTTTTTATTCCTTCCAAAGGAGATTGGTGCTTTATTTTTTTTAAACAAAAGTCACATTTTAATGTGTACACATGATTTGGTGTATACATGTTGAAAAAATTATAGTCATTAATCCTCTCATGCTTATGTGTGTATATGTGTGTAGTATAAGAACACCCCAAATCTATTTTCTTAGCAAATTTCTAGTTTTCCATAAAGTATTAATTATACTCATGTTGTACAGTAGGTCTCTAGATTCTGTGACTTTGTGCCTTTTGGCCAACATCTCCCATTTCCTCCACCTCCCTATCCTGGGTAACCAGCATGGTAGTCTATACTTCTATGCATCTACCTTTTTTTTCTTTTGATTCCACATATAAATGAAATCATGCAGTTTTCTGTGTCAGCTTTTTTTTTTTCCAGTTAACATACTGTCCTCCACTACCTTTTATTGTTCATCATCGATGTCTAGCAATTTTTATTTTCTCATTTATTTTTTTTTAAGATTTTACTTATTTATTTGACAGACAGAGATCACAAGTAGGAGGAGAAGCAGGCTCCCTGCCAAGCAGAGAGCCCGATGCAGGGCTCGATCCCAGGACCCTGGGATCATGACCTGAGCTGAAGGCAGGGGCTTTAACCCACTGAGCCACCCCTATTTTCTCATTTATTAAAAAAGCAGACAAAATTCAGATGTATAAATTAAGTCTAATAGCTGGACTCCTTTGATCTATTAAGTTTGCCCAGTTGAAGAGGGAGATGGGGAGGACTAATTCCAGTCACCTCAGTCCCTTGACTCTGTTGATAGGTAAAGATTGAACCAAATACATTCATTTTAAGTTAATGGGTAGGTCTTTAAAACACAACATTCATTAATCCTGAGGGTTCGTTATCAGAGCGGATAAATAGGAAAAATAATCTCCATGTTATGATTCCACTGGGTTTCTCTCCAGATGAAGCTACTGAAAATCACCACAAAATGTCAAAGAACTGTATCACTTACATTTCCCCATATGCACCAAATACAGAAGGATCCTTCAGGCCTGAAGGAGAAACAAATGACTAATTTTTGCCTCTCCAAGTGTTCTCATATGTTCACTCTCATTTCAAAAACAGAATTTAGGCCAGTGAAGATGAATGTGCATTAAACATCTCTGTGCCCATCTGAGTAGATCTTGTTATAACACTTAGATTTCTTACAACCCTCAAAACAATCTTTCCTCCTCCAATCCTATCATGATTACATGCTGTCTTATTCTCATAAAGCATCCTCTTCATTATGTATGGAAATTTTCCTTGTTGAACCTGAATGTTTCAGACAATTCCATGGAGTTCAAGAGGAAAGTTGAAGTATGGAAAATGAATGCTTTCAATATCACAATTAAAACTTGGCAGAAAAGACAACTGACAGAATGGGAGAAGATATTTGCAAACGACATATCAGATAAAGGACTAGTGTCCAGAATCTATAAAGAACTTAGCAAACTCAACGCCCAAAGAACAAATAATCCAATCAAGAAATGAGCAGAGGACATGAACAGACATTTCTGCAAAGAAGACATCCAGATGGCCAACAGACACATGAAAAAGTGCTCCATATCACTCGGCATCAGGGAAATACAAATCAAAACCACAATGAGATATCACCTCACACCAGTCAGAATGGCTAAAATCAACAAGTCAGGAAATGACAGATGCTGGCGAGGATGTGGAGAAAGGGGAACCCTCCTACACTGTTGGTGGGAATGCAAGCTGGTGCAACCACTCTGGAAAACAGCATGGAGGTTCCTCAAATTGTTGAAAATAGAACTGCCCTATGACCCAGCAATTGCACTATTGGGTATTTACACTAAAGATACAAACGTAGTGATCCGAAGGGGCACGTGCACCCGAATGTTTATAGCAGCAATGTCCACAATAGCCAAACTATGGAAAGAACCTAGATGTCCATCAACAGATGAATGGATCAAGAAGATGTGGTATATATACACAATGGAATACTATGCAGCCATCAAAAGAAATAAAATCTTGCCATTTGCGACAACATGGATGGAACTAGAGCGTATCATGCTTAGCGAAATAAGTCAAGCAGAGAAAGACAACTATCATATGATCTCCCTGATATGAGGAAGTGGTGATGCAACATGGGGGGGTTAAGGGGGTAGGAGAAGAATCAATGAAACAAGATGGGATTGGGAGGGAGACAAACCATAAGTGACTCTTAATCTCACAAAACAAACTGAGGGTTGCTGGGGGGAGGGGGTTTGTGAGAAGGGGGTGGGATTATGGACATTGGGGAGGGTATGTGCTTTGGTGAGTGCTGTGAAGTGTGTAAACGTGGTGATTCACAGACCTGTACCCCTGGGGATAAAAATATATGTTTATAAAAAATTAAAAATTAAAAAAAAAAAAAACTTGGCAGAACTTCCAATAAATGTGGAAAAGGTTTTGAAAGTGAGAGATCAGAGTGGGCGGTGAGGGGATTTCCTAGGAACTGTTTCATAACAATATTTTTATAAAGACCTAATATATCTCTCCCTCCCCTTTCTCCCTCTCCACTTTGATGTTTGACCATGTGTTTTCCTGTTCTTTTCACAAAATATAGGATTCTAAAATTCAGTACTTTAAAAGTCAACCATGATGTTAAACCGACACAAGTTTTTATTTATTGCTACTAATTGCAACCTCCCAGAGTTTCAGGTGAGTATGAGAATATAAAGAAAAATTACAGTAAGAAAGAAAAATGTAAAAGCAGCTAATAGTAAAGAATGAAATAAAATAAAAAATTGAGTCAATCCTGTGTCAAGTGAAACAGAAGTAAACTAAACATACATGTTTATTATAACAAGTCTCCAACACTCAAATAAGCTAATATATAGCAATATTTAGAAATTCATTTAATAAATTCAGTATTCTATTTATAGGATAGACTTAGAACTATTTTAAACAGCACTATAAGTTTGGTTTATAGGTCACTTGAATTGCTACTAATGTAGAAACAGATAATAAAAGTTCCGAGAGTTGTTAACATGAAATAGTTGCAAAACATGGAATCCTAGATCATCCTAGTGTCATCTTTGCATGCTAGTTCAATGAGAATGAGAGTACTTGAATAGTTTTGAAATTTCATTGGAGACTTCAGAGATTTACACATCATACATTAATCTGATACTTTAAGAAATTACAGTTTTATTTTTTATCTAGTTTGCTCATAGGAACCTAACCTAGACATAGATAACAAATTTGTCTTTATAAATACCAAGTCTATTCCCACAGAATGAGGTCTTACTACTATTTTTGACATTTAAAATAGTGTCACTAATAGTCCAAAAGAAAAAAAAAAATACACGTATCTGGTTTATGTCAAAGGCAACACTGTAGTTCAGATGAAGTGTAAACTTGTCAAGTGATTCTAGAGATCCATATTGAAAAAATGTATATGGACCCCTACATCATTTCACACATAAAATTTAATTCCAGAAGAATCAAAGATTTATATGTCAACAAAATTAGGGTTATTAGAAGAAAAGATGGAATATCCAGTGACTTTTGAGGTGGCAAAAGCTTCTTAAGTCAGATCTGGAAAGACTAACCATAGGAGAAAAATAAACGATAAATAAGATTTTATTAAACATCATTAAGCAACTGAAAAGGCAATGTATACAGCTGGAGAGGACTTTTTTTTTAACTCATTGTATATTTCTGACAAAGCAGTCTGTGTATTCAGACACATGTATGCACGCTCCTACAATTTAAACTAAAAAATCTAAACAAAGAAATAACCTAGTGAAAAATGGCAAAAAGCAGAGGTGGGGGGGTGGGAGATATCCAAATTGCCAACAACCATAAAAGGGGCTTAATTATCATAACCCCAGTGAGATTACAATACACCTGTCAGAATACTTAAAGAATATATCAAATTAGGAATATTATGCAACAACCTGACAGTAATACATTGCCGGTAAGCAGGTAATTGGTGCAATTTTAACAAAGTCTGACAACATCTAAACAAAACCTGTTCAGTGTTCAACAATTCTATTTGTAGACACTAGATTATATTCTATCATTCTTGATAATTGTGATTTACAAAAGTAGCAACTTCACATGATTCATATACTCAGAAGAAGTGTTTCCATATATTCACCAAATGTTACTTTTAGATTGTTTTAGAACAATTCAGAGTAGACCCAACTTGGAACCTAATCAAATGCTCAACAGAATAGAGTGCTGGATTTGTACAGCTAACTATTAAAGAACAGTGAGAATATGGCCTACAACTATGCACAAATATACAGATGAATCAAATAAAGATACTTTTGATAAACAGAACTTAGAAGAAGATACACTAGGATTTTTGTTTTATAAAATACAAAAACAGTCAAAAGTAATCTAGACATCAGGAGCCTATAGACTGATCACGCTTGTTTAGGTTAGGTAGTAACTGAAGGTCACTAGAGCGCTGCTAGTGTGAGAGAACAACCCGTTTTTTGATCCAGTGCACATTCACTGTTTGTGAAGATTCCATGAGCTGTACATTTTTAGGTGCGATTCTTAATGTGAATATTTCAGTAATTTTAAAAAATAGTCAAAGTCCTCCTGCATTTGTAAGAGACAACAGTTTTTCTCAAGGCAGTGTTAGATGATGCAGAAAAAATGGAGAGGATTCTAAAAATAATAACTCAGCAATGCCAGATTTTCAAAAAATACTCTACTGTTTGCTATGGTTGTGACATAAATTTATAAGTGAAGATGGTCACATAGATATTTGCAAATGCAAAATACAGGAATAATTATGTAGAGCAGCAGTAATTAAAAGGTACTCATCAACTTCAGTGTTATGGTTTCCTTTATCCAATAAAATGGATTTTTTTAAATCAAGTCACATCTTGTAAAGTGCTTTTGTACTATCAGTCATCAGCCAATAATGGCCTCTATTATGTCTATGCATGTGCCTAATGTAATTTTGAACAATTTTTTACATTTCTGGTCATCAGTTTTTAATCCAATGGCTTTGATAACTTTGGTGATGTTTAAGAACATTTAATGTCTCAGTTGTATAAAAGTCCTTTTTTCTTTACATGCCATGCAAATTAATGTCATTTCAATTTATTTGATCTAAACTTCTTTGATAGTTATGAACCATTTTAGGCGTTATGAATATCTTTAGATTAACAAATTTTTTATTTAGGCACAGCTGTACTGTTGGATAATGGTTCTGTTTCTTCCTTAATGAGATTTAGGGTTATTTTTCCCACAAGTATTAGTAAAACACTTCTTGCAGACAAGGAAACATTGCTGCAATGTGTCTAAAAGACAAGGTGGACCTCAGAACACAACCAGAAATTTTTAAACTACAAATTGATTTAAAATAATAATTAGGCTTTAAAAACGAATTAAGTTCTCTCTCCGTTAAATGCAGCTACAAATGTCAAGTCTATGCTTGTACATTAGATTCAAAACTCAAGAATCTATGGTTGGAATTAGTTTATATTTGAAAATGGATGGCAATACAAGGTAATGATGATAATAATTCACCTTTTTACAGCAGTTTATTGATTTGGAAGCTGGGTCTCAGAAAGCTAAGTAATTTATCCAAGATCATAAATTTAGCATATAACAGAGCTGGGGCTAAAGAACAAATTTCAGAACTGTTTGCTTAGTATACTTTCTACTACTCTAGGGCTCCATTTTCAAGACAAATTGACCAAAATATTTTTTCTAATTTAACTTGGATGAAAGAAGGGAAAAAAATGTAAGTCAGGGATAGTTTACTTAAAGAGGAGAAATTGTATACCTAACAAGAGTCAGCTTATAGCAATTCCGTATAACAAGAGACCTGTAAAACTAGGGAAGGTAACAAGAACTTGTGTCATTGAGGCATGGGTTTATGTCTGGACTTGCTCTAGATTCAAGTCCTCGGGATGCCACGTCCCACATAAACCAGAGGAACACAGGCTATTCTTAGGGAAACTTGGCACATAAGTCATACTCTCTAAGCCAACTGAAATGAGAGAAAAACAGCAGGACAAAATTAAGTGGGAAGCCTTATAGGACAATCACAACCACTTAGATTTTATAAGTTTAGGGCCTCTAGAGCAATCTATTAAATCCACATTAATAGGGAATGTTAGGGCTTATACTGTATACATGCCATTCCTTTCATTTAAAGATGGACCTTAAAAGACACTTAGGCATAGGAGATCAGCAAAGATATCGAAATCTAATTTATATCCAAATAGACAGTTATCTACAATCCCTATCTTATCTGTATCTTTCTATATCTGAATCAACTTATAAATATTTAAATAAGAATTTGACCATTCAAAATGCTCACATGCACAGAAAGTACTATATTTTATTTTTATTAAATCAAATTCCATCTGAATCTAAGGTCCCAACCCTCCGAGATGGTGGAACATTGAGTCTTGGACATGTGGGATCCTGCAGGTCTTAACACAGGGCATGATCTCCAGTGCTACTCCCACCTCCAGGTCTTCAGTCTATGCCAACTCCCTGAAATTTCTTATGCCTTGGTCAGACTGGATATTTCTGAGTATATTTGAAGTCTATCTTCCCTTATAGCACTATAAGAACACTTAATTTTGTCATCTACTCATTGTACAAGGTTCTGGTTGATGAGGATATGGAGCTACAGAGGGCATGAGAGGGGCTGGGATCACTACCAGTCTTGTACCTGTAGTAGTCCTCCTGACCCTTTGGTTGCTGGTTCTATTCTCTGGGCACTTTGAAGTTTGAAGATGGTGGAGGTTGCAGTTTAGACTGGCTTCTGAAGGAGAGCACTCTCAAGGTTAAATAGGTCCTGAAGGGTTGGTTTATTGGTTTTAAAACAATGTTAGTCACCTAGTCCTTTGGCTACAGCTCTATTTTACAGCGTAACTAATACATGTCCATTCTTGTGGATAAAGTTTTTAAAAGCAGGCTAAAAATTCTTAATAGTTCACCCATTTATACCTAAATGTAACTTATAAGGATATAAAATTGACAGTGTTCACTTAATAAGCAGACACCAGACTTCCATCTTTGAGACATCCTTAATTTATATAGTTTAAAAGGACTCATGTCTTCATAAGACATCCCTTCTTCTAAATGGAAGGTTACAGCAAGGGAGAGACTGAGGTTAAAGTAACAGGAGTAGGCAGAGTGTCCTTTAAGTCTGCTTAAATTTACAAAACCACCTCTTTAATATTAAACTTAACTCAGTTAACTATTATGTTTCAATACATATGAAGTTTTTTTTAACAAATACCTCGGTTTAGGGAATTCTATGGGTTTCTTCCTAATCAAAAAAGTAAATGAGATTGAAATGGTACTACATATTTAGTGAATTTCAAAATTAAGTTTAAAATATTTCTTCCTTAAGGAATTTATTAAGTTCAAAGTTTTGAGTGAATTTTTTTTATTGCAGTTCAGTGAATTTGGGGGTACAGTTTTAAGATCTACTCAAAAGAAATCCATCAGCTTTATGCAAGGTGTTTTCCATATCAGAACAAGAAAGCCATGAAATGTGTATATGGTGTTATAATTCATAATTGGTATTTGGCAGGCTGCCAGGCTGGCTCACTCAGTACAGCGTGCGACTCTTGATCTCAGGGTCATGAGTTCAAACCTCATGCTGAGTGTAGAGATTACTTAAAAAAATAATTGGTATTTGGTTTATTCACGGCCTCCAAAGAAATCCCATTACTATAATTCTCGACAGACAATGAAGCTATATAATGCCATTGATTTCTCAGGGTAAGAATTTAAGATTAAATAAATCTTATGGAATTCAAGTTTCATTACTTTTAATATTGTGAAATGGTAATTTACAAGTTTAATGAAATGATATGTCATAAAAGTAATTTAAAAACTGCTTTCTTTTTGAAGTTTTCTACCTAAAAAATTGCAGTCTTTTAGTTTTTCACTGTTATGTGTAACATGTATAGATATATATTATGTGATGGTAAGAGTTACTAGTTTTTGGCCACTAAATATTACTTAATAGTGAGCGCTGCCAGTTAATGTGTTTAGTTCCAACTGTATAAATAGCTATAACACTGGATTTAAGTCTATATTTACACCTAAGTAGATTTAAAATTTGAGGTTCTTCACTTAGATTAATTTCTGGCCAAAATCCATTTTCACTGTCATGTGAATACCAATAAAATAACATGTGTTATCATTTTCATCACAAATAGCTGTAGTTGAAATTGAAATTTTTTAATCATGCAGGAGAGAGAGTTAACAATTGTCATCCTTACCTACCTAGTATTATAAAAGTTTAGAATCAGAGCCATTTTCCATCACACAATTTGTGCTAAGCAATTTCATGCAATCTAAAGATTTCTCCTATCTGTTCTCTATTTCATGGTGATTTTGTTGAATCTCAAAATTGTGTCAAACACCTCATAAAGGTGTTAATACCTGCAAGTGGTAGCAACTAAAAACCTCAATAGGACACTTAAGTGAGGCCAGAGACAATATAAATGGAGTATAAAATACAGGATAAGCCCCCAGAGACACAGGATATTGTGACTCAGAAATGAAGATGAAGAGGTCTCTCAGAAGGAAAGAGGGTGAGCAATGGTCTTAAAGATCAAATTGTTATTACCCCCAAATTTTTCCTCAGGTAATTGCTTTTGAAATTATGCAATGCTTCTAGAGTAATAGATTTCAAAGTATTAGATGATTATGAAGTTTTTTAAAAATATAGAATCTTCATTTTCTAAGAATGTATCCTGACAATATTTTAATTCTCAGTATAGTATCAAGGACAGAAAGTTTTTCCCGACAGCATTTACATAATTGCTAAATTTTCCTTGTTAAAGTGATATACTTAAGAGATTTTTAATGCCCTTTATAATTTAAGATAAAAATTGATATGGGGTACCTGGGTGGCTCAGTGGGTTAAGCCTCTGCCTTCAACTCAGGTCATGATCTCAGAGTCCTGGGATCGAGTCCCGCATCGGGCTCTCTGCTCAGCAGGGGGCCTGCTTCCTCCTCTCTCTCTCTGCCTGCCTCTCTGCCTACTTGTGATCTCTCTGTCAAATAAATAAATAAAGTCTTTAAAAAAATTGATATGAAATATTAACTGTTTTTTGGTGTGTTCCTTTCCATGAGCAATTCTTCCTTATCAATTAAAGGACCAAACCTATCACAGCATAGGCAACGATATAAATGTACTTTGGAAACATAAAATGTTGTTTCCCTTGGAAAGGTAGGTTTGAAGTGGTTACCTTGAGTCTCAGGAAAAAGATGTAAGGCAGAATTGTGTTTTGATAGTTTCTTTCCTAAAACAAATACCCTACATCTTCCTTTGGGAGGAGTGCTAGAAAGTAGGAAAGATGGGAACTGAAGTAGAGCCAGGTTTCTGGAAATGATTTGCCTCTAGGAAGTGACTCCATTAGACACCAAGAGAGCTATAACCGTGGATGCCAAGGAGGATGGCATGATGTGGAAAGTGTACAGACCTGGATGTGGAATTAAGAAGATACAGGCATCTATCCATATGACTGTGCAGAACAGAACATGTCAGTAATAAAAACAAGAACTGACTTTATCCTGTTACTTTTTATGTGTGGCTTTGGAAAGAGTTACTTTTTTTTTTTTTTAAGATTTTTTTATTTATTTATTGGACAGAGAGATCACAAGTAAGCAGAGAGGCAGGCAGAGAGAGAGGAGGAAGCAGGCTCCCTGCTGAGCAGAGAGCCCGATGCGGGGCTCAATCCCAGGACCCTGGGATCATGACCTGAGCCGAAGGCAGAGGCTTAACCCACTGAGCCACCCAGGCGCCCCAGGGAAGAGTTACATTTTGACAGGAAGTAATCCTCAAGTTTCTTGGGAAACTCAAAATGTGTTTATGAAGGGAGGGTTAGTATTTGAGTGGTGATTATCTCATCTTCCTCTCTGTTGATTCGTATCACTCTCATTCCAGAATTTTTTACTTCAGATCTCTGAACCATTTGTTTTCTTTTATAATAAAGATCTATGAAACCATTTTTGTTCATTTACTGGGCATTTCAGATACTGAAAAGCAAAATACTTATGAATTCTTCTCTTACAAGTACATTGAGAACCACCAATCCCAAAATTAATAGACTAATATTTTACTATGTGTCTAACGGACCTATCAAGCATTATTCCATTTATCTGTTTTCTCATGTGACTAATCTTCATTCCATACCCTATATCTTTTAGCACAGTCTCATTCAGTAGCTATTACTTCTAGACAACATTTATAAAGGTTGTTTTGGAGACTTATGACACAAAGAACTCAAAATTATTCTTCCAGGGACTCCATGAAAGTCTAACACATGGAGCATACAATTTCTCTCAAGTGAAATTTCAAATCTTTCCATCATCTAATCCTGAGTGTTTTCCTACATTTTACCAGGAACTGCAGCAGCCTCAACTATGTTGATGGATACAACTGAAGTAAAAGTTGACTCTCTACACCAGTGGTCTTAACACAAAAATGGAAAAGGTTAGACCCCATCAAGGCAGAAATCACCAGCTGCTCTAATAGTCGGCTCCAGGCCAATGAAAAAGCTACATCTAGCATAGAAATAGCAAGTGCAAGCAAAGCATACCACCACAACTTTCTACTTCCATCTCCGTTTGACCAGCACCAGTCTTGGCTTCAGAAGGGAGGTCAACAGAGCAATCCAGGTACTAACCACAAACTGATAATAGTGGAAAGGCTAGTTAAAGCCCATTTGTCTTCTTGGAATAACTTGTTTGGAGAAACTGTGGCTCATCCCTTAATACACAGGATACTCTCAATAATGTTCACTCACCAGAACCCTTAGCCATCTCTGAATTTCAGATTTTGAGCTTTTTAATCTAAGCTTCTATCTTTTGGCACTAATTCTGCTTTGGCCGTTCTCACTCTGGGCCCATGTTTGATTCCATATCCCTCCACAGAGATTGTGTACTCCACCCTTGAAAGAAACCATTTGTATATTTAAAATGATGTCTAAATATAAAAATATTTAGTATAAAAAGAAAAATAGGTAGTTTTCGAATCCATCCATAATTTTATAGTATATGTAACTCCCTAGAGCAGGCATTTATCATTAAAATAAGTTAACACTAGGATCTTATTTTTAAACTTTAATAGTCTAAGTTCATTGAGTCTATGAGACTCTGAGATGTCTAAAATATCTTATTTTTTCAACTTATTTGTGCCTCTGAACAAGCCACTTCAGAAACCAAGTTTAGAGAAAAACCTGGGTTTTAATAATATCTAGAATAAATCTAAGTCATGTTCCTTATACTCATACACATTCTTGAATTCCCAGGAGATTCTGAAATAATAGATCCAAAAGACACAATTTCTGTTGCATCCATTGCATGACTACCCTATCATGTAAATCATGTAAATTACAAAAACTCACAAATATCCTTTAAGTCCTATTTTACTAGATAGATCCCAACAACTTTTCAATCCCATTCCTTATTCCCACTTACCATTTACATCTTCAAAGTAAAGACTGTGTCTGTAAAAGGAATAGACTGTGTCTGTAAAAAGAATATTTCCCAATTTCAAAACTTATAATAAAGCTATGGTAATCAAGACTGGCAAAACAGTAGTGGCAAAATAAAGTATTGATGTATTATATATGTTGTATACATATATACAAAATAATTGTATCAATTCCATTGTATAAATAGAATAAAGAACTAGACCCCATATGTTCTCAGACAAAAAAAAAAAAAAAAAGAATAGAGCAAGGATAGACTCTTCGACAAACTGTGATGGAAAAACTGGACATCCATATGCAAAAGTATTTAGATACAGACATTAAACCCTCAAAAATTAGGTGACACCAGGTCTAGGATATAAACTTAAAACTCAAATTAGAGAGCACTAATATGGGGTCACAATTATAAATATTACTGAAGTGAGTATTTTGATACATGTGGAGCTGAGAAGAAGTTTTATGCCCAGAGAAAACGAGTCCTGTATTTATTTCTAATGTCTGGCCTCAAATTGCTCTGATTTAGGTGTCTAAAGATCCTATTGATCCCTACTACTGGTCAAGTCAGTAGTAAATTGATAGTCAGTTGGTTGAAAAACTTCCAGCTTTTAGATACTTAAAAGGGAAAAAAAAACTCTTAATGAAAAACTTCACCTATCATAAGCACAATATTCAAAACAGATTTTTGTGTTTGAATTTTTTTAAAACAATATGTGCTTAATCTTTTAATTCTACTCAGTATTTGCTAATTGGCATATTGAGGGGTTTTTTCCCCCAATAATGATGACTTAAGTATTATATTCTCTAGAAACCCAGTATTCAACCATTTTAAATGGCCTTGCTGTTTTCTTGTGTTACACCTTTAGAGAGTTGTCAGTACAGGTCTTGGCACTGGGCATTGCTTCAGTGATATCAATATCCTTCAGCTTTTATTGCCAAAAATGATGTAATCAGTTTTTACCATCATTTGGCCCTGGGGGCTTCCATGATGTATTTTAGGTGCATTGTGGTGTCCTGAGTACACGACTGCTAGGTACACACATTTAATGTTGGTCTAGATAATGATTGCTGGCATTCCCAGACCTGTATGAACTGACTGTAGTTTAAAAACTAGTACTAATTTAAAAACCATATTAGTACTAATAGAGAAAATTTAAATCAAAGTTAGATTCCAGCAACATTGTGAGGAATCTGCCAATAGCATATCTCCTCACCATTTTTTGTGGTAGGTGTTCATTTGCAGATCATTTATTCCTGTCAAAAGTTGGAATATGATCAAGGAGTCTTTATTTTTCTTTTTTAAGGAGGCTTTAATATCTTAGGCACATCTGTGTTTCTAGAGTGACTTGACCAGTATTTTTGGAGAAAGCTTTAAAATGGCAGACTTCTATGCTTCATCCTGGTTTTACTATAAATGAGTTCTACAGTCTGACCTCATGCCTGGATCTTTTTCTGATTTCATGTCTTCAAATTGAGACAACCTCCCTAAGGTCTTTTCTGCTTCCAGAAATTCTACAAGTTTATAACTGACCACAAAAATCATCATTTCAGATGAACTACTTTTTGAGGAAATAAGGCTATTAAAAATATAAGCATATTCAGTTTTTTTGTTTAAATTTACTGACATAACTGTGTCAATTTCAAGAAAGTTAAACACAAAAACAATGCATTTTTTATGCTATCACATAAACACTCTTCTCCATATCAATTCAACTTTCAAATTTATAGTAGTTAAATTTCTCTGGCCTCCAGTAACAGCAATAGAAGCAACTCCTGAGACACAATGGCAGAGAATATCTGGAGAGCATTCTCTGTGAAGGAGCCTGGAGAGCCCTCAGGAGACCTGTGGCAGTGAGAGTTCATGTTCTTCTCTGAGCACTTCTATGAACTTAAAGGGCACTTTTTCCAGAAGAGTTTGGTCCTCCCCAACTTCCATCTAAAATATTTCCCCTTATTATACTTCAAGTGTTTTTGCTTTCTTGGTTCTTCAGAGAATTTCTATTATGTATTTACTATAGGAGTATATGTACTCATTATTATGTATCTGTTGTGCCCATCTCACTGTGAACTTAAGCTCTCAGACATGGGTCATAACTATTAGGCTTATTAATGTTTCCCAAGCAGCTAGTAGAATACCAAGGTAAAGTAGGTTCTGTCGGAGGAATAGGGCCATATGATCCCTTTCATCCTTACTCTTTTCTGTAGTGTCAGCTTCCTCCCCCGCCATGTATAAGCCTCCTTCCCTATTTCTTCACACATATGAATGTCATTTTGACCATTGATAATTTACCTATGTTAATTCCAAATGCCAGCTCTGAGATCATCACTATATAATAGAATGTAAGTGTTAGAAGTACCCCATCTGGCTTCATTTAAATCACTAATTAAAAATAAGAACATTGTCAGGGCATAGTAAGGGAGAAATGCCAAGATTAGGATAGAAACTCTCCTTCCCCATCAATAAAAGCATAGTCTTCAAGCAAGGAGAAGATCACCAAACAAAGAACACTGACATACCAAGGAAGCATTTTTTAGTTATACTTTTAGTTATGCTTTTAGATCCTTAAACTATCAATACAAACAAAGGGTATGAAAGTTCCTACCCTATAGAAATTTATGTTCTTTAAAGTCAAGCTCTATATTAAACAGTCACAGAAAAGAAAAAGGTCTTTTCTATTATCTAAATAACTATGATTTTTATCATTTGGAAGATCTTTATTTATAAAAGCTGAATTCCTTGATAAGATATACTAATTCTAAAAATATTTATAAAAAATATACATATACTTATATGAGCTATAGGAAAATATATTAATGAAAAATATGAAGTGTTTGAAGTCTTCAAGAAAATAGGTCATTGACATTTCTGTAACAGTTTCTTGGGGGTCATATATGTAATAAGGAAATTTTAGAAGATAAAAACAAACTATTGGTGGTTACCTAGGAGGTTAGAGAATGAAAAGGTCAGGAATAGAAGCTATTTTTTTTTTTCAAGTATAGCTTCCTGTATAATTGAGTAGGAATTAGTTGACAAGGAGTTGACTGATTTTTCCCTGGAAGAGATGCCTAGTACATTGAGTAAAGTTAGAAACAGCACTTGTATTCTTAAACCTATTAGGAATAATTCTTGTTTGCTAGACAAATCAAACATTGTTTCTATGGATTATATAATCATCTAAGGAAACAGTTTAGTTGAAAGCAAGTTCTAATTATGTTTGCTGCAAGAATAAGCAGTAATAGAGGCCACTAATGAAATAAATGCATTGATTTTGCATTTTTTCCTGTGTTATCACAGCGTTATTCACAGTCTTTCAATGTTTTCCCTCAACCAAATATAACCACATTCCATAAGTCAGTCTTTTTTTTTTTTTTTTTAGAACCAGTTAGCATAAGAAAGTTAGTCTTGTTCCAGTCTTTGCTTTTTTTCTCTCATGGAAGATTTCCCCATGACCTATCTCTTGGCATAAGTAAGAACCAAGAGATATATTAATGACATGCTAATAACAGGAAGAACTAAAGGAAGTTAGACATTTTGAAAGAGATGGATAAATATATGGGGCAAATTTGGGGCAAAGTAAAACATGAACAAGAAAACTGCAAATCTTGACATTTTCACATATTTACTGCAAATGGGCTAATTTGCAACAATAGAGATGAACCTATTATGCTAAGTGAAATAAATCAAACAGAAAGGAATAACTGCATAATCACATTTCTATGTGGGATCTAAAGGAGTCAAATACAGAGAAATAGAACAGTGAGTACGAGGGCCCGGGAGGTAGAGGAATGAAGAGTTGTTGGTCCAGGATTCAAAGTGGCAGTTACATAGAATAAATCTAGAGATCTCATGTACAGCTTGATGACTAAAGTTAGGAGTACTGTATTAAAAACTGGAAATTTGCTAAGAGTAGATTTCAGGTACTTTCATCATAGACATACACAAAAAAATGGGTACGTTAATTAGCTTGCCTATAGTTATTTTATTGTGTGTATATCAAGTTACGCTGTACATCTTAAATATATACACATGAAAAAAATAACATAGAAGGTAAATGTAAGAAATAGGAGATGATTGGTCTTCTCAATGCTATCAAAGAAAGGTTAAGGAGGGGCCCCTGGGTGGCTCAGTCCATTGAGCATACAACTCTTGATTTCTTTTAGGTCATAATCTCAGGGTTGTGAGATGGATACCTACATTGGGCTCCTCACTCAGCACAGAGTCTACTTGAGATTCCCCCACACACACACTTTTAATAGAAGAACCTCATTATAATGTTAACATAACTGAACTATTCTTGAAGAAGAAAGAAGGAGAAAGAAAGAAGAAAGATGAAGAAAAAAGAAAAAAGGAAGAGAGAGAGGAAAGGAAGGAAAGAAGCAAGCAAGCAAGCAATGGTAATTTGTTAAGTGTTACAACATTGGAAGACATCCAACGAGAAGGGTGTTCAATCACTGGAAGTTAGAAAACCTGAATGTTAACCTGAATGTTAACATCTGTTCTACTATATACTAGTTGTGTGATAATGTGCACATAGGGTGACTAAGGAGGAGGAAACTTGATTGCTAGTCTTTAACAAGATATAATAATGGCTCCCTTTACCTTACAGTGCTGTTAGGACCAGGTATCATAATGTACATAAAAATTCAGAAAACACTTATTCTTTAAGTATTAAGATAAGCTCAACCATGTTGTACAACTACTGCCATAAACCTTTTCCAAAGATATTTAGTGAAGATATTTGCCACAAGGATCTAAAATAAGAAAAGGATTTACTTCTGTGTTATAAACGTTTCTATAGTTTAGATTGCTGAGACTGTATCATTGTAACAATGTGTGGTTGGAGAAACATCACTGCCCCAACAAGAAAATTTAGGCCTGAGCCTAGAAAAACTTTCAGAGTTTAACGTTTTTATTCCTCCTGCTTTATTTATTCTCAGTTATCTTTATTGCACTGCTCGTCCTTTGTTCAAGAAATTAAATCATGAAGTACTTAGAAACTATGAGAAATACAGGTAAACATGCAGCAACTCTCTAAATTTTACAAGTGTTAACATTTTCACACATTTTCTCAGTTTAGGATTTCTAGAGAAATATGAAGTCAATCCTCCTCCCTTCTCATGGATTACTATTTTCTTGAAATTGTGTTTCCATTTCATGAATTTTCCTAAAATTGAGTATGTGCATCCATAAATAACATAGTATTCCATGTGATGTTTTTTAAACATGAAAGCTTCTGTAGAAATTAACTATCAGCAATTCATAATTTCAACCACCTATGCTCTCTCTTTTTCACAATTGCTTCGGAGCCCTGGGACTATTCCTCAGAATTCTTACCAGCCATATCGTGTGTTAGATTCTTTCTGTAAAGGAATTTATAAGAGATTGCATTATAGTAAAACTTTTTAATTCCTTTTTAAGATTAACATGGTAATGTTAGGTTTAGAGAGAATGGAGACATGTATGGTCAGGTTAAGGAAAAAAAAATCTTAGTGTTTCTCAAATCATAGGCCACTGTGTTTATTTTTAGAGTTTAAACTTCGGGGCATATAGCAATCGAAGGGAATATCTGAAACAAGATACCATTGTTTTTCCACTTCTGCCACTTGCTGTCAACTTCTAGGGGCGTGTATGCATGTTGATACTCTGTTACTAAAATGTTTTTTTTTTTTTAACATGTCAATATGGGAAGAGTCTGTGAAAGGGATACAAATAGTTTAGCATGTAAAAAGTGTGTCCCATGTTGTCAAAGCATCAATGTTTGAGTCTTTTCCAACCCTACCCATTATCTACCCATTTATAAGAGTAGGAAGTCTAAGCATTTCTCAGTCATCTATAGGTTTAGAGACACAAACTTATGTATCATCCATTCTGGTTTCAATTCAAAGGAAAAAGTCAAATAGGTTTCGGGGTTGTTTGATTTGAGGTATAACTAATGCATATTAGTCCCAGGTGTATAACATAATGAATTGATACTTGTGTATATTGCCAAGTGGTCACCAAAGTCTAGTTATAATTTGTCACCTTACAAAATTAATATTCCCCATGCTGTATATTAGATCTCATACCTTGTTTTATAGTTGGAAGTTTGTACTTCTTAATCCCCTTCATCCCTACTACATCTACTACCCTCTAGCAACCACTAATCTGTTCTGTAAGTTTAGTTTTGTCCCTTTTTAGATTCCACATATAAGTGAAATCATAAAACATACTGATGGTTGAACTACTCGGCTTCTATTTCCTGCTCACACACGTGCACACATGCATGTGTAATTTTCACTCACCCCCACCAACTGGCTTCTAGTGGCTTTCTGTATCTTTCGATAACAAGGACAATGACATAACTGGTTGGAATACCTAGTGAGCAGCAAAGAATGGCAGTTTAAATATTTAGCTAATACTACTTAAGAGCAGGAAGAACTAGTTGTCTTCAGTTGCTAAAATCCAAAAGCACTGTAATTTTATCAGCAGACAATTTGAATGCTGCCCTTAGAAGTGTTGAGTAGGTCTTAAATGGTCTGCAAAGAATCACTAAGAAAGATGGGTTACTGCTATTTTCAGACTTAAGCAGGTCTCAAACCACTAACTTGGCTTCCTGTGTTACTAGCTGAGACCATAGTATAAAGGACAGATTAAAGTAGAGGCCTATAAAACCCACTCCAATGTATTTTAATGAGTAGTACTCTAAAGTGAAAATAGAAATTAGTCAGAAAGACATACTTCATTTCATTTATATATGAAATCTTAAAGAAAAAACAAAAAACAAAACAAAACAAAAACAAACAAACAACAAACAAACAAACAAACAAAAACCCACACAAAACAAAACCAAGCTCATGGATTTAGAGAATTGGCAGTTGCTAGAGGGGAGGGGTTTTGGGGTTGATAAAATGGGTGAAGAGTTGGAACCCAAGGTACAAATTATCAGTTGTAAAATAAGTCATGGGGATGTAATATATAGCATGGTGACTATAGTTGATACAGTATTATATTTATAAGTTGCAAATGGTGACTCTTTAAAGACATCAAAAGAAAATTTAACTGTGGTGATGTGTAGTAACTAGATTTATTATTATCTTTTCATAATGTATACAAACGTCAATCATTGTGTTTTATACCTAAAACTATGTTATGTCAAATATACCTCAATTTTTTTAAAAAGTGGAAAAAAATGTAGGGCAATTGCTGATTTGGGCAGGACATAGAGTAGTACCTCCAGCATAAGCCATGTTTGGCCAAGGAAAACACATTCACCCTAGTGATAGGATGAGGGAGGCCCTTCTGAATCCTGTGCAGTACATAAAAGTTGGTAGCACTTGCCCTATATATTAAGCAAAGGTTTTAGGGCACATGAAGAAGCACATAGGAAGAGGTTCTAGTTTAATCCAATCAGGCTGATATTCATTCTGTAGACAGAATGTCCTTTCTTACAAATCTGGAGGCTGGGGATTTCAAGATCAAGGTGTTACAGATTCAGTGTTTGGTGAGGGTCTGCTTCCTGTTTCATTGATGGCTGCCTTCCCACTATGTCCTCACATGGCAAAAAGGGATGAAGGAGCTTGCTGTGGCCTTTTTCATAAGGCACAAATTCCGTTCATTAGGTCTCATGACCTAATCACCTCCCAAACACTTTCCTAGTATCATCACATTGGGCATTATATGTCAACATATCAACCTCAGTATTTAGTCTATAGCAGACACCAGTGCAGTTGAAGGTATCAGTATTTGCAGAGAATATATACCTAAGCAATCATTCTTAATTTGTGTACAGATTCACCTCCAGGGATTATGCACTAGTCCCAGGATGTCCTTCAGATTTGGTTCAGATACCTACACTTGTGAAAGAAAACATCCATCCTCCTTATTCCCCTGGGAGTATTTTAGGGGTTAGGAAGCATTTCTAACAACATCCTCAGATTACAAAACATTCTAATATTATCCAGTTTTCCTAGAATTCTCTTCAATCTATACTTCTAAATATAGCTACAGTAGATCCAGGTCACCTTCTCACTCACTTTCTAATAGAGACTACTTTCAAAGAGTCAGACTGTTTTCAGGTACTCATACTCTTTGTACTGAATAAGGATAAACAATTTAACCATTAACAAGTTCTCTAACAAAAAGCATAGATGTTATGACTGGCATCTCAAAAAGCAGTTCAATATATAAAATCATTTCTACTTTCTGCTATTTCCTTATTCACTTTATAATAATCCAAGTCCTTTCTAGCTCATGTTGATCCATTTTCCTCTTTCTTACAGACGTTAAATAAGAGAGCACATCTTAAAAATATTCACAGAATATTAAAGGAGCATACTTTGTGCTGATGCAAGCACACACAGGGAACTTTCCATTTCCATACAAAAGAGTACCTTTTGCCTTCTGGCACACAACATAATTTTATTTTAAATAAAAGGAGTTCTCATTTGACAAAGGTGAAACAAATGCTCACCATAAATCAAATCAACGTGGAAAAAAGTCATACTTCAGTTGAACTGTAATAATTGTTAGGGTCAAATCTAAGGTGCCAGAACCATTAGTGTTTGCCAACACCTAGGATGTGTCACTTAAAAAATGAGGGTTTGGGACCCTAGCAAGGAATAAGGTAACCCATCAAATTGGATGAGAACCTTAGAAGGATGAGAAAGAACAGCCAAGAGCCAGTTCTATTAGGGAAATTTAACAAAGATAGGTTAATAGGATAAAGAAATGGAGGATAAAGGATAGGATACACAACCACAGATACAAACATCCAAATCAGAAGTCCTTGCTGATAGGAAAGCTTAAAAGGGAATCTGGGCTGGGATGTCTGAGAAGATAAATAATCCTATATAGGAAGATAAGAAGTCATTAGAAAAGGTAATAGGTGGAGAGTGCTGTTTCATGGAAACCAAAGAATGGTAGTGTTTCAAGCAAATAAAATGGTCAATAATGCTGAGTGCTGGTAGAATATAAAAGATGAGAACAAACAAAGTCTACTAAATCTAGCAAAGTAGAGACCAAAGTTGAATTAGTGAGATCCAAAAAAGCTTATGCATTTTTATGGTTTAATATGATCTGAGAAACTATAAACTATATAAGTCATACAGGATAGCAAGAGATAGCTTTAAGGGACTAAAGTCAATGCTTTTAAACTATCTTTGAATTCTACCTTTACCTCTTGTCATATCTGATTTGGGGTAAAATTTATACTTTCCCCAAACCTCCATTTTCTTATCTCTAGAACAATAACCCAAGTCCTGTCAACCACATTTATTATGAAAGTAAAGCTAGAGGATCCATGTAATAGATTAAACATAGCACAAAATAAATGATAACTAATTACAGGAGTGGCAAAATATATTAAGTACAAATAATGGCAAATGAAGTTAAAAGTTGTCAAAATAATTACTCCTTCATTTGGCAACTTTGACTCTAACAGGCACAGGATAATTACTTTAAATAGAGGAACTTCATCACATTATTATATGGATGGAAAAGAAAAGGTAATGTAGTTTTAGAATTTTTAGGTAAATTAGAAAACTTCAGAAGACTCAATATTTAAAATCAATATTAAGCTAAATTTAAAAGAATAACTTTTCCTTGAAGGAGAACCCTCAAATCAGAATCATTCCCTCAGAACACACAAATTCCTTCTCTTAGAACCAAGAAAAAAAAATTCTGTGTCAGAAAATATACTGGGATAAATAGAGCCATGTATGAATTTAAGGGACCTTTGAGCTTCCATTTCAAAGTGAAAACTGATTTCAAACATTATTGCCTTTCCCAGATTAAGTATTGTAAAAACACTATAGAAGACTTTGAACTGATAGTTCACAGAAAATGATCAAAGAATAAATATACAAAGATGTACTCATCAGGAAAATGTAAATTAAAGCCATAAAGTACAGCACATGTCCATCAGAATGGCCAAAATCTTAACCACGGAAAATACCAAGTGTTGGTGAGAATATGGCACAACTGCAATTCTCATGTACTCCTGGTACAACTGTCTTGAAATATTGACTCAAGCAACTTATTGTGGCCCAGAAGTTTCTCTTAGGTAATACCAAACAAAAACTCATATATATATATGCTCACCAAAAGACACATACTATGATGTTCATAGTGAAACTAATTCTAATAGTTTTAATGGTATTAGCCAAAGGTCCAACACAATGGATGGATGTCACGATGCTGAGGATGCTGAGCAAAAGCCAGACACAGAAGAGTATGTATGATAGGAATCTACTTACACAAGATCCAGAAAGAAAATGCACTAATCTGCATTGGAGAAGTCAAATAGAGTGGAATGGAGAAGGAGGAGAGATTAAGAAACAGATTATGGCCAAAACCCCATAATCAGAGTTAACTGCAGGAATGTGCCCAGTTGTACATATTCAGCAGTACATTTATGTGTATTTCTCTTTGTGTTTCATGCTTCACTTGCAAATTTTTAAGATTTGTCAGCATAGCTATTGTTTCTTTGAAAATTGTGTTAAACTTTTTAAAAGTTAATTTAGTGAAGAATTGAGTTTTGAATCAAGTCATTTTATTGACAAATTCTTTCCCTACTCAAAAAAAACTATATAACATAGTTAAAGAAAATAAAAAAAAAATGATCAGTTTAAAAACACTCATTTTATCTAAGGGTAATAGTCTTGTTGCCTACTCCCATGATTTTGAATTGACACTTTTTTTTTAATCCACAGTTGTGACTCCATCCCCCCCCCCAAAAAAAACCATTTATTCAGTAAAGGCACTTATTTTAATAATTTATTTATTTGACAGAGAGAGAGAGAAATCACAAGCAGGCAGAGAGAGAGAGAGGAGGAAGCAGGCTCCCCATTGAGCAGAGAGCATGATGCAGGGCTGGATCCCAGGACCCCGGGATCACGACCTGAGCCAAAGGCAGAGGCTTCAACCCACTGAGCCACCCAGATGGCCCTCACCTATATTTTTTTAAGCCCATTCTTACCTTGGATGATAAAGAAGGGTCTCTACTTATTAACAGTTGAAGTTCTGCAAGACTACATCTAAGTCCACTATTCAAGGTGACACTATGTACCAGTATCTGCTAAAACCATCTATAGATACTAAATGACTATTTTGCTCTGTAAACTTTGTTTTTCTCTGATATTTCATAATTTGAAAGTTTATAAATAAAACCTTTTATGGAATGAAAAACCCTTTCCTTCTACAAGAAGGATCCAGAGAAATTCATATACTCTCCCCTGTTATCTTTAATTTTTTCTAGGATCTTTGGTACCAGCATCCATTATTTCTGTTCATGGCCTGAGAGGATACCACACCACTCCCTAGTGACCCATTCAGTCCTTATGCAGACACTGACCTTAGCAGCATATACTGACTTCTGTAGATATTGTTCCTTTAGACAAATACAAATATGATACCTTTGCTATAGACAAATTTAATTTCTTATAAAGATGTTCAATATATTAGGGAAAAATGGATTTAGAACTGATGGACTTTGAAGAAGTATCTCTTCTTGATTGGTTCAACTATCCCCTGCCAAAGTTACATCTTTATACTTACCCACCCAAAATTTCTGCCCTGAATAGAATGGCATAGGTACTGCCTCTGTATACAGTTGCTTATTTTTGTTTTTGGGTCTCATCTCAAACTATTTTCTCCCTTCTTCCAGTCGGATTTCTATTATTGATCAAAATGCTACTTATGGAAACCAGGTAGCATTGAGATACTCTCAGCTATGAATTTAATCATTTGATTAGAGCTCAGTAAATAGTTAATATAATAAGAACATTTGTAGCTATGAAAGTAAATAAGTACTAATTGTTGTAGGTTGGAGTAATTAAAGAATGAGAGATAAGGAAAATAAGAATATGGCAGATAATATAGTCCAATTTTTTACTGAGTTCTAAGTGCCATTCTGGTGGGGAGCTATAGAAAATGACTGTGTGACAATCACAGAAACCATTCACATGAGGCCACATTGGCATAACTTGAAGAAATTCACTCCGATCCAAGGAGCTATGGGAAACAATTGAAGGGTTATAATCCAGGACATGACAAAAGCAGATCCACTTTTGATTATGAAGACCTTATGAACAGAACAGCCAAGATAGTGAGTCCTCTGGTGTCTTAGGAGTATATGAAGTTTTCAGGTCAAAAATGACAACCTGAATTACGGGAGTTGTGAGGAAGTTACTGAGGAGTGGAAGATGTGAAGATCTAGAGGTAGAAGTTAGTAGGACTTGGTGACAGACTAGATATAAGCAGAAGGTAGAGGTGATGTTAAAGATAACAGTTCTCGCCTTTCAGCAGATTTAAAAGTGATGGCAATCACTGAGAAAGAATACTGAAATAGGAACTTCTGGTTTTGCTTTCTTTTATTTTAGTATGAAAAAAGTTGAGGTCCTTTGTTTAGTGTTTCTGAGGTTGTGTCAAAGAGGCATTGAGACTGCCCAGAGCAGATTTCGAATGGACAATCAGACACATAGGCCTGCAGCAATGAGAGGTGATGGAATTTGGGAGAGGCTGAACTAGAGGGAACAGTAGGCAAGAGGGCAGCCCTAAGGAAAGAGCACAGTTTCATATTCTCTCCACCTTCTTGGTTCTTCTGTCGAATTGCCCTATTTTGGAGATTTCTACCTTAGTTACATTTGAAGCAGGGCAATACAGAATGGTTAAAATATGTAGCGGTGACTCTAGGAAGCATAGAGGCCATCTATAAGATGATGAAAATTAAGACTCTTACTCAGATATTTTATAGATGTATAGTTTTAGAATTTAGAATTTTAGAATTTACGGTTATTTGTAAAAGCATCTTTAAATAATCATACCAAATGTTGAAAGCTGCTGAGTGAGACTAAATTTCTGGAATCACTAAAAGCTAGACTGGAATTAGCAATGGAGATTATATTGTAGGGTTTTAGAGCAGTGACTGACACAGGATTAATTTTTCTTCTAATTGTTACCCACTCCTTCACAAAGGTTTCTGCAAGCAATATACAAAGAAGCTTGAAACAACATGAACAAAATCATCCAGGACAACCCTTAGCTCAGAGAGAAAGAGCAAATACAAGCACCGTTACTAGTAACCCAGTTTATCATCTTGTTACTAGTTGCAATGCTAGTTCCCTGAATATGCTGGAGCCAAGAGACATGAAGGCCAGCCTGTTAACATGCTACATTTTCATGGCAAATTCAATCTTATAATGACTATGTGTTTGCCAATTATTTTATTGATCTCTAAGGGAAATGTTCAGTGAGAAGTTGATGTATTTTCTAATGTGGAAACTAGCCAAAGACTTTAATTGTAGAAATAAGGTCCCAACCTCTCCAATTATTCTACTTCAGGTTGCACACATTGTTTCTTTAACAGCAAAGAACAGCAGTCACTATAATGTGATGCTACAAAAGGGACTCTTCAAAGATTTAGATTGTGTGTTTATTAAACCACCAGAAAAACTCTGGTAGAAATAATTAGTGGGGAAGGAAGCAATCAATATTTGCTCCCACTATGGGTAAAGCACTAAAAGAGCAGACTTCCGGGTATGCAGTCTCAGTATAAAAATTGAGCAGTAGTAGGTATATCTCTTGTAATTTCCCTATTCACAGTGCCTGAACTTGAAGGTCTTCCTGCTAGCCTATATTCATCTGGAAAACCTATTCTCCACCTTCTTCCCATAAAACACGAACAAAATCCACCCAATGGAACAAAGTCGTACAGCGTTTTTGTATCGTACTAGGATTTTCAATACATCCAACAGCTTAGCCTTTGAGTTCTTGACCTCCACCTTCTAAGGGCTTTTTTTTCATCCTAGTTCAGTCTTGTACTAGTCTATCACCCTATCTTATTAACACCAAACCGACAGGACCTTTCAATTTCAAGAATCTAGCTTCTGGAAAACCACTTCTACTGCTTTTTAGTTCACTCAGATGAACACTCCTATTTGAGCAGTTCATCTACAAAGATAGCACATTTGTTGACCCTGCCTCTCCATGTCCTCACCCTCCCCATTACGCGGTTTAGATCCATTATATTCCTCCTTTCAAAATAGCTTTAGTTTCATTGTTCCCTTCTCTCTACATTTTACTTATCTGGGAAAAAAAATAAAATCCAATCTTGTTAAACATACTAGTCACCTACTGTGCACTGCCACTTAGGCAATTGAAATTGTTAAAATATGCACACATTTTAACACAAACTTACTCATGCTCCTTTGTTTCCCAGTTTCTAGTTTTTTTTTTCCTACAAAATTTCTCTAGCATGTTCCCCCCAAACTCTTGCTTTCTATGATAATAGCCAACACATGGCAGGTCTCCTATTCCTATCTCTTCTTGTGCTTTTAACCTCAGCCTTATGTTAGATCCTCTCAAACAGCCAGCTTTCCCCTTTTTCCCAGGTTTCTGCTATTTTTTCAGCAATTTCCTTCATCAATTCTGCCATCTTCTGAGTCACAATGTTCTCCCATTCTGAATTATTCTCAACTTTACACAAGTGTTCTAGTATTTTCCAATTATAATTCCCTATGCTTTTACCTTCCTCTACAGCAGCCATCTTATTTCTGTGATAAAATGTCAGTGAAAACAACATGCCCACTTCTGACCTCACATTACTGTGTCTGGGCAGTATACACATTGTTGATTTCTTCCTTCTGGAAGTTTTCCTTCTTGTAAAGAGGTTTTCTCTCCTGATTTCCTCCTCTCTTGTGTCCATGCTTTTACTCCCCGCCCCCTTGCTGATTCTAACTCCTATGCTTGATGTCTAAGTATTAGAGCTTCCTACAGCTCTGTTCCATACTCCTATTTTTTTTTTTTAATATATACCTTGGCCCTCTTCCTAAGTAAGAACAATTTCATGACTTAAGAATTATAATAATCTTCATGACATTTTTGTTGAATTTCTTTATTGGATATCTATTGCCAGTATAATCTCTCCCCTTATAGGGCTACTAAGCATAACTAAATCAACTTTGCCCAAACTACAAAAAAAAAAAAAAAAAAAAAGAAAGAAAGAAAGAAAGGAAAAGAAAATCCAACTCATAATTACTCAGTACCCCTGAATTAGCTTCATATCCTGTCATCCTGATTTCACTCCTACTACACTGAAAAATTCTTGGCTTCTGAGACAAACTTTTAACTTAATGGAAATAGCTGCTATATTATTCCCTATTTGGTTATACTGTACACTAATTTGTCTACCAACTTTTCATACTATTTAAAAGTAACCTCCATTATGCTTTTATTCTATAAAAGTAGCCTTCACTCATGAAAACCACTAAGATAAAAACAGATATAAGAAATCTAGTTTTTATCCATTTACTTTATCAGAATTTTGTTTCCTGTATGAAATGGATTCTGCTGGCATTTTAGGCAGAAGTGAAATCTTGTACTTTTCTAAAGAAAAACAAGTCGAATTTAAGGGCATTCATATTTCTGTGGTAACATGTGGTAGAAGATGAGAAATATGGAAAATTGTGGAATTTTTATAATTTTCTAACTGACATTATCTGTTTCCTGTTGGCCATCTATATCAATCAACGTATAATCAAAAGACAAAAACCTCATGGCAATCTAAACAGGAAATGTTTAGGGGTGCCTATGTGGCTCAATGGATTAAGCAACCAACTATTGATTTCTGTTCAGGACATGATCTCAGGGTTGTGAGATCGACCTCTACATAGGATTCGCTGCTCCACAGGAAGTCTGAGATGCTCATCTTCCTCTCCCTCTGCTGCCCTCCCTCCCAAAATGTTTCATAAATAAGTTACAGTAACAAAGCACTCAGTAAGATGTAAAGAGAACTCTAACAAATACTCTACTGCTGAGAGAGGTAACCAAGGAAGAACAAATGTGAATGATAGTCCTATTTAACAATACAAAGTTCAGACAGCACTGGGGATGGTATACTCAACATCCTTCATAGAGCAGGTAACTTCACTGTCCAGGCTACAGGTGCCTGACAAACAAATCCTCCTGACACAAGGGAGTCAGAGCCTAAGAGCAGGCAGGCCAGCATGGGGGAGATAGGGTAGAGCACAGTGAATCAGAACCCTGCTGTGGTTCAGTGGCCTGGGGCAACTATTGTCAGGAGGGCTGCAGCAGAGATACCTAGCCAGGTCAGACCTTGCCTTCAGCCCCAAAGCTGTCTGCTGATCTACTCTGATTAAAACTGACAATGCTCCAGAATTTATCAGGTTGATTACCCCAGGGTGAGGGCTGGGCCTTGCCTACCTGCCCACCCTGCTCGTACTTAGTGCAGCATCTGACATAATAGTAAAAGCTCAAAAAATGGTGCTAACACTGTCATTAGCAAGATGTCCTGCATTATAAGACCTCAATAAATAACTTCAAACATGACTCACATACGGTTTCAAATATTGTCTTTCATCAAATGGGAATCGTTAACCTTTCATCATAATGAAACAAGGAAATTTATACGTCTTTATTTCATTTTTATCTTAACTATAAAACCATTGCCATTTGAATAAATCCTTCTCTCCTCCCCTTTTTCTTTCCCCAATAAAATTCAATTTCCCACTTTTTTAGACCTCAAAAGTGTAAGGTTATAAGACATCATTTCACTTTAGGTAGAAGTAAAAACTACAAAGTTTTGGATTATTCGCAATAGCCATTAATGACTACTGAAGCCCAATGGCATCAATAAAAATGAACATATGAGCACTCAGAAGTGCATGCATTTTTAATGTACTGCATGAATAACGGAGTATAAATCCTACTGGAAATGGCAAAGGTTTGAGTACAGAAATCTTACCAGTTACATTTCATTGGAATGGGTAGCCAAATTTTGGTGGGGAATTCACGACCTAAAGAGCTTGTCCAGAAGAAGCTGACAGGAGGAAAATAAGTATGAATCTCATTCATTCCCCAATATTGTCCACAGATGGCTACAATAGAGAAAGTATATAGTCATCCTGACAAAGACTAATTTGAGAGGTCTACAAAATTACATATATAATATATAATTATTATTATTAAATATATGTTTGTATACATATATATAAAATCGATATATACATTTTTTTCAAGTGAGGTTCTTTTATTTCCTTTCAATTCCCACTGTTACCGGACATTAAGTTCCTAAAGGTTACAATTACTCACCCCTCCTGCTTCCTAGCCACCACCATGCCATCGCCACTCCCAAATTCTTATACTCCAAGTAAGAATGACTTTTCATTTTCTGTTCCTTTTAATTATTTTTTAAATACGCATCGTTATTGAGTTTTTCGTTTTTTGTTTTTTTGGTTTTTTTAAAGTTGCAGATATTAGCTCCAGTACCTGTATACTGACTATTTGTGCCTGACATTTCCCTGGAGCATTAAGGTGAATAGGTCACTTTAGTCTTGAGTAATATGGTACTCTACTTTGAATGACCTTTAAAGGTAATAACCAGCCCAGCATTTTGTTGGTTGGTCTGTGGCATTTGTTCTTTGTGAAAGGAAGCCATAAAAAAGAGTGAAAGGGGCCTTTTCAAGATCCAGTCAGTTTAATAGGCCTTATTCATGGAAAAGGTTATGTGAGGAAGTTGAATAGATAGCCACAGCTCCCTCTCCCATATGCTTCTGAAGTTTCAACTACCTGCCCCTCCACCCCCACCCTCTCTAGAGAGGCCCTTTCCCTGCCCAAGAGACTTTTCCCTAGAAACAAGCCTCAGAATGGGACTATCTATACTTTCAGTTGTTTTTGATTTGAGAGAAACAACTTAAATTGATGAACTATTTCAGGGTGGGTGAGGGTACCAAGAAGGAGATTGGAGTAAAAACTAAGCTTTGAAAAGATTCTCTGTAATAAAAGTCAAACCAGGACTACTCCACCTGACCCCATTGCAGCTAAGTCTCAGCTTTTCACAGAGATGCTGTATCAGCTATACTGCAAGAACAACAGATGCTTCAAGTTTATCACAGGTGGTGGCTCTGGCAAACTTCAGGGAAAGCAGTCAAAGCTCATGGTGTCTCTGTACTTTTGACTATCTAGAATCCTCGAGAGATGGAATTATTTGGTGCTCTGCACTTCTCTCCAAAGTCCTTAGAAACCTATGGGAAACAGAGGGTGGTTCAGGAGCTCAGGTGTGTGTTTTCAACTTGAAGTCCAAGTAGCTGCCTAATGAAGGTTTATATGTCCTATCATCCTGGAATCAGACTCCTACCTCTCTGCACTTAGTAACTAGTCAACAGCCTCTTAGAAAGCCATGCTAGAGCAGGAACAAAAGAAACCAAGGACTGTTGTAATTCACCACTTAATCTCTAAATATGTGGGCAGTGCAGGTGACTCAGTTGTCAAAAGCCTCCTGCACTGCCCCAGGCTCACAATACCTGACGACTTCATCTCATTGGAGGTTAGCACAGCCAAACCCTCTGCATATACTGGACCACCGGAGATCAATCTTACTGTAAATAACCACAAAAATATCATTTTGTTCCTATTCACTCTTACGGAATCAGATGCTCATTTAGGTTAAGTGAAACAAGTCAATCTGAGAAAGACCATTATCATACGGTTTCACTCATACGTGGGATATAAGAAACCGCACAGAGGATCATAGGGGAAGGGAGGGAAAACTGAATGCAAAGAAACCAGAGAAGGAGACAAACCCAGAGACTCTGGAGTCTGGGAAAATGAGGGTTGCAGAAGGGGAGGTGGGTAGGGGGTAGAGTGACTGGATGGTGGACATAGGAGGGGATGTGATAAGCACTGGAGGTTATATGCAACTGTGAATCATTGACCACTGTATCAAAACCTAATGATGTATATATGTTGGCTAACTGAATTTAAATGATTAATTTCAATGGTCAGTTCACTGCATGCCTCTTGCAGTATGATTATTTTGACATACAGATTGCAACGCCACTGTTCAAGTATTTTTAAATGTTGCAAGATTTCTAACTGCATGCCTCATGCCTAATCCTTTTACTGATGTTCAACTGAGGAAACAGGGATGTCTGTCATCAGAAGAAACTAACCAATGACTATATTGGAGATACTAACTCATCTCTACTAAGGTCTCTTCCTGAAGAATTTTCCAGGATCATTTTGAGCACAGGTGATTTTACTTCATATAGTGATCTTTGACATCATCATCCTCCCTTGAAGTCAGAACTCGTCTTTATTAGTCCCTTATCACTGAGGAGATCAAAGGGTCCAACCGAATCTCCTGATGAGGGTTACCTGAGGTGCTAATGGGACTAGATTGAGTGGTTCTGGCATTGTGAGGAGCAGCCAACAGAAAGAGGAAAGGAGATACACAGGAAGAAGGGAGGACTGTTCATGGAAGGAAAGAATGAGACAGCAAGGGTATTATTTTCTGGGGTTGGGGACCATGCGTTAAGAGTTACCCCTGTGAATACTGCCAACTTAGTCCTTCATACTTAGTACAATTGTTTGTATTAAACAACAACAACCCCCCCCAAAAATATTTATACACTGTGTCCCATCTATGGAATTTGGAGAAAAAGAAAAAAGGTAGAAACAAAACAAACAGGGGAAAAAAATTAAAGAAAAAGCACATCAAAATTAAAATGGCAGGAGTATAGGAATTTTTAAAACCATCAACAAAACTTAAAGCTCTAAGATACTTGTTCTAAGGAAATAATTTTTTAAAGGGCTAAGACTTCCAGCATGAAAATATTTGTTATAAGAATGGACAGTTATAGTTTTGAAACATGGTTAACTAAAATATTCCATAAGGAAGCACAGAACCGGGCAACAAGGGTGGCTTAGTGGGTTAAGCCGCTGCCTTCAGCTCAGGTCATGATCTCAGGGTCCTGGAATCGAGCCCCGCATCGGGCTCTCTGCTCAGCAGGGAGTCTGCTGCCTGCACCCCCAACCCCATTCTTGGCCTACTCGTGATCTCTGTCAAATAAATAAAATAAAATAAAATTTTAAAAAAAGGAAGAACAGAACCTGGAGAGAACAGAAAGCTTACCAAATGAGAACATTTGCCCACAGTGAGGCAAAGTCCAGTATCTTCTGTAGGAAGATCAGACTCTGGGTTCAGATAGTTGGTATGACAGCAAGTGCTCTAGACACCAAACTAAAACAGTGTTTTGTTTTGTTTTGTTTTTTGATTAAAAAAAAAAAATCAATAACCTCTTATACTTATTTTCTCTCACTTTAAAAAAAATACTGAGACCAAGGAAAAAAGTGAAAAGGGACAAAATTTAAGAACAAGAGTGGGGAAAATTTAACCCCCAACCAAACATGGCACCTGCAGTACCACAGAGCATTCGTGGTAACAGTAAACACAGACTTTAGAAAGTTATCTGTGGTGAGCACGCCGTACTACAACAGGAACACACCTGTTGTAGCAGAGGGTTTAATAGGCTCCCCACCAAAACTATCAGAATTACATGGAGAGGATATCTAGAATCTTATCTCACTCATTCTGATATACTTTACCTAGAAATTGTTCTGCTGCTTATTAAGCCACTGTCAAATCCCGCCTTGCATAACTTTTGTGACATTGGAGTTAACTGCACAGCAGGATTTTGCCAAAAAGCAGAGCCTTTATGCCGGGCTCCAACAAGATGGGTAGCTGGAGTGTGGCACAAAGAAGGGGAGGGACTGGCTCTTCCCTCTTTCCATCAGAGACGTCCCAGAAACACTTCCCACCCAGGCAACAGTAACTTGTCCGGTAGCAGCAGCAGCAGACACTCTGGTTTTACAGTTTTCCAACAATCCTGGAACCAGTACCCTCATGCTCCCCTAAAGATCAGCATCAGCCTTTCAGCAACCTTGCCTGAGAAGTTCAGGTCTGACCTTACAGGCCTTTCTCCAACCCCAGAGACCCCAACTACCCAAGGCCCTCCCTGTGGGTCAGAGTGCAGTTTCAGGAGTCTTTTTCTCTAAGTCTCTTAATTATAATCCCAACCACTTCTATTTGTTCTACTAGCCCTGGATGCCATAGCTGCTACCTGCAGTTACTACCTCAGGGACACCAGTTTTTCCTTTCCGATATCTCAGTTCTCCAGTATCTGGCTTAACACTTCTTAATTCAGAAATCCTGTTAAAATAATACAAACCAAGTTTGCCTTCATGTTTTCCTGTCTTGAAAGCCCATCTATAAAAGAAAGGGTTTCTCAAATTGACTTTCAAATAATTTTAAAACTAATTTTTACAGAGAACGATATAACAGTGCTCCAGATAATAGTAACAGAAAGCTAGAACAGGGTTTTCTGTGTTTCCCCCACACACAAGTCAATGAAATATAAGAGGGAGAAATTTACATGATATGAATTAATGGCAAAATGAGACCATAAACCAAAATATTCCCTCATTCGTTTCTTCGTTCTATAAATACTCACCAAATGCACACACATTTAAGAAATATCAGCAAACAAGAACAAAATGGTTTTCACTGGCACACAGTCTAGCAAAACAGAGTTCAATGCATGTATCACTAAAATGATAAAGGGGCTGTGAAGAAAAATAAATTATGATAAACAGGTTGTATGTGTTTCCTATTTGTTTTGTAACAAATCATGACAAACTTGATGGTTAAAAAAATAAAAATTTGCTATCTTACAGTTTTGTAGGTCAGACGTCTCCTGTGGCTTTCAGGAGCTGAAATTAAGATGTTGGCAAGGCTCCACTCCTTTTGGAGGCTCTAGGGGAGAACTCCCTTTCTTGCCTCTGCATCTTCTAAGAGCTACCTACCTTCTTCAGTTTGAGGTTCCCTCCATTTCGCAGCCCAGCAAGGGCAGCCTGAATTCCTCTCGCAATGGCCCTGAGCATGTTTTCCTCCTTCCACTTTTATAGGATCGTGATTACATCAGGTTCACCTGGATACTTCAGGGTACTCTCCTTAGCTAGGGTCAGCTGATTCATAACCTTAATTCCTTATTGCCATAATATCAGCATATTCACAGGTTTTGGTAATTAGGATGTGGCCCTTATGGGGAGATTCTAGTCTGCTACCACACAGGTGAACGAAGCTGTTTCTTGAGATCATCACTTGGATCGAAGTTGGGAGTAGAATGACATTTTTGAAAATATCCCTGAGCCAACAGAGAACACAGTACATTCAATAAGATAATAGAAGGACAGTAAAGCTCAAGCAGACAGTAAGTGGGAGAACAGGGTAAAATGAGGATGAGAAGTTAGCACCAGATCCAACTGGCTTAGAAATAGTTCATGATTTTTATTATATAGGCAATAGGAAAACTAAGAATAAATTTAAGCAACAGAGTGGCATGATTTTATCTGTTTCAAGAAGACTGCTTTGATTTCAGCAGGGAGAATGGATTTGAAAGGCAGAGGAACGTCTAAGGGGATTGCTGCAGTGCCTGAAGCAAGATAAGATGGTGGCCTGGGTAAGAAAGGTGTCGAGAGAGAGAGAGAGAGAGAGAGAGAGAACTGATTTGGTTTGAGAGAGATTTTAGAGTGACAATCAACAGGAAACAGTATTTCTTTTTTATTTAGAACATCATTTTACAAAGGTATAATCAATATACAATATTATATTAGTTTAAGGTATACAAGGCATTGATTCAAAAATTCTTTACGTTACTAAATGCTCACCACCATAGTGTGGCCATCATCTGTCACCAAACAGTGTTATTATAATATTATTGATTACATTCCCTCTATTGTATTTTAAATCTCCATAACTTATTTATTTTATAACTGGAAGTCTGTACTTTTTAATCCTCTTTATCTCTTTCACTTATCCCTTTATCCACCTATACTCTAGCAACCCATCAGTCCATTCTCTGAAAGAGTCTGGTTTCTTTCTTTTCTTTCCTTCTTTCTTTTTTTTTTTTCTCCTTTTTTTTAATTTTTTTTAATTCTTTCTTTCTTTGTTTCTTGGTTTTTCATTTGTTTTCTTTTTTAGATTCCACATGTAAGTGAAATCATATGATGTTTGGCTATCTCATTCTGACTCATTTCACTTAGTATACTCACCAGGTCCATCCACGTTATGATGACTTTTTAATTAGGCATTGAATCCAATGTTTCTGGCACAAGTACTCAGGCCCATTTGGTGAGGCTCACAAATAAAGGGGCAAGTATGATGGTGGGGAATTAGTAGTTTCTTTCAAACCTTTTAAATAACTAAACATGATGTCTACCAATAGGTGGCTGAGATGGTGTTGACTAAATGTGTTAAGAATTCAATATAGGGGATGCCTGGGTGGCTCAGTCAGTTAAGCGGCTGCCTTCGGCTCAGGTCATGATCCCAGCGTCCTGGGATCGAGTCCCACATCGGGCTCCTTGCTCGGCGGAGAGCCTGCTTCTCTCTGCCTCTGTCTACTACTCTGTCTGCCCGTGCTCGCGCTCTCTCTTTCTCTCTCTAACAAATAAATAAATAAAATCTTTTTTTTTTAAGATTTTATTTATTTACTTGAGAGAGAGACAGTGAGAGAGAGCATGAAAGAGGAGAAGGTCAGAGAGAGAAGCAGACTCCCCATGGAGCTGGGAGTCCGATGCGGGACTCGATCCCAGGACTCCAGGATCATTACCTGAGCTGAAGGCAGTCGTCCAACCAACTGAGCCACCCAGGCATCCCAATAAATAAATAATATCTTAAAAAAAAAAAGAAATCAATATAGGATGGGCACAAGTCAAGAAACCATGGAAACAAAGACATCACCTAGAACAGTGTTTCTCCACTAGGGGGTATTTTGCTGGGATTTTGCTTCTGAGATCACATTTGACAAAGTAGATGTCTTTAGTTATCACAAGTGGGGGGAAGTCATGGCTGTTTAACATCCTCTAATACACAGAACAGCCCCCCCACAAAAAGATAATTATCTAGTTCAAAATGTCAATAGTGCTAAGATTGAGAAACCTCACCTAGAGAAACAGCAAAGTCTAAGAAGAAAGATAATCAAAGATAGAACCCTGAGACTTTCCATTATTTAACATTTTTTAAAAGATTTTATTTATTTATTATTTAGAGTGTGCACTGGAGAACACCAGCAAGGGGAGGAGCAGAGGGGGAGAGGGAAAGAATCTTAAGCAGACTCTGTGCTGAACACAGATCCCTATATGGGGCTCCATCTCACAATCCTAAGATCATGCTTGAAATCAAGAGTTGGACACTTAACACTGAGCCACCCACATATCCCTTTAATGGTTTTTATTAAATCAAAACTGTGGTAAAGGAGCAGCCAAAGAGATGAAGAATTCAATACAATGTAGTATTATATATTTCTTAGTAAGTCATCAACCTCAAATATTTGCAGAGTGAAAAAGTATAATGACAAGTGAAAAGGAGTGTTTAATTTGGCTATATGGAAATCATTGCCGACCTTTGGAAAAATGCCTTCAACAGAGAAGTGAGGACCGGAAACATATTGGTATAGTCTGGGAAGTGAATCAAATGTAAGAACATGAAAAACACTTGAGAATTCTTATTTTGATTGAGAAGAAAGAGAGCTGTTAATAGAGGTGTATGTGGACAAAGGTTGTTTTGTTTTGGTGTGGTTTTGATTTTGCTTCCCTCTTAGAATCTTAAAGGTTCAACAAATGTTAATGGAAGGGAGCAAGCAGAAGAAACACAGGTATGGACTTAAAGAGAGCTATGGGACAGTTAAGTTTCTTAAAAATAAAAGAGAAGATTCATTCACTCATTCATTCATTTATTCATTCATTTACCTAATAATTTATTTATCCAAATGTTTACTGAATGCCTCCTGAATGTCTTCTTGGAAAAGCTGAACTTAAATGGGAGAGGGACTTCCTCCACTGTAACAGGAGGAGAGAAGAAACTAACGTGGAGTTTGGATGGTGTGTATTTTTATCAGGACTTAGAGATCTTTTCATTCCAGTTTTGATGCTTTTGCTCTCACTGTCTACAGAGTTAAAATGTTTCATTATGATGTTTTGACAGGGAAACACTAGGAGATATGATACAGAAGAGACTATCATAACAGCTTTTGATACAAGTAGGAATTATTTTATTTTAACATTGTATGAAATCAAATATACATGCAGAGCTTATGAAGCATTAAAAATCTGTCCTAGATTGCATAACCTAGGTAAATATCACAATTGGTAATAACTTTTTTCAATATTATAATGTAGAAACCTAAGGCTACAAAATTTTCAGTTTTGCTGATTTTGTAGCAGCATTCCAAATAGTCCAGAGAGAGAGAGAGATACATATATGCAGATATAGACATTTAACCACAAGTGAAGAGTTTTTAGATTCAAAACAAAGGTTGTTTTATAATGTTTCTATTTATAGGAACATTACTGGGAGAAACAATTAAGAGAAAACACTTGTTTTGCATAATTGATGCTTTATAGGTATCTAGGAAAGTTGAACAATTAGACCCTAGGGGCTCCATCAGTGATTCATCACCATCTGGAATACAAAATCCTACCTACTGTTATGGTTTGTGTTTCTTCGACTAGAGTGGCAGATGTTAACTTTTTGTTGTTGTTGTTCTGTAGAAGGTAACTATTTAATATTCTCAAAGCACATGCATGAGATGCAATGCAGGATCAGAACTGACCCCAGTCTCTTCTATGGATATTATAAAGGGAACATAGATTATTCCTCCAGGAAGAGGAATCACAGAATAATAAAACAAAGTTATAGATTTTAGGTGACCATCAAAAATATGTTCCTCAAGGAAATCCTACCATGTTGCTACAACATGGATAGACATTGAAGGCATTAACCTAAGTGACATAAATCAGACAGAGAAAAGAGAAAAGACAAATATTGCATGAGCTCACTTATATGTAGAATACAAAAAAAAAAAAAAGAAAAATCATGGAAAAAATATCAAACTGTGGTGACCAAAGGCAGAGGGTGGAGGGACAAGAAAATGGAAGAATGTGGTCAAAAGGTACAAATGTCCATATATATGATAAATAAATACAGTTGACCCCAAACAATGTGGTGGTTAGGAGTGTCAAACCCCCACATAGTCAAACATTTGCATGTAACTTGACTCCCCTAAAACTTAACTATTAATAGTCTATTGTTCACCAGAAGTTTTACTGATAATAAAGTCAATTAACACATATTTTTATGTTATATGTATTATATACTGTATTCTTAAAATACAGTAAGCTAGAGAAAAGAAAATATCATTAAGAAAATCATAAGGAGGAGAATCAGTTTACAGTGCTGGACTGTCTCTAAAAAAACCCTCCTTCTGCAAGTGGACTTCCACAGTTCAAACCCATGTTGTTCAAGGGTGAACTGTACTAGGGATGTGATGTCAAGCAGGATGACTGTAGCTGTAGCTTCTATATAATACATAGAAATGTTGTCGAGAGAGTAAATCCTAAGAGTTCTCATCACAAGGAGAATTTTTTTTTTCTTTTTCCTTTCCTTTCTTTTTTTTGGATCTATACGAGAAGATGGATGTTAGCTGAAACTATTGTGATAATCATTTTACAATGTATGTAATCAAGTGTCATTGCATCATTTACCTCATACAACAATGGGTATCAATTACTGTTCGATGAGACTAATAAAAAGTAAAATAAAATAAAAACAAGTCCAGTTAAGAGTGGGCTTTGGTCTCCAATGAGTTTGATAAGAAGAAATTGCCTTGTAGATATTCAGTTCTTAGGGCCAATTTAAAACTCAACTCTAACCATTCTACTATTCTGTGATTTCCCTTGCCCTCTATACCTATATCTCTTTTTTACTCTATGATTCTTTGTCTTAAGATATCTTTTTTTTGTTCAAACTTTGATGTTGAATAACTTCTTAAAAATTAATAAGCTCTGGTGCCTAGTACAAGGGCAGAGAATAATATATAGTTAGGACAGTATTGCCAAATAGAGGCATTTGGACTTTAAAGTGTTTTATGTTTTATACAGCAGTGAAAGAAAATGTTTTCAGCAAAATATCGGGTTCTCTAGAAAAGAGCTATGAAAGAAGTTCGAGGAAACATCTGGTTTTAAATAGTATAAAGCTAAACTTCAGATTTCCTCAGGCAGAAAAAAAGTGTGGAGATTGTACGCAGACTTGTGTATCAGACCACAGTGCTTTTCTTTATCTTTATGGTTGATAATATAGTTCTAAAAGAAGCAGAAGAGAAGAGAAGCTTGAAACAGTAAAGCTGACCTTTTCTCTTATTAATTCAAAGCAGGAAATATCCAGTCTCCTCTGTTGAAAAGAACAATCAAAGGCCACTTGTAAATTACTTTTAAGAACCATCTGAGACAAGTCGCCCAAATTCCTATAATAAATATGGTCATGGACCAGCTCTAAGACATGTTCTTTCCAAATCAGAAGAATTATAGTAAGTTAGGATTATTGGAAACTGGGGAGGCAATTAGTTTAGAAAGCTGGGAGAAGGTACTTGTTTCAAAGTTATATTTGCACAGCAGACAAGCTATTTTTACTAAACTTATAGATTACATTTTAGTGCTTTGGCGTGGGTGAGAATGATGGAAATTATGTGAAAGAGGAACCATTCCCTTACAACCCACTCCTTGGCTTTAATACCATTGAAACCTTATGGCAAGTCATAGACACAGTTGTTCAATATAAAGATTCCTATTAATCCAGAGGGGTTTACCAAGCATTGCATGTTTTTCCTACATTACATAACCTTTTTGAATACCAAGTTATTTTATGACCATACCAAGATTAATTCAGAAAAAAAAAAATGTTTACTTTAAAATGGCAAAATGAAGCTGAATCTCTCATTGTTGTTTGTTTATTTGTTTGTTTTTGGTTTTTTTAACCTAATTTTCCTTGATTTTGGAAAATTGAAATAATCTACAAAAAGCTGTAGTCAAAAAAACTTTGTTTCAATCTAAAATAGGTGCTTTGAAAATATAGAAGTACAGAGTGGTGATTTTAAGTTCTAGCCTTACATTCATTAAAATCACGTGGGGAGGGGCGCCTGGGTGGCTCAGTGGGTTAAAGCCTCTGCCTTTGGCTCAGGTCATGATCCCAGGGGTCATGGAATTCAGTCCCAAATCATGTTCTCTGCTCAGCAGGGAGCCTGCTTCCCCTACTCTCTCTCTGCCTGCCTCTCTGCCTACATGTGATCTCTGTCTGCCAAATAAATAAAATTAAAAAAAAAATCACCTGGGGAAATTTTTTTTTAAAAGATTTTATTTATTTATTTGACAGAGAGAGAGCACACACAGGCAGAGAGGCAGGCAGAGAGAGAGAGAGGAGGAAGCAGGCTCCCTGCTGAGCAGAGAGCCCGATGTGGGACTCAATCCCAGACCCTGAGATCATGACCTGAGCTGAAGGCAGCGGCTTAACACACTGAGCCACCCAGGCGCCCACCTGAGGAAATTTTTAAAAGATTGAATGTTTAGGTTGGCCCCTAAAGATTCTGATTGAGTTGGTTGTGGTGGGGACTGGCCTATTATCAAAAACTTCCCTGTGGCTCTAATCTGCTGTCAGGTTTGAAAATGGCTGCCACAGAAAATTAGCCTCAAACCCTAACTATGAAAGTGAATTTTAGATTATATTTTGGAATACAAAGTGGATTACATAGTCATATCCTGGCAATTAAAAAAAATTCAAGAATTCATTTTAACAATTAGGAATTCAGGAAATTCGGAGGCATAGGTCAATATAACTCATGGAGAACACTGAAGACAACTTAATCTGCTAAAAGTCAATTCATCCTTCATATAGTTTCAGTACAAAGCTGTTTCAAAAACAAAACAAAAACAAAAACCTAGTTATCTAAATGAAAAAAATAATGATTTTTTTGAAACATCAAAATAAGTTACCAAAAAGTAAACTTTATTCTTAACTAAGGGGGAAATATTACAGCCAGATAATCTTCACTTAATACAGCATGTAAGAGCAGGGGTCAGAATCTGAAGCTAGTTACATCTGGTTCCAAAATTATATGATAGCATGTTACTTACTAGCTTCTAGAGTTATCTCATCCTTTGTCAGGTAATTCTCTATCTAGAGGCCAGAGTTATCTTTTATTAAAAAGACAAGGCAGGAGGAGTAAAAATCTAATATTTTTTTATTTTAAACCCTTCCCTTCCATAGTTACTCTTATGCCCTAAAAGGTGGAATTTCAGTTTTGCAGGAGGGAAGACTTCTGAAGATCTTCACCACAATACCAATACACTTAACGTACTGAATGTTACACTTAAGAAACGGTTAATTTGTTAAATTTCATATTATGTGTGAAATTTAACACAATAAAAAACAATAACACACAATGAACACAATAAAAAACACAAAACAAAAATAACACAACAAAACAAAACAATAAAAATTTAAAAAGATTTTTTAAAAGATCAAATCTACCTACTTTATCATGACACAGAGAGTTTTTTCTAATATAACCTCAGTATGGCTCTTTCATTTGGGGATATTTTATATATAATGTTCTTGCTACACAAAAATGCTCACTCCTTTGTTAAAAAAAAAAAAAACCACACACATTTTTTTGTTTCATTCTTGCACATATATTTTTGCCTTTGCTTGAAACTCACTCTCCTCTGTGACCATGTGGATAATTACCACCCATCAAGCTAAAATATCAGGCTTCTTTTTTTTTTTTTTAAGGGGGCTAGCAGGAAGACCTATGTAAACTATTGAAGAATGAATATTTTCATGGTGCTTATATAATGATTCTACAAAACTTGGTGATTCATGTATCTATTAGTCATTGAGAAACTATGTGTCTATTAAAGTGTGATCTCTACCATCTGAGACGTAATAACTGCCCCCCAAAATCATGTGATTTAGATGAGTAATTGAGATGCAGAAGCATACTAATATCCATTATCTAATATTAAGTCCTTAAACATGTATTAGCAGATATAAGTGAAATTAGAGTCAGAAAGGGTGACACCAGTGTGCTCTCGGGTCGTTTGAGGAAGACTAAAAGGTAAGGACAATGCTTGCTCTATTCATTCCTCTGTCCCTAGTTGTTGGTGCCGTGTCTTCATATCGGTTAGGAGCTCAATAAATATTTCTTGAGGGCATGAAAGAAAAGTAGCTATTAAAGGCATGGAAATTAGTTGGACATGACAGAATAGGTAGACTAGAGATAGGATAATAATCAAGCACAAAATGGCATGAATTCAAAATAACCTGTACCCTAGTTGAGCCAAAAACAGTGTTCATCTGATTACTATAATTAAAATAAGAACTATTTTCTTTTGTGCAAACCAATTCAAAAGAAAATGCAGGGGAAAAGAAAAGGATTAAGTATCTAAATAACAGTAACATTCTGCTGACCGTCCTGAAACTGTTACCTTATTTTGAGTTTATTGACTAAGGAAAAGAGCTTTTTCTGCTTCTTTTAACTTCTCTTGCTTCCTTTTTTCATTACCGGTCCTTCTCATCTGCAAAAAAGGCAATGAGTCCCAACACATATTTGAGGGAAAAAAAATATAGCTCAAGGAAATAAAATCTGCAAAAAGGCACCTAGGTATAGGTCAATTCTAAATCCAATAATATACAGCATAAAAAATAATTCTAATATTTCTCATAGTATTATCTTAATTTTCTATTGCTGCTATAACAAATTACCACACACTTAATGGCTTAAAATAATACAAATTTATTATCTTATAGTTCTGGAGGTCAAAAGTCCAAAATCAGTCTCCCTGGGCTAAAGTCAGGGGTCAGCAGAGTCTTGCTCCCTCTGGAGACTTTAGGGGAGAAGCCATTTTCTTGGCTTTCACAGCTTCTAAAAGTCACCCGCATTCCTCAGCTACTGGCCATTTCTTCCATTTTCAAAGTGCATCACCCCACTTCTCTTCTGCCATCATATTTCTTTTCTGAATGTAACTCTACTGCATCTCTTGTGATTATGTTGGATCCATCCAGATAATCCAGAATAATCTCCCCCATCTCAGGACCCTTAATTTAATCTCATTTATCAAGTTGCTTTTGGAGTTTAATGTATTATATTTACTGGTGCCAAGGAGTATGACATGAACATCTTTGGGGGGTCATTATTCAGTGTACAATACTTCTGATCAATTTTACTTAACGATTTGTATTTATATAACCTTTGGTTCATTTACTACTTTTCCCCACCAGCTGAGAAATCTGTCTATTGCATTTCTATCCTCTTTATATCTTCAGCTGTTCTGGTCATGAAGGGTGTCTAAGTCTCCCACACGGCCCTGCACCTGGGTATTTGTACTCTAACCCAGATATCAGCTCTGGATTCAGTTCTTCTTTGACAACTACACACAGGCTAATACTAGCATGTGCTTTCCTGAAATCCTCTCTGATCCTAGCAACTTAACCTCCAATTCATTCCCATGTCTTATCTTCTTTATGTATTTCTGAGATATTATTGTGGATTGACCTTAGTCCAAGTATTAGCTTTCCCATCTTAATACTATGTGACTTATCTGGATTCCACTGTAAAATGTGGATAATATTACCGACTTTATCAGACAATTTTGTGGATTAAACAGCTCAGAAACACATACAGAGTAGTTGTTCCATAAATATTAGTAGCCTTGTCTCTCATTTATTTTCATTCATTTTTAGACAGAAATCAGGTTAACTTGTAATTAATTTTAATGTCTTCTTTCACACCTTTCATTCAGCTGCATATTTAATTCTTAGGTGATACACCTATAGTCATTTTCAGCAAATAGCCATTCTGTAATGTGTAGCCATTCCATATATATATATATATATATATATACTGATCATATTCATTAATCTATACAGCCTGTTTGTTGATAGAAAGAGCATTTTCTCACAGAAGAAAGCATAATTCAGGTTATCATCCTTCTTGTAATAAACAAGCATTAGCTACATTCTCTTGAGTTTTCCATATGACCTACAATAATGTGGAGTCCTTTCCCTACTTTAAGTAGAGACTATTTGATTAAAAGATGTCATAGAAAAAAAACTTTTCTTAACTACTAGATAACTCCTGTTTCATCTCTTAAACTTATGTTGAAGTAGCAATTGGAAACTTAAATATTGTTATTTCCAGGGTTTGCTCAGACAGCTCTGTCTTTTTTTTTTTTTTTTTTCCCTCTGTTTCTCTTTCTCAGTGGAACTCACCTGTACCACTTAGGAGAAATGTGATTTTTTTTTTCCAAGTCTGTGCCAGGGTCCCTATTATCTGAGAATTAAAATCTGACTATAATTTATAATATAAAATATAATTTATAATATAAAATCTGACTAAAATTTGACTATAATTTCTCTCTACTTCCATTCCTTGTTTTCCAACTTCCCTTACTAATTCATCCCACCTTAACCACTTTCCTTCCCTTTGATTACTATTGAAAGTAAATATAATTTGACTAGAAGATAAGCATTACGGTTTTTTTGTTTTGTTTTGTTTTGGTTTGGTTTTGGTTTTGGTTTCTGATGGTTATCAAGGTCCCACTATGTACCAACCACAGCACTAAACAAACACCTCAAATGCTGACTGCCAAAGCCAACAGGAACTCCCAAACAGAATCCAGCAGGACAATATGGTACAATGTGGGAGCTCTGGAGAGGATAATTTTGTGGCCTTGGAGATAGAAAGAGTTGGAGAGTGATTAGGGCACTCTTCTAGAGAGTCAGGCAGAGGGATTCAATTATTAGGTGAAACAGGGTTATACCAAATCTCTAGGATCAGAAGGCAGGAGACAGGACAGGATGGCTGAAAGGCACAGTCCTTCTTCCCTCTCACAAGAGTATATTTTTCCTTATTACTGGACAGCACCCACAACTTAGTGTGTTGTGTTCACACAAGCCCAGGTGAGTATGTGTAACATCCAACAGAAGAAATTTTTACCACAACCTATGGTGTTTTTGCAAATAAAACTGTCATCAAGGGAAAACAGGATGCTAATATTAGCTGAGAGGTAAAAAATAGATACAATGCATGAACTAAATTAATACTACTTTTTTAAGGTAGTTTTTTTTTTAAGGTAATTTTTTTAAAAGTAATTTTTGAATTCTCTTTCTGATCTCTGTTGTTTTGTGAAACTGATGCCTGGATCTCTGTACTGCCCTCATCTTTGCATGTTACTGCAGCTGCAAAGTTGCAACTTTAAATCATCAACTTTGGAAATATATTTCTTCTAATGAGATTTCCTTTCATCAGTTTCTAAATGGCATTACCAACTATCAGTGTAATGAAACTACCCACTCCCAGAAAGGAAGGGATTTTACTTAGATTTATTTAATGGTTTATTATTTATTCCCACAGCTGTATGCATACAGTGTTTCTGTCATCGTGAAAATACAAGAAACCCATGTGTTTTCAGCGCCAGCCAGAGAAATCAACTGAAGCAAGACCTCATCTCACCCTGGATAAATCCTCCCATTCTCCTATAGGGTCCCAGGATGACTCGCCCAGTCTTCTTGGAGTCATTTTGTTTCTGCCCTGTAGCTATAGATGATGATATCTTCACCTTGTCTCCCCAAAGCCTTAGATCTGCTGCCCCTTGGTGATTGACTGGTGATAAAGGGAGACCTCAGGACAACATTGGTCTTGGCTTGGATTTCATATAAGTCCTTCATGGTCTTTCCTTTGCTATATGCCTCAGTTTTTTCTTTCACAATCCACTCTGTCTTAGCTGAAGCACATTACGTGGTTTACAAAACAATGAAATTGGATGTTGGGTTCCCGGAGTCCAATTTTTTTTTTTTTTTCACACAGATTTTCACACAGCTTCTCTTTCCAAACTCTTAAAAATAATAATAATAAATAACACATTGGGCTTTTCTTTTCCTCCAACATGCAAAATTAAGTCAGAGTTCTAAGTTTATTCACAGAATTAGGCTCCCTTGGAAACACTTGCTATACACATATGATAGGAACAGATTATATATATATATATGGAATGGATTCGATTTTACTACTGGTCAGAATATATGGAATGGATTCCATTCTATATATAGAATGGAATAGAATGGAATATATATAGAATGGAATGGAATGGAATCCATTCCATATATATATGTATTCTGATCAGTAGTAAAATCTGAACTTTCCATACCATGATCAGAGGTCTCTATATCAGTCAGAACTCTCCAAAGAAGCAGAAACAATAGAATATATGTGTACCCATACATTTTGAAAGACAGACAGATGGCTAGGACTAGGCTTATCTGTATCTGTCTGGTTTATCTATATGTCCCTCTAGAGAGATTTCAGGGAATTGGCTTATGCAATTATAGAAGATGACAAATCTCAATATCGGCAATCAGCAAGTTGGAGACCCAAAGGTAGCTGATGGTGTAGTTACAGTCTGAATACCAGCAAGCTCAAGAGCCAGGAAGGGCTGATGTTTCAGTGTGATCCTGAAAACAGGAGGAAATTGATGTGTGAGCTCAAGACAGTGAGGCAGGAGTGGTTTCTTCCAACTCACGCCAAAGTTGGCCTCTTCATCCCATTCAAGACTTCAGCTGAATGGATGAGGCCCACCTACATGAGGATGTGCAATCTGCTTTATTCAGTCTACCAATTTGAATGTTAATCTCATCCAGAAACACCCTCACAGACACACTCAGAATAATGTTTGACCAAATATTTGGATACTTTGTAGCCCAGACAACTAGACATATAAAATTAACCACTATAGTCTCCTATTACAGTGGACCAGTCTGAAAGCCAAGTAAAACAAAACAAAACAAAAAAGTCAGTTCTGGTCCTAGCTGTGAAATCTTATGCACACCACTTCCTCTCTCATCCTCCTGCATCTGCCTGATAGACAGTAATGTAAAACAGTTATATCACATCGAGTATGTATAATAACTGTCTCCTATTCTCACAGCAGACAAAATCACATTTTATTGTCACAACTCTGAGCCTGAAATTTTTTTTAACATGTTGAAGAGGAAGCCTTAGAATCAGAGAGGTTAAATAATTTAGATAATTTCAAAGACTGACTTATATTCTAGAATTTTCTCTTCCAAATTTTCAGCTAAGGAAAAAGAAAACTGATTTGGAGTCTGCTACAAACCCTCACCTGCAAGGGGGACCACAAGAACATACTGGCATCTCCAATTCCATGGTCATGATAATCTGGAAGAGTAAGTGAAGGTTTTGGGGAATACTTTATTTTTAGACTTTCTTTCCCCCATAATATACAAAATGGAAGGGAAGCTCGTTTAGTAAAAGAGCAAGTTTGTGCCACTTTCATTATTGGTCTTTATTAGTTTCATAGTACTGATTCCTACAAAGTATAATGCAATTTATCTTTTTCAGTAGCTGTGCTCATAGCTGTGCTGAGCATTGTAATGTAATCGTATTTAAAAATTATTAGACTGACATAATATTTATGAACAATTTTCATATGGGCATAGAGGCGTTGGCTTCATAATCCATAATCCATCGTATCTACTGACTACTCCCACATGCTTCACTTTCTATCTTTTATAAACACACTACCCCAAATCAGCAGAAAATGGAATTATCACAGACTGATGGCTTTATACCTTCATTCGTATCATAGTGGGTCCTCAACAATCTCTCTGAAAAGCCCTCCATTTATCTTTGAATAACCACAAAAGTCTATCTCACATGTTCTTCACAGATTACCTACAATACCACCATTTGACACAGAATTAAAATAAAATATGCAACCATCCTTAACAAATATGTATGCAAGTGATTTAGTGAAAAGAGAATGTCAATGTTTTAAGAAATAATATTTCAAAATTCCATTTCATTGGTCTATTATCATAAATATATCTGGACTATGACCCCTTCTCTTAAACATTATTGCAATTATCCTCACCAAAGCCACAAGTATCTCTCATGCAGATTTTTGCCAGAGCCTTCTAATTGGTTTCCCATTTTTCTGTCCTTCCTTTGATAGGCAATTCTCAAAACAGCAGCTACTATGACACTGTTAGTTTCCTAGTGAAACTATGACTCTCATCTTCTCAAAAGCTGCTGCAGATTCACCCCTACTCAGTCAATGGCAAGGGCCAGCAGGCTTGGCTGCCCAGTGACATCTTTAAGCTGGGGTGCTGTCCTTTTCCATTCCCTCTCTCAAGCCACTTCGGCCTCATTGCCCTCCCTTCAACACAACAGGCACATTGCACATCCTGGTTTGGCACTCAGCCTGAAACGCCAGGAATCCAGAAGGCTCATCTCCTTCAGTGTAAACCCTCTCAGTGCAGGCTAGTTTAACTGTTTCAAGCTGTGTCAAGCAGTCACACTTCTCCATGCTCATTTTTCCCTGTTCTACTTTTGCCTCCATTGTACATACTGACTCCTGACAGACTATATGATTTAATTGCTCTGTTTAGGTTGTATGCTCCACAAAGGCAGAAATTTTTCTCAGTTTTGCTCATTCCTATATCCCTATTATCCAGAGGAGTGCCTGAAACAACATAGGCTTTTAATAAATATGTGTCAAATGGATGAATGAAACAAACAGGAAAAGGTAGGGACTGTTATTGAATTACTCAAATATTGTCTAGCTATTACGGATTCTGAGTTTTACTGGTTAGGCTTGTACAGGAATGGAAGCCATGGAAAGGTCTTAGCAGCCAGATGGGCTCTGTTCTATTGCTTGGGCTCCAAATGTCTTTTTGGCTCATGTGACTCACATAGTTACAAGAATGCAATCATTCCACAGTTCTCTCATTGTTACCTTACCTGATTCTTCACAATAATTTTTCTGACCTTTATATGTGCCCTGGATATGCTGAATTAACATTTTGTATTTTTATTGACTGAATCTAATAAGTTTTAAATCACACTCTTTATGTTCTGTTCTGTATTATCAAAACATGCTTGAATCTTTATCCAAAAACATAAAAATTTTAAAACCTTGGACAGAATATTAAACTTCTCTAACTTCAATTTTTTCTACTTTTAAACCGAAATAATAGCTATGTTTCAGAATTTCCTTTAGATATAAATAATATGTACTGAGAAACATTTTGTAAAGTCTTATCAAAGGCAGTATTATTTTTTTATTGAAATTGGCTCTTTTCCTGGGATATGCCATGGACTGGAAGGAAAATCAATGAGGACTGTAGTTTGCATGTACCATTAATATTTTAGCTTTGCTCTTTTTTACCCAAAGAGAGAACAAGGCTCATAATAGCCAAATATGTTAAACTCTCAAAAACAATTCAAAAGAGCTAATGTCTCTTGAAACTTCAAACAGTATACAGTATTTCTTATATTATCTATGATGACTTTGAGTATAGTAAAGCTAACTTATTTAATCATCAGCCACTACAGCGTGAAATTCACTAGGTATTTTCCCTTAATGAAAAATGAGATTTGATCATGGTAAAACAAATGAATGTAAATTACAGAATTATATCCCTAGTTGGCTGTGTTGTTCGTGTGTGTGTGTGTGTGTGTGTGTGTGTGTTAGATATCTCCAAGGCAAACGTGACTTATAAAAGAATTGAAAACAGGGGCGCCTGGGTGGCTCAGTGAGTTATAGCCTCTGCCTTCAGTTCAGGCCATGATCCCAGGTCCTGGGATCGAGCCCTGCATCAGGCTCTCTGCTCAGCAGGAAACCTGCTTCCTCCTCTCTCTCTCTCTCTGCCTGAGTTATAGCCTCTGCCTTCAGTTCAGGCCATGATCCCAGGTCCTGGGATCGAGCCCTGCATCAGGCTCTCTGCTCAGCGGGAAACCTGCTTCCTCCTCTCTCTCTCTCTCTCTGCCTGCCTCTCTGCCTACTTGTGATCTCTCTATAAATAAATAAAATCTTAAAAAAAGAGAAAGAGAGTTGAAAACATATCACTTTATAAGAGCTAAATTGTATAATCAAGTAAGAATACTAAATTTACAACAACATAGGAATTACCATAGAAAAGGAAAGATGGAGTTATTTTGCATGATTTTTTTCAACAAGTGCATTTTTTTGTAAACATTGCCATCCAGGGTATTTCCTTTAGTTTCCAAATTATTAGAATTATTTGTTTTACATAAATAAATTTTCTAATTATTTTAAACATTATTTTAAGATTTAAATCTACTAGAAAAAAATATACCCTTAAAAACCATTTAAAAATCTTTCTAGGGACACTTGGGTGGCTCAGTCAGTTAAGCATCTGCCTTCAGCTCAGGTCCTCTATCCTGGGTCTTGGGATAGAGTCCCACATTGAGCTCCTTACTCAGTGGAGACTCTTTTTCCCTCTACCTGCTGCTCCCCCTGCTTCTGTGATCTTTCCCTCCCACACAAATAAATAAAATCTTTTAAAAATGAAGCAGAGAAATCAGAGTGGGAGATGAACCACAAAAGACTATAGACTCCAGGAAATAAAAGGAGAGTTTTAGAAGGGAGGAGGGTGGAGGATGGGTGAGTCTGGTGATGGGTACTAAGGAGGGCACCGACTGCCTGGGGCACTGGGTGTTATACGCATATACTGAATCATGGAACACTGCACCAAAAAGTAATGATGTATTGTATGGTGACTAACATAACACAATAAAGAATAAATAAAAATCAAATAAATAAATAATAAAAAAGTTTTCTAAAATACATAACATTTATACGGATTTTTGTCTAAATAAAATGAACATATCATGGTAAATTAGGATATATGCATAAATGTATAAAATCATCAAAAAGAGGAAAACTCAGTTTGTGACACATTATTTATTCTTCTTGAATTTTAATGTCCTTATCTATAAAAGAGAGAGAACAATTTTTACCTTACAAGATTCACATTGGCTTAAATGTGATGTGTATGTGTGTGAGTGTGTAGGCTTTTTGCTACCATGCTAAATGTTGATTAAATTCCTCAACCACAATCTTGTCAACACATTTAGTTCCTTTTACCAATATTCCAAATTTCAAACAACACCTAATCCATTTCTTTTTTTTTTTTTTAAGATTTTATTTATTTATTTGACAGACAGAGATCACATGTAGCCAGAGAGGCAGGCAGAGAGAGAGAGGGAGAAGAAGGCTCCCTGCCGAGTAGAGAGCCCGATGCAGGGCTCAATACCAGGACCCTGGGATCATGACCTGAGCCGAAGGCAGAAGCTTTAACCCACTGAGCACACCAGTCACCCCACCTAATTTCTCATTTTCATATGCAAAATTTTAAAAATGAAACTTAAGATTTTATATATTGGTTTAATGATAATTCTAAAAAACATCTAGAGTATTTGGCTAAAAACACAGGCAGTGAAGATCAATTTTCTGGAATGACTGACTTGTTTTATGATTACTCTGAACAATAAGAAAATCTGAAAAAAAATAAATAAATAATGGGGAAAACCACCTGGCTTTAGGTATTAGAGAGCAACAAACTAAAAATTTATTATAGGGTCAAGATTTTGAAGAGGAAAGCTAAGTGGGTAAGCTGAGCATGTATAATGATGTTTTCCCCTTACAATTTCAAAAGTAAAAGACAAGGAACTGGGAAAAGGAGCATAACTTTTGGCAATGTTAAGGATAAGGGAAAACAAATTAAATTTTAGGGCTCACCAAGAGGACAGAACAAACCATTCTTCAAAAGAAACTTATCTTTGAGCAACTTCACCCATGATTGAAATAAGATTATTATCCACAAATAGACTTCCTTCTAAAATTTACAATTTTAAAATTTACAAGATGTAAATGTTTACGTAGAAAAATCATGTCATTTAAAGCCTTGATTTATTTCTAAAATTTTTCACTCACAGTGTCAACAGCATAAACAAAATTAATTAGGCATACAGAAAGAAAACAATTTCAAAAAAAAAAAAACAGCAAAAAGAAAAAAGGAATAAAAACACAGGATATAAAGCACACTGTAATCATCAGACATGGGCTTCAAAATAAGTTGATTAATAGGTTCATAAATTTAAATGACCAGATAAAAAAATTTGGCACATAATTTAAAACTATAGAAAGGATGAAATGGAAATTCTAGAAATTAAAAGTAAAATTAGAATAATTTGAAAATTCTCCAAATAGATTTAAGAGAGATTAGATAAACTAAAGATAAAATTTAGGAACTGGTAGACAGGCCAGAACAAAATCTTCAAACTGAAGGATGAAAATACTAAGAAATTCAAAACATGGAGCAATTCATTAAAGGCATACAGAAAATAGCAAAAGCCCTAATGTGCATTTAATTTGTCAGAAATAGAAGAGTAAGAGAAGAAGGCAGAAGCAAGGTTAGTTTTTGGTTTTCAGCATCCAATTTTGATGCGTAGGTTTGTTTTTGTTTATATTTACTATACTCAGGTTTTTAATATTTCTTATATCTGTAGCTGAAGTGAAGGACTTTAGTCTGTTTTGGAAATTTCTGGGTTATTGTCATTTTAATAATTAAGATGAATGAAAGACACTTGTGAGACAAATAAAATCTAAGAGGATTTGGCAGTAGTATATTAGTATTAAAGGAAATAAAGAAGGCAAATGAATAATCATTCCCAATAGAAACACAAGATGTAGAAAAAAAACAAGGAGCAACATCTAGGAAAAACACTTGGGCAACTCTAAATGAATACTGATTATATGAAACAATATTATACTATCTTACAAGGCTTAAACTTATATGGAATTAAAATACTTGACAAAAAATAGGACAGAAACCTGAAGGGATAAACTGAATTAATGTTTTAAGTTTTTAGTTTTGTTTGGTGATTGAACAATGTCATTTACCTTAATTTAATCCTTAAGGAAGGGATTACTACAATCATCCTTGGGCTAACTATCGTAAAACAGTAATATCAAGTGTCACAAGCTAATAAGAGAGCAAAAGTGTTAATTACAATAATAACAACAAAATTGGGTGCCTGGGTGGCTCAGTGGGTTAAGCATCTAACTCCTGGTTTTGGCTCCGGTCATGATCTCATGGTTGTGGGATCAAGAACCTGCATCGGGCTTTGTGCTCGTGCAGTTTGCTTCAGGTTCTTTCTCCCTCTCCCTCTGCCCTTCCCCACTTACTCTCTCTCTCTCTCTAAAATGAATAAATAAAAATCTTTTGAAAAATGTTACTTAAACAAAAAAAAAAAGGGCAAAGAAAGAGAGAATAATACATAGAATGGTTAAGACAAATGAAAGCTGAAGGTGGTAAAGTGAAACATCAAATAATTGAATCACATGTCAATAAAATAAATGTGTTAACTAAAAGACAAAGATGCCAAGATGAGATTTTAAAAAATAATTGCTGTCATCTAAAATATGTGGAATGTTTGAGAGTATATATAGATGGAAAAAACAAACAAAAACACAAAATTAGCCTGATGGAGCAACATTAGCTGTAGACCTTAAGACACATATTATGAATGCTAATTGATAATGATAATAATGATAATGATATGATGAAACTGACCATATGCCAGAAAAATACACCAATTCTAAATATGTAGGTACTAACATAGCTTCAAAGTAAAAATAAATATTTATACAACTAAAAGGAAAAATAAACATAAAGTCATAATGATATCAAGATATTTAAATATACTAGCCTTAATAACTTATCTGAAAAACCTCCAAAAAAATCAAGAAAATTTGAATATTTGAGCAAAACTAAAACTTAGTCATATGTAGAACTCTCTTAAAAAGTGCAAAAGTACAATATGTGCTTTTTTTCCAAGTGTACCTAGAACAGTTACCAAAATTGACCATGGTTGCTCTATAAGGTGAGTCTCAACAAATTTCAATGGATTGAACTCATATGTAGCATATTCTTCTGAACACTGAAAAATTAAGCTAGAAATCAATAATAAAAGAATAATAAGAAAGTTCTCAAATGTTTCACAGTTAAGAAACAATTCTTTAAAAGCAAATAAGAAAACTAAATACAAAATCACTATGTAAATCAAACAGAAAGACAATGGAAAGACGATATCAAAACCTGTAATATTATTCAGCTATTATCTACATGGATAGGAATTTGAAACATTCAATTTATATTTTAGAAAAGAAAGCTAAAACTCAATGACTAAAATGTCTACACTAAAAATTGAGAAAAAATAAAGTTTTTTTGCATTTAACTAAATACAAAGAAATAAAAAGGAAGAGATTAAATTAAACACATATATGTATTTTAAAGTTTCGTTTATTAGTCTTCTCAGTCTGGCATAACATAGCACCACAGACTGACTGGATTAAACAACAGAAGTTTATTTTCTTACAGTTTTGGAGAATAGGAATCCAAGATTAAGGTTACAGACTGATTTCTGGTGAAACATCTTTTTTCTGGCTTGTAGACAGCTAGCTCCCTTCTTAGTGTGTCCTTACATGACCTTTCTTCTATGCTTATGCAGGGAGAAAAGGAGAGAGGGGAGAAAAAAGATTGAGAGGTATCTCAATGGAACCTCTTTTTCTTCTTATAGGGACACCAGTCCTATGGGATTGGAGCTCTACCCTTGTGACTTCTATTTAACTAATTAGTTCTTGAGGCTATATCTCTAAAACAGTCATATTGGGAGGTAAAATGCCAACATATGAATTTGGGGGGACACAGTTCAGACATTAACAACTGGCTTTTCAACAGAACTAATAAAACTGATAAACTCAGTAAGCCTGACCACACTAAAAAGAGAGAAGAAACATATCCAGTTTCAGGAATGATAAAAGATCACAATGAGCAATATTACAGAAAGTTTTTTAGAAGAGGATATTTTGAATAATTTTTACCCAATACATTTAAATATTTTTATAAAATTGACAAGCCATCCAGAAAAATAATATGTATCAAAACTGACCCAAAGATACAGAATGTCTGTTAAATTTCATAACAATTAATAATAATAATAACAACAACATAGAATTCAAAGAAATAATAGGCAAATTAGCAAGGAAGAAATTAAATTTTCACCATTTGCAGAGGACATGATACTCTATGTAGAAAATCCAAAAGACTCCACCAAAACAATTGCCAGAACTCATACATGAATTCAGCAAATTTGCAGGATATAAAATCAATGTACAGAAACAGGTTGCATTTCTACACACCAATAACAAAGCAGCAGGAAAAAAAAAAATTCAAGGAATCAATTTCATTTGCAATTGCACCAAAAACAATGATACCTAGGAATAAATCCAAAGAAGTAAAAGATCTATACTCTGAATACTATAGAACACTAATAAAAGTGATTGAAAAGGACACAAAGAAATAGAAGAACATTCCAGGTTTATGGACTGGTAGGACAAATATTGTTAAAAATGTCTATACTTCCCAAAGCAATCTAAATATTCAGTGTAATCCCTATTAAAATAATACCAGCATTTTTCACAGAGCTGGAACAACCAATCTTAAAATTGATGTTGGAACCACAAAAGATCCCAAATAGCCAAAACATTTCTGAAAAAGAAAAACAAAATGAGAGACATCACAATGCCAGACTTCAAAACTGTATTACAAAACTGTAGTTATTAGTATGCTAGTGGCACAAATATAGATACATAGACCAATGGAACAGAAAAGAAAACCCAGAAATTAACCCACAATTCTATGGTCAACTACTCTTTGACAAACCAAGAAAGAATATCCAGTGGGAAAAAAGATAGACTCTTCAACAAATGATGGTAGGAAAACTGGACAGCAACATGGAGAAGAATGAAACTGGACCACTTTCTTACACCATACACAAAAATAAATTCAAAAAGGACCTTAAGGTAAGACTGAAAACCATCAAAATCCTACAGAAGAACACAGTGAGAAACCACTTTGGCCTCAACTGCAGCAACTTTTTATTAGACATATTGCCACAGTCAAGAGAAACCAAAACCAAAAATGAACTATTGGGACTTCATCAAGATAAAAAGCTTCTGCATGGCAAAAGAAATAATCAACAAAACTAAAAGGTAGCCTACAGAATGGGAGAAGATATTTTCAAATGACATATCAGATAAAGGATTATTATCTAAAATCTACAAAGAACTTATCAAACTCAACACCCAAAAACCAAATAACGCAGTCAAAAAATGGGTAGAAGATATCAATAGACACTTTTCCAAAAAAAGACATCCAGATGGCTAACAAACACATAAAAAGATGCTCAATATCACTCATCATCAGGGAACTAATAATCAAAACCATCATGAGAAACCATCTCATACTTGTTAGGACAGCTGAAATCAACAACTCAGAAAACAACAGGTATTGGCAAGGATGTGGAGAAAGGGGAAAACTCTTACACTGTTGGCAGGAATGCAAACTGATGTAGCCACTCTGAAAAACAGTATGGAGATTCCTAAATGTCTTAAAAATAGAACTACCCTATGATCAAACAATAGCATTATTAGGTATTTACCCAAAGGATACAAAAATACATATTTGAACAGATAAATGCACCCTGATATTTATAGCAGCATTATTAACAATAGCCAAACTATAGAGAGCCTAAATGTCCATCGATTGATGAATGGATAAAGAAGATGTGGTATACATACACAAAAGAATTTTACTCAGTCACCAAAAATATGAAATCTTGCCATTTGTAAGGACTTGGGTAGAGCTACAGTCTACTATGCTGAGTGAAATAAATCAGAGAAAGAAAAATACCATAAGACTCATTCATATGTGAAATTGAAGAAAGAAAAAGATGAACATAGGTGGAAAGGAAAAAAAAAAAAGAGAGAGAGAGGAAAACAAGCTATAAGAGACTCTTAACAACAGAGAACAAACTGAGGGTTGATGGAGGGAGGTAGGTGAAGGGTGGGTTAGATGGGTGATGGGTGTTAAGGGGAGCACTTATTAAGATGAGCACCAAGTGTTGTATATAAGTGATGAATCACTGAATTCTACTCCTGAAATCAACATTGCACTGTATGTTAACTACCTAAAATTTAAATTAAAAAAAACCAAACTTCCCCACAGTATAGATCTTTCAGCCTTAGATTTTTTAGTAAATGAGTAAATTTTATCCATAAAAAGCAAAAATTAAACTTAATGACATTGGTAGGAATGCTTCCAGATCTGGAAACCAACCAAAGATACACAAGGAACTGAAGAACAATTTTTTTTTAATTTTTTTATAAACATATAATGTATTTTTATCCCCAGGGGTACAGGTCTGTGAAGCATCAGATTGACACACTTCACAGCACTCACCATAGCACATACCCTCCCCAATGTCCATAACCCTACCCCCCTCTCCCAACACCCTCCCCCCAGCAACCCTCAGTTTGTTTTGTGAGATTAAGAGTCACTTATGGTTTGTCTCCCTCCTGATCCCATTTTGTTTCATTTATTCTTCTCCTACCCTCTAACCCCCTATGTTGCATCTCCACTTCCTCATATCAGGGAGATCATATGATAGTTGTATTTCTCCAATTGACTTATTTCGTTAAGCATAATACCCTCTAGTTCCATCCACGTCATCACAAATGGCAAGATTTCATTTCTTTTGATGGCTGCATAGTATTCCATTGTGTATATATACCACATCTTCTTTATCCATTCATCTGTTGATGGACATCTAGGGAAGAACAGTTTTCTTAAAGAAATTTATTCTTAAAGCTTTGGATAAGGATAATGGGAATCTATAGCCTTCTTCTCCCTGTAGCCTCTCCCATGCGTACATCCAGCTGATCAGTTAGTATTGCAATTTAATCAAAGTGGATTGTTCACCTATGAAACCAGTAAATCTGCTGCCAGAGAACGCATAGTAACTTTGATGTAGGAGGCAAATATCTTTGGATTTACCAGTTAAAAGTAATGAACTGCATAGGAAGTAAAGAGAAAAAATACTTTATTATTACTAGCTTTGGGTTGAGATCTTGGTTGGAAAATGAAAGAGAATTTGTAAGGGCTGGTTAAGTATCATTTCCCCGTGCCTGAATGAAAAAGTACATGTCTTCATCTGTATAGGAGACCAAAGAGAGTCCAGCAGAAAGCAAAATGAAATGAGGACTTATCAATGTATATACCAAACCACACAGATCCATCAAGAGAGAGCAGAAGCCTTAAGGTTCCAGATGTATTAGCACAGTCTCTGCCCAAAGCACTGGCTGATCACTAAGCTATGCAGACCAAGAGGCAATACCTACAGGCTAAAGAGTAAAACTAAGAATTAAGATATTTGCAATTACACATTGTCATGTATGTAGATCCCACAGTTTAAATTCAGGCAAGGTGCTAAAAAGAAAAGAAAAAATCAGAAAGATGAATCAGAATCCAGTGTCTAGTTTACCAATAAAATGTTATAGAAGTCTCAGAATGAGAGAAAATAATGGCACAAAAATATATTAAAGGAAAAATGGCCAGAACTTCCAAACTGGATGAAAAGAGGTGTAAGAATCTCAGTAAACTCTAAATGGGATAATCATAAAGAACTAGATTTTGAAAATGAACTAATGTTACATGAAACATAGATGAACCATACAAAAGTGTTGAATGAAAGAAAACAGAAACAAAAACATATTTACTAAATGAATCCAAATTTGTAAAGTTCAAAAGTTGCCAAAAGTAGTGTTACAAGTCAAGAAAGGTTACCTTTGGAGTGGAGAATAGTAGTGATTAGGATGAGTTATGAAAGAATTCATAGATGTTGATAATCATCTGGTTTTTCCCTGGCTGGTGGTTATATGGGTATATTCAATTTGTGATGTTTCATTAAATTAAACCTTCATGTTTTATAGTTTTTTCACTATTATAATTAATTTTTTTTAAAGTTTATTAACAAAAGAGTATAGGGTATAGATTCAGACAGCTTGGGTTAGAAATCCAGTTCCACTAGTTTTTTAAATTTGACCTTGGGTAAGATATTAGCCATCAACTTTTCTAGTTGTACCTAATAGTACCCACTCTGTTTTGTTTGTTTTTGGAGAAGTATGGGAGAACAAGTTAAGTAGTGCATACAAAAATGCTCAAAAGATAATCCAACACACATTAAGGATTAAGAAAAATTAGCTGGGACATCATCATTATCACTATTATCAGGTATGTGTGGTGAACAGATTCTAAGATGACTCATAATTATACCTTCCTCCTAGTATTCACACCCTTGCATGAACTCCTATCCTTGAGTGTAGATGAGGTTGACATGCTTCTAACCTATAGAGCAAAAAATAACGGGCTGTCATTTCTTTCATTATGTTAGATAAAACTATAACTTCCATAATGCTTGCAGAATCTCTGTATTAGCTTCCTTGCTGGCTTTAAGAAGTAAAATAGCAAGGACCTGAGAGCACCCTCCAGCCCACAGTTAGCAGAACACTACTAAAGTGCTCAAAATCACACAAAAATTTGAATCCTGCAAGAGCCTTACTACCTTAGATGCAGATCCTACCCAGTCTGGCTTTAGGTAAGACCCCAGCCCTGGAATTGTAAGAGACATGGAAGCAGAGGACGGCCCAGCCATGCCTACATTCCTGAATCATCATAATTGTCATATGATCAGTGCATGTTGTAAGCCTCCAGGTTTGTAATAATATTTCTACGTTGTAGTAGAAAACTAATACCACACATGACTAAATCAGGATCCAAGCTTCTCTGGGGAAATAAAGTGCAAAATATTTGTGCCACATATTGTCACTAAAACTTTAGAGAACTTCATCTTAATTCTGAATTTGTAACTGTACTTTAAATGGCTTATTTTGCCTGACATTTTTCACCAAGATAGAACGAGGCAACATTGTTCCAAACATGTAATTATAAAAAGCAATAAGTAAAAATACTTTTGTTAGAAATATGTTGTACCCACTTACTTTCTATTAGTATAATTGTTAAATGAGTTACTTTCCTAGCTTACAAATCAACTACCAGATAGAAAGTAATAGCTTGAATAGGATCACAAGAAAACAAATTAGTAGCATGTAACATTTTTTTTTTTGGTTGATCTGTGCTCCTTGGTTGATAAATGAGACTGGCTCTTTAATAATTTATTTTGAAGATCATAAGTTAATCTAAATGGGTAGGCAAATATACCAAATGAAGCAAAATGATACTGAGCAGTGGCATGTAGTGAATATCAGTGGACTAGCATGCAAGCTGTATCAGAAAAAAATATATTTATTATTATTTATATATTATATGTATATATTAATTAGTATTATTTAGCATTATTTAAAAATAAATTTTAGTATTGTTAATACCAGAATGGCAAGCTAAATATGTCTATGGGCCACATGCAGCACACATACAGGCTGCTAGTTTATGGTCTACACTTCAATGTAGCAGAAATAGTAATATTTCTCAAAATTAATCTTTCTAGACATTATGGTTCAATAAGACCCAAGATAGTCTAGGGATCAAGAACGGTTTCTGATTTATGCTTCCGAAAATAGAAAGATCCCTTTAAAATGCCCATATATGGAAATTTAGCAGCTCTGAGAGCTTGAGGTCAAATAGAGGGAACATGTGGGATATTCTACAAATTATATTATTTATATTACTAAGGTATAGGCAGGAGGAAGTGTGGTAGATTGACATCATAGATCAAATTATCATCACTTTATATGTGATACTTTCTCTGAATCTTCCAGTCAATTTGCTACTAATTCTAACATATCCTTAGATTGTTTTAGACACATTTCTATTTTCATGTGAAGGTTATCCTATGTTCGGTTAGCTTTGTGTATCCCACACCAGAAATTGAGCTCCTCCTTAAAGGCAGAACCCTCATTTCACTGCTTCTGGGAGATTTTGCACAGGTCCCATCACAGCAGACGCATATATCAATAGAATAAATAAATAAGAAAATGAACAAATGCAGGACTAGGAACATTGTGTATAAAATAAAGTTTCTATAAGTCAAGCAGAGAAAGACAACTATCATATGATCTCTCTGATATGAGGAAGTGGTGATGCAACATGGGGGCTTAAGTGGGTAGAAGAAGAATCAATGAAACAAGATGGAATTGGGAGGGAGACAAACCATAAGTGACTCTTAATCTCACAAAACAAACTGAGGGTTGCTGGGGGGAGGGGGGTTGGGAGGGGGTGGGGTTATGGACATTGGGGAGGATATGTGCTTTGGTGAGTGCTGTGAAGTGTGTAAACCTGGTGATTCACAGACCTGTACCCCTAGGGATAAAAATATGTTTATAAAAAATAAAAAATTTTTAAAAAATGAAGTTTCTATATATGTATGGTCACCACTAAGTTTAACATCAGTAATAACATATGATACTTGAAATTTACATGTCTATTGAGATTGTGTTTCAATTCAATTCAGTTCATAATTTATTCAAATTGATACAAACCTAAATTACATGTCTGTTTTTAATACAATGTAGAACTTTAACTTAAGAACAGACAAGATGTTATGCAAAGTTATAAATCAAATAAGTATTGGTATTGAACTTTTAAAAGAGACATTTTATTTATGGTTTTATTTCCTGTATTAATTAATTAGAAACTTTTAATATCAAGTTATTTTGGAGATATCAAAAGCTTCATTTCTGTACTGGTTTTCACTTGGCTGTTTCCTTTGATTTGTTTTGTTTTGAATTTACTGCACATCTTTTAACATTATAGAGTGTCTTTTACTTTATATAGAAACTTCAGCAGATCAACCTTAGGTGGAGAAAGTAAATAGCCAGTAAACCTTGAGAAAAAAAAAATCGAACAGGCTATTTAAAAGGCCTTTCCTTTCTATATCTCTGGATCCTTTTATATCACACAGAAGGCTTGGCTCCCCAGGCTAAGATAAATGCTTACATTTTATTTATTTTTTTTTTTAAAGATTTTATTTATTTGACAGAGAGAGATCACAAGCAGGTAGAGAGGCAGGCAGAGAGAGAGAGAGGAGGAAGCAGGCTCCCTGCTGAGCAGAGAGCCCGATGCGGGACTCGATCCCAGGACCCCGAGATCATGACCTGAGCCGAAAGCAGTGGCTTAACCCACTGAGCCACCCAGGCGCCCAATGCTTACATTTTAATGCAAAACCTTCAGAGTAATTCAGGGTTATTAGCCTAAGCTTGCAGATGGCCTAAACCCTTTTGCAGAGTCCAGCAAGGAAGGTGAAGGAAGGACACATGCAGAGTGGTTTACCAACCTGTGGCTCTGTGCAGCTGTGCACTGTACTTCCAGACCCAATTATCCCCTGCAGGGTAATACTTTCTAGTTAGCAGAAGACAATCTCAAGGCCAAAGAAAGTAGAAATACATTCTGAAATCTCCTGTTTCTGAGACAGAAAGTGTGGTGTAGCATTCATAAACTCAACTTCTTTGGTTATTTAGTATTATTACAGTTGTTTGAAGTAGGAAATAATGATTTTTATTCAAAATGGGAAAAGATAAATACCACAATGTTTTCTTGTCTATTTGGCATTGTAGGAGACTTGAGAAATAAAGTCTTAACATGATTTAGTATTCAGAAGTTTTAGCTCTTTTATTTTCACAGACTAATGATCTCTATATATTCATGTACAAAATATCCATTGAATACCTATTTTGGGCCAGAAACTATACTACCTAGAGGTTATAGGAAGACAAGGCACAACGTTTCCTGCTGTTAGGAACTTACTGTCTATTTGGGATATAAAAAAATAAGCAACTTGTAAAGAAGTAAGTTCTAGATTTTAGCTAAATGGAATCTCAACATCTTTCCCGAGTTTCAGCGGAATTATGGTTTGAAAGTCAGATGGCAGTGGGACAAGAATTGAATGGTATTGCAACAGGAGAGACCAAAAGTGCATAACATAACTCTTTTGAGAGGTTTGACTCTAAGAGGTAACACAAAATGAGGCAACACCTAAGAACTCCTTCAGATAGGGATAGGGAGAACTTTAAGTTGTTGCTGTCATCATCAATGAAAAAGAAACTAACAATGAGGAAGAGTTAAAAGGGATAGGATGGGCATAAAAATCCACAGATTGAGACCCCAAGAATTATCCTCAAGTGGTTTAGAAAATGATGGACTTCATGTTTGAGATGTTTGGCTTTAAAGCAAAAAGAGAGCTTCTTTTCCAATATAACTAAATAAAAAGGTTAAAAAAAAAAGATGGGTGTACATGCCTGTTATTTAAAAACATAAGGACACGAAAAGTATTACTTAATGATTTTTATTTTCCTTGTGATGGATTATAATAAACATGTATTCTGATGATGAAGGATGAGAAAGTGGTGTTGACTTGGTTGAAGCTTTGGAAAAAGTATAAAGTTTCAAAAGATTCATATGGCAAAAATAGAGGACAAGAACCAAAGGGAAGATGTACTGGAAAAGACTGAGGGACCAAATGATAATTGAATTTCTAGACTATATTAGAACCAGTCTATGAAGCTGTGTGATTTTCTTAAGTGAATGTCAACATTTGACATTTTATAGAAGGCATATAGTTGGGTATGTTCAGAGTTGAGATTTTCTATTTGAATAGAAAGGAAAGAAGATGAAGCAAACATGTTGAAATTACTTCGAAGAGTTTAAATGATGAATTACAAAATCTAGGTTACAGAGAGAAGATGTAAGGTCAAAATGAAGCAGAACATTAAACAGATGAGAGTTTACTGACTGGATATTTAGTTAACCAAAAGAAGGTACAGTGGGCATAAAAATCAGAAGATCGTGATGAAAAGGTCATGTGTCTCAATTTAATATTTCAGATTAAATATCTTCAGTGTAGCCATGTGGCCAGAAAAATGAAGATAGAAGTCACTGCAGATGACAAGTCAATGAAATATTGAGAGTTGGATGGGACACTTTCAAAATCAAACATGGGTGATATAGTATGTGTGAAAGAGAGAAGGCTATATATAAGTAGGTACTATAGTCTTTACTGAATGGGTCAACAGGAGGCTCAAAGAGTACCATAGCAGGGACAACAGAACAGGACAAGCTCAGTCCCATTTCCTTAACAAAGGGTGAGGAGGTCTCAGAGAATAAGCAATTTCCTCTTCACCTGCTGTCTCCTCTATAATAAAGATATAAAAGCTCTGATCTCAAGTGAGATAACATAAGTGAACTAGTTTTGAAAAACAAAGGTAATAAGACAAAAGAGATATTTGATGAAACTTCTGCTAGACAGTTCTAAAACAATATACTTAGCATTTCTTCAGTGCCCTGAATTCACCAAAAAGAAAGAGATCTCCCCAAGAGCCATAATAAAGAGGAAACAAGAAAGCTGGATTGCAAATTAAAGCCACAGCAACACTTGCTAAGACACTTCCAATTTTGGTGAAAACACAGCCTTGAGTTTTAAATAACACACAGAATATAAAATTTGGGGCTTGTAGAATGTGGAGATTTAGAGTTGTATCATTGCAATATACTTGAAACTCATGAAATTCTATAACCTCAACTGAAGAATAGACTAGGGTGGGTGTTTATGGAGGGGTGGAGTCAAGATGGCTGAGAAGTGACAGGCTGGGACGACATCAGGTAGCAGGAGATCAGCTAGATAGCTTATCAAACCATGGCGAACACCTACAACTCCAACAGGAGATCGAAGAGAAGAAGAGCAACAATTCTAGAAACAGAAAATCGACCACTTTCTGAAAGGTAGGACCCATGGAAAAGTAAATCCAAAGCGATGGGGTGATAGACCATAGGGGAGCGGCTGGCTCCCAACAAGCGGCAGAGCAACAGAGCACAAATCAGGACTTTTAAAAGTCTGCTCCACTGAGGGACATCACTCCAGAGGCTAAACCAGAGTGAAGACCACACAGGGTCAGTGTGGCCCCAGGTCCTACGGGGTCACAGAAGGATTATGGATGTCTGTGTGTTGCAGACCTCACAGGTATTAGAGCAAGGAAGCCAGCTACAGAGACAGAGCCGAGGAATGCATCGCAGCTCAGGGTCACCTTGAAGTGTAATCCATGGCACAGACCAGTGCTCTGTGAGTGTGGTCCCCACAAAATCCAGGGAGATCCCTGCTGGAAAAGCTCAGGGATCTGCGGGGTTCAGAGACTCCAGGCAGAGCTGTGTGCCAAAGACAGAGAAACTTGGTCACAGGCTGGGTGAGCTTGGAGCGCAGCCAAAGGCCAGGGAGATGGGAGTGATTGAGTGCTTTTCTCTGAGGGCGCACTGAAGAGTGGGGCCCCAAGCTCTCGGCTCCTCTGGGCCAGAGATTGGGAGGCTGCCATTTTCATTCCCATCCTCTGGAACTCTACAGAGAGCGTCCAGGTAAAAAAGCTCCCAAAAGCGAACCCAAGTGGATTACTTAGTCTGGTCCCTGCTAAGGGCAGTGCAATTATGCCTCAGGCAAAGCACCTGGGAATCACTACAACAGGCTCCTCCCCAAGAAGATCAACAAGAAATTCAGCCAAGAAATAAGTTCACTTACCAAGGAGAACAGCAGAATTCCAGAGGCGGAGAAAGCAAAGCATGGAATTCAGGGCTTCCTCTCCATGATTCTTTAGTCTTGCAAAGTTAATAAACTTTTTTAATTTTATTTTTTTCTACTAAATTCTTTTAAACTTTTACCCTTTCCTCTTTTAACATTTTTTAACTAGTTTATCTTAACAATATCTTTCATTAAAAAAAAATCTTTTTTGAACCTTCATTATTATAGTCATATTTTATCCTTCATTGTACCTAACTTTCTATTTTGTAAATGCATAGGGGTTTTTCCTTTTAAAATTTTGGGGTACAGCTTCTTTTAATAGATCAAAATATATCCTAAGTTTAGCACCGGGCTTGTTCTAGTCTCCAGCCTGAGCAAATTCTCTCTACTTTATTTTCCTTTATTCTACCAACCAACTTACCATATCAACTCATTTTTAGAAATTAAAATTTTTTTTTTCATTTTTATAGTCATATTCCACCTCTTCATTGTGTTTGCTCTTATATATGTTTTTCATTCTTTAAAATTTGGGGAGGTAGTTTCTTCTAGGAGACCAAAATACTCTCAAAATTAAGTGGGTGACTGTGTTCTACTCACCAGTCTAATATATATATATTTTTCTTTTTATATATTTTTCTTTTTTATATTTTTCCTTTATTTGTTTTCTTTTTTAATTTTTTTTTCTGAACTTCTTTTGACACCCTTCCTTCCCCCCACGATTTGGGGTCTCTTCTGATTTGGTTAAAGCACATTTTACTGGGGTCTTTGCCACCCTATTATATTCTATTTCTTCCTTCATATACTCTTTTCTGAACAAAATGACAAGGTGGAAAAACATCACAAGAAAAAAGAACAAGAGGCAATACCGAAAGCTAGGGACCTATTCAATACAGAAATTGGTAATATGTCAGATCTAGAGTTCAGAATGACAATTCTCAAGGTTCTAGCCAGGCCCAAAAAAGGCATGGAAGATATTAGAGAAACTCTGTTCTGAGAAATCAAAGCCCTTTCTGGAGAAAGCAAAAAAGTTGAAATCAAACCAAGTTGAAATCAAAAAAGCTATTAATGAGATGCAATAAAAAATGGAGGCTCTCACTGCTAGGATAAATGAGGCAGAAGAAAGAATTTGTGATATAGAAGACCAAATATGAAAGAAAACTCAGCAAATATAAAGAAACTCAGCAAAAGAGAGACAAACAACTACTAGACCATGAGGGGAGAATTCGAGAGATAAGTGATACCATAACATGAAACTACATTAGAATAATTGGGATTCCAGAAGAAGAGAGAGAGAGGAGAGCAGAAGGTATATTGGAGAGAATTATTGGACAGAATTTCCCTAATATGGCAAAGGGAACAAGCAACAAAATTCAGGAGGTACAGAGAACCTGGCTCAAAATCAAGAGTAGGTCCACACCCCATCATCTAATAGTAAAATTTACAAATCTTAACAACAAAGAGAAAATCCTGAAAGCAGCCCGGGAAAAGAAGTCTGTAACATTCAATGGTAAAAATATTAGAATGGCAGCACAGACTTATCCACAGAGACCTGGCAGGCCAGAAAGAACTGGCATGATACATTCAGAGCACTAAACAAGAAAAACATGCAACCAAGAATATTATATCCAGCAGGGCTATCAGTGAAAATAGAAGGAGATATAAAAATCTTCCAGAGCAAACAAAAACTCAAAGAATTTGCAAACGCCAAACCAGCTCTATGGGAAATATTGAAAAGGGTTCTCCAAGCAAAGAGAGACCCTAAAAGTAGTAGATCAGAAAGGAACAGAGACAATATACAGTAACAGTCACCTTACAGGCAATACAAAGGCACTAAATCCATATCTCTAAATAATTACCCTGAATGTTAATGGGCTAAATGCCCCAATCAAAAGACACAGATTATCAGAATGGATTAAAAAAAAAATCAAAACCCATCCTTTTCTTCTGAAAGAAATTGAGGAAGACACAAAGAAGTGGAAAATGTTCCATGTTCCTGGATTGGAAGAACAAATATTCTGAAAATGTCTATGCCATCTAAAGCAATCTACATATATAATGCAATTCCTATCAAAATACCATCCATTTTTTTCAAAGAAATGGAAAAAATAACCCTAAAATTTATACGGAACCAGAAAAGACCTTGAATAGCCAAAGGAATATTGAAAAAGAAAGCCAAAGTTGGTGGCATCACAATTCTGGACTTCAAGCTCTATTACAAAGCTGTCATCATCAAGACAGTATGGTACTGGCACAAAACAGACACATAGATCAATGGAACAGAATAGAAAACTCAGAAATAGACACTCAACTCTATGGTCAACTAATCTTCAACAAAGCAGGAAAGAATGTCCAATGGAAAAAAGACAGCCTCTTCAATAAATGGTGCTGGGAAAATTGGACAGCCACATGCAGAAAAATCATTGGACCATTTCTTTACACCACACACGAAAATAGACTCAAAATGGATAAAGGACCTCAATGTGAGAAAGGAATCCATCAAAATCCTTGAGGAGAACACAGGCAGCAACCTCTTCGACCTCAGCCGCAGCAACATCTTCCTAGGAACAACGCCAAAGGCAAGGGAAGCAAGGGCAAAAATGAACCATTGGGATTTCATCAAGATCAAAAGCTTTTGCACAGCAAAGAAAGCAGTTAACAAAACCAAAAGACAACTGACAGAATGGGAGAAGATATTTGCAAATGACATATCTGATAAAGGGCTAGTGTCCAAAATCTATAAAGAGCTCAACACCCAAAGAACAAATAATCCAATCAAGAAATGGGCAGAAGAAATGAACAGACATTTCTGCAAAGAAGACCACCAGGTGGCCAACAGACATATGAAAAAGTGCTCCACATCACTTGGCATCAAGGAAATATAAATCAAAACCACAATGAGATACCACCTCACATCAGTCAGAATGGCTAAAATTAACAAGTCAGGAAATGGCAGATGCTGGCAAGGATGCAGAGAAAGGAGAATCCTCCTACACTGTTGGTGGGAATGCAAGCTGGTGCAACCACTCTGGGAAACAGCATGGAGGTTTCTCAAAAAGTTTAAAATAGAGCTACACTATGACCCAGCAATCGCACTACTGGGTATTTACCCCAAAGGTACAAATGTAGTGATTGAAGGGGCACATGCACCTGAATGTTTATAGCAGCAATGTCCACAATAGCCAAACTATGGAAAGAACCTAGATGCCCATCAACAGATGAATGCATAAAGAAGAGGTGGTATATATATACAATGGAATACCATGCAGCCATCAAAAGAAATGAAACCTTGCCATTTGTGACAACGTGGATGAAACTAGAAGGTGTTATGCGCAAAATAAGTCAATTGGAGAAAGACAACTGTCATATGATCTCCCTGATATGAGGAAGTGGAGATGCAATGTGGAGGGTGTGGGGGGTAGGAAAAGAATAAATGAAACAAGATGGGATTGGGAGGGAGACAAACCATAAGAGACTCTTAATCTCACAAAACAAACTGAGAGTTGCCAGGGTTAGGGGGTAAGGATAGGGTGGTGGGGTTATGGACATTGGGGACAAACCTTTATCCCTGGGGCTAATAATACATTATATGTCTATACATAAATAAATAAATAAATAAAAATTTTAAAATACACACACACAGAAGTCTAAAAGAATAGACTAGGGTGGTGATGCATTAAGTAGACTTATCGTGATGATCATTCATAGTATATAGAGATACTGAATATTATTTTGTACACCTGGAATGTTATATGTCAATTATATCTCAATAAAAGTAAACAATAAGTACAATTAGTAAAGGAAAGAAAGAGAATAAAGCAGGGGAAAAAATCACTTATCACCAGTAGCAGATGAGGAAAATTATTGATTTCAGCCTGAACTGTTAAGAGAAACCAAGGTGGGAAGGAACTCCCTTAAGAAATTATTACCATAGGTCTGGCCTTATATGGGTTTGAACTTGGATCTTATTTGAGATCGATATTATCACAGGGCCTTGGGCAGAAGTAATGACAAATTCTCTCAGGAAGAAGCATCCTCAATCCAAATAATAAGATTCCCACAGAAAATTAGCCAAAAGCACGAGGGTTAAATTCAGGACATTCATTTGACTGATTCTTAGTCAGAATTTTTCTCCCTCTTTTTGGATATTAACTTAGAAGGATGCATCTCTCTCTCTCTTTGATAATTTCTCCAGAAGAAGAAGCTCTGAGAAATATAGATGCTTTCCATCTCATGCGGATGGTAATTTCAGCAGTGGTCTCAGATCCTTCTCTAAAAACATTATACCTCTCAAATATTTTCTGCTGTGGTATGGAAGTACACTACAATACTGCTAATTCTTCTGGTCCTCCAGGGCACAAGGCACAGGTGTCCTCTACTCACAGATTCCTAACCTACTTGGAAGGTGGGCATTTAGTTATTTTCTGCTGAAATTCCTGCTGAACTTCAGCAAGAGGAGGCCCACAGCAGTGCCTCCAAAGTCTAACTCTTGTTCCTCTTACACCCCTCTTCTGTTTACTCACTGTATAATTTTTTGCATGTCCTTTCTTATAGAAAGGAAGACAGGCCAGGACAGGAAGACCTTGAACTTTGATACACAATAAAGATAAGCTTTTAAAATTCCAATGTCTTTCTCTAAAAATTACTGTGTTTGTCATGGGTTTCAAATGTCTATTTAAAAAAATAAATCCAAAGTCATTTCTTTCTCTATGAATTCATATGATAAAACACTCCCCCTGAGGGGCACAGAAAAGAAAAACGATAGCTACTTGAATTGGGGGGCAGGTCACATGCAAGATAACCAAAGATTGAAAAAATAATTATCCATATTTGCTAATGTTTCCCCAAATTATATTGTGACATAAACAAACTTAATAGTTGTGCAGATGTTTATTCTTACATGCTTTTTACAGCCTATGGCAAAGCCTTCGACTTGCTGAAATAAATAAGATATGGTATGTATACATTTACTGTGAAGTAGAGTTGATAAGAGGGTAAGGCTGCATGGAAAAAGGACCACCTGATAAGCTCAATTCACTCTGATTCTCTGTGTTTTAACCATATACAAACCAAATAGCTTTGCAAATTTTTGAAAAGTAGCATAAATCCAAGGTAGTATGAAGAATGACAAAGAGAAATAAGGAAACTTATAACATCACAAGCAAAAAGTGCTTCTTTTTGAAAAATGTCTGGATAACAACAACAGAGTATTTCTTTGAGGGATTGGAGGGTATTTTCCTGACCATATTTATGGTGCCTAAAGACACATCCCCCTCTTCATACTCCCCATGGATACACAAACACACAAATACAGTCACAGTTGAGACTGGGCTTGAATTCTTTTTTTTTTTCTTTTTTTGCACAGCAACCCTTAATTAATGCTCATAAACCTGGACCTGACTGTTTGAACGCCATGAGGATAAGTTATCATTCTCTCTAAACCTCAGTTTCCTCACTTGTTAAAATTATAATATTTACATGTTCCTTTTTGGGTTGTCAGGTAGTATTAAAATAAGATACACCAACATGAAATGCATAATGGATAATATATAGTACTTAACCACTTTTTTTCTGTGAAAGGAAGAACACTTTTGGTTGTAATGGACAAAAAAATTGACACAAATATACTTAAAATAATTTCTTTGGGACTTACATAGAGCCTCCAAAGATCTGGTTTCACTTTTTCTTCACCTGCTAAAATAACAGTCTATGAATTGACTTCATTCTCAAACAGGCTCTCCCTTGTGGTCTTAAGATTGCTGCCAGCAGCATCATGGCTGTAATCTTCCAGACTCATTTCTGATAAGAAGAGAAATTAAGAAAGAGTTGATCAAAATATGTGGTCCACTATCTTTGGGCAGGGTTGGGCTCTATACCCATCTCTGAAGGAATCACTATAGTCAGTATATGAAATCTGGTGATCAGCTTAAGCCAACCATGGTTTCTCCTTGGAGGAAAGGGGGAGTTACAATCAAACAAACCAAGGATCCTAAAAGTGAAAGAAGGGTAATCCTCCCAGGAAACCCATACACATTTTTCCAGTGGAAAAGGGAAAAGCTATAAAGTTCACTATGGGTCACCCAGATTTTTCTCTTCTTTTTGCACAAACTCTAAATAAGCTCAATTTTCATATCACTGCAGAAGTTCCTGGATGTGAAGAATAATTATTCTCTAAACTATGCATCCTAAAGGGATAGTGAAAGTCTCTTTTTGTGGAAATCTTTAAATTTAAAATAACAGAAAATGTTATTTACTTTTCACTATTTTTTCTTCTTCTGACTAAAAGAATTAAGTTCCCATTTTCCCTTGTAGGTAAGTGTGCTCAGATAAAATCTGGATAATGATATTTTAGTGGAGCAATTTATAGAACTTTAAAAAAGAGTTTTTAGAAGAAACTGATGTGAAGAGAGCATAATTTTATGCTCCCCACACATAGCCCGAAATATTTCCCATTGACTTAAATGCAGCTGTGACTCTGAAGTTCCAAAAGTTCCTTAACCCATGAGGTGATATTTAGGATGAAATCCATCAAGTAGAATAATGGAGCTCAAAGTGGGAAGTAACTTGAGTATGCATGTAGTGATCATAAAGCCAGATCAGTCCTAATTTGTCTACTTCCTAATCTAGATTTCTTTTATGTGAAGAAGAAAATTTTAAAGATTTATTTATTGATTTTAAAGAGAGACAGAGAGAAAGAGCAGGAGGAGTGGCAGAGGGAAGAGAGAGAGAATCTCAAGTAGACTCCCCACTGAGGGTAAAACCCAATGTAGAAGTTGATCTCAGAACCCCAATATCATGACCTGACCCAAAACCAAGAGTCACATGCTCAACCAACTGAGCCATCCAGGTGCTGCACAAGGAAGAAATTTATGTGTAGCATTAACCACTGCTATCTACAGTTTTCTGATATGTGTGACCAAACCTAATCCAAAGGCATTCAAGTTTATAAAGTAAGATTCATGTTCCCCACGGATGTCAGAAAATTGTTAGGTGATATCTGCAGATCACTTACAACATGAAATTATCATCATTTTTTCATTAAGATCCTCAAATATGCCATTTCTCATATTCTTTGGATTCTAAATTCATTGGTGTTCCAAGTATCCTAATAAAAGAGGATCAAGGCTTTTGCTAGGAAATATTTAACTTTGCAAGCCTAGAAAATCACCTGCTCCAGAAATCTTCCCTACAGATGCTCCAAACTCCTGAAAATATCATTCTTTTTACTAAGACATTTAAATCTGGAATATAAGTTCCAATTAAAAAAATATGTGTGAAGATGAAATATTAAAAAAAAAAAAGACAGAAGAGTATTCAGGTATCTTCCAGCTCTCATTTTTCTTCCTTTGTTTTTGTAAGACCACCCTGAATGCCCTTTTACGTGGATACTCACTTTGAACTGGGATGGCTGGTTGTGAGAATAAATATCCCATGGTCTGAACCCACAGAATGCAGATGTTAAATGATTGGGTGGAGAAGTGGGGAAGAGGGTGTTCTGGGCCCCTGTCTCACAGAGGGATGGTGATACTGATTTGTGGTAAGAAGGACAGGCTTTTCAGAATAGAGAAAAACATTTCTGTGAAAGAAAAGAAAAATCAGTTTGTGTTCTGAGGCATGATGTTAGCATAACTGCATTTTGCACCCCACACATGGAACAAAGAAGGAACCATGAGAAATATCCAGAGCCAAAGGAGGACATGAGAAATAATGAAACTATAAGAAAAAATAACTCAATCCCAAAAAGAGGAGGCTGGGGACGAAAAACAATGTTTGAGCTGAGTATCTTCAATAAAACCCATTGAGACACAATAAATAGGCTCAAAAAAGAAGAAAAGAGGGTCAAAAAATATTCTCAGAGGTGGTTAATTACTTTTCCATAGCTGCATTTAAAAATTACCATAAACTTAGCTTCATGAAACAACACCTATTTATTGTCTCACAGAAAATAATAGATTAGACATGGGTCTCACTAAGCCGAAGTCAAAGTGTTAGCAGAATTGTATTCTTTACTGGAGGCACTGGAGAAGAATGTATATCCAAATGCATTCAGAGTTTGACCAGGATGTTTTTCCTGTGGTTTAGGACCTCACCCCTGCCTCACTGTCTGCCTATGGGAGGCCATCCTTATCTCCTAGAAACCTGCCCCAGTCCTTTCATATGAGCATCTAAATCTTGACACTTCAGACCTTCTCATGCTTGAAATCTCTCCAATTTCCCTCCTACCACATTTTTCTTATTTCTTCTGTTTCATTTCTCTGATCACAGAGAAAGTTTTCTGCTTTTAAGGATTCATATGACTAGAGTAGACCCAACCAAATAATCTAGATCTATAACCTTAATTAAATGTGTGAAGTGATTTTTTCCATGCAACACACCGTGTTCACAATTGTGAATTGTGAATCTGTGGTCAGCTAACTTGTTAGCTTGCAAGCTCTGCAAAATCCCAAACTCTTCACAGTTATTATTTTTTATATACTTTGCAACATAGTACCACATTGGGTATACGCTATGCTCTCAATACATATATATTTGCTGAATAAAACAAATGAACAAAATCCTGTTTTTTTCTGAAGTTGTGCAAGATAATTGTGCATAACAAATAGATCTTGTACTTAAAGATTCTCTTGAAGAACAAAATGTCCTGTAATAACTGAACAATTATTGCATGCTTCTTATAGACAATGCATCACTTTAAGTGATTTACAGGTAATGATTGATTTACTCCTCATCCCAACCCCATGAAACAGGTAGTATCATTATTGTTATTTTACAAAAGAGGAAGCTGAGCAGTGAAGTTACCTGCTCAAAGTTCAGTATTGAAAAAAGCAGCTAACATTCGAACCTGGGCAGTATATGCTCTCAAGCACTATCCAAAGACAACTCCAATTGGCAGTATTAAAATAATATTTTAAAGATTTTATTTATTTATTTGACAGAGAGAAAGAGAGCAACAGAGGAGGAGAGAGAAACAGACTCCCCACTGATCAATGAGCCCAATGTGGAAGTTGATTTTAGGACCTGGGATCATAACCTGAGCTGACCGCAGACACTTAGCAAACCGAACCAAACAGGTGCCCCTATTTATTTATTTATTTATTTATTTATTTATTTATTTATTTATTTCAAGCTTTTATTTACTTGTCAGACAGAGAGAAAGAACAAGCAGGGGGAGTGGCAGGCAGAGGGAGAAGCAAACTCCCCACTGAGCAGGGAGCCTGATGCAGGAGTTGATCCCAGGACCCCAGGCTCATGACGTGAGCTGAAGGAAGACGCACCCAGGCATCCCTAAAATAATTTTTAAAACATTAACCAGTATTACTATTTCCAGAATAAGCCAGAACTTAAGTGCCTTTATTTTATATTCTTTCACTATAAATATGTTTTTCTTCTGCCCCCAAATTCAGCTCACCGTCAATCAGAACAGTCATAGAGGTCAAGTCAGAACCTATAAGATGTCACAGCTACTCCAAACGTCACTTTACTTGGTTCATAACTGATTTTTGAGATAGTTGTCAACCCTTTGTCCCAGTACCAACATTATAAGGGATCCCAATATATCTGTTAGGTATCTCGACCTTTGGTCCTGCACTATTTAGACTGCTGATTTTTAATACAAATAAATCACCAGGAGATAGCAGTGTCCTCTTCCAGTATACTGCACCTTCAGTCTCTCTCTAGGGTATAAAACAGGAAAGGGTCCCCATATGGAAACAACTGAGATTTTTTTTAAAAAAATGAATGATAGAAGGTAAGAAGAGGAATTTTGGAAATACTAATTTGGGTGTCCAAAATGAAATTTACAACACTAACCTCAAGAAATTCTCATTGCTATTCTAGTTTATTCTTTGTTTCTTGACTCAGGCTTCCTCTGTTATACTCTTCTCATAATCACTGTTATACTCCCCCTTGTCCTTTACAGAGTTGCTGGCCTCTGCTTTAGTCTGTCCCAGATTATTCAAGTTATCACAATATAATTTTAATAGTGCTCCTTTTCACTCTTAAATATAGCTCCAAATTGGATAATAAATTACCCTGTTCCTAACTCAACAGATCCTATTTATTCTGTCCATGTTGATTTCTTAAAGGTTCATGTTGTTTTAAGAGTGGCCAAACTTCCCAACTGATTCCTGTGATTGAAATTGTTCCTGGTTGTAGGACTGGAGAGTCTTAGGTCAGCTGAGACAACTCATCTCTCCATTGTGGTGGGCATCAGTGTTGGAAAAATGCTGACTTCCCTCAGGCACTAAGTGTTAAGTTGTTTTTTTATAAATATTTCCCCTATAACTCCAAGTTTGTTTGTTTTTTTTTTAATTTAGAAGTATACTTTCAATTTTTAAAATGTACAAGGACTTCCTAGTTCTATTTCATTATAGCATTGTGATCAGAAAACATACTCTGCATGATTGTTACCCTTTAGCATTTGTTGGGATCTACTTACGGCCCAGAATGTGTTTGATTTGAGGGGAGTTTCCATGGACACTGTAACTCCAATTATTAAAATTAATGTTACTGTCACCTCAGTGTCCACAGCCTTTTATGGACCCCCCTACTTATATTCAGGTATAAAAATATCTTGATCATCTCAGACAACAACTAAGCTAACATAACTAACATCACTAAACTTAAGTTAAATATAATTACTCTGAGTCCTAAGAAAACTTAGTAACACATTTCCCACATAAATATTTTAGGGAATTGAAAAAAAATGATTTGACCAAATATTTCAATCTCTTATTTATCCATTACAATGGGAACCTATTATCTTCTACACATAACTTCTTTCTATTATATTTTAATAAATGCCATTTTTAAATGTGCACATTGAGTGAGACTGGTTCATATACATGATGCAGCAATAAGACTTTTAGGTGACAAATATAATTAACAAGAGAACACCAAGGAAGATGCTGTTATCATTTCTATGCATTTATTATTGCTATCCATACAAAAATAACTCAAAGTTTAATACTTCAAATTTTCATGAACACAAGTGACTATAGCTCAGAACTCAACATTTTCTCTATTGTTTTTTTTAAGTGAGGTCCCAAGGGCCTCATCAAAGTCAGTGTGATTTTCTAGCTCCTTTATTGGAATAGAAAAATCTAACTGATCAGACTGAATTTTATAAACATATCCATGGAAAATATGAAACTATTCTCAGTGGAGAAGCAAGTGAAATATGAATGAACAAAAGATGTTTTTTGTATATTCTTTTCATTAACTTTTTATTGTCAATATTATTCAGGAATTCTCTCATTCTTAATAAACATGAGTACTCTTTTCAAAAGCTGTTTCAACCAAATATCACAAACTAATATTTGACCATTCAAATATCAAAAATTATTACCTTAAAAATTTGCTTTTAAACTTCCAAGAGAAAGAACTCTTGGCTAAAATTCAAAAATAAGACAAACTTTTTAATGAGGGGTTCATGATTTATAGTTCTAAACAGTTGTTTTCTTCCTTGGTACCTCATTACTGGTTGTCAGAAGCTGATCTTTTCCAGACCCTGTACTCAGTGGTCACTGCTATTACTGAAAGCAGGAGACACATTAGGTGGTGAGTGTTATGGACAAAGCTGCCCTGGTGAGCTCACCAGGAGCCATCGTGGTTGGAGTATAATAGGTTGAAGGTCCTGGTCCTGGCCTAGATTCCACAGGAAATGTTGACAGCAGCATGAAGGAAGGCAGGAGAGAGTGAGGGAGGATGCCTGACAAAAAGAGTGTTGGGAGCAAAGATAAGACCCAGCTCCAGGGGATCAGGCTTCCCAGGAGGACATGGACAAGGTTCAATATCTGAGTAAGGTTTAAGCCTGACATTCAAATTGAGCAAATGAGGATAACAGAAACAGAGCCTGGTTGTAAAAATGCAAGGCTATGCTGAGGGTTTAACAGGCCTATGGAATCACACAGGGAGAAGTGTCAGAGAGATGACTGATCTAATCCCTGCCTGCTAACAGCCTTTTCATACCACTGTCCCCTCTCCTCACTGTCCTTCCTGCCCTCCCATTGGCCTCCTCTTCTTTATTGGAACACACTATTCTTGTTCCTATTTCATGATTTTGTTATACTTGTCCCTCACCTCCCTGAACTAGAACTTACACTGGTTTTTGTCTGTCTGTTTGTTTTGTATAGCTGGGCTCTTTCTCACCCCTTGGTTCGCATCTTCTTTATTGTGTTTAAAATGGAATATTTTCATCCCTAGCATTTGTCACAATCGTTTATTTTCTTGTTGGTTTTCTTGTTTCTTGTATTTTTTTTAATTTTATTTCTGCATGCTGTGTCTACTTTTTGTCCATTTCCCCACCAGAAATGAGATCTATGAGAACAACTCTCTCGACCTTACTCACCATGATTATTTCTTGAGTGCCAGGAATAATGGTTGAGAACAAGTTTTCATTAAGAATTCTTCAGATCTTATTAGAGTTTGCAGTCATTTATCATGACAAATTGGGAATAATTATTAGTCCCAGAATTGCAATTATTTTATCTGATTCCTATTTTCTCTAATTTTGTGTTAGAGCTTGATGAGAGCATGTGCGTTTCTGGGTCTAGAAAAATACCAATGTCTGGACCTCAATCCTCCAGAGAAACCGATTTGAGAACTCGTGGAACAGACAGAGGCCCTCAGCAGACTGAGGCTGAGTGCTCAGGAGCTAGTGATAGGAGCAGATTGCTGGTTACTTGGAAGATATTCTTGATGGGAAAAATAACCCTAAGTGCTTTTCTTACACAAAGAAAATCATCAGATAGTAAGTTAAACTTAACCATAATTGAGGATTTCTTTTTAATGTCATCCTTATATTAAAAAAGGATGAAAATGGAAAGCAAGGGTGGGAAAAGCTCAGATCCCAGGGTTCTCTTTATCTGGAAGCAATGGAAGACACACAGTGATACGGTGCAGTTCAGATGCTTTATAAAGATAACCCTGCCTCACTCTTAATGTGTGATTCAGTTCTATTATTTTTTCTTTTCAACGTTTAATTCCAGTTTACTTAGCATACAATGTTTTATTAGTTTTAAGTATGCAATATAGTGATTCAACAATTCTATCTGTTAGAGCTCGTCAAGAGACGTGTGCTCTTAATCTTGACCTATTTCACCCATTCCCCATCCACTTCCCCTCTGGTAACCATCCCATCTTCTTTATTGTGTTTAAAATGGAATATTTTCATCCCCAGTATTTATGACATTATGTTTTCTTTGTTTCTTGTTGGTTTTGTGAACACATGGTTTTGTTTTTTTTTTTTTATTTGTGCATGCGTAACCATCTCTGTTCTCTGTATTTCAGAGTCTGCTTTTTAGATTTTTTTTCCTTTATTCCTTTGTTTTGTTTCTTAAATTCTACATATGAGTGAAATCATGATATAATTCTATTCTTTTTTATTGCTAGCAGTGTTATTATCTTATTTTCCTTCCTCTTTATTCAATAATTCTTTCATTTTTATGGACAGACAATTTGTGTTTGGAAGTTTAAAAAATATTACATTTCACAAATGTGAAATAAAGAGTGATACATATATCCATGTACCTTCAAGCAAGAGATAGAGTTGGGTTACTTCAAACTTTTTGACATACCATGCAGAGTTTATCTTGATCCAGCTTCTCTTTACCTCATCATTTACAAACACCCCTCTCAACCTTACCCTTTCTACCCTAGGTCTTTGCTCAGAACCTGCTTCACGGGCATATGATTTGTTTTACACAGGTCCCCATGCTCACAAGGGCCCTCTACTACTTACATCTATTATAAAAAGGCAAAAGACAATGAGTGCTTATGAGGAAATGGTGGTATGCAAGCTGGTACAGCCACTGTGGAAACCAGTATGGAGGTTCCTCAAATAATTAAAAATAGAACTGCCATATGATTCAGCAATCCCACTTCTGGGCATGTATCCAAAGGAAACAAAATCATTTTATCTGTCAATTATACTTTAATAAAGCTGTCACCATCTTGAAAGTCTTAGTAATTGAACAAAGGACCATACATTTTCATTTTGGGTCCCGCATATTATGTAACCAGTCCTGTCCCTGGGTTTCTGAAATACTTCTGAATTTTATTGAATGTACCTTGTTATTTCTCTCTTTCCTGTCCTTGCATTCTCTGTGAGTTACTCTCTCTGAGCCTTGCCATCACCATGGATGTCTCCTGCTTTAAGACTCAGAGGATGTATTGTTAAAATACTATTAAATACTGCACACACTGTTAAAATACGATTTGGAGGCCAGTGTCCTCCTCTAATAACGCCTGAGTTTAGTCTTCACAGACAATTACAAATCCTCATTACTTACCTATCTTTTTCCTCTTAGACTATATTTTCTTGGTGGGCATGGATCTAGAATGTATACATATTTACATTCTTACCGTATGGAGAATTACATGGCATAAAGGAGAAAATCAATAAGCACTGATTGAACACTATTGAATTAAATTGAATTCTCTTGGGAAACCATGGTCCTAGGAGGTTAATGTGATTGCTTAACCTATTATATTCCTGATTTCTGCCAATTGATTTTGCCACATGTTTGCAACAGAAAATTCTTAAAGAACAGAAGACTTTCTCATTGCAAAGTCAGTCAAGAGCAATAAGAAAAATTATTTGCTAGAACAGTTAACAGATGACAAAAAGAAAAACAAAAAGCATTCCACAGAGAAATAGAAATATATTACTGACTAGAAATTCAGCCAATGCTAAGAAAAATATGAGTCCTTTTTCTTTCAGTGTGTGTGGAGCAATAGAATGTAAACTCCAGGCAAAGATTTCCCAGAGCAGGAAGAAAAATGAGAGGAAATCACAAATATGATAGAAGAAGTCATTAAAATATTAGAGCATTTGCAATTTGGCAAGAATTCAAGGTATAACATGCTTCATCAGTTTTAGGGATTTTCCCCTTGACAAGTACATTTGGAAATTCTCTGAAATCACAAAGGCCTGAGAAGTTAGGGTAAGACACACTAAGAAAGAGTTGGAAGTTGCCCTTTTATTTATATTTTTCCTCTAGTGCTGGGAACAGACTATGGGGGTAAATTTACAAAAGAAAACTAATTATATCTACCATGTACCATGACCACATTTTATTATGAAGACAAAGCAAGGAGATTTACATTATATAAGTTAATGCAATGGAAAAAAATGAAAAAGGCCCTATGTCCAGGGCAATAAGCCCTAGACCGGCTTTCCAGCAGCTACCTCTGTGCTATTTGGAAAATACTTTCAACTCTCTGTGTTCTTTCTTATCTGAAAGAAAAAAATGATGGTTCATATGATTTACCAAATCTTATATAAGCAGAAAGAGTTCTATGCAATAAGGAAGTTTTCAAAATGGGTCATATTTTCTTGAATTGGTACAGAAGCAGTGGGGCCAAAATCTATCCAAGAAACATATCTTTATTTCTTCTTTTATATCTAACCTTATGACATACTGGTAAAATCTCGTTTTAAATGCACGCCTACAGTCATTGCATGAGAACTGGTTTTAAGTCCTCAGCTAAATAATCACCGCTTAAGTTGTTTGAGAACTCTAACATCAGCTTTAATTTTTTTAAATGAATAATCTACATTAATTGCTGTGCTTCCATGGTGTGATCCTGGGCCCATCTGCATCAGAAATTTTTGATTCATTGTTAAAATGCAGACTTCTAGACTCCAACCCCACACTTTCCGAGTAAATCTCTGAGTGTATGTCCAGGAATCACTATATTATAGCTAGGTTCTGTGGATTTCTTTCCATGCTAAAATTTTGGTTCTGCATGTACATGTATTATTTCTTATCACAAGAAATCATCGTTTTTGAAGTCCACTCCACTTGAGAAAGCTCCAATAGATAGGTACTTGGAAAGAAGATAATTTACTCTAGACAGAATATGAAAAATTGTAGTCTCATGTCTCAAAAGTCATATCAAGGACTTTCCTTAAAAACTTGATCCTTTTAAGTTTGGATGGAAAAGTGTCTGAGAAGTCTGTGAGACACTTGCTCAATTCATGTCTGTGGCTAATGCACCAGTCTGGCATACTTCCAATAAAAATTAAAAAGAGATAATAGCTGAAAAATATTTTTAAGATGAAATATTATAGGCAGAATTCATTATTAATTCATATTTTCGAACCCTTCAAAAATTTTTTTCATGGCCATAAATTGCACTGGAAAACTCACTCATTATTGTGATGGTCAATAATAAAAACTGAAGTTTGTTGTTATGTCAGGACCATGGCTGTGAGAGAAGATTGATGGCTTCTGGCCCCAGGTATGTCACTTAACCATCCTGCGTCTCAGGTTTCCTCCCTTGTAAAGTGAAATGGTGAGCTCAACAATCTCAATTTAATTAAAATATTTTTGCTTTTACTCTTTATCTTCCTCCTCCAGTTTCTCATTAAACAATCATTCAAGAAACATTAGATGAGTCAGAGAAAGGTAAGCATCCATGAAGACACAAATAAATACATTAATAAGGAACAAATTAGATGTAGACTGGAATATTTACATCCTTTCAAAATTACCTTTTCAGAAGTACAAAATAGCTATTGGTTACAGAAGCAAAATGAGTGGATTTACCTGGAGGAACCATGGCAGGCACCTCCTTAATGAAGTAATCAACGTGAGCATCAGCAGGAACAGGACAAAATGAAATGTGTGTGGCTGAGAGGGGTAAGGAAGGGAGCACAGTGTCGATCCTCTGACAGGCCTGCCAGAGATAGATATTTCGAATCTTGCCATGAGGAAACATCAGGCAAACAAAATCAAGGGGCACTCTACAAAATTACTGACCTGTAACTTTAAGGACCGAGATATAAAACAGAACGATGGGACCTTTAAACCTTGAAGTTGTGGTAGGAACACAAATCACAACCTCATCTTAATGACATAGAATTCAGAGACAGGGTTCTTTACCCAACATCAAAGCCTTCCTGAGATCTGCCATGCTCAGAAAATGTGTGCTTGAGTAATTTTAATCTTTATGAGAAAAAGAAACTGGAAACCATGTTTGTGGGTACACCTAGGAAAGCCTTTATATCATTCAGATGCATGAAAATAAAAATAAAGAGACTATCAATCATAAACTCAAACCTTACATTAGTACTAATAATTACAATTAACTCTCAATAATATAATTAATTTCCTTGGTCCATAAGAAAATCTTGGGCTTTTGTTTAGGCATTTTTAATGAAAATGTCTTTTTGAAAAAAATTTTTAAAGATTTATTTATTTAAGAGAGAAAGAGAGGCGGGGGGGGAGAGAGGGAGAGAAATCTTCAAGCAGACTCTCTCCTGAGCTCAGAGTCGGACCTGGGGCTCGATCCCAGGATCCTAAGATTACAGCCTGAGATGAAATTAAGAGTTGGATGCACATCTGATTAGGCCACCCCGATACCTCACCTTTTTAAAAATTTTTGATACCACCTTAAGTTTCCTGTTGTGACCTTGCAGATGTAAACCATCAATGCACTTAACTAGATGAGACACTGGATTGATTTGGTTTTAGATACTCAGTTCTCCGGAGTTCCTATCTCTCATATATATAAAATGTCCACATATTATTAAATTTCTGTATGTTTTTCCCCTGTTAATCTGTTTTTTTTTATTATAGGGGCATCTCAACTAAGAACATAAAAGGATAGAGAGAAAACTATTTTTATTCTCCTATAATTTCAAAACCAGCTTATTGCCAGTAGGTATGGAGGGACTGTTGATATCAGATGAAAATGATCTGCTATATCCTCATAATTGCTGGACAGGAGTTCTTACAGTTGAAGCACAGGCTCCATAATTTTTAATATCAGCAATATTTTGAGAAACACAACTATAGCAAACTCAGTAGGAAAAAATCAAGTCAATCAAGCAAAACAAACAAAATGGACTCAAGCAAACTAAAAAGCTGCATGGCTGGGAAAACCAACACCAAAATGAAAAGGCATTCTACTGAAAGAAAAAAAATATTTGCAAATCATATATCTGATAAGGGGTTAATATTCAAAATCTATAAAAACACATATAACTCAATAGCAAGAAAGGAAAGAAAGAAAGAAAGACCCAATTACAAAATAGGCAGAGGATCTATATAGATCCTTTTCCAAAGAAGACATAAAGAAGACCAGCAGATACATAAAAAATACTCACTAGTCATCAGAGAAATGAAAATCAAAATTACAGTAAGTGATATCACTTCACATCTGTTAGAATGGCTATTATAAAAGAGACAAGGAGGGGCACCTGGGTGGTTCAGTTGGTTAATCATCCCACTTTTGATTTTTGGCTCAGCTCCTGTTCTCAGATTGTAGGATCAAGCTCTGAATCAGCCTCCATGCTGGGTGTGGAACTGCTTGGGATTCTCTCTCTCCCTCTGACCCTCCCTGATCTTAAAAACAAACAAACAAACAAACAAAAAAGACAAGGAATAACTAGTACTTGAGAGGATGTGGAGAAAAGGGAATCTTTCCATGGGACTGTAAATTGGCGCAGCCATTGTAGAAACCAGAATGGAGATCCCTTAAATTTTTAAAAATAAACTAGGATATGATCCAACAATTCCACTTCTGGGTATTTATGCAAAGGATATGAAAACTATTTTTTAAAAAAGATATATTACACCCCTATGTTCATTCCAGCATAATTTATAATACCCAAGATATGGAAAAAACTAAAGTTGCATTGATGGACATATGGATAAAGAAGATATATCTACAAGGAATATTACTTAGCCATAAAAATTAGTGAAGTTTTGGCATCCACAACAATATGTATAGACCTTGAAGGCTAAGTGAAATAGAGAAAGATAAATACCATAAGATTTTATTTAAACATGAAAGGTAAAAAGATAAATAAATAAATGAACAAAACAAAACTTACACATACAAAAAACAGAACTGTGGTTGCCAGGTGAGACAGATGGTTGGGAAACAGGCAAAATGGGTGAGGGGGGTCAAAGGTACAAATTTCTCATTATAAAATAAATAAGTCATAGGGATGTAATTAATGTATGCTGTGGTTACTATAATAATAATATGGTAGTGCATTATTTGAAAGTTGCTGGAAAAGTAAATCCTAAAAAGTTCTCATCACAAGAAAAATACTGTAAATTTGTATGGTGACAAATAGTAACTAGACTTATTGCGGTGACAATTTTGTACCATATACAAATATCAATCATTATTTTGTACACGAGAAGCAAATGTAATGTTATATGTCATTTATGCATTAAAAATGAAACAAACCAAAAAATACTGAGTAATTCTCTGAAATGGCCCAAGTACCACCTCAGATGTCATCTTCAGCTAAGGCAAAAGAAAGATGTTGGGGAAAGGATGCAGTTATGGAAGGTGACTAGGAAAAGCACGGTGAATAAAGGTACAGTTATGCTGATTTAAGTCCTGCCTTATCCACTGATAAGAGTTTCTAGAGATTTGGTCATCCTCTTCTTGGTACTGAACCGAGACCCTGTTACAAATGGAAATTTTTCCTTTTAAATGTAAATGTATTTTACCTATCAGTTAATTTTTACTAGCTTTTCAGAGCTTTTCCTATCTCCTTAAAATTCCTTAAAATAATCCTTATGCCAAAGAGGCATATTTTGGGGTGACAAATTCTATACCTTTTCAGAATTATAAAGCTAGTTTTATTTCGTTACAGTTTCTTTTTACTTCAAACGACACACTGGGAAAATCTGTACTCCTAATCTCTCATTTTCTTTACTTCTGCTTTTAAGTCCATAACACTCAATTCCATCTTTTTTATAACTTTCTCTAACATGAGGGATTCAAGATTGTTACAAGCCTAAAACAAAATATCAGTCTTGAGGAATAGGCATATAAAAAAGTAAATTCCTGTATCTCACATTAGAGAAGGACTTATTTTATTTCCAAAGAATCCTTTCACCAAACAAAATGCCTAACCTAAATATTTCTTCTATGAAGTTTCAAACATGAATGTCCTAAGGTGCACTGAATAACAAATGGCACATTACATATTCCTCCAGAGGGGAAGAATTTAAATTCCTTTTCAGCAAAACTGCAATGCATATTTTTACATCGACTAATATTAATTCAGGCTGTTTCTCTTCTGCGGTTTCCAAAAAGAGGTTAAATATAATTTTAACAACATATTTATAGCAGAAAACACCTACTTTTGAAATACTGAGATAAGAACTGCTCTTTGCCTATAAAATATTAATGTTTTTTAAAGAAGATAAATAAATATTAATAGAAAATACATTCTAAAAGCAGCAGCCATTTGTTACAAACTCTGGATTTTTCCAAAATGATGGTCAAATTTTTTTTAAAGTATTTTGTTTATTTACTTAAGAAATAGCAAGAGAGAGAATGAGCAGTGGGGAGAAAGAGAAGCAGGCTCCCTGCTGAACAGGGATTCTTATGTGGGGCTTGATCATAGGGTCCTGGAATCATGACCAGAACCAAAGGCAGACACCTAACTGACTGAGCCACTCAGGCACCCCAATGGTGATCAAATTTATGTCAAAACCACTTTTGAGTGTTTAACCTAAATTAATGCAATACCATTTATAATCAGGTTATTATATGTGGGATGCCATTTAACCAAAATGTATGTTAAATTTATATGCTTTTTAAGATCAATTTCTCTTATATTTGCTTAGAGGTATATTTAAAGGAACACCCTAACTCAAGCCTTGTTTATAAAACTCTTAAATCTAGGGGCATCTGGGTGGCTTAGTGGGTTAAGCTTCTGCCTTCCACTCAGGTCATGATCTCAGGGTCCTGGGATTGAGCCTCCCATCAGGCTTTCTGCTTGGTGGGGAGCCTGCTTCCTCCTGAGTCTGCCTACTTGTGATTTCTCTTTCTCTGTCAAATAAATAAATAAAATCTCAAAAAAATAAATAAATAAAAATAAAAAAGTAAAAACCTCTTAAATCTGCTTTTTGTTCATTTGTTGAAAGCTTTACAACTCAGTTCATTTTAAATAAAGTCTGAAATATATGAGCCCAAATATATTTTTTAATTTTATTTATTTATTTGACAGAGAGAGAGAGAAATCACAAGTATGCAGAAAGGCAGGTGGGGGTAAGGGAGGGGGAAGCAGGCTCCCTGCTGAGCAGAGAGCCCTGTGCAGGACTTGAGCCCAGGACCCTGAGATCATGACCTGAGCTGAAGGCAGAGGCTTAACCCACTGAGCCACCCAGGTGCCCCTGTGAGTCCAAATATTAAATGATGTTGCTTATCATTACTTTTTTTTTTTTCAACGCTGTTGATTATGTGATTAATTTGTGTTAGGGAAGACAAAAAATTTCTTCTATCTTTTTAGACTCTTTGGCTGGTCTAATGATCAAATTATCATAAGACAGATTAAAAGAGAAAAATCAATTCAAATATCAATTCCCATAAGAATACAAAACCCAAAAACAAACTGGACAAGTGGAAATTATATGCCATCCTTAACTAAGGAATGGAGTAAGGACCTGGGACTTCAAAAGGGAGGTGATTCACTTCATGATCAGAAGAGCAGATGTTTGGTAATTAGATGTCTGTCAGATAAGTCACTTAGATAAAAAAAAGTTAACTCCTGGCAATAGCACTCCCACTGGGCTAGGTCCCTATCTAAATTACTTTTGGTAGTTTACGGGAAAGGTGAAAATTTTTCTTAGGTCTGCAGGTCTTGATTGTCTTTAGCTAAAGTACATATGCCAGAGACCTGTTCTGAACTACTTCATTTTGCATCTGCTAACTGTTATCACCAATACCTATCATGATAGTAATAACCAGATTTTCTTTTCTTTTCTTTTATTTATTTATTTATTTATTTATTTTTTAGTTTTACCATCTACTAGGCATTTCTCAAAATGTTTTACATATACCAATATGTTCATTCTGCAGAGAAACCTGAAGAGGTTATTATTCAGACCAACCTTCTTTTAAGGAGAAAACTGAGCCTCAAAAATATTTAAAAAATCTATCAAAACTTACACATCTACTAAGTGAAAGAGCAAGGCAGCCTTCTTTCAGATGGGTTTTTATCACAACCATATTGTTGATGACACCTAATCATACCTAAAATCATTGTCTGACGCTTATATAACATAAACATCCTGAAAATTATGGAATTTTATTTGAGCCTGGTGGTATTTTAAATTCTTTTTTAAAGAACTTAAATTCTTTAAAAAAGAATCACCTCCCTTCAGTTGGCACTCCAACTGAAAATATAACAATTTTCTATGGTTTAATATGAGTCTTCTGTTTCCAAAATTACAATGGCCTAAAAATTGTCAAATTCTCCTGCTATAGAACATCTAACAAAATAATTCAAATAGCTCTTTCAAACTACTAGACTAACTTACACAAAATCAAGGAAATGACTCAAGTTAGGTGTGACCAGGAATTGAGGACCATAGATTTAAGCCAGCACTGGAACTGAAAGTTAATGTGGGAGTATGTGTAGATCTCACATCACCCCCAGCTTCAAAAACAAGGAGTTGAACAAATTACATCCAATAATTGCTATAGGAGAAAAAGACACTCCGTAGAGGCAAATTGTAACATTAATGAGGTATCATGTTTAACTTAGCTTTAAAACTAAATGGAGTCCTTTTGTAAATAAGACCTTCATTGAGACTATGTGTTCAAGACTGGCCTTCAAATATTTTGCAATCTAAATCTACTATATTTGTTTAGTTCAAAATACATAAGCCAAGAATTGCAATTTGTATTAGATCTAAATCTTTTTTTACTCAGGTACTTTGAAGAGGCAATCCAAAAATCTACCTGGAAAAATACATACCCAATACACAATGTCAACATATATGGGCTCTCAATAAAAAATATGCCAAACACAAAGGAAAACAAACTACTACAAGTGAGAAGAATATGAAATAACATTACAAGAATTACAAAAGTTCAGATACTAAAAATGTTCAAAAAAGAACACTGAAGAGATATGCTTAGAAATTTAGGAAAATAAGATAGAACTGAAAATATATTAAGATAAAAGATTACCAGAAAAATAAAAAGGGAAATTAGATATATTTAATAAAAAACTAGGGAAAAGTTATTAAAAAATCAATATAATTAAAATTAACAATTTAGTGAGGTATTAAGTAGCAGTTTGACAAGGCTGAAGAGAATCAGTGAATGGGAGAAAGATCAGAAGAAGTTACATGAAATGCAGCACAGAAATAAAGAAACAAAACATATGAAGGAAAATGTTAAGAGACATGGAGAATAAAGTGAGAAGATCTAAAATATTTTTTAAATAGATACCAGGAAGAAATAATAAAACAATTACATAGAAGTAATAGTTAGAGAGATAATACCTGGTAATTTCCTAGCATTAAGTGTTGAATAATAACATTTGGAAGACAAAGAATTCCAAACAACAAAAATTAAAATAATTCTTATCTAAACAAATCATGGTGAAATTGCAAAGTACCAAAGATCTTAACAGCAGCTGCAAAAAAAAAAAAAAAAAAAAAAAGCATGATTAGAATTACAAATTCTCAATGAGAAAGAGAAACAATGGCAACAAGAGTAAAACTTATCTTCAAAATTCAGAGAGGAAACAATTGTCCAGTTATATTGGTCTCTCAGAATATCTATTTTCAAGTATGAAAACAAAAACATTTTCAGACAAAAAAAAAATTAATTCAAGAACTTCTAAGGAACCTTTCTTCTAGAAGAAGAAAAAATATATATATATTCCAGAAAGAATATCTGAAATAGAATTGAGACTGGTGAACAAAAAGAATAATCATGCATGTACATCTAAAGATAAATTAGTGGTATAAAAATTAATAATAATTGTTTCGGGTTTATAATAAAGCTGAGTTAAAATAGCAGACCTCAGTCACTTGTAGTGTCCCAAGTATCCAGGCTCCTGAATATCATTCTCTCCATTATTCAAGATAGTCCCCTCCTCCTCTTTCAGGGATTCTAGCTCTAGTTTTCTTCCTTTCAATGTGTTTGTTTCAGCCTCAGAGAAGAAAGGGAATACTAAGAGTTAAAGTCATCCTATCTCTTTATATTATTCCAGCACCATTCACGGAGGTGGGTTTTATTAAATATTCATTTGAATGTTGATAGTAACCACTAAAAGAATAGAAATCCTTATAGAGTGAAGAGAAATATGCAATTTAGAAAAAAAACCATGCAATCAAAAAAAAAAAAAGGAATTATTCTGAGGGGAGAGAGGAGTAAAACATGACAAATAGTACATAATGAAAAGATAAGATTTGAATAAATGTATATCATTTCAATAAATGTGCCGGACAATACAAAATAACTATACATTTAACAAGACCTTTTTTCCCTCCTTCAGTCTCTGTCTGTCTGTCTGTCTCTATTTCTCTTTCTCTTACTCAGACACACACACAACCACACAAATTATGGCTAATGAGATGTAAGGAGAGTTTTGTAAGTGTCCTTGAAGGAAGAAGATGGGTTTTTTCATTCATTTCTTCTTCTCCCTGGCTGAAATGAGAATAGGATATCTAGAGCTGAAGTAGTTCTCTTGAGCTTTGAGATGGAAACAGTATATTGAGGCTGACTGAGCAATAAGATAGAAGGTAAATTGTTTCCTCACAACATGGGGCTCCATACTAGCTCTGGTTGCCTCCCTTCAGATTTTGTTTTTACAGTTTTGACCTATCCTTGGGAATGAGGCCTGCATTGTCCTGGAAAGTAAACTTCAGACCATTCAGACAAGGAATGCCACAGTCACAAAGACCTGGAACATAATCCAGATAGGGGGAGGGTACCAGATAGACTCATCCCCCTGGCTAGAAGAAAAAGACTGCTAAAAGGAAGCGAGAAGTGACCATCTAAAGAAGGAATTCTTAAGGCAAAAACTATGGTACTTGGGCCCAAAGGGGTGCAGAAAGCCCCATATAGTTGTGATGAGGAATAAATAATTGCAGGGAAAGTATACAGCTCAATACCCAATATAGAAGAAACACTCCAGGTTGATGATAATTGGGTACCGGACATTGTACTGAATACAGAGCCAGGACTGACCCTGAAAGTGACTTCTGACATTCCCATTATCTAAGTCCTTTTTTTTCCTCTTCTAATACTTCTTGTTCTAGCTTTCCTCCTGTCAACATTTTTTGTTGTTTGAGTCTAGGAGAGAATGGTTTTAGCCTCTGCTAAGAACACAGTCTCTCATGGGATAACATGGTCATGGAACTATAGGAAATGTTCACCTGTGAGAAACATTTATCCTACTGAAGCTACTCTAAGTGAGGCCTTATGTGGCAGAGTACCAAAGCTCTTCAAAACAAAAGATACACATAATTTCTCAGTTAAGCCCTAGACTTCCAGGAATGATTAACTGCAGTAAAATATGAGGACCAACAGTGGGAAAAATGTATAAGCCTTGGTCCTACAAATTCAATCAGGAACAAATCCTCTAAGAGTTAACTTAGATCAAACTGAAGCTTTTTGAAACTGTAGTTTGTGAAGGATAGTTCTTGCCAGTCACCTTTAAATCCAGTCAGCCAGCTAATTAAATTTCCAGTTCCCAAAATGTTTCCAATAAACAGAATCCAAAATAATAATACATTTTTATATTTCCTCAACAATTTACAGACAAACATATTTATAACAATTTCTTGTGGCCAGCAATGGCTTTATAAGTTCTAACTAGTACCTTTGTGTGACAAAAACCCACTGGAATTATTTTATCATTTATAGTGTTTTTGCAAGGATTTATAGATGCTATAAAAGAATTGTCTTTATAGAATTTTCTACCAGCAAATATTTCTCAGCCTTTTTGCAGGAGGGATACTATAGAAAGGAACTAATTTTATCCAACTTTTGAAAAATAACCAATTCTTATTTATATGATCTTTAAAATTATCACAATATTAGCTAAAATTGGAAGAAATGCTCAAAGACTCACACTTATGGCGAAATTTGATATCAACAAAGAGCATGATTTCTTCTTTTGGGACTGATTGGACTCACTGGAAATGTCATAAGTCCCCATAGCTAGAGCACCAGAGAGTGAATTCTTGCATTATTAGGCATGTGGGAATCCCTCACAAGAGTTAACAACAGGTGATTAAAGTTATAATGCCTCAAACTTAGGAATTTACCAGACCTGTTGTCTTTGAGATACTTGGAATGTTAGAATTGCAGACCACCTTCGTTCACGATCTCCCAATTCCAGTGACATATTAGAAAAATCATATTAGAAAAAAATCAAACTTACAGATGCCCAGGAGCATCTCAGAGCAGTTAAATGAAAATATCTGAGGATAACCACTAAACATTGGTAAATACTTAAAATCTTCCAGATGATTCTAATGTGCAACAAGACTAATATTCAATTGTCTTTTAGCTAAAGTCCTCAATTTACACAAGAAGAAATATAGTAATTCTAACGATCAGTTGGTGGTAACAAATTTATTCTCTTATTTCTCCTGTCATTTCCCTAATGTCTCTGCATATAGAAACTAAAAACTCCTCATCAGCTCAATACATCTGTATTCTAAAGGGGCACATTTTAGAAGCTTCTCAGATCCCACTACAAAAACGGCTTTGTATTTTACCCAAGCATGAAGCATGATTCTCACAAGTCGGAGTGCATACATGTAAAACATAGGAGATCCATGTACTAAAAAGAAAGTTATTCTAGGGAGCCTCTAAGATCCCTATTCAGTATACCAATCTTTGATGAATTTTCATCTTAAGATTCAGTTTCATTCACAGTGGGCTGATGGAAAACACAATTCAGCACTGAGAAATCCCAGCTTCTCTATTATCTGTGGGAATATTCAGCCCTTACTCAGCTTATAGATTAACATATATGTATTATGTGCTTCTCACGGACAGATCTCAGTATTGTTGGATATAATCTCTACACTAAGAACACATAATACCACTGAGTATATGAAACAAATGGAAGAAAATTAACTGGATTGTTTGAACTCATTCTAGGTGCTCAAAATTGCTTATGGTGAATGAGTTGTTGACTCATTATAACTCTTGATTTTCCAATAGTCCAAATTTAATGATTCAGGTAACTTAATAAATACAGATTAGATTATAACATTAGACTTTTCACTCCCCTACCCATAGGCTTTATTTTCTATCTCCTCTTGATTACTAGCCTGTCTTCTGGACAGTGCTATCTGGACATGAGAGGAGGGGCTATTAAAATAATATGCTGCATCCTACTCTTCCATCTCTTCTCCTATTAGTTTACCATAATCTCAAATTGTGGAAATGAAGAAAAACTTGGATTACATGGATGGAGCCTGCTCTCCCCTCCAACACGGAGCTTCCCTTAAGGAGAGGAGCCTCTTTTTTTACTCTACAGTTCTATCAAAGGGACCTATCATGGTTTCAGGGCCAGTAACCCAAATCACCTTCCTACCCTTTTTGGTCCAAAACATACATCTGTCAAGTAGAGTTCTCCTAAGAACATTAATGCTGTCCCAGGACGTGTCTGAATCATCATAACAATTTTGCAAATGACTGTTTCATATGGAAGTTTTGACATAATGATTCTGTAGCAGTTCTGCTAACATCTGCAGAGAACTATCAGAGTGACTATTGGAAAATGTCTCAGTTGTCTTAAAGCCTAGTTTTCTGATATAGGGAGACAAGAGGGATAATACTCTGAGAAACTGATCTTGGAAAACTGGAAAAAAACTTAGAAAACCTATGATTCACCGTGGTTATTAGTCAAGCATGTAACAGAGTCCCACTTATAGCCATGTTCAGACAAGTGTGTATATACTGCATTTACATTTGTTGTCTCTGTTACTGACTTTCTATTAATTGCTAACACTCTTTTAAAAGTTGTGAAACACATCAACAATTTGCAAAGAAGTTCATTGACCTCAGAAACTAATTTCTATTCCTGAAAAATACATGAAACACTGTAGATTCATTCATTTGCTCTTCAGCAATCATGTATTAAGACCCAACACCACAAGACCAACATAAGGACTAAACTTGCCTGCTGCGTACCTTTCTTGATTAAAATTCTTCCTTAGGCCCTTTTTCTTTTTTCCATTTTGTTACTTACTCAAAGTGTATTTACTGCAGGAAATATTTAAATTCAACTTGGAATTAATGGCAGTCTGTTTTGGTCAACATTTCCAATGGTGGGTCTCATCATTACACATCACAGACATGTTTCCTCACAAATTGAACTTGCTATTCATCTGTTCTTCATATCTTTGTTATTGGTATTACTTTTTCATGTCCTTTCTGTCCACCATCCTTATCCCTCAGTACCAAGTTTGATACTAACTTTCTCTACATAGTTTATTTGAATACCCAGGCAATTGAAATTTCTTTATTGAATGCCAATTGTACATATTATCTATATTACTGCTTTGACATTGTTACAATTTAATCGTGAAACATCTTAGAGTGCAAAGCATTCTACCACGTGATGTTAATTTTGTGACCTAGACTCTAAGTGCTGTAGAAGTGATGAGAAGAGAAAGATTAATAAAAGATGTTTATGCTCTCATTTATTTCAAGCACAGTTTAAAGCAGATGTGTCTAGATGTAAAATCCAGTGCTTCTTTCAACTTGGAAGTTGTGCCAGCTCCTGGATAAGGATATTTTTTTGCCAAGAAGCAGAGAAGTGATGAGTTTCCGGTGAGTATTTCTAAGTCTCCTTTAGTGGAGAAAGAAATGAAAGGGAGCAGCTGTTTATCATGCTTTATTGAGACTGCAAATTTCATCATTTAAGCACTGAATTGATTAATTCAAAACACTGCATTGAGTGTGTTTTCTGAAAATTGATGAATATGCAAATAGGATTTTGGAGGAAGTTTTACTCCTCAGAGTAATTGAAGAAGAATTTTACTGTCTACCAATATATAGCTACCTAAAAGGTTTTGTACAGATGCAGATATTTAAGATATTAATGATGTCTGAGATAACACAGTTGTTGAGCTGCCTCTCCTAAATCTTTGCTTTTCAAATTTAAATGTGCATGCAAATCACTTGAGGATCTTGATAAAAACAGAGTCCAACCATAAGTGACTCTTAATCTCACAAAACCAACTGAGAAGTCTCGGGATGTGGTTGGGATTCTGCATCCCCAAAAAGCTTCCAAGTGATGCAGACCATACTTTGAGTAACAAGGCCCTAAACCACCTTTCTCCCACTGACATGAGACATGTTGCTCCTCCATGTTTCACTAACCTGAGAGTACCTACTACTGCAACTAGGAAAGTGCCACCACATGTTCAAGGTCAAGGAGTTGTTTTCTGTAATACAAAATCACTTTAATGCATTTCCTTGAGAAGTGGTGTTATCGATTGTGTCTAAGTGTAGTTGAATCATTTAGCCCATTTTTCTTTAGTCTTTAAACATTTATTGAGTGTTGTCTATGTGTAAGGCATAAAAACAAAGACAAATAGAATCAGGTTCATGGTTATGAAGTTAGCTTGTTTCCCTGCTAGATTTGAACTCAAGAATTCATAGTATTACAGAAGTATGTAAACATCAAGATACCAATAATTTCTTAGAGTAATTTAAGGAGTAACATATTTCATCTACATTGTTTATGGAGTAACAAGAATTGAGTTACTGATGCCAGGAACAAAACCTGCTCTCCCAGTCTGGGGGAGGGAGGGGAAGCCTGGGGGGAAAATAAAAAATCATAGATGAAAAAATGTCAGTATAAGTGAATAATAAAAAGAAAAATCCTGGGAACACTAGGCCCCCATATTTTCCTTTTCCCCTGCAAAATTTCAGTGCTGCTCACTCATGTAGTAGTTAATTCCCTAGTTCAACCAACATCTAGTACATGCCAGATATTTTTGTGGGTCCTGGTAAGATTATGGTGAATGAAACAAGATTCCTGACTCTATGGAGCTTATGGAACACACAATGACTATATTTAGGAAAAGAATTAAGAAATAAACAAGAAAATATCTGAGAAGGATGAATAGTTCAAATAAGTAACACAGAGTTAAGTGATAATGGCTGGAAAGGAGATTGGGTCAGAGAATATCTGCATGTCATTACCCACTGTCTCTGGTACAGACTTCCAATAAGATACCTGACTTTCTAGCCAGGAATTCCCTGCTTATGGTGGGTATTTCCCTAGAGTTTGAAGGATGATTTTTATGAACCCTTTTTTGTTAAATAATCTTAATCCTAGTCCTCTGAACAATTAAGCTTTTTTGTAACCATTTCTTCCATGTTATCATCAATAAACAGATTCATGGTAACATTCCTTGATAGCCTAAAAAAATTTTATGCAGTTAGTGTTGTCTCCCTCCCCTAATATTTCCCTATATCTATAATTTAAGATGATTGGCTTTGTGTGATAAAGGAAATACAAAGTATTTGGCCAATGCCAGAATTCCCCTAGGGAATCAAACAGGGATAGTGAGGACAGGATGTTGACCTTGAAACAGGACAAATAAGCAAGCTTTTCACAAGGAAGATGATGATAGAAGCATTTGGATGTCAGGGAGTTGTGGAAAAAGACTTTGAAGGGAAGTGAAATTACCAATTAATGGATATTCTACTGTTTGATGATATTGTACTGTACTTATATATGCCCAATTCAGGAGCCTATCTTTCATATATAGCAGTGCTCTTCACTGAGAGAATGAGATCCAAGATTCAAACAACTTGGAACATATCATGCTGGTAAATATCCAAATAATAAGAATACATTATGGAAGGTAAGAAGAATCACAACCATGAAGGCAGGTCCTTGGTTCCTCAGAAACTCAGGACCAGTACAAGGAGCTATCTATGCTAATGTGCTCAGCTTTATCAGATAGGCTTCTACTACAGCCAGGTTCAGACTTCTCACTCTGGTCCCTACCCTGCTATGGTACGTTATGCAGGTGGTTTGTACCTAACCTAAGTAACTTTCAACTCACTCTGTTGTACACACACTATCTTTTATATATCTGAGTATTTCCCTCCTACTCTGCCTCACTGACATACCTACCCATGTCTGTCCTTTGGCCATTACAAATGAATCACATTGTAGCAAAACTGGAGATACATGGTAAATTGGAGACAATATGCATTGACACAGCTCTTAAGCAGATGTTTGAGTGTTAAGTCTCTATATAGTTTCTTACTCTCTTGAGTATGATGATTCAGAAAATCAAAAAGCATGTATATTGGAACTCTGCTTTCACAAAGGGCATTTGAGTATTTTTCTAAAAGTTGTTTTAAATTTGTGGATTCATTATAAAATGATGGTGGAATGCAGATGTCCACTCTATCAAGGTAGCTGCCCACCTATTTTCAAACTCATATATAAATATTTAAAAACTGAATCTTTGTGATTAAGTAAGATGTTCACATACAAAGCATTCAGTAACTTGCTTTATTTTTTTTATCATTATTCAATAGTAACGGTCTATACCATAGGCCAAAAGCTGTTATTTTTTTTTCCATTTAAAGTCTCCATTTATTTGATTACTATTTGTATACAAATGGAAGAGTACCCAAAACATAAATGATACAAGTAATTCAGAGATGAAGCTCTTTTTCTGTTCAGAATGTCATTATTACCTCCATTTTAAATGAATTGATATGTAAATGTGGTTTCTATTATCTAAAGTAAAGATGATTCTAGTGTGAACAATATTAACATTTGAGATAATAATACCTGCTCTACCTACCTCAAAGTTAAACTCAAATATATTCATCTTTTATCATCAAACAAATACATACTGAATGTTGATTATGTGACAAGCACTGCAGTAGACTAATTTTCTCACAAGATTGTAAACTTGGATGGATTCTTTGTGAAATAATAAAAATTCTATACTACTTGATTAGCCAATATTCTCCTTAATTCACCATTCAACCTTTCAAGGTAGGTATTTTTCTAGATTTGCCAACCAGGAAACAGGAACTCAGACAAGTTAGGGGGCTTGCCCATATCCATACAGGTTGTTCCCTAGGGTTGAATTGAACTCAAGATTTTATCTTTCTGAGAGTCCCCTCTTTCTACTTCAGCACATGGCCTCCCACACTTACATCTGTGAGACCATTTACTGCATCAGTAGTAGCAGATTTGTGATTATAATGCTAACTACCCTCTGCACTAAATCTTGCCCTTCCAAACTTGGTCTTCATGAGAACACTGAAAAAGCTGGGAGAGTATAATTACACATCTGATAATAAGGCTCTTTATCATACTTACTTTCCTGAATTTTAATAACTACCACCACCTCTTTGAAGCTAAGAACCATCTCTTATTTATTTTTATATCCTTATACCTAGCATAATGCTGGGTGCACAGCAGGTGGTCTGTTAATGTTTCTGAAACTATTCCCTTATCCACATTTATAGTAATAATGCAAAGTTATAGTAAAAGTTTACATTATATGCAATATTTCCCGGTTTAATAAATTTGTATCTAGTTGAAAATAGATTCCCATCAAAATGATTAAAATAAAATTAAGAGCTTTGGGTTTGATAGAATGGACCTTGGGTATGATAATATATTGACAGAGCTTTGAAAACTGTAGAATTTTTGCAAATATAAAGAATTATTATTATAATCATGGAAAGATCTAGTATAATCCTGTCAAAGATCATTTCATTTTGTTTTCAGACATTGCAACACTATTGTCTGTCACGTGTTTTCTGCACCAGGCTATCTTCTGTTGCACATTGAAGAAAGCTTGTAAACTATTAACCTTAGAGCAATCTGGTATGATAGCAAATCTTTTATAAGGCAATTAAATTCAGGCAAATAAAAAGGCAGAAATGACAGTAACCAAATGAAGAAAACACTAGATTAAATTATGCCATAAATTATAAACAGAAGGTGTATTATTTTTCTGTTCTGAAGAAATGCCCTGTCTCATTACTAAATTCTAGCACACTACCACTCAGGCTGACCTTACCTGCAAGTTGACTCCTTCATGCTTCTGAAAATTATCTTCTCTGTAGAACTCCATAGTATTCTTCTCAACAACCAACTATCTCAGGAATATAGAAGAATTATAACTCCTTCACACAGTTAACCTTTCATTTTTATCTCATTAGTAAGATTAAGCCCACAGTATCAGTCTGGATTTTAAGTCACAAGCAAGAGAAACCAATTAAAGCTGATTTAAGCAGAAGAAAAATTTGTTTAAACGATATTAGGTAGTTCATGAATCACCCAGAAGGATGGGCCACATCTGGGGATAGTCAGACAGTAATGATGCTTAAAATTATGCTTGCCTGAGAAGAGGACACCATAGCTAAATGCCTCTACTTGCACAACTAAAAACAGCAGATGGAACATAGGATGCTGTTGCAAGTACTGTTACCACCACTGAATGCACAACTCAGTATTTCTTTCTGTCATATTTATTTGGATCTACTTCGTTGAGAATATACTGCTGAGTCAAGCCTGACAAGTTCATCTGATTGGCAGTCTTACGTTGTGCATCCAAATTCTGGCTGCAAAGAAATCAAGCATCAGGCAAGAAAGCCAGCATCTATTTTGTATATGAGATAGCATCTCTGACTCTTACCTAGACTCACTGGGGTTCAGAGGCTGGGCTGTCACACAGAAAGACAAATATGCCTACAACTTTATGAACAACTTCCTTTGCTACAAAGCAACTAAAAGGGATTTGAATTCACAAATAGGTAATCTTTATTAAGGAGATCATAACCCAATACCCTAAACACTTATCACAATGAACATGAATCAAAATGCAATATCTTTCACAGAATGCTATTTTGGTATTGTGTCAGAAACTTCCCTTTATTAAAACATTTTTTGTCAGACTGTTAACAATTGTTGCATGTAAAAGGATTTGTAGCTCAAAGTTAGATTGAACAGTGTGGGAACTGTTAAATTAAAGAAGTTTCTTTCCTAAAAATCATTGTAGATCTTTAATATACCTATGTACAGTATGACAGAAACCTATAGTGTATAGAATTTTTCCATTTATTGATCCCAAATCCCCTTCCTCCTTTCTTCTCTCTGACTTTCTTTTCTTTCTTTCTTTCCTCTCTTTCTTCATATAATATCCTCCTGGACTAGTGATTTGCAGAATACCTTTGATAAATATTGTTACTATTTTAGATAATTGCAAAGCAGCTGTTGCTTTCAGCAAGAATAAATGACCCTATATAAACAAATCTGTCTCAATGTTGTCTGTTTTACAATCAACTTCTATTTTTAATTATGTTGTCAAGGAAATTATAGAGAGATAGGAGGTCAGTCTTTATTGCAATGTTCTCTTCACAATTGTGTAAATTTGATTCACATAAAGCTCCCATTTTTGTAGATTAAAAATTATCAGTGATTAGTAAATATATATTCATCCTAATACTATATCTGTCATGGATAATCATAATTCATATTTATATAAAATTTTACACTTTTTGAAGCACTAACATGACACTTGAGAACTACTCACTTAATTCTAAAATATTTTACCCATCTTGAAAGGAATAGTCTGGAAGACAGATAAAATTGGTAAGGGTAAATGCACATTTTAAAAATCCAGATGACCAGCTCCACTGCTTAACTCTCTCAGATATTTTGTCAGAAGAGATGTCCTAATCTTGCAAAAAGATATTTGACCTGTGGGAATTTCTGCTTATCTGAATACTTCTACCTACTTATTAGTTTATTCCCCAATAACTATTTTACTATTTATTTTATGGCAGCTTAACTAAAAGTTGCTCAAAATCTACAAAAAAAAAAAAAAAGGATCATATTATAACTATACCACCCAGTAGTTTATCTGCTGTGAGAGAGGAATTTCTACTCTGAAATTCCTGTGAAACAGAGAGAATGGTAATTTCTAGAGTAGTTCTCATTTATCATCTAAACCGTTTGGGAATTTTTCTGGTTATTTTCAATTTTACTTATTCTTTAAAATTTCAGTACGTAGTGCTTCTCCCAGAGATTCTTATTTGGTTGATCAGAGGTAGCATTCTGTTTTCTCTTAAAATTTGACTAGGGAATTTTAATATACCACTAACATTGATAACTTTTGTCTTAAAAAATCTGGAACCCAAATCTTTCTCCCTATGATAGATCCTCTCCATAATCTATATCAAAGTGTCCATATAAACTTAAATTACTATTTATAATTTAATATAAAATTGCTATGCAAATAGCACTAAAAGTTTAAATATAACTCTAGAGGATTATATTTTGGAAAGTATAATACATATCAAATGATTGCAAAGGGCTCTTGTTAACAATTTATAAACATTTGAGTAAGCTATCAGGAACTATAGTACATACATCATCAAATATCTAATACTTGGAAATATTAAGCTTTAAGAATATTCAAAATTTATAGACAAATCAAGTAATTTGAAAGGAAAGAAAATAATGGAAAATGTGAATTGGATATAGTTCAATATGGCTGTGATGCTAATATGAAAAATAACACAAAAGTAGATTTAATTTAAATATTGAATATTATGGTTACATAAGGTCATCATATTAAATACAGTCATCACAGAAGAAGAGTCCTCTGTGGGGGAAAAAAAAAAAATTGTCTTGTAAGAATGCCCAAGATGGTAGCCTAGAAAGACCCTGAACTCACCTCCTTCATGGACATGCCAAATCTACTCCCAATTATAGAACAATTCCTCCTAAAAATCTGAAGGCTGGCTAAGCAGTTTCTGCACAACAAAAGATAGGCCACATAGAAAAGTACAGCAAAAGAGTTGGAGACACGGTAACAAAGGGAACACCCACCTTCCATGCTGTAAATTGCAGTGCTGAGGACATGAACCAATTCATCTGCCCTGGGGCACATAAAAAAAGACACAATTTAAAAGAGAAACTAGAAAAAGAGATGGCTCTAGAACCCTGCCAAATGACAGGAAAGCTGCTGGAATTCTCTCCAGGTAGGCAGACAGGCAAGTGCCACAATTTATATTTTCCCTTCACCTTGATAGTACAGACAGGAACAGGGTCTAGGTGCCATTGCTGGCCTGCTGCCTCAACAAGCCCCAGGCCCCTAATCCTTACCAGCCCTGGATGCTGTGGAACACAGAAAAAAAAAAAAAAAAATGACTGTGGTTTAAAGAGCAACAGGAATATAAATATTCCTGCCCTAGAACTCTGCCAAACATCAGGGGAGCAGTTGGAATTCTCTCTAAATCAGAAGCCCTGGCAAGTGCCAGGGTTTATGTTTCCTTTCCACCTTAACAGTGAGGATGGAAACAGGACCCAGGTAGCCCAGTGGACCTAGCACTTCAGGGAGCCTCAAGCCCCTAGCCCACAACAGCCCCAACCATCCTACCAAGGTGTCCCTAGCACAACAGATAACAGGATGTACCTGGTCAGTGCTCACTATAGCTCCAGCCATTTCAGCGAAGTGACATGGACACAAGGCACACTGGAACATTTTAGGTTCACACCACTTTGGTTCCAGATGACTTGCCTGGGCACCACCAGTACAAAATGTCATGGGACCTCCTAGCCCATGCCTGCATCTGCTCTGGAGGACTCACAAGGGTACTCCATGTATGGAACACCCCGGGACAACTTGGCCTATGACCAACTCAACTCCAGCCATCCCGCAGGACACCACCTGTGTAGGACACACTGGCCCCCCAGCTTATACCCGTTTCACCTTCAGCTGTCCTTCCAGGGCTTCGTCTGTGTGGAGAGCCCCAAGATCCCTTGATTGTATCCACTTCAATTTTAGCTATCCTGCCAGGGTGCCATCTGTATGGAGAGCCCCAGGACTGTTCTGAACTATACCTACTTCCCATAGGCATCTGATTAGGAGGCCCCAAAACAGTGCACCAGAACTCCTAGCCCATGCCAGCCACAGCTCCAGCCTGTTGAAATCCAGGCTCACACAGCCAGTACAACCATAGAAAAAACATATGGGACACCATATATCATTCCTTTAAGTTTAAGAAAAGTTCTATTCCACCAAATTTATTAAAACAAGCCCAGAAAGTCATCAAAATGAAGAGATAGGGGAATGTGCTTTAAATGAAAGACCATGACAAAACTTTAAAAAAGAACTACATAAAATAAGAATAAGCAGTCTATCTGATAAAAAATTCAAAGTAATAATTGTAAAGATGGTAACCAGACTGTAGAGGTGAGTGGATAAACACAATGAGAACTTCAACAGAGAGACAGGGAAAACAGAAAAGAACCAATCAAAATTGAAAAAGATAATAACTGAAATGAAAAATACACTAGTAGATTAGAGAATGCTAAAGAACGGTTCAGGAATCTGGAGAACAGTGTAACGGAACATACCCATGCTGAGCAGTAAAAAGAAAAAAGAATTTCAAAAAAATGAAGGTAAGTTGAGGGATCATTTGGGCAACATGAAGTAAACAAACATTTGCATAATAAGTATCCAAGAAAGAGAAGAGGGAAAGAGGGTTAAAACCATGGTGAAGAAATAATAGCTGAAAATTGTCTTGTCCTTAGAGGGGGAGGAGGGGGACAGATATCCAACCTCAGGAAGCACAGAGTTCCAAACAAGATGAACCTAAAAAAGTAATGATAAAAAGGGAATCTTAAAGGTAGCAACTAGGTATGTATAAAGGATACTCCATAAGGATAGCAGTTGATTTTTCAGCTGAATTTTGTAGTCCAGAAGAAAGTGACATGACATATTCAAAATGTTAAAAGAAAAGAACATAGTGCCAAGAATACTCTTACTAGCAGGCCATAGTTCATAATAGAAGGAAGGAGTATCCCAGACAAACATAAGTTAAAGGAGTTTGTTGTCACTAAACAGGCTTTACAAAAAAAATGTTAAAGAGACTTAATTAAGGGGAAAAGAAAAAGCCATAATGAGAAATATAAAATTATGAGAAGAAAAATGTCATGACTAAAAGCAAACATACAGTAAAAGCAAACATACTAAAAGTAAATATACATTGCTCTAGACACTAGAGCAATACATTATAAAGCTAATATAAAGGTTAAAATCAAAAATAGCAAAATTTAAAAAATTAGGTAAGGGGATTCACAAAATAAATAGATGTAAATTATGACAACATAAAAAAAAATCATGACAACATATACTTTGATCATGGAGGAAGAAGTAAAAATGAAGCTCTTTTAGAATGTAAAACACTTGTATAACCATCAACTTAATATGACTGCTATATATATAGGACATTATATAAGAACTTCATGGGAACCATAAAACAAAAACATTTTTGTTTTATTTTATTTTAATAAAGTAAAATAAAGAGAACAAAAGGCAACCATAATACTAAAGAAATTCATCAATCATGAGAAAACAGAGAAAGAGATAAACAGAGAAGAAATGCAAAAACAATAATAAAACAATTAACAAAATGGCAATAGTAAAAAACTATTAATAATTATTTTAAACATACAGAGTCTAAATGCTCTAATAAAATGACATTGGTCAGACAGAAGGGATGAAAAAAACATACCCATCTATATGAAGCCTATAGGAGACACACTTTAGACCTAAAGACACATGGAATCTAAAAGTGAAGATACAGAAAAAGATACTACATACAATTGAAAGTGAGGCGGGGGGAAAGCTGGGGCAGCCACACATATAGCAGACAAAATAGATCTTAAAACAAAGATTGTAACAGGAGACAAAGAAAGGCATTGTATAATGTTAAAGGGATCAATTCACAAGAGGATGTTGCAATTGTAACTATCTATGCACTCAACACTGAAGTAAATATTAACCGAAATAGAGGGAGAAATTGACTGTAGAGTAGACCACTTTAACTTCCCATTCACATTAGTGGTTAGATCATCCAGATTGAAAAATTAATAAGGAAAGAGTGTCTTTGAGTGACACATTAGACAAGATGGACTTAACAGATATATATAAAACATTTCATCCAAAAAACAAAACAAAAACAAAAACAGCAGCATACATATTCTTTTCAAGGGCAGAAGGAACATTCTTCAGGATAGATCACATGTTAGACTACAAAACAAGTCTCAATGAATTTAAGAAGATTAAAAAATTTCAAACATATTTTCTAACAACAGTATGAAACTAGAAATTAATTATGAGGAAAAAAATAGAAAAAACATGAATCTGTGAGGGCTAAGCAACATGTTTCCAAACAGCCAATGGGTCAGTAAAAAAAATCAAAAAGGAAATAAAAATATATGTGGATAAAATGAATATGGAAATATATTAATTTAAAATATTGGGAACACAGTAAAAGCAGTTCTAAAAAAGAAATGTATACTAATACAGGCAGGCCTACTTCAAGAAACAAGAACAATCTCACATCCTTGAATCTAAAGGAACTAGAAAAACAAAAAACAAAACACATAATAGAAGAAAACAAAGAATAGAGATCAGAGAAAAATGAATGAAATAGAGATAAAAATATAGAAAAGATCAATGAAAACAAGAGCAGGTTTTTTGAAAAGAAGATAAAATTCAAAAAACTTTTGCCAGACTCAACAAGAAAAAAAGAGAGAGGACCCACATAAGTAAAACCAGAAATGAAAGAGAAGTAAGAACCAACACAACAGAAATACAAAGGATTATAAGAGATTACTATGAAAAATCATAAGCCAACAAATTGGACAACCTAGAAGAAACAGGTGAATTCCTAGAAACATATAACCTTCTATAACTGAATCAGGAAGAAAGATACCAATTTCTAGACACAAAATTAAATTGGTAATCAAAAAACGCCAAAGTGGGATTCCTGGATGGCTCAGCTGGTTAAGTGTCAGACTCTTGATTTCGGCTCAGGTAATGATCTCAGAGTTGTGAGATCAAATCCCACAACAGGCTGCACTCAAGGCATGAAGCCTACTTAATATTCTTTCTCTACCTCTTCCTCTGCCCTTCCCCTGTTCACACACTCTCTCTAAATTTAAGATTAATTAATTAATTAAATAAATTTAATTAAATAAAAATTCCAAACAAACAAAAGTCTAGGACCAGATGAATTCACATGTGAATTCAACTAAACATTTAAAGAAGTGTTAATACCTAGTCTCCTCAAACTATTCCAAAAAAAGAAGTGGAAGTAATACTTCCAAACATATTATACATGGCCATCATTATCTGGTATCAAAACCAGACAAAGACACTCCAAAAAGAATAAATGAACAAAAAGATGAACAAATGAATGAAGAAATGAAAGAAAGAAAGAAAGAAAGAAAGAAAGAAAGAAAGAAAGAAAGAAAAGGAGAAAGAGTGAGGGAGGGAGGAAGGAAGGAAAGAGGAAAAGAGAAACCTACAGGCAAATATCCCACATGAACATAAATCCAAAAATCCTTGACAAAATATTAGCAATACATTCAATAATACATTAAAAGGATCATGTACCACAATCAAGTAGGATTTATTCCAGGGATATGAAGTGTTTCAATATTTTCAAATCAATCATCATGATATATCATATTTTATTTTATTTATTTTTAAAAGATTTATTTATTTATTTATTTATTTATTTATTTGACAGAGAGATCACAAACAGGTGGAGAGGCAGGGAGAGAGAGAGGAGGAAGCAGGCTCCCTGCTGAGCAGAGAGACCAGTGCCGGGCTCGATCCCAGGACCCTGAGAACGTGACCTGAGCCGAAGGCAGTGGCTTAACCCACTGAGCCCCCCAGGCACCCCTCTACCATATTTTAAAAAAATGTTGGACAAAAATCATATGATCATCTCAATAGATACAGAAAAAGCATTTGGCAAAATTCAACATCCATTTGTGATAAATACTCTCAACAAAGTGGGCTTTGAGGAGACTTAGCTCAATATAATAAAGACCATACATGAAAATCCCCAGCCAACATCATATTCAGTAGTGAACTCTGAGAACTTTTCCTCTGAGATTAGGAACAAGAGAAGGATTCCATTTTCACTGCTCTTATTCAACATAGTACTGGAAGTCCTAGCCACAACAATTAGACAAGAGGAAGAAATAAAAGGCCTCCAAATTGGTAAGGAACAAGAAAATTGTCACTATTTTCAGATGACATGATACTTTACATAGAATACACCAAAGACTCCACAAAAAAAGCTATTAGATGCAGTGTAAATGCAGGATAAGAAAGGAATACACAGAAATCTGTTGCATTTCTAGACACCAATAATAAAGTAGCAAAAAGAGAAATTATAAAACAATTCCATTTACAATTACACTAAAAAGGACAAAATACATACAAATAAACTTAACCAAAAAGATAAAACAACTGTACTCCGAAAAGTGTCAAACATTGATGAAAGAAATTTAAAACACACACAAATGGAGAGATATACCATGTTTATGGATTGGAAGAATTGATATTGTTAAAATGGGGGCACCTAGGTGGCTAAGTGGGTTAAAGCCTCTGCTTGCGGCTCAGGTCATGATCTCAGGGTCCTGGGATTGAGCCCTGCATTGGGCTCTCAGCTCAGCAAGGAGCCTGCTTCCCTCTCTCTCTCTGCCTGCCTCTCTGCCTACTTGTGATCTCTGTCAAAATAAGTAAATAAAATATTTTTTTAAAATATTGTTAAAATGTTCATATTATCCAAAGTGATCCATGGAAACCAATAGCATTTTTCACAGAATTAGAACAAATAATCTTAAAATTTGTATGAAAGTACAAAAAAAAATGCCAAATAGCAAAAGTAACCCTCAGAAAGAACAAAACTGGAAGTATCACAATCCCAGATTTCAAGATATACTACAGAGATATAATGAGACAATATGTACTGGCACAAAAATAGACATATAGATCAATAGAACAGACTAGAAAGCCCAGAAAAAACACCATGCTTATATAGTCAATTAATCTACAATAAAGCAGGCAATAATATATAACAAGCAAAGATAGTCTCTCAAATAACCAGTGCTGGAAAGACTGGACAGCTACCTGCAAAAGAATAATATTGGGCCACTTTCTTGCCATACACAAAAATAAACTCAAAATGGATTAAAGATCTAAATGTGATATCTGAAATCATAAAATTCCTCGAAGAAAACATAGGTAGTAATTTCTTTGACATCAACCTTAGCAACATTTTTCTAGATATATATCCTCAAATAAGGGAGATAAAATAAAAAATAAACTATTGGGACTACACCAATATAAAAATATTAGCCCAGTGAAGAAAACCATCAAGCAATGAAAAGGCAACCTACTGAATGGGAGAAGATGTTTGCAAATAATAAGTTCAATAGTGAGATAATAGCCAAAATATATAAGGAACCTGTAAAATTCAACACCAAAAAAACAAGTAATCTAACTTTAAAAATGGGCAGGGAAACTGAACAGACATTTTTTTTATAAAGACATATAATGATTAACAGACAAATGAAAAATGCTGAACATTATTAGTCTTCAAAGAAATGCAAAACCAAACCATAATGAGAGATTATCTTAAACAAGTCAGAATAGCTAGTATCAAAAAGGCAATAAATAACAAATATTGGTGAAGATGTGGAGAAAAAGAACCTTCATGTTCTGTTGGTTGGGATGAAAATTGGTGCAACCACTGTGGAAAACAACATGGAGATTGCTCAAAAATTAAAAATAAAAATATCATATGACCCAGTAATTCCACTACTGGGTATTTACCCAAATAAAATGAAAACCTAATACAAAAATAACCAATACATGGAAGCAACTTGAATGGATAAAGATGTAGTGTATATATACAATGGAATATTACTCAGTAATAAAAAAAATATTTAAAAAATATTACTCAATTGCCATTTGTGACAACATGGATAGACATAGAGGGTATTAGGTTAAGTGAAGTAAGTCAGATGGAGAAGAACAAATGTAATATGATTTCACTTACATGTGGGATTTTAAAAAACAAACAGAAGTAAAACAGTGACAATAACAATGAAAAAAAAAAAAAGAGCAGAAACAGACCCATAAATATAGGGAACAAATTGGTTGGTTGCCAGAGAGAAGGGAATCAAGGGATGGGGAAAATTTGTGAAGGGGCTTGAAGGTACAGGCTTCCAGTTATGGAATGAATAAGTCATAGGGATGAAATGCACAACAAAGGTAATATTATTAATTATACAGTAGTAGTATTGTGTGATGACAGATGGTAGCTACACTTGTGGTGAGCATAGTATAATGTATACAGTTGTTGAATTGCTATGTTGTATACCTGAAACTAATGTAACATTGTGTGTCAACTGTAGTTCAATAGAAATATTAATATATAAATAAAAATAAAACTCAAATAGACACATAAAACAAACATCATAGTTATCCTGATGGGCAGAGTAGAGTATGCTCCCAGAGGGCCTGGATGGTCCAGTTAGTTAAGTGTTCAACTCTTGATTTCAGCTCAGGTCATGACCTCAAGGTCATAGGATCAAGCCTCATATTGGGCTCTCCACTCAGCAGAGATTCTACTTGAGATTCCCTCTTCTTCTCCCTCTGCCCCTCCCACTCATCTTCTCTCTCTCTCTCTCTCAATTAAATAAATAAATCTTTGAAAAGATAAAGGTTGACACAAAATCTAAAATAGGAAGAATATGATCCCAATGAATAAAAGCATAATTTACATAAGATATTTGCAGAGAAATGTATATAGATATGTATATAGAAATGTATATAGAAAACTATAAAAGGGAAATAAAAAATTTTAAACTTAAAATTCAATATCTAAAAAACCTATTTAAGTAGGTAGCCTTAAAAACAAATGGAACTGACAAAAAAATCAGTATGCATTAAAAATAAATAGAAATAATCCAATCTAAATGAAAAATAAAATCAATTGTTGACAAAAAACAAGTTTGTGGGAATGGTAGAGCAATAGAAAAAGATATAAAATATGTATACATGGAGTCTTAGAAGGAGAGAAGAAAAATAGGCATGGAATAAAAAATATTTGAAGAAACAAAGACCAGAAAGTCCCCATGTTTAATGATAGACATAAATATACAGAATCTAAAATATTAATAAATCTCAAAAAAGGTATATATAAAGATAATAGGTCATATTCAAAGTCCTTAAAACTAAAAATAATGAGAAAATCTTGAAAACAGCCAAAAAAAAGATGATACATTATATACAGGGAAACAACAATTTCAATGAAGGTGAACTTTTTATTTGCATATATTAGAGGTTGAACGATAATAGAAAACAATTCTCAAGAACTAAAATAAAACATTCTCAACTCAAAATACCATATCTAGTGGGGAAAAAAATACTTGAAGAAAAAAAACAAAATAAAGCACATTTTTAGAAAAAAGCAACGAAAATATTCAAATAGGACAAGTCATTGCCAGGAGACTCACACTGTTAGAAATAGGTGTGCATGTGACATGAATTCTCTGCTACCCTCTCTTGCTCCTCAGAGTTTATACCTAGTAGCCAATCTGCAGTTATGTGGTTTGAGAAAGAAAACCTAACTAAGCCACTTTTGGAAATCAGCAGCTCCTTTCACATATCCCAAAAGCTGCCTGTCACATTACCAAGTTTAGCTTCTTATTTGAAAGGCATTGTACTTGAAAGATAATACCAAAAATAAAGAAGAAAGTGGTATAACTGAATTAAGTCTAAATGGTTTTCTTAACAAAATTTCCCTCTGGGACTGAACAAAGCTCTAGTAACCTTAAAAGCCTCTCTGACATTTCAAACCTAATGGCTCTAATACTTTCTTCCTACCTTTTAGAAGCCACTTTCTTTGTATTTTCCCTTAAAATAAGTCTTCTTATGCCAATAAATCTTATGCAACCAACCTCAAATCTCTTGTCTCTCTCTCAATAATCCAGTCTCACAAATTCCCAGCACTGAATGAACTTAACCATTTGGCTTCTGCATCCCTGTACTTAAGCAGCAAGTGTCGCAGAGAAAAGCAAACAATCGGGCAAACTGATATCTCTAAAAACCCAGTCATTATGCTCAACCGAAGGATCATCACTGCTATACAATCCTACTCCATTGTTGTTGTTACTGTTGTCTGCCTGGCACTACCTACCATCTTGTTTTTTTGTTTGTTTGTTTGTTTTTTAAAGATTTTATTTATTTATTTATTTGACAGAGAGAAATCACAAGTAGATGGAGAGGCAGGCAGAGAGAGAGAGAGAGGGAAGCAGGCTCCCTGCTGAGCAGAGAGCCCGATGCGGGACTCGATCCCAGGACTCTGAGATCATGACCTGAGCCGAAGGCAGCGGCTTAACCCACTGAGCCACCCAGGCACCCTACCATCTTGTTTTGATTAAGGCTTTGCTCCATTGGCAAAAGTACTACACATGTCACTAGCTGTCTCATTACCAGATCTTCATACTTCAGTCTTCTTGCATTCTTTTGGTGTGTTTTTGTAATTGAAAAAATGGAAGAATAATTGGTGTGTTTTTGAAACTGAAAATTGCAGTTGAAAAACTGATAGAGTAGGGACCTTCACAGTTTTTAACTAAAATAATGTCAGTGACTACATAAAAAAAATACTCTTAAAGGTGGTAATTGAAAAGTTTAAAATCTGATTAAAACTTAATACATTTCTTGACTAGGATAGAGCTCTGACTATGTAAACAAAAACAAATCCTACTCATAATAATAGTAAAATTATGTTAATAGTATTTAAGGGTTCATCTTTCAAAAGAAAGATTTGTGTAAAAAAAAAGTTTTGTGTAATTTAGAGGTTTTAAATTAAAACTATAGACATACTTGTTAAGATGAAATAGATTACTTTCCATATGAATAAGACATATAGGATTATTTATGAAAATATGAGTTAACAAATGTGAAGATATTTCCAAATCTCAGTGATCAGTTAACAGTTTTTCATACTTTTCTAATTTTTCCTTTATTAACATCTAAATTTCTAATATTAAAAAGAATACGGTCCTAAAAAAAAAAAAAAAAAAACTTCAGAAGTGTTTAACTGTTTGTAAAAGTTGTCTAGCTATCTTTGAGCATTCTTAAGAAAAGATTACTAAAATTTCAAGAGTACAGCCAGTTAGCTGGCTATGTTGCTGAGATAATTACAGTATTCTTTTTTTAAGGTTTTATTTATTCATTTGACAGATAGAGATCACAAGTAGGCAGAGATGCAGGCAGAGAGGGACGGAGAAGCAGGCTCCCCCAGAGCAGAGAGCCCAATGCAGGACTCGATTCCATGACCCTGGGATCATGACCTGACCTGAAGGCAGAGGCTTAACCCACTGAGCCACCCAGGTGCCGCTACAGTATTCTTTATTTGGAAATAAGTCCCAACAATTTTCCTCCATTTGACAATAAAGTGCATAGAAAGAAATCAAAAGGTTAGGTGTTTTTATAAAATACTCCCTGGAGACAATTATTTTATAAGTTTCTCACTCCAGAAAAGCCCCAGATGATCTTTTATCAGAGGAGTAGAGAGAGTGATTAAGATGTAACTGTAAGTATAATCTAAATTTTCAGGATACAAGGTAGCTCTAGGTTTTCAAATTCTCTATCAAAACAATCTAATGCAGCTTTAAAAAAATGTATACCCCAGATCTCCTCTATAAGATTATATGATTTAGCAGGTTTTGGATGGGACCCAGGAATTCTTAGAATCAGCCCAGATAAAAGGATCCATTAAATGGTTATCTATGGGAGAAAAAAGAAATGATTTAGAAATATTAGAAGTTCATAAAAGGAAGCTCCAAACCATATTCATAACAGTCATAATTCAAAATAGCCAAAAGACAGAAGCAACCCCAGTGTCCAGAGACAGATGAATAAATAAACCAGATGTGGTATATACATACAATTAGATATCCTGACACACGCTAAAACATGAATAAAACTGGAGGAGGACATTTAGAAATAAGCCAGCCACAAAAAGACAAATTCTGTATGATTCCATTTATTTATGTCGAGTAGTCAAATAATTAGAAACAAAAAGCAAAACGGTAGTTGCCAGGGGCTGGCAGGGAAGGAAAATGAGGACTGGTTTAATAGGTTTAGAAGTTGAGGGGCTTTTTTAAAAGATTTACTTATTTGAGAGACAGAGAAGGCATAGGAGAAGGGGCAGGAGGAGAGGGAGAGAGAATCTCCAGCAGACTCCCCATTGAACAGGGAGCCAACTCAGGGCTCAACCCCAGGGAACCCTGAGATCATGACCTTAGCAGAAATCAAGAGTTGGACACTTAACTGACTAAGCCATTCGGTGTCCCTAGAATTTGAGTTTTGCAAGATGAAGAAGTTCTGGAGGTTGGTTGCACAACAATGTGGAGATACTTAACACCACTGACTTATATACTAAAAATGGGTTAAGATGGTAAATTTTATGTTATGTATATTTTACTAGGATAAGAACATTTTAAAAAGGGAACTTTAGTGGTGAAAACATAATTTTCTGACTCACACTTTTGCTGTGAAACAGGACTGTGAAAATATGACATACTCCATATAGTACTCATTGTTACCACAGCCATCTTGAAAAGAAAAAAAAATTTTTTTTTTAAGTTGTAGGAATAGCTTGTCTCTCTCCCAGCAGCAGAGACCCCTCCTGGGGTATTTTCTTATCTCTAAGTGCTCAAAGGGGAGGTGTGAGTACAAATAAATCACTTTAATAATATTCTGGATCAAACATGACATCATTAGAGGAAACTTCTCTGGTCTAAATGATTAAAAAGACCCACAGAGTGTACACAGCACTGAAGTACAAATATATGCAAATAATTTTGTGTTTATTGTTAATTTTATTCAAGACTATATTTCACAGATTGCTTTTCTTAGATTAAAACACAGATAAAGCTCTGAACCTGGATATTGACTCAACTTCAAGATCCAGCAGCAACCTACAAAAAAAGCTCTGTCCTGTAGTTTACTGGCACCTCTCCAGAAGCTCCCAGAATATTTATACCTTGGTGATTCATAGTTCCCAGGCTTAAGGTCTGTGCTGGGTAGTCAGTTTATTCATTAGGCTGTGCCACACTATCCCAGATAAACTCAACCAATTTATTAATAAAATGAAGGAAAATAACCCCTGGAAACTCATCAAACATAATCTTGGGTACTACATGATCATGGAAATTGCTACCCTGATAATCGAAAAATTCATATCTCAAATGAAAATAATAAATTATTTCAACTATAGGAACAAATAGAGAAGTCATATGGGGATGAACATTAGTTGTGTACGCATGGATGCACTATGCTATTAGTAAACCATAAAAATGCATGATGTTTTTCAAAATATCGCACAGATCATAGATTTTTGTTTAATTTAGTTTACTTACATAGAAAATTGAGATGAATATATTTTCAAGAACTTTTAATTTTTTTAATTCCCAGAAGCCCAAGATATATAATAAAAATAGACAATTACCTTTAATTTCCACATGCTGAACTTTTCAGAGCACTAATAAATCAATTTAATAAACCTTTATTTGCCTGTGTATAAACCACTGGCTGCATAAATAAATAATGTTAAGTTTCTGCCCCTAAGGATTTTGTACTTTATTAGAAAAAGATATATACCAGAATCTGTCAAACTTGGTTGTACATTGAAACTGCCTGGGTGGGAACTTTAAAGAAAAAAAAAAAATTAAAAGGGAAAAAAAGGTGGATGGCTAGCCCTAAGCCTAGAGGTTTTGATTTAATTTACCTGAGTCTGGGCCTGAAACTGTTGTTGCTATTGTTTTTAATTCCCCAAGAGATGTTAATATGCAGAATAAAATAGGCAGTTCTCAACAAATCTTCATTCAAAATAAGATGTTTCCAGATCCATGTGGTTGATTAAATACACTGAACCTTCCCCTTCCTTTCTACTATTTTTATGAAATGACATAAAATAAATATTTTTTTAAAAATAACAATGATGAAAAGTTTTGTTTCGTTTTGTTTTGTTTTGTTTTGTTTTTCTTTTTTTATTGTAAATTTTTCTTTTTTTTTTTTTTATTAATTTTTTATTTTTTATAAACATATATTTTTATCCCCAGGGGTACAGGTCTGTGAATCACCAGGTTTACACACTTCACAGCACTCACCAAAGCACATACCCTCCCCAAAAAGTGCTCCATATCACTCGGCATCAGGGAAATACAAATCAAAACCACAATGAGATATCACCTCACACCAGTCAGAATGGCTAAAATCAACAAGTCAGGAAATGACAGATGCTGGCGAGGATGCGGAGAAAGGGGAACCCTTCTACACTGTTGGTTTTGTTTTGTTTTAAAAAGATGTCATGAGGGGCACCTGGTTGGTCCTCGAGTTTTTATTCATGTTAAGCTTCTACCTTCTGCTCCGGTCATGATCTCAGGACCCTGGAATGGAGCCCCATGCCAGGCTACCCACAACGATGGACTTCCGGTAGAATTTCTAGAAAACAATCATTTTGCTGGAGATAAGAGTGTGGAACACCCTTGGAACAACCCAAACCAGAGCAGCGAGAACCAGATTCAGAGCAGGTTTTCCCTAGGTTGTCTCAGAAAAGCTCCCAGGCTGCAGTCAAGATAATAGGAATATGATGTAAGGTAAATATAATAGCCTTTTGTTTAATGTACCCAGAAGAACACGGCAGTTGTGCCTCTGCTTCCTTGTGTAGAGAGGAGATGAAGTCTCCCAGGCGAACCACTGGTAACTGCTCTCTGAAGAAGGATTTAGAAGTGCTCCTAACTGAGAGTATTAGCAACTGATCTGCAAGAACTGTTGACTCTGCATGTCCTCGTCTCATGCAAAGGGACAATGTGAACACACATGAAAGAGCTCACCTAGCTTTAGATGAGTAAAAGAAACTAACATATTCCTCATATGAATTAAACCCCTTTTTTTTAATGTTGGCAAATAATAGGAATCTCTGGACTGTCGGCTCACGTGCCCTGTGGGGAAGCAAGGCTGTTGGCATGAATAATCTTCACATTGTAAAGACCAAAATTAGTTACTGCAGAGGGGAGAGGCCTAGAGAGGCAAAGGACCTACAAAATCAGGAGAAAGAAAACCCATGACTACTAAGGATTCGTCAATGTGGCCCTTCCTTCGTAACTACGAATGGACCTCTAACGATCATCATAGAGGGAAAACCAGTAACACAAAAAACACAGAGCAAATGAGTAAGCCAAATACATGATCATAAAGAAGCAAGTTATTTGAGCATTAAGAGAATTTTCAAAAACTCTATTTGGTATATTTGGGGCTATCTGAAAAGAATAAGGGCAGGTTGCTATGAATAAACATGTGCCATGAAAAAAGAGCATCGACCATATTGAGAGGGCACCAACACCAGGCTACAAGTGGACCAGAGTCCTTGCCTTTATGCTGGGGATGCCACAACATGAGACAGGGAGGAGGAGAAGAGAAAAATGAAAGAATCTTACTGGACATTTTATATATGAAAGTAGGATTTTGATTGAGACCAGAAAGAACTGTAATCAAAATAATTGGCTAAAATTTAAAAATATTACTGAGAAATTCTTATACAAAAATGTACCTTCATGGATCTTCAATCAGCAACATCTTCATTGAGTGGATTAAATTAACTACTAGTCAACAGAAATAATAATGATATTAGACAATATAATAAAGAAGCATCATGCTAGGAGTAGTGAAGGAAATATAGGAGTAAAAAAGTAAATCATAACCTTAAGGCATTTGCTGTTTTATAAAGGAAACAAGGTATAAAAATATTCTATTTAATGAATTCCTCTTTTTCATCTCTCAGAGATTTAGGTTATGTCTAATTCATTGTTTCTTTTAGTATATCTTCAAGAATAAACAAATAAATAAACAGAAAAAATAAAAGTAAAATTAATCCATATAACAATCCTTGCTTATGAAAAAAATATTTCTGATATCTTTAAAAATGCTGGGAATAATTACTTATTAAGATAAATACTAAATAACAATATTATTTGACTCTCTGACTACTTCATATATACCAAGAATGCTAGGATTAATTATTTTAATAAAATTGAAAGTGGACCTAAGTTGAAATTTTCAAGGACTATCAAAATCACAAGAATTATTGTTAGAAGAACAGAGTGCTTTGAACACACACTTTGATAGTTATTCATAGCACATACCATTCAATTTAATTGATTTGCACTCAACCATCTGCTGTCTAATTGCCTCATAGCCAGTGGGATTTATATAAGTAAATGAATATTAGAGATAGAAAGAATACTAATGTGAAGTTTATGTTTTATTAAAAATGTCTTCTTGTTCATCCACAAAAATTAGATATATTAAAATTTAGATTAATTTTTAAAAAGCCTACTTTTAAGATTTTCATTCATTACCAAGATAGAGTAACATGAATCAGATATATCCTCCTGCCCAAACATTAGAAAGTGGGTAAAATAATGAAACAAAGGTTTTGGAGACTTTGGACATCAGACAGTGAAAGAAATAACTGAGAAATAGGAAATCAACAGGGTAACCCTCTGATTGCCCCTGTTTACTGCCTGGAGGGGGCTTCTATGTGATGGCACGAGAGAAGAAAACCAGATAAAGCCCATGACTTGAGGAAATAGAGTGGGGGGAGTGGGCAGGTCCGACTGAAAGAGTTTGTAAGATAGAGTACCAGACAGAAGAGAGTTCACAGGTAGAAACTCCAGAAGTCTGAAAGGGTTTCTCTTAAATCATCAGCTGAATACTAACAAGCAAATGCACATGGGAAAACAACTTGAAACTGGTTAAAGAAATGCCCAGAAAGATTAATGGCAACAATCCTTTGAGTTCATGCAGGGCTGAAAAAAATAAATGCCAATTCTCACCAACCAGAGTGGAAATTCTCATAATTGACAGCATATCAGATAGAGTACTCATAAAACTTTGCCCCAATTGTAAGATAAAATCAATCACAGGCTAAAATCTGCCCTAGGCCTCCCTAACAGGATTCAAAGACAATAGGCAGACCTCAACTGTAAGAAATAGTAAAGGAATTCCTTCTGGGCAAAGCTAAATAATATCAAGGGAAATGGGGATCTCAGAAAGGGATGATTTGTTCTTCCTTATAGGTCACATTTTTCTGCTTTGCGTGTTTTGGGACTTTACATGTGATAGATACTGTGAACTCTTGCGGTGCACTTGATTTTTTGGGGGGGGTCTTCCTATAAATATTCTTAAGCTTTGTTCTGGAATGATTAAATTTGTTGAAAACACTGATTCTTTGAAGTCTTTCCTTAAGCACACACTAACTACCCATAGAAAAAAGGCAATAGTATAAAATTCATCCTAAAAAACATTTTTCTACCAGTGTTTCAAATCATGGCCAATATGTCTCTGTTGATGGCCTGTGAACCATCAACCATTATGTTACCAAATATCTATTTGAAATTATCTGATGTTATTAAATAGTCATCATGGTTTTGTGAGATCATACCTTCACAGTTCTTGCAAGTTGTCAATTCCGATCTGGTTTTTTTTAGAATTGGAAAGCAAATTTTGTACACTGTGATGGAATCCCTGAACTCACTCATGGATTCTGTTCAGGAGAGGTCCTTGAATAAAGATTGTTAATCATGAATAATGAAGATAAGATCCAAAAAGTGTATTGAAGCATTCAAAATATTTGTTTTGAGTATGGATACTTTCCAAAGTATAGAAGCACATTAATCAGATCTCATTCACCAGTAAGGGTATGAAATATGATGAAAGAGAAGGTTAATATTTTTCAATCCTTCTGAAACTACCTATGAGATGGCTGGATTATTGGAATATGACTTTGATTAATGTATCCAAGGCTACATTAATTGTTACATTGTTACATTAACTGTTACATTGTTCTGAGTCAAGGATAATTCTTTGTCCAAGGGATAGCTATAATAAGCAATGGGTTTTTAAGGTGTGTCATATTGCTGAGTTTGTCTCTCTAGAGCATGACCTAATATTTTCATACACATAAAAAGAAAAATGTATGAAGTCCTGGAAGAATCAATCTGGATTCTATGTGTGCCATGTTGCTGACTTCACATTCCTAAATAAACGAAATAATTCATATGTGTGTGTGTGTGTGTGTGTGTGTGTATGTATATAAAAACAAAAGCAGAAGATATTTTAAGAAAAAAATCTATATTTTTATGGCTTTTCTCTATTCTGTTCTCCAATTGGTATTGTGGATTTTTGTCATTAGGATTCTTTGATGATACTTATTTCTTAAATAGCACATGGTATAAGTGACATGTCTAGGTTGTTTATAAATACATCATTTATAGAAATTTAGGGGACTTTTACAAATCCTTCCAACATCCATTTTATCTGGAAGTTCAATATGCAAAGTAGGTCACCACATATAAAGAATATAAGATTTATATCACAAAAAACAAAGGAGTTTCCACTGACAATATTCATGAATGAACAGTTACAGAATGATATTTTAGAAGTAACTAAGAATTATTATAAATTTTCAGTGTTTTCTATATGCCAAGACAAAGTTCACTTCCCCTTAAGTATTTGCTATTTATTTGGAATCTCAAATTTTATATTTTTAATATCTTCTTTTTCTTCTGGCATAATCAGGTATTTTTATTTTATCTGGAAGTCCATAATTTAGTTTTCAATTCTAGCTGATTTATATTCTAAGTCAGTTTGAAATGTTCAGCCACATTTGGAGATTTTATAAGTTGACAGTTTCTCTTTTCAATTTATATTTTCTGCTTCCCTTCTTTTAGTTCTGTGAACATTTACAAATAGAGGACAAGGATCTCTTTAAAAAGCTCTTGACTACTTCAGGATACTGTTTGAAAATGTCCTAAAGTTTATTTTCTTTTCTTTTTACACATTTGAAAAAAGTCTTCTGAAGTATTTTTGAAAAATGGCATTACACTGAATATTTTCTTTAATTTTTGTATCACAAGACCATCTTTGAATTAGGCACAGCTAGGTTATTGGACTCGTTTCCTGGTCTTTCCCATCCTGCTGCTTATAACTTTTTTTTTTTTTTTTTTTTTTTTTTTTGGTCTGAGGGCTTGACAATTAAGTGAACTCATTGGTATGGACCTGATTGCCTAGAAAAATAAGAATTTAATAGAATTCTGAATTTGGAAGCAAATTTTTATTAATTTTTCAGCAGTTAACAAAATCCATACTTATATCTCTGAATGTGGCTCTAGCCTGTGCTCTAAAAAAAAAAAAAAACTGTAAAAATAAATAAATAATAAAACTAAATACTTATTTTTTTAAATACCTATAATTCCAGCTTCTTTAATGTAAGAAGGACTGGATTTACCTTTCTGCTTTAAACATACAAAAAAATAAAAAATAAAAACTGAAAACAGACACCAGCTAATGATATCCCTAAAAGAAGACAGTTGAGACCAGCCTTGTAACAGTTCTGCCTTACTCTCTAGACACAATATCTTAAAAGCCAGCAACCACACAGAGAAAAGGAATGTGGATGGTTGGTAGGACAGGTTGAGGTATCTGGTAGTGACGGGGACAGAGTTCTGAAAAAAGGGAACTTTGCATAAAAATAGCTCCAGAAATCTGAACAAAAAATTCTTTTGCATCTTTGTTAAGAACTCAGATACAAAAGCATGGAGCAAAGCTCCAGATACCTGGCCTGATACAGAAGAACCAGGTATCTGGAAGATCAAAATTCTCAGCATGCAAACCAGGTAAGCTCTAGGAAAATACTGCTGAACTCTAACCAGCAGGAGTAGAGTGTCCTTCATGATCCTTTAGCCTATTTAGGAGAGTGAAGTGTTATCAGAAGAGACCATATGTAAGTAATTGGGGGCAAACTGTCAACTGAACAAAGGTTAAAAGAAAAAATCCATGAATATGGCAAGTCTGGATATAAAAGTAATTATATTTGTAGTTTATGAACCTTACCACAGTAAACACATAGTTCCACATATATTCACAGTTCAATTCTATAATTTAATAATACTATTCCTACACAACTTTTTCAAAAAACAGGGGAGGGGTGCCTGGGGGCTCATGGCTCAGTTGGTTAAGCATCTGCCTTTGGCTGGGGTCATGATCTCAGGGTCCTGGTATCAAGCCCCATGTCAGGCTCCCTGCTCAGCATGGTGTCTGCTTCTCCCTCTCTCTCTGACTCTTCTCCCCACTTGTTTGTTCACTCTTTCTCTCTCTCAGAAAAAAAAAAAAAAAAAAAAAAAAAAAGATGAACATTAAACTGATACCAAAAGCCAAAAAATAAATTTTAAGGACATAAAATTTGGGACTAATATCCTCATGAACATACAAATTTCATAACAAAATACTAGCAAATATGATGCCTCAAATGTAAGTTAGTTTTATAGTAGGAAAACAGTATTGGTTTAATATTTGAATATCAGTCTATATAATTCACCATATTAATAGGCTTTTACAAAACTATAATTATCACAAAAGATGCAGGAAAAGCCTTTGAGAAAGTCAATTATTTATGATTAAAAAATAACAAAACAAAATTCTCAGCAAGTTAATAGAAGGAATTTTCTCAACTTAATAAATGGGTCCTATGAGAAACTTTCAGCTAAAATAAGAGTAAATGCTTTTCTTTTAATATCAGCAAGAAGAAAATTATCATTATTACCCATGGTTTCATCAGTCAAAAACAAAAATATGTAGAGATTAGAAAGAATTAAAACTGTCTTTATTCACATATGACACATGAAGAAGTATGTATCTGTATATACACTAAAGAATCTACCAAAAAAAAAAAAAAACTACCAGAACTTGTGAGTAAGCTAATATAAAAACTACCAGAACTTATGAGTAAGCTAATATAATAAGCTAATATATGCTATACAATACCAGATATACACTAGCAAGAAACAGGAGTGCAAAATAAAACTATGATGAGATACCACCGCAAACCTCCTAGAACAGTTATAATTCAAGACTGACAATCCAATGTTGACAGTTGGTTACTCCCATTGCTTATGAGAATATAAAATGACAACCATTTTAAAAAGCAATTTAGCTCCTTCTTATAAATTTAAAAACATCTGCCATATAGCTTAACATTTTCATTCCTGGATATCTGACCAAGAGAAATGAAAACACCAGCCCACACAGAGACATGTACACACATGTATAGCTAAACTCCTTATTCCCCATAGCCAAAATTTGGGAACAATCCAAACAGCCATCAGTAGGCAAATGAATAAACATGTTGTTATATCTATACCTGAAGTCTAATCAGCAATAAAAAGGAATGAACCACTGATACAACTGCACAACATAGATTGTCTCACAAGCATTATGTTGAGAGGAACAAGTCAGTCACAGAAGAGTAGATACTCTTGACTCATTTATATGAAACTCTAGAAAAAGAATTACTATCCACATTAGCAGAAAACAGAACAGTGATGTCTGGGACTGAGGATGGGGAGATAAGATTTACTATGAAGGAATTTTCTGGGTAATGAAAATGCTGTCTTAATAGTGGTGGGAGTTGCCCGACTATATACAGATCTTGCAATTCATCAATATATACACTAACTAGGAATAGATTTTATGTAAATTATTTCTTGAGGGTGTTTACTTGAACAAAAAAACTTAATTCTCAGTTTTATATCTGTTATAAAAAGTTGAGAGTCCCCAAAGTTAGGAATGTGAATGTATATATTTTGATTCTGTATCTCAGTTCACACATCAAGCAGTATATAAAAATATTACGCTAATTTACATTTCAATAATACAATTTAATATAGTGTGATGATATAATATAACTGGGAAACCCCTAGGATTCTTAGAATTAAGAACCTCTGAGTTAGATTCCAGTTCAGCCCTATACTAGATATATGATCTTGACCTTAGTCATTGAGCCTTTCCATGTCTGAGTATTCATTTTTAATAACAGAAAATATAATAAAAATACAGAAGAACACAGTAATATTCAAATAACTTAACAAATTAAAACCCCTTTATCAGAATTTTAAAAGACTGCAAAGATGGACTTACTGCTGTATTATCAATATTACTTATAAAAGTAGACATTGGATTTGCTAAACTTGTCTGAGGAGTCCACCATTGTCTGCAACAGGAGTTGATTTATGCTGTAAGATCATCCGAAATTTAGAGAATGTTTAACCTTCATATTAGCTTGTGTGCATTTTGTTGAAAGAGATGACAGACTACAAAAAAAAAAAATTAAATGATGACAATTTAATCACCACAAAATGTAATAAGCATCATCATCTAATAGAAAGAAAACATATACCTCTCTTTTGATTCTAGATATGGTTTTCTTTTCCTACTAATATATCTTAGTTTGATACTTTTCCTTTGAAGTCAGATAGGTTGATCTTTATTCTAACATCTATTTATGAATAAATTAATTTAAAACTATAAGCTAAGTGCTTCAATGAGGATCCCTTTTCCATTTTCTTTAAAAGTTTTGTTCATGTACCCATAAATATATATTGATTTTGCTATGTGTTTTTTTTAATTTTTTTTCCTGTATATAAATGTATTTTGCATTAAAATGATTAGCCAGCCATAGCAAATCTACTGAGAGAACAAAGCAACTATCTAAATAATGAACCATGATTATGAATAATTCCATAACAAAACAATCTACTGTCTTGTTGCTAGATAACCTGGGTCTCTTCTTTAGGAGTATCTAGTAAAGTAAAATGAAATTAAATTAAATTAAATTAAAATAAATAAAATCATTTTTATGGGATGTTAATATGTGAATTGGAGGGAAAAGAGAAACAATTTAATTTTATAGATTTATTCAGTTGTAAAGAAGATGAGACATATTAACACTTCGACAGGCTGAAAAGTCAAGGAGAAAAGAATTATTTAGATAAGCAAAATAGAATGTAAAATCAATAGCAGATAGACCTCTATAAAAAAATTCTAGCAGCTTCCTGACAATGCGATTAGCTAAATAAGAGATTCATATGCATAGAGAAATTCTAAGTGCAGTATTACCAAGGAAATGTAAAACCTAGATGGACAAATAATTAGATGCGGATGGACTGGACAAATTCCATGGTCATTGGCAAGAACTTGGCTCTCTGAAGGCTCTCTGATGGCAACAGCTTTGCAAGGAACTAATGTAAGCCGCAAGCTTTCTTGGTCAACACACTGATCAACATTGGCTCTTGGGATGGATGTTAATATAAATCTATTATTTTCCTTCTAAAAGGGTTTATCTTTCTCCTCTGTTGTGTCTTTCCTAAAGAAGAGCAATTCTTTAATCTCCCTCAGCATAAATGAATGTTGAATTTTCTGGTTAACATTGCAAAATAACTATTTTTTTCATGGCTAAATGAGTTTCTTGGTTTCAAGTTGTTCTCATTTATTTGAATCCAAAAATAGTTTAAAAGATGGACTGTGACTATAAACAAATCCAATTAAAGAGCAATCACTTTTCAGCCAGTTTTCCAAGACTGATTTCCTATTAAAATACCCTGACCATACTTTACTCATAACACAATAAAGTTATCATTTTAAATTACAGTGGATGATACTGAACCACTCCAAGCCAAGACACCTAATATTTCCTAATTATATGACTGCAAGTTGCCACCTATAGAAGAGAGATAAGGTTATTTTAACCTATCTAAATTGAAAGTCCATGATCTTTCATTTTCTTCTTATATCTGTCCTCTTTTTATCTATTCAAAATATATAGGTGTGGCATTGTTTTAAGGCAAGCTTTGGACTTGTGAAATTACATACTTCAACATTTCATAGAAAGACTTTACAACCAACTTTATAAGATTTTATAAGAGAATATTCAAATTACACATAGTAAACCAATATTTAAAAATATGCAAGTATAATTTGTGATTGCCAAAAGGCACAGATGGTAAATTTGTTGTTTTATTAAATTTTAGAAAAAATTAGAGAGCAGTAGAAGTTAAGCCTTTCGATGTAAGACACTACAAGAAAGGCAAAACTTCATAGTTTTATTCTACAAAGAGGTTTAAGTATCTATTGTATGCCAAGGTATGGGCTATCTACATATGCAAAAATAAATAGCCTCGTAACCTGTAGTGTCCAGTTTAAGGGTTGAAACATATCTACCAATTGATAACAACAGTGTTATTTAAACTGAAAAGGAAGAGAGGAGTAGTTGGAGCAAACGTGGGGAGGAGATTGCCATTCATTGAATATCTTCTGTGTGCTTGATACATCATTTTACATATCATGTATTACAATACTCCAAAGTGTTGTTATTCATATTTTAAAGATGAAGACATGATTTTTTAAAGTAATTTTAAGTAATTTTCTCAAGATAAATGGGAAGGTTAAGATTTTAATTCAAACCTGCTAGCTCCAAACCCCTTCTTCCCAAAGATAGAAAATTTTAGGGGATTGCTGCCACCCTGAATAAATTCTGCACAGCATATAAGTTTGCACTAATTTCTTGTTGGCAATTATCTAAAATCATGAAATGCTATAATGAAGCTCTAACCTCCCTGAACATGTTTATTATCTCTCTATATATAAATCTGCAAAGTTCCTTTACAAATGAGATACAGGAAAAGAGGAATTAACTTTATTAAAATACTTGCACCAAACTTTTGGTGCTGACTTCCCTGTTAGAAATTTCAAGCAGAGGTGATCTAGGGGAGAGGAACATGAAGCTTTGAATAAGGATAGACTGAGGTGACTCTTGTGCTCTAAAATCTAAGACTGAAATTTGGATATTGTTCCAGTTATCTATTGCTACATGACAAACTACTCCAAAACTTAGATACTTAAAATACCTATTTTATTTTTCTAAAGATTCTGAAGGTTATAAATTTGGGCTTTACCTAAATAGTTTACCTCTTGCCAGCTTGGTATCAAGTGCAGAGACTAGATTAGGGGTTCCACATATAGTGGTCTCTTCACTCACATATTTGGTATCTCTTGTTCCTTGGTTTCCTTATCTCTCTCTCTCTCTCTCTCTTTTTTTGTTAACTCTCTGTATATGGTATCTCAGCATACCTAGACTTTCAATGTCACTTGGAGATCTCACAAAATAGACTCTTAAACATCATCAATTACTATTACTCCCAGAGTAAGCATTCCAAGAGCAAATAGTACAAGGGGACCCCAGGTAATTTGCAAGGATTTTTATGACCTAATCATAGGATGTCATTTTCTCATATCCTATTGACCACTTAAGTCACTCTGCCAGTGTCTAGTGCAGACTCTAGGGAAACTTCTTCATGGGATTATGTGTATCCAGAAAAGGAGGGAATTGGTGGTGACCATCTTGATGACAGGCTTCCACAAGTATAGAGAAGTCCTAATATAAATAATTATTAAAGCTCATTAATCAACCATCATTTGATCTACCCAAATTTTAAAAAAATATTTTCATCACAAGTATATAAAACAAATAAGTGGGAAGTACCATCAACTCCCTAAGTTTACTAGAAATGATATAAGCCAATATCAGCAAAAATTTCTACATTCAGGTAGACAGATTCCCCTTTGGCTAAAAGATATAGAAAAGAAGTTTGGAAATATAGATTGGTTTGGATATAAAATATATACAAGTATAAAATATGATACTAGATGCTTTGTCCAAACTTTGAATCTATAGTTTAACCAGAGAGAAACTAGATGTGATTTTCATAATACTCACTGGCTGGAAGAGCTTATGAACATCTAGGATGCAGTTGGAATTAAATCTAATAATCAATAAGATAGGCTACTACCCTCAAAGACTTACAAACACAATCTGACAACAATTCACTTGAGTCATTTTGCAATACACAACAAAAATCCACTCAAGGCCAACCCCTGGCTCCATTCCCACCAAAGCAAGCTGATACATACCAGATCAGATAATTGTGGGGCAAATTTAAAAAATGATGACTGTCCACCCAGAACTAAAGGAATTATACACACATACAAACACACATCATATCTTTGTTCTAACAAATATCTCAGCATCCAGAAGATGTTTGTTCATACAAAATGGAAATGGGATATTGCAAAGAAAAATTGCAATAGTAAAGTTAAACAGACAAGAGAGCCCCTTTTTAAGACTATTTGCTGTAAGGAAGAGAGATAAATGAGAAGTGAGAGTGTTTTTAAGCATTGGGGTGACCTAGTAGAAAAGTATTAAGGGATGTTAGTGGGGAGGTTTGTCAACATGATTACGTCATCTGTGTTTGCTAATTGTTACTTATGGAAGTTAGGCTCCTACCTCTCACAAAGACTGGGATATGGGAGCAATATCTTTCTTGATGATTACATCGCAAAAGGATGCCTCTCAAATCCTTAAGAAAGACATTCCAGGATTGCAAAGGAAGAAAGAGCCTGAAAGAAGATTTATATCTCAAAGGAGTATAGTATTCTGAAGTAAGTATTCTGAAGTAAATATTCTAAGAAAAGGAAGGTCAAACCCAAAAGTAAATAGTCAATTAATCTTCAGCATAGTAGGAAAGATTATGCAATGGGAAAAAGATGAGTCTCTTCAACAACTGGTACTAAGAAAAACTGGAAAACAATATGCAAAAGAATAAAACTTTACCACTTTCGTGCACCACACAAAAAAATATATTCAAAATGGATTAAAGTCCTAACCGTGAGACCTGAAACCATAAAAATCCTAGAGGAGAACACAGGCATCTTTGATATCTTAAAGCAACTTCCTTCTGGATATGCCTTCTGAGGCCAGGGAAACAAAAGCAAAAATAAACTATTGGGACTTCACCAAAATGAAAAGCTTCTGCACAGTGAAGAAAACAATCAACAAAATTAAAAGGCAACCTACTGAATGGGAGGAGATATTTGCAAAAGTCATATCTGAAAAAGGGTTAGTATCTAAAAATATAAAGAACTAATAAAACTCAACACCCAAAAAATAAATAACCCAATTAAAAAAATGGGCAGAAGACATGACTAGACATTTTTCCAAAGAAGATACACAAATGACCAATACACACATGTAAAGATGCTCAACATCATTTATCATCAGGGCAATACAAATCAAAACTACAATGAGATATAAACTCACACCTGTCAGAAAGGCTAAAATCAGCAACACAAGAAACAACAGATGTTGGTGAGGATACAGAGAAAGGGAAACCCTCCTACACGGTTGGTAAGAAAGCAAACTGGTGCAGCCACTGTGAAAGAGAGTATGGCATTTCCTCAGAAAGTTAAAAATAGAATTACCCTATGACCCAGCAATTCCACTACTAGTATGTACCCAAAGAATACAAAAATACTAAAAAGAAAAGAAAAAAAAAGAAAGAAAGAAAGAAAGAAAGAGGGAGGAACATAAAAATCCTAACTCCAAACTGACACATGCACCCTGGTGTTTATAGAAGACTTATCAACAAGAGCCAAACACGGGGAGAGACCCCCTGTCCATCAACTGATGAATGGATAAAGATGATGTAGTGTATATGTACAAGGGAATGTTATTCAGTCATAAAAAAGAATGAAATCTTGCCATTAGCAACAAAACAGATGGAGTTAGAGAATATTATGCTAAGCAAAACAAGTCGGTCAGAGAAAGACAAATACCATAAGATTTCAGTCATATGTGGAATTTAAGAAACAAAACAAATGAGCAAAAGAAAAAAGACTGAGAGAGGCAAACAAACACAGACTCTTAACTACATAGAACAAACTGATGGTTGTCAGAGGGGAGGTGGGGGGTGATGGGTAAAGCAGGTGATGGGGAGTAAGGAGGGCACTTGCCTTGATGAGGACCAAGGCATGTATGAAGTGCTGAATCACTATATTGTACACCTGAAACTAATATTACACTGTATGTTAACTAACTGGAATTTAAATAGAAACTTTAAAAAAAAAAAAAAAAAAGCAGGTCAGTGGCCTATAGTCAAGAAGAAATGTATCTGAAGTTAGGAAACCTGAAGGGCACATTAAGGACATCTTGGAGATTATATATATAGTTTTGGATATTTTATCTAGACAGCCATACCTAGGAAAAGATCCTAAGTAAATGACTCATATAAAGTGTACAAGCTAAGAGATGAAGACTGTGCCCCAGACAGGACTTTAAATTGCCTAATGAACTGGGACACACCCCTGAGTTTCAATTCCTCCCTGCAGACAAGTTGGAACAAAAAGTAACTGTTATAAAAAAAAAAAAAAAAAAAAAAAAAAAAAAAAAAAAAAAGTAACTGTTATGATTAGGTCCTGCATGGAAGAATACCCAATCTGTACCCAGCTTTACCCAAGCTTAAAAGAAAGCCCCAAAGCATTAATTTTGCAACATGTGGAGAATACTGGATTCAGTACTCCTATATGCTTTGTTGAAACTAATTTACAACCTTCAAATTACATCTTATATAGGCCATGCCCTTCAGGCGTTTCGGTCTTACCGAAGATTCGGTAAAATAGAATCCCCTCATAGAGGAGTTGTCAGGCTCACAAGCCTCTGAAAATTTGCCTTAGGGAATCACACCGCAGTTGTGAAAAATGCTGTCTGTGTTTTACCATTTCTGAATTCCTTCCCTTGTAAATCACACAGAGCACGGCTGGCATTTTCTAGGGAGAAGAAATGGGCTGCTAAGCCTCCAGTGTAATATATAGAAAAAACAGAATTCAAAAATCCAGGCACTTGCCATCTAAAATTCTCCTTAAAACTATGTCCAAAAAGTAAGCAAACTTGTAAAAGCTATATATAGCATGTCTCAATCATAAGACAGTATTTTGAGTATTTAAGGAAATTTCTAAACTCCTTACCCTGAATCCTTCCTGATATTTAACTTCTTACAATTATAAATTCACAGATTTTACTTAAGGCTCTGATCTCAGTAAAAATTTCAATAACCTAGAGAAAAGTTAGAATTTACAATTATGATATGCTGACCCTTCAGTATACTGGAGACACAGACTGTGAATAATAACTTTTGAAGTCTCTTCAGTAAATTGTGCTAGGTTAAATTCAATATTGTAGATTGCAAAAACCACTACAAATTCTTTCCCTCCACCAAGAAGTGGAGTCCGTCCCCCTCATCTGGTTTTGCCTTATTTGGCCTGTGGGACAGAAGGAAATAGAATACAACACAGATCTCAAAGTGTTCGGTGCCTTGGAACTTGTCCTCTTTTGCTGTTCTTGGGAGCTCTGTGACCACCATGATGCGATTAAGCCTAGACAAGCCTGTGGGATAATGAAAAACAGGTGACCCAGCCAGTTAACCACCATAACTCAATCAAACACGTGTTATGGGGGGAGTGGGGGAGAAGAGTCAATATGTCTAGTGGTGGTTCCCCTCATGAAAGACAAGTAAGATTCTGAAAGAGAATGGAACTTTATTTCATAGCTGGTATTGATGAATTCAGGGAAAATTTCTCTTTTTTTTATGGTAACCATACATTTTAGTCATGCTTTCAGAAAAAAAAAAAAAATGTGCTTAATTCTTTGCTGAGAGAATAGAGATTTAAGTAGTCTTAAATGTGCTACCTACTCACATTTTTTTTTTATTTTAAAATTTGCATATTCTTTCTCCCTTCCCACTCTCCTCAATGTTCCTGACTTTCTACTTTATCTTCTCACTCTAGGAGACTGGTATTCCACCCATACACAAATTTATTTTTCTTTGGGGTCTCTTTAATACTATGTATACCAGGCCTAAAGAATGTCTCCTTCCTTGCTACTCATCAATTGATTAGAACAATCATAAAATATCAATCAGAAGAAATTTCAATATATTTTGGTTTTTTGAGTGCTTGGAGAGGGGATAAATCACTTGACATCAAACATTATTAGACATTACAATGAACTCGATGGGAATCTGTTAGTCATCCACTGAACTGAGCCATCTTCTGGGTTTTCCTAGACTACAGAAATTTGACCTGGGGCTACATATAGGTATGTATGTAGCTTTTCCTCATGTTGCAACCAATTGGGAAGTCCTCATTAAAAGACATTGCATCTTTAAAAGACAAAAATTAAAAGACAAAATTTTAAGAGGCATGTAAAAGTTTTAGCAATTTTAACACAACAGTATTAAGTTTAGACATTTGTAGGCAAATAAAAACAGAGAAGGAAATCATAAGGAAAGTTGATTATGAGCATGATCTGCAGAATTACAAAAAGCAGGGGATGGAAATTTCTTGAAACTCTTACAGTTTTTTTTTTTTTGTTTTGTTTTTTGGTTTTTTTTTTTTTTTTTTTTTTTTTACAAATAGTCTGTAAATATTGCTATCAAAGAAGTAGTCTCCTAAGAGGCAATTCTGAAATTTATCATATAGAAGAATCTACCTTAAATAACTAATATTTTAGTTTTATTCTTATTGCCAAGACATTGTGCTAAGTATTGTGGAAAATGGAAAAAAAAAAAAAAAAACTAACTTCGGTGATAAGTCTGAATGCTGTAATCTAAAAAGGAAATAGACAAACTTCAAAATTCAAAGACAAAATTTTAAGAGGCATGTAAAAGTTTTAGCAATTAAAAGCATTAAAAGGATTCATATCTGTGTTTCCTGAGAATCAGCTTAAGGAACTAAATGTGAACCTGGGGAGAAATTAACACAGTGTTGGTGGAGAAAGTTAGCTTTCTGAATATATTTTAGAGATTTTCCTGGAGACAAAATCTGTGTTATTCTAGGAGCATCTTACAGGATGACATTGACATTGAGGACTCAATAAATAGTTCAATGCCATATTAAGAAAAACTTCCTTACAGAGTTCTCTAAATCAACAAACAATAAGTTCCTCACTAGCAAAACTATGTATGAGCTTGAAAGCATTTGACAAGATTGATTTTAAGTCTTTACAAAACTAAGAGTGTCTAGTAAATGAATCAACTTCAGTAGATATATTTTATTCCTGAAGTCAACAAGTTAGTTAAGTAGAACAAATTACTAAAGGAAAAACAACTAAAGAAAACTGTATCCCTCAATCTGGTCATGGAAAGAAGCCCATCAACCAAGAGACGCTATGGGGAGGAAAGTTCTCACAAAGGTGGAAATGCTGCTACAGGAAGTTATGCCTTCTGAGGTAGCCTCTGCAAACCACTATGACAAACATAGGTTTGTGAAGACTCTTGGGTTGTGAAACAATGTGAACACTGAAGCAGTAAGCTTTGACCTGGTGGGTAAGGTGGGAAAATGCAAACAGCAAAAGTTGGAGTAGCACAGCAAGAATTATTGGAGGAAGCAGGACAATGAGTCCTTAAGGGGTGGGTAAAATCAGGTCAAGGGAAAGCATTTTAGATAAAAATTTACTTCCAAAAGGACTCCTCCTTTGAACGAATTTTCCTCATTTTGCTTTAATACTAAAAGTATGTCTCTGTTTCTTGATGTTTCAATATTGTCATCATGGCACACAGCCAGAGATATCACACTGTTGATGAAATATGCTGAGCCAGAATTCAGATACACACAGTCCACTGAGGCCACATTAGGAAAAACCCTTGCCCAGCAAGGACAGTGTAATTATCCAGGTTGGGTGAACCACTTAGATAAAGGCAGCAATACCTCATCTATTTAAGGAGATCACCTCATCTTTCCCATGTGGTGTAATCTCATATTCCTTCTTCACTGTTTTGAGAATATAATAAGGCACAGTGAGTAGAAACAAAAAGAAAACAACAGAGTACTGAGTAGATACACACACTGATGGCAGAACTTCTGAAATATAAACTCAGGAGATGAAAAGATGGGAATAAAACAAGATTCATCTGTTCCACTTAGCACCGGTGAATATTTCTGGGGGAATCTAGAAGTTCAGATGGAACAAAAATTTAATCACACTGCAGTCCATGAACATTATGCAGTCAGTTCTGTTATAAAACTTGGGACACAAATCTGATTTTTGTCCAACGCGACTGATACATTGATATATTAAATTTAAGGACAGAGCAGATTTGCATTGACTGGTATGTAATTCTATCCGTAGAAACCACCAGATGGATGCAGACAACGGCACCCAGCTGAACGAGTTTCAAGAGTACACAAAACCTACCCACCTCAAACCTCCACCAGCTACCTCAGCTCATTGCCTGGCTGGCATGTTGAGAGCCACATCCGTGCCCATGTGGTATTAACACTGTTCCCTCTGATTTCAGGGAACCTTCCTTCCACCACTTGACAGTAGCAAAAGCTGCAACCTTTCTGATGCCCACTTCCACCAGATAATTTAAAATTTTTGTTCCAGGAAAACTGTCACCTTTTGTACTATTTACAGATTTCTTAACCATTTAACGTCTGTAAAACTGTGCTACTATTTTAATTAGTTTCTTTTCTGTCTAATGTGTCACTGACTAAAGTATTGAGTGTAATGAGTCAGTCTCATTTTTCTCATAAGTCCTATGGCTTTTATTGCATTAGTTTGTATAACATGATGATTTTTAGCAATATATATATCACCTTAGGGTAGAACTGACTGTACCGGGGGAATTCTTTGTCCCCTGTGACAGTGATATTACACAGATGACCAACAACCAAGAGTCTCAGAAGATGCTGGTCCAAGCTCCCTGCAGATATCTAATTACCACCTTGTAGTGGACCAAAAAAAAAAAAAAAAAACCAAAAACAAACAAACAAACAAACAAAAAAACCACAGAAAACAAAAGGCATCACATCCAAGAAAAGAGAAAAAGAGAAGAGGGAGGAGCAATGAAGAAGAGGATGGAAGGGAAGGAAGAAGGAAGGAGGAAGGAAGGACAAGTACTTTGATCATAATTGCCCTATGGCAATTCACTTAATGCTGTCAGGTAACCATCCTCTTTGGATGCGTTTATTATCTTCCCCTTCTCCACTTTCACCATGCCCCTTCTAAACCACATTCTCTTTCAGAGATAAATGTGCGACTTGACCTCATTTCTTCTCTCCTGGACACCTTAGCCTGACCCTGGAAAAGCAACTCAAGATTCCTCTTGAATGCTCAGAAATAGTACCTGAAAAGCAACTTAGAGTTCCAACCTTTCCTTATATCAGGACTTGAGAAAAACTGTGAGATTAAACCAAATATTAACTGTAGTTGAGCTTCCAGATTCACTCAGGGAATCTCAGCCCCCCCGTTAATTATCCAGATACAGCTGAGCCTCGTTTGTTGGAGGTTCCATATTCGCAAATTCACTGGGTATCTAAAATGTATCTGTAATCCCCAAATCAATACTAGAAGTGATTTTAGAGTCATTCACAGACACACATGGAGCTGGAAAGATTCTCCATCACCCGAGAGGTATGTCCCCTGCTGAATTCCAACAGGGTGGTGCTCTGTCTTATTTTAGCTTTCATACTGTAACCAGATGTCTGTTTTACATGATGTCCGTTTTGTGGTCTACTTAGTGTCACATTTTTTACATTTTTGTACTTTTCATCTGGCAGTTTAAAATGTCCCCAAAGTATAGGGCTGTCTAGTGTTTCTAATCTCAAGAAGGCTGGGATGTACCCTACTGCCTAATGTACATTATATAAGCTTCAGCTAATGTGTATTAGATGGACTGTAGTTGGGCATGGTACTATAGGCTGTGTGTTCAACGTTAATGAATCAGTACCAATTAAATAAGTCTTTAAACAGAAATACATATAAAACAAAGTTATGCATTGATTGGTTAACAAAAATGTGTCAATAAGCTCACAGATACCTAACCCTTTATTTGTTCTAGGAGCAATGGGTTAGTACTCCCTAATTCAGTGTTCACAGCAACTCTACAGACTTAACTACCTGAAATAAGGAGAATTGATGGTACTATAAATACATTGTTGCAGTTGCATTTTATGTATCAATATTTCTGCATTTCCTTGCCTTTTCTAGAGATTAGGCACAGACTCTGCATTGAAACAGGCAGGATTTACTAACCTAGATACTGCAAAAATAAGAAGACTGTTGGGGGTTTTTATCAACATTAGTAATGTTGATAAAAACTGACAACAGAATGGAAGCATATTCAGTGACGGAGATATAAAGGGGTACCTGCATTGACTCTTCTGCTTTAAAACCTGGGATTTGACCTACCTGCCCAGATTTTTTTTTCTCATAGTAGTAGAGAGATAGGTAGAAATTGTGAAGTTTTGATTCCCTGAATTTCATGATAAATATAGTTTATTTGGAATGCAAATTAAAAAGGAATATGATAAAAGGGGATATTTTTATGAGAAAAAAATGTAAACTTCATAACGGAAGACGTAATGCTCATCTTGCCATATAAATACATTAAAAGAGTGTGACAGGTTAAGTAATTGGGAGACAAATTATTGGTTGCTTCTTCCATATTCCTACTTTTCCCTAAGTTCCTTCTTCATTTTGGAGGAGATAGCAAGGTAGTCAAGATTCCTTACCAAGTAGAAACACTGTGTTTCAAGATCACACAAATTGCTACTAAATCTGTACTATGGACATTCCTACCAATACATATCACAGAAGAAACGCAATTACAAGTAAGTGTCTGTATAGTAACATGTTTACAGTCCAACAGCATGATCACATACCTTAAACAACCAATTGTGTTTTCAGTGGTTACCTTGTTACCTCATCACATGTGCACACAAACACATATTCCATGATTATATCCATTATATTAGACTTTAACTGTAAAAACTGAAATACATCAGAATAGATCTGAATTGTTATCCATATTTTACTGATAAGAAAATTAACCTTTCAGGGGCACCTGGGTGGCTCAGTGGGTTAAGCATCCAGCTTGATTTCGGCTCAGGTCATGATCTCAGGGTAGTGAGATCAAGCTCCACGTCAGGCTCTGTGCTGGGTGTGGAGCCTCCTCACAATCCTCTCTCTCCCTCTCCCTGTCGCCCCCCCCAAAAAAAAATTAAAAAAGGAAAGGAAAATTAGAAAATTAATGTTTCAATTATTGAGTCACTTGCCAAATACTATGAGATTAGGTCACAATTGAACCTAATCTCAAATTAGGTTCAAATATCTATTTCATCTCCAATGTGCAATATCTGTAAATGAATGTTAATTACTATAAATTAATTGAAAGTAATAATAATGACAACACAACATTTTTCATGCATTATAAATTAGAAAATCTTCCCAAAACCTCAGTGACATGCTACAGTTTGCATTTCCGAAGTATTTTGTTTGTTAGGAAGTGATTTTCAAAGGGCATTTGAAATACCTTTCCACATAAAACAAGGAATTACATAATTAAATTACTTCCTAAAACCCATTTAACCCATGGAATTATTGTGTAAGTATTTGGTATTTGTATTTGTTTATTTTTAAAGAGTTAGGAAAATTAAACTTTGTTTTAATAGAATAATATTTTCAAAAACGAGAATTTCTGGAAGGAAATTGATTTCTGTTTACAACATTTAGAAATGTTTGCTTGTCCTGATAATCTTAGCCAAAATCTCTAATGAGTTAGTTTATGAAGTGGCTGCTCTGAAACAAAGCAAAGAAATGATATCTTGGCCTATCAAGTGTTCACTCAACTCTTCTTTAAGAGTTGTTGCGTAGGGGGCACCTGGGTGACTCAAGGTTAAGCATCTGCCTTGGGCTCAAGTCAAGTCCCTCACTGGACTCCCTACTTCTCCCTCTCCTGCTTCCCCTGCTTGTGATATCTCTCTCTCTGTCAAATAAAATCTCACCAAAAAAAAAAAAAAAAAAAAAAAAAAAGTGGTTCTCTGGTTTTAAAGAAATATAGATAAATAGAATGCTGACTCTGCAATGAGCTAACATACAGGAAATGTATAAGAGAATCCTGAAATACATTAGAAATTGCTTTATTTTTTAAATTCTTGTTTTAATGAAACTGCAATTCCATCTCTGCCAATACCTGGACAGGACAGAAGACAGTAAGAACTAAGTTACTATGGTGCTAAAATGTAGAGTGTATGTGGTACCTCCATACCAATAACATTTTCAATTTTCTTGATTTTATCATCATTCCAGATGTTTATTTGTTCTTTTATAATAGCCTAGAAATGGATAATGAAAACAACTGATAATGAGTACAAGAAAATTTGAGGTATTAAGCCTAAAAATAGACTAACTCATAGGGTTGCTACAAGGTTTACATGAATTAATTATAAACTATTAGAAGGGCTTTTGGAACATAGGAATCACTGTATACATATTTAATGGATTAATTAATATGTTATTATATATACTCATAATATGTATCTAAATATTTAAAGGCATTAACAGTATTTTGAGAAATATATATGAACAAATAAGTATAAGTTTGATATTGCTTATTAAAAATTTATCTAGCTGAAAAAAATAAGCCAATCACATAATATTTGAATAACAGTTAATAAGTTTTATCAAATTTATATGCAGAGAAATATTGACCTCCCTCTAAAGAAACTTCTTATTGTCTCTAAGTACCCAGGAACTATATAAAAAATTAACCATTTTGTAGACCACAAGCCAAATCTTCAGGAATTTCAAAGAAAATAATATATTACCTATGTTCTCAATGAATGTTGAAACCAATAACAAAATTTAGAAAAAAATCAACTAATGTTTTACTTAGCTCCTCTTCCTCTAAACCCCTATGTGGGTCTCGGGGTGGGAGGCCAGGGCTTTCTTAGGTTTTCCAGGGAAGGCCTGGTCCTGGGGCAGTCAGAATACTCTCCTCTTTACCCCTGGGGGCACAGACCCAGGGACTGGCTCTGCCCTAGCACCGCCCCTCAAACTCACTAGCACCACCCCTTTGACTCCCTAGCACCACCCCTCTGACTCCCCAGTAGTGTTCCCTGAGACTCCTGGGTACTCAAGATCCCAGCCGGTGCAGTGCCTTACACTTGTCTTACAAATTGATGTTTGTTCCATCCAGCGAGACAATAAGCATTTTCACGGGTATACTGGCCATTTACACTTTGTATTTTATTATGGGCAATGGTTTTGGCCATATGCTATGCTAATTACTCCCTTACTGGCTGCAAAATATCTTTATATTTTCATAATACTTCTTAATAAAATGTATCTATATGCCTCAAAAAATACTTACATGCCTTTTAATTTTATATTTGGTTATAAAATTTTTAATTTTATTTTTATTCTTATTTTAATTTTATTTATTTAATATTTTTATTTTTATTTTATTATTAACTTTTATTTTATTTTCTTTATTTTTATCTTCCTCTTCTCAGATTTAATTTTATAGAGAGTAAGAATGATGGAGGTCTCAAAAGTTGAGCTGAGCTGAGAGCTGAATCATGAGGTATGAGAGTAGTCAATTAAGACAACAAGCCTAACCAAGAGTGATAGTCAAGTCTGTGATCACTTACTGTGATAGTGTAACCAAGAAGTCATATAACAGAAAGTGCTGGTTCCCTCCTATTCCACCTCTCCCTACAGAAAACGAAGGCCTCTGCCTGAGGACCCCATAGAGAGGCCTCCAAATGGAAATACTGGGCTATGAAAGACACTACACCGGAAAGCGCAGCCAGCAGGGGGGCCTCTGAGTCCTTGCTGCCCCTCCTTCAGAGACTGCAGTGCAGAGGACCACTGGGTCCCCCTGCAAGCCTGCCAGGTAAAGCCTTTGTAATTCCCTGTGGTCTGGCCTGCAAGAACACAGGCATGTCTCTGGCTAGGAGCTGAATTCCTTAGAATCTAACTTATTTTCCCAAATAATTAACCAATTATCTCTGAAATTTTTATTTACTAGTATAGTCTTTAATTATCTTTTCAATGTCATGTCTATTTTTATGCTAAATATTTACTTAGCTCTGTACTTGGTATTTTTTCCAATATCCTATTTTATTTCCCAACAGTGCCATGTGCTTTAATTACCATAGACTATGTCATTTTATGGTTGAATGCTGCAATTTCCCTTTCAGTTTTTTCTTTATAAAACTTTCCAGTGTTTTTCTCCATTTATTCTTTTTTTTTTTTAAGATTTTATTTGTTTATTTAGAAAGAAAGAAAGTATGAGCTGTGGTGGGGAAGTAGCAGAGGGGCAGGGAGAGAAGGAGAGAAAGAATCGCAAGCAGATTCTGAGCTGAGCCTGGAGCCCAATGCAGGGCTTGATCCCATAACTCTGAGATCATGACCTGAGCTGAAATCAAGAGTTGGACACAACTGACTGAGCCACCCAAGGGCCCCTTCTTTGTTTATTCTTACAATTAAACTTCAATTTCATAATGCGAACTAAAGGCTATATTTGGCATTGGTCTGGATCACATTAAAAGAAAATTCATTTAGAAAGAATAGTTCTTTACACAGTTCAGTCTTCATTTCCAGTAGATGGTATCTATCTTCATTTACTTAACTTGTTTTATTTCTATTGGTAAGTTTTCAAATCCCCATCATGCACAACCTGCATACTTACTATTATTCCTTCCTAAGTGGTTTTTTACAAATATTTTATTTATTTATTTATTTGAGAGGGGTCGAGGAAGAGAGGGGGAGAGAGAGAGAGAGAGACAGAGAGAGAGATCAGGAGCAGGGGGAAAGGCAGAGGGAGAAGCATACTCTCCACTGAGCAGGGAGCCCAATGCAGGGCTCCATCCCAGGACCCTGGGATCAGGACCTGAGCAGAAGGCAGACACTTAACTGACTAAGTCACCCAAGGACCCCTCAAAAGTGTTTTTAAGTGTGTTGAAACTGGAAAATGTATCATTTTTTCCATTCTATCCCTTTGAATTTTTTTTTCTTGTTATTCTAAATTTGCATATTACTGCCTGTCATGCTTTGTGCACTCTTTCAAGATACCTTGACATTTTCTTGTCTTTGCTCTATTTCACTACTTTATTGGTTGCAGAAAACTGATAAGAACGCAAATACATACACACACAAGACTTGTGACAGATAGAATGCAATTGATATTGCCCTGGAGGCAGTCTAGTTTTCTACTCCTTCATAAATTTACTTCAGCATCCTTATTACTTATAATGTGTATTTCTTTGACTGCTCCATTAGTTAAATTAATTAGCTAAATAAATTAGTTAAATAAAATATTTGACATGTGTTTATTGTATATTCATATTTTTACTTTAAAAATTTCTTAACAAAAGTAGGGGCACCTGAGTGGCTCAGTGGATTAAAGCCTCTGCCTTTGGCTCAGGTCATGATCCCAGGGTCCTGGGATCGAGCTCCACATCGGGCTCTCTCCTCAGCAGGGAGCCTGCTTCCCCCTCTCTCTCTGCCTGCCTCTCTGCCTACTTGTGATCTCTGTCTGTCAAATAAATAAAATCTTTAAAAAAAAATTTCTTAACAAAAGTAAAATATACTAATTTAATTAAATACTATTAAAGGCTAACAAAAATAACAAAAACCTCAACCACCTCTCCTTGTACACAGTTTCATTCCCTGAAAAACCAACAAACCTTTATTGTAAAACTAAACATAGCCTTAACATATGATCTAGCAGTTATGCTCCTTGGTATTTACCCAAAGGAAGCGAAATCTTATGTCCACACAAAAACCTGCACACGGGTATTTATAGCAGCTTTATTCATAATTGTCAAAACTAGGAAGCAACCAAAATATCCTTCAGTAGGTGAATGGATAAATCAATGTTGGTACATCCAGATAATGGGATATTATTTCATGATGAAAAGAAATGAACTATCAAACTATAAAAACACATAGAGGAAACTTATATGCATATAACTAAATGAAGAAACCAATCTGAATATGCTATATACTATACAATGCCAAGTATGTAACATTCTGGAAAAGGCAAAACTTTATATAAAGACTGCATAAAAGACCAGTGATTGCCAGGGGCTGGAAGAGAGAGAAGAATGGGTGGAGCACAGGGTTTTTAGGGTAGTGAAAATAATCCATATGATATTGTAACAGTAGGCACATATCAGTATCACACTGGGTATAGTAACTTAGTAGGCAACTGAGATCCTAGAGTCCTAGTGATATAAAATTACATGAAGGAAACCTAAGGAACATACGGAACACATTCAAAAATTAAAAAGAAAAAAAAAGAGTAACACCAATACAAGGCAGCATTTGCCAAAGACTAAATGAGAGAGGCAGATACTAAATGTTGAGTCAAGGGCAGAGACACATCAATCTGACTTGAGAATAAAAGGGTATGTTTCAGAGAGTAAACTGTGCTTAAGTTGGAGCCTTTATATAATTTAGATAAGTGAGGAGAGGGGAAAGGACATCTTAGACTGTTCATGGCATGTTTATCCACAATGAATGAGTGGTTTGTCTACAGCTAAAGCAGAAACATAAAAGATCCTCCTTTTGGGGACTCCATCCAGCCTTATTGAATTACAAGGCTTTAGTCTACCTGTGTGACTGTCCTTCCTGATAAGTCCTCTGCCTCCCTCAGCCTGTGAAGATCATAAAACTGCTACTCTACTTAAGTTATAACAGATAGTCTGCATCAAAAAATAGCTCATGCTTAATGTAAGCATTCCCAATGGGGCTATTTCAATCTCAAATTATATTTGCTCCAAGGAAAGCACACAATGAATCACAATGAAGAGGGGGGAAAATGCATCAATGGGTAAAAATAGCACTGACTGTCTTCCAAGTATACACAATTAAGGAATTCTGGGGTTATGAATGACTGTTTTATGGAACATATGGGGATAATTTAGTCCATCTTTATTAGCTCTACATTGCAAATCAACATTTCCACAAAGAACTTTTAAATCATTTCCCTATTGCTGCAATGTGAGGGTCACTGAAGCCAGGGTTTCCTCACTTCAACTATAGACAATGCTTTGTCTCTTCGTTTTCAGTTTTGGGCACAGAAAACTGCGGAAGGCAGAAGGCAGGCTTTGTTGTTTCCTCTAGCCTCAAAGGCCAAAAATGGTAATTTGATTCAATTAAAAAGTGTACTCATCTATAATATATAATACAGATATCTGACTTACAACAAAAAGTTCAATCAAGTTAATTTAAAACTCTTCTGGATGTCTCAAATGCCTTCTGAGGCTATAAGCCTGCTCCATCTTTTTTACTGTCTGTCCAGTTGCCCAGGTAGAGCACTGAGAATCATATCTTATGCCTCTGTCTTGTTTTCTCCTCAAATTCCTCAAATACAATTGACCACCAAGAGCTGACAATTCTACCTTCTTAGTATCTCTGGCTTCTGCCTCTCTTTCTGAGATCATGCTTAGATTACTGTAATAATATTCGTAATAAATGACTTTTTGTCAGTTTCCCTGCTTCTAGTCACATCTCCCAAGATGCTCATTCTATTAAACTGCTGGATGGAGATTCTAACATTCACTTCTCCCTCTTCCCCCCTATACTACAAGGTCCTGATGAGAGTCCTCTGTATTTCTCAATGCCCCCAAGCATGTATGTTACACTGTATGAACAAGCAGACAACGTTTTCTTCAAAACTATTGTTTTTATCTCATTTTCATATGAAACTCCTCTTTCTGAATCCCATCCAAATTTAACATCTAAACAAAAAGAAGTAAAAAATATCAATACTTTAAATAACAATGACTTAACAAAAATACATTTGATCTAAGATCTGTTTACTTCTTAATGCCTACAAAATGAGAGGAAAAGATCAAAATAATGAATCAAATTTAACAGAACTCAGGAATTTTCAAACCACATACTGTAACTCCAAATAAAAGGAGCCAGAGAACCTTAATTTTAAGAATCTGATTTCAACCAAAATGAAAGTTAGTTACAGAAGTAAAACACTTTTGAAACTCTTGACCCCAATCAAGTGTTTTTAGAATTAAATGGGGGGAAATCATTCATAATTCAACAATATTAAATAACAGCATAGCTGGAGATGTGGGTAAATTGTGTGGATGAAAAGGATCAAATCTGCTATCATGCTGAAAACTGGCAAAGGCTACTACTCATGGAGAATAAAGTAAGTTGTGGGGCCAAATGACACTTTTTCTGGTGTTCAAGAAAATGGCTGAGATTAAGCGTCAGGCACATTGTGAAAGTACAGACCATAGACAGCTGTGCACGCCCAAACGTAAATTAAAAACTATGGAGCCATTGGGAATCACACCCAATTCACCCTTTTACCTGAAGGCAGAGAATGAAATCAAGTCTTGGAAAGCAACTCCCGTAGAACAAGGTGAGCCCCAATCTGAAAGAGCCCGTCCCAACTAAGAGTTTCATAAAATATACTCAGAGGAAAGTCTCCCACCAAACAAGACAGGAGAGAGAAAATTTAACATAACTTTTTCTTGGTGATTCATAGACCAAATATACAAAAAAAAAAAAAAAAAAAGAAAAAAGGACATATTGTACAAAATGCTGTTAATAAAATTGACCTAATAGAGTAAGTCTCAAAATTTATGTTGCATTTGTATTACCAAGGTATTTCACGTAAATGCTAAAGGCCAAACCCAACAAGGCCTATGTAATCAGGGTTTATGAAAGTGTGATTTGGGTATTATGACATTGATTCTGAGAGCCACTGATCTACAAATATGTGTCCAAATATTTATATATAAAAAGAATGCATGTTATAATCAAATGTTTGTGAAATAAAAATCAACCATGTTTGAAGGCTAAATACATAATCATGAAAAATCTCAATGAAGAAGGGAAGAAGTGAACATGAGATCATTCGATCAGAAAACAATATAATCCTAGGAATAAATAATGAAATAATCATAATTTTAAAACTAAAACAAACAAACAAACAAACAAAAAACAAACAAACAACAAACAAGTCTTTCAAATAATTCTTTTTTTTTATAAACATATAATATATTTTTATCCCCAGAGGTACAGGGCTGTGAATCACTAGGTTTACACACTTCACAGCACTCACCAAAGCACATACCCTCTCCAATGTCCATAACCCCACCCCCCTTTTTCAACCCCCCTCCCCCCAGCAACCCTCAGTTTGTTTTGTGAGATTAAGAGTCACTTATGGTTTGTCTCCCTCCCAATCCCATCTTGTTTTAATTATTCTTCTCCTACCCACTTAAGCCCCCATATTGCATCACCACTTTCCCACATCAGGGAGATCATATGATAGTTGTCTTTCTCTGCTTGACTTATTTCGTTAAGCATGATAAGCTCTAGTTCCATCCATGTTGTCGCAAATGGCAAGATTTCATTTCTTTTGATGGCTGCATACTATTCCATTGTGTATATATACCACATCTTCTTGATCCATTCATCTGTTGATGGACATCTAGGTTCTTTCCATAGTTTGGCTATTTGGACATTGCTGCCATAAACATTCGGGTACACGTGCCCCTTCGGATCACTACATTTGTATCTTTAGGGTAGATACTCAGTATTGCAATTGCTGGGTCATAGGGTAGCTCTATTTTCAACATTTTGAGGAACCTCCATGCTGTTTTCCAGAGCAGTTGCACCAGCTTGCATTCCCACCAACAGTATAGGAGGGTTCCCCTTTCTCCGCATCCTCACCAGCATCTGTCATTTCCTGACTTTTTAATTTTAGCCATTCTGACTGGTGTGAGGTGATATCTCATTGTGGTTTTGATTTGTATTTCCCTGATGCCAAGTGATGTGGAGCACTTTTTCATGTGTCTGTTTGCCATCTGGATGTCTTCTTTGCAGAAATGTCTGTTCATGTCCTCTGCCCATTTCTTGATTGGATCATTTGTTCTTTGGGTGTTGAGTTTGCTAAGTTCTTTATAGATTTTGGACACTAGCCCTTTACCTGATACGTCATTTGCAAATATCTTCTCCCATTCTGTCAGTTGCCTTTTGGTTTTGTTAACTGTTTCCTTTGCAGTGCAAAAGCTTTTGATCTTGATAAAATCCCAAAAGTTCATTTTTGCCCTTGCTTCCTTTGCCTTTGGCGATGTTCCTAGTAAGATGTTACTGCGGCTGAGGTCGAAGAGGTTGCTGCCTGTGTTCTCCTCAAGGATTTTGATGGATTCCTTTCTCACATTGAGGTCCTTCATCCATTTTGAGTCTATTTTCATGTGTGGTGTAAAGAAATGGTCCAATTTCATTTTTCTGCATGTGCATGTCCAATTTTCCCAACACCATTTGTTAAAGAGGCTGTCTTTTTTCCATTTGACATTCTTTCCTGCTTTGTCGAAGATTAGTTGACCATAGATTTGAGGGTCTATTTCTGGGCTCTCTATTATGTTCCGTTGATATATGTGTCTGTTCTTGTGCCAGTACCATGCTGTCTTGATGATGACAGCTTTGTAATAGAGCTTGAAGTCCAGAATTGTGATGCCACCAACTTTGGCTTTCTTTTTCAATATTCCTTTGGCTATTTGAGGTCTTTTCTGGTTCCATATAAATTTCAGGATTATGTGTTCCATTTCTTTGAAAAAGATGGATGGTACTTTGATAGGAATTGCATTAAATGTGTAGATTACTTTAGGTAGCATAGACATTTTCACAATATTTATTTTTCCAATCCAGGAGCATGGAACATTTTTTTCATTTCTTTGTGTCTTCCTCAATTTCTTTCATGAGTACTGTATAGTTTTCTGAGTATAGATTCTTAGCCTCTTGGGTTAGGTTTATTCCTAGGTATCTTATGGTTTGGGGTGCAATTGTAAATGGGATTGACTCCTTAATTTCTCTTTCTTCTGTCTTGTTGTTGGTGTAGAGAAATGCAACTGATTTCTGTGCATTGATTTTATATCCTGACACTTTACTGAATTGCTGTTCAAGTTCTAGCAGTTTTGGAGTGGAGTCTTTTGGGTTTTCCACATATAGTATCATATCATCTGTGAAGAGTGATAGTTTGACTTCTTCTTTGCCGATTTGGAAGCCTTTAATTTCCTTTTGTTGCCTGATTACTGAGGCTAGGACTTCGAATACTATGTTGAATAGCAGTGGTGATAATGGACATTCCTGCCATGTTCCTGACCTTAGCGGATAAAGCTTTCAGTTTTTCTCCATTGAGAATGATATTTGCAGTGGGTTTTCCATAGATGGCTTTAATGATATTGAGGTATGTGCCCTCTATCCCTACACTTTGAAGAGTTTTGATGAGGAAGGGATGATGTACTTTGTCAAATGCTTTTTCAGCATCTATAGAGAGTATCATATGGTTCTTGTTCTTTCTTTTATTGATGTGTTGTATCACAGTGATTGATTTGCGGATGTTGAACCAACCTTGCAGCCCTGGAATAAATCCCACTTGGTCATGGTGAATAATCCTTTTAATGTACTGTTGAATCCTATTGGCTAGTATTTTGGTGAGAATTTTCGCATCTGTGTTCATCAAGGATATTGGTCTATAGCTCTCCTTTTTCGATGGGATGCTTGTCTGGTTTGGGATCAAGGTGATGCTGGCCTCATAAAATGAGTTTGGAAGTTTTCCTTCCATTTCTATTTTTTAGAACAGTTTCAGGAGAATAGGAATTAGTTCTTCTTTAAATGTGTGGTAGAAATCCCCCAGGAAGCCATCTGGCCCTGGGCTTTTGTTTGTTTGGAGATTTTTAATGACTGTTTCAATCTCCTTACTGGTTATGGGTCTGTTCAGGCTTTCTATTTCTTCCTGGTTCAGTTGTGGTAGTTTATATGTTTCTAAGGAATGCATCCATTTCTTCCAGATTGTCAAATCTGTTGGCGTAGAGTTGCTTATAGTATGTTCTTATAATTGTCTGTATTTCTTTGGTGTTAGTTGTAATCTCTCCTCTTTCATTCATGATTTTATTTATTTGGGTCCTTTCTCTTTTCTTTTTGATAAGTCTGGCCAGGGGGTTATTAATTTTATTAATTCTTTCCACGAACCAGCTCCTAGTTTCATTGATTTGTTCTATTGTTTTTTTTTGGTTTCTATTTCATTGATTTCTGCTCTGATCTTTATGATTTCTCTTCTCCTGCTGGGCTTAGGGTTTCTTTCTTGTTCTTTCTCCAGCTGCTTTAGGTGTAGGGTTAGGTTATGTACCTGAGACCTTTCTTGTTTCTTGAGAAAGGCTTGTACCGCTATATATTTTCCTCTCAGGACTGCCTTTGTTGTGTCCCACAGATTTTGAACCATAGTATTTTCATTATCATTTGTTTCCATGATTTTTTTCAATTCTTCTTTAATTTCCCTGGTTGACCCATTCATTCTTTAGAAGGATGCTGTTTAGTCTCCATGTATTTGTGTTCTTTCCAAACTTCCTCTTGTGGTTGATTTCTAGCTTCAGAGCATTGTGGTCTGAAAGTATGCAGGGAATGATTCCAATCTTTTGATACCAGTTGAGTCCTGATTGAGGACCGAGGATGTGATCTATTCTGGAGAATGTTCCATGTGCACTAGAGAAGAATGTGTATTCTGTTGCTTTGGGATGAAATGTTCTGAATATATCTGTGATGTCCATCTGGTCCAGTGTGTCGTTTAAGGCCTTTATTTCCTTGCTTGTCTTTTGCTTGGATGATCTGTCCATTTCAGTGAGGGGAGTGTTAAAGTCCCCTACTATTATTGTATTATTGTTGATGTGTTTCTTTGATTTTGTTATTAATTGGTTTATATAGTTGGCTGCTCCCATGTTGGGGGCATAGATATTTAAAATTGTTAGATCTTCTTGTTGGACAGACCCTTTGAGTATGATAGTGTCCTTCCTCATCTCTTATTAAGTCTTATTTAATCTCTTATTTAAGTCTTTGGCTTAAAATCTAATTGATCTGATATAAGGATTGCCACTCCTGCTTTCTTCTGATGTCCATTAGCATGGTAAATTCTTTTCCACCCCCTTACTTTAAATCTGGAGGTGTCTTCAGGCTTAAAATGAGTTTCTTGTAGGCAACATATAGATGGGTTTTGTTTTTTTATCCATTCTGATACCCTGTGCCTTTTGATTGGGGCATTTAGCCCATTAACAGGGTAACTATTGAGAGATATGAATTTAGTGCCATTGTATTGCCTGTAAGGTGACTGCTACTGTATATTTTCTCTGTTCCTTTCTGATCTACCACTTATAGGCTCTCTCTTTGCTTAGAGGACCCCTTTCAATATTTCCTGTAGAGCTGGTTTGGCGTTTGCAAATTCTTTCAGTTTTTGTTTGTCCTGGAAGCTTTTAATCTCTCCTTCTATTTTCAATGATAGCCTAGCTGGATATAATATTCTTGGCTGCATGTTTTTCTCATTTAGTGCTCTGAAAATATCATGCCAGCTCTTTCTGGCCTGCCAGGTCTCTGTGGATAAGTCTGCTGCCAATCTAATATTTTTACCATTGTATGTTACAGACTTCTTTTCCCGGGCTGCTTTCAGGATTTTCTCTTTGTCATTAAGACTTGTAAATTTTACTATTAGGTGACGGGGTGTAGGCCTATTCTTATTGATTTTGAGGGGCGTTCTCTGCACCTCCTGAATTTTTATGCCTGTTCCCTTTGCCATATTGGGGAAATTCTCCCCAATAATTCTCTCCAGTATACCTTCTGCTCCCCTCTCTCTTTCTTCTTCTTCTGGAATCCCAATATTTCTAATGTTGTTTCATCTTATGGTGTCACTTATCTCTCGAATTCTCCCCTCATGGTCCAATAGCTGTTTGTCCCTCTTTTGCTCAGCTTCTTTATTCTCTGTCATTTGGTCTTCTATATCGCTGATTCTTTCTTCTGCCTCATTTATCCTAGCAGTGAAAGCCTCCATTTTTTATTGCACCTCATTAATAGCTTTTTTGATTTCAACTTGGTTAGATTTTAGTTCTTTTATTTCTCCAGAAAGGGCTTTTATATCTCCCAAGAGGGTTTCTCTAATATCCTCCATGCCTTTTTTAAGCCCGGCTAGAACCTTGAGAGTTGTCATTCTGAACTCTAGATCTGACATATTACCAATGTCTGTATTGATTAGGTCCCTAGCCTTCAGTACTGCCTCTTGTTCTTTTTTTTTGTGGTGAATTTTTCTGCCTTGTCATTTTGTCCAGATAAGAGTATATGAAGGAGCAAGTAAAATACTAAAAGGGTGGCAACAACCCCAGGAAAATATGCTTTAACCAAATCAGAAGAGATCCCAAATCATGAGGTGGGGAGAAAGGGGATAAAAAGAGGTTCAGAAAGGAAGAAAGAAAAAAAAGAAAAAGAAAAAAAATTTTAAAAAGAAAACAAATAAAGAAAAGTATAATATATATATATATATATATATATATATATATGATAAATTAGTTAAGAAACGTTAAAAAAGAAAAGGGTAAAAGTTAAAAAAAATTTAGCAGAAGAAGAGAAAAAAAATGAAAAAAAATTAAATTAACTGCAAGACTAAAGAATCATAGGGAGAAAGCTATGAGTTCCACGCTTTTCTCTCTCCACCTCTGGAATTCTGCTGCTCTCCTTGGTATTGAAACTGCACTCCTTGGTAGGTGAACTTGGTCTTGGCTGGATTTCTTGTTGATCTTCTGGGGGAGGGGCCTGGTGTAGTGATTCTCAAGTGTCTTTGCCCCAGGCGGAATTGCACCGCCCTTACCAGGAGCCGGGCTGAGTAATCCGCTCGGTTTTGCTTTCAGGAGCTTTTGTTCCCTGAGCGCTTTCCGTAGTGTTCCGGAGGATGGGAACACAAATGGCGGCCTCCTGGTCTCCGGCCCAGAGGAGCAGAGAGGCTGGGGCCCCACTCCTCAGTGTGCCCTCAGAGAACAGCACCCAGAAACTCCTGTCTGCCTGACCTCCAGCCACGCTCCAAGCTCACCGAGCCTGCGACTGGTTCAAGGCAACCCCGAGCTGTGAGCTCACTGTCAGCTCTCTCTCTGTAGCCGGCTTCCCCATTCCAATACCTGCAAGCTCTGCGACACTCAGACACCTCCAATCCTTCTGTGACCCTGCGGGACCTGAGGCCACGCTGACCCCACATGGGCTTCACCCTGGTTTAGCCTCTGGAGCAATATCCTTCAGCGGAACAGACTTAAAAGTCCCGATTTTGTACTCTGTTGCTCCACCGCTTGCCGGGAGCCAGCCCCTCCTCCCGGGGTCTATCTTCCCGTAGCTTTGGATTCACTTCTCCGCCAGTCCTACCTTTCAGAAAGTGGTTGTTTTTCTGTTTCTAGAATTGCTGTTCTTCTCTTCGAAATGCTGATGGATTTGTAGGTGTTTGCAATCTTTAGATAAGCTATCTAGCTGATCTCCTGCTAGCTCTAGTAGTCTCAGCCTGCTACTTCTCCACCATCTTGACCTCCCTCCTTTCAAATAATTCTTGGACGAATGATAAAGTCAATATTACAATCTTAATTTTCCAGTTTCACTGAGATGTAATTCAGATGCCATGTAATTCATTGATTTAAAAGATATAATTTATTATTCCCTCATATATTTATAGGGTTATGCAACTATTATCAGAATCTAATTGCAAAGTATATTCATCTTCCTAAGTGAAATCTGTAACCACTAGCTCTGACTTCCATTTCTCATACCTCATCACACAATTCCCTGCCCCCACCCATTAGCAACAACCAATATTCCTTCTGCTGCTATAGTTTTAATTATTCTAGACATTTTATGTAAAAGGAATTTTGTAATATGCAATCTCTTATGACTACTTTCTTTATCTTAGAAAAATATTTTTAATTTTCACCCATGTTATAGAATTTGTCATTATGAAATTTCTACTTTAGTGTTAAATAATATTCTTTGTTGTGGATATTCAACATTTTATCTGTCAATTCATCAGTTGATAGACATTTGTTTCTATTTTGTTTATTATGAATAATACAGCTATAAACATTCATGTACAACATACTTACAAACATTTGCATTTAATTATCTTGTGTATATACCTAGAATTGCAATTGTTGTATCATATGATGACTATTTTTAATCTTTTAAGGGAACACTGATATTGTTTTGAGAAGTAGCTACAACATAATAAATTCTAGCCAAATGTGTATGAAGGTTCCAATTTCTTAACATCCTTGCCAATTCATTTTTTTGTCTAATGTTTTTATTATAGGCCTCCTAGTAGGTGTAAAGTTGTAGTTATTATGGTTCTGATTTACACTCCCCAAATGTTAATGTTATTGAGCATCTTTTTATGTGCTTATTGTCCATTTGCATAGCTTTCTTGGAGAAAGTTCTATACAAACCCCTTGCTCATTTTTAAAATAGAGTTATTTTTTGTTTAGTTGTCAAATTGTAAGTTTCTTTATATATTATGGGCACAAGTCCCTTACCAAACATATAATTTGTAATTTTTTTAAAAAGTAGAACCCAACAAGGGGCTTGACCTCACAATCCGATGATCAAGACCTGAATTGAGTTTGAGAGTCAGACACTTAACAAAGCCACCCAGGTGGCCCCACAAATATTTTTTTTTTCTAATTTGTGATTTATCATTCACTTTTCTGATAGTATCATTTATAGGATGTAAATTGTTACTTTATAGGACATAAGTTGATTTTCTACTTATCTGTTTTTTTTCTTTTGCCACCTTTTTCTTGTCACATCTAAGAAAACATTACCTAATCTTATTTTTTTTCTTAGAGTTCTATAGCTTTATCTCATACATTTAAGTTTCCAGTCCATTCAGACTTAACTTTTGTGCATGCTGTGAAATCCAGCTTCATTACTTCACATGTGGATATCAGCTGTCCCGACACCATTTGTTGAAAAGACTATTCCTCTTCCATTGAACAGCCTTGGCATCCTTGTTAAAAATCATTTGGCCATAAATGTAAGGGTTTATTTCTAAGCTCTCAATTTGCCTCCACTGATCTATATGTCATATCCTTGTTGTATTACCATACTATTTTGTTTACTATAACTTTGTAGTAAGTTTACCTTCATGAATTGAGTCTTCCATATTTTTATTTATCAAGATTGTTTTGATTTTTCTGGGTCCCTTGTACTTGTATATGAATTTCAGGACTGTCAATTTTTGCAAAATTGTGTCCATTGCACCTGCTTAGAATAGAAGTTCTGCAAAATGAGGCTAGAGGAGGGTGACGAGAAACACCAGAAGCCTACCTCTCCCAATATGAAATCCTAACCCCAGAATGGGAACTATGGGAAGAGTAAGCCATTCTCTTCTTGGCTACATACACTTCAGGCAGAGCTTCTACAACACAGAGTCAGAGGGCTAGCTGGTATTATAAAGTTGAGCAAGGCCCCAATGCCATAGAATTTTTCTATTCTCTCTGAGATTCAGCAAATTCTCTTGAATGAGTGTTTCTTTGTTATCTGCATGCCTGCAAAACAATGCCAGTGTCTTGAAATAGGTTTTTGTTTTGTTTTGTTTTGTTTTTTATCATTTTCACCAGTTAAAACTGGTTAAAGTTCAACTTTAAACAGTTGAAGTTGTTTTGCTGGGGAGATAGTTTACTAAGCTCCTAATTCCATTATTCATGTAGTCCTGGCCCATGAAAATACTATTTAACAAAACCAATGCAATTAAGCCAAAACTATATTCAAAAAATTTTTTTTTGACAAATAAAAACTCTGTATTTATTAATCTCTACCTAACCAACTTGTGGGGTTAACCAACACTCTCCATTTTCCCTTTAAAAACTACTGAATTATATCTACTACACCCTGAATGACACCCTAGTTGTTTACTTTATTTTCCCTTTGACTTTTCTTAATTTTGAGCTGTGTGTTTGTCAAGAATCAAGACAAATCAAGTTTGTCAAAAAAGATGTAACCCACCTTTCCCATTTAGAGGTACTTCTTATTTTAAAAATATAATTTGTAGGGGCATGTGACTGACTCAGTCAGTACAGCATGCAACTCTTGATCTTGGGGTACTTGAATTCAAACACCATGTTGGGTGTAGCGTTTACTTTAAAAACAAATAAAATAATAAAATGAGCAGTTTAATATATGTAAAATATATTGTAAAAAGAGTGTTGTTCTTCTTAAAAATCAGCTGAACTTTTTACAAAATCATAATATAGACAAGTTACTTGTCAAAAATACATACAATCGTTGTGTTAGTAAGACAACTATAAAAGAAAGCTAAACTTCTTGGAGGAAACCCAATGAAAAAGAGTACACAGTTTTGAAGAACCTCCCCCTAGAGTGTATAGTAATTACAAAGGAAGAATAGTAAGTTCATAAAGAACAAGTGGCCACCACGTAAGAAATAATGGGATAGAGCAACATCCTAAGTGACCAGATGTCATGCACTAAGAAGAACACAACCTCATCTATGCAGTATTTCAGACAAGTCCAGACTAGAGAATATCCTATAAATTAACTGATGGATACTCATCAAGGAAAAAAGAGGAACTTATCCAGATAAAAGAAAACTAAAGAAAGACATACAGCAACTAAATACAATACATGATTCTGATCCAAGAAAAACAAAATCATCATAAAGGACATTGTTTGGTCAATTGGCAAAATTGAAATATAGATTAGATAAGGCAATACTATCTTATCAATGCTGAATTTCCTGAATTTGATAGCTGTGTCATCATTAAGTGAGAAAAGGTCCTTGTTTTTAGAAAATAAATATTCAAATATTTATGGTAAAAGGGGGTGTTACATATGCAACTTCCTTAAAGTTCAAAAAAAAAAAAAATACATATAGAGTGATAGTGGAACCAGAGAGAATTCTCCTATTCCTAAATTTGGACTCTCTTCCAACATTTTATCTTTTGTACTCTCAGCTTACAAAATATATCTTAAAGCTAAGTTTTTTGCTGTCATTTAAGTTATCTTCATCCTTTTCATCATAACCTTATTTATGTTAACAAGTTTCTCTTGACTAAGTTCCTCTGGATATGTCCATAGAGTCTCTTGACTGGCAGAAGTATTAACATTCCCTTGGTTGATTATTTCTTCCCTATCTATCTATTTATCTATCTTATTTGATTATATATAACTATTTCTTCTATGCTATATATAATTTGTTTTAATTGAATCCTACATCCAGTGTTATCACTTTTTTATTTCTTTGCTATGTTTTCATCTTCTTTGGTCAGTTACCTTTTCAGATTTTCCATGTTTTAAAACACCACATGCATTTATCACTGAGTGATGAGAGGGCAACTGTTTGTGTAAGAATTGAAAAAACAGAAATGCAGGGACCAATTTCTGACAGAAGTGATGTCACCAATCATGATGCAAATTTGTTATTTATTTTGTAATTTGTGAATTGAAGATCCAGCAACAAAGTTTGAAACTCATGCAATTATTCCTAGTTAATATCTCACAGTAACTGAAATATAAACCATTTTATTGAGGAACTTATGTTATTTACATAAATTGTGGAGGGCGCCTGGGTAGTTCAGTTGGTTGAGTGACCAATTCTTGATTTTGGCTCAGGTCGTGATCTTATGAGTGATGAGATCTAGCCCAGCATCAGGCTCCATGCTCAGCAGGGATTCTCCTTGAGATTCTCTCCTTCTGGACATGCTCCCCCCTGCCACCGTGTATGCTTTCTCAATCCAAAATAAATAAATCGGGGTGTCTGAGTGGCTCGGTTGTTAAGTATCTGCCTTCTGCTCAAGTCATGATCCCAGGATCCTGGGTTCAAGCCCCACATTGCACTCCACACTGAGCAGGAAGCCTGCTTCTCCCTCTCCCACTCCCTCTGCTTGTGTTCCCTCTCTCACTATGTCTCTCTGTGTCAAATAAATAAATAAAATCTTTAATAAAATAGATCTTTATAAACAAACAAACTGTGGTAACTGAAATTTGTGCATGACAAGAACTAGGCGAAGTAAGAACTATGCTCAGTTGTTTCCCTCCTTTGGTTTCACTTTCAGTTACACACAATTGCAACCCAGAAGCAAAGGATCCTCTTTCTGACATATGGTCAGGGGTTCATTTGTAGCCTAAATCTACATCTCAGTGCCCAAGTCATTCACCTCACTTCATCTCATCACATAGGCAATTACCATCTCACATCCTCACAAGAAGTTAAAAGATAAGTATAGTAAAATAAGATATTTTGAGAGAAACCACATTCATGTAGCTTTTATTTCCTTATATTGTTTAATTGTTCTATTTTTTATTAGTCACTATTGTTCATCTCTTACTGTGCCTAATTTATAAATTAAACCTTATCATGCGTTTGTCTATATAGGGAAAAACATTGTGTGTGTATATAGGATTTTGTACTATCCTTGATTTCAGGCATGCCCTGGGGGCCTTGGACAAAGGGGACTCTTGTATGTATATATTTGTAATTCCATATATTAGCTAAATTTCCTAATTTAATAACAAACCATTAATCATTATTGTTTTCACTAAGAGGACTTCGGCAATAGTTTTATTATTTTTCAAAAACAAAAATAGCTTGCTTCCCGGGGAAAAAATATACACATACACACACAAAATAGAAAGAAATCATTACAGATAAAATATATCTAACATTTAGGAAAGAAATAGTCTAAATATGTCTATATTTTAGTTTGGATTCTTTGAAAATGATTTTACCTAATTCAATCCAGAAAAATAAGAGTAAACACTATTCTCCATCAGATAAAATTACTTACTAATAAAACTGATTGAGTTTTCCACAAATACAAATAAGCTTCAAAATAAAATGAAAATGAAATAAAATCAATAGACTGCAGAGTGCCTAAAAGCTCACTGCCAGATATTACTGAAAGGAGATTAAATGGGCGGCTAATAATTTTAACTTGTTTTTAAAGACCTTTGAAATAAAACACAAAAACTTTATAAAGTACTTTTTAGCTTAGATTTGATTCTTGAGCTGCTTAGGTTAAGAATAATCACTTTAAAAAAAATAATCTCTCAAAGCAAGGCCATAAATAAAATTACTTCATAGAGATCAAAGATCAAGTGAACAAAATTTACTGCTTAACTTATTTCACCTTCCTTCAGATGACTATAATTGGCTTTTCATCAGTTTTTGGTAATCCCAGTCTTGTACATCACCAAATACTTGATAACTGCATCTAAGAACAAATATTTTTTGATCTCTATAAAGTCTAAAACATCTCTTCATTATTTTATTTATGAGAATTTTAATTTTAGGTTATTTCCAGATCTTAGATCGTTGCCTTTTTAAGGTCAAGTCTCCTGGGACCTTAGTGTGATAGGCACACTATTCATCCTCATTCAACAGAGATAAAATGTCTTTGGCAAAAATTTCATCTGCCTAATGGAAACCACCCACATGGCACCAGCAATCTATCTTCCTGAGGAACCTCTGAAGAAGGCTACTGTACTTATAAATCCCAATTGTGCAAAAGGTGACACAAGATTTGCTTTTCAGCCTGCTCCACTGTCTTATAGTCACAAAATAAGCTTTATTCTTAAATCATCTTCTAAAATCAAACTAAGCAAAATAAAACCCTTGCCCTTTAATGTGGTTTGAATATTTTGTTACCTGGAAAGAAAAACACATTAAGCAGTTGCACATTAGCAGAAAATATCTTATACAAGAAAGGCTTTACCACCCATTGTGAAGAAAGGTATGGGGCCATTAATTCATTCAACAAATCTTTTAAATGCCTATTATGTGAATCCCTGAGAGGATAATATCAGAGCAGGAAATGAAAATGGGAAACAGAAGCAATTACCCTGAAAAAGGGGTAGGCTTTGGTTCTTAATCATTTTGATCAATAGTTGGGTCAATTATCACAAAGGTTCTACACATGAAAGTGCAGAGCAGGCATTGTTCACAGACTGAATAAATGTGTTACAATACAATGCACTGTCATTTCATATATATTTCCCACAGAGAGTAACTAAATACAAATTGCTTCAAAAGTAGTGTATATGCGTTTTAGTTAGCTCATCATCATCATCATTTCTGATTCACTGGACATCAAGATAACAATTGCTACTCAGGGAGGAGTTGGTGATACTCATTTGGTTATCAAAAAAAAAAAAACCTCCATATTTTACAATGGTAAAAACCAGTGACACAACTTAGGAATGAAAGTTTTGATAGAGGAGGAGGAAAATGATTGAGGGTGACCCATGACTGGGGAAGATACAGCTAATATCAAGACATGACTTTATGAAGAAAAGTACACAAAGGGAGAGAGGAAAAGAAAAATGCAAGTCTTCAAATAAAATCTACTGTTTCACAGTTACCTATGAGGTTAATGCTGATAAAAAGTATATACTAAGTGGGAGGACTTCCAATTAAGCCTCTTGCAAGATATTCTCTTATTAGATTTAATAATGTGTGTCACCTGATCAGAGATGGAGAAAATGGAACATTGGAAATTTCTAGTAACTTTTCTGAATAAAATACAATCAAAAATTATATTTTAACATTAATAAATATTTCATAGAAGAAATATAAGTGTCTCCTTATGCAATTCTTTGCAACAACCTATACTCATTAATTGGTTTAGCTGCCTAAAGAAACTAATAATGTTGCAATTGAATAATGCACATGCAGTGAATATATGCACATATTTGACCATGGAGCCTTCCCTTTATAGTAGACTCGAGGGTGTCTGCTTTAGGAAAGTAAGGCACTCTGACATCCTATTGACTTCCTTCCTCTTGATACATATTTTGCTTGTACAGTGTTTGTAAGAGAAAACTCCATCCAACTTTGAATGAGGTAGATCCAATTTCTAAGAGATGTCACTGAATCTTCACAAACATGAAAACTGTGTTGTTGTTTTTCTGGCACACAGAATCGTTCAGATAAACTGAGGACTAAAATTATAAGTCAAAAAAAAAATAAGATACCCCAAATATAAAGGTACATTAAGCTTTCAATTTAATCACTCTCTGGGTCATTTAACACCATTTGAAATGTAAAGCTTCAGGTAGAAGACAATACACGTGTTTCCTTTTTCTCAGCTGTGATTCTTCTTATCTAAAGCTTTAAAAGTATTTTTTCTTTTACTTTTTAAATAAGGACTGTTATAAAGATAATTTAGAGCCATGTTTACAATTACCTTCATTACTTCACAGCTTGTCTTTTTTTATTTTTTTTTAAGATTTTAATTATTAATTTGACATACAGAGATCACAAGTAGACAGAGAGGCAAGCAGAGAGAGGAGGAAGCTGGCTCCCTGTGGAGCAGAGAGCCTGATGTGGGGCTCGATCCCAGGACCCTGGGATCATGACCTGAGCCGAAGGCAGAGACTTTAACCCACTGAGCCACCCAGGTGCCCCTCACAGCCTGTCTTTGTGACGTTACGTGTCTTTTGGAAGAGTACAAACCCCGGCATATGTCACCTGGGTGGAAGAATTTTGTACCAAGTGACATGAATGATGCTCCTAATTCCTCAAATGATATATTTTCTTTCATAATCTCTTCTTCATTTGTCATGGTTTTTTCCTTTTTGACCTCTTTAATCATTACAAATATAGTCATTTTATAATCTCTTTCATAAGATTATTCTTTGTTATTTCATTTTGGAATGTCAGTTTTACTTTCTACAGCAGCTACTGGCACTTACAGTCATTCAATTAGTGTTTTGACTTATGACTCTAACTTTCACTTTTTTCTTTTATCAAAGATAAGAGAGACCTGGTCTAGGAATATCTTCCTGAAGAATCATTCTGAATTATTTTCTTAAGGCTTCAGGGATTTTTACAAGAGCTAGTTCTGTTTGTAGAATTTATCCTGAGCCTGAAATTAATCCTTCACTTAACTAATGTAAATTTAGACCCAGTGTGCATGTGTGGCACTGGCTTGTGTGTATTTTTTTTTCCCAAAAAATATGTTTTCTGCCCAATGCCTGGAGGAGACTCAACTAAGTGTTTAACAGCAGGTAGAATTCTCTGAAACTATGATCAGTTTCTCTGATTATGTTTTCATACTGAACAGTCTTTGCAGTCCCAATTTTAAGGACATATCTCAAATCTAGATATGCACTCTGTCTGGATCCAAGTTCCCCTATTAAAGATCAAAACTCAAGCTTCAGCATCTTAGGACCATCAGAGGAAAATCACAGTACCAAGCACCTGGTTTGGGAAATTTCTTAGCCTTTTTCTGATCCCATAAGGAGCACCAGCAGGAAACAGTAAGAAACCCAGCTGTGCCTGATAAACCACCCAGACCAAAATAATACCTCAAAGACTCCGAAAAGTTAACTTTTACTGGAACCATGGCCCACAAAATCAGGTCAGTTGCTTCATGGTAAACCTATAACAGGGTGTGTTTCTGCTAAAAAAAAAAAAAAAAAAAAAAAAAAAAATTCAAATTGGATCCAGATTTTCCTAAACATAATAGTAAAGATGTCTAGGATACAAGAAAAAGCCACCTGTCATACCAAGAAACACGAAAATCACTACATGGACATAAAAATACAATCCACAGAAGCCAACACTGAGATGACTCACATGTTGAAATTTTCTGATGGGGATTTTTTAAAATCAGTCATCAAAAATATGTTTCAACAACAATTATAAGTCCTCTTGAAACAGACAAAACAAAATAGGAAATCTCAGCAAAGAAACAAGTTATTTAAAAAAACAAAAACAAAAACAAAAAACAAAAAAAACGAAATGGGGGCACCTGGGTGGCTCCGTCGGTTAAGACACGGACTCTTGATTTCAGCTCAGGTCTTGATCTCAGAGTCCTGATGTTGAGCACCATGTGAGATTGAGCACCATGCTTAGTCAGGAGTCTGTTTGGATTCTCTCTCTCCTTCTCCCTCTGCCCCTCCTCACCCAGCTCGCTCTCTCTCTCTCTCTCTCAAATAAATAAATGAATCTTCAGTAAATAAATAAATAAATAAGCAAAATAAAACCAAATGGAAATTATAGAACTGAAAATACCAATAACAACACAATAACAAAAAAAAAGTCTTGCCAGCTAGACGCAAAATGGGGTGAAGACGGCTGAGGATATAATTTGTGGAACCGAAATAGAGCAATAGGATTTCCCCAATATGAAAAAAAAAAAAAAAAAAAAAAACCAACAACAACAGAAAACAGACTGAAAAAAATTACCAAAGCCTCAGTTTGCTTTGGTATGTTAACAAAGATCCAATATTCATTTAAATCCCAAAAGGAGAGGACAGAGATTATTGGTTTGCAAACTGACCCCCATGCAAAGACAGAGGGAAGAGAGAACCAAATAGACCACTGCAGATCAGTAGGTGGCCTACTGGTAGGTTCAATAAGCAAGGACACTTAAGTAAGAGGTTTGTCTGGGGCAGCCACAGCAAGTAGATCTCCACATCCACCAGCCAGAATCTTAGTTTATGTCGAGTCGTTAACTAGATTAGCTTACATCCTGCAGGTGGTCTTAGCACCACCTTGTTCTCTCAAAGCTACATCCTTTAAAACGGCACTGATTGTAGGAACAGTAGACAAAATGTACATTCTAAGAATGGGGAAGAAGTAAAGAGCCTCCAGTTGCCTAGGTACAGCTATTGGGTCAACAGGAGGTCAAGTCCTCTCAATGGCCTCCCCAAAACTACCCCCACCCCCAAGACTAGCTCTTAGAATATCACCTGCCCTTCTTTCTTGCCATGTGCCCTAAGCCATCAGAAAGGATTTCATCAGCATAGAGGTGGCTCACTTGGCAGCTATCTGGCTATATTGGATGTATATACTACAGCAATAATATAGGCACATGCAAGAAAAAAGATATAAATAAGCAATAAACTTTTCCACCAAGAACCTTAAAATCCAAACCACTGATATACTAAGTCCCTTAAGAATGAGGTTTGGATCATTCAGAGCATTCACTTGTGTCTTCATGTGATTTAATAAAAAATGATACATTAGCAGACTCTTCGGGTATGACCACATAACATTCTTTTTGAATAATGGCACAGGTGGTAATAATATCCAAGGTCATCCTGTTTCGAAGGATAGCTTTTCTCATTAGAAACATTACAGTGTTAAGTAAAGACAGCCTTTGCCAACTATCATTTAAGGCTTGTTGAGTGAATTTATCATTTAAGGCTTGTTGAGTGAATTTAGTATGGGTTTCTATGTGTGCTATAATGTCCTCCAGGACAATGGAGAGTCAAGGATGGTAGCCAAATGATTGTACAAGTGGGGAAAAAAATGCACCCACCTGTCCTTAGGAGAGGGAGGTTGGCAGCTTTACAAACTTGACCTAGTTATACATACCATACATTTTGCCTGGGGGAGGCAGCCCTGTCAGGCATGAGGACATGAACTGGGGGCAGGATATGGCAGACCACCTTCTTCCCTTTTCAGTGGTGTGTTTTATTCCAAGTAGAGTGTGTTTCAACAGCTTTAGCTTGCATCAGGACAATGGGATCCCAGTGGAGATTGAGTAGTTCCCCCTCAACCAGGGGTATGAAGTAATTCACCCATCCTGGCGAGCATCCCACTGCAAATTCTGGTAGATAATACCTTTCCAGGCATAATGGAGCTCAGTGTTCTCAGTAGCATAGCACACTGATCCACAGTGAGAGTAGGTACAATGGCTGTCTCCTGTGACTTCCATATCTTTACAGTATTGGTTGTCTTGGCAGGGATCCCCAATCCAGCATGTGGGGCAACAGGCCATAGTGGTTGATTATTCAAATGTACTGAAGCCTGGGATAGTACTTTAATCTGTCTGGTACAGGTAGTTTTATTTGTTAGTAATTTAATCTGTTGTTTTAATATTTCATTTTTTCTTCCATTCACTGTCATGTTCTTTTACCCAGTCTTGCACATCATGAGCTTTGAAATGTGGCCCTTGATTACTGTCTAGTCAATGCAGTTGTCAACACATGATACATTTTTAAATTCCCTAATGGTGACAGCCTGGTTCGTATGATAACACAGTAAAGTTTGGGTTAGGCTAAAGGCATATTTAGAAACTTTACTTGGGGAGAGAGGGGGCCAGTATAATTAATTTACCAATCACTCACCAGTTTGGAACTCCATTGGTTGGCCCTAGACTTCTTTGGCTGTTGCCCTTGCATTGTTTAGAACACACAAGGCATTCTGTTACTGCATTAACCATGTCACTGAATTTTCAAGGACAATTGGCATCCTTGACAATAGGCCATCCCACCTGGGCCCTTATGTGGCTGCTCTTCCTGTACACCAAATCTGCTGTATCTACTGTTGGGTCAGTTGCTAGGGCTCACAAAAAGGGTAGGGCATCAGCTTCCTGATTTCCAGGGACTGCCAGCACCTTGGGAGCCAGGACATGGAAAACAGTGGGGACTGCCTCAGGCTCTTGCAGGTGAACAAAATTTCTTTCCACATACCCCGACCCCTTAAGAGTTTTTCATGGTCACCCAACCTTTGGCTTCCCATTGTCCAATCATAGGGTTAATCCCTTTAGAATGGCCAACTACAAGAACAAAGGTGAATGACCAGGACTTATGAGTGATCACCAGCCAAACTGTTCTGAATTTAGCCCACTGGCTACTGTGGTTTGTTACAGGTTCTAGGCTCTGTATGTCAAGCACAAGCATCAGTTACAATTTCTCCCAATCTTGGGGCACCTGGGTGACTCAGGGTGTTGAAACCTGTCTTTGGCTCAGATCATGATCCCAGCGTCCTGGGATGGAACCCTGCATCAGGCTTTCTGCTCAGTGGGAAGTCTGCTTCCCTTCCTCTCTCTGCCTGCCTCTGCCTACTTGTGATCTCTGTCTGTCAAATAAATAAATGAAGTGTTAAAAAAAAAAAATTCTCCCAATCCTTCTCTATAGGCTGTAGAAGCCACCACAGGAATAGAGGCAGGGACATTTGGAAGATTTATAGACTCTATAGAGCCTAGTATCACCTGCATTTCCAGGCTGGTGGAAACCTCCACCATCAGGAGTTTGTGATGCTCCTCCAACACAAACAGCCATGTCATTTAGTCAAAGTGGGATTTTAAGGCATGGTAGAGATGGATAGATGGAACATGTTCTCAACCCATTCCCTGATAAGAAGGGAATTCTTACGAAGATATGCTGTTTTTCTTCCTGACAGGCTCTACCTGTAATATTTCTGGTTATACTGCTAGAGAGCACCATTCCATAGGGGTATATTTGGTTTCTGACCCATTTCAGGGCTTGGACCAAAATCCTAGAGGTACTTTCCCCTTCTGTTGTCTCTGCCATAATGCACAACTTATATCCTTCAGAGTCACAGACATATCTAACTCAAATGGTAGCCCTGCTTCGGAGAGCCCCAAGCCTTTATCTGCTTAACTAGTATTTTTACCCTCTCAAAGGTAACTTGCTGCTCTTACCTCCAGTTGCATGTGCCCCTTCTTCATTAGGCAGTATAAGTGTGGGGACACTGTGCCAGGTGGGTAATAAAACTCCTTTAAACCTCTACAAAAGCTTATACCTCTTTCACGTTCTTAGGGGTTAGTAGGCTTCCGCCTTATCAATCACAGAGTTTGTGTCAGTGCACATCTTACCTAACCATATGATGCCCCCAAACTTTATAGTGATGCCTAAGTTTTTAAATTTTGTGGATTCACTACTCATCCCCTTTCTTGCAGATGTTCCAGAGAAGTCTGTAGAGTCTCCTGCAGGCAAGTCTTCACATGTTAACTGTAAGGACCTATTTTACTGTCCCTGCTCCCCTTCCCCCAGGGGACTTAAAAACAAGTCCTGGAAACCAGCTCCAGGTGTGGAGGCCAAGAAAAGCAAGGCCTGTCAAGGCCCTCGAGTCTAGCCCTGACATAAGTACAGCCATCTTGGCAAAGCAAAAGCTGTCACCTTGTACTGTTAAGAGTGGGTTAGCATAAGAAGGGCCATCCTGAAGGCCCGGAGGTCCTTTTACTGAGCATCCCTAACCAGCCCACAGGGCGTACATGACTTGAGACAGGAGAAAGTAGCTAAACCCTAAGAAAACAACTTAATCATATACCACCAGGGCGGTTAAGTGATGGCGCTACAGGGACCAAATGTTGAAGAAAAACAAATAGTTAACTTGCAGAGATCACAATCCTGCTAGACCAGAATCTCCTTTGGTTTGCAAATGTCCTGGTGATTTACAACAAAAAGGCTATCTCTTCAATGGCCCAATTTCCAGAGACAAATGGCTCAGTTCCTGAGGCCAAAGGTCGCCCTCCCCACCACAAAACTGTGGGAGGCTGAGGCAGAAGGAAATGTAGTTAAGGTGAAAGTTCTTCTAAACCTAAATCTCACTTAACCATCAGGGTGACACCGGGGTGGCAAAAAGTTAAACAAAGTTAAACTGTCAAAGTTGGGCACAAGAGATGTATGTAGCTATGAAAAAGTGCCTTGAAAATGCTATATAAACCCTTGGCTTTGAGTACTCGGGGTCCTTGTTGAAAACCGCTGCGCCGGGCAGATACTTGGACCCCAGCTAGCTGGAAATAAACCTCGCTGTGTGACTTGCATTATCAAGAGCGTTCTCTGTCTAATTGAGGAGTGATCGACTCCGTACCCTAACATTAACATTATACCGTCAATGTAATGGGCCCATTTTATTGATGTGGGTAAGGAGAACAGGGACAGAGATGGGGTTACTATCCCATGACATATTGTGGGGCTGTGCATGTAGCTTAATGAAGCAATTTTGCAGGGATACTTATATCAATAACATATCTTCATACAAAATATAACCTAAAGAATGTCTTGTATCACTTCTTATTTGACAATGCTTCCCTCATAGTCTAACTTAGCAAATAAGCCTAATTACTATCTCTTTTATAAGGAGAATGACAAATCTTTTGAAATGTTCCAGGAACACTCTGGAAAAACCCTAAGTTGAAGATCAAAAGTTAAAGGTCAAAAAGACTTCATTTAAAATTTGATTTTTGGAAAGTTTGTCAAAAGTATCAAAAGGCTTAAAAAAATTGATTAAAAGTATAAGTCACTGTGAAGCAAAACTTAATCACCATTTAACCAAAGTGGCAATTAAAAATTTCAAAGACACAGAAGTTGTAAAGTATTAAAAAAAAAAAAAAAAAAAAACCTTATATCTTTTATTTAAAAAAAAAAAAAAATGAGAGAGAGAAAAGACCTAGCAGGAGAGAGCCCAAGCAGGAGGGAGAGACAGAGGGAGAAGGAGAAGCAGACTCCCCACTGAGCAGGGAGACTGACACTGGGTTTAATCCCAGGACCTTGGGATCCTGACCTGAGCAAAAGGCTGACTGAGCCACCCACAGGCTTCCAAAATTTATATCTTTTAATAGAAAAGGGCCAGTTTTCTGAAGTAATCAAAGACTTAATAAAGAAAAATGAAGCACAAGAAATTATTTTGATGAAACACAGAATCTTTGTTTTCTGGGAAGAATACTGAAAATACAAAGTAAAACCTTTTATAATCGTATGAAAAATGTACCAATAGGCCAAGAAACCTTTCTTCCTAAGAAAACCATGCCAAGACACGTCATAATTAAAAAATCTGAGAAGTAGAGACAGAAAAGTCTTGAAAGTAGCCAAAGAGAAATGATGGATACCTATAGGGGAACACCAGTTCCGATTACAGAAGAATTCTCAACTGAAGCCATGGAGTCAGAAGTAAGTGGCACATTTCACAAATATTGAAAGAAAAGAACTGTATCATGCATTCTGTATTTGGTGAAACTATCCTTCATGAATGAAGAGAAATAAAAACATACTCACATGAAGATATTTCATCTGTGAAAGATATGTGGTTAGCAGACCTACTCATAGAGATTGGTTAAAGGGAGTTCTTTTCACATAAAGGACAAAGGAGAGGGGAGGAGAGGGGAGGGAAGGAGGGAAGGAAGGAAGGAAGGAAGGAAGGAAGGAAGGAAGGAAGGAAGGAAGGAAAGAAAGAAGGAAAGAAACAGGGCGCCTGGGTGGCTCAGTGGTTTGGGCTGCTGCCTTCAGCTCGGGTCTTGATCTCAGGGTCCTGGGATCGAGCCCTGCATCGGGCTCTCTGCTCTGCAGGAAGCCTGCTTCTCTCTCTCTCTCTCTCTGCCTGCCTCTCTGCCTACTTGTGATCTCTGTCTGTCAAATAAATGAATAAAATATTAAAAAAAAAAAAAAAAGAAAAGAAACAAAGAAAAGACATGTAAAGAAAATCTGGAGCCTGAGGAAGAAAGATTAATGGAAAAAGAAGTATGGCTACATATAATAGGCAATTGTTTTTCTTGTGAATTTTATAGGTAATGACCGAATTGAAAATTATACCATTGGATGCTTCAGTCAATGATATTTAAAGTGGGGAAGGTAAAGGAACTGAAATGGAAGTGAAATTTCCATACTTCACAAAAAATGGCAAAATGCTGATACCGGTAAACCATAATAAGCCACATAATATACTATAATACTTCCATCACATAGAAAATTATATAGAGAAAAATCAAAAGCACTATAAATAAAGTAAAATTGAACAATAAAACATTCAAGAAACCTAAAAGTAGGTAGGAAAAGTGAAAGAGACATGAGTATCAGAGGAAGCAAACAGATAAATAACAAATAATAAAACGACAATGTTAAGCTCATATCATGTCATATCAATAATTATCTTAAAATTCAATGGTAAAATACACCAATCAAAAGACAGAGATTTGTAGGGTGGATTTTAAAAAACTACAACCAAAATATATTTGGTTTACACAACTCAAACCCTAAGCCCTAAGGGCCTTTATACAGATTTAATAATTCTCCAAACCACTTCAACATCAATTTGTTTTTCTCATTTTGAGTTCCCTTTCATTTCTGGCATCTGGAGTTTTAGTTTTCATTCAAGCTAGGTTTATATGTTTTTCACTAGGGAGTTATTTCTATGGATTTTAACGTTATATTCTGCCACAGTTCTAGGTCATGAACTAATAGAGACTGCAGGATGTTTTTATGATATCCTAAAAATGTGGGAATGTATAGAACACCAATCTATTGTGGATCTCAAAAAATTTCACATTTTATAGATACATAACACATTCCTCAAAGTGCTTTTCTTTCATTAAACCTTTATTCTTTTTTAACATAATGCCATAAAGACTTCCAGTTGATCAACAAAACCTATTTCCCCTTCTTTAATAATAGAACTCCTAAGTATTAGGTGAGTACATGAATGGCCAGCTAGAAACTGTATTTTCCATCCTCCTTTGATATTTGATATAACCAGTGATTAAGAACTAGCTAATGCTAAGTGACCAGGTATGATGCATGCCACTTTGGGACCTAAAAGGAAAGTACATATGATCCCCTAGTCTCTTTCCCCCTTCCTACTGACTGGGAGATTAGAAGAGCTAGACCCCTACTATCAACTAGATGTAGAATTGGAAGCCACATGTTAAGAATGTTAGGGATGACTTTTCTTTTCTTTTCTTTTAATTTAATTTAATTTTTTCAGTGTTCCAAGATTCATTATTTATGCACCATACCCAGTGCTCCATGCATTACATGCCCTCCTTAATACCTATCACCAGGCACACCCATTCCCCCACCTACCTCCCCTCCAAAACCCTGTTTGTTTTCCAGAGTCCACAATCTCTCATCGTTCATCTCCCCCTCCGATTTGCCCCAATTCACTTTTTCTTTCTTTTCCTAATGTCCTCCATGTTATTTCTTATGCTCCACAAGTAAGCAAAACCATATGATAATTGACTTTCTTTTCTTGACTTATTTCACTCAGCATAATCTCCTCCAGTCCCATCCATGTTGATACAAAAGTTGGGTATTCATCCTTTCTGGTGCCTAGGTAATATTCCATTGTATATATGGACCATATCTTCTTTTTTTTTTTTTAAGTGTTTTATTTATTTGACAGAGAGTTAGAGAGAGAGCACAAGTAAGCAGAGTGTCAGGGAGAGGGGGAGAGAGAGAAGCAGGCTCTCTGCTAAGCAGGGAGCCTGATGTGGGGCTCGATCCCAGGACCCTGGAATCATGACCCAAGCTGAAGGCAGCTGCTTAACCAACTGAGCCACCTGGGCACCCCAGGACCATATCTTCTTAACCATTCATCTGTTGAAGGGCATCTTGGCTCTTTCCACAGTTTGGCAACTGTGGCCATTGCTGCTATAAACATTGGGGTACAGGTGGCCCTTCTTTTCCCTACATCTGTATCTTTGGGGTAAATAGCCAGTAGTGCAATTGCAGTGTCATAGGGTAGCTCTATTTTTAATTTTTTTGAGAAATCTCCACACTGTTTTCCAAAGTAGCAGCAACTTGCATTCCCACAAGCAGTGTAAGAGGGTTCCCCTTTCCCCGCATCCTTTCCAACACTTATTTTTTGTGCTGTTAATTTTGGTCATTCTAACTTGTGTAAGGTAGTATGTAAGGATGCATTTTCTATCCTAGAATAGAAGGTTAGGTGAGAAAGAAATAAACTCCTGTCCTGCTCAAGACTTGTATAACCTCAGGAGTAGAGTAAAGTAGGGTTCAGTATTTGGTGAAGAAATGGAAATGAAAATCTAAGAGGGGATAGATTGTGAAAACTAGCTTGGTCGTAGTATTGATCTCCAAGAGGCAGTCAGGCAGATTAGTGCAGACTTCCTGACTGAAAGGGCTCAGTCATGGCTCAAGAAAGTATTGGTAATTACATAGTCTAATTTTGCAGTGGGAAATCTCTAGACAAAGGATATTATGTGTTATATGCTTCCAGAAAGATCTTAAATATTAAAGCAGAGCAAGGGTCAACCTTCAGGCCAAATCTGGTGTGTGTGTGTAAGTGTGCATGCACATGCACGTGCACATGCACATGTGTTTTGGGTTTTGACAAATTCTATGGGTCTTGACAAATTTATATAGTATGCCATCAACATCAAAATAAAAATAAAGAATATCCCATCACCCTCAAAAATCCAGCCTCTCTCCCCAGCTCCAGCTCCTGGCACTCACTATTTTCTTTTTTCTGTTCCTATAATGCAGGCAACTATCTTAGTAGTAGCCGCAGCAGCAGCAGTATTTTATTCCTTATAAACTCTAACCAATTTTTTCTAACCAATGTCATTACCTAGAGGAAAGGACCTTCCTCTTTACAAGGAAGATTTTTCTCTGGAAGAAAATAACCTGTGATAACATGCTAACTCTAGGACAAAATTGGCATTGAACATGTTGGGTGAGTGGACCTGGAGAAGCATGGTTAGGTAGAAGCAGAAATTCCCTCCACCTGCCCACCCCACCCATAACCTACTCCCATACCCAACCACATTCAGCAGCCAGGTCCCTGAAATGACTCAGCAGACTCTTCATAGTTAACAATGCCCACACAATACACCATCTGGGAGGCCCTCAAAGGCATACCCACATGGGCTAACCTTCCATGTATGTTTTTGTACCTCCTGAACAAGAAACTAAGCAGGTTATGGGGACACTAATAAGAACGACAAAGGGTATTTGACTGCCAGCTGCCTAGTTTGGTGTACTCTCTGTCTTTGTAAAAACTGTACTTCAAATGAAATGAAGAAATACGGCATTTGGAATGGGGCATAAATCCTGGCCAAAGGGGGACCCAGCCAAGAGTCTGAATGAAGATGCAGAAAGGGCCTTGAAACTCCTGCTAAGTAGCTTAATAATTTCTCCTCAGCCTTAACCTGAAATGTCCTCTTTGAAAGTCCAGACTGGCTTTTTCCAGAAACCATTTCAGCAAGAGAGTGAAAGCCAATAGAAGGGACTTTCCTGCGGGGACTAGGCATGGGTCTGAGAGGAACACATCTCCCTCTTCTCTCTCAGTTCAATTCCTAGGAAAGAAGCTATCAGCCAGAGCTCCTGATATTGACTTTACTTTTCAATTCCAGGTCACTTCATGATCTGATGATAACCCAGGGGCTCCATTTGCTGAGACATTATTTCCAGGAGGTGAGTTTTGTTACCACAGGATTTTGTAAATAAAGTTTTATTAGAACAGAACTATACTTATTGTTTTACACACTTTTGTACAGCAACAGCGATAATATAGCCTACAAAGCCTAATTTGTTATCTCTCCTTTACAGAAAAAGTTAACACCTGACACAGGGTACAAAGAGAAGGATTTCACACCCTCCTCTAGCAGAATGAAGCTGCTTATCAAACATTCCAGGTATCAGTAGAAAACTGAATTCTAGGTAGGGAATTGCAACAAAGCTCCAAATGTATAATGAGGCATTATAGGACTGAGAGAGATTTCAGGAATACTGTAAACACATAACTTCTCCTTGTATTGCTGGTACTGTTGAAGAATAAGTTATCCAACCACAGCTAAATTCATCGTCTATAACCATTTTGCTTAGTAAGATACTAAAGTGAGATAGCGCAACACCTTGTTAACAAAGAGAAAAAACAAAAGTCAACCTATTATAGTTGAACATGACACAAAAATTTCTTCACAGTTTTCGTGTTTATATATATGTCTACAATCACAATTCCAGATTTCTTCAATTATGTAAATTCTATTATCTTCATTTCTTCCATACTGGCTAAAAATTGTTTGGGATTTGAGTTGGAAATCAACCTACAGGAAGAGGACAAGAGTGACTTGAAATGCAAATGTCTGGAGAAAGTAAAAGCTAACACTTTAATAAATGTTCTTCATATCTGGGGCTGTACCTAACCTTGTGCATTCTGTTCACATCTCCTTTCAAATTTTATTCATAGACCTTTCAAAGGTTACACAGTTTATCTTATTTAACAATAACTCTCTTTATCAACTCTCTCCATCACCCTTTTTTCCTCTAATCTGTCATTTGTAAAACCATCTATCCCTTGACTCATTAATACCTTGGGGTACATTCCAGGGTTAAAAGGAAAATATGCAAAAAAATTTTAAAAATTTAAAAAATTTAAAAAAGGAAAATATGCATTAAACAATGTTATTATTAGTAGTAAGAATATTAAAATATTAGATATGTATCTATAAAAATAGATGTAAAAATATGTGTATACATTTATATATTGAAAGCTCAAATAAATAGTTATTCACATTAATATTTTTAGAAGTCATTTTCTATATAAGAAAAAAGATTAAAATATGAAATCAAATAAGTATAAAGCCTGTAAGGTTACATTTGAATTGAATTTTATAATCTCTTGATTTATTTTTCTCTTTTTTAGAAAAAGGTATATGCTCCCCAGCTCTGTTCACCATAAAGATCTAGAAACAACAATAAATTGAGACCAATGAGAAACCCTGGTGTCTAGATTAAAACCTCAAAATACCATCACTTCCCCCTAAAATGTGTCAGCTCCTTGGAGAAATAGCTAATTCATGACTGTGGAAGGAAACCTGGAACTTCTGACACAACAGAAAGCAAGGACATAATGAAAGACATTCTTGAGACATCTCCAAGACATATTATTAAGTAAAGCAGACAAATCACAGAAATGTCAAAGTATACAGGAGCTGACAAGAGAGGGCTATCAATGGCCAAAAATAAGACAATTGGACACCAAAAAGAATAATAAGAGAAATGGATTAAAATATATAAAATGCATCAAAGCCAGAATGACATTTTTAAAAAATTACTTATTGGTCACTCTTGGAGGTTACCATGACATCACCTTATTATTCTAAAATTTGGCAAGTAGGTCCAAAAAAGCATGCATTTATCTTCTCTTTCCAGTGTGGACCATAAGTAGTCAATGAGAGAATATTCTTTTTTATGGAGCTAACAGTAGCTAATAAGAGCAGAGATAATGATAGAATCAGAAAATCACCATTTTTGAAAATTGTAATAAAATTCTATGCATAGGTAATAGCTATCAATGTCTGCCAAAGCCATTCAGAGAGAGATATCTGGGACAATTTAAATGAAGTTATCAGGCTTGCAATACCAGACCCATGGATCAATCTCCACATTATTAAAACCTTCTGGTGTAATGCAACAATAAATTTACTGCCCCACCTGTGAATTATTCTAGCTCCTCCCTCTGAAAAAGAAATTAAATCTGACTCTATTCAAGTCTCTATATTTATTAAGTTTACAAGAAGTAAATGAGATAAATTGTCATTGGAAAAATATAGAATGTAGAAAACTTTATATGAAAATTTACTTGTTTCCTCCAGTAAAGAACTGACATTTTAAAAAGGAAAGGAGAGTTATTATGGATTATAGAACATATAATCCATAGTCAGTATATGGACAGGCTTAAATTGCATTATTGGCAAATGAACTATGAAGACATTTTGAGAGCAACAGGGAGTATTGATCATATAGACTGGCTATCAGATGAATAGAGAGAGAGAGCGCGCCAAATCCTAACCACTAGACCACTAGGGATATCAGATGAATAGAAAATTATTCTTAATTTTACTGGATTTAAAGTTTGGTTATATTATTAGCATCTTTATCTGGTAGGGACACTAAAGGGTTTGGGAGTGAAAAAAATATATCTTAAATTTTCTTTTAAACACAGTAAAAAAAAAAATGGAGGGGTGATCATTGAATCAAGAATGGCAACATTTTGATAATGTCATATTGTAATGGGATAAGCCTATGAGGTTTCATTGTACTATTCTCTTTACTTTTGAAAATAAATATACATTTGAAAATTTCCATATATAAAGGACTTATAAAAGGGAGAGATAAATTATTATCTGTGCAACCGGAAAGTACAGCTGAGATAAATAAAACTTTCCCCTCTTTCTAGTTTTTGTGCAACTTTGGAAACATGTATATTCAGTGTTGCTCCAAGTGGGATTCAATATAGATATCGTGTCAACAGTTTAATTATTTGAAAGATTACCATGTTCTAAGGGAATGATGTCACCACAGTTATATTGAGGTCTGTATTCTACTTTATTTTATCTATAGGTAGCAATGATATGATCAACCTCAGTGCTTCTGAAACTTTTAGTCCTCAGATCCTTTTTTTTCTTTTTTTAAGATTTTATTTATTTATTTGACAGACAGAGATCACAAGTAGGCAGAGAGGCAGGCAGAGAGAGAGGAGGAAGCAGGATCCCTGCTGAGCAGAGAGCCCGATGCTCAATACCAGGACCCTGGGATCATGACCTGAGCGGAAGGCAGAGGCTTTAACCCACTGAGCCACCTAGGCGCCCTCTCAGATCCTTTTAATTCTTAAAATATGTGGAAAACCCCAAAGAATTTTTTTAGTGTGGGTTATATTTATGCCAATTTTTGTTTAAAAACTCTATTACATGCTCCCATAAAAGACCTATTTTATAAAACACAACAAAACAAAACTATATTTCCAAAAACTTGGTAAGAAGGGTGGCCTCGCTTTTCATTTTTTTCCAGTTTTCCTGATATCTGGTCCAATTAAATGTGATTGGATTATTATTATTGGCCACTGCAGTCAATCTGTTGCAGTATATTCTATTTAAAACGTCAACAAAAAATTCAGTTTCACACAGATATGTATTTGGAAAAAGGTTATTTTGATAGTTGTTTGAGATAATTGTGGCTATCTTTCTTCTTTTTTAAGGATTTCAGTGATTGATTGATTGATTGATTGATTGGAGAGAAAGAGCATGAGTGGAAGAATAGCAAAGACCAGGGACAAGCTGACTGCACGGAGCGTGGAGCCTGATACAGTGAACTGAGCTGAAATCCAGTGAGGAATGTTTGTCCAACTGAGCCACCAAGGTACCCGGTGGCTTTCTATGATACTACACCAAAACCAGCCAAGGCCATATTTTCTTAAAAATGAGTTACAATATGACATCAGTTAACTCTTCCTACTCAGTTATATAAAAATCCACTGGTTTCTCTTGCATTTCAGATGTCCTTTCACTGATGCATAATTTTGTTGTATAACTCACTGGTCATTTATAAAATAGGAGTTCACTAAGTTACACATTATCTTCCAAATGTTGACATGTTTCATTATACAATATTAAAAACCACATTTGTTAATATCACCATCATTCTCATTGAAAAACTTTTAAGTATGAGAAAGCTGCCACTGTGGTAGATACAAGTTTTGCAAATTTCTATTTTTTTTTCCTTGAAGTAACAAATGTTGTCATTGGTAACAAACACTGTCAGTTGTTTTCCTTGAAATGACAGGCTTATCTTATTTATTTTTGAGAAAATGTCTGCCAATTACCCAAGTGTGAATAACCATAGTTTGTGTCAGTTGTTGCTTCAAGTCAAATGATGTTTCATGAAAAAAGCAGCTTGCTCAACTCAGAATTCAAAGTCTCACAAGTGCTTTTGTTAGAGACAAGCATCAGACTCTGGTATGCATCAGAAATGATTTATGCATACTTCCAGTTTCATCACACAGAATATTAAAAACAACATCTACTCAAAGGTTGAAGTTTAATACAATTAATAATTTTTACTGCTTCATTAAGGACATTCTTAGGTATAACTGTCACTTTTATTACTCTGGGTTCATGGTAGTGGAGAATATAATGACTGCTAATAAACTTTAGTACTACTTCCTTAATTCTTGCTAAAGTGCCAGCAGTTTTACCCACTATTAGAGGAAAAATTCGCATAATGAAGAAGGCAAATCTTGTTAATAAAGATAATGTTTGCCTAGAGGATACCTACAATAGTCTCAGGGACCTCCAGGGGTCTTTGGACCATGCTTTGAGAGTCACTGGTCAATCTTGAATCTATTCCTTTAGATCTTCCACATATATGATAGAAATGCTAATTTTAATCCAAGAAGTTCATAGAAACAAATAGATAGGACGACAATTTTCCAAGGCTTGTTAAGTCATTAACTGCCTCAGGCCAATATGTTCTCATGTACAATTTTCTAGAGGAAAATATATAACCTATCTAAAATTTATTCCTATCGTTTTGATTTCCTCAAAAGAAAATATACAGAATACTGATTTTTCCCCTTAGACAGAAAACTTTAAAAGAATATATAAGTTATAGAATTTTTAAAAATTATTTGTAAAAAATAGTTGCATGTTTACATGCAGCTATAAGAAATAAGACACAGAGGGATCATGTGTACTCTTTATCCAGTTTCCCCCAAAGGTAACCTTGCAAAACTATCCTACAGTATCACAACCAGGATATTGACATTGATACAGTCAAGAGACAGAACATTCCATTCCTTTGAGTATTATTCATATTGCTTTTTATAGCCACATCCATTTCCTTCCCCCTTCTTAATTCCTGGCAACCAGTAAACTATTCTTTGTTTCTATAAATTCATCCTTTCAAGATTTTTATATAAATAGAAACATATAATATGTAAACATTTGTAACTGGCTTTTCCATTTAGCATGATTCTCTAGAGAGTCAGCAAAGTTCTTGTATGTGTCAGTAGTTTATTCTCTTTTACTATTGACCAGTAATCCTCAGTATGGACATACCATAGTTTAATCCATCAGTGGAAGGACGTTAATGTTGCTTCCAGTTTGGGGCTATTAAGAAAAAAGCTGCTATCAACATTCACGTACAGGTTTTTGTTTGAACGTAGTCTCATTTCTCTGAGATAAATTCCCAGCACTACAATTGCTGAGTATAGTAGTGATATGTTTAGTTTTTAAGAAACTGGCAAACTGTTTCTCAAAATGGCTATACTAGCTTCTATTCCCACCAGCAATATGTAAATGTTTCCCTTTCTCTGCATCCTCTCCAACACTGGCGATGTTACTATTTTATATTTTAGCCCTTCTACTTGGTGTGTGATGATATTCACTTTTTAGTTTTAATTTACAAACTGGAACATTTTTAACTTACAAATATTACATCATTTGTTATAGTTCACTAGGTCCCGAAGGCTCAGTTCATTGTTTTAGTCTATTTTCTCTTTGTTGCTTAGATTGGACAATTTCTATTGTTCGCTTTACAGTTTATTGATTCTTTCCTCTGATTCGTCCATTCTGTTGTTGAACCCATCTACTAAACATTTTATTTCCAATTCTTTCTCTCATTTGGTTATCGTTGATATCTTCTATTTTTTACTGGGAATTTCTGTTTCTTTACTGAAATTTATATTTTTGAAAAAACTTTATAGGTACATATTGAGTTTATCATGGCTGCTTTCAAATTTTCATCGGACAATTCTAACATCTCTGTCATTATGGCATTGCCATCTATTGATTGCCTTTATTCATACAGTTTGAAATCTTCTGTTTCTTGGAATGACCAGTGATTTTTGCATTTTACCCCTACATTTTAGTAGTGTATTATGAGACTCTAGATCTGATATAAACCATGTCCTTTAGCTAGTTTTCTCTAATACTCTCTGGCAGGGGAAGGAGGTAACTACCTACTTACTGTGTAAGGAAGGTAGAAGACCAGGTTCCCCACTTGGCCTCCACTGACACATTAGGAAAAGAGCTGACTGTTAATGTTGGGAGGAGAGGGATTTCCAGCTACTCAGGTGATCTTTCTCCATGACACCATAATGTAATGTGCTCATTACTTCTGGGAAATGTAAAAAATCCTGATTCTTCAGTGGACCTCAGGTGCTACCTCAGCAGAGATGTGAAAGGGTACTTCGTTACTTCCAGATTGGGGTGGAAATCAGTTCTGCACCCAGTGTCTACTAATATAAGGAGTTGGGATGCTCCATTATGAGCCAGCAGAGGTGAAAGACCCACCTCCATACCTGGCCTTCCTTGATACCACATCTATGTGAGTGTTAGGTTCCTCCTTACAGCCTCATGAAGGTCAAGCCTAAGCTCTTTAATCATGTGGGGGCTCTCTTTCTTTAATAAAGAGATAAATAAAATCTTTTTAAAAAATTGTATTGCCTCCACTGTTTGTTATTTATCCTGAGTATAACTCCATGCCTTGTATTAACTTGCACTTTACATTTTGTAAAAGCTTTCTTTAAGGGCACTACTTCTATCTTCACTAATATGTATGAATAGTATCCCTTCCTCCTCTTTTTCACTAAAGAATGCTTAATATTTCTCCTCCCTACCTCAAGCCATTTTTCTCATGGATTTCTTCTGGAAAATACTTAAAAATATAATGTATCCAAAAAAATATGGTTATTGAATAACCCTCCTTACCACTAACAGCCTACATGGAATTCATTTTAATTAATTCAGGGTTTGCTTGCTTTTTCAGGATCTGGTTATGCTTTACAAATAAGATTTATTTAAAGATTATTTATTTATTTGAGAGAGAGAGAGCACAAGTGGGAGGGGGAGAGGGAGAAGGAGAGCTTTAAGCAGACTCCACTCTAAGTGCAAAGACCCATGAGGGGCTCGATCTCATGACTTTGAGATCATGACTTGAGCCAAAACCAAGAGTTGTACACTTAACTGACTGGGCCACCCAGGCACCCCATTTTTATTAAACATTGAAGATGATGTAGAGGTAGGATATTTTTTCTTGTAGCACAGAGAGAATACAGCAGATATATATGTGGCTGGAGGACACAGAAAAATAGAGGATGTTATTTGAGAGTTACCTGAAGAACTCTCTTGAGAGTCAATGTTTCAAGTCATTTGGTTTTATATATGGACCATCCATCCTTAAAGCTAAAACACTGAGCCATGCTATTTGGAAAAGATGAGAGTATGTCAATCCAACATCAGTCATCAGTGCTTTATAATAAAATCACGTATCACAGAAACAAGGGGCAAGTATTTCTTGATATAGAGCAAGGAAGGAAAGTGTCTACATGTAGCACATCATCTGAGAGTGCTGGAACACTCAGAGAGCTCGAGGACAACACCAGACAGCAGCTGAAGAGGAGAGGACATAATTGTAAATAAGAAAGGGCACAGGAAATGCTCTGAAGAAACTGATAGGGCATTGCTGAATGGTTTTGTAAAAACACACATCAGTGTGACCTTGGACAAAACCTTTCTCTTAGGATTTCTGAGCACCATCTCCCTCCTCTGTTAAATATGGAGCATGACCAGGTAATTTCAGATTGCTGACAGAAATATGTGCCTGGCTTCATAGTCTTACATAGACCTGAATAGAATAAGCTAACTATGCTTAAATAACCAGTGGGTAATTATTATTTATGACAAGAAAAGAAGGAGTAGGAAATTCCATTAAACTTGATTCTAGTTTAACCTCGATTAATACCTTGATAAAAGGCATTTCCACTCAAAATTGTCTCCTTTGTGTAAAATATAAAATCAAGTATTCTTTAAACGGCAAAATCTAGTAAGGAGTCAAGGAAACAGTCACTCTCTTGATTAAATGAATACATGGAGAATAATTCATGAATCTGCTTATTCTTCCTTAATAACACAAAGGCCTAAACTTAAGTGAAACATCAGCAGTGAAAGGTGGGAAAACTTTGACAAAGGGCTTGATAGTACAGAGCAAGCTAAATGCAAAAGAACCTCTCCTTTTCTAAACCTCCATCTGGAGAAGCTCCTTGCAGTTTTAAGCACATGCCTCCCTACAGTAGCACAAGAGCTACTTTAGACTTTTTTGGACAAGAGTAAAAAAAAACCAATAACTTTTGAATGACTGAAAAATATTATAACACAAATAAAAAGAGCAAGTCAAACTTTTCATAGCAACATATTTTCAAATAGGATATTATACTCAATTATTAATAATGCTTAGTCTAATTTTTGAAGTCTGAAATTATTTTTTACACATTGCCTTTAAAAAAGAGCTTTCTTAAGTCTATGTCAGAGAGTATGGAAAGTAAGAGTTTAAGAAGCAGATTGGGGAGCCTAGGTGACTCAGTTGGTTAAATGTCCTAGACTCTTGATTTCAGTTCAGGTCATGATCTCAGGGTCATAGGATCAAGCCCAGCACTGGTCTCCAGGCCCAGCATGGAGATCCTTTCTCTCTGCTCCTCCCTCATTTGTATGTTCGTTCTCTCAAATAAATAAATAAATAGATAAAATCTTTTAAAAAAAAAAGAGTTTAAGAATTTTAAGAATTAGATGGACAGTTAGTTGCACATGAGTCAGATAAGAAAAGCATTGTTCAAACAATTCCAGGTTAGCACTTGAGCCCTCAATTATTACCTTGCCAAAAAAAAAAGAAAGAAAGAAAGAAAAAAAAACACTAAAAATTGAGAAATTGAGGACTAGATTATTTGTTTCACTTGTTTATGTTTAGTATCTAATAGATGATAGAAATAGGATTCAAACCTAGGACCCAGGCTCAAAGGAAAGTAAAAGACTGGAAGAGAGAAAATGAGGCAAGGCATAGAGCCATTTGGTATCTTCTCTGGCCATCTCCACTCTTCCTATTACACACTTCTGATCCTATCATCCTATTTTCCTGGGAAGGTTCACTTTTAGTCATACACATCATTTTCAGGGACTATTACAAGGTCCTGCTGCCTCCGACATGCGGCTGTATAGTTGAATTCTATCTTTTTGCTGAATTACAATTACTTTCCCTTCTTAGGCTGAAGATTTTAATCCCAGTTTGAATGCATACATCTTTGAGTGGTCCAACATTTATAGTTTTATCAGGTTTGATTTCAAGTTGGCAGAGGAAGGAGCTCTGAGAATGGGATTTAATGAGGGATGGGAAGAGAGAGCATGAGATTACTGAGAACATAAGGTAAGAACAAATAAAGGGGTATCTATTCAGAGAGAAAAAAATATATAGCAGATAAAGAAGAGGGAGTCCATGACCTCTAAGCATCACCTGCATCAAAATCACACCTAGAGGAGTTTTTCAACTTCCTTTGGGTTCTCGGTAAGAAAAAGAGAAGATGAGCCAAAGCATAAGAAGAGAACTTCAGGGCTGCAGTATTTTTAAACTTTTCTTTTTCTTTTCTAATCATAGAGATTATATTAAGAGTGCTAAAAAGACCAACGAACCTTCCCTGCAAAGAGTTACTACTTTTAAGTGTTTTAAAGTGGGTAAGAAAGATGTCTGTCCGGAATAGATACTGGTCTCAGTAACTGTCACCAGTTTGACCTCTTAACTCCCTGACAAGCCAGTGCTAAATAGGTCAAGTCCATTAGCATATGCAAACATTTTGACACCTCTGTGAAATGGATGGTCCATAATCGCTGCTTTATATATGAGGAAAAACTGTAACCAGAAAAGTGAAGTTCTTGCCATGGTCATTGAATTATTAGACAATGGAGCCATAATTTGAGCCCAGCTCTACAAAAATCCACAGCCTTAGAGAATTACCACTGCATTTCACACTTCCTTTGGGTGGAGGAGTAATCTATAATATGAGAAATAATTACAGCTTACATGAAGCAAGTGCTTAATGATATGTCTAGCACTGTACCAAGCATTATAAATATATTTCTTTAAATTATTCCCACAATTTTATGAGCTAAGAATTATATCATCTTAGAAATAAAAAATGGAGACAGAGAAAGTAACTTATCTAAATGGTAAGACCTAAATTCCAATCAGGATGGCTCAATTCCAAAAGTTGTTTGCCTACTGATTAAGTCTTAAAATGAATAATGGCTCAACAAAGATGTCTTAGAAGGGCGCAGTTATAAAGATATTCTTGCAGGAAAACTTGCATGCAATTGAGAATGTTCCCATTTTCACTATTTAGATAAGTCTCTTGCTTTTTCGTGTTGACTATCAAACGTGGGACATCCTTAAATATTGGTAAGGAGGAATATTGACCATGTTTACTGAGCAAACATTTCGGAAATACAGGTTAACATCGAAAGGGGCTGCCTTTGTCAAGTGCTCTCCCCATCTCCGATACCTGCTGAGTTGCTTGTGTTTATGCAATTAGAAGTAAAATCTTAAGAATCAGGTTTTCACCTGGTCCTGGAAATTTCAAAATGTACTGATCCTTTCGAAGACTGCCCGCAGCTCTCAGTGTGCTATTAAAAGTCTTCAGAATCTTTTATAAAACACCTTGCCGGGAGTTTCTTTTCAAGGAACTCTTCCTCTCTGCCTTCCTCTCCTGAATGTCAGGTCCCCTCTTCCTCCACTGTTCAGTGGTGTGTCAGATGTTCAGTGATCATTTATTCTGTCAGCTTGTGCTGCCCTAAGTCACCCTGATATACCTCTCCTCACTGCTGTTCTTCATAATTTCACTAGTCTTTGCTGTAATTTTTCCTAGGGCAGGGAGATTAAGTTCCCTCAACCACAATACTGTTCATTCAGGCAGTTGTTGCTGGTGTCCTGATCAAGAGTACCCATTTATTAAGCTAGAGTTACACTATTTCATTACAAATATAGGGGGGAAAATCTTTCTCTTCATACTAGAATATGTTTATTATCAATAAGCTGATGAGTTACCCAAATATAACCTAGTTCTAGTTCCTAAATTGATTCACATACTCATGTAAACTTATAAGAGCTTTAAACAAAACGAAGACAATAGATAAAAGACTTTACAAAAGGATCACTAATTTTCAAAAGTACTTCTTTTGTCTTCTACTAAAACACAATAGTTTAGCAATCTTCGGTGCTGTTCTGTTGAAATTGAACTTATGACTTCCTAAACCAGGGTTGTAATATAAAATACACAAGAAATTAAAGGTGGGATTCTAGTAATTTTGCCTCTTTTGTCTTACTAATGTAATCTTCTTTACTTCATCTGCTTGCCATTGATATGATTACTTCATTATGAGCCAGCAGAGAAAGGATTATCGCTCTAAAAGTACCGTAAAAAGTAAGATCATACCTATTAGTATGAAAATATTTTGTCTATTTGCCAAACGTATAAAATAAAACTCTTGAGTGGGATTAAACTATCACTGGTACATAGTAGAGAGTGAATGGGTGTTGGGACCATTACAGAGTTAGGAGTAAATTATTTAACTTCTATAAGTCAGTTTGCTTATCCATAAGATGGGAATAATTCAATTTACTTTTAACTGTGCTTGTGAAGGTAAGTTAGAAGACATATAAGATATGCAATACATTGCAGAGAGTCTAACCAGTTCCCTTAGGTGCCCGACCCCACACTTTTTAACACATACTCCAATGTTCGTCCATGTAAGAGGCATGAAAAGTCATGGTGATAACTAACTGTAAGGATAAACCACATGTTTTAAAATGATTTTAAGGATTTTTCCTCTCCAGTTCCAAATCTTATTCACTGTGAATAAGCTGACAGTATGAGGTCATCTGACATCTCAAACACAACCCAAAATTGCTACATCTTGTTAGTTTTGGAGCCAATTGTCCTCCCAAAGGCCTTGGAATTTTACAAGCATAGTCACTGAGCTTCTAATTGAAAGTCATTTGGAAAAATTAAATTTGATATTTAAAGAGAAGTCGTTAAATGCAAATATTAATGACCCTCATGAAACCACTGATTTCACTTTAGATGCACTCATTGAAGCCCAGCAAACTGGAAACCGGAAAGGAGGCCATTATAATTGATAAGATGTCATCTGCATTAGTAAACCCTTCAGCTGCAATTTAAAAAGCCAGAAATGGAAATTTATTTCATCCCGCAACTCAGAGTTATTGTTTTTTAAAACATGTTCTTCTATTGAAATTCAGTTCAAGAAGTGTCTCTTTTTTTTAAGATTTTATTTATTTGACAGAGAGAGACACAGCAAGAGAAGGAACACAAGCAAGAGTAGGAGAGGGAGAAGCAGGCTTCCCACTCAGCAGAGAGCCCATGTGGGGCTCGAGGGACCTGAGCCAAAGGCAGACGCTTAAAGACTGAGCCACCCAGGTGCCCCAAGGTGTGTCTTAAAGATACATTCGTAATGCTGGGGAAACTACCCTGGTTTATAGTTATTTATATGCATAGTCCATACATAAGCACCTGGAAAGTTATGTTGCATTGATTGTAATTGAGGAAGAGTTACTAATCTATCTTTGGGTTTTCTTACCTTAAAATCATGAACATCTGCCTAATTTTTTTAATCTCTGAAATGAAGAACTGAAAATATTATTTTTAAGATAAATGGAAAGGAACATAATTTTAAGTCATTCTGTTATTGGGGTGTCCCCCACATTTCCCTTACCATTTTCTCCAACAAATTTCCTAACCCAAGTCGTGGCTCCTTTAGCACTGTTGCTGTATAGAAGCAGTTTATCTTGGCCACGGATTCTTTATTCCCTCCAAATTTTGGCACTCACATCTGCTAACTCTGGCATTATTACCGAAAAGTACACTTCTAGTTGCAGCAGAAGCTCCTTTATTTGCTATTGTGGCTTATTCCTAAACAAGAATGAAAATAGTTGTCATTTCCAGACCCCTGTTGTTATTCTATCTGGAACCAAGGACAACTCCTTCTGTCATACCATCATTTGCCAGGTACCTCTTCTGTCAGAGATTTTTGTTTTTCTGTTGTTACTGTTGTCTTTAAGAATGAATCCATTCATAGCTGTGCCGCTTTTACAAAGATTCCATGATAAAAGAGAAATACTTTGCATGGTCATTAACCATTCAGTATTTTAGTAAAAATACTCAGAGCTGTGTTTTTAAAGGGGCTAGCAGAACAAGGGTAATTTTCCCCCTTTGGCTTCTTTTCTCTAGGTCTGTAGAGAAAAGTAAGTCATTGATATAGAATAGCACTGATTCTGTAGATAAAGTTCTCACAGTTGAGAAGAGAGAACAAAATAGGAGACATAGATACAATTCCATTTTAAGGATGATTTCAATGGTATAATTTGTCTCTCTATCAGGAAGTAATATGAACCTAAGATCCTGACACGTATTACTCTGCAGTATAAAGCAAAAAATAATTTTTAAAAAGGAGGCATACACAATACACATCCTGTTCTGCCAATTCAGAAGTCCTACAAAAAATAAGCCCCGTAGTAATGAACACATCCAGCACCCACTCACCAATAAAAGGGCCCAGGGCTTCTTAGAGAAATGACTGATTCTAGGTGTAGGGCAGCAAATACAGAACAAGAACCTGGAGCATGTTGCCATTTCAGAAAGTAAGGAAATGCTAAGATAGATAAATAAATAAATAATAAGCCAGAAAATAATGAAATGGTCTTTGGAGTAATTAAAGAACTATTCTGTGTGTCATCCTAACACCCCTTCTCTCTACCTTCATATAGGGTACCTACTACTATGCCTACAGTAACAGGCACAAGATTCATATTGAGTCAACTGTGTTCCTTGGATTGGTTATGAGTTTCTTATTCGTGTAAGTTAGAAAGCTCATTTCAAACTGGCTTCAGGAAAATTTGGAATTTCCAGGTTCAAAAAAGCTTAGGGAAAACAGCTCATGTGCGATAGAATGAAAAATTAATTAGAAGGAATCTAGCAATTCTGTCTTTAACAAACTCTCATGGATATATTACAGCCCTAAAATGCTTGAAATATGTTTTTATAAAATCAAACTGTTACTTCTGGGATGGGAGTCTGAGAATCTCCACAGACCTGTTTCCCAGTAAAAACAACACTAACTGGTGAAAATTAATTTTAAAACAAGAACAACCATTTAACACCTCTGGAGATTTTCCTAAGAGCATATAGCATATGAGAAAGCTTTGCTTCAAAAATTCTACTAAATCTCAGTAAAAACAGAAGCTTGTAGTACCTGAAACATAATGTGCTCTCTCTCCTTCCTTTTCCAGCTAACCAGGATGGAAGCGAAAAAGAAGCAAAACAGTTATTGAAAGTTCTACACATGCCAGGCATTTGCTGTTCTGATTCATTGGTGTGTATTATATCACTTAGAGTAGTGAGTGACTGGAACATGAATATAAATGAAGATAGATGAATATATGCATGAATATATATGTGTGTGCATATATATATGTATCAGTAACATATATATCAATCTCCATGGTAATCCTTTCCAGGAGACGGTTGACTATATCTCCATTTTACAGATGAGGGAACTGAGCTGCTGCAAGGTCAAATGACTTTCTCAGCTTTCACAGTCTAAATAATGGGGCAGCGGGCATGGAGGTGAACTCAGAGACTCTGATCCTGAGCCACTTCCAAACCATCGCAATACACTGTCTCTGATATAAGGAAGTAGGAGCCGCAAGGGACCCTGTTTCCTGGGGCCTCTGGACCCTCTCTCCCACATCAGAGCACTTGCTACACTGGAGAGAAGTACAGATTTTGACATATTTCAAGAAAGCTCTGTGATGGTATAAAAATCTGTCAAAATTGGTTTACAGATGTGATATGCGCTTGCTTTTTCTCTCCTCACCAATTTAAATTTTAATCTCAAAGGGTTTTTAATCCACCAAAGTCTGTGGTTTTAAGTTTATCTACTTCTGAGAAATCTTTAACTTCCTGATAGCCATTAGTGCCTTAAATTCATAAGAGATTTCACAACATCTGATGATATAATTCCATGAATGGAAGATTATACCTCTCTGTGGGGAATAAGATTCAGAGAGAAATGAAAACTATTTGCATAAATATAAATTCTCTCATTTCTCAAAGAGAGAAATTTATATTTATGCAAATATTGTTAGTAACGAGGACTAAGACAAAAAAGAACATTATAAATGGAGAAATACACTAAAAAATAAATGCATCCTTTAAGTCTTTCATGAGGCATCAACAGCTGTTTTAACAAAATAAAATGTTATAAAAGCATTAGAAGAATTTATCCCTATTCATTTGGCTTGCTCTTGGAAAGAAATTAATATTCAGGAAACATATTCATACCACAGATACTTCACGATTATAGCCACTATTTCTACATAATACTCAAGACAGATGTGAATAGAAAATGAGAAAAGGACTGTATCAAATGATATTGTTAGTGTTTTTCTTATATGTCCCAATAAATCCTTATAATGCTAAGGCAGTTTTCATAGAGCTCAAGGAAATGACACTGAGAGCGCGTTATGTGTATTTCATAAATAGGAAATAATATAAGGGATAGAAAGTGAGGTAATGACAAGCAAAATAACACAAGTCCTGAGGTTGTGGTACAAAATTATACAAGGGTGGTAGGATCAGAAACAGGATTTCTTTAAGTTCTTCAGTGTCCTTCATTCCAGAAGAGGAAGCCACACACAACAACTTTTTCCAAAGTTTACTTTTTCGTATGTTAAATGCCCATAGCACTCAGTGTGCCTCCCTATGGCACGCAGCGTGATTCTTCCTGGCCTTGCAGTAACCGTTTCTTTGCCATATTCTCCATCGATAATATGAAGGGACATTTAGGGAAGGGTTACTGTTGGACATTTCTGATCCTTAACACAACCCTGAGAGCATCCTCTTTTATAAAGACGAGTTAAGAAAACAAAGGTACAGAATGCTTGCATTGTTTGTCCAAGGTCTCATCGTAAATTTTGAAGGTGGAATTTAAACTTATACATATGTAATTCAGTGTCCGTGTTCTTTTTACCTTGCCTTTATTTTTTTTTTAAGATTTTATTTATTTATTTGAGAGACAAGAGATTGAGGAGGCCAAGAAAAACAAGGCTATATCTACCTCGAGTCTAGCCCTGACGTAAGTGCAGCCATCTTGATGTTCCAGATTATCACAAAATATTTCTTGGGTTCTGACCTACTCAGGTTAGCACTTTAAACAGTCCCTCTCTCCTTTAATGATTGATTTAAACCCCTGGACTGGAAAAGGGTTATTTGTCAAATAGCAAAAAACTTAATTGAGCTTCATTTTCTTTTTGCTACACTAATCATGTTTTGCTGTTTTCTCCCATGTCTCCTCACCTGATGTGGACTCCTTCACTGCCATAACTCTCACAGATGATCCTTTCCACTTGAGACCTGAGCATTCTCCCCTGGACTCAGCTGCCTCTGTCTTTCATAACTCCCCTACACATTCCCCAACTGACCAGTGTTGATTCAAGTAGGTAGGGACAGCTCTACGCCCCTATTCAGCAGGAAGAAGTTATAGAAGATGAAACCTTCTACCCTCAACAACCTTAAAGATTTAAGGGTCAAAATTGTTCAGGGGGGAATGAAGTGGAACACAGAGGCAGAAGAAAATCATTAAAGTTCCTTACCTACTGACAAGCCCTTGAAATAGGCAGAGTGGCTCTCCTCTAGGGACTTAACTGCCCTCATCTTGAGGTTTTGCTAAGGACAATCCTAGCCTGACTGACGGCCTACCCCCGACAGGTCTGACCAGGATCCTGTAAGTCTACTCTAACAATTCCTTCAGGAAACTTTATCTCTAAACCTCCAGGATAGTGTTGAGAATCATTCCCAAGCATATGACCCACTGATATACATTTAAAGGGTCTCACGAGAAGATTTTTATTATTGGTAATAAATAACCCTTCTCCCAACAATAGTTAGCCCCTCAAGGTCCCGGAGACCTTGCCTCCTTAGAGACTTACATCATCCCTAATCATCCCCTTTGTCCTCACCCACCAACAAGTCCACCACTACTCTGCCTTTAAAAACTCTGACTGTAATCTGGTTCGGGGTCCAAGTCCCTACTTCACTGTGTCAGGTATACTTGGGCCCAAGTTTAAGCTTGTCCAATAAACCCTCGTGTGATTGCATTGGTGCTTGGCTCCTTGGTGGTCTCTCAGACGTGAAAACTTGGGCATAACAAGATCACAAGTAGGCAGAGAGAGAGAGGAGGAAGCAGGCTCCCTGCTGAGCAGAGAGCCCGATGCGGTGCTTGATCCCAGGACCCTGAGATCATGACCTGAGCCAAAGGCAGAGGCTTTAACCCACTGAGCCACCCAGGTGCCCCTTTACCTTGCCTTTAGATGCTCTCCTGAGGAGAGGGACTTTGTCTCGCTCTGGAGAGTTCTGCCCACAGCATCAGGAATAACCTCAGCAAAAAGTTTAAGTAAAATGAATTAGGTGACATATTAAGGTATCATGTAATTACAAATGAGCTTTGGGTTTGAATTATGGCTCAATCACAGATTAGTCGTAAAGTCTCCTTGAGCAAACAGCTTCACCTCCCCATGCTTTTACACTTTGTTTTCTCAACTACACATGGTGACTCTATGATTGGAGTGAAAGCTCAGACTGGCAGCAGGTATCTTCTGTTTCATGCTTGTTCATAGAATGGTTACTGCATAGAATTTCCTTTAACAGTGTAAGAGGAGATCAAAGTTCTTCAGTCCAAGTTTGGAACCCAAACAAGACCAATGATTCATTTCTTAGTTATAGATGCTCCCAGTAATTCCCTTGAAAGCTTAAAAAAAAAAAAAAAAAAAAAAAGGCAGAGCCCATCAAGGTAGTTAAAATATGCTTTTTTCTCCTTTTTCTTTGGGTTTATATTAGTGCATCCTCGGCTGTATTGTTTTTGGCTTGACAGTAATATTAAATTGGCTGATGTTTTTATGGGAAGCCACAAATGTAGTTTCTGTTGCTGTTATAGCTCTCCTATAAGCAGCAAGTGGCTTGTTTGAATTGTCACTTTCTCTGACACTTTGTGTTGTTCTTGGGTCTCTGGTTTCTGTTCTTCTAACCCATGGTTCATGTTCTGAGCTGGATACTCCTTCCTTTGACAACATAGCATAGAAGGCTAGAGTTGAAAGACCACAGTTACTCACAGAAAAACCCAGACTGTGACACGGCTTTGCAAAGTGATCCAAAAATTGAACTGATGCCTCACTGATCGCCTCCTGCAGAAAATGCCCGAGTGGAGCATTTTCTTGCCCAAATTTCTTATTCCTGCTCTTCCTTGGACTCCACTTAAAATTACATAGTGAATTTAAGATCATTTTAGGCAGTATGGCCAGGCAGGATTAGACAGTTTATTAAAATATCCTTTTTTTAAGTGCTGTGAAATGTGTAAGCCTGATGATTCACAGACCTGTACCCCTGGAGCAAATAATATATTATATGTCAATAAAAATGAAAAATAGGGGTGCCTGGATGGCTCAGCGGGTTGAGCCTCTGCCTTCAGCTTGGGTCATGGTCTCAGGGTCCTGGGATCGAGCCCCACATCTGCTCAGCAGGGAGCCTGCTTCCTCCTCTCTCTCTGTCTGCCTCTCTGCCTACTTGTGATCTCTCTTTCTGTTAAATAAATAAATAGAATCTTAAAAAAAATTTTTTTTAATTAAAAAAGAAAAATAAATAAAAAATAAATCCTTTTTTGTATAAAATGTTCTGCTTTTCCACATCCTAAGACTTCACATGCTGGGATGTGCTATAAAAGTAGTGTTATGCCCGAGTTTTCGCATCTGAGAGACCGCCAAGGAGCCAAGCATGTATGCAATCACATGAGGGTTTATTGGACAAGCTTAAGCTTGGGCCCAAGTATACCTGACACAGCGGAGTAGGGACTTGGACCCAGAACCAGATTACAGTCAGAGTTTTTAAAGGCAGAGTAGGGGTGGACTCATTGGTGGGTGAGGACAAAGGGGATTAGGGATGATGTAAGTCTCTAAGGAGGCAAGGTCTCTGGGACCTTGAGGGGCTAGCTATTGTTGGGAGAAAGGTTATTTATTACCAATAATAAAAATCTTCTCGTGAGACCCTTTAGATGTGTATCAGTGGGCCATATGCTTGGGAATGATTCTCGACACTATCTTGGAGGTTTAGAAATAAAGGAATTGTTAAAGTAGACTTATGGGATCCTGGTCAGACCTGTTGGGATAGGGGGTTGGTCAAGCTAGGATTGTCTTTAGGAAAATCTCAAGGTGAGGGCAGGCAGTTAAGCCCCCAGGGAGAGCCACTCTGTCTGTTTAAAGGGCTTGTCAGTAGGTGAGGAATTTTAATGATTTTCTTCTGCCTCTGTTTCCCACATCAGCTAAACTTGAGGTGGGATGTCCTTAATTTTCTCGGCCTCCACAGTAGGAAAAAAAATGAATTGAAAAATAGAACTGTTAACCTTTGAGATTCAAACACATCCCTGAGAGATTTTCCTATGCTAAATAGAAACTGCATATGTTAATCACTAGGCTGCTGTGGGCAACTCTGGCTCAGTTGTATGGAAATTAAATGGCTTTAGGCTTTAGGATTTGAAACAATCTCCAAATGACATTTGGAAGGCAAAAAGGGATTACACAGATTCCTTGCAAGAGAGATTGACCTTGAGGAACCTAGAATCGGTTCTGCCCACTCTCCTTTCGTTATGAAACAAGGTGATGTTTAACGACTGAGAATTTCAGTAAGACCCTGTCTCCAGAGTCAGGAACGTGGCTTTCTTTGGCAGGTTATTATATAGAGAATACATTTTTGTTGGCTGTCGATCCCATTTCCATTGTGGAGCATTCTAGATTTAGTTTTTCATTCCCCAAACTACAGGTTTCAAGCTGCTGAGATCATGCAAGGTTTGCGCTGTCTTGTCTAGGCAGCCACAGTTCCATTCTGGATGATTTGTTATCTTCACTCTGGGGAGTGACTTTTCCCAAGCAAATGCAAACTTAAATTAAAAACCCATTAACAGCAGGTTATTTAGGCTTTCTTGACCCCCCCACTCCCACCCTTCAAATGGCATGAAGTTCTAGTGAGGATTAGAAATGAGGGAAGCAGACCCAGGGAAAGTATCTGTTGTGACCTGGACAGTTTCTGTTCCAACTGTCTGAATGCCAAGTAAACAAATTTCAACAACTGAGCCATCCATGCTTTTTCCCCCTCGGTTTGTGATTTATCAATATTTCTACTTATCCATATTCTACCTCACATTGCTTTTTCGTGAACTATCCTACCTCCTCCACGCAATAGCCTATATACTGAGATTAGGCTATTGCGTGGAGGAGGTAGGGTAGTTCACGAAAAAGCAATATGAGGTAGAATATGGATAAGAGATTACACAAATAATCGTGGCATTAAATTTTGCAAAACAGGAGAAATTAATAGCAAAATAGGAGAATTAAAGGAAAAACACTAGTACACAAATGGATTTTATCTGCTATACTATTAGCAGCATGAACCATGGGATCCTTTCAAACACAGGGCCTGAGGGGCAGACAGAGGGTGAGGTCGTCTATGATACATATGACCAGAACAGAACCCCAGACCCAGACTCTGCAAGCAATGTCAACCCCATTGGCTGTACTCAGCTGGAGGCAATGAATGATAGTGGATTTTCAAAACATAGAGCGTAAATGACATACAATAGCATGTATAGTATACTATATATTATACCATATAGGGCAGTTTAGGAATGCCGATGTATTTCTGCATGAGTTAAAGAATTTCTGCAATGAGTTAAAGAATATTGGTCTCATTTTCTGAGACACTCTTGCAATGATCCTACCCAACATCCACCCTAGCATTCACATACAGTCCTTTGCTTCCAAAATGAGAGGTTTCCTTATAAGTGTCATTTCCAGTCATCTATTACCTTCCTCGAACATATCTCAAGCTTCTTTGTGTTCTTTATGTATAAACAGAGATATGTTATGTTTGTATAGTACCTACCACCAATTTTGGGTTAACTAGAATCTCGTTAAATGCCAATTTTTAATGAAAATCCATGGTGGAGGGGGACAAAAAGGAAAACAAATTACCAGAAGAAAAACTAGAAAGGCTGGCAGAGCATAACCATCAAAATGGGAGCTGCAAGACAGACTACATCTTTGTGGAAACGTCAGCAATACAGGAAGGGATATTTGAGGATTAGCAAATTACCAGCTCAGTGAAAACAGAACTGTAAAAAGAATTGTTGCTTTATCTATTTTAACTCCACTCAAGAACATGTGCTCAGACATGCTTTTACAAATAAAGTGTTATTTTTAATGTAATTAATCAGTAGATTTTGAGGGTGATCAGATCTGACTGAAATGACTTGGAAGATGATATGTTTGGAAGTTAAAAGGAAGAAAACCTCATTTTTGTTGTGGGGATGCCATGTTTCAAAAATATGAGCCATGATACATAATTTTAAATGTTGGTTAAGAAACCAGCATAAAAATTAAGCAAATCTAGTTACAAATCAATGAAACTTAAAAAAAAAAAAAAAAGCCTATGTCAGTAGGTTAGGACAGTTTTCTTTCTCTCTCTCTCTCTCTCTTTTCATTACAGTTTTTAAAATGATAGGAGAAGGTTTACTACTGAAAGACCCCTCCCCTAGAAGATAGATAGGATAACTAACCGCTTGTTTGCTTTTCTGTAAACCGCTGGCTTTTAGGTATAAGATTAGGTTATTAATTGTGTGATTAATTGCTTATTAATTGCTCTTTTGCCTTTCTGTAACCGCTTGGCTTATAGAAATAATGGAGACGCCATGATGGCCTTCCTACCTTCCCCCTTCTTGTTCCCCCTTCCCGCCTCTCTCCTCCCGCGCACGGGCCCTCAGAACCAATCAGCCTGTTCCCCCTTCCCGCCTCTCTCTTCACGCGCGGGCCCTCAGAACCAATCAGCAAACTCCAAGTATGCCTTTTTCAAAAGTTCAAACTGTTAACCAATCAGTTGCGCCCCACCCAAAACTTGTTTGTACCTTCCTATAAAAGACCCTGCCTCACTCCGGTCGGTGTGCTCAGCTAGCAGGAGCTGCTGACCACCCGCAGGCGCCTGCGTAACAATAAAGAACCTCTTGCTGATTGCATCCAGTGGCAGTGTTGGATTCTTGGGTAAGGGGATCCGCGGGTCTTTCACTACCTGCCCAACAATGCAGTCAGATTATCTTAACTGTCCAGCTGCTACTATCTTTGGGTTCAGCTGCCTTGCATAAAATAATATGGGAAAGCCTGTTTTGTTTCATAATTATATTTATGGAAAGGAAGGGATTGCATTCCATGAAATTGTGCTGAGATTGATAGGAGCTGAGGAATATCACCAATGGAAGTTTTTATTCCTTTGTCCTCTGGCTTCCTATGTGGTCTCTGTCGTGAAAAAATTGGTGCTTCTTTGGGGAGAAATATCACATTTTCCTTTTGCTAATCTCCTTTGCCATATTTTTTCCAATATATTTAATACATCTTTACTTAGGGGCTGCTAAGTGCCAGGCACTGCTCCAGGTGCTGGGAAGATGAAGGGGGTAATGAGAACATTTTACCAAAAGGTGGTTTCTTATTTGCTTTTTTTGAATGAAATCTCCTGCTCTTATTAAGATAATGACTAGAAGATCTAAAATAATAACAGTTGAAAGAGGTTGCCACCAGAGATGAAAGTAGAAGAGACAGAGCAAGAGACAGCTGCTTCTCATCATAACCTCTTCTGTATCTTTTCTTTTGTGTATTATTTTGATATAAATTAAAACGAAGTAACTAACTCCTTGAAGAAAAGAGTTTCACATGTGTTTACAGCCCCAAAATGAGGATTAAAAAAAAGACACTGGAGAGATAAGGCAAAACAGGATAAAGGAGTCGTTAAAGACATGACTCAGAATTTGTCAATGTAATAGAGAAGATCACAAAGCATAAAAACTCATTTAATGTTATAAGCTAGAAAAGGGGTTGGTTTTTGAATTGGCAGAGCTGATTTGACCACAAAATTAGCTATACTAAACTTCCTTGCAATTTTTGGAATCGTGGCATCATTCCATTATTTATTTTTTTAAAGATTTTGTTTATTCATTTGAGAGAGAGAGAGAGAGCAAGAGCCAGGAGAGGGGCAGCAGGAGAAGGAGAAGCAGACTCCCCGCTGAGTGGGGAGTCCAACACAGGACTCTATCCCAGGACCCCAGGATCATGACCTGATCCAAAGGCAGACACTTAACCAACTGAGCCATCCAAGTATCCCACTACATTGAATTTAATTGAACAAATACTTTTTGGATCTCTACTATGTCCCTGGCAATACAGTAGATGCTGAAATACATTAAAAAAGTGTATTAGTGAAACTAAGATCCAAAGATATTAACTTCATCCTGACAAGACTCAAATATCAGGTTTTTTTATACAGCAAAAAGTAGTGACTGTTCTATCTCTTGAATGACCTGGAAGCATCAATAATTTTCTAAGTTCAAGTGTCCATTCAAGTCTCTTTAACTTGTACTGTTGTACTGTGTTCAAACTTGCTGATATATTGCAACAGAAATTTATATTTTCACAACCAACCACATCAATATAGTATAATTTAAAATGCGAAATATATGTGCCAGCTTGTCAGACAGCAGAAAGAAAAAAACACTTACACTATAGTCTATAGAACAAGTGACCCTTATTATTAGGGTAAAATATTTGGTCAAATAATTGCTGCATATGATTATAGTGGCAGATACATGTCACCTAGGCTTATTGAAAAAAATTAAATGCAGCTTCTAATAGCCAGGATAAATAGCATGCTATAAAAGAAAGTCAAACTCTGAATAAAGCTATCCAGTCTATTGTCAGAGATAGAGGAGAATACAGCTTTAATAAAGAAGGTATTCTTTGCCTGAAGTCTATAATCTAAGTTGACTAAGCATCCATTAATCTGGGGCCTCATGAGGAGTAGAAGCCAACTGTTTCTGCAAAGCAACAGGAGTATGGCCAAGACTGTGGGCCTTTAGCCTTTTCTAGTCCATTCCATAAAAATTCATTGTTAGACATAGGAGCCATCCTGGGGGCAAAGACCAAATTAGCAGTGTTCCCTTCATACGTATTGTCCACTACTAAATTGAGGTGTACAGACAAAGCAAAGAGTTCAGGAAATGAAAGAAAGAGACTTCAAGATTACAAATCATGTCTTCAGAAAAGAAATCATTTTTCAAAATAAGATTTGGAAGGAAGCCTATTTTTAAGTCCCTTGTGACTCAGCTTGTAAAAAGGTTATCTAAACAGATTGGTTCATCAGACTGTAATACGCAAAATGGCATGGCACTCTCCTCGTGTATGTTAAACCAATAGAATTAAGCAATTAATCTTTTTTTTAAAAAAGATTTTATTTATTTATTTGACAGACAGAGATCACAAGTAGGAGAGATGCAGGCAGAGAGAGAGAGAGGAGGAAGCAGGCTTCCTGCCGAAGCAGAGAGCCCGATGCAGGACTCAATCCTAGGACCCTGGGATCATGACCTGAGCTGAAAGCAGAGGCTTTAACCCACTGAGCCACCCAGGCGTCCCAGCAACTAATCTTTAAGAGTCCTTAAAATGGCACTTTTTTTAAAAAGAAAAGAAGTCATATTGTCAGCTACATTTGTGCAAAAAAGTTGGAGTAAATTAAGAGATAAAATGATTGAAGAACCAATACTAACATCCTTCTAGCTTATTTTCATTTAATAGTTTATTAATTCCATAAGTTGGATATTTGCCTCCCAATTAAGTATCTTCATCAACATGGAGCCATTTTTATTCCTCTAAAAATTAAATATTAATGCCTTTGTTCAGTAAACATAATGTATATTTCTCTGTACATTTATATTAACCTCATTTCATCTCAGTTATAACAAAATATTTTTCCTTAAAGCTTTTTTTTTTTTAATCTAACTTCTAACCAGTAAGGAAATCATAATCATAAAACACTTTAAGGGTCAATAAAAACAAAACTTCCATGGTCTGTGGTTTTCTTTTTCTTTTTTAATTTTTAATTCAATTCACATGCAGTGACTTCTTTCCTTTATACGAATGGTATTAACAATATCAGTCATTTTTTATTCACCCCTACAGATCTCTTCATACTACCTTCCACTAGGGATAGGACCAATAAAAGAAAAAATTCTGCTAATTATCATCAAATAACACATTTAAAGTCAACCAGCCAAAGTCAAGTGACTAAATAGCAAAGTTTCTCAACTTTTTTTTAAAATCACTGCCCCTGCCAGGGAGATATTTTAGATATATTTTCCTAATTCCTCCAATGAATTAATAACACAGATATATTATGTACCTGTCTATGTATTATGGTCTTTTTGGAGGTCCACAAAGATAAGCTTCAGATTAGCTAAGCTAATAGCTAAGCTATTTTTTCTGCCCATCAAGAACCAATTTTTGCCCATTTGGGGCCATATTATCCCACTGAGAATTCATGAAATACCTGGAAAAAGTTAAATATTTCCCCCACGGGATTGTATAGGAATTTAATAATTCATTAGATATTTGGTAGTGTAGGCCAAAATGTTTGCTTGGGAAGCAAAATCTCTTTGAAGTTTTATTTAATACTTCCTATACAGTTACCATCCTCAGTCATAATATATTCATATTTTCTTTGGCTTACATTGCATTCCTCCAAAATATTTCAGTTAAGTAGATCCTCTCTGGTAGTATGTCATGGGTATTCTGTGGTTTTGAGTACCTCTGTGATTTTTTTGCAGCATATCTTCCTTTATCCTTGGTATTCTAGTTCAAAAAAATAGTATTGAAAGTTTTGTGTATTCTTGAACACTGCCTCTGCAGGACTAAAAAGACATGCTGATACACTACAACTCAAAAAATTAAATAAAAAAAAAAGACTCCTATACCATCATCTTCTTTTAGGTCCTGGCCCTTGTTTCTTATCCTTTTTCCATCCAGTTCCTGGTCTTCTTCTTCAAGGGAAAGAAAAAAAAAAAAAAGAGTTCTTCTTCACAAGGTATTAGGGTGAGAGAATCTGTGATGTCTTGGAATGTATGTCTTCCCACTAGATCTCTTTTTCTCAACCAGAACATTTTCATTGCAAGATGGTATAATAACAATAAAATGTATTATGATCTCATAAAATGTTGGGAAAAAATTAAGAGCTGATCTCAACCCTTACTCCTAAAAATGTGATCTTTGGTTTGCCATATTGCAAACTGATCTCTTAAATATAGTAAGTTAATAAAAAGTGAAATGGTGAATATTTTACTGTACTAGACAGTTTATATTTTAAAATCAAACCAATGATACCTGCTTATTAATGAGAAATTAGAAGGAAAAAAAACACAGGAATAACAACAAAACTATTAAAATCATATCATCTTTTACCCTACTATCTGGAGATAATTATTTTTCTAGTTAAATAATATTCTTTTAGGTATTTTAATTTTTCTTCATTTTTAAATTCTATTTTACATGAATTATGTTTATATTCCCTTGTTACGGATTAAATTGTGTCTCCCTGAAAATTTATACATTGAAGGTTTAATCCCCAAAGTCACTGTATTTGGAGATACAATTAAAGGAGGTGATTAAGGATTAATGAGGTCATAAGGGTGGGGTCCCAAACCAAGAGGATTGGTGTTCTTATAAGAAAAGGAACAAGAAAGAAAAAGAGCACATCTGGTCTTCTACTGCACATTTGTCTCCCTCATAAATGTTTAATACCGAGATGGATAGTTTGTCTGCTTTAGATTTATAGTTGTGTGTTCAAAAAAACAAATCTAGCTTATACTGGGAAAGAGTTGGATCAAATTTTTAATGAAATTGGGTATGGAAAGAGGTACATCAGTCCTGGTTAGCACAGCTCCCATTCATTGCCTTTTACTTGAGATCTTATATCCAGGTGACATCCATGGCTAATTATTTGCTCCCAGAAAAGGGAACCTGTGTTGAAAATTTCAGTCAATTTTTATAGAAGTTTATCTTTAAGGATTAGTGTTAAGGAGTTCCCAATTTTGTAGCTTAAATCTGTAAAAAGGTAGGCAAAAGCTTAGGAGTTGAGCTTCCAATAGATGTTACAGAATTGCTCCAATGCAAGATTATCTGTGGGCTTTTAGAACTGGCATAATCCACATGCTAATGGCTAAAACATACACCAGCTGGACAAAAGGCAGAATAAAATGGGTTGTGATGACATTATTGGTCCTTGAACTGGCAAGTGTCCTTGTACAATAAATTCTCCATGCAGTCAAAGGTAAAATAAGGACATGCAGACATTCACTCTTCACCTCATTCTTTATTCTAGGCATCACAATCCAACTCTCAAAATGAACATTTGTCTTATTCCCAGAACTCTCTTTGTATTACTAATATTCATGAAGTAGAATGCAAAATCTTGATTCATTATGCAAACAACCCCTCAAATAAGTCTGCATATTGTTTACATTTTCTTTGAAGAAATTAAATGAAGCTAAAGTCAATATCTATACATTGTTATCTTTCTCACCCCCATAGATTTACAGATGCATGTACCAACATCATGATTAAATGGACACAAATTATAGAGCTCATTTAGTGTAGCTTAATTTCCAGAGGACCACTGTGGTTTCTACATCACTTTACTGTGTGAAGAGGATGCCAGTTTTACTAGTCCTGTGAAAGACAAATCCATGTTTGTATAACTTATCTTGATGTTTAAGATGGCTGGGAATATAGTAGGATCATTTTTTAATAGCACCCTCTTCTCAAGGCCTATTGTCTCTAAAATTTTCACTAAGATTCTTTATTTGAAGTTTTTGACAATGCCTAATTTCAAAGATGCCAAAACTCTCCCAAAAACTGCCTTAAATTTTCTTTCTGTCCATAATGTACATAAGATTCTTAAAGAAGTAAGTTACTCCATTAAGACTGAGAACCATGGACTCATCCCCCCAGGTGGATAAACTCAGTTGTATTGAGATGGTTGAAAAAGAACCCTTTCCTATGATCCTACATTCCTTGGCTTTTCTCTCTTGACACATCCTAATTTACCCTGTTCCTGCTCATATGCACCTCCCATTTGTTCATCTAAGCTTAAGGGCATGATTCTTCCCATGCTTTAACCATAAAAGACACACACAACCTCCTCCAAACAGGCCCGAGAATGCATGCAAAAAGAAGCTAAAATAAAGCAGGGGTAAAAGTAAGGATGCTTGGTAAATATTTATTTGGGGTGGTTTTCCTCCTTCCTGATGCGTTTATAATTTTCTAACTACTTCATAAAAGGCCTTTTATCATAATGTACCTAAATAGGTCTGTCCTAGAAATTATACAGCTTATGGTTTGGTATGTTTGTTGGATGTACAGACTGATCTTTTCCCCTAACCTTCAAATCTTGCCTTCATTTTCTTAGAGCTCCTGCCCCTGAAAGGTTTTATCTGTTAAGCACCTTGAGACTTCAGGAATTTCTTCTCTATTTAAGGTAATGTCCCTCCCACTTGACACACGTAGGGAATGCAGCAAATTTCTAGAAGAGCAAACCAAACATCTGTTGAGCCCCGTTGAATATTTTTTCACTTCACCTGACCTGACTGCTGTAGGTTCTCTGTTTTCTCCATCCCCAGCAATGGTTCTCTGCTCTCACAAGCCTGGATTCCCAGTTTTTAGCCCACAACCAAAATTGGCAAATGCCTTCCCAAGGAAAAGCAACTGCAAGTCCTGAGTTCAACTATGAAAGGTTCTCCCTCTCTGAAAATTTAGTATCTGTCATCCTCCTTGTTTCTACAACTCCTGATACTTTTTTAAACCTTCACAATTTATTTTGTCTTTGTAGGGTATTTTTTGCTTGAAGAAAGAATTGGAATGCCAGAAATTATTCCATCCTACTCCAAAATAGAAGCCTCCAAAACCACAAAAAAGTGTGGTTATCAATATTTAAAAGGTCCTAATTGACTTCTAATTCTCATTCCACATGTTAATTTTCAGTACTTTAAGAGACACACAAAAACACTTAGAAGGGCAAATAAAATAATTTATAACTTTGTAAATCAATTTCACTAAATCACTTTATTTTGGCAAACTGAGCTCAGCTAACATTGAAGGAACCTAAAGAGAGTATATTAAAGAGTATATTTTTCTTATTTAAGAAAAAAGGGGGCACCCAGGTGGTTCGGTGGGTTAAGCCTCTGCCTTCAGCTCAGTCATGACCTCAGGGTCCTGGGATCGAGCCCTGCATTGGGCTCTCTGCTCAGCGGGGAGCCTGATGTTCCCCCCACCCAACCCCTGCCTGCCTCTCTGCCCACTTGAGATCTCTGTCTGTCAAGTAAATAAATAAAATCTTTAAAAAAAAAAAAAAAAGAAAAAAAATTGTAGGACAACTATTAGAGGAGAAAGGGGTGTTTCTAGTCAACCACAAAGCAGAATAAAAGTCTGCACGCACACACACACACACACATACACAAATATTAAGAATGACAGAAGATGTAGGAAATTACTACAAAGGGAGAAAATAGGTTTGTTTTACCTCCTTCATTATTATATCTAAGGCCTGGCTCTTAGCAAAAGGTAACAATGTCCAAAAAGGAAAAAAATTCCCTTAGTGTCTCTTCTTCATTCTCAACATAGGGTGATAACATTTCAGAATTGACCAGGAGCAGAGATTGTTAAGAAGGGCTCTGTGGAGACTTCTAGGAATTATTCTTGGAGAGATGTTGTGGTAGCCAGCCTCCACAATGGCTCTCTGGGGATTCTTCCTTCCTGATAATCATGCCTTATATAATCCCCTACCCTAGAGGGCTGACTTGAGTAAACAACAGCAAACATAAAGGAGTATGACTTTCAAGGCTGGGTTATAAAAAAACATTACAGTTTCCTCTTGCTCTCTCTTGGATTAATCTCTGGAGAAAGCTATCTGTCATGTCACAAGAATACAAAAGCAGCCCCTTTGAAGGTTCCATGTGGCAAGAAACTGAGGCCTTTTGCCAAAAGCCAGTACCAAATGCTGGCCAATGAGCCACCTGGAATCTCTAGCCTCAGGCAAGCCTTCAGGGACTGCAGATCTTACTGACAACTTAACTGCCACATTATGAGTGACATCAGGCCGGAACTACCTGATTTTAGATTTCCTGATCTACAGAAATGGTGAGATCATGTTTATTTTTATACCACTGTTTGGGGTAGTAATTTGCTACACAGCAAGAGATAACAAATACAGATGCCATGATATTGCATAACTCAGGAGAGGAAGGTAAAAGGTAAAGCAAGTCAATAGAACTCCTGGGGCTGCATCTCCCAGTTTAACATTAATTCCAACATCGCTCACTAGTGGACTTACCATTTACATTATGGGCAGCTGAGTATTATTTCAGAGAAGTCCCTTGAGCAGATCCATCAGATATGATAGTCTCCTTTTCTAAATTTTACAAATTTTTGTCCTGTTCTGCTTTCCAGATTTTTCCTAGTTTTTGGAACTACCCCTGATTCTTCTCATCTCCTTCCAAACTCAATAAACTTTGTGTTATAGAGTCAAAGTTTGTGTCCTCCCAAAATTCATATGTTGAAACCCTAACTCTCAATATGATGGTATTTGGAGGTAGAGACTTTGAGAGGTCATTAGGTTTGAATAAGGTCTTAAAAGCCCCAGTGGGATTAGTATCCTTATAAGAAGAAAGAGAGACAACAGATCTTGCTCTTTCCACATGCATACAAAGAGATCACGTGAGCGTAGAGCAAGATGAAACTCTCTGTAAGCCAGGAAGACGGCAATCATCAAGAACTGAATCTGCCATTACCTTGATCTTGGACTTTTCAGTTCCAGAACTGTAATAAATGCATGTTGTTTAAGTCATCTAATCTTAGCGGCCTAAGCTAAGACACTCTAACACAAAGAATCATTCTTGTCCCTTGTAAGAGTAGCATACTATAATAAAAACTATGATGCCAATGAAATTAGTACATACATAATAAGTAATTATGAAAATAAGGAACCCAAAGAAGCAAGTGTAGAGGATGAATGAAAAATGACCCTAAATTATCATGTTTGTAAAACCTATCATTTCTCATGTGTCCATGTAGATTAACATCAATTTGGGGACATAATTTTGAGTGCTTGCCTCTCTCCACAACTCCGTGTACTTTTCTTTAGAGGCTATGGGTAATTTTAATATTCACTCTGTGAAAAACAGTCCACTACCTGTGTGTGCTTACTAAATGTGCTATTGGATAAAAATCATTAAATGATCCCAACTATTAAAGAAATTCGTAGAATAAAGTTATAAAAAGTCAGAGTAAAATAGGCAACCACTTGACCCATTCCACAACATTAAAAGAAAGTTCATTTCTTTTTAATTTTTCCTCCTCCCCTCTGACCCAGAATTTTCTCCTTGGTTATAGTATGTCAAGGAGGTTATATACATATGGAAAAAGCTTCACAGGAACACAAAGCATTTCCCTAAACTTCTGGGAGGACAGTTGCATAACCAATTGTCTTAATAATCCCTAACTGAGGTTAGGAGACAGAAATATCAAGGTGATATTTAAAGGGTGAAACCCAGTTTTTATTTTTTTAATTTATTAAAATTTCCTTGGCCAAAGCCTTATGTTGTAAGTTAATATTAATGATATGTCCTTGAACTACACAGTGTCTATGCCACAACACTGCTGAGCACCATTTTACAAAAATAAACACTGAACTGTAAAGGTTTATTTAGGATGATAAGAGAGAGAAAATGAAAATTAGAGTGCCTGGCTTTCAGGATAGGAGCTTTTCCACCAGAGAAAATCCACCATTTAGTTTTTCATTGAAATTTCCTTAAGAATATTGCCAGGCTAAGTGACAGCTCATAAAATTTTACTGATTCTAAGATTCTTCTACATCTGCAAAAAGATAACCACAAGGCATAGTTCACAATAAAGTTTCTATTCTTTTTGGTTTAAAAATTTAATTCCTTATTAAAATGTAAACACCCAGGGATAAATTAAAAATGAAAATTGATTAATAAGTATATGTTCCACATTTGAGTTTGTTCCTTAATCTGTCCTTAATAATCAATTTAGAAGAAATAATTCTCAATTATAAGGTATTTTCAGGAAATGCTCTTACAGATACATCCCAGTTAAGATTAACTAAATGGTTGTTGGTAAAAATGATACAATGCCAGTGAGTTTTTCATATTGATGAGGGCAAGGTCTTTAGCTAAAAGACAAACCACTGATTTGGCATTTCATTCACCAGCAAACTTTATGAGCAGAGACCTCCTATAGTCCCTGAAATAATGAGCACAGGTAACCCTCTCACCATGTTCCTATGTAGAAAGCATGAACACATGGGACTTCTCCTGGAGGGAGAGAGCTAGAACCATCAAGAGAAGTGAATTTAGTTGTCATTGATTCAGCCAAGAAAAATAACAATAACAAAAAAGAAAAACAAAAAGAATCTCAAAATTTGAAAGAATGAGTATTCGTGGTGGTTCTTTTTTAATATCTTTTCCTTTGTTGTATATCTAAATTTTTTCATACTCCTTGACCTGGTGCTCTCTGCATTAAATCCTCCCCCAGGTCCTTAGATGATCTATGATTCCAAAATCATTTTTTAAAAAAAGATTTTATTTATTTATTTGACACAGAGAGAGAGAGATCACAAGTAGACAGAGAGGCAGGGAGAGATAGAGGTAGAAGCAGGCTTCCCGCCGAGCAGAGGGCCCGATGCGAGGCTCGATCCCAGGACCCCAAGATCATGACCTGAGCCTAAGGCAGAGACTTAACCCATTGAGCCACCCAGGCACCCCTCCAAAATCATTATCGTCTGTCAAGATCTTTCTTTTGGGTCCAGACTGATATAGCCAATCATCTACTTCCCATGGCCACATGAAATGCCCTAAAGGGAATGCAGACTCATCAGGTGAAAAGGTAAATTTATCGTCTTTCCTCCAAAACTGCTTGTTATCCAGGGTTGTCCCATCCCAGCAAATGAGAGAACGACACGTCTGGTGTAGAAAGTGGAACCATAGGATTCAAACGTGAAATGGATTTTTGCATTCCTCAAAGAAATGTTTCTCTTCAGTTACTTTTGATTGTTTATCTTCAATATTGCTATGCTGCCCTCTTCCTTCAATCTCCAAAACTTTCACCATCCTGCTCCAAGCTAGTATCATCTTCTGCTGGGCGACCACACTAGCCTGACGAGTGTTCCTCCCCACTTTTGCTCCCAGAAATCCATTCTCCATAGAAAGTGCAGGAAGACCTTTTTTGGAATGAAGATCTTATTATCCTCACCACCCCTGCCAAATTCTTACAAAGACTTTTTGTTGCTGTGTATATAATAGGAAAAGTTACTTAATTGGCTGAAAAAACTTGTGGGTTTGTGTGTGTGTGTGTGTGTGTGTGTGTGTGTGTTTTACCTCTGCTTCCTCCTTGGCCTCATTTTCTTCTTCTAGGCCCTGTAATGCTATGATACTTTCATGTCAAGTCTTTTCACTATGGCCTGTTTTCCATTATTAGTCTGCAATGTGTTCCTCCTAGCCATTTTGCCTAGATAACTTTACTTCACCCTTCTGGTGTCAAATTAAATGTCCTTTCCTCAGGGACATCTGTATGACTCTTCAGATTAGAGGAGTTTCCTAATCCATTATCCTGCTATTTTTAATCATAGTTTTTCTCATACTTCTATTTTACACACTAGTAGGATTATTTTCTTATTATCTGTTGCCACCCATTTCTCATACTGGTATTTCATGAGGGCAGTGATCAGATCTGATTGGATGTCCTCATTCCTGGTTTTCAGTTGGTTGGATGAATGAAGAATAAGCAAAAATGGAAGCAAGGAAGAGGGGCCAGCCTATGGAGAAATCAAATCTTATGTACTTCACAACTTTAAGACTGAATTCTGCTAGCAGTCATAGGATGGCCCCCAGTTGTAATGTGTCTACATTACAAGTTAGATTCATTGGAGACAATAATATGAATTCAGAGATAAGGAGTTAAAAGGAGGGGAAATAGGAGCAAGCTCTTTTGAAACATTCATAAGAATTTTATCAGTTTCCCAATAATTTGAAGTGGTTACTAGAGTCACCTTTGAAAATCGAATATCATTAACTAGCAATTTCATCTTGAATTTAGGGCCAATCAATATAAGGTTGATATTATTACTTTGAATTGGACATCTATCTACATGACATGTGTATATAAAGTGTTGTTCATTATTGCCCCTAACCATCATTTTTTATTCAGGGAAGAAACTCATTTTCTCTTCTTCATTTCAACACTTACTATAATTTACATATGATTTTCCTTCCATTTAAAATTACATTGGAACAAACATAAATATATCATTAATTCATATTATGAATCACTGCCTTCTCTGACCAGATCTAATTCTTAATGTTTTCAGTGACTTTCAAATAACATTTTTAAAAAATTTTCCTTTGGTATTTTTCTTAAAGGATGTTTTGGAGTATGAATAAAATAACTGAATTTGAACACTAAAAATGTGATTATAAATAATCAAAATCAATTTTTGTTTTAAATACATGAAATTGGGTTATATAATAGATTTTGGTTTTTAAGCCTATTTTATAAAGGAAGAGCTCAATATTTATGTGAAGTCATTAGGAGGAGATTCAGCATATAGATTCATGATAGGTGACAGAGATGGGATTATATGCATATAAATCCCTCACATTCAAAGAAAACAAATCACTAAATGTTAGTATTTTCTTAGCCGAGGGAAACTGTATCACTTCATTAGAAAGGAAACAGAGTCATGTAACAGATGTGACATCATTTTTTTCACTTCATTCTACCTTTAACAATCTAAGAAAAGAATACACATTAAAAGGAATTTGTTTTCCTCTAGGAATATGATTGTACATCTGTTATATATTGTTTTATTTTACTTTTGCAAACCTCTATAAAATGATAGAGTTCTACTGTAATGCCCAAGTTTTTGCATCTGAGAGACCACCAAGGAGCCAACACCAATACAATCAAATGCGGGTTTATTTGACAAGCTTAAGCTTGGGCCCAAGTATACCCGACAAAGCGGGAGTAGGGACTTAGACCCCGAGGTGACATACTTAAGCTTGGGCCCAAGTATACGAACGCAGTGAGTAGGGACTTGGACCCCAACGCTAGTTAAGGCAGGGGTTTTTATGGGTCAGTACCAGAGGCTGGGCGGGGTAGGAGAAGTTTCAGACTTTTCTGTAGTAAGCTGATTAGTTGTTGCCCGGCTGTTGCAGGGTGGGGTACTTTCTTAGAACTAAAGCAGTAGGGGAAAGTTCAGCCCTTGGGCTTGAGATGGCTGCTGAAGCTAAAATGGCTGTACTTACACTAATGCTAAACTCGAGGTGGGATGGCCTTAATTTTCTCGGCCTCCACAATACATATATCTAAAATAGATATTTTTCATTATGTTATTACTTAGTATAAGTTTTATTCAGTATGAGATTTACATTACACCAAACAGTTAAGGAAAGACTTGAGGACTATGGAGGACTTAAAAAATCTGGCTGTACTCCCGTACTATTATTCCATAAGATTCCTTTTTTTTTCCCTCTATATAATTTAGGTGAATTTCTGCCCTGTGCACAATAATTCCATATAAGAAATAATGACAGAAATTGAAAAACTAGAAAAATTTATCACAAAATAAAAATCTACTTCAATGTTTGTTGTCAGTGTCTTCTTTTTGGTGACAGTATGTTTCAAATTTATGTTGCACTAAACAAGAAAATATTTCCTCTCTTTCTCTGTTCACCTGCTCTGGATGGAATTGTGCCCTCCAAAATTCACATCTTGAAGCCCTTACCCCCAGTTTAACTATCTGAGGAGAGGGCCTACAAGGAGGTAATTCAGGTTAAATGAGTTCATAAGGGTGTGGTTGTGATCTGAAAAGATTAGTGTAAATATAAGAAGAGACAATAAAGAACGTGTTCGTTCTCTTTCTGCCCTATGAGAACACAGCAAGAAGGCAGCCCTTTGCAAGCTAGAAATGACTGCCCTTGAGACTGACCCTGTTTTACCTGGATCTGGGTCTTTGTTCTGGCTTCTAGAACAATGAGAAAATAAATTGCTGTTGTTTAAACCATGAAGCCTATGGTATTCTGTTATTACAGCCCAAGAAGACAAAGACAATACCTCATCCTAGGATCTTGTGACTTCTGTTCTACTCTTAAAATCACAAGTGTAAATATGTGATATATTATTCTATGTTTAGGTTAATGACTGTTGCAGTGAAAAAAAGAAAAGAAAAAAGTTATCTTTCTTAAAATGAATACGTGGGACCCTAAAATAGATTAAGAAAAAAAAAAAGAGAAAAGACTCAAATAATAAAATTCAGAATGAATGAGGAGACATTACCACTGTTGTCACAGAAATAAAAAAGGACAATATAAGACTACTATGAATAATTATACACCAACAAATTGGATAACCTAGGAAAGATAGATAAATTTCTAGAAACATATATCCTACCAAGACTGAATCATAAAAAAGTGTTTTTAAAGAAGAGGAAACATTTTCAAACCCATTCTGAGGCCATAAATATCCCAATGCTATAATTAGACAAAGCAACTATAAAAAACTATAAACCAATATCCCTGATAAATACTGATGAAAAAATCATCCTTAAAACACTAGTAAACTAAATCCAACAACAAATTAAGATTATATATCATGACTAAATAGGATTTACTACTAGAATTCAAGAATGTTTCAATATGCAAAAATCAGTGAATGCAAAATACTATATTAAAAAACAAAACAAAACTACATGGTCATCTCAATTAATGCAGAAAAGTGACTTGACAAAATTCAATACTTTTTCATGATAAAACTCTCAGCATACTAAGAATAGAAGGAAATTACATCATACTAAAAGCCATATATGAAAAAGTCCAGCTAACATTATAACTAATAGTAAAAAATTTTGTTTTTTTCTCTAAGATCAGTAACAAGATAATGATGCCCACCCTTACCACCGCCATTCAGCAGCATAGTACTGAAAATCCTAGTTAGAGCAGTTAGGCAAGAAAAAAGTGAATAAAATGATCAAAATATGAAAGAAAGAAGTAAAATTATTTCTGTTCAAAGGTGACATGACCTCTGAAGCTAATAATACATATATGTTATTTGAATTTAAATTTAAAAAATTTTATCTTGGAGCGCCTGGGTGGCTCAGTGGATTAAGCCTCTGCCTTCAGCTCAGGTCATGATCTCAGGGTCCTGGGATTGAGCCCTGCATCAAGCCCTCTGCTCAGCAGGGAGCCTGCTTCCTCCTCTCTCTCTCTTTGCCTGCCTCTCTGCGTACTTGTCATCTCTGTCTGTCAAATGAATAAATTAAATCTTTAAAAAAAAAATTGTATCTTACAATATATTTGCAGACCCATGTTTAGTATAGCATTATTCAAAATAACCAAGAGGTGGAAGCAGCCTGAGTGTCCATCAGCAGATGAATGGACAAAGAGAATGTGATACATACAGAGAATGAAATTTTTCAGCCTCATAAAAAAAAGGAAATCCTGTCACATGCTTTAACACAGATAAACCATGAGCATATTATGCTAAGTGAATTAAGCCAGTCACAAAAAGATAAATACTTTACAATTCTACTTATATGAGGTCTCTAAAATAGTAAAAGCCTCAGAAACACAAAGTAGAATAGTGGTTGCCAGGTGCTGGGGAAGTAGGAAAATCAAGTTGTTCAACAGATTAGACTTTCAGTTTCACAAAATGAAAAAATGCTAGAGATCTGTTGGACAACAATGTACATGTAGTTAATTCAACTATACTGTACACTTAAAATGGTTAAGATAATAAACTTTATCTTATGTATTTTAAGCTCAGTAAAAAATAAATAATAAAAAGCATGGAAACAGAATGATATATTGATAATATTTACTTCTCTAAAAGTGAGTTTATATAATGTACTTTCAATGGCTTTGCATGGCCATTTAAAGTACATTATAAAGTACATGACCTGGCTTCCTGCAAAGGACTCAAAGGAACAGGAATACTATTATTTTTGAGCAGTCATCATAGAGATTTAGCTCATTCTTTACCAATGGATGCAATCATAAAAAATAAAACACCAAGCATAGATTGTTCAAGATGTCCAATAAAAATATATTCTAGCAACTTTTAGACACGTAAAGCTCAAATTTAGGTCAGGGTCAGAGATCACCCATATATAGTGGTGAAAGAAAAGCTAAGGGAGTGGCAGATATAAATAGAGAAGAGCAGAGAGCTGAGGAACCAGACTTGGGAGACTTTCAAAACATGTGACTCATATAAAATAAGAGCAAGAGCCAGAGAAAGAAAGTTTAAAAGGTCACAGAGGATATTCAGTTACAAACATTTAGCCTTAGCAAACGACTGTTGAGTATATTACAAGTAGCACCAAAGAAGAAATTCTTTTCCACTAAAACCAGTGGTATTGGCCTCTTGTTGCTAGGTTATTTTAGCTTAAAATAATAGTTCTCTTATGACATCTTTTATTCTGTATTTTATAAAACATCATTGATGCTCCACAAATAATACCCTTGGGGGGGGGGGGTGGGGAATACAAAACCTAAATTCAATTCTAAAACACAGCTTGATGTAAGTGTTGGAGAATTTTTTTTTTGACGCAATTAAAAAGAACTGATTACTAAAAATCACACAAACCCGAAAGACAGAGAAAGGGAAATGTATTTGGAAAGTGGAAAAGACATTCACGCTTTAGAAAAATTGAATAAAGAGGTGATTTCCATCTAATTGTATATACCCAATTTGCCAATGATGACAATTTGCATGTTTAACTGGAAAGAAAACAGCAAACAGCATCTGAATGTAAATGAACATTTTTGGTTGTTTCTTTTAACGGGCAGGTAAAACAGTTACACAAAACCAAATATTGAACACAGAAAAAAGAATTATTAACATTTCAATTTATTGTTTAACAAGTAATTGTGGGAGTTGCCCCTAAATATGTACATATATGCAAATACTTTGTGAAAAGCAATGCAAAATGTGATGTATATGGGAAACAATAAAACCTTAAGGTTATAGTTTTAAGCTGTGTGACCATTTTGACTAAAGTTCAGTTTTAACAAAAATTTGTCTATTCTCAAATGCATAATGAAATATAACTGATTGGAAAGTCCAGTGTTAAAGCACTAGTGCTGAGTTATAATGCCAAGAAACAAAACAAATTTAAAAAAAAAAAAATGGAACTGAAGTAGGATTAAGAAGGTTGACCAAAGTGATTAAAGCTCGCCTGAAAGTGGATAATTGGTATAAAAAATTTAATTTAGACACAGTTTAAAATTTGTGTTACCCTGTCTCCCCAAGATCTTTGATCAGGTTTGTATGCTGTAGGTGGAATGCTACAAGGACTCTGCCAAGTGGGGACTCAAGGAAGGAAAATGGTCTTTACAGAGATATAGAGATGCAAGTATCACATGGATAAAATGAACAGATGCAACTAGGATTAAAGAGTATGGAGTTGGGGGCGCCTGGGTGGCTCAGTTGCTTAAGTGACTGCCTTTGGCTCAAGTCATGATCTTGGAGTCCCGGGATTGAGCCCACATTGGGCTCCTTGCTCAGCAGGGAATCTCCTTCTCCCTCTGGCCCTCACCCCTCAGCCCTCTCTCACTCTCTCTTCTCTCTCAAATAAACAAATAAAATCTAATATATATATATATATATAGAGAGAGAGAGAGAGAGAGAGAGCAGTCTCTGCTCCTTTGCAGAAGTTCACACTCCTCCAGCCCCATTTGGACAACATTCATAGGTCTGTACACACTAGCCCTTCCCCTGATGTTACAGAGGTTGGGGTCTAACCAACTTTGGGGTATCAGCAGTATAATATGGTGGGCCAGGTGCACCCTCTGCTGCTTCGGTAATCTTGACTGTGCCAGCACCAGCCACATCCCTGGAACAATGAGGGGTCCAAGCCTGTGGTTATTGGCATCCAACATGATGTGTGCTATGGCCTCACCCACCTCATCCTTCTACTTGGATTGCTTACCTTCAACCTCAGATGGAGCTGATTTCATAGCATTTTGCAAGAAGTAAACCCACAGATGACTGGTCTTGGAGAACTGAATCCTAACCAGGAAAGAATCAGAAGGGAAGGGAGACTTGATTCCATAACGAAGAAACAAATGCCATTTGGGCAAAAACACCTACGCCTAGGGGCTATTTCCACAATAAGATAAAGAGGAATTAAGTAACATGCGGAGGATGACACAGCTTGTAAGTGATGAACCAAACCAAGTGGCCCTACTCTGCCACCTGACTCTTGAAGCATGGAATTGGGCATCAAGTTCAGGTTCAGGGCTTTTCACGGCATGCTGGGCTCACCTCTGCCATGCTCCGTCACATGTTATTTTTTTATCTATCTTTCCTGCTAAAAGTAAGCTCCTAAAGACAGAGGCTGTTGTATCTTTTCATCAGGGCAAGTAATAAGTAACTCTTTTTTGCTGGTGGCAGTGTTTTTTTTATTTTTGTTTTTTTACTAGGTTACTCATTTCAATCCATTCTTTCCTAAGTCTGCAGCGTTCTAGGATGGTTTGTTCTATCCTCAGCCATGCCCATTTTGGAGATAAGTAACTTCTATGTTCATGGTACAATTCTGAGTTGTACAACAGCCTTGATGCCCATTTGGAGGACCTGTAGCGTCATTCTCCAATTGGAAGAAAAACTGATTCCCATCCAGTGCCTATATTCTGGAAATATCCTGTATTAGGAAATCAAGATCACTACCCTTTACTGTCATAGTCCATACGTCTCTGTGTTTTTAAAAATCACACAGTCTTTTTAAAGTCAACAGATAAACAGCAATTACTGTGTGCTAAGTTTCTGTTAACTTATACAACCCACATCAGCCCTTTATGATAGATACGATTATTTACCCTCTATTTTAAAGGGAGAAAAAGGGAGGCAAAGAGATCAGTCAGCAGAGGAGGTATTTCAACCCAGATTGTCAACCCTCCGGTCTATGCACTCAACTCCTGCCCTATGTAGAAATATTTCTCCACAGTACATAAATTCCAGCTGTCACTCGGAGGGCAAACCTCTTCAGGGAAAGGGTTATAGTGTACTGGAATACAACAGTAGAATCTGAGTCTGCAGATAAAGTGCTGTGACACTGAATAACATGAGTCACTTAGCCTCTCTGAGCTGATTATAATAGACAAAGATCCCCCAGAGTCTTTCTTCAGTGAATATTTACAATGCATGAAACTCTCTCTAGGAAACATGGAGCACATTTGAGGCCCTCAGAACATTTAGTTTTTCCCTACTCCCAAATTCTTTGATACATTGGTATACTGAATTATTCTCTCAGACCAAAGAGTGAAAGAATAAAATAGACTTTAGTAAATACAAGTTATGTAGTGAATAGATTTCCGGGGGTTCCTGAATCCAATTTCAACTTGTGTGTTGGGAGGGGAGTGGGTGAGCTTGGCACTTCAGACAGAACACCAAGCAATTCTCAGATACCAGCAGGGAGTCCTAGAATTCAACTCCATTCTAACACTATCTACCTGGAGACAGCTGTCAGATCCCACAAGGTGTGGGCTCAGTCTTACAAGACCAGGTTTCCTTCATACACATTATCAGCCCAAGCTGTTACCTGTGCTTCTGACCCTTCAGTTATAAATTAGAGGTTTCAAAGACTTCTTCCTGAATTGGACTCCAACTCTGGATGTCATTTGCAAGCCCAGTTTGTTCCAGTACTTCTGACTGACATATTATAAATTAGAGGTTCCCACAACTTTCCTCTTGGGTTTAATCAGTTTCCTAGACAAGCTCACAGAACCCAGAGAAACATTTTACTTACTAGACCATGAGTTTACTACAAAAGGATATAAGTCAGGAAGAGCCAGATAGAAAAGATGGATAGGACCCTATATGGGAAAAGGTGCTTACCATCAATGAGTTCTCCAGACACATCACTCTCAAGAGTAATAATATTCCAGCCAGTCTTAAGGGTTAACCTGCTTCAAGTTAAGACACTCTCTTTGCTGACCTGAGGTCCTTGATCTGTAACAGAATTAATTTTACTTCCTTTGAGATTTGCAGACCACTAGACTTGAGGAATGAAGGACCAGAATGTTCCCAGGCTACAGAGGCCAGCAAGGACTGACCAGTTTAACTTCCAATTTCTACCCCTCTTTGGAAGTCAGAGAGTGGGACTGAAAGTTTGAACCCTCTAATCACAGGATTGGTTCTTCCAGTGACAAGTGACCAGTCCTAACCCTCAGGAGATCTAGGGGCATTCAGAAAGTCACATTATCATAACAAAAGACATCACACCTTTAACCTGCCCATTACTTAAGGGTTTTAGGAGCTCTGTTCCGGAAAGGGGACAAAGATCAACTATATATTTCTCATTATAACTGACAATATCGTGATTTTGGAGCATTCAGTATATGTCAACTCCAGCTTTTGATATACGTGAAGTCAAGACTTTATTTTTTAATATTGCCTTCTGCCTGAGTTGATGCCATGAGCATTACGGATATCAGTAAATAGTTCTTGAGTGAATGAATGAAAGGTAAAATTGGGAGTGATTTTATTGTTTTTAACAATTACCACTTTGCATCATGTGAGCTATTGGAAAAACATTTTGAATAACAAAGACTTATAAAAAAGAGAAAATATAAGAACAGGAAAAGTAGGGTAGGTCATTAAAGAATACATATCTGACAAATTCCATTTATTTATTTATTTATTTATTTATGCAAGGGAGAGCAGAGGGAGAAGCTGAATCTCAAGCAGGCATCTGCTGAGTGTAAAACCCATGCAGGGCTTGATGCTAGGACCCTGAGATCATGACCTGAGCCAAAATCAAGAATCAGATGCTTAACTGACTAAGCCACTCAGGTGCCTCACTGTTTTAAAATCAGTGTAAAAAGTGAGTTTTTTCTTTATCTTTATCTTATTGAAGACATAGCCAACAGAAGCTGACTTTAAAAGGAAAATTTTGTTCGATTTTTGAAAAGATTTTATTCAGTTATTTGAGAGAGAGAGAAAGAGTGAAAGGGAGAGAGTTAGCCAGAGGGAGTACAAAAGGAATAGAGAGAAGCAAGCTCATTTTCTTTAATTTACTGAAGGGGAGCAGAATATGTCACCTCAAAATATGACACTTTGGTATATTGATTACTTTGAATTAAGTTACTTGAGAAGCAGTCAGTGCAAAAAGGTCACTCTAACCCTCCTTAGTCCGTCCTCCTGAGAGCACAAAGTAACTCCCACATGCAAGGTAGCCTCTCTGTACTAGGAGGAAGTGGGACGTCCTTACCATAAGCAATTTAAGTACCAGAAGATGACAGAAACAAAATTTGTTACCTCCTCACTAATTTCCTACCTCAAGCTCACAAATCTTTGTCACAATTCTTCACAGATGCGTTGTTTCTTTGTCTAAGTACAAAAAAGCTTAAAACCAACCTGCTCTGTTCACTTTCTTGATTCTCATATTTTTAAGGAGACCCTGTATATACAGAAGTTTTTTTATATAAACAGCTAACAAAGATCCAATAAAATCTTGGGTGCCTGGGTGGCTTAGTTGTCAGTTAACAGTCTGCCTTCAGCTCAGGTCATGATCTTGGGGTCCTGAGATTGAGTCCCATGGCAGGCTTCCTGCTCAGGGAGGAGCCTACTTCTCCTTACCCCCATTTGTGCTCTCTCTTGCTATCTCTCTCTCTCTCAAATAAATGAATAAAATCTTTTTTTAAAAATCGAATAAAATTTTCCTTTTAAAGTTAGTTTCTATTCTTTGGATATAAGCACATTCACATGGGATAAAACATGGCCAAAGGATTGGCTATAGGATAAGTTGGTATTTTAGTGGTTAAATTAGAACTTATTTCAAAAGTGGCTGTTGAATCAGAGAAATACAAATCAAAACCATAGTGAGATACAAACTCGCACCAGTCAGAATGGCTAAAATTAACCAGTCAGTAAACGACAGGTGTTGGCGAGGATGCAGAAAGAGGGGAACCCTCCTACACTGTCGGTGGGAATGCAAGCTGGTGCAGCCACTCTGGAAAACAGCATGGAGGTTCCTCAAAATGTTGAAAATAGAGCTACCCTATGACCCAGCAATCTCACTACTGGGTATTTACCCTAAAGATACAAATGTAGTGATCTGAAGGGGCACATGCACCGAATCTTTATAGCTGCAATGTCCACAATAGCCAAACTATGAAAAGAGCCTAGATGTCCATCAACAGATGAATGGATAAAGAAGAGGTGGTATATAAACACAATAGAATACTATGCAGCCATTAAAACCCCCCAAATCTTGCCATTTGCAACAACATGGATGAAACCAGAAGGTATTATGCTAAGCGAAATAAGTCCATCAGAGAAAGACATTTATCGTATGATCTCACTGATATGAGGAATTTGAGAGGCAGGACAGGGGCTCACAGGAGGAAAGGGAGGGGAAAATGAAACAAGATGAGACCACGGAGGGAGACAAAGCGTAAAAGACTTTTAATCTCAGGAAACAAACTGAGGGTTGCTGGAGGGGATGGGGAGTGGAAGGGTTGGGGGGGTGCTGGGTGATGGATATTGGGGAGGGTATGTGTTATGGTGAGTGCGGCAAATTGTGTAAGACCTATACCCCTGAAACAAATAATACATTGTGTTAATTTTTTAAAAAAGAAAAGAACAATAATAACAAAAAAAGACTGTTGATAATAGCCATCCCAAGTGAGTTCAGTGATTCAATCAATGATTATGTCAAAAAATACTACATTTAAAAAAAAACTACTACATTTTAAAATGTTGGGTTCTAGTTTATACATAGACTTATGTCATCAAACATGTATTTAGCTCATTATCCAGAATATGTTTCTTGTTATTTTCATATGTAATTCTGTCTAATATAACATGGTGCTGATTATAGATCTCCTCTCTCTGAGGATAGGTCCTTGTCTTATTATTCTTTGTTATCACATCACTGCATTTGAAGCAGCTTACCCAGCACCTAGCAACAGTGTAAGCCTTCAGGAAAAAAAAAATCATGAAATTTTACGAGGATGATCAAATATGATGATATGGATTTTTATCTTCTAAATCTTGACTTCTTAAGAGAATTGCTAAGCTATTCCATGCCTCTAGTAAGAAACACAGTGAAACCATTTCCCAAAGATGCAAAGAGGAAAGCTTTTTTTACTTTTTAAAACCCTTGAGACTGCCTACATATTGCCTAAGAAAACATCTTGCTATGGTGAACTTTCTTGAATTCAACTTTTAAACCAATTATGTATAGGGAAACATCATGTATACATTGACATAAAGCCATGGCATTTTTAAGAGTGTACATAGAGAACCCCTTTTATAGCAATTTTAAGGATCTTCAGGGCTCCTTGTTGGCAGCTGGAGTGCTGTTTTTAGAAGGTGTTGGTGATTCTGACGGTCGTCACTGCTGGCTTTCCATACTGAGGACAAGGTTAAATGAAAGACTGAGGAGAAAAACAAGTCAATCCAAAAATTGAAAAACACAGAAAACTTAGGTACATATCTAGAGAGAATAGTACTTAACAGAGAGTCATCCAAACTAGAGACCAGTCTTGTTATCAGGACCTGATACTAAATCTGTGATGTTAAGGGATTTATTTATAGTTATAAAAATTGAGTAAACTTATCAGTAATACAAATTAATATAACCTGCCTCATTGGAATATTGTTAGATGTGATAATATGTATGATAGCTATGATAATATATGTAGATTTTTTACTCTGCATTTTTTTTTTTATAGATAAAGAAAGAAAGGAACACTGATGTTAGTAATTCCAGGGAGAATTTTCTCAAGTGACCATACTTTCATAGGAAGCCTTTCATCATTTTGAATTCTCATCTTCACTGTGCATACACCAGGGTATAGAAAGCTGTGAAACCTCACTGCCCTACATTTGTCCCTCTTCAAGATTTACATCAGAGGCTGAATGAAACCCCAGAGTTCTTACTTATTCAAAACTCTGATATAAATAACGAATTCACTGGATGGCAAAATCAACAGTCCAGACAAATGGCACCAAAAAAAGGTTAAAATCTAACAGGAATTGAACCAAATACCCATATTTGGTTCCTATCAAAAAAAAAAAAAGAACTACACACATCCAAGAGAGAGGAGATGGGTTCCTATGAAAATCCCAGGGTACATGAATTAACCATAAGTTCTCTCTAGGGAGACGTCATTACCATTACTACATTAGTGGGCCTGAAACTCATAATCTTAGAATTGTTGCTGCTGTTTTCTATGCCATTGAAACTATTTGTCCTGCCCTATCTATCCACTCCTACTTCTATTTTATAAATTAACATGTGTGTGTGTTTTAATTATACAAGAGACTGCTTCGGATGCTTTTCCTCTTCTAAATTATCACCTAGGCTGGAGGAGCAAGAACTTGAAAAAAGTACCAAAAAGAGTCAAGGAAACCTGTGTTTGAATCCATGTACTTATATAAACATGGAGATTCAGCTTCTGTATTTGCCAACTTTGTGCCTTGGCCAAGTTATGGAAATTTTCTGAGCCTCAGGTTTCCCTGTCTGTAAAATGGACGTGATAATACCTAGCCTATAGTATTTTTGTGATGATTTTACTAATGTGTTACAAGTTTTCAGTAGGCACTTTACAACATTTAAGTACCTTCACATGCCTTCAAAGAAGGCAGCTACTGAAAATATAAAATGATAGATAAAATGATAGATAAAATATAAAATATAAATGATTGCAATTCCTCTTTATTCAGTGATTTAATAATTTTATTTAAAGTCATTATTTAAAAAAGCAGAGATGTACATTTTCCTTATCACAGGTGGGAACAACTTAAGGTTAACCCACCTTTAAGTCTTGAATCTCACTATGAATGTCATATTGAAATGGCAAATAATCAATGTACAGAGAAGATTGATCATGATAGTGAAAGATATAGACCCTAGATGTAGAATGGTTGAAGAACCAAAAACATAGTCTAATTGGGAAATTAAAATGCAAGATGCAGAGGGACATAAAGGCTGTCTCCAAATACTCTTCGGGATGTCATATAGAAAGGTCAGTCTACCACTGTAAAAGGCAGAAGCAGATACCAAGAGTGAGCGTTACCAAGGCACTGCTTTGGGTTCACCCTAGATAGGAATTAATTACCATAAATAAGAATTTAAGGATGCCTGGGTAGGTCAGGATTTAAGCATCTGCCTTCAGCTCAGGTCATGACCCCATGGTCCTGGGATCAAGCTCCATGTCCCCATGTCTGACTCCCTGCTCAGCAGGGGAGCCTGTTCTCCCCTATCCCTCTGGCCCTGCTCATGCTCTGTTTCTCAAATAAATAAAGTCTTTAAAAATAAAAAAGAAATTAGAGCTGACAAAGCTGAGGAACTAAATGATGGTTTGTCAGATATGCTGCAGAGATGTCTCTGCATTGTTTTGAAGGTGACAGTATTCATTTCTCATATACCATATGTGAACATATAGATATGAAAAAATCCATTTCCAATTATAAGACTGTGAGTCTTTTATTCTATAATGGATGACACGGAGATTCTTGAGACTTGTAAAAAAGTGTAACTGAAGGCAATTACACAATCTCTTTGAATCACTTGAAATATATACTTGTAAGTGATGTGGCTTTGCCTCAAGTATCTCACCTCTGAAACAGCGGGACACCAGCCCTCTCTCAAATCATCTCCAATTGATATCTAAGAATAACCAACAGTGTGCCCCACTTTTATTGAGTCAAACCTATCAGCAGTAGATACCTTCAAGTGTCTGTATACAGATCTGATCTGTATACACATCCACCAAGCAAATCAGAGTAGACTGACAGCACTCACTGCCAGTCATGGGGATACCATGTCCATGAATACTACATCGGGAGATTTCTGATGTCAGCTTCCATGGCTCATGCAGAAACAAGGCCAGTTTCCACAATTCAAGGCCCTCCTTTGTCTCTTGGGTCCTGTAGCAGCTCTGCCCAGGCCCAGAATCTCTCAAAATCCCAATTTAATAACATCAGCCTCTGTCTCTGTCACACAGTCTCTATCTTGTCTGTTTAAAGCCAAGCCAAGGGGCCAACTGGGAATAGACTGCACATCCCCTCCATCCTTCTTCTCCATCCCTCTCTCCTCCTTTTTTAATCCCCTGAGTCTCTATAAACCACCTAAGACAAATTCTGTTTCTAGTTTTCAGTCACTGAACCAAAACATCAATGCATACAACCAAATAAATCTGGCCGGTGTACATTTATGTTGGGAATGGGAGTAGGCAGTATGTCAGTGGTAATATTTAGAAGGGAAAATTATTGTTTATTTCAGCAGCAACTAGCCCGAATTCCCTGTTCCACATTTTTTTTAAAGAAGAAGGTGGATTGTAAACCCTTTTAAGATAACTTCAAATACACTAGCATTATAATTCCACAAAGAATTTTCTTTCATGCACTATAGAAATAGGCCATTAAATTTGCATGTCTAAAGGAACTTTTCAGTAATTGCTTTCCTTAAACACAATTACTATGGTCAGCCCATGTAACTAAGAAAAAGGAGGACACAGTAAATGATCCAACTTTGTCTCATTGTGTGAATTAGGAATAAAGAAGTTTTTTTTAACAGCTATACTTATATTTTAATCTGGCTTTATAAATGAAACAGCAAAGTGCACTGACCCCTTTTTAAGGCCCTTATCTGCTTCATCTCCAGATGTAGGAGTATTCTGGTCTTAAATAGAAACTGATTTAAGAGTCTCCCTAAAGGGAAAAACTGGAGATAAAATACTTAATATTCTTATAACAAAGGAATAGTATACCCCGGGGTGGGGGGAATACATATATCTTGATGCCAGCCATTTGTCTGATTAGTACCATAATTCTGTAAACTTAGTTTACATTTCTGAGCTTCAATTTCATATTCTATCAAACTAAGGTATTGGATGCCTGACATTCCCTCTAGTTCTAAAAAAGAAAAAAAAAAGGGAAAAAAGTCTATTATTTTCAGCCACAAAGAGTTTTGGGGGGGGTTATACAGAAACATTTTGATTTCTATGTTTCTTTTTGTAGAGAAAAAAAGGATACTTTTTAAAATCTCTCATCTTCCTACTCCCACGAAGTTAATTAAACTCAGCAAAACATTTATTCTGTTTAGCCAAATGTTTTCAGTGTCTAGAGTATTGCTTTGACAATTACATGATAAAATATATTGTTGCCATACTTTTCTTAATTTATTTTTTTTCATTTATTTATTTTCAGCATAACAGTATCATTATTTTTTCACCACACCCAGTGCTCCATGCAATCCGTGCCCTCTATAATACCCACCACCTGGTACCCCGATCTCCCACCCCCCTCACCACTTCAAACCCCTCAGATTGTTTTTCAGAGTCCATAGTCTCTCATGATTCACCTCCCCTTCCAATTTACCTCAATCCCCTTCTCTCTAACTCCCCATGTCCTCCATGCTTTTTGTTATGCTCCACAAATAAGTGAAACCATATGATAACTGACTCTCTCTGCTTGACTTATTTCATTCAGCATAATCTCTTCCAGTCCCGTCCATGTTGATACAAAAGTTGGGTATTCGTTTTTTCTGATGGAGGCATAATACTCCATAGTGTATATGGACCACATCTTCCTTATTCATTCATCCGTTGAAGGGCATCTTGGTTCTTTCCACAGTTTGGCGACCGTGGCCATTGCTGCTATAAACATTGGGGTACAGATAGATGGTCCTTCTTTTCACTACATTTGTATCTTTGGGGTAAATACCCAGGAGTGCAATGGCAGGGTCATAGGGAAGTTCTATTTTTAATTTCTTGAGGAATCTCCACACTGTTCTCCAAAGAGGCTGCACCAACTTGCATTCCTACCAACAGTGTAAGAGAGTTCCCCTTTCTCCACATCCTCTCCAACATATGTTGTTTCCTGTCTTGCTAATTTTGGCCATTCTAACTGGTGTAAGGTGATATCTCAATGTAGTTTTAATTTGAATCTCCCTCATGGCTAGTGATGATGAACATTTTTTCATGTGTTTAATAGTCATTTGTATATCTTTATTGGAGAAGTGTCTGTCCATATCTTCTGCCCATTTTTTGATATGATTGTTTTTTTTTTTAAGATTTTATTTATTTAATTTGACAGACAGAAATCACAAGTTGGCAGACAGGCAGGCAGAGAGAGATAGAGGAGGAAGCAGGCTCCCTGCTGAGCAGAGAGCCCGATGCGGAACTCGATCCCAGGACCCTGAGATCATGACCCGAGCCAAAGGCAGTGGCTTAACCCACTGAGCCACCCAGGCGCCTGATGTGATTGTCTGTTTTGTGTGTGTTGAGTTTGAGGAGTTCATTATAGATCCTGGATATCAACCTTTTGTCTGTACTGTCATTTGCAAATATCTTCTCCCATTCCGTGGGTTGCCTCTTTGTTTTCTTGACTGTTTCCTTTGCTGTGCAGAAGCTTTTGATTTTGATGAAGTCCCAAAAGTTCATCTTTGCTTTTGTTTCCTTTGCCTTTGGAGACGGATCTTGAAAGAAGTTGCTGTGGCTGATATCGAAGAGATTACTGCCTATGTTCTCCTCTAGGATTCTGATGGATTCCTATCTCACATTGAAGTCTTTTATCCATTTTGAGTTTATCTTTGTGTACGGTGTAAGAGAATGGTCGAATTTCATTCTTCTACATATAGCTGCCCAGTTTTCCCAGCACCATTTATTGAAGAGACTGTCTTTTTTCCACTGTATATTTTTTCCTGTTTTGTCGAAGATTATTTGACCATAGACTTGAGGGTCCATATCTGGGCTCTCTACTCTTGAGAGCTCAGATTTTATAAAATAAAATATTATTTTATAAAATATTATTTTATAAAATTTTATAAAATATTATTTTGTATTATATATTATATATCCACTGGTCTATGTGTCTGTTTTTATGCCAGTACCATGCTGTCTTGGTGATCACAGCTTTGTAGTAAAGCTTGAAATCAGGTAACGTGATGCCCCCAGTTTTATTTTTGTTTTTCAACATTTCCTTAGCGATTTGGGGTCTCTTCTGATTCCATGCAAATTTTAGGATAATTTTTTAAAAGTAGAGCCCCTTCTTTCCGTGAGGTTTATCAGAGTAGGTATGCAGTGGCTATTCCAAGGACAAGATTTCCAAGAACTGAGAGGAATTCAGATTTAAGAAACAGAGTTTCTACTTAAATATTCCACTGACTAGCTGTATGAGTGGGGGCAATGACCTTAATTACTATCCCCCAAATCTCCATCCATGATTATGACTAAGTTTTTCTATTTTACTAGCAGCCTTGCTTTAAAGATCAAATGAAAAATTTATTTAGCTAACTTTAAATAATGTTTACTTTTAAACAGTATGGAATCATGTTTAAAATGATGTTATTTATAAAGCAAATAGTGTCCCACGCAAGCCTTTAAATGATGTTCACATTATGAGAACATAATTTGAACTGTTCTATAAACATCAACTCCTTTAGTTTTCAAAACAGCTGGTGAGTTGGCCTATTATTATCCACAATCTATCAATGAGAAAACTGAAACTCAGAAAGGTTAAGCAACTTACCCAACCTTTAACAGCTTATCAGTGGCTAAACTAAGATTTTAACACAATCAGTGTGGATTCTGGACTCCATTCCTGTTTTGCCTGTCTTATGCCGTTCTCACTTTGAAAACTCAGACATACTGTATGAATGTTGGTTACTATTATTATTATTGTTACTACTTCTACTATTATTATCATTATCAATATTATTATTACTTCTTGTTTCATTTTTTCTTCTGGAACTGAGAAAGTAACAGATTGAAGATCTACAATGGTGTGTCAGGCGTGTACTTTAAGACTTAGCATAAGCCAGAAGCAATATTTTAGGATATTTGAGGAACAAAAATCAAGTAATTAAACTGATAATTTTTATAAAATATTATTTTATATTAAAATAATCACAAATGTTTTTAGAGAATAAAACAAAATTCACAAAGTTTTTATAACAAATCATGAAATTTCAAATAATTCTCAAGTATAAAGCAACAGCTATCTCCCCATTAAGGGCATATATTGATGGGGAAGGACAACAACTTCATGGATTACACAAGCTCATTAAGGAGTTAAACAATACCAGTTGATAATAATAATGCATTCCTGGGTTATATCTGGGACTTCTTAATGTTAACTGCAAAACAGTGTCATGATTCTAATGTATTTTTCCATGTCCTATTATCTTATTTCCTCTTAGACCTTGAATTGCTATAGGGGATGCCTGGAAATGGTATCAAGGTCACCAGGACCAAAATACCCATGTCAGAGCCTGATGGGTCAAGTTGTGTCCTCACTAGGAACTGCCCTCCACTGGCTGCAGGAAATAGGACATATGACTGGCTGATGGGGGAATACAAGAGCTAAGCCTTTGTGCCTGGGTTTGGGAAACTGCTGAAAGGCATCCCAGTTGGAGAGCTGATAGGTTTGAAGGCTTCAGTTATATCCCCATACAAGACCAGCTTCTGTCTTTGCTCTGTTCTGTCTTCCTCACTTCCTTAAAAACATGTCCAGAGCATATTTGCCAAAGAGCTTCTGCATGCAACTTCACGTCTCAGAGACTCCTTCCAGGGAACTCAGTCTGAGGATTGGATTATTCAGCTCCTGTGGTTTGGACTTAAATGATTAATTAACCAAGGTTTAAAAAAAAAAAAAAAAAAGCCCAGAGTGTTGAAGGCAGAGTTAAATGATAATGAAATCATCAAGCTTTCAGGTATCAAGGCAGGTGGGGAAACAAATATCAAAGTCAAAGTTACCATCAAACATCAAGATTAGGAACTAAAAACATGGGCAAGGCTGGTGCAACTTAATTCATGAGGACAATCTCCCTGGTCCAGAGTTTTCAAAGAATAGAGACAGTCTTATGATAAAAGTGTGACTCAGAGACTAACAGTTCTGAAGCACGTAATCAATAATTAATACATACACAAGGACTCAATAAAATAACAATACAACCGTTCAAGGAAGCAAAGAAAAAATTCCCCAAACATTGTCTTTATTTCTGTCTTGTTACTAAACATTTGTTGTCCAAATAAGCTTCATTCTCACTCTTTGCTTTTATGGATTTCTTCATCTTTATCCAATTAAAAAAAAAAAGTTTTCTGAAAATTCTTATGTAAGAGTAAAACATAAAAATTATCTTCATGAAAGGTATACAGTAATAAGGAATTACCAGTCCACAGTGTAAGTGAAGTAAAATCATACAGAAAGGTCCCCGAGTAAGGAAGTTGCTTTTGCCCTGAGGTTATTCGCAAGTATTGTCACATTTGAATTTTGATGTTGATGGCCAACCAGAGCAAAGGGGACAAAAATCAAAACTGAGGATCCACAGTGACAGGGATTTAAGCAGAACTACTTTTCAAAATAATCTGAAGCATAAAAGGGCTACATCCTCAACGTAAATGTGGATCTGATATGAATCAGCCTTCAGACCGCTGTGTAGGTTCTAGCTCCTGCTGCAGGAGTCGCTCAACCCACTTTGGTAGCTTCAGACAGGCAAAACCCCTGGGCATTTGGGGGAAGTTAACACACATCTCTGGGGGAAGGTACATTCATGCCGGGCCTCAGGTCCTATGGACAGCGCCCATTCCAAGACAATCAGAGGAAGAGATGCGAGAACCAGAGGAAGCAATGGTTCACAGAACAGAACTGCAGTCTTCAGGTGTTACTGACAAAGACAGTCTTACTGACCACAATTCTCCTTGACCAAACCACAGTCAGGTTTTGCTGAACCTTGTTTCTGACTAGGCTTCAGCCTTATCCCTCACCTTGTCTTTGGCCTGATGAGCATTAGCAAGAATCCTGCTGATTCAGACAGTCCCACACTCTTTGTGTGTGTGTGTGTGTGTGTGTGATTATTTTTTCCATTTTTAAAATTTATTTCAATTAATTAACATTTAACATATTATTGGTTTCAAAGTTAGAGGTCAGTGATTCATCAGTCTTACATAACACCCAGTGTTCATCACATCGTGTGCTCTCCTTAATGCCCATTACCCAGTTGCCCCATCCCCCCACCCCCTTCCCTTCCTCGGTTTTTTTCCTAGAGTTAAGAGTCTCTAGGAGACTTCCACACTCTTATTATCTGATCCAGCTCCTCATCTCCTGTTTTTAATGGATAAGGTCTTAAACTGCTGGTAGCAGGAATCATGTTAGGTCAGTTTAGCAAGAATGCCCCTACCCTTGAGGACTCCTTTAAGTACTTTTCCATCCATGGACCCCCTTCACTCTGTTTGTTGGCTAAAAATCCCCTGCTGTTTTTTGCTACATTCAGAGTTAAGACTGCTGTTCCTCGCCTATTGTAATACCCCTATTGCACTATTCTTGAATGAAGTCTTCCTTACACTACTATACTTAATGAACTAACATAAAAAGGTTAAAATATCTGCAAGAAATAGGAAAGTATAAGAACTGTCACCATGACTTTGAAAAGATGCTAAGGAAATCCTTGAGGATGACAAATACAAAAGCAATAACTAAAATCAAACTCACCATAGTCTTTTGATTTACATTCTGTTTACCAGAAGACGTCTGTAAGGATCAGCAAAGCAAATAAAAAATGAATATAGAAGAGACTCTTAACTCGAGGAAACAAACTGAGAGGGCTTCGGAGGGGAGAGAGTTGGGGGATGGGGTGACTGGGTGATGGGCACTAAGGAGGGCATGCGATGGAATGAGCACTGGGTGTTGTATGCAACTGATGAGCCACTAAACTCAACCTCTGAAACTAATAATACATTATATGTTAATTGACTGAGTTTAAATAAAATTTTTTTTAAAGAAATGAATTTCTATGGAATGTATAGAAATGATTACATTACAAGCTCCAATAGCTGTCATGGCTCCTTTTCGAATCCTTTTTAACAGCAGTAATCAGAGAGAAGGAGAGAGAGACAGCTACAGAATATGTCATTTTTCCACTCAGAAGCGGCTTGCTTCAAGGGTCTTCAACCAAAAAGGATTTCTCAAAGTATATTCTCAAAGTATATTTTTATTTACAATGTATGTAAAATTTCTCATTGTGGTTGTTTTATTTTATTTTGATTAAGTAAAGAGTACTTTACTAAAGAAAGCCCTTGGTCATCTATACACTTGAAGGAAAAGCAGAGGACACAGGAAGTCATTGTAAGGAAAGTGATGTCTATTGAGAAGACATTATGAGTCAGAAAAATGTACTATAGGCACTGCAATTATTTGTCTTTTTATGCTGGTAATTATACAGTACTCATACTTACTGTCTCTTCAGTATCCATTTAGTATTTACAGAAGTTTAGTTAAGGCTGCACAATACTAATAATAAGTACCATTGATAAGGCTCTTCTTCTAAGTAACCGGCTCTATATTGGACTTTCTGAAGTACATGAGTCCATTTCATCCCAATAGGATAGATCTCACTAACACCTCAAGAAGATAAAGAAACTTAGGCCCAAGCTCGCACTTCTAGTCAGTAGAGGAGCTAAGATTAAAATTCTGGTTTATGTGACTTCAAAGTACATCCTCATAATCACTATGCTCTGTTTCCTTTCATGTTTGAAGAAACCGTGGGTGCTCCACCAGAAAGGGATTTTAAAAAACATGCTTCAATAAGAGTTGCCAGACACACTTACAAAGCAGTGCACTATTTATGTACATTACCTTAATTAAAAAAGATAAGTTTATAATTAACAGTTGACCAACTGATTTCATTTTGTCCGTCTAATTGCATTCATCAGTTTAGATGTTTATGGATGCACTGATTCTTTAATAGACATTACTGTTTCACAATCATTTCATATTAGAAAGATCATAAATACTGCCAACATCGATCTATTGGTACTTATTTTTAAAAATTTAGAAAGTTAAGCTTGTACTTCTGAATTTGGAAATCTAGAAAGAGCCTGTGGTTGCTGTTCTTGCTTTTGCATTTCAACTACCATTATCCCATTTCAAACTGAGGCCCAGAACGGAATATATTTCTGTGGTAAATTTGTTATGACAGCCCAGCAAACTAAGCATCTCTGCACAGGTAAGATACTGATAGAATTAAAGAAGAGAAAAAGATCACTTCACACACACACACACACCACACACACCACTCACACCCACCCCACACAGGAATTGAGTTTGAGTGAGTCTTCAGAATTTTGAAACATTGGAACATTGGTTCACCTCCTTAAACCCTTCCTATTCAGAATGTTCTGGAACACATTTGTTAATTCTTTTATTACACTAGAATATAATCTTTTTGTGTCTGAAAACTCAATACCATTTAAGGGTCTAAGCGTTTACTTTCTATCTTCTCTCCTGTACTGAGTTTCAATCCCCCCTGACACCCTTTCTTTACATCTTTTTGTTAAAGAAAACAAAAGAAAGGAATAGTTGAGTGTGTGTGGTGTTTCTGTCAGGTTAATAAAACTGTGCATCTTCCCTAAACAGTTCCTTCCCTTGTTCAGCTTGTTCTTGTCTATTCTTAGCAAAAACAGATATATTTTTTATTGTCTTAAGTCTGTTTTATTGTTTTGTTCGTTTTTTTCCCCCTCATAGATCTCAGGACAATCTGGGCTTGGACTATCCTGACCATATTGCTACAGACCTGTCTACTGTTTCAGGACTTCCATTCCAGCTTTGGTGACCTCTCTGTGTCAATTCCTCCTGCTTTATTTGTTCTTTTTCAATGCTGATACCAGAGTGTTCTGTGTATAGTTAATTTGTTCTCTGGTCTTTTTTTTTTTTTTTTTAAGATTTTATTTATTTATTTGACAGAGAGAGAGATCACAGGTAGGCAGAGAGATAGGCCAGGTGGGGGAAGCAGGCTCCCCGCTGAGTCGAGAGCCCAGTGCGGGGTTTGATCCCAGAACCCAGAGATCATGACCTGAGCCAAAGGCAGAGGAGAGGCTTAACTCACTGAGCCACCCAGGTGCCCTGTTCTCTGTTCTTTTAACTCTTGCATACAATTATCAAAATTTTGTCAGAATTCCACTCTAGAAGATCACATCATTCTTTTATATAAAATTTTATTTTAATTTGGTTATATAATTAGAAAATTAATGTAGGCTCACTGTAAAATTGTTTTTCAATAATGCAGAAGTTTAGAAGGAAAAAAAAGAAAAAGGTTAATTTCCCCTGTGCCCATACCAATTTCAATTCTATACCCAGAGGTATCTGTCATTCATACTTTAATGTTTCAATATCATGTTCTAGACATTTATTGGGAAAGCCATTGAGAGGATATGACCACTAGTTAACCTGTAAACTGACCAGGGCAATTGGAGTCTTTTCAATAACCACAGTCTTTGAAACATACATTCTACCTACCATTCCCAAGGTGGGGGCTGTTTCAAGAACACAGCCTTGAAAGTAAGGTGTTGTTGAGACCATCTAGACTGAATATGTTCTAAGCCCAGTTAAGGCCTTCGTATAAACTTTTGAGATTCAGGGAGACTAGTGTAGAGATGTACTCATCTTCCAGCCACCCAAAACAAGCCTTGTATGTAAGTCCCCTTGCTTACTGAACCTACCACCTTCCAGTCTGGGGTGGTCTGTCTTCCTCTTTCCTCAGCCTCTTCTTGACCTTCAGGTTTGGGTGTAGCCTTAAATATCACCAGGGAAACTCCTGAGGTTTTGAGCCAATCACGTTTAAATATGGCACTGGATGTTTAAACACCCAAAGTTTTTAAGACTTAACAGTCTGCTCTTTGATCATCACTTTATAAATCAAAGTACCATAATATTTCAAGGAATGACAGTCCACAATCCTATTGTGCTATATCATGCATTACATTTGGTAATGATGCTACAAATGACCGGTAGGTATTGCCAGGGAATCCTTGTTCTCTGTGACATAGCCAGGGGGGTGTGGAACCGAAGGAAGCGGTTGCATTACTGTCCCAGCTTTATTGCTGGCATGACATAATTGTTAGGATTTACAGTTATTTATATATTTAGAGAGTTAAAGCTGTTTTTAAACCACTGAATTGTCTGTGTTATATATTCAAATCTTTCTTCTATTATAGTGCACCATGGATTTGAAATATCTAAATGTCGAAAATAGCATTAAACCAAAACGTGGCAAATGTTGACTGTGGATAAATGATACATATATGGGTATCAATTTTTTAAAAATCTAACATATCCACTGTGGAATTGTTTTTATGTCAGTACATCCAATTCTCCCTCACATTATTCAATAGCTGCATGATAATGCTTAGCTTATAGATCGGTTGTGGACTGAATAGGAAATGTGTGGGAGCAGGGTCAAGGGAACGAGCAAGGTATGGTAAAGCATCAGGTTTTAACAGCAGAAGAAAGGAGTCACCACCTTGAACCCTGAAGAAACAGGAAGAGAATTTTCTTTGTTATTGGAACCTAGAGAGATCTGTGGCCATGGGTGGAGGGGGTGGGTAGGATGGAGTGGGGGTTGCTTGTCCAGACTTAACCAATGAGGTCTGGCTATAGTTAAAGGATGCAATTACTGGTATGGCAGAGAAGTAGCAGAGGAGAAATACCGCAATGCCCTTCCACTCTCTAATACTGTTGGTTTGACGCTATGGGCGTGGCAAACTGAATGCCAGAGGATAAAGGAAACCCACATCGGTTTCCTAGAAATCAGAATAGGGCAAAAAATGGATATAGAAGGGCAATCACAGAAAAAGAGCATTATATATATTTAGGAATCATTTTAGATATGTTGATTGATGACCTGCTACCCTGCTACATAACAGGCATTGTTTTTGGCCAAGGGGTTGCAATAATGAGTGAAACAGACAAATGTGCTGCTTTCAACGAACTTATAATTCCAGGGTGGGAGAATAATAAAGCTAACACATATCTGGTGCTTATCAGGTGCCAGATGTTGTTCTAAGTGCTTTACATATATTGCCTCATTAAATAAATCAATAGCATAAACTCGATAACCATTCTACAATGATGGAACATGATAGGTTGTATCCAATTTTCTCTTCTTTTTCCTCGTACCAACAATGATGAAATAAATTTTCCTGAGCATCCATCTTTGTGTGCACAGATAAGTAATTCTGTGGAAAAGACATCTAGACATAAAATTGCGAGTCAAAGGAAATGCATTTTTTTTTAACTTCATAGACCCAGTCAAATGATTCTCCAGATAACTGCACCAATTCACATAATCACCCATGGGAGTGCCACTTTCTCCTTTGCAAAACCTCACTGTTATCTCACCCTCCCAATCATCGAAGCAGGAAATGGGACACCACTGTTGTTTTGATAGGTGTTCCCCTGATGACCTGTGATGTTGAGCATGTCTTTTCATATTTCCTAGCTATTAGTATGAATTTCATGAATTATTCATCCTAGTTGGATTGCTTGCCTTTTTAAAAATTGTTAACAATTAAAAATATCCTAATTAGTATAATATAAAATATAAATAACAAATATAAAAAAATAAAAATAAACTTTTGTTTTTTTTAAACAAATGTTTTCTTCCAATGTGGTGCTTGTCACTTCATTTAAAGTATCTTGCATTCTACTGTATCCATTAGTGTTTGTTAAGTTACATTTCTTAATCTTTTCTTTCAGGGTCTTTGAGCTTATAACGTATTAGGAGGACTTTTGCTATCCCAAGGGAATAAAGACATATTCTCTCTTTTTTTTCCTAACAACTTTGTGAACTTCTAAATACAGGTGTTTGATTTATATGGAGTTTCCTTTTACATATGATGAGCGATAAGATTATAAAATTAATCTTTCCCATATGGCTATCCAATTGCTAGGTACTATTTACTAAATAACAATTCTTTTCCCTACCCCAAATTATTTGAAATATAATTTCTATTATAAACTAAATAAAATTTCTTAATGATGAATCATATTTGCAGTTCTGAGATATATATACTTGGTTATGTTATTCTTTTAAAGGACTTAATTTGTTGATTTAAAAAATTATACTTGTGTTCATATGTGATACTGAGCTCCTGATGGCTGAAAGGTTATGTGATAGTCTTGCCTTATTACACTAGTGCTATAGTAGCCATGTGATAAGTAAGAAAACTTTAATCTTTTTCTCCACTTTGAAACAATCTAAATAACATGAATTAGAGACAACTTTTAAGTGCTGGTAGGATTTGATTGAACTCACAAGCTAAACAGATGTCATTTAAAGCAGTGCTGCTTTATTTAATTTTTCTTTCTTTTTTTTTTTTTTTTGTTGTTGTTGTTGGTGGTTTCTTAAGGTATGTTGCTTGTTTTTCATTTTTTTGACACTTGTATCTTCTTAAAAAATGATTAATTCCTCTAGATTTTCAGATAAGTTGTTATAAATGTGTACATAGTGTTTTCTTATTTTTTATTCCTTCACATCTGTACTTATATCCTGTTTCTTTTTCCTAACATTGATTTTTAGCAAACTCTCTTTTTTGTTAACCAGATTTGCTAGACGTCTTAATATTGTATTCATTAATTGTTTTAAAATTTACTTTTTGGTACTTAAAATCACATATACTTTAAAAAATTATCTGTATTATGAAGGCTGAATTTATCATTGTTCATTCCATCTCCCTATGTTCTTCTTGAAATTGTTTTCTGATAACTCAAATTAAAGGCTTAGTATATTTATTTTTTTATTTCATTTTCTAATAAATGATCTATAACTGTTCCTCTAAGAATTGAGAGGGAGAGTGAGAATAAGTTATTATTCCAATGCTTTTCACCCCTGCTTATCTCAGAAGATATTGAAATGGAAGTTTGGGCTGAGACTCACAAACACTAGAAACATCATCCCCAGTTTAGGTGGCAGAACCACAATGCAGAATTTTCAAGCAAATTTTTTTATGAAACTTTAGAAAACTCTTAAGTTCCTCACACATAGCTAGGATATAATGAGTCAGAGTTGAATTTGGAAAAACATTGTTGAGGAGGATTTCTCTAGATCAAACTCTGCTTGAAGTCACAATCCCTCTGATTCCCACAGAAAAGAAGAAGGGGGAGTGTGCTACTCCTCAGCCCCCCATCACTAGGAGGGGAGTTGGAGGTGGCTACTCAAAAGTTTAACCTGTGGACCCTTCAGTTTGAAGACGAAGCAGTACAATGGGGTCTGAGTTAAGCCTGGGAAGCTTGAGGACGACCTACTGACCAAAGTGACCTCAATGGGAACAAAGTAGTCATTTGAAGTTTGGTAGGAAAGTGCTCTTTCAAAGTCTTGCAGGAAAGACTTGCAATTTCCATGAACCAGACATCTATAAAAAGGAAGCTTGGCCCCTCTCAAAGTTGTCATCCACTCATTCCAGCTAATTAGAGGCATCAATTAGTCAGGAAAAGAGAACGAGTAGAAGAAATACCAGAAGGAATAAACCAACAAGCTTCCTTTGCTTAGATATTTGCCTGCAATAGCTCTTGGCATGGAGAGGGAGAGATGTCATAAATCAAGGTTAGAGCTTTTAACGATTACATAGGACTGAACACTTTAATGGCTGAACTGAGACTGTGTTTGATGAAATTTACAGGAATTACTATTATTATTTTTTTAAGATTTTATTTATTTATTTGACAGAGAGAGAGACAGAGATCACAAGTAGGCAGAGAGGCAGGCGGATGATGGGGAAGCAGGCTCCCTGCTGAGCAGAGAGCCCAACGTGGGGCTCGATCCCAGGACCCTGAGATTATGACCTGAGCCCAAGGCAGAGGCTTAACCCACTGAGCCACCCAGGCGCCCCAACAGGAATTATTTCTTTAGGGAAAATCATGGGGCTGCCCAGTTAACCTGAGCCAGGAAGAGGGGGAAAATAGGCCCATTGAAGACCTGCAAAAGCCTGATGAGATGCAAAACGGAGTCCTTTTATGACTACATCCCCTGAATCATGTTTGCTCACATTGTGGTTACATTGCCTGATCTGGTGATTTTTAAAAGGAAGTGTTAACATCTCCCATTTTGGCTATATCTTTATATACTAGTCCTTACGTGTTTCCTCCGGTTCTCTTAGTGACTAGAAAAATAAAGACTCCTGATGGCTGAAAGTTCTTAAAATATACTTTGTGTCATAATAAAATAAGACTTTTAATCCCAAAAAAATCTTCATATGGAGTTCTATTTTTTTCTAGATTAATATTGTCACAGTAGTTTTTAAAATAAGTTTTTTCTTGGTATGTTTTTCCATCCTGCATTTTCAAACTCATTTTGTTTGGGATGTGCTTCTTGAAAATAACCTTTAAGTAATGTTGTTTGCCTTATCTATTTGCTTTTATTCTGGGTTTCTCTATTTAACTTTTGTTACCCAGTCCAATGGTATCTGTCTCATAAGAAAATGTAACCCTTTGTCTTTATTTTGAGCACTTCTGATGTATTTTTATTTACTCATTGCAGTATAATGAAATTTAAATCCAGCAAATTATTTTAGGGTATTAATTTATCATGGGAACTTATTATCTCAGTTGTTCTTTTCCTGAGCTTTGGGTTAGAAATACATCTAGAAGATGTAGTGATATAAAGAGTTTAAGTGGTGGGCTAATATACATCAAGCTTAATAAGACTTGAGGTGTATAAATATACAAATATAACACAAGCTTTACCAGGTGAAAGGTTGAGAACTCAGCTTCAGACCCAACTCCAGGGGCAATCGTTTTATTGAAGGCTCCACCCTGTACCATAGAATCTTAACATATTTTGGGAAATATAAAGTATCTTTGAGATACTTTATACACTTGAAATCCTATGATGTTATGCTATTATGTTTAACTATAAATTTCTTTCACTTATCAATCCAATGCATTAGATCAAGGAAAACAAAACAAAACAAAACAAAAAAAACATGATGGTGCCATACACCAACCACTAGTCAGCTTTAACTCAGGAATTTAGGATCTGGACTTTGGGGCAGTTTTAGACAATTTCCCAAATGAACTCCTAACTGTAAGTCATCACTGGACAATAATTGCTCAGAATACCTGTGTTGTTTCAGCACTGAAAAAATCCATTGGAATTAACACAGATCACAAACCAAAACTGTCATTTGTATTTAAATGACAGTCTTATATTTTATCATTTATCAGTGAACAGTAAAACCCTGATATAGAGAAACTAACTTGTGCTCTAGGTATTATTATAGTTATCTAGATATTGATATCCCCTACATATGAAATGTCTTTTTCTGAGGAGTAAACTCTTTTGTATTCATTATTTCTGTGATTATTAAAACATCTCTTAGGCTCTATATCAGTAAAACCATAACACCCTAGGACTTTAGAAGATGTTAGGACCTTGAAGTTCCCTGGTCTGCACTTGACCATCAAGGAGAATAAGTTCAGAGACTTTCAGGGATTTGCCTCAGACATCCAGAGAAGTGGTGGCAGAAGTGGCTCAAAGATTCGGGGACTCAGAGACTCGGTCCTAAACCTCCTGTCATAATTATTTTTCCTTTGTTGTGACTCCACAGATGCATCGCTTGAATTATAGTCAGGAAAACTTGACTGAAAGGAGGTTTGCTCGCTCTTGGGTCATGGGATAACTGGTCAAGACTGTACTTGCTATTTGTTTTTTACGTCTCCATGGCCATGGTTCTCCTTTTTAGCTAACCTTATTTTCATATGGGTATCATGGTTGTGTAGCCTATGAAGTTGGTGCCTGGTACCCAGGACATGGAACAGAAAAGGTTGGGTTACTTCCATGACACAGGAAGTAGGAACAGTCATGCTGCCAAGTTCCAGAAGAATAGAAACTCCATGATGTCTAGAAGACCTGCTTCTGTTGGAGACCCCTTACCATAAGGCCAGCCACACTAGTGACTCCTGATGCTGGAAGCAGATACCCCATTAAGGAATGGAATGGTGCCAACCAACGAACATAGCTAGGGTTCCTACAGTTTGAGAAGTCTTCTCCAAGTGTGCATTAGAAATCTGGAATCTGGTCTGCATCAGCCATGCCAACCTTATTACTGCCAGGAAGGAAGCAGTTTCTCAAATGAAAAGAAGATAAATAAGCTTCTTTGTCATACCAATTCCAGACAAAAATAGCTGAAATGCTACTTAATATGAAGCAAATTGCTGTAGAGGTATAGAGCTTGTTCTCATTTTAAGGAATCTGCATCTAGGTACTTAAGTCTTCAAAAAGAACACACAATAAAATATGCTTGAGCATCTTAAAGGATTTCTTTTTTTTTTTTTTTTCTGGAATAATACTTAATTTTACTTCCAATCTTTTGTTATATTTTAGAGCTTATGGCAGGGCTGCCTGGGTGGCTCAGTGGGTTAAAGCCTCTGCCTTCAGCTCAGGTCATGGTCTCAGGGTCCTGGGAATGAGCCCTGCATTGGGCTCTCAGCTCAGCAGGGAGCCTGCTTCCTCCTCTCCCTCTCTCTCTGCCTGCCTCTCTGACTACTTATAATCTCTATCAAATAAATAAATAAAATCTTTAGAGCTGATGGCAATTCATATTTCCATCATTTGAATCTTCTTTTTCCCATAGCTACTCAAATAGAATGAAGACAGTTCTAGAGTTTCTCAAAACCAAGAAAGGATAGGTGTTAAAAAGATCACTCTGTGCCAGCATCAGGTAGCAATAAATAGCATCGAACATTAAGTGTAATTTGGCCAGGGGAAACATTAATTTCATCATCTTAAAATTCCAGTTACTTTGCCTTATTCTTTAGTCTGCACCTTTTTCACTTGTTTTGTTTTGTCTTGTTTTCCCCCTTTGAAGCAAAAGCAACTCTTTTGTTTGCTATTTCATACCTTGCATCAAAATTTCAGTACTTCTTGAAATGCCTGCGTGGCTCAGTCAGTTAAGCAGCTGCGTCTGGCTCAGGTCATGATTCCAGGGTCCTGGGATTGAGCCCCACATCGGGCTCCCTGCTCGGCAGGGAGCCTACTTCTCCCCTGCCTGATGCTCCCCCTGCGTGTGCTCTCTCTCCCACTCTCTCTCTCTCTCTCTGTCAAAAAGAAAAAAAAAAAAATCAGTACTTCTTGCTGCAATTGTATTACGGTATGAAACCATGACTTTAATGATACTTAAAGACATCCTCAGTGCTTGTTTGCTCCTGGTCTTTTCCTGATGTCTATGAATTCCAGTTTGGGTGATTGCGGTTGGCAGCCTTAAAAAGAAATACAGGTCATGATTACAGATGTCCTAAGACCTGGCTGCTCTGGTGTGACAGATTATGGGAAAAATACTAACCAAGGACTTAAATTTTTAACATAGCCTTTTCTCTGCTCACCACTACTTTTCCTTCTGAAATTGGTGTTAAGAGTTACCTGCCCCTCTCCCACCCTGTATCAGGACTTGGTCAGACTCACCCTATTCACATATATCTAGAAAGATGAATATTTACTAATTGCAGATGAACTACACTTAACTTATATATTTATGGTCCTTTTGGTTTTTCTTTCCCCCAGCAAACCTAAACAGGCCATATACCTGTGTTCACTCTTATAATTGCTTCCTATTAAGGCCTATCTTCCTGACTAGTTTATAAGCCTTTAGAATTCAGGAACTCTATACTACTCATCTTCCTACACTCTAAGGTATTAGACACAGAGTAAGTGTTCAGAGAAAACTTATTCAATTTAATAATTCAAAGACCTAAGACAGACTTTTTAAAAGTGGATTAAATGATACCTTTAGTTATTTCTTACTGTATTATTGACTTTTTCATTAGTGACTTATCAGTTGCAAAGGAATGAGTGTAATATTTGAGTTTAAATTACAAATTGATCATTTATCTATATATGGTATGATTTAAACTTCTTGAGTGGGATACCTGGGTGGCTCAGTCCGTTAAGTGTCTGCCTTCAGCTCAGGTCATTATTCCAAGTTCCTGGGATCAGGTCCTGTGATCCCGGGGGGAGGGGGGTGCTGCTCAGTGGGGAGCCTGCTTTTTCCTCTGCCTGCTTGTGCTCTCTAATAAATAAATAAGATATTAAAAATAAATAAATAAATTATTGGGTGTTGGTTTCCTTGTCCTGTTTTTTAAAGGGATAATGATGCTTTTTTTATAAGATTCTTATAGGGATCAAATTGACATAAAACTATTAATCATTATATTTGTCTCATGTCATCTTAATTTCTCTATCCTAACAAGAAAATACAATTATTTCCATCTTTAGTACGAATGCATTCAGGGAAGGTTTCAGACTTTGGTTAATGATTAAACACATTAATAAAACTGTAGAGCTAATGGAAACTTAGAAATTGGGAAATCCAGTGGTTTGCAAACTTTCATAGCTATGAGATGCTCTGTTCAAGCAAAATCCTTCTAGATAATCCAAAACCAAAAATCAGTTAATTCAGATGTTGAAGCAATAGTGGAGATAGTTGAGTCACATCTCGTCACCTTCCTTTTCTCTCAATTCAAGGGAAGGAAATCCTGATATTCCAAGATTCTTCAAATGCACTTTTTAAATCTAGTGGATGGTCCAGCACCCTAATCTTATTGATGAAAAGAATCGGAGACATCCCATTACACCTTCAAAAACTCATAGTTCACTAATGTCAGAGTGTGGCAACAGCTAGATTCCCTGATTTTCAATCTAGTCTTTCATTCCACTCAACATAGAGCTACACATGTATTCAGTACAAACAGGAAAATTGGTCCCATATTGATCTGCCAGTCCCAACAAGTCCAGGTAGCAAGAAAAACAACATCTTATTTTTACTGAGGATTTACTGTATATCAAACGCTATGTATTTCAGAATCACTGTTTCATCTAAGCATTGCAGCAAACCTATGATTTGAATATCATTATCCCCATTTGGCGATGGAGAATTTGAGTATTAGAGAGGTCCAATAATTTGCTGAAAGTTACCCAGCAAGAATCTCCCATGATCTGTGCTAAACTCAGTCCTTTCCAACACCAAACTCCACACGGAAACAACAATATTGTACTTAGGAAACTAAGAAAATAAATATAAATATTGTTTCCATAAGTAATCTTTGAAAATTTTGAGTCCAAAGATACTGACTTTAGTCAGGGTCATCATTCATTCAGTTACAAGTTTCCAATTGTATGCAATTGAAAAAAATCTATTAATTACTTTGCTTTGTTTTAATAAGCCACTTTCTTTATTAAAAAGCCATTAATACCATTCCTTTTTTAAACTGTGCTTGCATTTCTCAATCATATTTAAATTTTACAAGGGTTTATTTCCTAAGAAGAAACTAAATTTAATCAATATTTTTCTAAGAAAACAGTCTTTGATTTATGGCAAGTCACTACTATTCAACTTTTAAATTAAAAAAGAAAGAAGTATAATAATGACCTAACTAGCTGTTAAAAATGAATGTAGACTTACATGGCAAAAGCATTTTAATAGGAAATAAAATTTTGATTATTTTTGTGAGATTCCCATATCAATTCTTTTTTTATGTAAATACAAAAGTATCCATTATAAAAGTCAAATATTTAATCAATAAATTGTTGTTTTCATGATTTTTTAAATTACATTCACTTACTTTTTTCCTGTCTAGTCCTTTTGGTCTACATTCTCCCAGGTAGCATGGAAGGCCCATCTCAATATTGCCCTAAACTGTCCTCAGACTCATCATTCAAAATCCTTCCACAGTTAACCTCCCCATCAAGAACAATGAATTTAAGAACAATGAATTTAAGATATCTCCCAAGTACTATGTCCCCTTAAATCTGTAGTTTTTGTATATATTTCTTCATGGAACCTTTATGCTCCTTTCTCTGTTGAACTATTTCTTCAAAAACAACTGAGATGTTACTTGCTTGACCCTTAGATATTTAGATCCTTCCTCCTCTACTATATTTCTACTGTAGTCTGTTCACAACATAATTATAAAATTTAGAATATCTTACACTTGATTTGCATCTCTATCTCTCTATCTACTTACCTATGTATCTGTCTGTCTGTCTATAGGGAGAAAGAAAAATACAAGCATCTAGAGAGAAAGGAACACATCCCGTTTATTTTTTATCCCCACAAGCTTGCTTAGTACCAACAAAAATATTCTAAATATTTCTAAATAATTTCATCTTTTTTTTTTAAGTCTGTGAAGTGTGGCATATATATTTTCATTTCCATTTTGCATGTCATAAAATGAGATTAAGTTCCAAAATCACTGAGTAAGTCAGAGCCATAGCTGGCATCAGAAAACAGACATCCTGAAAAAGAGGTCCAGAGCCTTTCTGCTCTACAAATGAATTGCAAAAATTCTCTATTTTTATAGAGATATAAAAGTCATATTTCCGTTTTTAAAAATCGCTAGTAATTTCCCCTCTTCTATAGGAAGAAGAAATATCCTGTGTCAGATAGGCATATGTTCTTAGGTGCTATCCAAGGAAGGTTTTGCCAAATTACTATATATTCTGGGTGCAAATAGATTTTCTGTCATTCATGTTATCTCTTTTTTTAAACTACTTTATTGAGGGGTAATTGCCATTCAAGAAAATGCACATGTACAAAGTGGACAATTTGATAAGTTATGACATGAAGCACACTCTTATTAAACTATACATCAAGAGAGTGAACATGTTCATAACATCCAAAAGTTTCATTATGCCCTTTGTAATCTATCCTATACTGCCCCTATCCCCAAGCAACCTCAAGCATTATCTGTTTTCTGTCCCTATAGATTAGTTTGTGTTTTCTAGAGTTTTACATAAATGTACTCTTTTGTGGCAGGGGAGGGGAGGTTTGGCTTCTTTCACCCAATATAATTATTTTGAGACTCATCCATGCTGTTATGCATTTCAATAACAATCCCTAAAGTCACTAGTGCCTCTAACCTGCTATGATTTCAAGGGAGAAATATCACGTTTATCTTATTAAACTATTACTATCTTTGACTCAGATTTATCATATCACCTATTAAACTATTACTTATTATTAAACTATTACTTATTAAACTATTACTATCTTTGACTCAGATTTATCATATCACCCTAACTCTTTCTCATTTTCTTAGGCCATCAATCAGATCTCTTCTACTGTGTTATCCTTTGAGATATATAGTTCTAGATTTAATCATATCTCTTGGAAAAAGAGAGCTTTAAAAAGCTAGCCCCAAGAATTTAGAGAAGTATAGTCATTTTATGGTCCAGTCAGATCCATATGTCTTCTAATGTTCTGTCAATGCTGTTCTTCGTTGATTGTATTACACAACATGAAGCAGAGCCTTTGCAGACTTCCTGTCTCAGTATTTCCAAATAAATACTACCTGATCTCAATATTTCTCCATTTTTCCTGCAGTGTAACCCTATTTCCCCATTCTTCACTTTATCCATCCTTCCAGAAGTAAATTCTCCAAATAAGTTCCCTCCAGTGGAACTTTCTCATTGTGAATAGTCATGATTCATATCTTCATTTGTTTGCATTCCTTTCCACAAATCAATCCTTCGGCTCTACCCTAATACTGCTATTCATCCCTGAGACTCTCTTCTCTTTGTCTTTGCCTTTTAGGAAAGAAATAACATCATGCTTCTGCTAAAATATATTCGTTTTTATCCGAAATGTTCCCTCCCTATCAATCTCATTTTTACCAACGTTTTTCTAGCCTCACTTTGAATTCTTTCCCAAATCTTCCCAAACCCACCCATTTCAAAGTCTAATGTTTTTCGTATGCTCCCATACCATTTTGTTTGCACAACTATTGTACATTTAGTCTCATTAACTTTGTGGTACAGTCAAGAATACATAAGATATCTTCCTGTTGCCTGTGAACTCTCAAATGACAGCTCTGAATCTTTGAAAATGCCTTGCACCCATGCAATAAATATTGTCTCAGTAGTTTTGTGTCATTTTCCCTTCTCTGAGCAGGTACAGAAGGTTCCATGGTGATCTTCCTACGACTCCTCCCTGTGGGTCAGTAGGTCTCTTTCTGGGTAAATTTCCTTTCTTTTCTTCCAAATTCCCTCATCCTTTACTTTTTAAGGTTTTTTTTTAAAGTAATCTCTACACCCAATGTGGGGCTTAAACTTCGAACCCCAAGATCAAGAGTTGTATGCTCGACCAACCGAGTCAGCCAAACACCCTGAAATTCCTTTATTCTTTAAAGTAGCAGATGATTATTAATATGTGAAGGTGGGAAAGGGGGCAGTGAAAAAGTTTTAAGTGATGGGTTTGGGTTAGGATTAAAGATAGGAGGAGAGGTTGTCAGATTCAACAGAGATTCATTTCTAACAATTTTTCCCATTCTACACCAACAAATTAAATTATAGAAATAACTTTGTTTCTTCTGCTCACTTCTATACTACTTTAAATTATCACTCATTACGAAGAGACATCATTTTATTAACCCATCTCTACCCACTTCTCCACCCCTTAGGGCTGCCTTTAAAAAGATGGACCGAATTTCTTCCCAAAGCTAGAGTAAATAAAATTTAAAGTTTAATTCATACAATAATTTTTTTTGTAAGATTTTTATTTACTTATGTGACAGACAGAGATCACAAGTAGGCAGAGAGGCAGGCAGAGAGAGAGAGAGAGGGGAGGAAGCAGGCTCCCTGCAGAGCAGAGAGCCCAATGTGGGGCTCGATCCCAGGACCCTGGGATCATGACCCGAGCTGAAGGCAGAGGCTTTAACCCACTGAGCCACCCAGGCGCCCCAATTCATACAATAATTTAAAATGCATTCTATGGCTTAAAGTTATCCACCTAATTCCTACCTTTACATTTTAAAGAAGAGAACTGCTTGGATAAGTCACTTCACCTTCTGGGATTTTAATTTTTTCACCTGAAAAATGAAGCGATTTAAATGAATGATCTCTGAAGTTCTCTTCATCTCCAAGTCTTCATGAATCTGTGATTCTGTAATGTCTGCCCTGCAGGAATATTATAAGAATAAATGTTTGTGAAATAATTTAAGACTCAAGGATGAAAGGTTTTATGGTAGTTTCAGAACTATTTTTATTAAATGAAGCATGCCAGGGAAGTCTGTTATGCCTGGGGATAGCTGTTGCCAGTGTCCCAGCACTGCCTGTGCCCAACACATCTTAGGAAGGGGAAAGGGGGACAAAAATCCCACTAATAGAGCCAGAAATCATGGTGAATCCATAGTACATATATTCCTGAAATTCAAACAAGAAAGTGGTAACAGGCACATAAACATTAACGCTTACAGAAAAGAGTCCATGAAAGGATTATGCCTTGGTGTCCTTATTAGAGCATATGCACAAGCTACAGACAAGGACTGGTGCTATCTCTGGGCATCACCTGCATGGTATATCTCCAGTGATATACCATGATGAACCTTTCCTTGCCTGACTCCTTCTGCCCATCAAAGCAACCTGTTTGATGATGTCATTCCAACCACCCAAGTAACAGATGGGGTTACTGAATCATTGCATTAGAATTCAAGACAACTTAAACTTACTAATTCGTTGTTTTTCATATTTCTCATATCAATGAACTAAACCTCAGAGTAGTCAGTGGACTATCAAAAGCCACAATTTATACATAGTTATACCAGGGCTGAGTAGTAGACTTGTGACTCCTAATCAATGCTACTTTCATCACAGCTTATTATCTTATAAATTAATTATAGTCTCAATATGAGTCGATGGAGGTGTAATGAATTCCCTGACTGCATGTTGATGAAGCTGTCAGTGCTTTACTCCAAAAGATTAAGAGAAGTGGATAATCTAGCACTTGGCAAGGCCTGCAAAGGAGATATTGTACACCAACACTGGAAGAGCGGGCATGGGCTCCACCACACCATCTAGAGAAGATAAAGGACTGGTAGTCCATAGACTGAACCCATCAGTGAATTATTTTAATTCCTCTCTACATTTCATTTTCCATATATATATATATATATATATATGGAATCATTTTCTATATATATATATATATATGGAATGGCAAGATTAGACCTAAAATCATCAAATTCAGAGAGTCATTTTTGTTTGCAATAGGTGAACATCTGCGATTTTAGGACAGGAGATATGTGTGGAATATATTGCAATTAGTTGTCTAGGAAGATATATATATATATTTTTAATTTGTTATTTATGAGAGAGTGAGCAGTGGGGAGGAGCAGAGGGAGAGGGACAAGCAGACTCCATGCTCAGCTTGAGTCTGATGAGGAGCTTGACCTCAGGATCCTGAGCTCATGACCTGAGCCAAAACCAAGTCAGTTGCTTACCCAACTTAGCTTCATAGGCATCCCACTCATGAGATATGATTTAGGTCTTTATTCAGTGTGTAATTGATAACACAGTGAGGTTACAAAATGGAATTTTTGCTTGAAGATGCTTCAGTGTGGTCCAGGATTCTGCACTCAAGCCAGTCCGAGGACCTCATGCAGCAGTGTTCCACAACAATGCTCTTCAAACTCTAGCTTGCATCAGGATGCTTGATTAAACACAGATTCCAGACCCCTACCCCAGACCCTATGCAGAGATTCTGATTCAGAAGGTCTAGTGCGGAGCCTGAGAATTTGCACATTTCACAATCTCCCAGGTAATGCTAGGCTGAATAATTGAGGTCCATATTTTGAGTACCACTGCTCTATACTCTGAAGCATGTCTTGCACAGTTTCATTGTTAGTGCCATCACCAGATGTTGAATAATGAAAAAAATAATAATGCTTTTGTTTTAGGTAAAGGAGATTAAAAGCTACCAAAATTTTAGAAGATTAAAGTAAGTGAAGTGTGTTAAAATATATAAATGCCATCTGCCCACATTTTCCTTCACCAATTGTCCTAAATTATGGTACATTTACCCAGACTTATCCTGCTGTTGGATACCGTCAACCCAAAAGGAGATGGTAAGCTTTCCTAATACAGGCACTATCAGAAATTGCTTAGAGTTTAAGAAAATTTTAATAGAAAAGTGGTTATCCTAGATACTATATAAACAAGTAAGTATGCAACTGAAAACTTGGTGTGAATTAAGCTGTGGAAAATTAACTCTTTTTAAATACTATGGGAGAATGCTCTTTTAAAGGATGGTTGAACACATGTTGTGGACATTTCTGTCAAGAATAAAGCTATCAAAGCCAAGACTGAAGTGGGACAGGTGAAGAATATTCCATATGAGTTCTTCTAGTAATTCAAACCATTACGGGATTCCAGTTAGATACAAATGCCCATTCTACATTCTGATTTATCTTCTACATAATTGAGCGCTGGCCCCATGCATTGAGGAATGATGTGGGATAGGGATTCTGCCACCCCTGGCAACTTGATTTTCTTATAGAATCATTATTTTTTTCCCCTTCTGAGATTTCGGTTTCCTTCGCAGCCTACTGTAGAAAAGTAGCAGGTTTTCACATCAGGAAGATCTCAGTTCAAATCCAAATACAAAAAATCATTATAGGATCACCGCTCTGAGGCTGCTACAAAATGGCACTAAAAATACTTGCTTGGTAGGGTTGCCATGAGGATTAAACACAATATAAGTTAAGTAACCTTTGAAGATAGCAGCTACTTTCTATGAAGGAACAATAAGCTTCCCTGGGAATGACTTACCCTCCTATCAAATATCTGATGATCATCCAAAAACAATCTTGTTAATTTATAAATAATGGCAGGAAAGGTAATAGATGGGTAATAACATTTTAGAAGACGTGTGCATTTCTGAATGCACGTCATTCATAAATAAGTTTGCAATTTCTAACATTAAATTACCTATTGCAACTTTAAACAGAAAATAATTATTTTTTATAATAAGAAGAAGTGTTCTGAATACTTATTAACTAAATCAAAGTTCAATATACCACAAAGTAGTAAATGTACTAAAATTTATGAAATAGCTCAGAGAAACTATAGAAAAATAGTGATAAAACATTAAGGGATATCTAAAATTGGCCCTTCAGCCAAAACAATTTCTGTATCAAAAAAGGCAGATGAATAATATTTAAAAAAAGAAACAGATAAAAATGAAAAGCAAAAGTAATCGTTTGGTAGTGCAGAATGTGAACAATTAACAAGCTATAACCAACATGGGAGACATAAAATGGAACACATGTGAGACATAAAATTTCAATTTATACATGGGGAATAAGAATTTCTAATGCAATTGATAAATGCATTGAGTGCTATCATGATGAAAAGATTTTTCTCAACCTGCTGAATGAGAAATATCTACTCTATTTGCAGTGCTGATGAAGGGAATTCAATTTTAAAAACAAAAAGAAATTACAAAATCTCAGAGTACAGTTCAACAATAGGGGCTATGACAGTGAATATCAAAATTATACCAATAATCTCTATGTTCATTCTCACTGAACTCCAATCGTGTCTTATCTAAATATGATTATTAACTGTCTTTACTACGATTGATTAAATACATTAAAATGTGTTAATGTGTTAATATTTTGTGTCTAATACAAATTATTAGAATCCAGTAAAACAGTAAATTCTACTTGGTTATAGCTAGTGGTCATTCTTCTTTTTTAATGGAGACTGTTGATAGGCTTTATATACCTAATCCACCACTTAATTAGTGACAATAACTTTCTAGTTTCAGAGTCCAGTATTATGGAAAGTATTAAATAAAATTTAGAATATTCATAAAACCACATCTATCCAAAAATAAGTACATTGTAAGTTGTTTTGTTTTCATTATCCTTTTAGTTAATGTGAGTCTTCTGGGAATTTCCACCTTATCTGGCCTTGCTACTATTGATTTCCTCCCATTACAGCGTCGGTATCCCTCTGTCTCTGAATGGGCAAGCGTGCACCAGAGTGACAGCCACCCACGTTTTCTTAAGCCAGAGATTTGGGCAAAGCCTATGTACTAGAAGGAAAGACTTGACTTAGTGAAATATTTACAGTTTCACTACAGTAAAACTATAGTCTTTTAGTCCCTCAAAGACTTAATGATATTCTTACAGGTATGTCGGACTTCACTGAATTTTTTGTCACAGCTTTGAAACAATAAGTCACCTTCAACAACTCATATTCACATTTACACAGTCATTCAGACTAATGACTGTTCATTTCATGCACTGATTCTGTCTGATCCAGTCTGTGGTCATCTTTAACGCAATCTAATGATAGTCCTTAAACAGAGGGCCAAAGGTCAATTGCTTTTATGAAGAAAGGAAGCATTGTAAACTATAAATCACCCATTTTAGAACATAGGGTTTTCATAAAATAGTTCTTCAGTCAAATCAATATCTTTGTTGAGGAGCTAACCTATGCTAAATGAGGCAATCCATCAGTATTGAAAAGAGAGGCCCACCCTTCCAACCAGGGGACACGGAAATGCTATCAATGGAGACCTCTGAAAAATACAAAGTACTGTTTCAAACACTGAAGGCCACCATGTAAAATTTCTTAGAAGAAATGACAAGGCATCTAAGATCCTGAGCTTTCTGTTGAAGGTCTTGCAACCCAACATGTCTACTCAGAAGATCATTTTGATTCTGAAACAATTATTAAACACTCAATTTATTGCAGCCAACTGGGTTGCATATTATAATATTTATATTTTAACCAATAAGTTACATCAATATGTTCTATTATACATTTTACCTGAGATTTAACTTCAAAAGAGGCTACCAAATAACGGTTTCTATTGACAGTAAAAAATACATAGACATTGTAATTGACACTTGTGCTGTGCTAAACTTATTAATAATTGAGAGCTGAAGGAAATGATAGATCACCTAATGGCAAGCTAATTCTTTTTAGATAGTTGTGACTTTTTCATTTGCCTTATCTGCTTTCTCTTTAGAATCACAGGCTTTGAGGCAAGATAGACCTGAGTTTGAATCCAGGCTCTGCCATCTAGTGGCTATGGGAACTTAAGAAAAGTAATGTTACCTCTTAAAGCCTCAATTCTTCTGGAAAGGCATAACAATAGATACTGCCCACCCAGAACTTTTGTGAGAGTTAATTAAAACAATACATGCAAATGTTCTGGCTCTTAGTAAGGATCCCATAAATGTTACTTATGCTTAACATCATTAACAAATGAAGTATTACATTACTACATAAAGACAGGCCTGGAGGAAAACAGGGAGAGCCATAGGTCGAGGTAGGTCAATGACGGAAGTGGAATTGGCAGTGGCTACCATGTCTCCCATGCCAATGCTTTAAATGCTAAGTTGCTCCATCTCTGTGTAAAGTCCCACTTTGGAACAAATAGCTCTTTTGTTTTTATGATGTCATTTTGTAAATGGTATCAAAATAAAGACTTAGATATTAATGTAAATAAATTTTTCTTATTTCCACTTTTAGAAAAGAATATGAATAACAAAAATGATAGTACAGGGGCACCAGGGTGGCTCAGTTGGTTAAGCAACTGCCTTCAGCTCAGGTCATGATCCCAGAGTCCCTGGAATGAGTCCCGCATCGGGCTCCCAGGTACTTGGGGAGTCAGTTTCTCCCTCTGACCTTCTCCTCTCATGCTCTCTCTCTTTCTCTCTCTCAGATAAATAAATAAATAAATAAATAAATCTTTAAAAAATGATAGGACAAATTTTGTCATTTGTGCAAATGATAAAAAACAAAGGACGCCTAGGAACCACAGAGAGTCATGGTGGAAATGTTCCCTTTATTTCTAGATGTGTGATGTTTTTCTTCACATTCTCACATTCTTGATTTTAAGCTTTTCCCCCCCAACTAAAGTAAGAAAACATAAGAGGAAAATATCCAAATGTCACTTTTCATTTATATTATTCTAGTGCCCCCTACTCATACTAGACACAAAATTTGGTTAATTAGTTTATTTCTAAGTAGACTTGCCCTGAGAAAGAAGTGAGCATGTCTTTGCCTTTCACCTCCATAGTCCCCATTCTTCCCTACTCTTTCCCACTGAAGTAAATCACAAAAAGACAGATGGTGAATATTTTCATGATTTCAGCTTATGTAGAAATTTTGATTTTTTTTATTAAAACATTCTTCTAGTATGGGAGTCTGCAAACTCCAGCCCAAAGGCCAAATTCTGACTTCTCTCTGTTTTTATATAGATTATGAACTAAGAATGAGTTTCCTTTTTAAGTCGTTGAAGTAAAATAAAAAAAGGGGTCATCTATGGCATGTAAAAATTATATGAGACTTAAATGCTAGTGTCCCCAGTTAAAGTTTTATTAGAACATAGCCAGGCTTGTTCATGTACACATTGCCTGGGGCTGCTTTTGTGCTCTAACAGTGGAACTGAGTAGTTGTGACACAAAGCATAAGCTGCATGCTCACTGCTTTGCTCAGCGGTTTGTTCGCTACAAATCAGTTATAATTCTACAACATTTCTGCTGTTAGGCCTATCACTGTACCATGACATTTGTTTTGTTACTTTTGTATGTGATGTAAAAAGGAAAGAAAAAAGTGGACTTTGAATAATTCAGTCTTAAGGTACAGTGGAGTGTGGGTTATTTCATTATCAAATTTGATGGCAAAATATCTTTGAATTAAGCAAGGACTTTATCACAATGTTAAATAAGCATTGGTATTTCCATATGACGCCCTTACATCTCCCAACTCATGGGAAAACAACAATCGGAAAAAAGTAGAACCATTTAAATAAAATGTCTCATTCAATAGAATTTCTTCACAAAGAAAATGAGGCTGCAACTGATTTTCTAAGAAGCTCATTTATTAGCCAAATTAGAGAATGCTTTTACTGATATTAACATCAATTAAAGAAGTGTGGCCAGAGAAAGTAGTTAAGATTGTCAACTATTTGGCAGGACTGGGTGCTCAAAGAGTTAAAAACATTGGAAACGACATCAATAGTCAATTCAAAACAAGGCAAATTATCTTGAGTGGTTTTCCTTGGCTCTTCATTAGTCAAAAGACATTGACAGTACTGGTTGGTTGTTGCTTATTAGTGAAGTCAATGATGCATTTGGAGCGACTGAAAAGTGACCTTTGTGAATAATCTGTGTGGAGCAAATACAGGTGGAAACAGTTTCAAATAAGTTGAGAAAACACTCATACACAACAACCTGAAGTGGAATCAGCTAAGATGTGTTACAACTGATGGCGGTAAAAATATGTGTGGAGCAGAAAACCCTACCCCAGCTCCCCACGAATTCACAAAGCTTATGAAGAGGTTAAGGTGTTTAAAGCCTATGGGTTTGATTGTGTCATTCATCCACAGGTCATCTGCAGAAAGTATTTGAAGCTCTATTGTTGAACCAATTGCGTCAATAATGAACTTCATTTACTTTTGTGGATTTAACCATTGTCATTTGGATAATTTTGAACTTAGGACCAAGCATTTAATTTTTTTTCAGCCTCTATTACCAAACATTGAGCAGCTTTGAAATTCACATTTGCTAGGAACTTGATAATGTTCCTTAAGGAATAGGCAGAGTGCTTACCTTTGAAATGTATACTTCAGTGTAATCATTCCCATAATACTAATGTTGGTTGAATCACAAGTAATATCAAAGTACTTTATAAGACCAATGTTGTCAAACGTTAAAACAATAAGCTGGATTTCCACTTTTACACAAATTGTAAAGTGGGCTAAACCACAGTTCTGAGCCAAAATTATAGTTACAGCAGCATTTTTCTTACCTTAATGAATGTGCAGAGGAATTGTACATATTTTATAATCCATTGAATGGTGCAACCAAGAAGCTTCTGTTGTACCTTCAAATGGACGTGATCCCTCTGCAATGTAAGAATATGTTAAAAAGCAATTATCAAGATGAGAACCAAATAGAATCCACAAATTCCTTCCAAGAGATTGAATATATTCGATTAAAATAATATTTTTGTGGAAGATTATCAGTATCAGTACCTCTGTGTGGGAAAAGACACAAAATTTCATTACAGATTAACATTAACAGATGGACATTTGCAATTAATTTTGATGATCGAGAACACTAAATTTGAAACCCCAAAATATGAACTTCCATCACTGCTATAACAAATGACCCCAACTAGTGGCTTAAAAAAATACTCGCTTGTTACCTTTCAGCCTTGTGGGTCAGAAGTCTGAGTTAGAGCACAGCTCACTTGGATTCACAGCTGAAAATCTCACAAGGCCAAACTCAAGGTGTCAGCAAAGCTATGTTCTTTTCTGGAAGCTCTGGAAATGATTCCACTTCTGAGTTTATTCAACGTGTAGGACAATCGCAGTTCCTATGGTTATGGAGCTGGGGCCTTCATTTCCTTTATGAACTGTCAGCCAGGAGCCAGTATGGGGATCCTTGATACTTCGTGCGTTTTTTCTCATGCTTTCCATGTGGCCCTTCCATCAACCACAGATTTGCTCTCTCTCATGATTCCAATCTCTATTTCTCCTTTTCCTGCATCTCCCCCACTTCAACCTAAGAGCATTCTCTCTGTATTTAAGAGCTTGTTTAATTAGAATAGGCCCACCTGGATAAACCAAGCAGCTATCTCATATTAACCTCTGTGACCTCAATTATATCTGCAACTTCCCTTTTGCTATATAGCATAGTTAAAGGACATATGGATTAGGGTGTGGACATCTTCATGGGTCATTCATTATTCTGCCTACCATATGCAATTGAGCAAAATATTATTACCCAAAAAATAAATTCATTCTTTTCATTAGTAATTTTCATGTTATAAAAATTATATATATTATCATTATTTTGAATTATGTTAATTGAAAATGTATAGAAATGTGTATTTGTCTCTTGCTATACAAATACTTGTCTAATATTCTCAACTTTGCCTTTTGGCCCATAAGCCTAAAAAAATTTACTACCTGGCCCACTATAGAAAAATTTGTTGATTTATGTTGTGGTAGAAAAATAAATTGGTATAGACTTTCTGGAAAGAAGTTTAACAAAATGTTTCACAAACTAAAATGAAAATGAATAAAGAAAACACATTTTAAAAAGCTGTGCCAGGAATTATATTACTAGAAATTTTGTCTAGAAACTTTGTGCAGGAAATAAGGTATGTCTAGGAAATAAAGTGTGCTCATATTTAACAACAGTTTCCTTTACAAAGAGAGAAGTTTATAGTAAAGCCAAGTATGTATCAATAGGGGGATGGTTAGGGGTGCCTGGGTGGCTCAGCGGGTTAAGCAGCTGCTTTCAGCTCAGGTCATGATCTCAGAGTCCTGGGATCGAGCCCCACATCGGGCTCTCTCCTCAGCGGGGAGACTGCTTCCCTTCCTCTCTCTCTGCCTGCCTTTCTGCCTACTTGTGATCTCTGTCAAATAAATAAATAAATAAATAATCTTTAAAAAAAAATAGGGGGATGGTTAAATACGCTCAAGTAAATTAGCACTAAAATTATATTATGATAAATGCTGGGGCGCCTGGGTGGCTCAGTGGGTCAAAGCCTCTGCCTTCAGCTCAGGTCGTGATCCCAGGGTCCTGGGATCGAGCCCCACATCGGGCTTTCTGCTCCATGGGGAGCCTGCTTCCTCCTCTCTCTCTGCTTGCCTCTCTATCTACTTGTGATCTGTCTGTCAAATAAATAAATAAAATCTTAAAAAAAAATTATATTATGATAAATGTAAATGGTAACTTTTTCTTGCCATTGATTATTTACATTTTAATATTTTAATAAGTACATTTATTGTATTATAAAGATGTAACTATAATTAAAAGTTTTATAAAACAAATTGACTTAATTTTGTAGGACCATTAAAGAAGCAATAAAAAGAGTCTTTGGTCTAATGTGGTTAATCCTGAAATAGAGCTCTACAAATATGGTTTAGAAATACAGAGAAGGGGGTGCCTGGGTGGCTCAGTGGGTTAAAGCCTCTGTCTTCGGCTCAGGTCATGATCCCAGGGTCCTGGGATCGAGCCCCACGTCGGGCTCTCTGCTCAGCAGGGAGCCTGCTTCCTCCTCTTTCTGCCTGCCTCTCTGCCTACTTGTGATCTCTGTCTGTCAAATAAATAAATAAAATCTTTAAAAGAAAAAAAAAGAAATACAGAGAAATCTTCAAGAAGAAATGTTGGGGTTTGTCCCTAAGGAGTGTGCCTGAGAACAGGAAGATGTGGAACAAAGATTCACACTTTTCATCACAAGGTCTATGCACTATTTGATTTTACTTTGATTAAAGTGTAAAAATATGGAATTGTGTGTGGGTATGTGGTTCATTTTATTTTTTTTTAAGCGTTATTTATTTACTTCACAGAGAGAGTGAGCGTGGGGGAGGGGGGAACAGAAGGAGAGGGAGACAAGCAAACTCCCAGCTCTGCAGGGAGCCCCACGTGGGGGCTCAATCCCCTGAACCTGAGATCCTGACCTGAGCCAAAACCAAGAGTTGGAGGCTTAAACCAAATGAGCCACCCAGGTGCCCCGGATTTTACTTTGATAGAAGTGGAAAAATAACGAAATTTGCACACGTGTATATGTGTTTGTGGTTTATTTTTTTAAAGAAATATATGCTGCAGGCTGTCTTTTCTTCAGCAAAGCATGATACTCCATGAAACAAGAAATGACTGAGAAATTGAGAGAACTAATTCCTCAATTTGCTCTCTTTGACCAAACATGCCAGAGCTTAGGTGAATGAAATATAAATTGAATGAAATCTCACAGGACCTGAAAACAATATTTTGTATATCATGTTTTTCCTTTTAAGTCTCCTGTTCTAATGTCCTCCTTTTACAGTCACTCCCTGAAGAGAAGACCTTTGAATTCTGCGGGTTACAGAAAGCTTTCCCTTCCCACTAAGAGAAAGGAAATCTTTAAACAAAGCCCCTTTTCCCTCCTGGGGCACATCTGACATAGGTAGGTGGAACATTTTCCCTGGGTACATGAATAGGCAAAGTCAGAAAACTCAATAGATAGACAATTTTTTATAACAAGGAAATATCCAAGATAGGCTAAGAACACAGAAATGCAGAGCAGCCTAAATATCAGAATGAAGAGGGGCTTTGAAGTAAGCAGGCCTGCTATCAAAGCATTATCCAGTAATGCTTACTCCTCTGAACCTCAGTTCTAGTATCTGTAATAGTGAGTAAGAGACATTTATGTCAAGGATTCCTTAGTAATTAATGAATTAATGAATATAAAATAACAAGCACAGTATTTAGCTTACAGTAAACATTCAACAAAGATGTTTCTCTGCCTACTATTATAAATATCTCCCCCCACACTAGATCCCTTGTAGTGTCTTTAATCATATGAATGACATCTAAATATATGTATATAGCCTTAAGTTCAGCTTTTAAATATATGCAAATTAATTTAATTATCTATGTTTTACTTTCAAGTAATTATGTACTTCCTTTCATTTTAGCTATTTTGAAAGCAAGAAACACATCTAATAATTCTTGTATAACCCCATATAATATGTATCCTGCTTCTACTAATGTATTTGAATATTTACATTCAGTATCCCACTTAATCCACAAAATCGTCTGCAAGGTGTGAGCTTTTCTTATCCCGTAGTTACAGGTGAGAAGGCTAAAGTGTACAGTGGTTAAATAAGTTGGCCAACCTAATATTCCTCGGAGATGACAGTGTAGGGAGTTGAGGGACTTAAACATGGATGTGTCTGTGTCCAGAGTCCAGATATCTGTATGCTGTATTGCCATCACCCCGAAAGAGAGCAGAAATGTTGTCGTCGTTGCTTTCTTGCTTATCTTTGAAAGCGCCTTCAGGGGATACACTACCTGTTTTTAGCATACACATCCGCATTGACTCCATCACCATCATTTCTCTTTTCACTTATAAGTAACTCATGAATACTCTCATTTGCCACCATCCCTGTCCATAGGACCCCGGTGCAGGCTGCTCTTGTCATGGCTCAAACAACTGTTTCAGCCTCCTGCAGATCAACCAGTCTTCACTCTTAAACCTTCCAGTTCATTCTCTACCTGGCGGCCCAGCTGTACTCTAAAACCCGATCTATTCTTGCAACATTTCAGTAACTCCATATCCCTCTGAGGAAAATTCTCCAACTCTTTAAGGCTCCCTGCTATATAAGCTCCATGAAAGTAGCAACCCCAGCATAGGAGGGGGTCTGCACATTTTGGTTATTCAGGAAGTCTCTGTTTAGTCAGTATGCTGAAGGAACCCAGTTTCCAGGCTTCTTTAATTCATGTACCTGTTCATCTCTCAGTCTCACCTTTTACTATTCCTGCCCTTGAATTTACTCTCCAGCTATCATAGAACTTGTTTAGACTTTGAAAGTCATCAACGAGAGAAACCGTTCTCAGAAACAAACAGCAGCAAGAGTGAGAAAGGTAAACCCCAAGGTGCAGAGAATCTGAAAATACGAGGAGGGCTGAGGCTGGGGACAGGGCAGCTAGAAGGGCCAAGGAGATACTCAGGAACAGCAACAACAACAACAACCAAAGGACCGTAGACACAAGGCAAACAGAAGTACAGACCCATGTCATCAACCGCAAGGACTAAACCCCTGGCTCGAAAGTAATTTCTTGTGTCTTATCCTCAGCGACCTTTATACTTCTATTCTTCCTTAGTTTTTATTTATTTTTTTAAATACATCACTCTCATCTGGAGAGCCATTCTGGGATGAGGTAAGTAGCTATTATGCTCTTGTGTGTTCACTGTATGTGAGGTTTCTGCTAGAAACTGAAGGTACGAGACCAGGGGGTAACAGGCATTGCCCTCAGGAAGACTATGGTCTGTGTAGGAGGCAGACATAGATTATCCCAATACAACAGAATAAAGCTAAGCTTCACAGCTGCTTGCAAAGAAGGGCCACTTTACCAAAGACAAGGCCCACAGAAAGGTTTCACCATGATTTCTATAAATGCCTATTGATTTTGCCTATGTCAACAAGATAATTAAATCTCCAGAAGTTAAGTCCACATTATTGTAAAGATGGGTTGTTTACATATATATGTGAATGGTCATAGGAAGCTTTTTTTTTTCTATTTGAATATTAACTCATTTTGTTTATACTGATTTTCCTGGCCAAAGGGCTGAAAATTTCCAAAAGTTCACAGTGGAATTTCTCACCTTGTTTGACAGGCTGAAGACCAAATTTCTGAATGTCAAACACGCTTATAAGTAGTCTGAGTTTGTCTGTTGTCTAATGCCATTTCACTTCCGTTTTTTCTGAAGAAACCTGTTTTCCTCAGCGAGAGAACTCTATTTGGAATTAAGTCATATGCGGGTCCTGTTACATCAGGGGTCAGGCCCTTCCATTTCTCTCCCCTCCATTTTGATACCATTCTGTGTGGGGGTGCGGGGGTCATCACAGGGGGCATGTGTTATAATCTAGGAGCGGAACAACTCAATCTTTTGTATTGTGATTCCATATTGACTGCAAACTTATTCCAATCTCTTCAGTAATATGCGGCACTGGATATGCAGGACATGAAGTTACTGAGAAATCACGGCTGCAAGCACTGAGACCAGTGGTGCACCAAGTGTGGGGGAGGGCAAGGCAGTAGGAGCACTCTGTTTCCTGTATAGCCAGTAATGGCACTGACTGTAGAAAATTTAAAGAAATGTTAAAACTGATTAGAATCTGGTCTGCTTTTTTATGATCACCCTTCATTGTCGTTTTAACAATGTCAGTGGTGTAATTCTTTTCCCTGCCAGGATAGACCATGCTTTATGTGACCCTTCTGCCTCCTCTCCAAGTCCTCCTCTTGGGACTCATATATCTCTTTCTCTCAGACCCTACGAGGGGCGAAGACTGCTGTTACCAGAGTTAGGGAGTGTTATCTTCTGTTGCTGTCTGTAATGATATCAATCTTGGTATTTGATGATGCAGCAATAAATGTGGAGTTGTAACACAGGGCGACACCCCTAGTGCTTTCCCACTCGAGCAGTTCTTCCAGAGTGAATCGGATGCTCACTTCCACTCAATGACTGGCTTCATAAAATTCTTTATTTTCCAGGATCTGATGAGACAACTGCCTTGTCAGGAAATAGGATGCATTTTCATGGTCAGATCTGAAATTAATGAGCAACTTGTCCTTTAGAAGCTCCTTCTGGGTGCAGTAATACCACTAAAGTCCCAGGTTGATAATCACCCACTTGATTTGATTATGAGCACTGCACTTTTTGGAAGACGTGTAATGTTATAACAAACAATATGAGAGATGTATACGACTGAGCTCAACCAGAAGAAAGAGATATGTTTTCAGAGTAATTTCAAGGAAGCCTTGCTAGGAATATTTCAGAAAAAAAAAAAAAAAAAAAAAGATTACTACTGGAAGGAAGGCAAGAAGGGAAGACAAAAAGGAAGGAACAAAACTGGGGGAAAACATTTAGGGTTTTTTGTGGAGCCAACTGATTGATCTGTATTACATTTGGATTTAAGAAAAAAACTAAAAGATGATTTAAAAAAAAAAAAAAAGTATGATTTAGGGATGCCTGGGTGGCTCAGTTGGTTAAGTTCAGGTCGTGATACCAAGGTCCTGGGATTGAATCCTGGGTCAGGTTCCTTGCTCAGCAGGGAACCCCCTTCTTCCTCTGCCTCCAGTCCCCCCTGCTGTGTTCTCTCTCTTTCTTTGACAAATAAGTAAATAAAATCTTTAGAGGGAGCCTGCTTCTCCCTCTGCCTCTGCCTGCCATTCTGTCTGCCTGTGCTCGCTCTCTCCCCCTCTCTCTCTAAAAAAAAAAAAAAAAAAAAAAAAATCTTTAGAAAAAAAAATAAGTATGTTTTACTTCTTCCCAAATTAGAAAATTTTTATTTAAATGATCGAAAATGGAATGTGTACAAAGTAACATGTCATCTCTGTGCATTATCCAATAAGTCTCTGCACTGAGCTGTATCTTGGCAGGCAGTCTTTCATCTTCAGTCTAACCACTCTCCCATGACTACAATATTCCAAGTATTTTTCCAGCCTCTCTATCTTTTCCCAGACCATAACTAAAGCTCTCATTCTCCTGTGTGCTGGGCCACTCCAACCCTCAGTGACTCTCTGTTTGATAGGGTGCAAAGAGTAAATAGGAAAGCAAGGCAGGGACTCCAGTAAGGAATGGGAGTTTGCCCTTGTTAAAATGTAGCAAACCTAGCAAGTGAGCCCCATGAACTTAACTTTCAGAGGATTATGGAATCATAGCAGAAGGTCAAGGTAATGATCACTTAGTCCAATTCTGCAACTTTGCATGAGTTTACAGATGTAGATCTAAGGCATACTGACACGGAATGATTGAACCAAAGTGATGCAGAGGTGAAACCAGAGGAGACCCTAACTGAAAGTTAAGGGAAAGGAGAACCTTGATTGTTTGAAATCTTTTCCAGAACTTAACTTTAAATTCTACCATAGAAAAATACAAATTCTGGCAAAAATTTGGTACTGAGGATTTACTTATAAATGGTAGAATAATAGATGCCTACACTTGTTTGTTCCTTTTTTGGATACGCAGTGTAGGTATTTTATAATTGGAATGAGAATGGTGTTTATTCTATGTTTTAAACGCACAGGGTGCAACAACATGACAAGGAGACTGAACGTCTAAGCCAAATTTGATGCAAAGTCTTATCTATGATGAATTTTTGGTTATCGATTAATGCAAATGTTTTTATTAAATCAAGATGCTTGCATAAACTCTTCAGTCATTACCCGTCCATCATTTCCTACCCATACAGAAATGGTGATGGGAGATAGTGGATTTTTTGTACCATATGGAAATAAGGTAATTTTTAAATTATCAAATATCATTGGACTCCCTCTGTGCCATATTATAAAACTATTAATATAAGTGGATTACAGATCAGAAAAACAATTCCTTTGTCAGATAATGAGTCTATTTTCCATTCCATTCAGTCCGGTCTCCAGAAACTAATTTGCTCCAAGCAAAAAAACTCAATACCCAAGGTTAATGTCAGCTGCCCAACATCCAAACATCCCTGCCATCACATTATGCTTCTTCCTAAAGAAACTTTTGTTTAAAACAAAAGAAACTAACAAAGTAAACCCCACATAAATTCCCACATGACAATGTTCTCTGAGAGGAGGCTGGCTCCATTCCCAGCCCCACAATCTGAGTCCAGATTGGTCTAAACCAATTACTGTGCTACCATTCCTCTCACTAGTGATTGGTTTAGACATAGGCATGAGGAATAAGACTTAAGAGGAAATCCGTTGGGGGTGTCTTCTGGGGAAAGCTTCTTCACTCTTAGAAGAGATGCACAGAAAGAGGCAGCTGCTTCTTCCCCAGGATTTCATTCTGCTTGTTGTGTGGTCCGTGGGCAAGAACGAGCACAAAGCTCATGCTCTGGGGATAGGCAAAGCAGAATGAGGAAGAAGACTTAGGTTCTTAATGACACCCCTGAACCTCTAAATTCACAAGCTCTATAACTACCATTCTTCTGAACACTGTGTTGTGTTAGATAAGAAATGTCCTTACTGTTTAAACCAGTTGCAACCAGGAACATCCAAAATGATCAAGACCAAAATTGCCTTTACAACTCTCCTGGGATGGAGCCCTTTATTGGACTCCCTGCTCAGCACGAGGCCTGCTTCTCCCTCTCCCACTCCCCCTGCTTGTGTTTCCTTTCTCATTGTCTTTCTGTCAAATAAATAATAAAGTCTTTAAAAAAAAAAATGTGCCCTTCCTAGATACAATAAGCCTGACAAAGATGGTGGTGCAACGCAAACTCCTTAAAGCTACCACAGAAGAAGCTCAAAGAACATTTTCTTGAAGCCCCAAAGCCAGCATTGCTTGAGATGGCTGTGGTAGAATGAGTTCTATGTGAAACTGCATTATTCAGCCTCTGTTGCAATGAAATTCTAATCTTAGGATGCAAGAGGAAGTGATGTATCCTATTCCACACTGAGCCAATAACACCTCCCCAGTGGGTTCCTCTAGGCTGGTGACTAGCTACGAAATGACCTCAGGAATGTCCTTGGAAGCCAGGAGTTAAAGGAAGATGAATGACTTGTGGAACCAAGGTCTACCTTTTCTCGCTAAGCAGGAAGATCCTTAATGAACTATTTCCCTTGAACGAGAGAAAATCTTGTATTGTGTTATACTGCTAACATTTAGAGGTTTATTTGTTGCAATCACTAGCATTACAGCATTAGTTATACAACAAGAATTACAGTGTTTTGGTGAATGGGGATATGAATGAATTAAAAAGTGGGTAAAGAACATAATCCAAGAGGCGCCTGGGTGGCTCAGTGAGTTAAGCCTCCGCCTTCAGCTCAGGTCATGATTTCAGGGTCCTAGGATTGAGCCCCGCATTGGGCTCCCTGCTTAGAGGGGAGTCTGCTTCCCCCTCTCTCTCTGCCTGCCTCTGCCTTCTTGTGATTTCTCTCATCACAAGAAGGCAAATAAATAAATAAATAATCTCTGTCAAATAAATAAATAAAATCTTAAAAAAAAAAAAAGAACATAATCCAAGTTCATAAATAAGGAAACAGGATCAGAGAGTCAGGAGTCATGCCCAAAACACCCAGGAAGTAACTTGTGAAACTGGCCTAGAACTCGGCCATTCTGTGCAAATTCATGTTCTTCTGGTGTCCTATCCTACAAAAGACCAACTGGATTGAGTCCAACTTGGTTCCAAATCTTGAAAACTGATACTGATCAACATATATCAGAAAAGACACTAACCATATGTACTGAACAGCACAGATTTTTTTGGTGTTGTTATTGATTGGCCTCTAAAGGTACTGCTTTCAGGTTTATAGTAAGCTTAATTTTAAATGAGGTTTGCTAGAATTATCATGTGATTGATATCCAGTGATATTTTAGTGCAAATTAACTTCCTATAGGTTAATCTGAAATATGACTAACATTTCTCTTCTTCTGAGCATATACTTCTTCTTTCTAACGAAGCCATGATAGTATTTGACATTAGCTTTTTACAGTATCAAAATTAAGGAACCATGTTTTTCTTTTATCCCTTATTTTTTTTTCAATAAAAATACGTTTTCATTATAGATAAGCAATTTAAAAATCACCTACTACCCCCGTTTGTCACTATTGAAGTGAGAGGTTACAGGCAAGCATGGGAAAGAGGCTTCAGCGATCCACATGGCAACATATTAGAGTCAGAGGACGTAAGTACAAACTCTCGTTAGCTTATTGTAGATCTAGAGAGCCACAGAGAACTATTCATAGATACACACATGCACAGATTAGTATATAGACAGTCCCCAAATTACAGTGGCTCAATGTATGATTTTTCAACTTCATGGTCCTGTAGACACCAGACTTTGAATTTTGCTAGCCACATGCAGTAAGACAATCTCTGGTGATGCTGGGCAATGGCTGTGAGCCACAGCTCCCAATCAGCCATGCAATCAGCAGGGTAAACATCCAGTGTACTTACAAACATTCTGTTTTTCACTTTCAGTACCATAGTCAATCAATTTACATGAGATATTCAACACTGTATTATAAAATAAGCTTTATGTTTGGGTGCCTGGGTAGCTCAGTCAGCTGAGATCGGGATTCTGAGATCGAGCCCTGTGGTCAGGCCCCATATAGAGCCTGCTTAAGATTCTCTCTCACCCCCTCATTCTGTGCCCCATCCTCCATACACATGTGCACTCACTCTGTCTTAAAAAAATAATGATAATAGGCTTTATGCTAAATGATTTTGTCCAACTGTAGGCCAATGTAAGTGTTCTCAGCATGTTAAGGCAGACTAGACTAAGCTATAATTTTGGTAGGTAGGGGTATTAATACATTTTGAACTTTCAATATTTTCAACTTATTGCAGGTTTGTTAAGACATAATCTCAGCATAAGTTAAGGAAGATCTGTACAACCGTGTATTTCCTTGTTACCAGTTGAGAAGGCTTAGAAGTGATAGTACCACAACAGCAAGTAGCACATTTAGCATCAGATTTTTGCTTCTAATACCATTGTCTAATAAAACAAACCAGAGCTTCTTAGAGAAATGGCTGGTACTGGGGCAGGGAATATACAAGACAAGCCTAAAATATATTACAGAGCAAGAAAGTATGGAATACATTTTTTTTCTTTTAAAGGACTCAATAATAATAATGGGATGTGTCAAAGGGAAACAGAAGCCAATGAACAGAGTTGGAACAATTTGAGCAGTAAAGTAATTGAAGTGGTATTGAATTATAACCCAAACACAATAGAAATATGTATAAATATCCATGTGTTCATACTGATATAAAAGCATATATACTGGCTCGGTGAGCCAGTCAGTTAAGCATCTGCCTTCACCTCAGGTCATGATCTCAGGGTCCTGAGATTGAGCCCCATGTTGGGAAGTGGGCCAGTGGGAAGTCTGCTTCTCCCTCTTCTTCTGCCTCTCCACCCACTCACGTTCTCTCTCTCTCTCAAATAAAAAAAAATCTTTTTTTTTTAAAGCATCAAATAAATAGAGTAGAATGGAATAGAATAGAACAGAGTAGACTAGAATAGAATAGAAATGATATAGAGCAGCATGGATTGGGTGGAGAGCCATCAGGAGTATTATAGAAGCCATTCTTGCCCACAGTGGAGATGCAAACTCAACGGTCTCCAAGGTCACTTTCAGTTTAAAAGACTGGAATTTTTCCTTAATCTTACATATAACACTACATTTGAACTATTACCCTTAAACGTTGCCCCTGTTTTTGAGCTGTCTGCAGTCTCACTGGTGTCCAAAGTGAAAAATTTATTCCACTAGCAAAAATAAAAGGCATCTATTAAGAGGATGAGTACTTCAGCTTGTTTGTATGCATAGATGGGCACATCTCTAAGTATGTGATGAAGAACAGATCCTTTCACTATGATTAGGAAAGTGTGAAGGAATCATCTCTTGAAACTCAATCTTCTCTATGAAGTCAATGCAAAAAGAACAGAAGCTTTGGAAGGCAGGTCTCTAGTTCACAACCAAATTTAGAACTTGTCTTCTAGACTTCTTCATATCCTTTCCAGAACAAGGTCTTGTGAAAGGTCCCATCAGTAAAAAATAAAACACACACACACATTTATTAATATTAAAGCTTTTGAAGATCATGGGATCTGCTGATGAGAGTTTCCCACCTTCACAGTAGTAGGTCCTGAGGGATGAATTGTACATGGTGGCAGTTTTCTTTCCTCTGTGGTGAAGTAGACTTCACTGTTTAACACATCAAATGACTCCAATGTGTTTCCCCCTAGCCTCCTAGTCCTCTTTATTCAGGCAAAAACTGTGTGATGGGTGTCCCAAAATGTTTGTTTCTGGAATTCCACTCACAAGAGAAAATTAGATAACCTCTTGGTCCACTTCCTATGGAAGGGAGAATGGGGGAAGGGAACTGAAACCAGCTTTAAGAACTTTTTGTCTAAACTTCACAAGCACAGAAAGTGAATGTAATATTTTATGGGAAACCGCACATTGCCTGTGGATCTTCACTACCAACGCGCGGGATACACACACACACACACACACACAGACACACACACACACCAAGCCATAGGCGACTGCTATTGGCAAATGCCTCACCTCCAATCACCACAGCTAGGAAAGGTTCCCAAATTCCTAACGCACCACCGGGTCTCTCGCAGCCCTGGGTTGCAGCCTGCTAGTCTGTGGAATGACAGCGTGGAAGGTGTTGCAAGGAAATCCCTTGCATGCTTTGTGGTATGTTAAAAATGCAGCATCATCCTCTCCGCTCCCTTTTCTTCAGCGGAAAAGCAGAATTCGAGGGCACTGGAGGAAACTGGAGGGGCAAAAACGCCGCTTGCCTCCAGGAGCCCTCGAGCTCCCTCCCTCCACGCCGCCCCCCCCCCTCAGGCTCTAATTGCCAGTGCTCCAATGGGCCAGCAGCACCTTCACCCGTTTCCTCTTCCATTCACTCCAGCGAGGAGGGAAGAGGGAAAACAAAACTCTAAAAATAACTGCCAGCATCTTAAAAAAAGGAAAGCTTAGCTGCCCCCCCCCAACAGCTCCCTCCCTTCTAGTCTCTCTCCTCCCCGCCCCCCCCCCGCCCCTTATGGGGCACATGTCTGCTTCTTACAACACCGAGGCACATGGTTCCAGTTAGGCACCGAACCCCATCAGGACGGAGAGGAAATCCACATCTGTGGGACGCTCCGCACGGAACCACCTCCAGCGAGGGAGGCCGGGGGACTGCAGCACCGAGATGAAGGGCTAGACCGCGGGAACGCTGCTCATGCGGTGAGAGGGGCGCAGGAGGCGGCGAGGGCGCGGGGAGGCCGGGGAGGGGTGGGCCCCGCGGTGCCCCCGCAGTGTCCGCCGCGGGCCCCCGCGCGCGCTGTCGATATTTGCCCGCCTTGCTGCAACTTGCTGCAGTGTTTGAAAGAGTAGTAAGAGCGCATGGAGGTGGGGCCGGGGAAAGACCAGGCGGAGTGGCTGGGGGTGAAGCGGCGGGGGTGGGGACGCGGCGGTGTGGGGAAGGGGGCTGGCCGGGAGGGGGTGGGATGGGGGAGTGAGGGGAAGCCCGGCGCTTACACATGTCACATGTGCTTTTTAAGACGGCCGGGAGCGCCTGCGAGCTGGATCTGGTGGAGGATGCTGCGGCAGGTGCTTCGCAGAGGGCTCCAGTCGTTCTGCCACAGGCTGGGCTTGTGCGTGAGCCGGCACCCGGTCTTTTTCCTCACCGTGCCCGCAGTCCTGACCATCACCTTCGGCCTCAGCGCGCTCAACCGCTTCCAGCCCGAGGGCGACCTGGAGCGCCTGGTCGCTCCCAGCCACAGCCTGGCCAAGATCGAGCGCAGCCTGGCCAGCAGCCTTTTCCCCCTGGACCAGTCCAAAAGCCAGCTCTATTCGGACTTACACACCCCTGGGAGGTATGGCAGGGTGATCCTCCTCTCCCCACCCGGGGACAATATTTTGCTCCAGGCTGAGGGGATCCTGCAGACCCACCGAGCCGTGCTGGAAATGAAGGTGAACCACAAGGGCTATAATTATACTTTTTCCCATCTGTGTGTGTTGAAAAATCAGGATAAGAAATGCGTGCTGGATGATATTATTTCAGTGCTAGAGGATCTCAGGCAGGCTGCCGTCTCCAATAAGACAACAGCCAGGGTGCAAGTGAGGTATCCCAACACTAAATTAAAGGTATGCTCCTCCTGCATGCTTCTGCCAATTAAAGAGGCAGCACTTCATTTCTTGCCCTAAACAAGCAAAGAAAATGCAGAGGTCTCATCCTTAAGACTCAGAAGCTAATGCTTCTTTCATTTCTTGGGGGAGGGGAAGATGGGCAACTGAGTGAAGAAAACAGGCAATGAATGGTATGACTAGATATTAAGAAATTCAAAGCTGAACAAAACAAATGCCAAAAATGAAAAAAAAAATAAATAAATAAAAGGAAAAAAGTTGTTTCTGAGACCCTGCAATTACATCTTTGTTCAGGGTTAATAAATCAGTGAATGGAAGGGGGAGGGGGAATCCTGAACAATTTGGGGGATTTCTTTTCATTATGGGGTTCGATGTATTTCTTATTACTGATTACACATCCACCTGGTGCCATATCCACCTATCTACATCTTCAGCCTAGCTTGATTTTGACATGCAGAGATTTTGTGTTTTGGTGCCTTGTGAGTGTGTGTCTGAGAGCAGTGGATATGAATGTAGTAGGGATTCCAGGAATTATGTGTAAGTATGTTAGCATAGCAAAAGAAGCAGAAATTTTCTGTGTGTAAAAATGGAGATATGCAGCTCACTGATGTACTAGTTTACTGAGTCCTGTCATCTTCCTTTTCCATGAAAAAATCCAAACCAAACCGAAATTATTGTCACAGCCCAATAGCAAGAAGGAGAAAGAAAGAAAGATTGATTCTACAGTCAGCAAAAATTGCAAAAAAAAAAAAAAATTATTTCAGCATTAGATATATTGTGTTGTTTAAACTCTCAAGTCAAATTTTGTTCCTCAAATGAGATTTCTAAATTCATTCTACACTGTCAGGATTGAGCTGCTGCAGGCAATGAGGCATGCAGTCTCCAGGTGACTGAAGTTTCAGGGACAAATGTGACTTCTAAAAGAGTCACTGCACCATTTGTATGCTCGACCCTGTGCATGCTCAGAACCAAGAACTCCCAAGACAGGTGTTTCCCAAGAAGGAGGAATTTTCTTGCTTCTGATGTGTATAAGACTATGTGTGTGCTTCCGTGGAGATAATGAAACAGGAAGGCTGTCAGTTTGGATAAGTGAATGGCCTCACATAGAAAACCATTAATACTTCTGTTTATGGATTTGATAGAAACAGCATCCATACATGATTTTAAAAAGAACTTTCTCCAGGTTTTGTTTAGTTAAAAAGCTTTGTGTGTGTGTGTGTGTGTGTGTGTGTGTGTGCAATGAGGGAGAACTTAATGCACTTAGAAACCAGGGATGCCTCAGGAAACCTCATAACCTGCCTCCTTTTAGCATGTTGTCCTGTTTAAATGCATCCAGAAGCTGACACAGTTTCAGCTTTACAAAGCTGAGCAGTCCCTTGGGGTTTACTGAAACTAGACAGATGATTCATCAGCTTGAAATCTAGGTAAGGCCTTGCGTGCTTCGTACTTACTGAAGGAAGCATGAATATATGGGTGGGCAGCATGTTTTTTTGTTACCTGAATCTTTTGCCATCAACATTATCACTGGCTATGGAAAAGAATGCAGTGGAGAGGCGATCTTTCTAGTCCACAGTCTTTTACCTGAGTTCTTAGCTATGCCAGACATCTGGTTTAAGAAAGGTTTGGAACTGTTTCATATTTAAGCATCAATTTGTTTTACCTATTGAGGCAAGTTTACTGATTATTCATATGCATTATTAGTTGGGTCCCTTATTTCCTTCATTCAGCAGTGCTCTCCAGGTGTAAGAGCTTTGTCCAATCAGCCACTGTGAATGTTTTGTTTACCTGGCAATATCATTATGATATTTACAGTATAAATCCCTGAGGTCTTAGATGCACTCACATAATGATTGGTTGTGCTTCCTCTGATTTACTAGGGGGCTCTTCTAGGCCCACAAGACAGGATTTGAGGTAAGAAAAGCAAGGTTTTATTCTCATGGGGCTTAAAAGTAATATATGCCAGTATCTTCACGCAGAATTATCTGCGAGCAGGGACTCTGCAATTTCTGGGGTTCCTCATTGAACCAACACCATACTAGGCCTATAACTGGTGCTCCATCTAAACTTTCTGGCTGACTGGTTGCTAGATCTACATCTCCGTAAGAGTCAGTGGGTAACCATAGAAGAATGGAGTAATTGATTACAAAGGTCAGTGTAGTAGTAGTAAAATTGTTCTACGTACCATAAAAAGAACAGGAGAATTACACATTGGCTCTATACATATAGGCTCTATAGACCTTATTCTGCTACATTCTAATATCAGTGCCTCCTCCAGTGTGCTGGCTTGACTCTCTGTGCATGGCCTCAGTGGGACTTATAGAAGCTCTTTGAGAAAATGAATCCCTGGAGTCTCTGTTGAGAGCAGTGAGCTTTCTCAAGCATCCAGTGGTAACTGCACCCATGCCAATGTAATATAATATATAATTTGTACAGTACCACAAATACCTAGAATCTTATCAAAATGTCTCCAAGAACTTCTAGGTTAAGAACTCCTTGTCACAGAGCAAAGTGAGGGGGTCTTTTGTTTGGATTGCATGTTATTTGGAAATGATTTTGATTCACATGTGGCAGTGATTCTCAAAAGGTTGTCCCTGTGATTTTGATGTGTGGTAAAGTTTGAGAACTTCTGGTTTATGCGATTTGAGGGGAAATTTATACTACATTTTATAGCTCTCTAATGCATTTTGCTTTCCTTTGTCATACTTGGGTCACTGCCCTTCCCAACTCAATATGGAAAATTTTCATGATGAAAGATGCTATCAGTGGGCCAGGGAAGCAGGAGTTGTGGCTAAATAAATAGCACTGGTTGGATAATAAATAGCACACTAGTTGGATAATTGGCAATCTCTTGACATGAAAGAAGCAGTAGGTCAGTTCTTGGAGATCTCTGTAGATGTGTAAACACTGTTTGACAGAAAGAAGTGGCCAGAAGCAGCTCTGACAATTGGAAGGGCATCTCCCAAACATCTTGAAGACACCCAAGTAGTCCTGAGGACAGAAGGGTTTAGAACTTCTGATAAACATGATTATCTTGACAAGGTGATCCAAGAAGCAGGGACATAGAAAGTTGGCTGGCATCGAATTCCAAAGAAAGGCTCAAATAAAGCTGGTACGAGAAAAGATGTTACAGAAGATATGAAACATACACACATTTTCAAAGACTATGTAGAAAACATGCAAAAATCTACAATTTCCACACCTATGAAATACAAACGCTATGACGAACTCTATGAGTGTACCTGTTATTAAAATCATTATATCATCATATCCATTATTATATCCCCAGTTAGGTACAAAGTTCAAGTCTTATACTCCTTCTAAGCATGCTTTTTGTGTCCCCCACTCCAACCTAATCTGATTCTTTGTAGATAGTATTCACATCATTGATTAGCCTATTAATTTGGAGATTTGTACTGTGATATGACAAAATTATCACCACTTTTCAAACCTCTGTGGCATGCTTTTATTTTTAAAGGTATTCTCTACATTCTCCAGATCTCTATAAGGTATTTCGGTTTGGAGGCCTCCCCCCACCCCCCAACTTAGGAAAGCTACATATTATTTAGCTTAATACAATGTGGCCAGACTGAATTTTTAAATCAAATACTTTACATTTTGCTGGACCAGGCTCTTGAATAAAATGAATCAGGCATCAAAATCCTTAAGCAAGGATTGCTCTGGACTCAAAGAAATGTTTCCATGATTATTCAAGTGGCCTAGGTGTTTGCGGGTGTTATTTCTCCTTGTAGGCCATCATGACCTCACTTTTCCATCTGGCTAATTCTAAGAAAGTAACAATTTCCATGTCTCCTTCTTTATTTTTACCACAGTAAAAGCACAGGTAGAGAAGAAACAGACAAATGGGGTCCATAGCAAATGGCAAAGAGGAAATGAAGCAGATTTGCTTCCCCTGCAGCCTGTCCTCCCTGTTAAATTTCATTAATATCATACCTATGAGCAGATGTTTAACTGAAGCATTCGTGCTTCAATACACTGCACTCAAGAATAGGAGCAAAAAAAAAAGACTTTCCTGTTTCTTCATGAGGGACAGTGTTTCATTTTCCAGGTTTGGAAGATGTTACCCTTGATTACTTAGCTCCAGTCTGAGTGGAAGGACAACATAAACCAACATGAATGAGGACCAACATTATTTTTAGAAACTTCCAAGAAAGGTCATTCTCTAGACCTTTTTAGACATCCATGTCAGGATCTTACCTTGGGATATTTTGATTCAAGCTTACTTTCCTGATTCTATCTTTTAATAAGGGAAAACATTATTACCTTATTGAATGTTCACATGGTGTACTATGTGATACTGGTGTTTTAGACACATCATGCTATTTTTACAAGTTTATAAGTCAGAGGAATATTTTTATTGTCATTTGATAGGTAAGGAAACTAAAGATCATGAGGATGAAGGATTTCTACAAGACTCTCCAGGGTAGTATAGGTTGGAGCTGGGATTTAAATCTAAGTCTGTCTGTACCAAAGTTCATATTCTTAATCCCAATGCTATATTAGGTCCTATCATACCCTGTACCATTCTTTGTAACAACAGATCTTTGTACTAAGACAAATCTAATGCCAATCACCAGTCCACAAGTTGGTGAAAGGAAGCCTTAATTCTCTTATTCAACCATAAGGGAATGAAACTTCCAGTCTGGACAAACTCCTACCCTCTGCATATCATGGAACCTGCTACAAATTGTTTAGCAAATTTCTCGCTGACACATGATTTCATCTTTAATATCATTTTACATCAACTCAGAACAAACCCTAGTCAGGATTCAGGATCAACTGTAAGTGGGAAGACTATAATATGGCCCCAGGTTCTCAGACAGAGGATTTTGTGTCAGACAAGCTTGGATGTTTTTGTCTTAAATTGGCATCAGGAAAAAAGATTGATTAGATAGCATGAGATAAAACAATGCAGACTAAATTGAGAAATGTTCAGAGCACCTAAGTTCTAAACCTAGTTCTTTGAAGATTTGTGTGACAATGGACAAGTCCCATCACCAGTCTGGGCCTCAAGTCCTAATATTCTTCTGTAACATTCCACCATTTAGTAGATGAATATCATCACAGTGGATTTGGGAATATACACTAGAATATTTTTTTCCTGTGGAATAAAGTAGATGTATTTGGTTAGATGTGAACTATGCTATTGAATGATGTTAATCAGAGTCTCCTAGTGAAATTATTGTAACATCTATTTCTTAACCATCATGTCAGGATTAGTTAATCAAATCTCTCTGCTGGTACTTCCCTCAGTGGTACAAGACTACCAGGAGCTTGGGGTAAGGGCAAGGAAAAGTTACCTTTTCCTCTTTGACACATCCAACATGGTGGAAACACAGGAGGAATAAAGTGAACCACTCCCTTGCCTCTCCTGCCACTTTAAACAATAATTAGCTCTAAGAGTTGTTTTCCTAATCTTTTCTATGATACACATTATTTAACTGAAACAAGCTAATTTATTTTGTTTTTATATTGTGTTTGGAGAGTATTTTCCATTTTAACCTGGTAGCTATTACACAATTATTGGACCACATTGCTTTTAATTCAATTTTAGAGTGATCAGCATATGCTCAAACCTATTCTAGATACATCCAAACACTTCTCTATGTGCTCAGTATAAATATTTTTAAAGAGGAAACCTGGAAATTCTAAGATTCTATATTTGCCCAAGACCGCTCTAGACTGGACAGCAGGTCTGCTTCTTCCCTGAGTCAAACAGATCACCCCAGGGGCCCCCTCCCCAGGATGGAATCCTGGAAGTGACTCATTTCTCTGGATTATTTCTGCCCGAGTGCTGGTGGATAGGGTTACATTCATCACAGCCTTGGCACACAACAACAATTAGGCAATGCATCTGGCTTATCAGGGTGCCAAGTTGAATTGTATACCACAAAATCAATGTCATTTTGTTTTCTAAGACCTTGCTCCCCGAAGTATTGTTTATGGACCCATGGCAGTAGTATCACCTAGGAGCTTATTAGAAATGAAAACTCCCCAGGTCATACCTGACTGGGATCTGCATTTTCACAAGGCCCCTAGATGACTCATAAGCATTTAAGAGTTTGAGAAATTCAGGTCTAAGACACAAGGTTGACCTAAGTATTCTTCATTCGTGACTGAGCTTGAAGTAGCACGTGTCAATTCAGACCAAAAACACCCATAAGAAAATTGAGTAGTTGAGCCTGTATCCATATGATTGAGTCATGCGGTAGAGACACTGAAGAAATGCCTGGAGAATTAGCAATCAGCTTTTCCACACTGAGAAACCCTCATCCCTGTCATCTGTCGTCGGGACTGTCACCTGGTTAAGCTTAAAGCTGATTACTGTCGTTCAATATTTTCCAAAAATGTTGAAATTAAATCTAACCATCTCTTTAAGAAAAAACATCAGCAGCATTTTTCTCAAGCCCCTTTGCAGTTATTTTACAAGAGTAGCAACATTAAGGCCTAGTTAGCCTAATTATGTTAATATAATATGAGAACACAAGGTATAGGAACTGTCCATAGGAGGAAGAGTGTTTGGGAAAATGAAACACAAAATTACAGTGGAGTATATTTTAAAGTGGCCTTGCAATCCAATTTTCTCAGATAGGATTATTATGGTAGAGCCATTCACTGAAATCAAGGCTTATTCTCTGTCATTCAAGGGAATTCAGGGCCTCTGAAAGGTACCTGATGAGCAGCGCTCAGAATGAATGGATTCTGTTTCGTTACAGGATTTGTGTTAGAACAGCCAATGTTTTCCCTCCAGATCTACCCTCCCAACATGAAGAAGCCTCACCTGGGCCACTCTGACTTTCCTCTACTGTCTCAAAGCCTGAAGGCAGAGTATAGGCTCTGGATTCTGGAAAGCAGAAATGTGTACAAAGGGTTCTCATGGCTTCAGGAGGTCCTGAAGGTTCATGGCAGATGCAGACTTGCCTGGAGGGTTAGGGTTCAGCCTCAAAGTTTATACTTCCCTTTGATTGTTCAGGTCTGTGCTTTTGCCTCACCAGTTTTCTTAAATCCGTGGAGGGAGAGAATCTTCGGTTTTGAGTGTCACTGCAGGTTTGGTTCAAAAGCCATTCCTGCACACACTCATCCAGGTAACAACTGTGTCAACTATGTACCAGGCTCTGTATTGGGCAGATTGGAGATCCTGTGAGGTACAAAACACATGTGCATTTGCCCTCCAGGAGCTTGAGCCTCATAAAAAAAAAAAACAAAAAAAAATCACATAAATTTTTATCATAGTAAGAAAAATAAATGATGAAATAAATAAATAAATGATGAAAGAAAGAGTGGAATACCAATTCTTAGGGTATTGGAAATTGTTTTCTTGAGGAAGTGACTGTGAGTTGAGATCTAAGCTGAGGAGGTTAACTTGCTTAAGTTGGATGGTAGACACAGAGCACAAAAGGGAGGACATGAACCTTAGAAGCATTGGACAAGAGCCACCATGGATGGAAGTTTCCAGCAACGATGGTGCTGAGGGCCACTGGAGACTTTCTTGAGGGTTGGTGTAACACAAGTTAGATCCAGGTCTATGGACCTAGACTGTCTTGGTTTAGATCATTGCCCCATGAGCTCTCTGACTCTGTACAAATATTTTTTCACCTCTTTGTAATTTAGCTCACTTCTCATAGTTCCTACTATTGAGTAGGTTAGCATTGAGAAGGTTAGCATTGAGTAGGTTAAATGAGTTCATGATACCTAAAAGCAGTGCTTCTCGAGCTCTAATTGTTAACAAGATCCCTGGGTTAGGGATCTTGTTAAAAAAACAGATTCTGTTTCAGTAGGTCTGGTATGGGTGACAGTCTGCATTTCTAGCAAGTGATGCCGATGCCACTAGTCTACAAACCATACTGTGAGCAGGAAAGGCATGGCATGCAGCATTAGAACAGCACCCGGTTCATTGTAAATTCTTAACAACTGCTGGTGGCTTAACCGCTTGCATGCTGATACTTTGTCCTTATCCCCATTAAGTAAGTGAAAAACCCTTTTTGTTTCAACCCTCAAAGCTAAAAAAGCTTTGTGTCATATGGTAGTATCCTCTTTTCCTTAGTAAGTACAGTATGAGGGACATAGATCCCTCTGTTTTTTGCATTGAAGACCTTAAGCTGCCTCCAGGGTTATCATTCTGAATGTGACCTCTCTTTGCTAAGGATAGTAAAGGGAAGATAAAGAAAGTGTGGGACCTCGGTTTCTGTGTTCAGTGGGTTTGGAAGTATCTTGTTGTTCTTAGTACAGTAGCCTTGACCACTCTCTCCCCTAGAGGCATTTGTGTCATTCTGGTTCTCCTCTTCCATCTCTGATGGTTCTCTACTTCTTACTGGCTCCCTCTTCCTACTACTCTGTACTTATAATGGCCCCCATAGAACACTCTTTTCCATTGTCTTTTCTCACAATATTCTCATTCAAGCCAAACTTCTATTTTCTTCTACATCTATGAATCTTTGAATGGCATCTCTATTGCACCATTTACTCAGGCTCAGAATGTCCATCACCTATAATTAACGTTTTTCCCCTACCCGCAACCATCCAAGACATGCATACACAGTAATAGCTAATTAACTACTGGTTCTGATGCCAGGAGTTCTCCTAACGTGGTCCTTGGACCAATAGCATAAAAACCAGCTAGGAACTTGATAGAAATGTGAATCCTCAGACCTCATTCCATACTGCTGAAACTTTAAGAGGGTACCCAACAAGGTCTGTAGGTGATTGATTCCTATTGAAGTGCGAGAACCCTTATTCTACAGTAATGGTGTTCAATCTTGCCTAAGCACAGGAGTCATGAGGGAGGCCTCCAAAATACTGATGTGTAGGTCTCATCCCCAAAGATTCTGACTTAATCAGTCTGGAGGAGCCTGGGTGCTTGGAATTAATAAATAAATAAACAAATAAACAAACAAAAACCTTCCTCTGCTGATTAAATGGATTACAAAGGTTTCATACCAAGGTCTTCTTTTCAATTATTTTTTCCTTGTCTTTCTCTTCTCTCCCCCCTTGGGCCTTCATTACCCATTACCTTTTTTATTTGTCTGATAATCTAATCTCTCTCCTGTAATTTCTCACACTTGAAACATAATCTGTGTAACAGGACTTGATTACTTTTTGTTGATTTTATTTTCTTCTAACCAAATCCTGTAAGTGCTTCCCATTGCTTGGAGAAGAAGTTACAAGCTCCTGACCATGGCCATGGAGAACTTTCCTTGGCCAGGTCCCCAACTTTTTTTTACAGATTCAGGTTACACTATATCATATGCTGTCACCAAACCAAAGTAAGCCTACCCTGAACTTCCCTCTTTTCTTACCTCCATTTATACTGTTCCTTTTGCTTGGAATTTCTTTCACTGTCAAACTCACCCACATTTCTGAAAAACTAAGGTCCCAAAGCCACTTTTTCCCTGGAGTTTCTCTAAGTGCTTCCAAAGGTAGAGAACACTTCCCTGAACTTTAGAGGTACTTTGAAGGCATTTCCCGTAATCACAGTCTAACAGTGGTTACAGATTTGTTGTAAGTCTTTGCTGAAATAAAATTGTACGTACCTTATAAGCTGATAGAGCTGAAAGCCTTCATTATAAAAATTGATTTGCCTGAGAGGAGCCAGCCAATAAGGAGATCTGTAGGGCAAGCCCTTGGGGGAAATTCTAAAAGGACAAGGAAAAAAGCCCATGCCAGTGAGCCTGACATTCATAGGTTGTATCTAAACCCTCAAGATAGATGGCCACAGAAAGACACTGAATGTTGTTTCTGTGAAGGGTCCTGAGATATATGAGGCACAAGCAAGCTAGCTTTGATCTAAAGAGCCAAAAAAAAAAAAAAAAAAAAAAAAAAAAAAAAAAAAAAAACCATCAGAAGAAGGAGAGAGAGAGAGAGAGAGATTTTCCCCACATGTACACAGCACACATGTGACTTTAGCTCAGGAGAGACTGCAGAGAGCATAACATGGCATGGGTATAGCAAATAAAAATACAAGTCACCAAGTTAAATTTGAATGTTGGATGAACAAAGGATAATTTTTTTTAGTATAAGTATGTCCCCTATATATTGCTCTCTTTACTTATCAGATACGCAGATTTAACTGGGTGTCCAATATTTTATCTAGGAGCCCAGTGGTATGAAAATTCACAGACTCACTTCTGAAAGCCACCGTATTGACTTCAGAAAGTCCCAGGGACCAATACCAGTGCTGACTCACAGCAGTGGCAATCAACCAGGGAAATGGAGAAGACGAGGAAAAGTCTATTTGGGATGTAGTAAAGATAGCAGAAGGACTCCCAGAGATGCATGGGTAAAAGTTTTCAGGGGCAGACTTCTGTTTCAGAGTGAGGATACAAGCAAGTGAAACAAGTTCTTCTTACTATGACCTTATCTCTACATTGTGCCCACAGGAAACCCAAGTTACATTTATTATTTTAAT